>NC_090446.1:361290788-362579191 GCF_031143425.1 Pleurodeles waltl
TATTGTGTAATACTTAACTCCAGAAGGAGTATTGATATTTTTGGTACTGTGTCACCCAAATAAGTACCTTTATTTTTGGTAACCCTGAGTATTGTCTTTACTTGTGTATAAGTACTGTGTAACTATAAGTGGTATTGCAAGAGCTTTGCATGTCTCCTAGTTCAGCCTAAGCTGTTCTGCTATAACTACCTCTATCAGCTTAGCTGCTAGAACACTACTACTTCACTAATAAGGGATAACTGGACCTGGTGTAAGGTGTAAGTACCCAAAGTACCCACTACAAATCAGGACAGCCTCCTACAGTCCCCCTGAAGGAGACCAAGAAATTAGCCAAAATACAGCAAAAACTTTGTTTTTTCAATAAAATGGGGAAACAGGGCTGTAGAAGAAGGCTGATGGTGTTTTCCCTGAAAATGGCATCAACAAAGGGTTTGCGGTGCTAAAACTACCAGCTTACCAGCTTTTAGTACCAGGCAGACTTTAATCAGAAAACCTGATTTTTCAACACAATTTCGGCTTTTTACTGGGACATACTCAATTTTTACTATTTTTTGTGCTTTCATCCTCCTTCCACTTAGTAACAGAAATGGGTGTGAAACCAATGCTGAATCCCAGAAAGCTAAACAATTTTTAAAAGTAGATACAATTCTGAATTCAGCAAGGGGCATTTGTGTAGATCCTACAAGGTTTTCCTTCAGAAAATAACAGCTGAAATAAAAACAAAATAGAAATTGAGGTGAAAAAAACATCAATTTTTCTCAATGTTTTACTTTTTCCTGCGATCTTAGATTTTTGAAAACAATATACTGTTACGTCTGCTGGACTCTTTTCTTGTTGGGGGGATATATAAGGCTTGTAGGGTCATCAAGAACTCTAGGTACCCAGAGCCAATAAATGAGCTGCTTCTTGCAATGGTTTTTTATTCTATACAGGGAATAGAGCAATTCATTCGATAAAATATACAGACTGAAAAATATGTATCAAGGAAACCTTTGTATTTCCAAAATGGGCACAAGATAAGGTGTTGAGAAGCAGTGGTTATTTGCACATCTCTGAATTCTGGGGTGCCCATACTAGCATGTGAATTACAGGGCAGTTCTCAAATAGATGTCTTTTTTACACACTGTCTTACATTTGGAAGGAAAAAAGTTAGAGAAAGGCAAGGGGCAATAACACTTGTTTTGCTATTCTGTGTTCCCCCAAGACTCCCAATAAAAATGGTACCTCACTTGCGTGGGTAGGCCTAATGCTCGCGACAGGAAACAAAACATCACATTTTTACATTGAAATCTGACGCGTTTTTTGCAAAGTGCCTAGCTGTAGATTTTGTCCTCTAGCTCAGCCGGCACGTAGGGAATCCTACCAAACCTGCGCATTTTTTAAAACTAGACACATAGGGGAATCTAAGATGGGGTGACTTGTGGGGTTCTCACCAGGTTCTGTTACCCAGAATCCTTTGCAAACCTCAAAAATTAGCCCAAACAACACTTTTTCCTCTCATTTTGGTGACAGAAAGTTCTGGAATCTGAGAGGAGCCACACATTTCCTTCCACCCAGCGTTCTCCCCAGTCTCCCAATAAAAATGGTACCTCACTTGGGTGGGTAGGCCTAGCGCCCGCAACAGGAAATGACCCAAAACACAACGTGGACACATCACATTTTCCCAAAGAAAACAGGGCTGTTTTTTGCAAAGTGCCTAGCTGTGGATTTTGGCCTCTAGCTCAGACGGCACCTAGGGAAACCTACCAAACCTGCGCATTTTTGAAAACTAGACATGTAGGGGAATCTCAGATGGGGTGACTTGTGGGGCTCTCACTAGGTTCTGTTATCCAGAATCCTTTGCAAGCCTCAACATCTGGCCAAAAATATACTTTTTCCTCTCATTTCGGTGACAAAAAGTTCTGGAATCTGAAAGGAACCACAAATTTCCTTCCACCCAGTGTTCCCCCAAGTCTCCCGATAAAAATGGTACCTCAATTGTTAGGTAGGCCTAGCGCCTGCAGCAGGAAATGCCCCAAAACACAACCTGGACACATCCCATTTTCCAAAAGAAAACAGACCTGTTTTTTGCAAAGTGCCTAGCTGTGGATTTTAGCCTCTAGCTCAGCCGGCACCTAGAGAAACCTACCAAACCTGTGCATTTTTTAAAACAAGGCACCTAGGGGAATCCAATATGGGGTGACTTGTGGGACTCTCACCAGGTTCTGATATGCAGAATCCTTTGAAAACCTCAAAATGTGTCCAAAAAGCACTTTTTCCTCACATGTTGGTGACAGAAAGTTCTGAAATCTGAGAGGAGCCACAAATGTCCTTGCACCCAGTGTTCCCCCAAGACTCCCTATAAAAATGGTACCTCACTTGTGTGGGTATGCCTAGCGCCCATGACAGGAAATGCCCCAAAACACAACGTGGGTACATCACATTTTTCCAAAGAAAACAGACCTGTTTTGTGCAAAGTGCCTAGCTGTGGATTTTGGCCTCTAGCTCAGACGGCACCTAGGGAAACCTACCAAACCTGCGCATTTTTTAAAACTAGACATGTAGGGGAATCTCAGATGGGGTGACTTGTGGGGCTCTCACCAGGTTCTGTTACCCAGAATCATTTGCAAGCCTCAACATCTGGTCAAAAATACACTTTTCCCTCTCATTTCGGTGACAAAAAGTTCTGGAATCTGAAAGGAACCACAAATTTCCTTCCACCCAGTGTTCCCCCAAGTCTCCCGATAAAAATGGTACCTCACTTGTTAGGTAGGCCTAGCGCCTGCAACAGGAAATGCCCCAAAACACAACCTGGACACATCCCATTTTCCAAAAGAAAACAGACCTGTTTTTTGCAAAGTGCCTAACTGTGGATTTTGGCCTCTAGCTCAGCCGGCACCTAGAGAAACCTACCAAACCTGTGCATTTTTTAAAACAAGACACCTAGGGGAATCCAATATGGGGTGACTTGTGGGACTCTCACCAGGTTCTGATACGCAGAATCCTTTGCAAACCTCAAAATGTGTCCAAAAAACACTTTTTCCTCACATGTTGGTGACAGAAAGTTCTGAAATCTGAGAGGAGCCACAAATGTCCTTGCACCCAGTGTTCCCCCAAGACTCCCTATAAAAATGGTACCTCACTTGTGTGGGTATCCCTAGCGCCCATGACAGGAAATGCCCCAAAACACAACGTGGGTACATCACATTTTTCCAAAGAAAACAGACCTGTTTTGTGCAAAGTGCCTAGCTGTGAATTTTGGCCTCTAGCTCAGCCGGCATTTAGGGAAACCTAGGAAACCTGTGCATATTTTAAAACTAGACACTTAGGGGAATCTAAGATGGGGTGACTTGTGGGGCTCTCACCAGGTTCTGTTAACCAGAATCCCTTGCAAACCTCAAAATGTAGCCAAAAAAACACTTTTTCCTCTCATTTCGGTGACAGAAAGTTCTGGAATCTGAGAGGAGCCACACATTTCCTTCCACCCAGCGTTCCCCCCAGTCTCCCAATAAAAATGGTACCTCACTTGTGAGGGTAGGCCTAACACCCACGACAGGAAATGCCCCGAAACACAACATGGACACATCACATTTTCCCAAAGATAACAGGGCTGTTTTTTGCAAAGTGCCTAGCTGTGGATTTCGGCCTCTAGCTTAGCCGGCACCTAGGGAAACCTACCAAACCGGCGCATTTTTGAAAACTAGACATCTCAGGGAATCCAAGATGGGATGACTTGTGGGGCTCTCACTAGGTTCTGTTACCCAGAATCCTTTGCAAACCTCAAAACTTAGCCAAAAAAACACTTTTTTCCTCTCATTTTGGTGACAGAAAGTTCTGGAATCTGAGAAGAGCCACAAATTTCCTTCCACCCAGCGTTCCTGCAAGTCTCCCGATAAAAATGGTACCTCACTTGTGTGGGTAGGCCAAGTGCCCGCGAAAAGAAATGCCCCAAAACACTATCTGGACACATCAAAATTATCAAATACAAAACTACCTGTTTTTGCAGGGGCATCTGCGTTTTTGGTCCTGGGCTCAGCAGCCATCTAAGGAAAATTACCAGACCTAGACATTTCTGAAAATTAGACACCTGAGGGAGTCCAGGGAGGTGTGACTTGCGTGGATTTCCCAATGTTTTCTTACCCAGAATCCTCAGCACACCTCAAATTTAGCTAAAATAAAAAAACACATTTTCCCCACATTTCTGTGTGCGATCACCGCACCTGGACAAATTTCCTACAAACCATTGTTCCCCTCAGCCTCCCGGTAAAAATGATACCTCACTTGTGTAGGTGGGCCAAGGGCCTGTGACAGGGAAGAGCCAAAAACATGTTGAAATTCAGGGGGAACCAAAGCGGGTCAAAAAGGGCAGTTTGAAAAAAAAAAAAAATTTTTAGGCTGACAAGTGCAGCAGAATCTTTATCAGTAAAGATGAGACAATGCTGGGTGGTAGGAATTTTGTGGATTCCTGCAGATTCCGGAAGATTCCATCACAAAAATATGGGAAAAATATGTGATTTCCAGCAAAGTTGAAGGTTTGCAGGGCATTGTGGGAAAGAAAATGGTGTGGGTGCATGTGAAGCACACCACCCTGGAATCATCTAGATGTTTAGTTTTCAGATGTGTCTAGTCTTGTGGATTTTTTTACATGGCAGCATCCCAAAGTCCAAAACGTGCAGCTCTCACCATTACAAGTGGGACAATTTTGAGAGTTAGCCAAGCTCTCATGACCCAAATGTAGAACCAAAGCCCAAAATAATCAAATGTCCTCTTGCTTGCCATGGGATAAGATGTTTTAGTGTGCTGGGGGAGAGCTGAAAGACTGGTACCCCCTTCAGTTGGGGTGGGGGCATAACCAGGCCCATACTGGTTGGTAGCCACCATCCCACTTTTTTATTTGTATTTGCTGGTATCTAGTAAACATTCTGCCCCCAGGGTGTGGACCAGAGGTAATTGCCCTATCTGCCCAGTGATGGGCAGAACAACTTTGGCCCCATTTATTTGGGTTAAGGGGTATGGCCATACCCCCACCCTCTTGTTTTAAAAAAAAGAAAATCTTCCCTGGTCTCTGGTGGGCTTTCTTCCCCCCGCCTTGGGGGCAGAAGGGTCTTCCAAAAATAGGCTGATCTGCCCCCAAGGGGGGCAGATATGGCTAACAGTAATTTGCCCCCATGGGGAGAGACCCTTGCCCAAGGGGCTGCCCGCAAAACAAAACACACATACACACACACCAATCCTTGCTGCCTAACTGGTTTCCGCCCCCTTGGGGGCAGATCGGCCTAATAGAAATAGTCTGATCTGCCGCCAAGGGGAGCAGAAATGGCCTAAAATAAATGTGCCCCCCCAAGGGAGCGACCCTTGCCTAAGGGGTCGCTCCCTTTGCCTGAAATTGGTGCAAAAAAAAATCCCCTGTGCCTAGTGGTTTCTGCCCCCCTTGGGGAAAGATCAGCCTAATAAAAGTAGGCCGATCTGCCCCCAAGGGGGCAGAAATGGCCTAAAATAAATTTGCTCCCCAGGATAACAACCCTTGCCTAAGGGGTCGCTCCCCATACATAAAAACATAAAGTAAATAAAAATATATATATATCCCTGGTGTCTAGTGGTTTTTTTCCCCCAGGGGGTGCCCAAATGGCCTAATAATAATTCCACCCCCCCGGGGAGCGACCCTTGCCATAAGGGTCGCTCCCCACATATACAAAAAAAAATGTATCCCTGGTGTCTAGGGGGCTTCTGACCCCAGGGGGGCAGAAATGGACAAAAAATATTTTGCCCCCCCGGGAAGTGGCCCTTGACCAAGGGGAGGCTCCCCTTCAGCGTAGTTATAAAAAACAAATCCCTTGTGTCTAGTGGCCCGGGGAGGGGGGGGCAGCAATGGCCTAAAAATAATTTGCCCCCCCCGGGGAGCGACCCTTGCCTAAGGGGTCGCTCCCCACATATAAAAAAAATAAAAATACAAATATATCCCTGGTGTTTAGGGGTTTTCTGCTCCCCCTGGGGGCAGATGATGTGCCCCCAGGGGGGGCAGAAATGGCCTAAAAATAATATGGCTCCCTAAGGAGCGACCTTTGCCCAAGGGGCCGCTCTCCTTATTGAAATATGTAAAAAATAAAAATAAATCCCTGGTGTCTAGTGGGCATTTCTGCTGCCCGATCACATTAGCAGAAATGCTGAGAGAGACATGAAAGGAGAGGAAACGTCTTTCCTTTCCTTTCATGCCTCTCCCGCTCCACCTCCCGATCGGAAGAGAAATGCTTTTGCATTTCTCTTCCGGGATCGCGCTGGAAGCATGCTTCCAGCATGATCGGAGGTGACCCCTATGAGGTCAGCACATGATTTGCGTGCTGATGTCATCAGACGTCACTGGGGAGGTGTGGGGGGCTCAGGGATGGAAGGGGAAGTGATTCCCCTTCCATCCCTGCCTGGCAAATGCGCTCCCCCCTTGGGCCGGGTGCAGGACGAGGTGGTCTCGTCCCGGGCACACGGGAACTGTGTTCCAGGACGAGACCAGCTCACCCCAGGCACCCTGGGCGTTGAGAAATCGCAATCCTGCGATTTCTTAATAAACGATTTCTTATTTGAGATTTCTTCAATTTAGAAATCGCAAATAAGGAATCGCTTAATACGTACATAGCAAATTGTGACCTGCAAATAGTGATTTCTATACATTCGGTATTTGCGATTCGCAATTTAGGAATTTTGTAGACTGTTATTTATTTATTTAACAAATGAAACACTGCCTAAAAGTGATGGATCCAATAAGTTGTTCTCTAAAGCAATCCAACTAGTAGGTTGATTTCGAACATATTGAAAAGGTCCTCCATTTGGCAGTGTGGTGAAATTAGCCTGATCTGTGGCCTAGAAAGGTTGAGCAAAAGCCGAAACATTGTTATTCTTTGGGGTTTATATTCCCTGAACAAGCTCAAGATGTTCTGCCACGAGCGATAAGTCATAGCCTGTCACGCACTTGCACAAATGCTCATCATAGCTGCTTCATTTTATTTTCCATTTTTGAGACAGCACTTTGAAAAGATACTCGTGGGAGTTGGACTGCTGCTCTCTATTAAAAATTAGATAAGCAGAACTTAGCTGTGATCAGACACTTTGTCCTGTTCCCTGTCAAAAGTGTCTGGCAGTAAAATAATTAGGAAATCAGTGCTCATTGGAGAGTTAAAATTCTAGATATCGTTAAAAACAATAGTCTGTGATTAAAGTCCTTGCAGCAGCAAAATAATTTGCAAGCCGCTTTTGGTATTATCTCTGAAAAGAGACCTGACCTGTAGAGATAATCTGCTACTGCAGGGAGCTGCAGCTCTCATGATCCTCAGAAAGCCTCTGATCCAACATCGAATATGGAATGGCACCACACTGTATGTGGGTAATGAAGAGTGCCGCTCGCAGTACCTCGGACAGCCGGGGCGCGCTTGCTCCTTATTATATAGTAATACAGATAAAACAAAGTGCCATGAAAGATCTAACTCTATTTTATCTATTGTTCAGTTTTTTGATTAGCATTAGATATCATACCCACTGTTAAATAATGCTCTAAAACTGAATTGCATTGGAAATTCACAGACAAAGCTTCCATTAAAACACTGCATTTATCAAAATATCACAGAAAGTGATCAAGGAATAAGTTGAGGCAGCGAAGCTGGGCCACGATGTCAAAAGGCAAAGGCAGGTACATTCAACATTGATTCAGAAATACAAGATCCATGTTGTATTTGCAGCTTGTCTACATAAGATAATATTTACATGTAACTGATCTAAATGGACTTTCTATATTGCCAGTGGTTATCTTGAAATTTTGGCATGAATGCAGCCATTTCGGACCTATGTTGTACATCCCTTGGCATTAACAAAATCAAGCAACACATTAAAGCTGAATGGCGGTGTCACTTTATGCACTGGACAACAATAATAACTTAGACCAAATGTACAAAGCCTGTTTGCATTTCTTAATGGTCTGAATCGCTATCTGGGCTTTTCTTATGTACAAAGCCCTTTAACCCCTCCGCTGCCAGGCCTTTTCCCCCTCAGGTGCCAGGCCTTTTTTTGCCTATTTGGGGCAGTTCGCGCTTAGGCCCTCATAACCTTTTGTCCACAATAGCTACCCACACCAAATGTGCGTCCCTTTTTTCCAACATCCTAGGGATTCCAGTGGTACCCAGACTTTGTGGGTTCCCCTGACATTTTACTGGGACATACCCCATTTTTTACTATTTTTTATGCTTTCAGCCTCCTTCCAGTTAGTGACAGAAATGGGTGAGAAACCAATGCTGGGTCCCAGAAAGCTAAACATTTCGGAAAAGTAGACACAATTCTGAATTCAGCAAGGGGTCATTCGTGTAGATCCTGCAAGTGTTTCCTATAGAAAATAACAGCTGAAATAAAAGAATATTGAAATAGAGGTGAAAAAACAGCAATTTTTCGCAATGTTTTTACTCTGCAACTTTTTCCTGCAAGCTTAGATTTTTTAAAACAATATGCCGTTACGTCTGCTGGACTCTTTTCTTGTTGGGGGGATATATAAGGCTTTTTCCAGCGATGTCAGATTTTTGAAAGCAATATAACGTTACGTCTGCTGGACTCTTCTGGTTGCGGGGATATATAGGGCTTGTAGGTTCATCAAGAACCCTAGGTACCCAGAGCCAATAAATGAGCTGCACCTTGCAATGGGTTTTCATTCTATACCAGGTATACAGCAATTAATTTGCTGAAATATAAAAAGTGAAAAATAGGTATCAAGAAATCCTTTGTATTTCCAAAATGTGCACAAGATAAGGTGTTGAGAAGCAGTGGTTATTTGCACATCGCTGAATTTCGGGGTGCCCATACTACCATGTGAATTACAGGTCATTTCTCAAATAGATGTATTTTTTACACACTGTCTTACATTTGGAAGGAAAAAATTTAGAGAAAGACAAGGGGCAATAACACTTGTTTTGCTATTCTGTGTTCCCTCAAGTCTTCTGACAGAAATGGTACCTCACTTGCGTGGTTAGGCCTATTGCTTCCGACATGGAAATCTGACATGTGTTTTGGAAAGTGCCTAGCTGTAGATTTTGTCCTCTAGCTCAGCCAGCACCTAGGGAAACCTACCAAACCTGCACATTTTTGAAAACTAGACACCTAGGGGAATCCAAGATGGGGTGACTTGTGGGGCTCTGACCAGGTTCTGTTACCCAGAATCCTTTGCAAACCTCAAAATTTGGCAAACAAACACTTTTTCCTCACATTTCGTGACAGAAAGTTCTGGAATCTGAGAGGAGCCACAAATTTCCTTCCACACAGCGTTCCCCCAAGTCTCCCTGATAAAAATGGTACCTCACTTGTGTGGGTAGGCCTAGTGCCCGCGAAAGGAAATGCCCCTAAACACAACGTGGACACATCACATTTTCACAAAGAAAACAGCTGTTTTTTACAAAGTGCCTAGCTGTGGATTTTGGCCTCTAGCTCGGCCGGCACCTGGGGACCCAGACCAAACCTGTGCATTTTTTAATACTAGACACCTAGGGCAATCCAAGATGGGGTGACTTGTGGGGCGCTGACCAGGTTCTGATACCCAGAAGCCTTTGCAAACCTCAGAATTTAGCCCAAAAAACACTTTTTTGCTCTCATTTCGGTGACAGAATTTCTGTAATCTGAGAGGAGCCACAAATTTCCTTCCACCCAGCATTACCCCAAGTCTCCTGATAAAAATGGTACCTCGCTTGTGTAGGTAGGCCTAGCGCCCGCGAAAGGAAATGCCACAAAACACAACGTGGACACATCACATTTTCACAAAGAAAACAGCTGTTTTTTACAAAGTGCCTAGCTGTGGATTTTGGCCTCTAGCTCAGCCGGCACCTGGGGAAACCAAGCAAACCTGCGCATTTTTTAAAACTAGACACCTAGGGAAATCAAAGATGGGGTGACTTGTGGGGATCTGACCAGGTTCTGTTACCTAGAATCCTTTGCAAACCTCAAAATTTGGCCAAAAAAGCACTTTTTCCTTTCATATCGGTGACAGAAAGTTCTGGAATCTGAGAGGAGCCACAAATTTCCTTCCACCCAGCGTTCCCCCAAGTCTCCCGATAAAAATGGTACCTCACTTGTGTGGGTAGGCCTAGTGCCCGCGCAAGGAAATGCCCCAAAACACAACATGGACACATCACATTTTCACAAAGAAAACAGAGCTGTTTTTAACAAAGTGTCTAGCTGTGGATTTTGGCCTCTAGCTCAGCCGGCACCTGGGAAAACCTAGCAAACATGCACATTTTTGAAAACTATACTCCTAGGGTAATCCAAGATGGGGTGACTTGTGGGGCTCTGACCAGGTTATGTTACCCAGAATCCTCTGCAAACCTCAAAATTTGCCAAAAAAACACGTTTTCCTCTCATTTAGGTGACAAAAAGTTATGGAATCTGAGAGGAGCCACAAATTTCCTTCCACCCAGCGTTCCCCCAAGTCTCCCGATAAAAATGGTACCTCACTTGTGTGGGTGGCCCAGGTGCCTGCAACAGAAAAATGCCAAAAACCTGTAGAGATTGAGGGGATAGCACAGCGACTTGACAAGCACATATTTTTCTTTTATACATCTTTTAGGCTGACTCTGCTTTGGGGACCCACACAAGTGAGGTATCATTTTATTTGGGAGACTGAGGGGAACTCTGGGTGGCAGGAAATATGTGCTGCAGCGGTGATCCTATGAAGAAAAGTGAGAAAATATATATTTTTAAGCAAATGTTGAGGTTTGCATAGGAGTCTGGGTAAGAAAGTGTTGGGGGATCCAGGCAGGCCACACCTCCTTGGACTCCTTGGGGTGTCTATTTTTATAACATGTCTGGGTTTGGTATGTTTCCCTAGATGAAGGCCGCACCCGGGACCAAAAACATAGATGCCCCCCCCAAACACAGATAGTTTTACAATAGATACATTTGATGTGTCCACCTACTTATGTGTTGTACAAAACACTAAAATTGTGAAAAGAAATGCACTTTGGTTATGTTAGAAAGACCCCTCAACGACCAACCAAGTTGTTGGCATGCTTCATCATCGGGGTCCCACCCGAGACACCTATTGCGTCGCAGGTGTGCTGAAAGGCTAAAAAACTGAACCAATGACTCACAGCTCGTGAGCTGTAAAGCCACGACAAGGCACCAACCGCTTTACAGTCCATTCACACACCCTCTATACATAACATGCACAAGACCATTCACGCCGCCAGCCACGGGCCCAGCACATTACAACACTTGCATCGAAAGACAGCGCTACTCAAGGGACCATCACTTTCATACGCCCACAATGTGATACAGCAATGACACCAGCTGATGAGTGTGTGGACTGGCGTTTCGCCACCCCACGCACACCGCCAGCCAAGCACCACCCCACTCACACCGCCAGCCAAGCGCCACCCCACTCACACCGCCAGCCAAGCACCACCCCACGCACACCGCCAGCCAAGCGCCACCCCACGCACTCCGCCAGCCAAGCGCCACCCCACGCACACCGCCATCCAAGCGCCACTCCCCACACACCACCATCACTTTTTGTTTTTTGACAACAAAGAAACCACTAATCATAATTAAGTAAAAAACTACAAACACAAAAGCTCTAACTGAATACATGACTAATGTCAACCGTGAAACTGAACATATAAAAATATAAAACAGCAGTTTACGCTCACAGAATTTCCAAATAATTCTTCTGTGTGTGGTAGCTCCTGAAACAGCCACCCACACACAGCCCAGGCTTTGAAGGACAATCAGGGCAATACATCCTAGTCTCCTTCCTGATACCTCTTTGAGCACAGACTCTACATCTCTTAGCAGGAAAGATGTTTTTTGGCCGTGGGATGAATGTGCTCAGCAAAGTGACGATATTTCAATCTAGCCACATACTCCACCACTGCTTCTCTAGGAACTCTTGCCTGTTCCAGCACAACAAGGCTAGCTATGATAGACTCCTGAAATTTCACAAATGTCATACTTGACTCTGGAGAACTATCCTTGAACACAACAAAAGCATTAAAAGTTGCCAAGTGGAACAAGTGAACCACTAATTTCTTATACCAAACATAAGACTTACGAGCGGCAGTGTAAGGTTCCAACTTCTGATCTATTCTATCAACACCACCCATGTGCTTATTATAGTCTAAAATGCACCACAGGTTTGTGCACTGCGGCAACCTGACCCCAAACAGCCACAGGTGAAGTACTCTCATCATGGATGTTACTTAGCATGTACACATCCCGCTTATCTACAAATTTCAGAGCTAGCAGCTCATCATTTTGCAAGGCACTGCACTGTCCCTTCTCAAGTTTTTTACAGACAAGCTCTCTTGGATAGCCTTTCCGATTAGAGCGGATTGTGCCACAAGCAACAGTGTCCACTCCGAACAACTCCTTGAACAACTGAACTCCAGTGTAGAAGTTATCTACATATAAATGGTGACTGTAGGAGGCTGGACTGGCTTGTAGTGAGTACCTAGGGGTACTTGCACCTTGCACCAGGCCCAGTTATCCCTTATTAGTGTATAGGGTGTCTAGCAGCTTAGGCTGATAGATAATGGTAGCTTAGCAGAGCAGCTTAGGCTGAACTAGGAGACGTGTGAAGCTCATACAGTACCACTAGTGTCATATGCACAATATCATAAGAAAACACAATACACAGATATACTAAAAATAAAGGTACTTTATTTTTATTACAATATGCCAAAAGTATCTCAGTGAGTACCCTCAGTATGAGGATAGCAAATATACACAAGATATATGTACACAATACCAAAATATGCAGTAATAGTATTAGAAAATAGTGCAAACAATGTATAGTTACAATAGGATGCAATGGGGACACATAGGGATAGGGGCAACACAAACCATATACTCCAAAAGTGGAATGCGAACCACGAATGGACCCCAAACCTATGTGACCTTGTAGAGGGTCGCTGGGACTATTAGAAAATAGTAAGGGTTAGAAAAATAGCCCAACCCAAGACCCTGAAAAGTGAGTGCAAAGTGCACTAAAGTTCCCCAAAGGACATAGAAGTCGTGATAGGGGAATTCTGCAGGAAAGACACAAACCAGCAATGCAACAACAATGGATTTCCAGTCGAGGGTACCTGTGGAACAAGGGGACCAAGTCCAAAAGTCACAAGCAAGTCAGAGATGGGCAGATGCCCAGGAAATGCCAGCTGTGGGTGCAAAGAAGCTGCTACTGAGCAGTAGAAGCTGAGGTTTCTGCAGGAACAACAAGGGCTAGGAACTTCCCCTTTGGAGGACGGATCCCTCACGCTGTGGAGAGTCGTGCAGAAGTGTTTTCCTGAAGAAAGACCGCCAACAAGCCTTGCTAGCTGCAAGTCACGTGGTTAGCGTTTTTGGATGCTGCTGTGGCCCAAGACGGACCAGGATGTCGCCAATTGCGTCTGGGGACAGAGGGGGCATCGAGCAAGACAAAGAGCCCTCTCAGAAGCAGGCAGCACCCGCAAAAGTGCCGGAACAGGCACTACGAAGTGGAGTGAAACAGTGCTCACCCGAAGTCGCACAAAGGAGTCCCACGTCGCCGGAGGACAACTTAGAAAGTCGTGCAATGCAGGTTAGAGTGCCATGGACCCAGGCTTGGCTGTGCACAAAGGATTTCTGCCGGAAGTGCACAGAGGCCGGAGTAGCTGCAAAAGTCGTGGTTCCCAGCAATGCAGTCTGGCGTGGGGAGGCAAGGACTTACCTCCACCAAACTTGGACTGAAGAGTCACTGGACTGTGGGAGTCACTTGGACAGAGTTGCTGGATTCAAGGGACCTCGCTCGTCGTGCTAAGAGGAGACCCAGGGTACCGGTGATGCAGTTCTTTGGTGCCTGCGGTAGCAGGGGGACGATTCCGTCGACCCACGGGAGATTTCTTCGGAGTTTCTAGTGCAGAGAGGAGGCAGACTACCCACACAGCATGCACCACCAGGAAAGCAGTCGAGAAGGCGGCAGGATCAGCGTTACAGAGTAGTAGTATTAGTCTTCGCTACTTTGTTGCAGTTTTGCAGGCTTCCAGCGCGGTCAGCAGTCGATTCCTTGGCAGAAGGTGAAGAGAGAGATGCAGAGGAACTCGGATGAGCTCTTGCATTCGTTATCTAAGGAATTCCCCAAAGCAGAGACCCTAAATAGCCAGAAAAGAGGGTTTGGCTACTTAGGAGAGAAGATAGGCTAGTAACACCTGAAGGAGCCTATCAGAAGGAGTCTCTGACGTCACCTGCTGGCCCTGGCCACTCAGAGCAGTCCAGTGTGCCAGCAGCACCTCTGTTTCCAAGATGGCAGTGGTCTGGAGCACACTGGAGGAGCCCTGGGCACCTCCCAGGGGAGGTGCAGGTCAGGGGAGTGGTCACTTCCCTTTCCTTTGTCCAGTTTCGCGCCAGAGCAGGGCTGAGGGTCCCTGAACCGGTGTAGACTGGCTTATGCAGAAATGGGCACCATCTGTGTCCATGAAAGCATTTCCAGCGGCTGGGGTAGGCTACTCCTCCCCTGCCTTCACACCATTTTCCAAAGGGAGAGGGTGTAACACCCTCTCTCAGAGGAAGTCCTTTGTTCTGCCATCCTGGGCCAGGCCTGGCTGGACCCCAGGAGGGCAGAAACCTGTCTGAGGGGTTGGCAGCAGCAGCAGCTGCAGTGAAACCCCGGGAAAGGCAGTTTGGCAGTGCCAGGGTCTGTGCTAGAGACCCGTGGGATCATGGGATTGCACCAACAATGCCAGGATGGCATAGAGGGGGCAATTCCATGATCTTAGACATGTTACATGGCCATATTCGGAGTTACCATTGTGAAGCTACACATAGGTAGTGACCTATATGTAGTGCACGCGTGTAATGGTGTCCCCGCACTCACAAAGTCCGGGGAATTTGCCCTGAACAATGTGGGGGCACCTTGGCTAGTGCCAGGGTGCCCACACACTAAGTAACTTAGCACCCAACCTTTACCAGGTAAAGGTTAGACATATAGGTGACTTATAAGTTACTTAAGTGCAGTGTAAAATGGCTGTGAAATAACATGGACGTTATTTCACTCAGGCTGCAGTGGCAGGCCTGTGTAAGAATTGTCAGAGCTCCCTATGGGTGGCAAAAGAAATGCTGCAGCCCATAGGGATCTCCTGGAACCCCAATACCCTGGGTACCTCAGTACCATATACTAGGGAATTATAAGGGTGTTCCAGTAAGCCAATGTAAATTGGTAAAATTGGTCACTAGCCTGTTAGTGACAATTTGAAAGAAATGAGAGAGCATAACCACTGAGGTTCTGGATAGCAGAGCCTCAGTGAGACAGTTAGTCATAACACAGGTAACACATTCAGGCACACTTATGAGCACTGGGGCCCTGGCTAGCAGGGTCCCAGTGACACATACAACTAAAACAACATATATACAGTACAGTGAAAAATGGGGGTAACATGCCAGGGAAGATGGTACTTTCCTACAGTGACCTTTGTTAAACAGTCGTCTACCAAGTTCCCACACAATTTTCTCACTAACTCCAAAAGTGGGGGGACAACCAGGGGAGTCAATATTGGAATCCCTACCAGTTTAGACCCGGAAATTATAAACATATCCTGTACTAATTTCAGACAGCATATGCATCTTAATTCCATACTGTGCCCTCTTGCTAGGAATGTACTGCCTAAAAACCAAACGACCCTTGAACAGGACCAAAGACTCATCTACAGATATTTCTTTGCCTGGAATATAGATCTCTGAAAACCGATCTACCAAATGATCAAGGAGAGATCTAATCTTAAAAAGACGGTCAGAATCAGTTTGATCTGTGGCAAGGCTAAAGTATTATCTACAAAATGCAACAACCGAAGAAGTTCATACCGATTACGACTCATGATGGCAGGAAATATAGCAGTTGCCATCAAGGGACTAGTAGACCAATATGAAGACAGTGATGGCTTCCTTTTCAGCCCCATCAAAAAAGTTAAACCCAAGAACTTTTTCAACTCTTCCAGATTTGTGGGAATCCACCGGCTAGCTCTAGAGTGTGGCCTAAATCTGGCAGCGTTGTCCCTCAAAAACTGCTCTGCATACAAATTAGTCTGCTCAACAATCTCTTCCAAAAATATACTGTCCATAAACAACTCAAAAAAGTTGACGGGCAAAACGTTTTCCATATTAACTCGACAACCTGGGAAACCAGTAAACGCAGGCAACTGTCACTGCTCCATGTTTGGTGCAACCCACGTGTCAGGTCTTCCAATGGGAAGCCTTTCAGCCGCTGGCTCCTGCACCATCGGCACATCAGTGTCCTCCTCTAAAACAGGCCCTTCATTAGCAGTGAGAGTGGCATCATCATCAGATGATTCCTCTCTGACAGAAAATTCACTTCCAGAATCTTGCACTTCCTTGTCTGCCTCAGATGCAGAGTCAGTCTCATAATCATGGTCAAAAGACGACTCAAAAAGCACACCAACAACCTGCTGAACGGTCATCCTACGGATAGCCATGATCCTTCCTACAAACATTAACTGGGCAAATGCACCACCAACAACCAGCACTGTGTAAGATAAGTAACAAACAAAGTGTAGATTTATCAATAAGAGTTATAAACTCAAAAACTATACCGCTCACTTGCCTGAAAAAGCTTGACTCACCAGCACCTACTCTGCACAGCCACAGCCATCACCAATGATATCCCACTGAAAAGAGAAAAAAGCAAATTAGACATCAGACAACACAATAATCATTGTGCATAAATCTAAAGACAATTTCACACACAATCCTGCATTCAGTACACCACCTACAAACATGTCATTCATGCATGGCAACAATACTCCTTTGGAGTAAATTTATTTACTTACCTAAAACATGCAACTACGCATACCGCAGGACAACCACTGCTACAACTGCAACAAGCAACAGCAAAGGAAGCAAAAGCTTTGAACTAGAACAAAAAGAAGAAATAAACTATTATCATAAATGCAAATACTTCACCAGTGACTAAACACCCCACCACCAACCATTTTTAAATGTTCCCTTGTGTCTAGTGTTCTCTGATTGGGGCAGATAGGCCTAAAAAAATAGGCCAATCTGCCCCAAAGGGGGGCAGAAATGCCATAGAATATATTTCCCCCTTTGGAGGGCGAGCCTTGCCCAAGGGGCCACCCCCCCACACAAAACACACACATGATCCCTGGCACAAAGTGGATTCTGCCCCCCTTGAGAGCAGATGGGCCTGAAAAAAAAGAAAAAAGGCCAATCTGCCCCCACGGAGGGCAGAACTGCCAAATAGTGCTTTTTGCCCCTTGGGGGCGACCCTTGCCCAAGGGGGCACACCCCCAAAACAAAAAACAAAAAAATAATCCCTGACTTCTTCATGGTTTCTGCCCACCCCGGGGGCAGAAGAGCCTACAAAAACTAGGCCAATCTGCCCCAAGGGGGCCAGAACTGCCCAATAGTCATTTTTGCCCCTTAGGGGCGACCCTTGCCCAAGGGGGGGCCCCAACACAAAAAAAAGAAAACAAAAGAAAAGAAATGACATCCCTGGCGTCTTCATGGTTTCTGCCCCCCCCCCCCCCCCCCGGGCAGAAGGGCCTACAAATACTAGGCCAATCTGCCCTCAAGGGGGGCAGAAATGGCCTACATCACATTGCCCTATTTGGGGGGAGACCCTTACCCAAGGGACCACCCCCCCACACAAAGCACATACACACACATGATCCCTGGTGCTATGGGGATTCTGCCCCCCTTAGGCCTAAAGAAATAGGCCTATCTGCCCCCAACTGGGACAGAACTACCCAATAGTGCATTTGGGCCCATGGGGGTGACACCAAGTCCAAGAGTCGCGATAGTGTCCAGGGGGGGCAGGAGCCCAGAAAACCCCGGATGAAGATGCAAGGAAGTTGCCTCCGGATGGAAGAAGCTTAGGATTCTGCAACAACGAAGGGGACTAGGAACTTCTCCTTTGGGTGGAAGATGTCCCACGTCGAGCTGAAGGTTGTAGAAGTGTTCCCACGCAGAAATACAGCAAACAAGCCTTGCTAGCTGCAAGGGTCACGATATAGGTTTTTGGGTGCTGCTGGGGACCAGGAAGGACCAGGATGTCGCCCTTTGGAAGAGGAGACAGAGGGGGCACTCAGCAACTCAGAGAGCCCCTGCAGAAGCAGGCAGCACCTACAGAAGTACCAGAGCAGGCAATTAGAAGATTTGTGAACCAGAGCTCGCTCAGAGTCTCAAAGGAGGGTCCCATGACGTCGGAGGCCAACTCAGAGGGTTGAACACTGCAGGATGGAGTGCTGGGGACCCAGGCTAGGGTGTGCATGAAGGAATACGGGGAGGAGTGCACAGAAGCCGAAGCAGCTGCAAATCACGCAGTACACAGGTTTGCAGTCTAGCGTGGGGAGGCATGGACTTACCTCCACCAAACTTGGACTGAAGGATCACTGGACTGTGGGAGTCACTTTGATAGAGTTCCTGTGTTCCAGGGACCACGCTCGTCAGGATGAGAGGGGACCCAGAGGACCGGTGATGCAGTCTTTTGGTGCCTGCGTTAGCAGGGGAAAGATTCCGTCGACCCACAGGAGATTTCTTCTTGGCTTTAGTGCAGGGTGGAGTCAGATGACCCCCAGAGCATGCACCACCAGGAAACAGTCGAGAAAGCTGTCAGGATGAGGGGCTACAATGTTGCTGGTAGTTGTCTTGCTACTTTGTTGCGGTTTGGCAGAAGTCGAAGAGGGAAGTGCAGAGGAACTCTGGTGAGCTCTTGCATTCGTTATCTGACGAATTCCCCAGAGGAGAGACCCTAAATAGCCAGAAAAGGAGGTTTGGCTACCAAGAAACGAGGATTGGCTACCAAGAAAGGTAAGAGCCTATCAGAGGGGGTCTCTGACGTCACCTGCTGGCACTGGCCACTCAGAGCAGACCAGTGTGCCCCCAACACCTCTTTTCCCAAGATGGCAGAGGTCTGGGACACACTGGAGGAGCTCTGGGCACCTCCCCTGGGAGGTACTGGTCAGGAGAGTGGTCACTCCCCTTTCCTTTGTCCAGTTTCGCGCCAGAGCACGGCTGGAGGATCCCTGAACCGGTGTAGACTGGCTGCCCATCAAAGCATTTCCAGAGGCTGGGGGAGGCTACTCCTCCCCAGCCCTTCACACCTATTTCCAAAGAAAGAGGCTATAACACCCTAACTCAGAGGAAATCCTTTGTTCTGCCTTCCTGGGCCAGGGCTGCCTGGACCCCAGGAGGGCAGAATCCTGTCTGAGGGGTTGGCAGCAGCAGCAGCTGCAGTGGAAACCCCGGAAAGGCAGTTTGGCAGTATCTGAGTTCTGTGCTAGAGACCCAGGGGATCATGGAATTGTCCCCCCAATACCAATGGGGTGACAATTCCATGATCGTAGACATGTTACCTGGCCATGTTCGGAGTTACCATTGTGACGCTATACATAGGTAGTGACCTATGTATAGTGCACGCGTGTAATGGTGTCCCCGCACTCACAAAGTCCGGGGAATTTGCCCTGAACGATGTGGGGGCACCTTGGCTAGTGCCAGGGTGCCCACACACTAAGTAACTTGGCACCCAACCTTCACTAAGTGAAGGTTAGACATATAGGTGACTTATAAGTTACTTATGTGCAGTGAAAAATGCTGTGAAATAACGTGGAAGTTATTTCTCTCAGGCTGCAGTGGCAGGCCTGTGTAAGAATTGTCTGAGCTCCCTATGGGTGGCAAACGAAATGCTGCAGCCTATAGGGATCTCCTGGAACCCCAATACCCTAGGTACCTCAGTTTGGGGTCCATTCGTGGTTTGCATTCCACTTTTGGAGTATATGGTTTGTGTTGCCCCCATACCTATGTGCACCTATTGCTATCTACTGTAACTTTACATTGCTTGCATTACTTCCTTTTGCTCTTACTGCATAATTTTGGTGTTGTGTACATATATCTTGTGTATATTTGGCATCCTCATACTGAGGTTACTCACTGAGATGCTTTTGGCATATTGTCATAAAAATAAAGTACCTTTATTTTTAGTATATCTGTGTATTGTGTTTTCTTATGATATAGTATAGTATGAGCTTTACATGTCTCCTAGTTCAGCCTAAGTTGCTTTGCCATAGCTACCTTCTACCAGCCTAAGCTGCTAGAAACACCTCTTCTACACTAATATGGGATAACTGGACCTGGCACAAGGTGTAAGTACCTCTGGTACCCACTACAAGCCAGGCCAGCCTCCTACATTGGTTGTGCAGCAGTGGGATAAGTACTTGTAACTACTTGCCACTTTGTCATTTTGTACTTTTCATAACAGAATAATATACAAAACAAGTTCAGTGTGTGTACACCTAACCAAAAAGTTTTGCTTTTCTTCTCTTACACTTTCTGCTAAGTGCTGAAAAGTACTTCTAAACTTCTAAAAAGTTTGAAAAAGTTTTTTTTCTGTTCTTTAAAAAAGTCCTGAAACATTTTCTCTCTTCTCACTGTCTCTAAACCTTATTCTATCATGTCTGATGTAGGAACATCTCTTAAAATGGTCAATACAACTTATGACAATTTAAACTTTAAGAGCCTAAGGAGTCTCTGCATTGATATAGGTTTAATGATAGGAAAGAATCCTTCAAGAGAATTTCTATTTAACCTGCTCATTGAGAATGATAAGTCCCTAGCTGGCACTTCAACTGAAAAGTTAGTAGATAGCTCACACTCTGACTCAGGGGAACCCCTTGAGGGAGGTGTGGAGGGTTCTATTCCAAATCTGCCCCTCAGCAGACCTCAGAGCAATGCTGGTAGTAATAGGAGCACCCATCATAGTAGGGATGTTTTTATTTCTGGAAGCCAGTTTGTTAGAGTCCAAGCTGTTAGGGACAGATCTCCCTCTGTTGGTTCCAATTTATCCTCAGTGTCCAAGCATTCCCAACCCACCCATGTTAGAAACATGTTAGAAAGGGAACTCAAAAAGTTGAGAGTGGAAGAGACCAGGCTGAAGCTTAAACAGTAACAGCTGGTTCTAGACAGGGAATCCCTAGACCTGGAGAAGGAGAGACAGAGATTGGGGTTTGGACCCCATGGTGGCAGCAGCAGTATTTCTGATAGTAATCCTGTGAGAGAGCATGAGTCCAGGAATCTGCACAAGATAGTTCCCCCTTACAAGGAGGGGGATGACATTAACACGTTTTTTGCTGCACTTGAGAGGGCCTGTATGGTACAGGGGGTCCCTCAAAGGCAGTGGGCTGCTATGTTGTGGCTATCTTTCAATGGAAAGGATAGGGATAGGCTCCTTACTGTTAGAGAAAGTGATGCTAACAATTTTGCAGTTTTGAAGGATGCACTCTTGGATGGATTTGGCTTAACCACTGAACAATACAGGATTAAGTTCAGAGACACCAGAAAAGAGTCCTCACAAGACTGGATAGACTTGGTTGACTGTTCAGTGAAGGCCTTGGAGGGGTGGTTACATGTCAGTAAAGGTTATGACTATGAAAGCCTGTATAATCTTATTCTGAGAGAGCATATTCTGAATAACTGTGTGTCTGACTTGTTACACCAATATATAGTGGACTCAGATCTGACCTCTCCCCAAGAATTGGGAAAGAAGGCAGACAAATGGGTCAGAACAAGAGTGAACAGAAAAGTTCATGCAGGGGGTGACAAGGATGGCAAGAAGAAGGATGGTAAGTCTTCTGACAAGGGTGGAGACAAAAGTAAAAATTAGTCTTCATCAGGCCCACAAAAATCCTCTGGTGGGGGTGGTGGGTCCAAATCCTCTTCAAATCAAGTAAAAAAGCCTTGGTGTTATTTATGTAAAGTAAAAAGCCATTGGACAACTGATGCCAGTTGTCGAAAGAAAAACACCAAACCTCCCACTACCACAACCCCTACTGCAAACTCTAGTGCCCCTAGTAATAGCAGTGGTGGTGGGAGCAAACCTACTAATAGCCAATCCAAGGGAGTAGCTGGGCTCACTTTTGGTAATTTAGTTGGGGTTGGTCTTGTTAGGGAGACCACAGAGGCTGTGTTAGTCTCTGAAGGTGCCATTGATTTGGCCACCTTGGTTGCTTGTCCCCTTAATATGGATAAGTACAAGCAACTTCCCCTAATCAATGGTGTTGAGGTTCAGGCCTACAGGGACACAGGTGCCAGTGTTACCATGGTAATAGAGAAACTGGTACACCCTGAACAACACCTACTTGGTCACCAGTACCAAGTGACAGACGCTCATAACAACACTCTTAGCCACCCCATGGCTGTTGTGAATCTCAACTGGGTGGGGGGGGTTACTAGTCCAAAGAAAGTTGTGGTTGCTTCAGATTTACCTGTAGACTGTCTACTAGGAAATGATTTAGAGACATCAGCTTGGGCAGAAGTGGAGTTGGAGGCTCATGCAGCAATGCTGGGCATTCCTGGGCATATTTTTGCTTTGACAAGGGCTCAGGCCAAAAAGCAAAAAGGACAGGGTGACTTGGATCCTGGAACAATGGACCAAGTGCTCCCTAAAGCTAGGGGTAGCAAGGGTAAATCCCTACCCACTATCCCTCCCTCTACAGATGATTCTCCTTCTGAGGAAGAAGAATTTCCTCCCTGTGCAGAACCTTCACCAGATGACCTGGCAGCAGACACTTCTGAGCTTTTGGGTGGAGGGGGGCCTGCCAGGGAAGAGCTGAGTGTGGCACAGCAATCCTGTCCCACATTAGAGGGTCCCAGACAGCACGCTATCAATCAGCAAAATGGGGATGTCAGTGACTCACATAGAGTTTACTGGGAGGACAACCTGTAGTACACAGAGGCAAGGGACCCAAAACCTGGAGCAGCCAGGAGATTGGTCATTCCCCTGCAGTACAGAGAGTTCCTCCTAACTCTGGCACATGACATTCCTTTGGCTGGGCATTTGGGCCAGATTAAAACATGGGAAAGGCTTGTCCCCCTGTTTCACTGGCCTAGGATGTCAGAGGACACAAAATATATTTTTATGTCTTGCGTGACCTGCCAAGCCAGTGGGAAGACTGGTGGCACACCAAAGGCTCCCCTTATTCCACTACCTGTGGTTGGGGTTCCCTTTGAAAGGGTAGGGGTTGACATAGTTGGCCCCCTTGACCCTCCTACAACTTCAGGCAATAGGTTTATCTTGGTGGTAGAGGACCATGCCACAAGATATCCTGAAGCAATTCCTCTAAGGACCACTACAGCACCTGCAGTGGCAAAAGCCCTCCTAGGAATCTTTTCCAGGGTGTGTTTTCCAAAAGAGGTTGTATCAGACAGGGGTAGCAATTTTATGTCTGCATACTTGAAGGCTAAGTGGAAGGAATGTGGTGTAACATACAAATTCACCACACCTTATCATCCACAGACAAATGTACTGGTAGAGAGGTTTAATAAAACTCTCAAAGGAATGATATTAGGACTCCCTGAAAAACTCAGGAGGAGATGGGATGTCCTGTTACCTTGCCTCTTTTTTGCTTACAGGGAGGTACCCCAGAAAGGAGTGGGCTTCAGCCCCTTTGAACTCCTATTTGGGCACCCTGTAAGAGGTCCACTAACACTTGTGAAGGAGGGTTGGGAACAACCTTTAAAAGCTCCCAAACAGGATATAGTGGACTATGTACTTTACCTAAGATCCAGAATGGCTGAGTACATGAAAAAGGCCAGTAAAAACCTTCAGCCAGCCAAGAGCTCCAAAAGCAATGGCATGACCAGAAGGCTGTTCTGATTCAGTACCAACCAAGACAGAAGGTGTGGGTATTGGAGCCTGTGGCCCCAAGAGCACTCCAGGACAAATGGAGTGGACCCCATCTCATTGTTGAAAAGAAGGGCGAGGTCATCTACTTGGTTGACCTAGGCACTGCCAGGAGTTCCCTTAGGGTGATTCATGTCAACCGCCTAAAACCCTACAATGACAGGGCTGATCTCATCCTGCTCATGGCAACAGATGAAGGACAGGAAGAAGAGAGTGACCCTCTCCCTGATCTCTTCTCTTTCACTGAAGATGAAGCTTTAGTGGAAAGTGTAGTTTTGGCAGACTGTCTTACTGCAGAGCAGAAAGACAACTGCATAAATCTCATTGGACAGTTTTCTTAACTCTTTTCAACTGTGCCAGGCACCACATCTTGGTGTGAACACACAATTGATACTAGAGACAGCTTGCCTGTCAAAAGTAAAATCTATAGGCAGCCTGACCATGTCACGGACTGCATAAAGCAAGAAGTTCAGAAAATGCTTGATCTAGGAGTGGTTGAACATTCTGAAAGCCCATGGGCCTCTCCTGTGGTGCTTGTACCAAAGCCTCACTCAAAAGATGGAATAAGGGAGTTGAGGTTTTGTGTAGATTACAGAGGTCTCAACCAGGTAACAAAAACTGATGCTCACCCTATTCCCAGGGCAGATGAGCTCATAGATACACTGGCATCTGCCAAGTATCTAAGCACCTTTGATTTGACTGCAGGGTACTGGCAGATAAATTGGCAGAGGATGCTAAAGCTAAAACGGAATTTTCAACTATAGGAGGGCACTACCAATTTACAGTGATGCCCTTATGTTGAAAAATGCACCTGCCACTTTTCAGAGGCTGGTGAATACAGTCCTGCAAGGGTTGGAAGCTTTTAGTGGAGCATATCTATATGATACAGCTGTCTTTAGCTCCACCTGGGATGACCACCTGGTCCACCTGTGGAAAGTTTTGGAGGCCCTGCAAAAGGCAGGTCTCACTATCAAGGCTTCAAAGTGCCAGATAAGGCAGGGAAAGGTGGTTTATCTGGGACACCTGGTAGGTGGAGAACAGATTGCACCACTTCAGGGGAAAATCCAGACAATCATGGATTGGGTTCCCCCTACAACTCAGACCCAGGTGAGAGCCTTCCTAGGCCTCACTGGGTATTACAGGAGATTCATTAAAAACTATGGCTCCATTGCAGCCCCACTTAATGATCTCACTAGCAAGAAGATGCCTAAAAAGGTATTGTGAACAGCTAGCTGTCAGAAAGCTTTTGAGGAGCTCAAACAGGCCATGTGCACCTGTCCTACAAAGCCCATGTTACTCCAAGAAATTCATTGTTCAAACTGATGCATCTAAATTAGGGTAGGGGCAGTCTTATCACAACTTAACTCTGAGGGCCAGGATCAACCAGTTGCCTTTATCAGCAGAAGGCTGACCCCTAGAGAAAAGCGTTGGTCTGCCATTGAGAGGGAGGCCTTTGCTGTGGTCTGGGAACTGAAGAAGTTGAGGCCATACCTGTTTGGCACTCACTTCATTGTTCAGACAGACCACAAACCTCTACTTTGGCTAAAACAAATGAAAGGTGAAAATCCTAAATTGTTGAGGTGGTCCATATCTCTACAGGGAATGGACTATACAGTGGAACATAGACCTGGGAGTACCCACTCCAATGCAGATGGACTCTCCAGATATTTCCACTTAGACAATGAAGACTCATCAGGTCATGGCTAGTCTTATTGTCCTTTGTTTGGGGGGGGGGGATTGTGTAGGAAAGTACCATCTTGCCTGGCATGTTACCCCCATATTTCACTGTATGTATGTTGTTTTAGTCTATGTGTCACTGGGACCCTGCCAGGCAGGGCCCCAGTGCTCATAAGTATGTGCCCTGTATGTGTTCCCTGTGTGATGACTAACTGTCTCACTGAGGCTCTGCTAACCAGAACCTCAGTGGTTATGCTCTCTCTGCTTTCCAAATTGTCACTAACAGGCTAGTGACCAATTTCACCAATTCACATTGGCATACTGGAACACCCATATAATTCCCTAGTATATGGTACTGAGGTACCCAGGGTAATGGGGTTCTAGGAGATCCCTATGGGCTGCAGCATTTCTTATGCCACCCATAGGGAGATCTGACAATTCTTACACAGGCCTGCCAGTGCAGCCTGAGTGAAATAACGTCCACGTTATTTCACAGCCATTCACCACTGCACTTAAGTAACTTATAAGTCACCTATATTTCTAACCTTCACCTAGTGAAGGTTGGGTGCAAAGTTACTTAGTGTGTGGGCACCCTGGCACTAACCAAGGTGCCCCCACATCGTTCAGGGCAAATTCCCTGGACTTTGTGAGTGCGGGGACACCATTACACGCGTGCACTCTACATAGGTCACTACCTATGTATAGCGTCACAATGGTAACTCCGAACATGGCCATGTAACATGTCTAAGATCATGGAATTGTCACCCCAATTCCATTCTGGCATTGAGGGGACAATTCCATGATCCCCTGGGTCTCTAGCACAGAACCCGGGTACTGCCAATCTGTCTTTCCGGGGTCTCCACTGCAGCTGCTGCTGCTGCCAACCCCTCAGACAGGTTTCTGCCCTCCTGGGGTCCAGGCAGCGCTGGTCCAGGAAGGCAGAACAAAGGACTTCCTCTGAGAGAGGGTGTAACACCCTCTCCCTTTGGAAATAGGTGTGAAGGCTAGGGAGGAGTAGCCTCCCCCAGCCTCTGGAAATGCTTTGATGGGCACAGATGGTACCCATCTCTGCATAAGCCAGTCTACATCGGTTCAGGGATTCCCCCAGCCCTGCTCTGGCGCAAAACTGGACAAAGGAAAGGGGAGTGACCACTCCCCTGACCTGCACCTTCCAGGGGAGGTGCCCAGAGCTCCTCCAGTGTGTCCCAGACCTCTGCCATCTTGGAAACAGAGGTGTTTGTGGCACACTGGACTGCTCTGAGTGGCCAGTGCCAGCAGGTGACGTCAGAGGCTCCTTCTGATAGGCTCTTACCTCTCTTGGTAGCCAATCCTCCTTCCTAGGTAGCCAAACCTCTTTTTCTGGCTATTTAGGGTCTCTGCTTTGGGGATCTCACCAGATACTGAATGCAAGAGCTCACCAGAGTTCCTCTGCACCTTCCTCTTCACCTTGTGCCAATGGATCGACCGCTGGCTGCTCAGGACGCCTGCAAAACCGCAACAAAGTAGCAAAGACGACTACTAGCAACCTTGTATCGCTCATCTTGCCGGCTTTCTCGACTGTTTCCAGGTGGTGCATGCTCTAGGGGTACCCTGCCTCCTTCTTGCACCAGGAGCTCTTAAGAAATCTCCCGTGGGTCGACGGAATCTCCCCCCTGCAACCGCAGGCAACAAAATACTGCATCACCGGTCATCTGGGTCCCCTCTCAGCATAACGAGCATTGTCCCTGGAACTCAGCAACTCTGTCCAAGTGACTCCCACAGTCCAGTGACTCTTCAGTCGAAGTTTGGTGGAAGTAAGTCCTTGCCTCCCCACGCTAGACTGCATTGCTGGGTACCGTGTGATTTGCAGCTGCTCCAGCTCCTGTGCACGTTTCCAGGATTTCCTTTGTGCACAGCCAAGCCTGGGTCCCCGACACTCTAATCTGCAGTGCACAACCTTCTGAGTTGTCCTCCGGCGTCGTGGGACTCCCTTTTGTGACTTTGCGTGGACTCCAGTTCACTCTTTTCCAAGTGCCTGTTCAGGTACTTCTGCGGGTGCTGCCTGCTTCTGTGAGGGCTCCCTGACTTGCTGGGCACCCCCTCTGTCTCCTCATCCAAGTGGTGACATCCTGGTCCCTCCTGGGCCACAGCAGCATCCAAAAACCCTAACCGCGACCCTTGCAGCTAGCAAGGCTTGTTTGCAGTCTTTCTGCATGGGAACACCTCTGCAAGCTTCTTCACGACGTGGGACATCCATCCTCCAAAGAAGAAGTTCCTAGTCCTCTTCGTTCTTGCAAAACACCAAGCTTCTTCCATCCGGTGGCATCTTCCTTGCACCCTCAGCTGGCATTTCCACTCTCGACACTGACGCGACTCTTGGACTTGGTCCCCTTGTTTCACAGGTACTCAGGTCCGGAAATCCACTGTTGTTGCATTGCTGGTGTTGGTTTTCCTTGCAGAATCCCCCTATCACGACTTCTGTGCTCTCTGGGGGTTGTAGGTGCACTTTACACCTACCTTACAGGGTCTTGGGGTGGGCTATTTTTCTAACCCTCACTGTTTTCTTACAGACCTAGCGACCCTCTACAATCTCACATAGGTTTGGGGTCCATTCGTGGTTCGCATTCCACTTTTGGAGAATATGGTTTGTGTTGCCCCCATACCTATGTGCACCTATTGCAATCTACTGTAACTTTACATTGCTTGCATTACTTCCTTTTTCTATTACTGCATAATTCTGGTATTGTGTACATATATCTTGTGTATATTTGGCATACTCATACTGAGGGTACTCACTGAGATACTTTTGGCATATTGTCATAAAAATAAAGTACCTTTATTTTTAGTATATCTGTGTTTTGTGTTTTCTTATGATATGGTGCATATGACACCAGTGGTATAGTAGGAGCTTTACATGTCTCCTAGTTCAGCCTAAGTTGCTTTGCCATAGCTACCTTCTATCAGCCTAGGCTGCTAGAAACACCTCTTCTACACTAATAAGGGATAACTGGACCTGGCACAAGGTGTAAGTACCTCTGGTACCCACTACAAGCTAGGCCAGCCTCCTACACATACTTACAGTGAAAATGGGGGTCACATGCCAAGCAAGATGGTACTTTCCTACAGTACTTCAAGAATTTTTCGGGAGACAAGTGATCAATACCTTTAGGAAAGCCAACAATTCAAAGATTGTTCCAGCTGGCTCAGCATTCGGTGTCCTCAGCACCTTCTTCTTGATGTTTGGAGGTTTTAGAAAGGTGCAAGTTTGTGAACTGAAATCTCGACACCAAAATTAGAAAAGTAAATGGTCATAGAACAATGCAAGCAATAGGAAATGCTATAGAATGCAATGTGAGAAAAAAGGTCTAGCGGCAACACAAACCATATACTAAGAAAGTGGAATGTGAATCATAAATTCCCCCCTAGACAAGTGTAGTGTGTGCAAAATCGCTGAGAGAGTAAGAATACAGTAAAGGTAAGTAAATTACCCCACCCCAGAGCCCAGAAAAGGAGGAGTAAAGTGCTGCAAGTTTCCTTAGTACACACTACACCTCGTGATTGGGATTTTGCAGCAGCCAACCAAGTCTGCAGACAACAACTGCTGGATTCCTGGACCTCAAGACTTGCAAAAGAAGGGGACAACGTCCAGAAGTCAAAAGATGTTCCAGGAAGGACAGGAGCCCCTACCAACCGAGAAGTGGGTGCATTTAAAGAGTACCCGGTTAGTCTAAGCCTGCAGGAATGCACCCTAGGAAGATGCCAGCCGGATCTAGCAATATGCAAAGGATGTCCCACTACGTGAAGATCGTTGCAGATGTGATTTCATGTTGGAAGTCACCAACAAGCCTTGGCTACAACAAAAGTGGGTTTTTACCTCAAAATGGCACTGGATGAACCCAGGAGGGACCTGGGGGCCTCAACTCTGTGTGAGGATGAAGAGGGGGCTCTCAGCACTTTAGAGAACCTTCAGGAAGCCAGCCAGCACCCCCAGGAGTTGCAGGATGCGGGGACAAAGGAGGTGCAAAATGCAGTTGATGCACCACAACAAAAGAAGGTCCCATGCCGCTGGAGAACAACTCAGTGAGTTGAGCATGGCAGGATGGAGTGCTGGGAACCTGGGCCATGCTGTGCACGAAGGAACTTTGCAAATACTGCACAGAGGCCTCAGGAGGTGAAGAATATTCAGTACACAGGGGTACCATCACTCTCTGGGAAGGCAAGGTCTTACCTTCTTCAAATTGCGTCAGCAGGACCTCCGAACAGTCAATGTCAATGATGTTCACCCTCTGTATCCTTAGGAGCAAGTTTGTCGTTGTGAGAGTAGTCCAAGGGTACCAGTCGTCATCTTGGAAGGTGCCTGCTGGAGCAGGGGAGTGACTCCGTCACTCCACAGGAGATTTCTTCATCCCTTCTGGTGCAGGATGAAGACAGGGAGTCCCCAGAGCGTGCATACCATGGAAACTGTTGCAGTTGCTGACTTGGAGCTGAGGTTGCAGAAGAAAAGTATCTCTTGTAGATACTTTGTTGCAGTTACAGTGTTTCTTGGAGCAGGCTGCGGTTGATCCGAGGTCAGAGGATGCTGAAGTAGTTGCAGAGGATTCCTAAAGGAAACTTGCAAGCAGAATCTGAAGAGAAGCCACAGGAGAGACCCTAAGTAGCCCTGAGAAGGGTATTGGCTACCTTATCAGGTATGGACTTATCAGGAGGGGTCTCTGACGTCACCTGCTGGCACTGGCCAGTCAGAGGCCTCCAGAGGATGCAAGCAGTTGACACGTAGGTTACCACACTTGCGAAACTGAAATGGAAGGGTACAACTAAATTAACAAATAGTGAGTGAAATGGAGGTACAGGATAGAGGTAGACGTGTGACAGTTAATGTAATGTTAAACCAGAAAATTTTCTCACCTGTGTGTCATTGGAAATATTGCTGTATGACTGACTCCCTGTTGTCGTTTTCTTCTTCCTCAGCTTTATCCTCATCACTGTCCACAGGCTCCACAGCTGCTACAACACCGTCATCTGGATCATCCTCCTGCAGAAGAGGCACCTGGCGTCGCAATGCCAAATTATGGAGCATGGAGCAGGCGACGATGATGTTGCACACCTTCTTCGGTGAGTAGAACAGGGATCCACCTGTCATATGGAGGCACCTGAACCTGGCCTTCAGGAGGCCGAAGGTCCGCTCGATCACCCTCCTAGTTCGCCCATGGGCATCATTGTACCGTTCCTCTGCCCTGGTCCTGGGATTCCTCACTGGGGTCAATAGCCAGGAAAGGTTGGGGTAACCAGAGTCCCCCAATAGCCATACACGGTGCCTCTGGAGTTGACCCATCATATCAGGGATGCTGCTATTGCGCAGGATTTAGGCGTTATGCACAGAGCCAGGGAACATAGCATTTACCTGCGAGATGTACTGGTCTGCCAAACAGACCATCTGGACATTCATCGAATGATAACTCTTCCTGTTCCTGTACACCTGTTCACTCCTGCGGGGGGACCAGAGCTACATGGTTCCCATCAATGGCACCTATGACGTTGGGGATATGTCCAAGGGCATAGAAGTCACCTTTAACTGTAGGCAAATCCTCCACCTGAGGAAATATGATGTATCTCCTTACGTGTTTCAGCAGGGCAGACAACACTCTGGACAACACATTGTAAAACATAGGCTGGGACATCCCTGATGCCATGGCCACTGTTGTCTGAAATGACCCACTTGCAAGGAAATGGAGCACTGACAGCACCTGCACGTCAGGGGGGATTCCAGTCGGATGGTGGATCGGTGACATCAGGTCTGGCTCCAACTGGGTACATAGTTCCTGGATAGTGGCACGGTCAAACCTGTAGGTGACGATGACATGTCTTTCTTCCATTGTCAACAGGTCCACCAGCGGTCGGTACACCGGTGGATTCCGCCATCTTCTCATATGTCCCAGCTGACGGTGCCTACGAAGGACAACAGCGAAGAACCAGTCACTATTCCTCCAGGTATGTACCCACAGTTACACACAAGACTACACCAGACACAAAACCCTTCCTGTATGTGTGTTGAGTGTAGGCCTAGCTATGTGTGACGCAGTAGAAAATGAAGCCATGTGGGCCCCTGAAATGGCGGCTGCCTGACCTCTAAACTGGGACAATGGGATTGTGGGGTAACAGCGCTGGCGTTACACACCGTCGCGGTAGGCAGTCGTAGACCGCGGCGCAATGCTACATTGGTTAACATTGGACCCTATGGGTCCCAGGAGCTAATGAACAGGTGCGCTGGCGGTGATGATGTGCACCACCGCGGACGTCACCGCCACGGACGTCACCACCATTTTCTATCTCTTCAATCACTAGATACCTGACCTTCGACAGGAGAGGACCTACACTGCTAGTGCTGCTGTGACCTCGGTCTGGAAGCGACGATGGCGGCTGCGTCTGGGGAAAGGGCCCCTGCCTTCACTGCACAGGAGTTGGAGAAACTTGTGGATGGGGTCTTTCCCCAGTACACGCTACTCTACGGTCCTCCAGACCAACAGGTTAGTACACAGGGAGCACGTTGTATGGGCTAGGCCTGGGTGGAGAGGGCTGGTTGGAAGAGGGAAGGGGGCAGAGTTCTAAGAACAGTAATGCATGGGAATGAATGGGCCACATGGCCAGAGTAGGGAGGGGGCCACTCACAACGACGGTGCAGTTGGTAATGACTGTACCTCTTCCCTTGTGCATGTCATGTAGGTCAGCGCCCACCAGAAGAGGGACATTTGGCGTGCCATCGCCAAGGAGGTCCGGACCCTGGGGGCCCACCAGAGGCGGGGCACCCACTGCCGGAAGAGATGGGAGGACATTCGCCGCTGCAGCAAGAAGACGGGGGAGGCTCAGCTGGGGATGGCCTCCCAACATGGGAGGGGTGCCCGTCGCACCATGACCCCCCTGATGTTCTGGATCCTGGCGGTGGCCTACCCGGGTTTGGATGGGCGCTTGAGGACATCAAAGCAGACACAAGGGGGTGAGTACAACCTCATTCTGCGGACTTTGCGTGCAGTGGAGGGGTCTGGGTGGGGGAGGTGGGCTGTGGGTGTCCCAAGGCCAGGGCGAATTCGGTAGGCAAAGCCTCTCCGTAATGTAGGCCATGTGGCACTGAACCCCACCACAGCAGAGTGCCAAGTTGAGGTATAGTTGCACCCATGGCATCCATGTGCGCAGATGTCCACCATTGCCATGTAGGCCATATCCCAGAAGTTGCATGTGCAGAGGTCAGGAGCACGGCGTAATGCAGGGGGCTGCTTCGTCTGTCTTGTCCGCCAACTGTAGCGGTATGCCATGCACTAAAACTCTCTTTCTTCTGTCTCCCCCCCTTTTTCTGCTCTCCCTGTCCTTTTGTACATCAGCATCATCAGGCGGAGGTACAGTGGCACCGGAGCACGAGGGAGCTGCATCCCACATGGCCATGGAGGGCCACACCACAGACTCTGAATGCACCTGTGGGACGGAATGCGAGGGGAGCTTCACGTCGGCCACCGGATCACCAACCAGCGACACGGACTTGTCCACCGATGGGAGCTCCCCTGTGGTGGTGGCACCATCTGTGCGCCCCACTTCTACAGGTACAGCCGCCACCTCCCCTACCAGCACCGCCCTCCCAGCAGCCCCTCAGAGTTCGCCCCGTGCCCGCTCACCCAGGAGGGTGGGCATCACCTTCGCCCCAGGCACCTCAGGCCCTGCCCCAGTCACCCCAGCTGCCCTCAGTGAGGAGGCCATTGACCTCCTCAGGTCACTCACTGTTGGGCAGTCTACCATTGTGAATGCCATCCAGGGTGTAGAACGAGAGTTGCAACATGGTAATGCATTCCTGGAGGGCATTCATTCTGGTCAGGCTGTCCTTCAGCAAACCCTGCAATCTCTGGCCTCAGCACTGATGGCAGCCATTGTCCCTGTGTCCAGCCTCCTCCCTCCAACTTCCTCCACCCAGACCCAATCTCCTGTACCCCAGCCCATCCCAAGCACACCTACAGACCAGCATGCACACAAGTCAACACACACAAGTAGCTCAAGCAAACATAGGCACCACACACTCCACAGACACTCACGCAAGCCTCACCCATATACAGACACCGCAACATCCACTGTCTCCACTGTGTCCCCCTCCTCCTCTTCTCCCTCCTCCCTCCCAGTCTCGTCTACACACACACCTGCATGCACCACATCTACAGGCACTAGGACTCGCACCAGGACGCCCAACACCCCAAGCCGCTCACCTGCACTCACCACCTCCACTGCCATTTACACGTCCCCTGTGTCCTCTCCCAGTGTGTCTGTGACGCCCCCTCCCAAAGTACACAAACGCCGGCAATCACTCACCCAACATCCATTCACCTCACGACAGCCTCCAGTACCTGCACCTGCACCCAAAACAGCTAAAGTGACACCTCCTACAACCACCTCCTCTTCCTCCACTCTCAGACCCCCTCCAGCTACCCATCCCAGTGTCCGTCAGAAACTGTCCCTCTGTAAAATTGACCTTTTTGCCCCCCCCCTCCAATTCATCAGTCCTGTCGTAGCGCCTCAGTCAAAAAGCCTCCAGTACCAGTGGTGCGTGTTGAAGGTTTGTGGAGTGCACCGGCCACCAGGGCAGGCAGTAGGACCCGGAGCCAAGGCACTGGCAGCCCACCCCCTGTAAAGACTCTAAAATTGGAGAGTGGACGACGGGACAGTGTTAAGACTCCTGGTGGGACAACAAGTGACATGGGTTCCAAGGCGATTGGTGAGTCAGCTGTAACTCCAACAAAGGTGGGGAAGGTCCAGAGGAAGTCTGCCCAGCCTGTTTTGAGTGTCACGGCGGAGAAGTGCACCATCATTTCTGGCGGTCCAGACACAACCGCCAGCACCGTTGTCACTGGTCCAGAGACCACCGCCAGAGTCACAGCCCAGGAGGGCCCAAGTATCGTCACTGGTCAGGAGACCACCGCCACCGCCGGAGTCACAGCCCAGGAGGGCCCAAGTATCGTCACTGGTCAGGAGACCACCGCCACCGCCGGAGTCACAGCACAGGAGGGCCCAAGTATCGTCACTGGTCCAGTGACCTCCGCCGGAGTCACAGCCCAGGAGGGCCCAAGTGTCGTCACTGGTCAGGAGACCACCGCCACCGCCGGAGTCACAGCCCAGGAGGGCCCAAGTATCGTCACTGGTCCAGAGACCACCGCCGGAGTCACAGCCCAGGAGGGCCCAAGTATCGTCACTGGTCAGGAGACCACCGCCACAGCCGGAGTCAGAGCCCAGGAGGGCCCGAGTATCGTTACAGGTCAGGAGACCACCGCTGGAGTCACAGCCCAGGAGGGCCCAAGTATCGTCACTGGTCAGGAGACCACCGCCACCGCCGGAGTCACAGCCCAGGAGGGCCCAAGTATCGTCACTGGTCCAGAGACCACCGCCGGAGTCACAGCCCAGGAGGGCCCAAGTATCGTCACTGGTCCAGAGACCACCGCCAGAGTCACAGCCCAGGAGGGGCCCGGATGCCACAGCCCCGCTGGGCAATGATGGAACGTCATGCCACCCACCAATGCCCATTGTAGAGAACGTCATGCCACACACCAATGCCCAGTGTAGAGATCGTCATGCCACACACCAATGCCCAGTGTAGAGATCGTCAAGCCACACACCAATGCCCAGTGTAGAGATCGTCATGCCACACACCAATGTCCGTATCAGAACCGCCATGTCAAAGCACCGCTGAACAGTCCATAGACTGCCATGTCAAAGCACCGCTGAACAGGGCAAAGACCGACATGGCAAAGCACCACTGAACAGTCCATAGACCGCCATGTCAAAGCACCGCTGAACAGTCCATAGACCGCCATGTCAAAGCACCGCTGAACAGTCCATAGACCGGCATGGCAAAGCACCGCTGAACAGTCCATCGACCGGCATTGCAAAGCACTGCTGAACAGGGCAAAGACCGCCATGTCAAAGCACCGCTGAACAGTCCATAGACTGGCATGGCAAAGCACAGCTGAACAGTCCATAGACTGGCATGGCAAAGCACCGCTGAACAGTCCATAGACCGGCATGGCAAAGCACCGCTGAACAGGGCAAAGACCGGCATGGCAAAGCACAGCTGAACAGTCCATAGACCGCCATGTCAAAGCACCGCTGAACAGGGCAAAGACCGGCATGGCAAAGCACTGCTGAACAGTCCATAGACCGCCATGTCAAAGCACTGCTGAACAGTCCATAGACCGGCATGGCAAAGCACCGCTGAACAGTCCATAGACCGGCATGGCAAAGCACCGCTGAACAGGGCAAAGACCGCCATGGCAAAGCACCGCTGAACAGTCCATAGACCGCCATGTCAAAGCACCGCTGAACAGGGCAAAGACCGGCATGGCAAAGCACCGCTGAACAGGGCATGCACTGTGTAGGAATGAAGAGGCCGCCACATCAGGCATCCTTATCCCATGTGCAGCTGGGACAGTGACAGGACATGAACTTTCACGGGGAGACTCATCCAGTCTGGGCACCAGTCCCACCCAGTACCAGTAGAGAACTGCATCTACTTGAGAGACTGTGGCTTTGCACTCCCCAGGATGGCACAGTGGGCAAACCACCCAGTGTAGAGACTTGAGAGACTGTGGCTTTGCACTCCCCAGGATGGCGCAGTGGGGAAACCACCCACTGTAGAGACTTGAGAGACTGTGGCTTTGCACTCCCCAGGATGGTACAGTGGGCAACCCACCCACTGTAGAGACTTGAGAGACTGTGGCTTTGCACTCCCCAGGATGGTACAGTGGGCAACCCACCCACTGTAGAGACTTGAGAGACTGTGGCTTTGCACTCCCCAGGATGGCACAGTGGGCAAACCACCCACTGTAGAGACTTGAGAGACTGTGGCTTTGCACTCCCCAGGATGGTACAGTGGGCAACCCACCCACTGTAGAGACTTGAGAGACTGTGGCTTTGCACTCCCCAGGATGGCACAGTGGGGAAACCACCCACTGTAGAGACTTGAGAGACTGTGGCTTTGCACTCCCCAGGATGGTACAGTGGGCAACCCACCCACTGTAGAGACTTGAGAGACTGTGGCTTTGCACTCCCCAGGATACATCAAGGGGCATGAAGACCCGTCGTGGATCTGGCTTCACATTCATCTGGCTGAGGTGCCCCCCCTTCCCTTCCCCCTGGGGTGCCTGTAGTGTTTCTATCTGATGGCCCGGCAGTGTTCTCTCCGATTTTGGTCAGGTATCTATTGTGGGCCTCGCCCATGCATTTTTGGACTGTTGGTGCACGGACATTGTTGTGTACATATCTGCACTACTTCTCGGATTGTATGTGTAAATAAGAGTGATTTTGAGATATATATATGTATATTTTTGTATGACATGTATATTGGCACATTACAGTGTTTGCCCGAATTTCGCTTTGTCTTTGCATTCTTCCGGGGGGATTGTGGGTTGTTACTATTTTTGTGACTGCATTGGTGTGTATGTTGTAATATGCGAGGGTGGGGGTGGGGGTGTTTGGTGGGTGTCCCCCTAACTTTTGCCTCCTCCCTCCCCTGTGTCGTAGGTGCAGTACTCACCGGTATCTTCTGCGCCTACGTAGCTGTTGGTCGTAGAGGAGCAGAAAGACAAGGGCAGGCAGGATTTGTAATTCGGGGTCCATGGTGTCCTCGTTCCTCGTGGGATGTGTTGAGGTGAGCGTTTTCCCATAGCAAAAGCTGTTTCTGCCGTGTTTTTATCCACGGTGAATCCGCCCCGGAAAAGGTGGCGGATTGGCGGGTTGTGATAGTGTGGGCGGTACATTGTCTCCTGCCTGTCTGTTGGCGGTAACCGCCGCGCTGCTTGTCTGTACCGCCCTGGTGGGTGGTGTGTTAAAGTGGCTGTCTTAGTTGGCGGTTACCGCCAGGGTCATAATTCCCTTTTTTTGTCCGCCGGCCTGTTTGCGGTATTACCGCAGTTTTAACACCATCCGCCAGGGTTGTAATGACCACCTAAGTAATTTATAAGTCACCTACAGGTCTAACCTTCATTTACTGAAGGATAGGAGCAAAGTTACTGTGCGTGAGGGCACTCTTGCACTAGCAAAGGTGCCCCCACGTTGTCCAGGGCCAATTCCCCAGACTTCGGGATGGGGGGATACCATTATACGCTTGCACTACATATAGCACACCCTTCTGTGACGACAACCGGTACTCTGGGACTCTTCTGACGACAAGCCTGCTCCCTGGAACACAGGTGGTTGACCTAGGTGACCCAGACTGTCCAAAGGTCCAGCTGTCCAAATTTGTTGGAGGTAAGAGCTTGCCTCCCCATGCTGTGACAGTACCCCTGTGCACTGCGTCTTCTGCAGTTCCTTGGGCTTTTGTGCTCTTCTTCCAAAAGTTCTTCATGCACAGCATAGCCCTGGTCCCCAGCATTCCATCCTGCGATGCACAGCTCTCTGAGTTGTTCTCCGGTGGCGTGGGACCCCCCAGTGTAGTGCTGCAACAACTACATTTTGCATCTTCTTTGTCCCCGTGTTCTGGAACTCCCGTAGGTGCTGCCTGGTCTTCTGAGGGCTCTCTAAAGTGCTGAGAGCCCCCTCTGTCTCCTCAGTCTGAGTTGAGACCCCCCAGGTCCCTCCTGGGTCCAGGCAGCACCTCTTTGACACAAACCGCGTACTTGTTTGAACCAAGGCTTGTTGGAGGAATCCAGCGACGTAAACAGCCTGCATCCAACAACTCGACGTGTGCTCTAAGCTGCTAGAACACTGCCTTCATTTCAGTAATAAGGGATAACTGGACCTGGTATAAGGTGTAAGAACCTTGGGTTCCCACTACACACCAGGCCAGCCTCCTACAAAGGTTCAATTATTGGCCACAATTCTTACATGAGGAGGCCTACAAGCACTTATTATCATGAATGTTGTTTTAGATAAATTTAACTCGAGGCCTCGATCAAAGCAAAATGACAAAAAGCAATTTAAATTTGCTTAAAGACCACTTGGAGATTTGGAAATAAGCAAGGTGTCATTTGTAAAAAGCAGAGTTGGAATATTTGTGGAGCCAATTTTTGAAGCATCATTATTTACTAAATTTAAAGCTTCAACCAGATCATTTACATACAACACAAAGTGTGTCAGGGCTAGCACACACCCCTGGCGGACACCCTTCTCTATCCCAAAGACTTCTGTCAATTCTACCAATTAACTTGAGCGGTATTATTCTCATGGATTCTCACTGCGATGTCTAAAATGCTAACTGGGACTCACATTTTCTTTAAAACCTCCCATAGCTTCCCTCGGGGGACCATGTTGAATGCAGATTTAAAATCTACGAAGATTAATAAAGATTGCCCTTGCCCAGCACTACTGTTTTCCAATGTAAGGTCAAAAAAGTTTTTATTTGGTCTAAGGTACTTATTTTTGCCCTAAACCCCGATTGAAGATCAACACGAATATCATTTGTTTGGGCCCAATCAACTAGTTTGCCAAGTACTTGATGACGGGAGCTCTTTTGAAGCCTGTGTGAAAGACTGATAACCCATGATTTCCAGGGTTTTCCCTGGTCCCCTTCTTGTAGATCGGCACTATTTCAGCATTATACCAGGATTTAGGTAACGGGCCCCCTTTTAGAATAGTCTTTGAAAGAATATTAAAACAGTTTGTCCAAATTTCAGGTTCAACTAAGTAAAGGCCAGCAGGAATACAATCTGGACCTGGTATTTTATTAGCAATAATTGAATCTAAAGCTCTATGGGATTCTACTGTTGATACCACAATCGATTCTACAGGGATTGACAATGTAATATGTCCAAGATCACCCACGTCAGGAATATCTCTCACTTCATTGCTTGCTGAATTGAGCTTCCGAAAATGCTCAGCCTACTTGCAGCTGAACTTGGTACGCTGCTGGAGAGAATGAGAAGCAGCTACCATGTGCTACATTATGCCAAAATACTTTGGAATCCCCACTTTTGGATGCTTGAATCAAGTGGGCTAAAACCCCATCTTCTCAGTCGGGTTTAGCTTGTGCAAGCACTTCCTTGTACTTTTTGTGGGCCTCCGGGATGTTTTCATGGTCTCTACTTTTTAACCGGCCCAACAGTTGAGATGTGGAAAGCTCCACTGGGCATAATAGCATGGGTGTGTGTTTCGGCGATCCCTCTTGCCCGTCGTCATCTCTATAGAAAACAAATCTCTAAGCCCAGCAAACAAATCCTTTGTATTTTTATTATTAGGCTTGGGTGTATTACTTCATCTACTAGCTGGGTTCGTCTTTTCCATTGCTTCTACTATCCTTGAATGCAATTCCTTTAGAAGGTCCAGACAAACATCCACAGAGGACCATTTTGAAGCTTTATATTGTTAGAGATGACATCGCTACCCAGACAAGTTGAATTAAATGTCCTCCTACCAGGCCCAAACGCCCCATACAAAAGTAATATCATGGCATTATGGTTACTATCTTCCCTTTCTATACATGTCATATCAGACTAGGATGGCCATGTATGCAAAGATAATAGTATGTAATCTACCCTACTCGTAGTATTTGGTCATTTAAATTTCTTAGTGCCCTTCTGGTCTGAGTAAGAACTATCGTTACAAAGCTCGTAGCCCTATTCTCAGCATAATACCCAGCAACTGGAGAGCCAAAGGGAAGCTTCTCTTAATGGGAAGGATGTCTAACTTATAAATCTGCCATTGCACATCTTCCTCATTTGTCAAGGGCAGGATGCAATCATTAGTGGGCTTGTGTGTCACATTAACATTTTCTGCAACTATCTTATGTGGTCAGGGTGAAGAGAGCTTAAATGGTCAACTAAGGTGCTAGAGTAAGAAATTCAGTGTTCTTGTCCTGTGGTCTATTATACACATTAAAAAGGAAAATACACTTGTCATCTTTATGAAGGGAAAGACCAAGTACATCCAGAGAAGGAACTTACAACCTCTTGGCGATACAACAAAGTGCATTTTTACCCAAGGAAAGTCATTTGAAGAGGCGATCGCTCAGTCAGTGACTGCATGGTTAGTGTTGGAAAGTGGAGTATTGGTAAGAGCAGGTAAGTACCTACACTTAGCAATAGGCCACTAACCCCCACTAGGTTCAGTTAGGTCTCAACAATTTAACCCCATCTCAACCCTTGGTAGCTTGGCCACGAGCAACAAGGCTTAACGTAGGGGACAAAGTGTGTAAAGCATTCAAGTATCACAAAACAGTTATAAAACAAAGGACAGGAAACAGTTTAAAAATCCAAAACCAATTTAGAAAATTAGGAAATATTTTTATCTTTAATTTAATTTTACACCAAAACTAATAAAATCAGATAAGGGGAACAAGAGATATGAATGTTTAAAGAATTAATGTTTTTAGCACTTAGAAACAAAAAGCACCACTTGGGAGACCGCAATGGAGCCCTCTTCAGCTACAGCAAGCGGGAGGCCTCGGTCAAAAGTTTACCTTCGGATTCAGGGGCATATTTAAGAGTCCCTAGCGCCACAGTAGCATCACTTAACGCCACCTTGTAAATACGGCCCCTTCACACACAGCACTGTGCATGGAAGGTGTGTGCAATTAGTGTTGCTGTGGGCGTGTCACAACAACACCCATTGCATTTTAACGTTGCCCCAGATTTACGAGTTTTCGTAAACCTGAAGCAACGTCAAAATCTAATGCCATCCCAGGGGTGGCACTAGCAGGGTGCAACAAGGAGAAATGCTTTCATTTATCCACGTTTTTTGCATTCTGCAGCAGACATAGAAAAAGCAAATCGACATTTAAGATTGTTGCTGTGCAGGAAGTTGTTCCTTCCTGCACAAAAACAATCTCCTCCTTAAAGCAGCCAATCGTACCGTGCGTTGGTGCACGGCAGCAAATTCAGAGCCGCTTCATGGGGAAACACAGGGGTGTGCCATATTCTAGTAAATATGACGCATCTCTGCGTTGTGAAAATGACAGTGTGCAACACTGCCAAATTTGGCACAGCGACGCGCACCGTCATTTTCCCTTTAATCTGACCCTCGGTCTTTATCTTGAAGATTTTCTTCAGCGGGACGAAGTCAGCAATCCAATCCGACCTCCCTAGAGCCCTCTTCGGATACGCGTCGCAGGAGACCTCGGTGACGAATTCTACCTTTGATTTTTCAGGATGTAAATCTTCATCTGGGTGAAAGCTGACTCTTGACCCGAGGTCCCTGAAGCCCTCCTCAGATATGCTGCGTGGGAAGTCATGTTCAACTTTTTACCTTCGGAATTTGTCACTTTTTTTGAGCTTTTTCTCTCCAACGTCGGAGGACCCTCCACAGCAAGTCAATTTAGAGTCAACTTCCTTAGATTGACTTACCAGGAGCCGCCGGTGAAATCCTGGAAGTCTGGGCCTCACATTTAGGTGGGACAAACCTGCAAGTCAGGCCGTGTCACAGTCGATGTAAGCTGGCTTGACTCACAATGGCGGGTCAGTCCCTTTATGGAGTTTTTTTACCAAAAGTTCTCCAATCTTCTCCAAACTTCTGGATCTTCTTTTAGAAGGTTTTTGAAGATCCTTTAGATGCTCATGGCTCACAACAAGGTTCCAGAAGCTCTGATTTGCTCTTTGAGGGCTAGGTCTCCAACTCCCAAAATGTGTCAGGGAGACAGGATCCTCGGGGTTTGCGCCTGTTCCCAATATGTCCACCTCTTGGCAGCTCCAAACTCTACTAGCTATTATAGCACAGAGTTAAAGAATGGCCAAGTGGGGGGTGGGGTTTTAGGTTGGGAACAGCAGGGAAGGAGACCTGTGGAAGCAAGAGTTAAGAGCACAATAGCAAGAATATGCACATTGACTTACATAAACTTAGTTCCTAAATATTTTATATATTGATAACATGAATGATCAAGAGCTTTTCTATAATATGTCATTAATAGTTCTGAATACCTGGAAAATAAAAAAGGATTATGAAAAATTTCATATGAGTGTTCTTAGTATACCATATTGTGCTTTGAACATTAAACTGTCTCAAGTTAGTTCTCAGAGTAGAGACTACATTATAACAAGAATCAATTATCACATTAGTTTTCATAAATGAACTGCGATAGACTCATGAATGATACTGCAAGGTCACACTCTGTCTTGAATTTCATGATTCAATTGACTAGAAATTATTAATCACTTTAATACAAAAACTGTGCATCCATATTTCAATGCCTAGAAATGATCGCACACTCTGCCGATCTAATATACAAGGATTAATGAACCATGAATGAATTGCGCTCACTTTTGCCGATTCAACCATCAGTATTTTAATGCCAGGGAATGACCGCACACTCTGCCGATCTGAACTGCCAAAGTTAAATGGCAGGAATGAATCGTGCACACTGCTGCCGATTCGAACATCAAGGTTTCAATGGCAAGATTACGATTGCGTGCTCTGCCGATCTGAACTGCAAGAGTTAAATGCCAGGAATGAATCGCGCACACTGCTGCCGATTCGAACATCTAAGTCTAAATGCCAAGATTACTCTCGCGTAGGCGATCAACTCAAAAGGCCCAAAACTCGAATATGCCTGATAACGGAGTCGGGGGCCTAACCCGACCTCCATTTTACCGCCCTGCTGGAGGATCACCAAGATAATGAAGATAGGGCCTGGAAAAGCCTAGGTAGGCCTTTGGCACAGGAGCTCAGGAAAATACTGCTGCTCTGCACCGGGTCCTCTGAATAGTGAGCATGTGGAGCTGGGCTGGGCCCACACCCAGTCTGACTGCAGGAAGGGATTCTAGAAGGGCTCAGAATAAGGACCAATACATTGCAAACAGTATTAAAGACATTTCAGGATAAATCTCTGCAATGTAAAAGGTTAACATACTGCATCAACACACAATGCAGGAATTATTACTGTACATAAGGATTGGCTTCTTGCATTACGTCGCCCGTAGAGCGCGCACTGTCCTGATGTTGACAGAATGCACCTGAGTCAAAATCCAAAATGACCACTGGACAGTGGTCAGTTGGTCAGTTCCTTCAGGATTTGATACAGGGGACTTGGGTAGCTATTTTTCAGCTGTAGCAAACAGAGAGTCCTTTCTTGAACCAGTTGAAGCCAGGCAAAGTCCTTCATGTGGTGAAGCCGAAGTGTGCAGCTAGTGCAGTCCTTCAGAGTGCAGTGTCTAGGTGCAGGTAAGGGTCCAGCAGGGCAGTCCTTCTTCTTCTGATGTTGTTCCTGATAGGTGTAGGTGCAGCTCTGCCAAATTTATCCTTGCTCCTGGGGTAGAAAGCAAGGGGGCAATTGTCCAATCACACACAGGCCACAGTCCCAGGGAGCAACATTATTAAAAAATCCAAAATGTCTGCAATTAAATTTTGGAGGTTGGGTCTGCCTGAGCCCACGCACTGGTATGGCTAAAAGTTCTTACCAAACCCCTCTTCTGCCGTCTCCTAATATATTCAAGAGGTCACCTGGTTGCTGGGGTTGCAGGAAATGGGGGGGGTACAAAGCTGCTCCAATTTCCCTCCCCTCCTTTGAAGACCAGTTGCTGCTCTCCCCCATCCTGTTTCACCATCTGATAACACAGATGTCCTCCCCCAGGCACGTTCTGTGTCTTCAGCCCAGGCCAATTCACACCTCATCAAGGTAGCCTGGATAGGCTGCCAGAGCCTGGCCGATCAGAGAAGGGCACCACAGATCTGAAGTTGGCAACTTTCAGGTAGAGTTCGAAAACTCTTTCCTTGAACTATGTGAGAAAGTAGCCTCTTTCTAGCATGGTTACCCCCACTTTTTGCCTGTTTGAGTGGGTGTCAGTGTGTTTTTACTGTGTCACTGGGATCCTGCTAGCCAGAACCCCAGTGCTCATAGATAAAAACCTATATGTCAGTGTTTTTTGCCAGTCTCACTGGGGTCCTGCTAGCCAGGACCCCAGTGCTCATAGTTTGTGGCCTAATGTATAAGCCTGTGTAGTGCCTAACTGTGTCACTGAGGCTCTGCTCATCAGAACCTAAGTGCTTATGCTCTCTCTGCTTTTAAATTTGTCACTGTGGGCCAGTGACTTCATTTACCAATTTCAATTGGCGCACTGGACCCCCCTTATAAATCCCTAGTATATGGTACCTAGGTACCCAGGGCATTGGGGTTCCAGGAGATTCATATGGGCTGCAGCATTTCTTTTGCCACCTATAGGGAGCTCAGACAAACCCTTACACAGCACTGCCATTGCAGCCTGCGTGAAATAGTGCACACACTATTGCACAGCCATTTTCACTGCACTTAAGTAACTTAGAAGTCACCCATATGTCTAATCTTCACTTGATGAAGGTTGGGTGCAAAGTTACTAAGTTTGAGGGCACCCTTGCACTAGCAAAGGTGCCCCCACGTAGTTCAGAGCCATTTCCCCGGACTTTGTGAGTGCGGGGATGCCATTATATCTGTGCACTACATATAGGGCAATACCTATATGTAGCTTCACAATGGTAACTCCAAATATGGCCATGTAACATGTCTAGGATCATGGAATTGTCCCCCATTCCAAATCTGGTATTGGGGAGCCAATTCCAAGCATCCTGGGGGCTCCTCCATGGAACCCCAGTACTGCCAAACCAGCTCTCTGAGACTTGCACTGCAGCTACAGCTGCTGCCACCTCAGAGACAGGGTTCTGCCCTCCTGGGGTCTGGGCAGCCCAGTCCTAGGAATGCAGAACAAAGCATTTCCTCTGAGAGCAGGGTGTTACACCCTCTCCCTTCGGAAATAGGTGTTACAGGCTGGGGAGGGGTAGCCTCCCCAGCCTCTGGAAATGCTTTGAAGGGCACAGATGGTGCCCTCCTTGCATAAACCAGTCTACACCGGTTCAGGGACCCCTTCTCCCCTGCTCTGGTGGGAAACTGGACAAAGGAAAGGGGAGTGACCACTCCCTTGTCCATCATCACCCCAAGGGTGGTGCCCAGAGCTCCTCCAGTGTGTCCCAGACTTCAGCTATCTTCCTTTGCAAGGTGTGGGGGCACTCTGGAGGGCTCTGAGTGGCCAGTGACAGCAGGTGACATCAGAGACCTCTCCTGATAGGTCCACACCTGATAAGCAAGCCAATCCCACTCTCAGGGCTATTTAGGGTCTCTCCTGTGGGTTCTCTTCAGATTCTGCTTGCAAGTTTCCTTCAGGAATCATCTGCAACAACTTCAGCATCCTCTGACCTCAGACCAACCACAGCCTGCTCCAAGAAACGCTATAACTGCAACAAAGTATCTACAGGAGACACTTTTCTTCTGCAACCTCAGCTCCAAGTCGGCAACTACAACAGTTTCCACAGTGTGCATGCTCTGGGGACTCCCTGTCTTCATCCTGTACCAGAAGGACCAAATAAATCTCCAGTGGAGTGACAGAGTCACTCCCCTGCTCAAGCAGGCACCTTCCAAGGCGACGACTGGTACCCTGGGACTCCTCTCACAGCAACAAGCTTGCTCCTAAGGATACAGTGGGTAGACATCATTGATACAGACTGTCCTGAGGTCCTGCTGATGCAATTTGGAGGAGGTAAGACCTTGCCTTCCCTGAGAACTATGGTAACCCTGTGTTTTGTGTCTTCTTTGCCTCCTGAGGCCTCTATGCACACTTTGCAAAATTCCTTCATGCACAGCCTGGCCCACATCCCAGCACTCCACCCTATGAAGCTCAACTCACTGAGTTGTTCTCCGGCAGCTTAGGACCTTCTTTTGTTGTGCTGCATCAAATGCATTTTGCACCTCTTTGAAACCCAAAGTCTGAGGCTTCTGGGGGTTCTGAATAGCATCCTGAGGGCTCTCTAAAGGGCTGAGAGACACCTCTTCCTCCTCACACAGAGCTGAGGCCCCCAGATCCCTCCGTGGTCCATCTAGCGCCATTTTAATGAAAAATTCACTTTTGCCGTAGCCAAGGCTTGTTGGCACCTTCCAACACGAAATCTTGTCTGCAACGATCTTCATTACATGGGACATCTTTTGCATTATACAGGAACCCACTGGCATCTTCCTAAGATGCATTTCTGCAGTCTTTGACTAACCAGGGACTCTTCTTTTGCACCCTCTTCTGTTTTGGCAGGGGCTCCTGTCCTTCCTGGAACTTCTGTCGACTTCTGAACTTGGTCCCCTTCCTTTGAAGGTCTTCAGGTCCAATAATACAGCAGTTGTTCTTTGCAGACTTGGTTGGCTGCTCCAAAATCCCCAAAACGAGGTGTAGTGTGTCCTAAGGAAACTTGCAGTACTTTACTCCTTCTTTTCTGGTCTCTGGGGTAGGGTATTTTACTTACCTTTACTGTATTCTTACTCTCCAAGCGATTCTGCACACACTACACTTGTCCAGGGGGGAATTTGTGATTCACATTCCACTTTTTTAGTATATGGTTTGTGTTGCCCCTAGATCTATTTTCTCCCATTGCATTCTATAGGATCTTCTACTGTTTGCATTGTTCTATGACTATTTACTTGTCTAATTTTGGTGTCTAGTGTATATATTGTGTATAATACTTACCTCCAGAAGGAGTATTGTCTCTAAGATATTTTTGGTACTGTGTCACCCAAATAAATACCTTTATTTTTGGTAACACTGAGTATTGTCTTTACTTGTGTATAAGTACTGTGTAACTATAAGTGGTATTGCATGAGCTTTGCGTGTCTCCTAGTTCAGCCTAAGCTGCTCTGCTATAGCTACCTCTATCAGCCTAATCTGCTAGAACACTACTACATTCACTAACAAGGGATAACTGGACCTGGTTTAGGATGTAAGTACCCAAGGTACCCACTACAAACCAGGCCAGCCTCCTACATTGGTGGTGCAGCGGCGGGATAAGTACCTGTAATTTCTTTACCTATTTGTTACCTGTGCTTTTCACAAGAAAACCTTGCTCCAATACTTAGAGCATATATAATATATACCTAGAAACAATTGTCTAACTTTCTTAAAAGTTCTTTAAACTTTGAAAAAGTTTTTACAAAGTTCTGAAAAGTTTTTCTTCTTTTTTCTAAAAGGTTAACTCTGTTATTCTACTAACGTTTTACTCACTTTCCTCAACTTTTTTTTCTTTCAATGTGTCTTCTGTAGAAGCTACCCCTAGAGTTGCCAAGACTACTTATGGAAATCTAAACTTTAAACGTTTGAGGGATCTCTGTATTGAAAGAAGTTTAGGGATTGGGAAGCACCCCAATAAGGAGTTCCTCTTAAATCTTCTCCTCCAAGATGACCAGGGACTCAGCACTGGTCCAGATCAGACAGGGGAAGAGGTAAAGGATGTCTCAAACCAGGAAGGCTCACAGGAGCAAAATGACAATCCTGGGGAGGGTCCTTCCACAGACCTATCTGTAAATAAGCCCCATAGTATTACTGGTAGTGCTCCCTTCACCCCTAGAGGCCAGGTCACTAGAGTGGTCCCTGTTAGAGATAGGTCTGCCTCTGCACACTCTCATGTTACCTCTGTTTCAGAGGCTTCACATTATTCTAACCCTGAGGACCAGTCCCTAGATAGGGAACTCGGAAAGCTGAGGTTAGAGGAGGACATACTGAAGCTAATGCAGCAGCAGTTGGCCTTAGACAGGGAATCCCTGGCTGTGGAGAAAGAGAGGCAGGGTTTGGGGTTAGTTGCCCATGGTGACAGCAGCAGTTTTAGGAATACAAATCTTAGATAACCTTCATTTGATTCTAGGAATCTCCACAAAGTTGTCCCTCCTTACAAGGATGGTGATGACATCAACAAGTTCGTTGCAGCACTTGAGAGGGCCTGTAAAGTTCAGAGGGTTCCTCATGTACAGTGGGCTGCTATCCTTTGGTTATCCTTCTCTGGCAAGGGGAGAGACAGACTTCTTATTGTCAGAGAGGATGATGCAGATAATTACCAGGTTCTTAAAAATTTACTCTTGGATGGTCTGGGCTTAACCACCGAACAGTACTGACTTAAGTTCAGAGAAACCAGAAAGGAGTCATCACAGGACTGGATAGACTTTGTGGACTGTTCTGTGAAGGCCCTCGAAGGTAGGTTATATGCAGTGCTTTAAATGGGCCGGTACTCTCCGGTACTGAGTACCGGCACTTTTTTATTTTGAGAGGGAGAGTACCGGCATATCTCAAGAAAAAGGTAATACTTTTAATTGGGGAGTACCGGCACTTCTCAGAAACAAGCAGGTACGCTATTACAGAGTACCTGCACTTATATTTTTCCATTTAAAGCACTGGTTATATGGCAGTATGGTGACTGATTATGAAAGTCTAAACAACTTGATTCTGAGAGAGCATATCTTGAATAATTGTGTTTCTGACTTGTTACATCAGTATCTTGTGGACTCAGATCTGACCTCTCCCCAAGAACTGGGAAAGAAGGCAGACAAATGGGTCAGAACAAAGGTGAGCAGAAAAGCTCATTCAGGGGGTGACAAGGATGGTAAAACATCTGAGGCCAAGCATGGGGATAAAAGTAAACATAAAGATCCTTCTTCAGGTCCAAAACACTCCCCTGGGGGTAGGGATAAAACTTCTTCATGTTCTTCAAACTCTTCACACAATCAGAAAAAGCCTTGGTGCTATGTGGTAGAAATAAAGGCCATTGGCCAGGGGATAAGTCCTGCACAGTTAAAGTTCCTGAGCCTACCACCACTCAGCCATCAGACTCCAGTGCCCCTAGCAGTAGTGGTAATAGTGGTGGGATTACTGGCAATAGTCAAACTAAATGTGTAGTTGGGTTCACTTTTGGGACCATAATAGCATCTGGGGTAGACAGTCCCAAGATTGTTTCTGTCACACCTGGTGGCATTGGCCTTGCCACATTGGCTGCTTGTCCCCTTAACATGGATAAGTACAGGCAGTCAACCTTAAATGGTGTTGAGGATCAGGCCTAGAGGAACACAGGTGCTGGTATCACTTTGGTGACTGAAAACCTGGTGTCACCTGCACAACACCTCCTTGGACAGACATACCAAGTTACTGAAGTCAATAACTCCACTCAGTCTCTCCCCTTAGCTGTAGTTCAACTTAGTTGGGGTGGAGTTACTGGCCCTAAGCAGGTGGTGGTATCACCTAGATTACCTATAGATTGTCTCTTAGGAAATAACCTAGAGGCCTCAGGTTGGGCTGAGGTAGAGTTTAGTACCCATGCATCCATGATGGGTATCCCTGAGGAATTGCTTCCTCTCATTTCTGGTGAAATGAAAAACCAAAGGAGAGAACAAGGCCTGAAATCTCAGGATCCCTCTCCACCAACAGGTAAAAAGGGTATCAAATTATCCCTTCCCCACCCTGCCACTAAGAATACCATGCCTTTGGAGGAGAAAACTCTCCTGTACCAAAGGAGCCATCAGCTACCACAGCTGGACTTCCAGAGGTAAAAGTACCTCTCTGTGGTATAACTAATATTGGTGAGAAAAAGTGCACCATTTTAGTTAACATGAAACACCCCTCCAACCCTCCCAGAGAAACGTTAGTGCAGCATCCCTGCACTGCCTCACAACACTTAGGACAGCAGCCCTGCCCTAGTGTGGAGCCCACTGCTCTAAACTAAAACATACTAACAGGAACTCTGAAAATATAACTTCACATTTCTGGCTAGCTGAAAAACTTCAAACAGGGTGGTTCACATCCCCACAGGGAAGTAACGATATAGTGGATAATAAAGGGATTAACCAATCTATTACAGAGTTACTCTCCACTTATCACCACTTAGACAATAAAGACTCAACTGGCCAAGGTTAGCCTTATTGTTCTTCGTTTGGGGGGGGGGGTTGTGTAGGAAGGTAGACTCTTTCTAGCCTTGTTACCCCAACTTTTGGCCTGTTTGTGAGTATATGTCAGGGTGTTTTTAATGTCTCAGTGCTCATAGTGAAAAGCCCAATGTTGTCAGTGTCTGCTAGCCAGGACCCCAGTGCTCATAGGTTTGTGGCCTATACGTCTTCCCTGTGTGGTGCCTAACTGTATCACTGAGGCTCTGATAGCCAGAACGTCAGTGTTTATGCTCTCTCTGCTTTTAAATTTGTCACTGCAGGCTAGTGACTAATTTTACCAATTCTCATTTGCACACTGGAACACCCTTATAATTCCCTTGTATATGGTACGTAGGTACCCAGGGTATTGGGGTTCCAGATGATCCCTATGGCCTGCAGCATTTCTTTTGCCACCCATAGGGAGCTCAGACAATTCTTACACAGGAGTGCCACTGCAGCCTGAGTGAAATAACGTCCACGTTATTTCACAGCCATTTTACACTGCGCTTAAGTAACTTTTTAGTCACTTATATGTCTAACCCTCACTTGGTGAAGAATAGGTGCAAAGTTACTTAGTGTGTGGGCACCCTGGCACTAGCTAAGGTGCCCCCACATTGCTCAGGGCAAATTCCTGGACTTTGTGAGTGCTGGGACACCATTACATGCGTGCACTACATATAGGTCAATACCTATATGTAGCGTCACAATGGTAACTCCAAACATGGCCATGTAACATAACTAGGATCATGGAATTGTCACCCCAATACCATTCTGGTATTGGGGGGAAAATTCCATGCATCCCCAGGTCTCCCGTACAGAGCCCAGATACTGCCAAACTAGCTTTCCGGGGTCTCCACTGCAGCTACTGCTGCTGCCAACCCCTCAGACAGGTTTCTGCCCCCCTGGGGCCTGGGCAGCCTGGTCCCAGGAAGGCAGCACAAAGGATTTCCTCTGAGAGAGGGTGTTACACCCTCTCCCTTTGGAAATAGGTGTGAAGGGCTGGGGAGGAGTAGCCTCCCCCAGCCTCTGGAAATGCTTTGATTGGCACAGATGGTGCCCTCTCTGCATAAGCCAGTCCACACCGGTTCAGGGATCCCCCAGCCCTGCCCTGGTGCGAAACTGGACAAAGGAAAGGGGAGTGACCACTTCCCTGACCAGCACCTCCCAGGAGAGGTGCCCAGAGCTCCTCCAGTGTGTCCCAGACCTCTGCCATCTTGGATGCAGAGGTGTGAGGGCACAATGGACAGCTCTGAGTGGCCAGTGCCAGCAGGTGACGTCAAAGACCCCTGCTGATAGGTGCTTACCTTTCTCAGTAGCCAATACTCCTCTGTGGGCTATTAGGGTCTCTCCTGTGGGCATCTCAGCAGATAACGAATGAAAGAGCTCACCAGAGTTCCTCTGCACTTCCCTCTTCGACTTCTGCCAAGGATCGACCGCTGACTGCTCCAGGACGCCTGCATAACCACAACAAAGCAGCAAGAAGACTACCAGCAAGCTTGTAGCGCCTCATCCTACTGGCTTTCTTGACTGTTTCCTGGTGGTGCATACTCTGAGGGCTGTCTGCCTTCATCCTGCATTGGAAGCCAAGAAGAAATTTCCTGTGGGTCAACAGAATCTTCCCCCTGCCAACGCAGGCACCAAACTTCTGCATCACCGTTCCTCTGGGTCCCCTCTCACCCTGACGAGCGTGGTCCCTGGAACACAGGAGCTGGGTCCAAGTGTCTTCGCCAGCCCAGTGGCCCTTCTGTCCAAATTTGGTGGAGGTAAGTCCTTGCCTTCCCACGCCAGACAGTAATCCTGTGTACTGCGTGAACTGCAGCTGCTCGGGCTTCTGTGCACTTTTGCAGAACTTCCTTCGTACACAGCCTAGCCCAGGTCCCCAGCACTCCGTCCTGCATTGCCCAACTCGCTGAGTTGGACTCCAACGTCGTGTGACCCTCCTTTGTGACTCTGAGTCAACCGCTGTCCTCAGATCTTCTAAGTGCCTGTTCGAGTGCTTCTGCGTGGGCTCTCTGTGTTGCTGAGTGCCCCCTCTGTCTCCTCCTCCAAGGGGCGACCTCCTAGTCCTTCCTGTGCCCTGGCAGCACCCAAAATCCTCAACCGTGACTCTGCAAGCTAGCAAGGCTTGTTTGTGATCTTTCTACGTGGAAACAACTCTGCATCCTCCAGCACGCCGTGGGACATCTTCTGACCAAAGGAGAAGTTCCTGGCACCTTCCGTTGTTGCAGAATCTTTGGCTTCTTCCACCCAAAGGCAGCCCTTTTGCACCTTCATCTGGGGTTTATAGAGAACAACTGACTGCAAAGCAGTGAATACGGATTCCTGGACCTGAGGACCTGTGAAGGAAGGGGACCAAGTCCAAGAGTCACACAAGTGTCCAGGGGGGCAGGAGCCCACTAAAACCCGGATGAAGGTGCAAAAGGGCTGCCTCCGGGTAGAAGAAGCTAAAGATTCTGCAACAACGGAAGGTGCCAGGAACTTCTTTGGTCAGAAGATGTCGCACGGCGGGCTGGAGGATGCAAAGTTGTTTCCACGCAGAAAGACCACAAACAAGCCTTGTAAGCTGCAAGAGTCGCGGTTGAAGATTATGGGTGCTGCCAGGGCTCAGGAAGGACCAGGAGGTTGCACCTTGGAGGAGGAGACAGAGGGGATGCTCAGCAACACAGAGAGCCCATGCAAAAGCAGGCAGCACCCGCAGAAGCACTTGAACAGGTGTTCAAGAAATCTGAGCACGTCGGTCATCTCAACACAACAAAAGTGGGTCCCACGAAGCCAGAGAACAACTCAGCGAGTTGGGCAATGCAGGACGGAGTGCTGGGGACACAGGCTGTGCTGTGCATGAAGGAAGTCTTGCAAAAGTCCACAGAAGCCCTAGCAGCTGCAGATCACGCAGTACACAGGATTACTGTCTGTCGTGGGGAGGCAAGGACTTACCTCCACCAAATTTGGACAGAAGGACCACTGGAGTGTCGGGGTCACTTGGATCCAGCTCCTGTGTTCCAGGGACCACGCTCTTCAAGATGAGAGGGGACCTAGAGGACCAGTGATTGTAGGAGGCTGGCCTGGCTTATAGTGGGTACCTTGTGGTACTTACACCCTGTGCCAGGTCCAGTTATCCCTTATTAGTAGAATAGAGGTGATTCTAGCAGCTTAGGCTGATAGAGGTAGCTATGGCAAGGGAGCTTAGGCTGAACTAGGAGACGTGCAATGCTCCTACTATACCACTTATATCATATAGCACAATAACATAAGAACACACAATACTCAGAGTTACTAAAAATAAAGGTACTTTATTTTAGTGACAATATGCCAAAAGTATCTCAGAGGATACCCTCACTTAGCTGATGGTGCCCTGGGTACTGCTAACCAGTCCCAGGGCCTGTGCTCTGTGTAAAATCAATATGCAAATTAGGCTAATTATACTTGGCTAAGTTAACCTACCTATAGGTCCCTAGTATATGGTAGGGCATGTAGGTTTAGGGACCACAGCATAGGTAGTGCACCCATAGGTGCCCTGCTGAGGTGCCCAGTGTCATTTTAAAGGCAGGCCTGCCTTGCTGGCTGCTTTTAAATTAAAGTTATATGCAAATTCAACTTTGCAATTAAAAGTAGCTCCAAAGTCTTAAACTACCTTATTTTTATATATAAGTCACCCCTAAGGTGTGCCCTATGTGCCCCTAGGGCTGGGTGCCATGTAACTATAAGCAAGGACCTTATAAAAATAGTTTTATAAGCCCTGGTGAGGTAAAAACAGCCAAATACGTTTTTCCCTCATTGTAGTAAATGGCCTTCATAGGCTAGAATGGGGAGACTTTATTTTACATTTTAAAGTCTCCTTAAATGATGGATACCAAGAGTTTGGTATCAAATTAATTTGTTATAATAAATCCCACAACTTCCAGTTGTTGGATCTAATATAACTTGTTCAGGTAAATAGTTTTAAACTTTACCTGAAAAGCTGCCAATTTCAGCCCTGCATTGTTTTTGCTGCTGTGCTCTGATTGGCCAGCCTCTAGCAGCCTGGCCAGGCTGCCTTGATGAGGTGTGAGGTGGCCTGGCTTCACACAAATGAATGTGCCTGTGGGAGGGAATCTCCCCTCAGCAGATGGTGAGGCAGGAAGGGGGAGGGCTGCCAAACTGGTCTTCAAAGGCAGAGAAGGACATTTGGAGCAACCAGCAGCACCCCCACATCCTGTAACCCTAGACAACTAGGTGCCCCTTTGATTAGATTAGGAGAGGGCAGGAGAGGGGTGTGTTTATGATTTTTAGCCACACCAGTGGATGGGCTCAGCCAGATGGAACCTCCAAAAATCAGATTCAGCCATGATGGATTTTTGGAGAATGTTGCCTCCTAGGATTGATTTTTGCCACACTTCCCAGGAAGTGGTCATCACAGGGGGAAGGACCCTGCACCTGATTGGAGAACCAGGACCCCCCTGCTTTTCACCCAGGAGGAAGGATAAAACTGGCAGACCTACACCCACACCTCAGTTCCCTACCACATCCAACAAGGAAGAACTACAGGAGAAGAAGGACTGCCCTGCTGGACCCCTGGCCTGCACCTGGAACCTGCGCTCAGAAGGACTGCACCAGCTGCACACCTGGGCTTCACCACAAGAAGGACTTTGCCTGGTTTCAACTGGTTCAAGGAGGGACTCCCTGTTTGCTACAGGTGAAAAATGGCTAACCATAGTCCCCTGCAACAACTCCTGAAGAAAGCGACCAGCTGACCACTGTCAAGTGGCCAAAAAGCGGTTTGCGCCAGGTGCATTCTGGGAGTTGTAGTCCGCACCCCCCAAGGACCATCTCAGAACTTCTGGACCCTTGGGGTGAGCTGTGGACCTCAAAAGAACCTTAAAAGGACATCTGGGAGAAGCCCCAGAAGTTTGGAGAAGTTTGGACAACTTTTGAAAAAAAGCTCCATAGAGGGACTGACCCTCCATAGAGGGACCGACAACTCTAGCCAGCTTGGTCAACCATGACCCGGCCTGATATGCTGGTTCATTCCGGTAAAGAAAATCTCTGAAAAAGAGACTAAAGCCCTCATTCTGACCCTGGCGGTCCTAAACCGCCAGGGCCACTGGCAACGGAAGCACCGCCAACAGGCTGGCGGTGCTTCAGTGCCCATTCTGACCGCATCGGTAAAGCCGCAGTCAGAAAAGGGGATCCGGCGGTTTCCCGACGGATTTCCCCTGGGCCAGAGAATCCTCCCCAAGCAGCGCCGCCATGGGGATTCTGACCCCCTTCCCGCCATCCTGTTCCTGGCGGTAAAACCCGGCAGGAACAGGATGGCGGGAACGGGTGTCGTGGGGCCCCTGGGGGCCCCTGCACTGCCCATGCCACTGGCATGGGCAGTGCAGGGGCCCCCTAACAGGGCCCCACAAAGATTTTCACTGTCTGCTATGCAGACAGTGAAAATCGCGACGGATGCTACTGCACCCGTCGCACCCCTGCAACTCCGCCGGCTCCATTCAGGGCCGGCTTCCTCGTTGCAGGGGCTTTCCCGCTGGGCCGGCGGGCGATCTTCTGGCGATCGCCCGCCGGCCCAGCGGGAAAGTCAAAATGACCCCCGCGGTCTATTGACCGCGGTGCGGTCTTTCGGTGGTTTCCGCCCGGCGGGCGGCGCTCAGAATGAGCCCCTAAGTCTGAAGGTAAAAAGTTGACCGGGACCTCCCAGCCAGCATATCCGAGGAGGGCTCCAGGGACGTCGGATCAAGATCCAGGTTTACCCAGGTCGAAGGATTTTCACCTTAAAAAAACAACTAAATCCGAAGGTAAAAATCTCCACCGAGGATTCCCGCATCGCGTATCCGGAGAAGGGCTCCAGGAGGTCGGATTGGACTGGCAGGTTCGTCCCGCTGAAGAAAATCTTTGAAAAAGAGACTAGGGCCCCCCTTACAACATTGGCGGTAAAAGCCGCTTACCGCCGTGCAGAAGACCGCCAAAACGCGGCCGCGGAATTCCGCCACAGCTATTACGACCCACATCTCGAAATCCGACAAAATCCAGACACCCACACAAGTCCGCCACACCAAAGGTCAGTGATAAACTGGCGAAAAAAAAACCTCCACCGTCACGCCAACAGAAATACCCCCACACTATCACGACCCACGAATCCACGCAGCGGTCTTTCTACCGCGGTATTCCATTGTAGGTACACACAGCTGCGCTCAAAATACACACACATTTACAAAACACAACCACATTGGACAATTCGAAATACACACACCTGATACACATACACACACCACTCCCACACACCCAATACAATATAAAACACACACCCACATAAACCACAAACCCCTATGACAAAAACACAGAAAGAAGGCCAGAGAGAGACACTACAAACTACTACCAAGCATCCACAGGCACACCAGACCATCACCCACACTACTTCCACGCACAAACACCACACACCACTACATATCACCACACTTATCACCACATACACCACCCCACACATCACCTACACCACCCCATGGCACAGCAAAGACACCCCAGGTTCTCCGAGGAGGAGCTCAGGGTCATGGTGGAGGAAATCGTCCGGGTAGAGCCACAGCTATTTGGAGCACAGGTGCAGCACACCTCAATTGCAAGGAAGATGGAGCAATGGCGAAGAATAGTCGTGAGGGTCAACGCAGAGGGACAGCACCCAAGAAATCGGGACGACATCAGGAAGAGGTGGAACGACCTACGGGGGAAGGTGCGTTCCGTGGTCTCAAGACACCATATCGCGGTACAGCGAACTGGCGGCGGACCCCCATCTCCTCCCCCACAAGTAACAACATGGGAGGAGCAGGTTTTGCAGATTCTGCATCCTGAGGGCCTCGCAAGAGTAGGTGGAGGAATGGACTCTGGTAAGTCAAACCTTTAACTACTTCATACCCCACCCTACCTGCATGCTATCACATACTCCCACCCTCGCCCCCTCCCCTGTCACTCCAACTCCTCACAAATGTACTAATAACACAAACCACACATCCCAACACCCAGCCCTGCATGACACTACAAAGCATGGACACCCATCACTAAAGCATGCCCACTGCACATACCCATAACACCCCCCTCAACCATCATCACACAAGCCCCCACACAGGAATGCTAGCACTGGGGTACACGGTCACCCACCCATTGCACACCATGACACACACAGATGCAATAATCATGCTTTTACACCCCTGCAGGACCCCTACCCAACGTCACCAGACAGGAGGGTCCAAACATCTCCACCCCACCCACAGAAGAGGCCCACAGTGATGACAGCAGCTCTGTCCAACTGGATCCAGATGACCAGCCCGGACCATCGTGGGCCTCGGGACAATCAGTTCCCCACACCCAGTCACAGGCCACCACAGAGCTTCCACCCTCTGGTAACACCAGCGCAGCACCCACCCAGCGGGCCAATACCTCCATCCCCAGGACACGTCAATCAGCTGTGTGTCCACCACTACAGGGAACCCAGGATAACCCACCACCCCAACAACACCAGGGACCTGGGGGCAGTGGTAGTGGGCACACGGTCCAGGGGACGGAGTCCCAGGAACACAGGGGAACTGGGAGGGCTGCTGTGTGAAAGGGGGCGGACAGGCCTAGGGAACCCACTCTCCACGAGGCCCTCTCCTCCATCATGGGAGCATACCGCCACTCCCAGGAGACGATGGCAACGGTACTGGCCAAGTTTCAGGAGACCCAGCGCATGCAGGAGGAACAGTATTTGGGGTTCAGGGAGGAACTCAGAACCATCAGCTCCGCCCTGGGCACCATCGTAGGGGTGCTGAAGGAAATACTCAACACTGACACTGTGGCACTACAAAGGGCCCCTGACACTAGCCTGGACGATGAAATACCCACCACCTCCGCCGGCGCTAGTGGAGAGGAGGCACCGCCACAGGACCACCACACCAGCACCCCACCCCCTGCAGATGGAGAACCACCCCGCAAACGGTTCCTGAGATTCAGGAACAAGACAGAGCACGATGCCAAGACCCCCGCCAATAAATGAGACAACCCTGATTGTCATCCCACTGTCCCACTTTGTCACCCTGTCCCTATTTAAACTGCCCCAGCTCCTCTTCCTATGCCCATATGGGAAATGACCCTGTGAGACTAATAGACTGGTCTCTGCCATGGACACTCCTCCACCATCACCCCTTACCATGTTACAACCCCCCTCCAATATTTAGCACTTCAATAAACACCCTTGAAGCACAAAACAATCTGGAGTCAGTCTGTGATTTCGAAAATGTGTATTAGCAATGACAGTGACAAAATGCGTTTTCAAATGTAATGTCAACATACCTATGTCACACATCTCAAGTCCATGAGGAATCTAAGCAGATGACACACGTTGGAAACCACTCCTGTGAAACCGTAAGGGAAATGTACAACTCAGTTACCATATACTGGTTGAAATCGACAGACAGGCTAGAGGTAGAAGTGTGAAAGTACTTGTAGTAGGCAGGAATGTGTTCTCACCTGTGTGTCACTGGAAATATTGCTGGATAACTGAGTCCCTGTTGTCATTGTCTTCTTCCTCTGCTTCCTCCTCATCACTGCCCACAGGCTCCACAGCTGCCACAACACCGTCATCTGGACCATCCTCCTGCAGAAAAGGCACCTGTCGTCGCAAAGCCAAGTTGAGAAGCATACAGCAGGCACGATGATTTGGCACACCTTCTTTGGTGAGTAGAATAGGGATCCACCTGTCATATGCAGGCACCTGAACCTGGCCTTCAGGAGGCCGAAGATGCATTCGATCACCCTCCTAGTCCGCCCATGGGCCTCATTGTAGCGTTCCGCTGCCCTGGTCCTGGGATTCCTCACTGGGGTCAGTAGCCATGACAGGTTGGGGTAACCAGAGTCCCCTAATAGCCACACCCGGTGCCTCTGGAGTTGACCCATCACATAAGGGATGCTGCTATTCCGCAGGATGTAGGCATCATGCACAGAGCCAGGGAACATAGCATTTACCTGGGAGATGTACTGGTTTGCCAAACATACCATCTGTACATTCATTGAATGATAACTCTTCCGGTTCCTGTACACCTGTTCACTCCTGTGGGGGGGGACCAGAGCTACATGGGTCCCATCAATGGCACCTATGATGTTGGGGATGTGTCCAAGGGCATAGAAGTCACCTTTAACTTAGGCAAATCCTCCACCTGAGGGAAAACGATGTAGCTCCGCATGTGTTTCAGCAGGGCAGACAACACTCTGGACAACACGTTGGAAAACATAGGCTGGGACATCCCTGATGCCATGGCCACTGTTGTTTGAAATGACCCACTTGCTAGGAAACGGAGCACTGATAGCACCTGCACTTGAGGGGGGATCCCTGTGGGATGGCGGATTGCTGGCATCAGGTCAGGCTCCAACTGGGCACACAGTTCCTGGATTGTGGCATGGTCAAACCTGTAGGTGATGATCAAATGTCTTTCCTTCATTGTCGACAGGTCCACCAGCGGTCGGTACACCGGAGGATTCCGCCATCTCCTCACATGTCCCAGCAGACGGTGCCTAGGAATGACAACAGTGACCACAGAGTCAAACAACTCAGAGGTATGTACCCACAGTCTACACAGAACACCATTCATACACAAAATGTGGCCTGCATTTGTGTTGTGCGACTAGGCCTAGGTCTGTGTCTCCCCGATCGTATTTAATCCCAGTATTGTGTCCATATTGTGTTTTTTCCTGCATTTGTGACTGTTTTTGCCCGATTTCTGTGCCTTTCGCCCCTTGTGCGCTCCTCGACCCCAGCCGCTGCTTCCCTGCGGCCCCGCCCCCCTCGCGCCCCCATTTGCCGCTCCCTCCCGCCTCCCGCCTCCCAGCTGCTCCTCCCTCCCCCCTCCCTTCTTAATGGCTGGCGCTGCGCGTCGCCAGTGAGCGAGTTCGGACCTGGTTCAGGTCCTGAGCTCGCCCCTCACGACCGCAGCACCAACCTGCTGCCTTCTGCCTCTGCCCCACGACCACGCTGCCGTCTGCGTGTTCGAGGCCCTCCTCCACCCGCAGGCATCCTCCTGCGCCTCATCCCTGGTGGCTAGTGGGCTCACTTGACCCGAGTGCCGCTTCCGCCGTCCCGTAAGTTTGTTTTTCAGCTTTTTTCCGCTTTTCTGCGCCTCGCCGCCGGCGCTTTTTGCCCCATTGTGCCCCCCTGATTGCTGTCTCCCCGATCGTATTTAATCCCAGTATTGTGTCCATATTGTGTTTTTTCCTGCATTTGTGACTGTTTTTGCCCGATTTCTGTGCCTTTCGCCCCTTGTGCGCTCCTCGACCCCAGCCGCTGCTTCCCTGCGGCCCCGCCCCCCTCGCGCCCCCATTTGCCGCTCCCTCCCGCCTCCCAGCTGCTCCTCCCTCCCCCCTCCCTTCTTAATGGCTGGCGCTGCGCGTCGCCAGTGAGCGAGTTCGGACCTGGTTCAGGTCCTGAGCTCGCCCCTCACGACCGCAGCACCAACCTGCTGCCTTCTGCCTCTGCCCCACGACCACGCTGCCGTCTGCGTGTTCGAGGCCCTCCTCCACCCGCAGGCATCCTCCTGCGCCTCATCCCTGGTGGCTAGTGGGCTCACTTGACCCGAGTGCCGCTTCCGCCGTCCCGTAAGTTTGTTTTTCAGCTTTTTTCCGCTTTTCTGCGCCTCGCCGCCGGCGCTTTTTGCCCCATTGTGCCCCCCTGATTGCTGTCTCCCCGATCGTATTTAATCCCAGTATTGTGTTTTTTCCTGCATTTGTGACTGTTTTTGCCCGATTTCTGTGCCTTTCGCCCCTTGTGCGCTCCTCGACCCCAGCCGCTGCTTCCCTGCGGCCCCGCCCCCCTCGCGCCCCCATTTGCCGCTCCCTCCCGCCTCCCGCCTCCCAGCTGCTCCTCCCTCCCCCCTCCCTTCTTAATGGCTGGCGCTGCGCGTCGCCAGTGAGCGAGTTCGGACCTGGTTCAGGTCCTGAGCTCGCCCCTCACGACCGCAGCACCAACCTGCTGCCTTCTGCCTCTGCCCCACGACCACGCTGCCGTCTGCGTGTTCGAGGCCCTCCTCCACCCGCAGGCATCCTCCTGCGCCTCATCCCTGGTGGCTAGTGGGCTCACTTGACCCGAGTGCCGCTTCCGCCGTCCCGTAAGTTTGTTTTTCAGCTTTTTTCCGCTTTTCTGCGCCTCGCCGCCGGCGCTTTTTGCCCCATTGTGCCCCCCTGATTGCTGTCTCCCCGATCGTATTTAATCCCAGTATTGTGTCCATATTGTGTTTTTTCCTGCATTTGTGACTGTTTTTGCCCGATTTCTGTGCCTTTCGCCCCTTGTGCGCTCCTCTACCCCAGCCGCTGCTTCCCTGCGGCCCCGCCCCCCTCGCGCCCCCATTTGCCGCTCCCTCCCGCCTCCCAGCTGCTCCTCCCTCCCCCCTCCCTTCTTAATGGCTGGCGCTGCGCGTCGCCAGTGAGCGAGTTCGGACCTGGTTCAGGTCCTGAGCTCGCCCCTCACGACCGCAGCACCAACCTGCTGCCTTCTGCCTCTGCCCCACGACCACGCTGCCGTCTGCGTGTTCGAGGCCCTCCTCCACCCGCAGGCATCCTCCTGCGCCTCATCCCTGGTGGCTAGTGGGCTCACTTGACCCGAGTGCCGCTTCCGCCGTCCCGTAAGTTTGTTTTTCAGCTTTTTTCCGCTTTTCTGCGCCTCGCCGCCGGCGCTTTTTGCCCCATTGTGCCCCCCTGATTGCTGTCTCCCCGATCGTATTTAATCCCAGTATTGTGTCCATATTGTGTTTTTTCCTGCATTTGTGACTGTTTTTGCCCGATTTCTGTGCCTTTCGCCCCTTGTGCGCTCCTCGACCCCAGCCGCTGCTTCCCTGCGGCCCCGCCCCCCTCGCGCCCCCATTTGCCGCTCCCTCCCGCCTCCCAGCTGCTCCTCCCTCCCCCCTCCCTTCTTAATGGCTGGCGCTGCGCGTCGCCAGTGAGCGAGTTCGGACCTGGTTCAGGTCCTGAGCTCGCCCCTCACGACCGCAGCACCAACCTGCTGCCTTCTGCCTCTGCCCCACGACCACGCTGCCGTCTGCGTGTTCGAGGCCCTCCTCCACCCGCAGGCATCCTCCTGCGCCTCATCCCTGGTGGCTAGTGGGCTCACTTGACCCGAGTGCCGCTTCCGCCGTCCCGTAAGTTTGTTTTTCAGCTTTTTTCCGCTTTTCTGCGCCTCGCCGCCGGCGCTCTTTGCCCCATTGTGCCCCCCTGATTGCTGTCTCCCCGATCGTATTTAATCCCAGTATTGTGTCCATATTGTGTTTTTTCCTGCATTTGTGACTGTTTTTGCCCGATTTCTGTGCCTTTCGCCCCTTGTGCGCTCCTCGACCCCAGCCGCTGCTTCCCTGCGGCCCCGCCCCCCTCGCGCCCCCATTTGCCGCTCCCTCCCGCCTCCCGCCTCCCGCCTCCCAGCTGCTCCTCCCTCCCCCCTCCCTTCTTAATGGCTGGCGCTGCGCGTCCGCGCCGCTGGCGCGCCGGAGGCGCGCCAGAGGCAAGCCCGTCTGCGCCCGTCCGCGCCTGTACCGCGCCCAGCGCCACCCCCCCTGGTCCTCGCGCCTCCCGCGCCCACTTCTCGGCCGAAGAGCTCCGCGCCCTCAACGCCGGGCCCTCCACTGAATGCTTCCGGGCATCCCCGAAGCTCCTCAAGACCTGGCTCTTCGACCGCTAAACAGCCTCTCCACCCCCCCCCCCACCTCAGCGCCTCGAAACCCTAACGGGTACATAGCGCGCTTTATAAATACTATGATTGATTGATTGATTGATTGTGTGACGCAGTTGGTAATTAGGGCATGAGGGCCCCTGAAATGGTGGCTGCCAGACGGAGCACCCACTGCTGGAAAAGATGGGGGGACATTCGCCGCTGGAGCAGGAAGACGGCGGAGGCTCAGCTGGGGATGGCCTCACAACATGGGAGGGGTGCCCATCGAACCATGACCCCCTGATGTTCCGGATCCTGGCGGTGGCCTACCCTGAGTTGGATGGGCGCTTGAGGGCATCACAGCAGACACAAGGGGGTGAGTACACTATCATTCAGTGGAATTTGCGCGCAGTGAAGGTGTCTGGGTGGGGGAGGAGGGCTGTGGGTTTCCCTAGGCCAGGACGAGTTCCGTAGGCTAGGCCCCTCCGTAATGCAGGCCATGTGGCACCCCCACCCCACCTCTGTAGAGTGCCAAGTACAGGTATTCATGCCCCTGTGTCATCTATGTGTGCAGATGTCGACCATAGCCATGTAGAACATATCCCAGGAATTGCATCTGTAGAGCCCAACAGCACGACGTAGTGCAGGGGGCTGCTGTGTCTGTATTGTCTGCCAACGGTAGCGGTAAGCCATGCACTCATCCTGTCTTTCTTCTGTCGTCCCCCCCCCTTTTTGTGGTCTCCCTGTTCTTGTGTGCATCAGCATCATCAGGCGGAGGTACAGTGGCACCGGAGCAGGAGGGAGCAGCATTCCACATGGCCATGGAGGCCCACACCACGGACTCAGAATACACCAGTGGGATGGAGGGCGAGGGGAGCACCACAGCGGTCACAGGATCTGCAACCAGCGACACGGACTCGTCCTCCGATGGGAGCTCCCTTGTGGTGGCGGCAAAATCTGTGCCCCCCACTTCTACAGGTACAGCCGCCAACCCATCTACCAGCACCGCCCTCCCAGCAGCCTCTCAGACTTCGCCCCGTGCCTGCTCACCCAGGAGGGTGGGCATCACCTTGCCCTAGGCACCTCAGCCCCTGCCCCTGTCACCTCTGCGGCCCTCAGTGAGAAGGCCATTGACCTCCTCAGGTCCCTCACTGTTGGGCAGTCTACCATTTTGAATGCCATCCAGGGTGTAGAAAGAGAATTGCAACACACAAATGCATTCCTGGAGGGCATTCATTCTGGTCAGGCTGCCCTTCATCAAACCCTGCAAACTCTGAACAGGGCAAAGACCGCCATGGAATGCACCGCTGAACAGGTCTGACACTGGCAACGCAAGCACCGCTGAACAGGCCAGGGACCGCTGAACAGGGCAAAGACTGCCATGGAATGCACAGCTAGCCCATTTGCGGCAGGGGCAGTGATGCAACTGGGACCTTCACGGGGTGTGTGCTGCACTCTGGGCACCAGTCCCCCTCCAGAACCAGTGGAGACTGTTATCCACTTGAGAGACTGTGGCTTTGCACTCCCCAGGATGGTACAGTGGGCAACCCACCCACTGTAGAGACTTGAGAGACTGTGGCTTTGCACTCCCCAGGATGGTACAGTGGGCAACCCACCCACTGCAGAGACTTGAGAGACTGTGGCTTTGCACTCCCTAGGATTGAACAGTGGGCAAACCACCCACTGCAGAGACTTGAGAGACTGTGGCTTTGCACTCCCCAGGATGGTACAGTGGGCAAACCACCCACTGCAGAGACTTGAGAGACTGTGGCTTTGCACTCCCCAGGATTGAACAGTGGGCAAACCACCCACTGCAGAGACTTGAGAGACTGTGGCTTTGCACTCCCCAGGATACATCAATGGGCATGGAACCCCCTTGTGGATCTGGGGTGGTGCACTCATCCAACTGCGGTGCCCCCCTTCCCTTCCCCCTGAGGTGCCTGTTGTATTTCTATCTGATGCCCCTGCAGTGTTCTCTCCGTTTTGATCAGGTATCTTGTGTGGGCCTCGCCCATGCATTTTGGGCCTAGTGGTCCACGGACAATGAATGGTGCATTACCTGCACTACTAATCGTGGTGTATATTTTGTTTAATGTGTATATATATATGTATATATTTGCTTCCTGTATTTTGATATATTACAATGGTTCAACTCATTTCCTTTTGTCTTTGCATTCTTCCGGAGGGGTTGGGGGGTGTTACTGTAATGTATAGATATGCATTGGTGTGTGTGTTGTAGTGGGTGAGGGTCAGGGTGGGGGTTGGGATGTTGGTTGTGTGTGTCCCTGTGTTTTTGCCTCCTCCCTCCCCTATGTCGTAGGTGCAGTACTCACTGTGCTCTTCGCCGCCGGCGTTGATGATCCTCGTATACGAGCAGGAAGACCATCGCTGGCAGAATATGGAGTTCTGGCTCCATGGTGACCCTCTTCCTCGTGGAGTGTGTAGAGGTGAGCGTTTTCCCTTTGAAATGGCTGTTTCTGCCGTGTTTTTATCCGCGGTGAATCCGCACCGGAAAAGGTGGCGGATTGGTAGGTTGTGATACTGTGGGCGGTACATTGTCCTCCACCTGTCTGTTGGTGGTGACCGCCGCGCTGTTTGTCTGTACCGCTGTGGCGGTCGGAGTGTTAAAGTGGCTGTCTTTGTTGGCGGTTCCCGCTACGGTCATAATTCCAATTTTTTTACCGCCGGCCTGTTGACGGTTTTACCCCTGCTTTAACACCGTCCGCCAGGGTTTTAATGACCACCCAAGTGTGAAGGTAAACTTATAACCGAGGCCTCCCGCGGCCTGTAGCCGAGCAGGGCTCCATCGCGGTCAGCCTTAAACTTTGACTTTGCCCCGGTCGAGGTGCAACCAGATGACCCGATTGGCACTTTTTGTTTCTAGGCGCTAAAACACAATAATTCTTTAAAAATGTATATCTCCGGTTCCCCTTATCCGATTTTATTCGTTTTTGTGTCATTTTAAAGATAAAAATATAATCTATTTTTATAATTGGTTTTGGATTTTTAAACTGTTTCCTGTGTTTTATTAAATTAATGTTTTGTGATATTTGAATGCTTTACACTCTGTCTCCTAAGTTAAGCCTTGACGCTCGTTGCCAAGCTACCAAGGGTTGAGCTGGGGTTAATTTACTGAGACCTAACTGGACCTTAATGGAGGTTAGTGGTCTATTGATAAGTGTAGGTACCTACCTGCGCTTACCAATAACCCATTTTCCAACACAAGTCTTAATCATGGCATATGCAGTTGCAACATTCCATTCGGAGCAGGGCTGTGCCTTTGCTTCCAGGGCATTCAGGGACACCATGGCAACAACAGGTGTTCAACTTCATTTCTTATCTCCATACCATCCTAAGGGAAATGTGGTCATGGAGTGGAAAAACTGAAATTTAAAGTCATCCTTAATAGCAAGAGTATTAGGTAAGGGTCGTAATTGGCTTAACCATCTAAATGCAGTCCAGACTAAATAATCTGCCTAAAAGTTCTTTGGGAGGACGTACGCCATATGAAGTCCTGTTCGGCATACCTATGTATGTTCCAGATCTTGATGGTTCTGATGTGGTGGTGGCAGAAACATCTTTTGATATAAATGAGCATGTCACTGTTTTTGCAAGAAATACAACAGTACTGTGATGAAAACTCATCTGCACATGCCGTCACCTTGGAAATGAGGAATTTGACAAAGACATCCACCTGTTGGATTCCTAAATTTGGGGATCTAGTGCGAGAAACGATTGCTGTAAAAAATACATTTGGCCCATGATATGCAGCACCGGTTCCAGTCCTAGAAATTTACGGTACCAGAACTGTCATTCTTACTGCTGCCTGGTTCTAAAGAAAAACATTTCATTTCGACAATGTTAAGCTACCCCATGTGGCTGATCCTACAACCTCTGTAGTTCCCGTGCCCCTCTCACTGTCAGTCAGGATGTATCTTTACAAAGATTAAACAACAATGAAGATACTTCCCCGAGCTTGGGGACAGTGAGAAATAAACTTTAATTGGTACCTATCACCACATCAACGACAAGAAATGTTCAAAATTCTGAATTATATTACTTAAATTCAACTCAAACGGATGGAATTATTTACTATGAAGCACCAAGAGATACATCTGCCAGTTCTTCACCTACACCAGCTCCAGTATTTACACAAACTGCTTCAGGTTATTTTGCCGACATCAACGACTCATCTTAAAATTCTTCAGTATCTTCTGCAGCACCTGTATCAAGAGCATGGAAGCTTGTCAGCTGTCTTAAAAATAACTATTGAATTCATCCATGGTATTATCTGTGGATGTTTTTGACTTTGTTTGCCTTCCTTCGTTGGATTGGTTTTGTCATCATTTTCCTTTTGCTGGTACATGGTCACTATCTTCCTGAATGCTCTGCTGTTGAACTGGTGGATGAGGTTTTAAAAACTTACCTGTCCTCACATAAGGTCTGAAGAGACTTGTCCATAGTGAACATTTCAGCTATCCCGATTCCACAAGGTATTTTTTGGGATGATATCTTCGGCCCTAGGGAAATGATTCAAATTCCATATGTGTTCAAAGTGTCTGTATTATAATACCAGGGGTTGTTTCCGATGACTGAGATATAAAAACAGTTGATTCTATGCTTTCTGAGCTTGAATATTACACTGTGTTTAAAAGTGAAGATGTCTATATGACTATGGCAAATTATGGGAAAATGTTCTGTACCATCTTTATTGACATTATTTTCTGCACAAAGCCAGCACCCCAAGAACTGATTATAATTACACACAATGGAAACATTGTCCAACTCTGCCAGTGGGGAGTTCTGAAACATATATAGAAACGTTAGTGTGTTTTACTGGGCATGAAGTTAAAAATGCTGAGTCTTATTGTTTTAAATTGACACCTTCAAACCTGCAGAACATTTTGGGGGTTATTCTAACTTTGGAGGAGGTGTTAATCCATCCCAAAAGTGACGGAAAAGTGACGGATTTACCACCAGCCGCATTACAAGTCCATTATATCCTATGGAACTCGTAATACGGCTGGTGGTATATCCGTCACTTTACCGTCACTTTTGGGACGGATTAACACTCCTCCAAAGTTAGAATAACCCCCTTTGTTAACTGAAGCTAAATTAACTTATTCTGATTCCTTTGTTTCACAGTTGGTTCCAAAAGCCTGTGAATATTGATTGAAATAGGTTGACATAAAAATGTGTAGAGAACTAAAAATTGGTAAATACAGAGTAACGAAGCTTTATTTAGAGCATGCTTTATTACATTGCAAATTATATTTCTAATTGAGACTGTACAACAACCAAGTTGTTTAGGTTTGCAAAAATTAAGAAATTTAATGTGTCCAGTATTCCCTCACCAGCTACATTTGAAAGATGGCAAAAGATTTTAAATGTGACTGAAGAACAGCTCAAATGGATGGACCCAGAACAGACCCTTACAGGTTTCAATGAGTAGTTATTTTAGCCAGCGGACTCAAATGGTTGTCATGTGCATCTTTTAAACTCCACACAGGGTTTTAGAACGAGCTTACCTGACCCCTTTTACACTACAGTACAGCACTCTGGTATCATCACCACATATAGCATGGCCAAAGTATGTCAACATTGATTGAAATCTTCCACACAGTAACAGCTGTTAAAGGACACCTTAGCCTCCTGTCAGAAAATATAGCCTTACAAGGCTTCTTGTTAGATCCTAGAAAACCATGCACAAACCACTTCTTATATGCAATATATAGTGACATTAGGAATCTTTCCTGAAAAGAAGCCACCGCCCTGTTAAAGCACATTGATCAGAAAAATTTGCAGAAAGATCTAGCCATTGTGGATAATTTAATGAACACATTGTCTAATTGCATTTACACCCTAAACAACATTGTGTCAACAACAGCAATTGACATTCTTCAAAACATAATGCCATTTTTACATCATGGACAGAGTCAACTTAGGTCTATCATGCATTTAGGTTGGGTGTTACAAGTTCTGAAAAGTGGCTGCTTGCCCTTGCAACACATTAACTCCAAGGAATTAGAAAACTGCCTTTTACTGTGGTGGAAATAGCAGCAGCAATATGGTTAATACACAGGTTAATTATTCTGGCCATTTCAACATTTCAGTTTATCATGTGCCTGAAACACATTCCAGTAGGCAGATTTGAGTGGCAAAGAGATAGTTACATTCATGAGGTATGGGAGCTACCCTTTACGTACAAATGATTCAATGGCCTGCAAGCAGTCTTTCTCAGTGGCAGCGAATGGGATGCTTCTGTGAGCCATTAGATGATTTGTAAGCAGCTGTCCTTGCACGGAGCTTGTAATGCTTCAGCAGCAAACTTAGCTTGTCATCTGAAGAGTGTTCCTGTCTCTTTGATTTGTCCAGCATTCCAGGTGCTCTCAAATGGGAGTTATGTGATGCTGAACGATGAAGGTTGCTGTGGTATGCAGGCCTGAATATTCTACATGGTTTCAGTCTCCCAAATTGTGACTTGTTGCAGAAATGTGCTTTTTCCCCCCACACAAGTGATAAAAGTAGCAGACATGTGGCCTAATGTTGCTACTTCTAATGTAAATTTTGACAAGCTGAGCAGACTGAAGGGTCTTTTGTTTAAAAAACAAGTGGCTCTTACATCTGTCTGCAAGACCTATGAGCTTCAATTGGCAAGAGATACAGTGACTTTTAAATACCAACTTTTCAACACATATCGGTGAACTAATTTGTAGCATTTTTAATGTATCTAACACCTCTGGGATTGTGCACTTCTTTAAGGTTGTAATTTCTGGTTTTGTTAGCACATTTCAAACTGGTCTTTGTAGTAATACCTTCAGCCATGCACTCACTATTTTTGAGTGACATTGTGGGATTTCCAATACCTTTGGTATTAATTGACAGTATTCTGCTGCTCTTGTTTTGCCTTTGCAATGGCTGCTCCAGCACAACTAAGAGAAATGATGGCACTTCCACCAGCCCAATTCCTGAAAGAACATGAAGTCCAACTGGTCACTGTCATTTAGACCAGTTCTGAATTACATGCAGCTAGTCTTTCAATGTTTTTGGTGCCCATTTGAACATGCTTCAGAAGTGTGCCTTGCTATGCAGTGCGTACCTTCTATGGATGCGGGTCTGATTGTGTTCCTGCTGAGGGTTCATTGCCAGACATGCCCATTGAGATTGCGGTTGCTGCAGGATGCTTTCTGTGAGCCACCCTTCATGGATCTAGTGGCCCCTGGTGATATAACACCTGGCAGTGCACAGAATGCTGCCTCCTCGGCCACACCTAATGCTAAGGCATGGGAACATGAGTGCTACATTGATTTTCTTGGCAATAAGCTGGTTATCTCAATGCCTGCCAGAGTAGAATCTTTTCTGGATTCCATCACTACTGATGATATTGGTGATGTTTTGCAGGATCACGACTATTGTTGAACATTGACATTTGGCCTTAATTTGCTTCCATTTCTTGTATTAAATTCTAAATTGACCATTTTGATTCGGCCCGAACTTCGGTCTGTGTCAACACCAGAGCAGTACGCGCTCTACTGGCAACAAAAATGCAAAAACCCAGCACTCTCAAAACAACGTAATTTATGCATTGTGCTGATATGTTGTGGTTTAACCTTTTGCATTGCAGAGTTCAATCCTGAAAACTTATTTTTAATGTGCTTACAAATACTGTTCCTTTGCAATATATTGCTGCAGGTTTTCAGAGTGTGTTAGGGTGTGGCCCCTTTCCAGGGCCTTCCAGAGACTTTCGCTGCAACATGCCTGGGCGTGGTTCTGGGCTGGGCCAAGACTCTATAAAAGAGAGCCAGCCCAACTCCCAGTGTTCACTATTCAGAGGTCCCGGTGCAGAGCAGCAGCTTTTTCCTGAGCTCCTGTCCCGGCGGCCTATTTGGATCTTCCAGACTTCTGCACTTCTTCCTTCATTGGTGATCATTGTTCCAGGTGGTAAGACAGTGGTTGGACTTTCCCGACACCATTTTTGAGAATTTTCATATTCTTGTTTTAATTCTTAAATGAGTAACAGATTACTTGCGCGCTACAATTTCTTGACATTTATATGGTAGTTTACAAATAGGCAAGACACGCAATTTATTTCATGAAGGTTTGACTTTGTTATTCATTGCGTGCTACCATTTCATGACATTGGCATGGTGGCTTAAGAATCGGCAAAATGCGCAATTCGTTTTATGGTGTTTAAACATTGTTGTCCATCGCGCGCTACTATTTCTTGACATTTACATGATGTTTTACAAATTGGCAAGACGCACAACTCGTTTCATGAGGATTTAACTTTGTTGTTCATTGCGCGCTACCATTTCTTGACATTTACATGGTGGCTTAAGAATCGGCAAAAGAAGCGCGATTCATTTCACTGTACTTTGATCTTGTTATTTATTGTGAGCTGTTATTTCTTGACATTTACATCGTGTTTCACAAATCGGCAAGACGCGCTATTCGATTAATGATGATTTGACTTTGATATTCATGTCATGCTACCATTTCTTGGTATTTTACATGGTGACACTCGAATCGGCAAGACGCACGATTCTCTCCTCGAGTTTAATTCATGTTGTTTATTGTATGCCACTATTCTAAGATATTTATTATGTAATATTCGAGTTGATAAGTTATGTGATTTGTTTCCTGAATCCATATTGTGTTATTATATGGTGCACAATCCTTTTATGGTATTTAATATATATATATATATATATATATATATATATATATATATATATATATAAATATATATATATATATATATATATATATCTGCAATATGAGCAATTTGTGTTGAAACATTTTAAGAGTACACAGAAGGCCAGAGTTTCTAGATGCAATATTGTATGGTCCTAGTATACATTCTCAAAACAGGATTTATATGACTGGTTTAAAATTTACTCAGAATGTTTTTCTGATTCTCATGTAAAGGAAAGTACTTGAATAAGAAAGTTTTCATTTAATTCATCTTGATTCCCCTACAGGTATCCGGCCATCTTGAAACTTAGTCATTTTAAACTTAACTCTTTGATTGTTCATGTTTTCAGAGTGACTAGGTTTAGAATCATAGTCTAGTATTGATTTCAGGAGACATAATTTTCATATTGTGTGTTCTTACCTTTTTCTTACTACAGGTCTCCTTCCCAGCTGTTCCCTTCCTAATCCCCTCTTGAACTCTCTCAGTCTCTGTGATTTATCTATCAGAGTCTTGGAGCTGTTCAGTGGTGGACGTGTTGGGAACGTGCACAGACCCCGAGAATCTGGTGACTCTGACAGAATAGTGAGCCCACAAATTATTATCCTCCTAGCTTGTGTATGTTCTCAGCATGGCCACGCTAGACGAGTTAGTCAAGGCTCTCACCCAGCTCCAAGCAGAGGTGGTATCATCCAAAGAATTAACAACTAGCTTAGCAGAGAGAGTGAGTCAGTTGCAAGATAAGGTAGAGGAGAAGGAACAAAGTCCCACAGGTGTGTCTTGGCCAGGTACTTCTTCTCAGGCTTCTGGAAGTAATCCGATTTCCCTAAATGTTCCTTCTGCAATTCCTTTAGCTCCCCAGAACGTTTCTCAGGTGACCCTTTGAAAGCGCAATCTTTCCTGGTTCAAGTGGAACTACACTTCACCTGCAGACCAAATACTTTCCCCGATGCCCAGTCCAAAGTAGCTTTCTTTTTATCATATCTGTCTGGGGATGCAGCTACTTGGGCAATTCCTCTTGTGCATAAAAATTGTCCCTTGTTGTATAACTGGAGAAATTTTGTTTGTGAATTTGAGAGAGTTTTTGATCGTAGAACTGTAACACAGTCAGCAGATCATGAATTATTAGATTTCCGCAGAGGAAGTCAAGACCTAGTGTCGTATTTAGCCAACTTTAACCGGTTGGTTGCCGAGACATCCTGGCCTGAAGAAAAACAAGCTGTCTTGTTTTACAAGGGACTCAACGAAGAATTAAAAGATATCTTAGCGCAAATTGACCCACAACCTACAGACTGTCAAGAATTAATAAATCTTGTCTTGAGACTTGATCATCGTTTAGCAGAACGTAAAGGAACGCGCAAAAAGATTGAAAAATATTCATGGCGCATTCATGATAACAGAGACTCTAGAACTCCGAAAGAAAGAATGCCAGAACCGATGGAAATTGGAACCATCAGAAGACCTTTGACCAAAGATGAAAAGGACCTACGCAGGAAAAATGGACAATGTCTTTATTGTGGGCTAAATCATTTTGCCAAAGATTGTCAAATCAAACCGAAGAACAATCAAGGTCCAGTTCAGAAGGTCGCAGTCAATGCACCAGTCGAGTTGGAAAACTAAAACACCCGAGATGCAGAGAAGGGATGCTCTTTGGTGTCACCGTGGACCCTTCACAATCTAGACATCTTAAACTGGAAATAAGAGTTCAGGTCAAGAAAAAGATCTATTTAAAAAAAGCTCTAGTCAATTCTGGGGCTACTGGGAACTTTGTTGATGTCCAATTGGTTTGTGCATAGGGGATCCCATGGATTGAAAAGAAGACCCCAGAAATCATCTAGGCAGTCGATGGAAAACTCTTGACTGGAGGTCCGGTAACTCTTCAGACTATCCCCATGTCGATGATTTGTGAAGATAAGAATCAAAGAAAGAAACATAAAGAGGGAGCGGTGGCCAAGATGGCGGCCGGAGCGGACGCCTGATTTAGGAGCTCCGCTCTCGGCCCACCGATTAATTAAATATCCTGACCCCTGATGCGCAACACCTCAGGGAGGCTTCCCCCTGTCTTCTAGGGGAAGCCCAGCACGCGAACGCCTCGGACCGGCGGCGTCCTGGATGCGAGGAGTGAAGCCGGACGGGCGCGAGGCTCCCGGCACCGAGGAGCGCCCGCGCCGGATGAGGTGAGAGGATGAGAGCGCCGCCCGTGATTCATGTAGCATCCACTGGCGTTGCTGCGGCCCCGATGCCTGACGGGGCCCGGGGGGGCTGCCCGCTGCCTCCTAGCTTGCACTTATCGCCTCCGGTGCCCTCCGCCCCGTTCGCGGTCGGCTGGGGCGGTTTCTGCCCGGGGCGGGAGGGGCGGACGGGCCGACCCCCAGTCAGGGAGCTGCGACCCGCCGGCCTGATTGTCTTCGTGTGGGGGCGGCGTGCGAGCCCTGGGCCCCCATGGGATCGAGCCCTGGCCACGCACGGACCCGACTCTGACCGGTCGGGGCCGCTCACCCCTGAATTAGGCCTGAGCTGTGCAGAGCCATCTGCGGGGGGCCCGGGCCCCCAGAGACTCTACGGCACGCCCCATACGGATCGGGCGGCCTGAACTTTGTTTCTGGGCCCGCTGCAACTAGGCCAGAGAGTGTGCCCTACTTGAAGTGACTGCCCCTCCCCCCACATCGAGGAAAACAAGAGGGCCTGTCCACGGACTAGGTTAGCAATAAGGAACGAGCAACTACAATCTTGCACCGAGGCGGAGACCGTGTGAGCACCAGGGCTAGTCACAAAAGCTACCTTGGCGAAACCCAAAGCAAAGAAAAGCACAAAAGGACAAAAAAAGAAGCAAAGGTGAAAAAGAAAAAAAAAAGAATTTTTTTTTTAATTAGAAACCAGAAAAAGAAAATTCCTTATGTAGAAAGTTCTTGATTTCAACAAACACCATTGGCGCACGATAATACCTTTGCTCTCCAACAAACAGAGGCTGCTGCAATAGGGGCTGCACCAGCGAGGACACTGGGGATTGCGCAGGTGAGGAAAAAAAAAAAAAAACTAAGCCCGCACTAATAACACAGTCTCAGACAACCTATGGCTCCACAACAGTACTAAACTTCGCACTACTACTCATTGAACCCCACCACAGCAGCACCGAACGCTGCATCTCCATATCACATACGAGTTGTCTGGCCTAACCCTCCTGGAACCCCCTCTGGATCCTACCTAACTCTACTTATCCCGCCCAAGAAGAGGGCGCCATGGTCAAGCCAAAGCACCCCAAACCGGGACCCCCCACGGGTGGGGAATCCCTCCATGACACCGGACACTCTGATACACAAGCTGCAACACTGCTCCAACTGAGCGAAACTCTATGAACACATTCCCTACAGTTCGACAAAATCATGCAAGCAATAATGGAGACCAAGACCTCGCTGGAAGGGAAAATTGACGCCGCGGCATTGGAGGTCTCGCTGCTCCGCGATTATCACCGCAAACTGACAGACAGAGTGCATAACACAGAATCAACGTTAAAAACGGTCCAACCAGAGATAGCAGACATGAAAAACAAAATCCAACAAATGGAAACGGAACTTGCGCAACTGCACCGCAGGACCGAGGATGCAGAAGGGCGCTCCAGACGCAATAACATCAGATTTGTTGGCATCCCGGAGCGCCTGGAACTACCTATAGCTGAAGATTTCATCGAGAAATGGCTGAAAAACATAATGGACATACAAGGCACCGCCAAAGCCTCAGTAATAGAAAGAGCCCATAGAATTCCGGGCAAACCCCCCCTGACCGGGAGCACCGCCAGGCCCACTGATAGCCCGGTTCCTTAACAACAGGGAAAGAGACTCCGTCCTCCAGCACTTCAGAAACGCTAATCCAATCATCTTGGAAAACTGCACGGTTTCCGCTTACCCAGACTACACAATGGAAGTGCAACATAAAAGAGCGGCATATGTCAAGATAAAACAACTGCTGCAGGAACATAACATCATCTACTCACTCGTGTTTCCAGCCCGCCTGCGTATAGATACCGACAAGAAAACACTCATGTTCCCCACACCGGAGGATGCATGGACATGGATCCACGCAAATGGCCTGGTCAACTCGCCCAAAGTAAAAGAACCAACTGAAGAATGGGTCACCCCCAATACCAGAAGGAAAAAGAAACCCAAAACAATATCCCGACCAACAAAATCACAGATGGAAGCCGATCAAGCACAAAGCTTAAGGGAAACTAGCACATTCACCCGATCCCAAACCGACACCAGAAGCGAGGCGGACAACACTGACAATGGCTCTCCCGGAGGGGGATCCAGCCCATCCCTCTCCCCTCTCCTGGCCGGCCCCGTCCTCACCCCACGCTCGGCGGACGAACTCTAATGTCTCTACACGCGCCGGAGCCGCGCTCTCTCCAGATGCCATGCGAGGGGAGGCTGGACCCCCCTTCCCACGTAGCCACGAATGGAGCCGCGTGGCCGCCCTGGACTGGGGCCGGAGCTGCTGCCGCCCCTCCGGCTCCTCGCTGGACTGCCGCCGTGAGACGTGACCACAACTTAACGCACACAGGGAAAGAACTATCCTGGAGGTGGGCCATTGGAGGTCCAACCTCAATCAACACACGCTCCCCACCAGCCTCATACCCATATGGAACTTAACCTCCTGGACTGCTGTTTAGGCACCGGTTGTGCCACTTTGTTTCAAATCGGGCCTTACCCGAAATATCCTTTAGTGTGGTATTCTGTTTTCCCTCTCTATTTTTCCTATTCCACCTCTGCACTATCCCCCCTTTTCGGGGCTGGGGTGGCCTCCGTGCCAGTGTGGGGCGGGCTCGGGCTGGGGGTGCGCGCGCCGTGCTGACAGCGTTACATAGACGACACTGGGGATGGGACCCCGGGATCACTACGCTGACACGTAAAATCTCAAATTAGCATAATGAATAAGGAACCAATATACAATATAATGACTTGGAATGTAAAAGGCATGGCGGGAATAAATAAGCGCAACAGAATTCATGTACATCTAAAAAGACATCGCATCCACATAGCCATTCTTCAAGAAACACATATCCCCTCAGATGAGATCCCGCGGTTGGCGAAATCTTGGGCGGGACAAGTCTACGGCTCTGGCAATTCATCTTTCGCTAGGGGTGTTTTGATCTGGATAGCTCCAGGGGTTCCCTACGTGGTACAACGCAGCGTAACAGACAGAGACGGCAGGTACATACAACTAGTAGGCCATCTCGACGGAGAGATGTTGAGGATTAATGGACTATATGTCCCGAACGCTGGTCAGGGCGACTTCCTACAAAGAATGATATCGCACATATCAAACGACTCACTCTCAACATGCATCTGGGGTGGGGATATGAACTGCATCCCACAGATAGACATGGACAGATCACACACCCCCATAGCGGCCATCCCTGTAGCTAAAAACTCTCAAACTCTGCGACTATGGATGTCGGACCACCGCTTGATAGACTCTTGGAGACATTTACATCCTCAAGACAGGACATACTCCTATTACTCCCCAGTACATCTCCTACACACTCGCATAGATCTCATCCTCACTACACAAGACTTGATACACAGAATCACAAGTGCCGAATACACTGCCAGAGTAATCTCAGATCATTCCCCACTTATTGCACATATCAAGTGGGGCAGGCCACGCGCTTGTATTCCAAATTGGCGCCTGCAAACACAGTTAATACAGGACCCGCCATTCAGAAAAGAACTAGCCACACACATCTCCTCCTATTTCACTCACAATGACGGATCAACGAGCACTAGAGCAAATGAATGGGACGCCCACAAAGCAGTTATAAGAGGTGCTTGCATATCAACGACGGTAGGAGTATGCCAAACATTGGTACGTGAGCTCCGCAAGCTTGAGGATGAAGTCCACTCCACGGAATGTTAATTTGCCTGTGGCACAATTACCCAAGCCGAGCTCACCGGAACGCGTGCACAATGGCACGAAACGGATAAGCGACTAAGGCTCTTCGATTTCCGACACCACACGGCGGGACCGCATGCGGAGGGAGATAGGTCAGGCAAACTTCTGTCATGGCTCACACGTTCTGAACCAAGGAATTCTCCTATAGGGGCCATCCGCCTCGACACAGGGCTAATAGTAAACACTCAAGTTGATATAAACTGCGCCTTCAGGGAGTATTATAGTACACTATACAAAGCTCCACCACCACCTCCCACAGCATCACTGAATGAGTTTTTTAATTATATCACATTGACCTGCCTGACCGCCACACAAACAGCTGACCTAGATAGGCCAATAGACATTACGGAAATACAACGGGCTTTACAACAACTATCACTAGGCAAGGCCCCCGGCAGAGATGGGTTACCCCTGGAATATTACAGCACGTTCGCGACTCAAACATTAACCCCATATCTCGCTATGCTATCTGAAGCCCTGAAGCGCGGCCAGCTGCCTGACACTTGCCGGGAGGCTCTAATAGCGGTACTCCCTAAAATGGGCCGTGACCCACTAGATGTACGCTCATACAGACCACTTTCGTTACTAAACACAGATTGTAAATTATTAGGTAAACTGTTAGCCAATCGACTACTCCCATATATGACATATCTGGTCCACCAAGACCAAACCGGCTTCATACCAGGCCTCAGCACCTTCAGCAACATCTGGAATTTACTGCGCCTAATGGCAAACTCCCCAGAGGGCAACTATCACTGTGTTGCCGTGTCACTAGACATAGAAAAAGCTTTCGACATGTTGGGATGGCCCTTCCTGATGGATACACTTCGACGCATGGGATTCGGACGGATATACATAGACTGGGTGGGGGTGCTCTACGCTAACCCCACCGCATGAGTCAAAACTGGCGACACGATCTCCCAACCATTCAACATAGAAAGGGGAACCAGACAGGGATGTCCACTGTCACCACTCCTGTTCGCACTTGCTATCGAACCACTAGCAGCCCGCTTACGAGCGGTTGCCCCTTTATGGGGCATCCGCGACGATCACACATACCGCATAGTATCTTTATACGCAGACGATGCCCTCATTTTCCTTCGTAATCATAATGAAACTCTGCCTGATTTATTGAAACTATTGCGTGAATTCGGCGCACTAGCCGGTTTAAAGGTGAACTAGACAAAGTTGTGTATATTCCCTATGCGCCCAGTCCCTGAAGTACTCAAGACGCTTCCCAGCTCGGGCGATCTGAAGTGGTGCAACAATACTTTCAAATACTTAGGCATAAATATATACCACGATACACACGACCTTAGGGAGGGCAACCTAGGTCAAGCAATCAGATCCATCAGAGGCTCCCTGCCCTTCTGGTGCTCGCTCCCGCTCTCGCCTCTGGGCAGAGTGGCCATAGCAAAAATGATAATCCTCCCCCGGCTATTATATAACTTTATGGCCCTCCCACTGATTTTACCAGCATCCTTCTTCAAACCACTGAATAGCCTATTAACAGTCTTAATTTGGGGCACCGGCCGGCGTCGAGTAGCACTAACTAAAATATACCAACCATTGAACGTGGGGGGACTGGGAGCACCCAGACTTGAGCTATACTACGCAGCCGCCCAAATACAGTGGACATCCACCTGGCTTGGGTGCCCTGATAGTGCGGAATCACAATTGATTCTCTCCACAATGGGCAACCCAGGACTACTACATTACCTGATGAATCGTGAGCACCCCAAACACCCACGCAATATATTATTGAAAACCGCGCACTGGATATGGGGCCGCTACGTCCTAGTCGGCGCCCAAAAACCGCCGTACTCCCCCAAAATTCCACTACTAGCTAACTCAAAACTCGCCAATATAGCTGCAAGGGTGGGGCTAGGTGGATGGATTGATAAAGGCATACGCACAATCGGCGACATATACAATGAAGGACACCTCCTAACATTCAATGCTCTTGCCGACAAGTATAACTTGGGACAGGGTGGTTTCACAATATTTGGAGCAGTAAGACAGATAATAGGCTCTTGGTGGAACTGAGGCAACTTAGAACCCAACATTGCTCCCACGCTCCACGACATACTGGGCAGCATAGACACCCCACTAAATGTATCCAGAACATACACGATCCTAGCCGCCCACCAAGAACACAGACAAGAACGAGCAAAAAACAGATGGGACAACGTACTGACTGCACCACTCTCACAACACGCATGGAGCCAAGCCATGAACATGATAAAAGAAGTATCGCGCAACCCACGTTTCCGCTATACCCAGTTTAATTATATACACCAAATATACCTATCCCCTCATCGTATTACGCGTATATTCCCTCAGTCAACCCAGGTGTGCCCCAGATGCTCTGTTCCTGGTGCCAACTTCTATCACATGACCTGGGACTGTCCCCTGGTTCATACAACATGGAATGACATAATAACTTTGCTGTCGGAATGGACGGCCATTACGCTCTCCCCCACACCCGAACTGTGCCTACTGTGAATAGGCCCTAGTCTTAAAAACCGGAAACAGTCATTGAGATGTATAGCTCTGGCATTGGTGATGTACAGGCGCCTTATAGCCATGCATTGGAAGGCCCCGGCCGCCCCTGGGATAGATATGTGGCGTTCTGAGCTGATGCGATGGGCCAAGGCGGAGGCAGACACACTGCAGGTCCTATTGGACAGGGGGATTCCAGTTAAAGGCTTAACCACCTGGAACTCCTTTGTAACAACCATAGAAAACAAAGACGACGAACGCCCACCATGAATATCCTACAAAATGGCAATCCCCGAGACTTAACCCTACAAACCCGTTAGCACTACCTCATATTAACATAAACACAACAAGGTTGCGTTTCAAAACACACAGAACCACACGGGCACATGGAAAGCTCAACACACTTCTGGCAAGGGAACACGCAATAACAATGAACAATAATTAAAAAAAATAATAATAATAATAAAAAATAAAAAAAAGCTTGGTGCCTCTTCCCCCCCTGCGTGCCCCCCCTCCGCCCGCGGCGTTCGCTGGTTGGGCTCCCCACCCCCTGACCTGTGTTCTCCCCTATACTTTCCTAGTCATAGATTCTTAATTTCTTAAGGTCGATCAGATAAACGCTCTTCCTGTGCCCCGCCCTACCAAACCTGCACGCGCCACTACCTGCTCGCACGCGCACGGACACCACTGGGCAGCTCTACCTGGAGGTGCCTGACCTGATCGCTGAGGGCTGAGCAGAACGTGTCACTATTTGCTATGTAACTTGATCACCTGTATCTATCTTTTCTTTTTATGCTTATTTGTTACATGTTAAAATATATTTAAAAAAAAAAAAGAAACATAAAGAGAAAATCATCCTTGACGTGATCCATGCTGCCCAATATGGGATTACCCTCGGCTTGCCAAGGTTAACTCATCACAATCTGGAGATCAATTTGGCAGAACGAAAAATCGTGTTCTCATCTGCGCTATGTAACGAACAATGTCTCCAAAAGATTCAAGTACCAAAAGTTTGCAACTCTTACAAAGCTACTGCTGCGGAGAAAGAAATTCAGCTGCCCAAACATTATTCATTTTAAAAAGATGTATTTGATGAGAAAGGAGCAGAGTCTCTACCTCCTCATAGATCTTATGACTGTCAAATTGATCTAGCCCCAAGTGCGATACTTCCCAACTGTCGTGTATATGCCCTGTCAGAACATGAAAATCAACATTTACGAAAATACCTAGATCAATTTTTGAAAAAATTGCTTCATTCGCCCCTCTAAGTCTCCTGCAGCTTCGCCTTTGTTTTTTGTTCCAAAAGTTAATGGAGAACTTCGAACTTGCATCGACGATAGGGGTTTGAACAAAGTCACCATCAAGAATAAATATCCTTTACCCCTAATTCCGGTCTTATTGGAACAAGTAAAGAGAGCAAAAATCTACATGAAGCTTGACCTTCCAGGTGCTTATCATTTGGTCAGCATGAGAGAGGGTGACGAATGGAAAACAGCGTTCAAGACAAGATATGGCCTTTTTGAATACACTGTCATGCCTTTTGGTCTGTGTAATGCTCCAGCAGCATTTCAATTTTTCTTGAATGACGTTCTTAGAGAGTACCTCGACATATTTGCCATAGTCTTCATCGATGACATTTTGATCTACTCAGACAATGAAAACGAACATGTCCAACATGTCAAGAAAATTCTTACAGCCCTTCGAAAACACCATTTATATTGCAAACTACCCAAGTGTGAGTTTCATGTTACCACAGTTGAGTTTTTAGGGGTTCTTCTTACCCCTCAAGTTATGGTGATGGCAGAAAAGAAAGTAAAAGCCGTATCTGATTGGCCCACCCCAAAGACTGTTTGTGATGTACAATGTTTCCTGGGGTTTCCAAATTTTTACCGGAGGTTCATAAATCATTTCTCCCAGACAGTGGCTCCAATCACTAAGCTACTAAGAAAGAAAGAAAAGTTTGTATGGTTCCCAGAAGCTGATCAAGCCTTCTCGACTTTGAAGGAAGCTTTCTCCACTGCCCCAGTCTTGACTCATCCTGATGCGAATCAACCTTTCATAGTGGAAGCTGATGCTTCAGATGTAGCAATAGGAGCCGTCTTATCACAACAAAATAAAGACACTGCTCAACTGCATCCTGTAGCTTATATGTCTCGGAAGTTGAACGAAGCTGAACAGAACTATGTCATTGCTGAAAAAGAGCTTCTGGCCGATTCGTGATGCCTTTAAAGAATGGAGACATCATTTGTTGGGTGCCAAATACACTGTTACAGTATATACTGATCATCGTAATCTTCAATTCATGAGTTCCGACAGACTTTTGACCCATCGGCGATTACGCTGGATGCTTTTTTTTGCCGAATTTGATTTTGTAGTAACCTTCCAGCCTGGTAAAGATAATCGCAAGGCTGACCCCTTGTCCTGTCAAGAGTCTACCACGTTGCCTGCATTTCAAGCTTCCAGAGCTATCATTGATCCTGACAAGGTTCTATGTATCATAAAAACTGAAGATTTCTTTGAAGAAATTCGCAACTCTTTCACTGTTGAAAAATGGCAAACATGGGCCCAAGCAGATCCCAAAAGGTCAATCAAGCAAGGTTTACCCTTTCATGACACTCGTTTGTTCATACCCACTACCAAACTTCGCAAGATAGTATTTCATTGGTTGCATGTTATACCTACGGCAGGTCACCCAGGTACTCCTAAAACTCTTGAACTGATCCAACGCTATTTTTGGTGGCCTACCCTAACCAAAGATGTAAAAGCAATGGTAAACAACTGTGAAGTTTGTGCTCGCATTAAAACAAGTCATTCAAAACCAAAAGGGTTGTTACATCCACTTCCAACCCCAAGTCGTCCATGGGAGCACATTTCTTTAGACTTTATTACTGGTCTGCCAGTGGTTTAACAGCATTCAATAATTCTGGTGGTAGTAGATAGTCTCACGAAATATGGACATTTCATTGCCTGTATAAAATTGCCCACTTCTAGTGAATTGGCAACTATTTTACTGAACAGAGTGGTTCGTTATCATGGACTGCCAAAGGTTATCCTCTCCTATCGGGGGTCACAATTTTCCTCCAATTTCTGGAAGACATGGTGTAAAACACTCCAAGTGACATCTACGCTATCTACTAGTCACCATCCTCAAACAGATGGTCAAACGGAGAAAATAAATCAGACTTTCAAACAATACCTATGTGCCTACGCTGAAAAGGCACTTCATTCTTGGACATCTATGCTCTGGTTAGCTGAGTTAGCTTACAATAACTCATTCCACACTTCTATTGGCATTACACGCTTTTATGGTTTATTTGGCTATCATCCTGACACCTTGCCCATCACAATTCCTCAAGAAAGTTCTCTTACTCCAGCTGTGTCAGAAACCATTCAGCATTTACATCAAACCCAGAAACTGATTCAACAGCATTTAGAAAAAGCCAAACAAAAATATAAAAGGCATTATGACAAGAAACATTGTGAGGGACCGCAATATCAACCAGGTGACAAAGTGTGGCTTTCCACAAAACATATAGGGGGTCATTACGACCCTGGCGGCCGGCAGTAAGGTGGCGGTAACACCACCAACAGACTGCCGGTGTTCCACCAGCAATTATGACCGTGGCGCAGTAGCCACGGCCATACCACCGGCCCCTCCAATTTACCGCCAGGTTTCCGCTTGGCGGTCATAATCCCCAGGGCAGCGGTGCAAGCACCGCTGCCCTGGGGATTATGAGTCCCTGACCGCCAGCCTGTCTGTGGCGGTAAATACCGCTATGAAAAGGCTGGCAGTAAGGGGACTTGGGGTGCCCCTGGGGGCCCCTGCACTGCCCATGCACTTGGCATGGGCAGTGCAGGGGCCCCCAGGCAAAGCCCCGTCGCGCATTTCATTGCCCGAATTTCGGGGAGTGAAATGCGCGATGGGTGCTACTGCACCCGCTGCACATCAGCATTGCCGCCGGCTCTATTACGAGCCGGCAGCAATGTTGATGTGACATTTCCGCTGGGTCAGCGGACAGTAACACTGTTACCGTCCGCTGGCCCAGCGGAAATGTCATAATAGGGAGCCAGGAATACCGCCGGCAATGGTGGTATTCTGTCTCCCGTGGCCTCAGTGGTCTTCTTGCAAGACCGCTGAGGTCGTAATGACCCCCATAGACTTCAAGAAGAAGCACATGTTTAACCCCAAATTCATAGGTCCTTATACTGTCCTTCAGCAAATCAATCCGGTGACCTATAAACTACAATTGCCCAGCTCCTTACGGATTCATCCAGTGTTCCACACTTCCCTCTTGAAAAAGGCAGTCCAAAAGGTCCACCCTCATCCAGCTCCTGTTCTAGTACAAGGGGAAGAAGAATACGAATTCAAGAAAGTGTTGGATTCTAAACTGAGAGGGCGTAATCTATGGTACTTAATCTCATGGAAAGGTTATGGTCCTGAAAGTAACTCATGGGTTTCCGCATCCGATGTTCATGCTCCAGTACTAGTGAGACGCTTTCATCGTCTTAATCCAAGCAAACCAGGCCCTAGAGCGCGTCTGGGAGAGGGGAGTACTCTGTCAGAGTCACCAGATCCTCTGGGTCTGTGCACGTTCCCAACACTTCCACGACTGAACAGCTCCAAGACTCTGATAGATAAATCACAGAGACTGAGAGAGTTTAAGAGGGGAAGAGGGGATTAGGAAGGGAACAGCTGGGAAGGAGACCTGTAGTAAGAAAAAGGTTAGAACACACAATATGAAAATTATATCTCCTGAAATCAATACTAGACTATGATTCTAAACCTAGTCACTCTGAAAACATGAACAATCAAAGAGTTAAGTTTAAAATGACTAAGTTTCAAGATGGCCGGATACATGTAGGGGAATCAAGATGAATTAAATGAAAACTTTCTTGTTCAAGTACTTTCCTTTACATGAGAATCAGAAAAACATTCTGACTAAATTTTAAACCAGTCATATAAATCCTGTTTTGGGAATGTATACTAGGACCATACAATATTGCATCTAGAAACTCTGGCCTTCTGTGTACTCTTAAAATGTTTCAACACAAATTGCTCATATTGCAGATATATATATATATATATATATATATATATATATATATATATATATATAGTAAATACCATAAAAGGATTGTGCACCATATAATAACACAATATGGATTCAGGAAACAAATCACATAACTTATCAACTCGAATATTACATAATAAGTATCTTAGAATAGTGGCATACAATAAACAACATGAATTAAACTCGAGGAGAGAATTGTGCGTCTTGACTCATCCTGATGCGAATCAACCTTTCATAGTGGAAGCTGATGCTTCAGATGTAGCAACAGGATCCTGACAAGGTTCTATGTATCATAAAAACTGAAGATTTCTTTGAAGAAATTCGCAACTCTTTCACTGTTGAAAAATGGCAAACATGGGCCCAAGCAGATCCCAAAAGGTCAATCAAGCAAGGTTTACCCTTTCATGACGCTCGTTTGTTCATACCCACTACCAAACTTCGCAAGATAGTATTTCATTGGTTGCATGTTATACCTACGGCAGGTCACCCAGGTACTCCTAAAACTCTTGAACTGATCCAACGCTATTTTTGGTGGCCTACCCTAACCAAAGATGTAAAAGCAATGGTAAACAACTGTGAAGTTTGTGCTCGCATTAAAACAAGTCATTCAAAACCAAAAGGGTTGTTACATCCACTTCCAACCCCAAGTCGTCCATGGGAGCACATTTCTTTAGACTTTATTACTGGTCTGCCAGTGGTTTAACAGCATTCAATAATTCTGGTGGTAGTAGATAGTCTCACGAAATATGGACATTTCATTGCCTGTATAAAATTGCCCACTTCTAGTGAATTGGCAACTATTTTACTGAACAGAGTGGTTCGTTATCATGGACTGCCAAAGGTTATCCTCTCCTATCGGGGGTCACAATTTTCCTCCAATTTCTGGAAGACATGGTGTAAAACACTCCAAGTGACATCTACGCTATCTACTAGTCACCATCCTCAAACAGATGGTCAAACGGAGAGACTAAATCAGACTTTCAAACAATACCTATGTGCCTACGCTGAAAAGGCACTTCATTCTTGGACATCTATGCTCTGGTTAGCTGAGTTAGCTTACAATAACTCATTCCACACTTCTATTGGCATTACACGCTTTTATGGTTTATTTGGCTATCATCCTGACACCTTGCCCATCACAATTCCTCAAGAAAGTTCTCTTACTCCAGCTGTGTCAGAAACCATTCAGCATTTACATCAAACCCAGAAACTGATTCAACAGCATTTAGAAAAAGCCAAACAAAAATATAAAAGGCATTATGACAAGAAACATTGTGAGGGACCGCAATATCAACCAGGTGACAAAGTGTGGCTTTCCACAAAACATATAGGGGGTCATTACGACCCTGGCGGCCGGCAGTAAGGTGGCGGTAACACCACCAACAGACTGCCGGTGTTCCACCAGCAATTATGACCGTGGCGCAGTAGCCACGGCCATACCACCGGCCCCTCCAATTTACCGCCAGGTTTCCGCTTGGCGGTCATAATCCCCAGGGCAGCGGTGCAAGCACCGCTGCCCTGGGGATTATGAGTCCCTGACCGCCAGCCTGTCTGTGGCGGTAAATACCGCTATGAAAAGGCTGGCAGTAAGGGGACTTGGGGTGCCCCTGGGGGCCCCTGCACTGCCCATGCACTTGGCATGGGCAGTGCAGGGGCCCCCAGGCAAAGCCCCGTCGCGCATTTCATTGCCCGAATTTCAGGGAGTGAAATGTGCGACGGGTGCTACTGCACCCCCTGCACATCAGCATTGCCGCCGGCTCTATTACAAGCCGGCAGCAATGTTGATGTGACATTTCCGCTGGGTCAGCGGACGGTAACACTGTTACCTTCTGCTGGCCCAGCGGAAATGTCATAATAGGGAGCCAGGAATACCGCCGGCAATGGCGGTATTCTGTCTCCCGTGGCCTCAGTGGTCTTCTTGCAAGACCGCCGAGGTCGTAATGACCCCCATAGACTTCAAGAAGAAGCACATGTTTAACCCCAAATTCATAGGTCCTTATACTGTCCTTCAGCAAATCAATCCGGTGACCTATAAACTACAATTGCCCAGCTCCTTACGGATTCATCCAGTGTTCCACACTTCCCTCTTGAAAAAGGCAGTCCAAAAGGTCCACCCTCATCCAGCTCCTGTTCTAGTACAAGGGGAAGAAGAATACGAATTCAAGAAAGTGTTGGATTCTAAACTGAGAGGGCGTAATCTATGGTATTTAATCTCATGGAAAGGTTATGGTCCTGAAAGTAACTCATGGGTTTCCGCATCCGATGTTCATGCTCCAGTACTAGTGAGACGCTTTCATCGTCTTAATCCAAGCAAACCAGGCCCTAGAGCGCGTCTGGGAGAGGGGAGTACTCTGTCAGAGTCACCAGATCCTCTGGGTCTGTGCACGTTCCCAACACTTCCACGACTGAACAGCTCCAAGACTCTGATAGATAAATCACAGAGACTGAGAGAGTTTAAGAGGGGAAGAGGGGATTAGGAAGGGAACAGCTGGGAAGGAGACCTGTAGTAAGAAAAAGGTTAGAACACACAATATGAAAATTATATCTCCTGAAATCAATACTAGGCTATGATTCTAAACCTAGTCACTCTGAAAACATGAACAATCAAAGAGTTAAGTTTAAAATGACTAAGTTTCAAGATGGCCGGATACCTGTAGGAGAATCAAGATGAATTAAATGAAAACTTTCTTATTCAAGTACTTTCCTTTACATGAGAATCAGAAAAACATTCTGACTAAATTTTAAACCAGTCATATAAATCCTGTTTTGGGAATGTATACTAGGACCATACAATATTGCATCTAGAAACTCTGGCCTTCTGTGTACTCTTAAAATGTTTCAACACAAATTGCTCATATTGCACATATATATATATATATAGTAAATACCATAAAAGGATTGTGCACCATATAATAACACAATATGGATTCAGGAAACAAATCACATAACTTATCAACTCGAATATTACATAATAAATATCTTATAATAGTGGCATGCAATAAACAACATGAATTAAACTCGAGGAGAGAATCGTGTGTCTTGCCGATTCGAGTGTCACAATGTAAAATACCAAGAAATGGTAGCATGACATGAATATCCAAGTCAAATCATCATTAATCGAATTGCGCGTCTTGCCGATTCGTGAAACACAATGTAAATGTCAAGAAATAACAGCTCACAATAAATAACAAGATCAAAGTACAATGAAACGAATCGCGCTTCTTTTGCCGATTCTTAAGCCACCATGTAAATGTCAAGAAATGGTAGCGCGCAATGAACAACAAGGTTAAATCCTCATGAAACGAGTTGTGCGTCTTGCCAATTCGTAAAACATCATGTAAATGTCAAGAAATAGTAGCGCGCAATGGACAACAATGTTTAAACACCATAAAACGAATTGCGCGTTTTGCTGATTCTTAAGCCACCATGCCAATGTCAAGAAATGGTAGCACACAATGAATAACAAAGTCAAACCTATATGAAATAAATAGCGCGTTTTGCCTATTTGTAAACTACCATATAAATGTCAAGAAATGGTAGCGCGCAAGTAATCTGCTACTCATTTAAGAATTAAAACAAGAATATGAAAATTCTCAATAACGGTGTCGGGAAAGTCCAACCACCGTCTTACCGCCTGGAACAATGATCACTAATGAAGGATGAAGTGCAGAAGTCTGGAAGATCCAAATAGGCCGCTGGGACAGGAGCTCAGGAAAAAGCTGCTGCTCTGCACCGGGACCTCTGAATAGTGAGCACTGGGAGTTGGGCTGCCTCTCTTTTATAGAGTCTTGGCCCAGCCCAGAGCCACGCCCAGGCATGTTGCAGGGAAATTCTCTGGAAGGCCCTGGAAAGTGGCAACACCCTAACACACTCTGAAAACCTGCAGCAATACATTACAAAGGAACAGTATTTGTAAGCATATTAAAAATACGTTTTCAGGATTGAACTCTGCAATGCAAAAGGTTAAACCACAACATATCAGCACAATGCATAAATTACGTTGTTTTGAGAGTGCTGGGTTTTTGCATCTTTGTCGCCAGTAGAGCACGTACTGCTCTGGTGTTGACAGTCTGTCTGTCTGTCCTGCTTGTCAATATGGACATTTTTATCTCTTGTCATGTACATTTTAGCCTGCTTTTAAGTATTAGTGTAGGGATAGTGATTTTCATATAGGGTTTCTAGAACAGACCTCTGCACTCTTTCACTGACAATGGGGAGGGTGTTGTAGGGTCATTTTAGTGCTTTGCAAGGGCACATTTATTTTTGCTTTAGGCCTGTGGCCTGTGCTCCTTTATCTAGTTCATTTCATTTGTTCATTTTTATGATTTTAGCAAAATCTTCATTTTAGTGGTGCTGTTTTATTATTGTTATCAGCTGACTTTCCATGCAGAATTTGTTACTAGTTCTTTCATATTGTGTTCAGCCCACGGCTTTACAAGGCTGTACATGAATATTCACTGAGTATTGCCTGTCCAAGGAGTACAATGTCTACCTCATACAGAAATGCACATTATCATGTCAGGACAGTTCTCAGAACAACAACATGTTTTATTATAAAAACAACATGCTGCCCCAAACTAAGCTGAATTTGTCCTAGTCACTCCATCCACTTGGGAGGACTGCCAGCAGACCAACAGGCAAAACCTCTACATTGCTCAAATATGGTAGATGGGGCTTCCTTGCAGAGACTAATAGGGGCAGAAAAGGGCTAACATTGCTTTTGCCCTCATGTAGATTTTTAATAGTGCAAGTAGGGATTCTAGGTTCACTAGTGTGACAGAATGTTGGGACTTTTTATCTGTTTCACTTTTCTGGTCATCATAATAATAGTGTTGTTTTATTGTTCTAATAATTGCAATTTATGTCTTTCGACATAAAACAAGGTTGCTTCAATAAAATGTATTGAAACAAACCCTGCTTCTGTCTGTCTTTCGCATGAATAAGACTTATGCAACTGAGAGAAAGGGATTGGATCTGTTCCACCACGACTTTGTTGAGAAGTCATAGAATGTCTTGCGTCAGGCTGCCACAAATGACCTTAACTCTTGAATTTTGGTGAGGGGCTGTTAGCTAGCCATAAGGGTTAGGCCAACAGCTATCAGGCAGTGTGGAATAAGACTCAGGTCGCCCATATGCGGGTTGCTGCCGTCCGAAATCAGCAGTCTTGTCCCCATGACTAGAATCCTACAACTTATCTCTGTCTATTTGTATAATTAGTTTCCATGACTTCTCCAGAATCAGACTGTTCATTAGAAATTAGCAGCAAACAGAGACGTCTCTGTACGTTTCTACTTGTGCAAATGGCAAAACAAAGTTCAAATGAGATGAAATTATATTATGTACATAATCTTTGTGAGACACCCTTAGCTCTACTCCGTCTTCTTCTAAATGACACCCTTATGCCCCTTCTGGTCCCTCAGGCCTGCGGACTCTTTTTAATTCTTTTAAACAATGTCCTTTTTTCTATTTACAAATCAAAGTTCAGTTGGGATGATCATGTCAATAATATATCAAATCAGTTTGCTCAATGAGAGTACAAGTTCAAGCTCAGTTCAGATTGCAACTCAAGCTCACTGTGGTTCGACTGGGATCTCACTCTTGTCTTTCAAATCACAGGTTTCTCCTTCACAATTGGTATTGGCAAAGTACGTCCTTTCAAGGGGTGAGTACCACTAACATGGCTCTCTAACCTTTTTTGTATCTCCTGAGTATGGTTTGGTCACTTTCATTGTCACTCAGGTCAGAATTCTCAGAATCCTCTGGGACAGAACTCAGTCACTGTTCTGTATGCAATCTCAGTCTCTTTCTCTCTTGCCTTCTCATTCAACTCTCCTCAGTCTCTTCTCAATGTGACAAAGCACTAGGCCCTTCACCAGGGTCTTAGTCTGACTCAGGTAGCGGTTCAGGCCAAGACTCCTTAATTGTTAGTTCATCAAGTCCCCCCATGCCTGAGGATGTGCTGTCACATGCTCCTGCCGAATCTGTGCATCCTCTTCTTGCTGTCTCTTAGTTGTGAGTTGCACTTTAGGACGAGACACTGTTACATCATCAGGAGGACATTCCACTCTACCAGTGTAGGCTGCATGAATCCTGTTTGGAAGTCTATCCGTACAGAGGTATTCATCCCTAGGATATCCTGGTATGGTTCACGCTACCTAGGCTTCATTCACGTCTTCCGAACCTGTTTCTTCACTAAGACCCAGTCACCAGGACTAAGGTCATTGCACTGCTCCAGACTTGGAGTGGAGGCAACAGCATTCAACCTGGCAGGACACAGAACGGACTACATCAGTTAGTGCCTTCCAATAGTCAATAACCATGTCATCCGTAATGCCCACAAGTGCATTTGCAGGCACTGCAGCCAGTCCTGTGGCTTTCTCCATGACTATCCGATGAGTGAATTATCCCATTTGATGTCAGAAACACTGCAAAGACTCATCAGCACAAGAAGCAAAATGTCTGGCCACTTCAGAGATGTTGATGCACACACTTTGGCTAATCTGACTTTCACCACCCATTTCACTTGTTCCACGGTGCAAGAAACCTTGGCTAACAACTGCAATGAAGTCTCTGTTCCACTTGTAATGCTATACACAACATTATAAAGACTTCATTATTGAAATGAGTCCTTTAGCCTGACTCGAGCAAAGTCGGAATACCAAATCTAGGTATCAATTCCCCTCAACAGCAACCTGGCAATTGTCAGATTGTCATTTCTCCTGATTAGGTAGGCCTCCACCTAGTGCAAGAAGATAAACACAATCACCGGGACATTTCTCACCCCATTGCACACAGGCATTTCAACGAAGACCATCTTCTTTTGTTGACTAACCCTCCTCAACTTTCTATATGGTTCAATGTCACTGGAGTTCTTTTCCCTACATTCATCTGTTGATACACAACACATCTGTGACACAATTCTTTGGTCACAACTCTAAATTGTGGGTTAAGCCAATGTTGTTGAATAGCCTGACCACGGAATCGCTCCCAATATGTGCGGGTCCATGGAAATGCCTTCCCACTGTGGATAACATGCTTTCTGGCAATACTGGTCTGCCATCTACAGAAACCCATATATCATCATCTCTCTTCCTCCATCCTGCTCTGATCCAACCCTGGTGTTCTGCTTCTGTCACTTCCTCCTGAAATCTCTTCACTTATTTCCAGGTATCCGTTGTTCACAACAAAAGTTTATAGTTGGTCTCATCTTTAGACTCATTCACATACTCACCATTGAATGTTCATAAGGAATGAGCACACTATCGGGGGACCTCACCAGCATATCGGTTGTCCACTGTCAAATAATCATCACCACTGCGGTGAGCACAGCACTTTATAATCTCAGTTTGTGTGGGAAGCTGTCGTACTTCAAGTAGGTTCATATCTACTCTCTTTTATGAATCGGTTAGCCAGGTGATGTCATAAATCCTCTTAGTGACCATAATTGCCTGAAATCATGAACAGTACCAAAGCCGTATTATTTGTAAATATAGTCACTTTCAACTGGGCAGACACAACAGGCTCTAGTAAGAGCTTTCAATTCAGCCACTTGTACAGAGAACACCCCTCGAAGCCAGGAAGCTTTGATTACTCCTGTGACAGAACAGACTACGTACGCAGCTCTCAAGTTTCCCTCATTGCATCTTGGACAAGACCCATCCACAAACAGTATGTAATCAGTCTCTAGCAGTGGCTTATCCCGTAAATATGGTCTTGGCTTGGTGCATAGTTTACTGACATCGAGGCTATCATGCTCCACCACCCCATCATCATTTTTGTTTTCCGGGAGAGGCATCAAGGTGGCAGAATTCAAAGTAGCACATCATCTAAGGGTGACATTGTCTTCCGCAAGTATAATCTGCTCATACTTGGTCAAGCGGCTGTTTGTCAGGTACATGTTAACAATATTTCAACTGAAAGTGGTACAAGAACAGGTAAAGGATGTCCCATCACAATACTTTCAAATTGTTCTATGCTGACACCAACTGCTGCCACAGCTTTAAGATATCCAGCGGTCATGCGGCTACATGGTCAAAAGTAGCAGAGAAATAAGCCACAGGGTGTCTCACATTTCCATGCATCTGTGTAAGCACTGAGAGAGTACAGCTCTCTCTCTCACTAGAGAAAAAGTAAGGCCCAGATTTATACTCTGTTTGTGCTGAATTTGCATCATTGTTTTTTTTACGCAAATTCGGTGCAAACCTAACTCCATATCTATACTTTGGCACTAGACCCATCTAGCGGCAAAGTTTTGCAGTTAACGTCATTTTTTGCTATGGGAAACTACCTTGTGTCAATGAAATGCAAGGTAGGCATTAACGCAGTTTTGCGTGAAAAAGTATAAATATGCCTCTAAAAACTTTATTGTAATCAGGCATTCATAGTGCTGGGGCATGACAGAGACTTTCTCTCCGCTCTAGGAAAGCATCCAAGCAGTCATCTTCCCATGGTATCAAATCAGACACATCCTTGTGTGTCAGCCTCTGTAAAGGCTTGGCCACTAGGGAAAAGTTGGGTATCCACTAGTGACAGTAACCCACCATTCCCAGAAACATCCTGACTTCTCTCTGGGTGGTTGGCGGATTCATCTTAAGAATTTCTGAGATTCTTCGTTGTGACACCTTCATTGCTCCTTTCTCAGTCTGATGTCCAAGATACAGAACTTCCTTCTGACAATACTACAACTTACTTAGGGGACACTTTGGGCCTCATTACGAGGCTGGCGGTCTTCAGACTGGCAGCCCCATGGTGGTGGTAAAGACTACCTCTACTGTGGCAATCCGACCGCCACATAAAGACTCTGGCAGTCAGTCAGCGAGGGTTCTGCCAGCACTGCCGGGATCAGTGATACCAACGGTCTGGTGGTAGAGGAGCTCGTAATCCACCAGGGCAGCACTGCATGCAGTGCTGCCCTGCGGAATAAGGCCTTATTCTCTACCAAGCCTCTTCATGGTGGTGAAACTGCCATGAAAAGGCTGGTGGAGAACAGGTGCAGGGGGCCACAGAAGGGCCCTTGCACTGCTCATGCACTTGGCATGGGCAGTGCAGGGGTCTCTAGTGGGAAAGTCCTAATTGGTCCGGTGGGGTGGTTGCCACTACGGCAGCAGTAACTCAGTCAGGAGTTTGGCGGATGGGTTTTCCCATCCATGAAAATTATAATGAGAGCCTTCATGTCCATTTTCAGCTCAGTAGTTCAATAAAGCATAAGTATCTAGTTTGCAAGCTTCTTGAGAATCAGCTGTCCATTCTCAGCTTAGTGGCTCAGCATTGAAATAGTGCCTTGTTTGCAAGCTTCTTGAGTATCAGATACCACCAGCAGGTCATCAGTGAATTGAATTAGAACAAAGTTACAGAGCATGATATTTAAGAATTTGGTTGAAAATTGAGGGGCTATCTGCATACCCTTGAGGGTCTCAGCACCATGCCAAAACAGGGTTCTGGAATTGAAAAGCGAAGAGGTACTAGCTATCCTCATGCAAGGAAGCAGAGAAAAAATGTTGGCACAAATAGATGACAGTGAACTACTTATCCTCATAAGGAGTATGAAACAAAATCATAGCTGGATTTGGGACCATAGGACAATAGGGAATACCAATGCTGTTAATCATTTTCAGGTCTTGTTCTATGCAATGTTTACCGCTAGGCTTCTGCAAAGCCATAATGGGTGAATTACATGCACTCTCCATTATCTCTTCTAAATGCCTTGCTGTGTCAATGACTCAATTACAAGAGTAACCCTAGAAATTGTTTCAGGGGTCAAACTGTACTGTGGGGTTCTCGGGTGCTCAACATTGGACTTTACTTTTATGTGAACAGGCTCAACTCCTTTCATTAGACCAATGTCCTTTCCTGATATGTCCCAGACCTCTGGCTTCACCGTATCTGTAAGATCTGGTGGTAAATCCTCAGATGTCATTACAGAATACAACTCAATCTCTCGCCTTTGACTCACCAATTTAAAGCTTATGTCTTCATCATGTGCCTAGTGTGCAACAGTGCAACCTCACTTGCACTATAAATTATGTCCTAGTAAACTCACAGGACCCGAATCACACACCACAAACTGGTGATTCTCCTCAAAGGACCCAGTTTTAACAGGGACTTCTTCTGTTACTGGGTTTTTCATTTGCTTATTTGCGCCTCCTACAACTTGGATTCTGTTTTTTTTAGAGGGGTAGGTCAGGAACTCCACTGTTCTAATAGTAGGGCAGGTAGTACCAATATTGATCAAGAACAATATAGAGTGGCTATTCGGCTCACCTTTGATGATTGGGCCACTCTGGTCTACATCTAAACTGCTCCAAGTACGCAATCTTCCTTCCTTCTCAGGCACCATCATCGTGACTGATCAGAAGTGCAGTCTACAATGGCTTCAAAGGAAACTGCTGAAAAGGATTTTGATTTTGAAGAAATATTTACTTAAATTTGGGACTTGATTTGAATTTACATTTTGCTGTGGCATCAGGATTGTGGAACTTGCATCACTGGAGCTTGGGACACATTAGAATTTAGCATTCACGATTTTAGTACATTCGGTGGCGTTACAAGGTTATTGCTCTGGGGCTGTGCAAATCCTGAATTCTGAACCTGCTTCTCATTCATCATTCTATTGGGATTAAGATGACATTCCTGCTTCCAATAACCTAACTTTTTGCAATAACAACATGGATTCAATCTCCTCAAAGTTGCCACTATAATTGCAGGACTCAGATCAATTGGAACACCACTCCCTCTACCTTGATGCAGGAACCCATTTCTAGAACCAACATTCCCTACAAAAGGTTGATTCTGATGTCCTCTCTGTGCTGCTTTCATCTCTGATACCATCAACTTCTCCTTCAACCACTTCTGTTTCATTTTCAGTCCATCACAACAATATTTTCCATATCTCAAGATCTCATCAACTGACATTTTCTGCCAACAAATCAAATGCTGTTGAGTCATAAAGCTAATCTCAGTTCTTAATTCTGTTACAAACCGGGGCAGAAAATTTCACATGTATTTTGCTTCTAGGGTCTCCATTCCACTGTGCAGCAGCAGTCTATTGTAGTAAGAATGCAATGACTCTTCTGGCTCTCGAGTCGTCCTGTCAATCTTAACTTAATCAATGTCATTAACTGGTATTTTTCCTTTCAAAAATGTCATCACCTGTTGATACGTTTTTATCACCAATGGTGAAGGGGCATTAGTTATTGTATTTCTCTCAGGATCCCCCTCTGACACTCTACAGCCACTTCACATTCTGCCACCTTACATTCTGTCCACAGATCACTCTGTACCACATTCTTGTCCTGTTTATACCATCCCACTGATTTTCTCTCAATTTTAGAAAATCATTAGTGAATAATGCAAGTTCACTCCTGCTCCGAGGTACATGAACACAACTTCCACCAGACACTTCCCTCAATGGAAAATGTGAAGTGCCCTCTCCATCTTTTGAAGAGAGTGGTGGCTCTTTCCATGGTTTCTTTTGCTCTGTCTTTTTCTTCCATCAGCTTTTCCATTTATCCACCTCACTCCCCTTTTGTGTAATACTAATTAACTCTTTAATTTGCATTTCATTCCTGATGTTCTCAGAGTGCAAATGTCATTCTCATCAAAACATACACAGTTGCTTTTCTCCAATGACTTGGGTCCAGATGTATGAAAATCACATTGTATATTCCCTAAATACCGAATTTTAAGAAATCGCTATTTAGGGAATCCAAAATGGTATGTACCAAAATAGAAAATCCCCAATAGTGATTCCTACTGAATCGCAATTGCTATTAGGGAATCGCTAGTTGGGGCTGTGACTCCATTGATTCCTACGGGTCTGAAGGCCCATAGGCCCATAGGTGCAAATGGTTTTGCATTACCTAAATTGCGATTTCCTAGATTTCCTATTAGAAAATTGCAGAAATGGGAAATGCAAAACCAAGATTGCCAAGGGTCTAAGGTCCCCTTTGATGCACCCCGAAAATATATTTTTTTAATGATTATTGAATTGTAATGAGGGATTCATCCCGTGATTCTTCAGCTTGAAGAGTATGTATATTGATTGAACACATGACAATGAGGTCTTATAAGAACTTCCCTTAAGAATATCTGAAAAGCCTTGAGAAAGTCATAGGTACAAATACCACTAGGGGGCGAAACATGTGTTGGCGTTTGCTCTGGCGTTTGCTCATCTCTTATGTACATCACATGAATGTTCATTCATCTTGCACTCAAAATAATTTTTTTACTGGATGCAATGGCCTGACTTATGTGTTACTCTAGATCTGAACTGTGAAAAGCAAGATATGAACTAACCAGCTTTTATATGGGCTTACCTAATTTTTGCTGTTCAATGAAAATAATTTGGGCACATGCAAGATGCACACATGCCCTCGGGACATTTGTACAACATGGCACTTTAAAAAAGGCATTTTTAATGCATTTTTTAAAATTGCACATGGTTACCACCAACTTGGAGTTGGTGGCAATAGCATTTCGTAAATGCCCATTTTGCATTTAGGCAATGCTTGTTACATGTGCTTAGGGAATCGCAAATAGGAAATCCCTATTTTTGATTTCCTATCTAGGCAATCGCTAATTTGCAATTCCCTAAAATGGCACTGCCAATGCCTTTCATACATTTGGAAAGGCACTTTTGCATTCACAAACGGTGGAATTTATCGATTCACACTGTTTGCGAATACAAAAACGTTTGATACATGTGGCTCTTGGTTCAGTTCAAATCTAACCTATAGGTATGGGCTAATTCAGACAATTTATCATGATCTTGTCCTGCACGTTTAGTAACATCTCTATACATCAATACAAGTTCATTCTCTTGGTAGGTATCAAGTTGGGAAAGATCAAGGTTTCCTTGTATCATCTCATCCAGCTCTAACTTTAATTTAGGTTTTTTCCTCACCCGGGTACCAATTTATTTCTCTGCCTAATCCTGAACCCTCACATTCTCTTGGGGGCCCATTGGAAAATCTAGTCAAATCAAGTCATCTAGTGCTCGGGAAATGATACAATTTTATACTACAGGGATATTAGATGCTACCCTTTCTCTGGGACTACTGTTAATAACACCCTGAGGTGCATTCCAATGAGACATGTTAGGATTTTGTAATCTTGGCATGGGCTCTCCTACTGGAACAATTCCTGTGTAATTTATAATTGATGTGGGAGAAGAAACATAAGGATAATTCATCTGAGCTGAGACTAAAGGAGTTGCCCTCCTTCCTGGGACTACAGGGGTATTAGCTGACATGTCTCCTCCAATAGGGAGTGTCAAAGTATGTAACATAGTTCCTGCTGAATTGGGTTTATACAAAGGAACTGCCCGGTCAATAGTGACCGGAGCCAAGATTGCCGCTAGGATAATGGGAACTATTGAGTTGACAGGGATACTAATCCCTGAACTCTCTCCCGTCAGGTTCTGAATCATAGTTACTGGTGCTGTAGCTGTTCATTCGTTTAAGGAAAACAGGCTGTGTTTTTTTAAAAAAGACTGCTTTATTTAAAAGCAATCACAAACATGGTGGTCTACTGACCCCAGCAGGTCACTATCCCAGATTTTAGCAATTCCCATTTTGTAGCAATTCACAACTTACCTCATTAATATTCATGAGGTAAGTATATGTGCAACCAACTGGGAATCGCAAAAGGCACTTAATGGAGTTTCGTACATTTGAAATTGTGATTTCCTAATTGAGATTTGCATGGAATTGTAATTAGGAAATCACAATTTCTAACGTGCACACATGTGCCCTTAATGTGCAGTTTGAATATATGGTTATGAACGTACACTTTCAACTTTCAGAGTAAATGCAAAAAAGTGAAGATGAGAAATACCTGTTACTGCAATAAATGCAACTCAAAATGAAAATGTGAATATTGAATACACAAAAGCAGTTTAAAACAACATTAGTGCACCTGTTTATACAACTTCATTCCTTCAGTGGTTACAGTTCATTAATGCGTCCAAGTATGCACGCGTTAATTTTATTAAGGCACATGATAAATACAACGTAACCTATAAATGCATATTTTTGTAATGATGGACATGTAAAGGATGGAATCTAACTTTGTGATGCTACATAGGATAAACAGGGCTACATGTAACAAATGCAAAGAAAAAAACTGAAATATGTTTGGTATTTGCACATGATTTCAGAAAAAGTGATCACTTTGGGGACAGCAAATGTTTGTCAACACCTGAGCCACTACTGAGTTACTGTTTATAAATTGCTTCATGGCTTTTGAAAATGAGTTAGAAATGGTCCAAATGCATCTGGGACCAAGACAGAAGCAAACAGCAACTATAGCAAGTTGAACTAACATTTCAATTTAGTATCTAATTTTAGTTGTTTGTCACAATGTACATCTGCTTAGTGGCCCCGTGTCATAGTAGATATTAGAAAGGTTTTCACAAAGTGTCTCATAAATCGCTTCCTAACCTCCTGAGATAAGTTCATGACCAATTGTAGATCCTTACAAACTTGTTTGCTGTCTACTGAATCATGAATGGTGAAGGAAAGTTCACGAGGGTTCAGTGATGTCTTGGAATGATTCAGGTTTTTCCATAATGTTTGGACTTAGTAGCAAAATCTTAGTAAAAACACTTTCCAGAAATAGCTGACATGGAGGAAGAAGGGTTGGAAGAAGGGAGGGCAAAGTTTTTGGAGCAGGATGAGTCTTGATTTAGACTAACAAAAAGAATGAGTACATTTTAAGGATAGAAACTAGAGATGCTATTAAACTCTGCAGTGAGATATCAGATGGCTTAATGTGCTTGTTGTGGAAGTCCATGTGTAACCTGAACACTAAAATCCAAATGCAGGCATGGACAAATTCATTTTTATTATATGGAAGGTGAGAAAATAAGTAGTTTAAGAACATGCATTGCAATTTAATAACAAGGAGTGCACTTCTGTATGTATGTGCCAGAGTCAATCACATGTCAAAATTTCATGTTGTGGCCTTTAATCCTTCTTACTTCTCAAAAATGAGTAGCAATGAGATGGGAGTATTCATGATGGGTCTGTCCCCCTTAAAGTGGTAGCTGCCAAGTGGACTTATATTATATCTGACACCTTCTACCCAGGACTGTCTCAAGCTAGTTTATTACTATCTATACGGCAACATAATTCTCAAATGGACCACCAAAATTTAGCATTTTGAGTGTAGCGTACATTCTGAAAAAAATCACGTGCTCCCAGTTTTATCACTTAAGGAAAATGTGGCACAGGGAGGTAAATTGATTTGCCTAACATCACAATCTGAACAACGGGAGAAAACTGGAATTTGAGCCAAGGTTTCCTGATTTTACATCCCAACAGGAGCCCTGTTCTGAACTGCACCCAGACACTAGCTGCTTTCAAATATGTAGCCTATTGTTACTGGAGTAGTCTTACCATCCGTTTGTCTCATGTGAACAGCTTACTGAGTGGTTGTTCAACTTCTTCCACAAAATCAGCAGTTGTAATAGACAGAAGGTAGGTAGAAGTGAGAGTATTTGAGGGGTGGAGATAGGTGGTTGGAGGGTGTTAGGAGGGGGTGGAGAAAAGTGAGAGAGTTATAGGAGTAATGCAAGAAGGGGAATTATGGAACTAGTGATAAATTATACCGATGATGAAGCAACAGCAAGACTACGATGGTGGTGTGAGAAGGTAGCCTCTTTCTAGCCTTGTTACCCCCACTTTTGGCCTGTTTGTGAGTGTATGTCAGGGTGTTTGTCACTGTTTTCACTGTCTCACTGGGATCCTGATAGCCAGGCCTCAGTGCTCATAGTGAAAACACTAGGTTTTCAGTATGTTTGTTATGTGTCACTGGGGTCCTGCTGGTCAGGACCCCAGTGCTCATAGGTTTGTGGCCTATATGTATGTGTCACTGGGACCCTGTCACACAGGGCCCCAGTGCTCATAGGTGTGCATGTATATGTTCCCTGTGTGGTGCCTAACTGTCTCACTGAGGCTCTGCTAACCAGAACCTCAGTGGTTATGCTCTCTCATTACTTTCAAATTGTCACTAACAGGCTAGTGACCATTTTTACCAATTTACATTGGCTTACTGGAACACCCTTATAATTCCCTAGTATATGGTACTGAGGTACCCAGGGTATTGGGGTTCCAGGAGATCCCTATGGGCTGCAGCATTTCTTTTGCCACCCATAGGGAGCTCTGACAATTCTTACACAGGCCTGCCACTGCAGCCTGAGTGAAATAACGTCCACGTTATTTCACAGCCATTTTACACTGCACTTAAGTAACTTATAAGTCACCTATATGTCTAACCTTTACCTGGTAAATGTTAGGTGCAAAGTTACTTAGTGTGAGGGCACCCTGGCACTAGCCAAGGTGCCCCCACATTGTTCAGAGCCAATTCCCTGAACTTTGTGAGTGCGGGGACACCATTACACGTGTGCACTACATATAGGTCACTACCTATATGTAGCTTCACAATGGTAACTCCGAATATGGCCATGTAACATGTCTATGATCATGGAATTGCCCCCTCTATGCCATCCTGGCATAGTTGGCACAATCCCATGATCCCAGTGGTCTGTAGCACAGACCCTGGTACTGCCAAACTGCCCTTCCTGGGGTTTCACTGCAGCTGCTGCTGCTGCCAACCCCTCAGACAGGCATCTGCCCTCCTGGGGTCCAGCCAGGCCTGGCCCAGGATGGCAGAACAAAGAACTTCCTCTGAGAGAGGGTGTGACACCCTCTCCCTTTGGAAAATGGTGTGAAGGCAGGGGAGGAGTAGCCTCCCCCAGCCTCTGGAAATGCTTTGTTGGGCACAGAGGTGCCCAATTCTGCATAAGCCAGTCTACACCGGTTCAGGGACCCCTTAGCCCCTGCTCTGGCGCGAAACTGGACAAAGGAAAGGGGAGTGACCACTCCCCTGACCTGCACCTCCCCTGGGAGGTGTCCAGAGCTCCTCCAGTGTGCTCCAGACCTCTGCCATCTTGGAAACAGAGGTGCTGCTGGCACACTGGACTGCTCTGAGTGGCCAGTGCCACCAGGTGACGTCAGAGACTCCTGCTGATAGGCTCCTTCAGGTGTTAGTAGCCTATCCTCTCTCCTAGGTAGCCAAACCCTCTTTTCTGGCTATTTAGGGTCTCTGTCTCTGGGGAAACTCTAGATAACGAATGCATGAGCTCAGCCGAGTTCCTCTGCATCTCTCTCTTCACCTTCTGATAAGGAAACGACCGCTGACCGCGCTGGAAGCCTGCAAACCTGCAACATAGTAGCAAAGACGACTACTGCAACTCTGTAACGCTGATCCTGCCGCCTTCTCGACTGTTTTCCTGCTTGTGCATGCTGTGGGGGTAGCCTGCCTCCTCTCTGCACCAGAAGCTCCGAAGAAATCTCCCGTGGGTCGACGGAATCTTCCCCCTGCAACCGCAGGCACCAAAAAGCTGCATTTCCGGTCCCTTGGGTCTCCTCTCAGCACGACGAGCGAGGTCCCTCGAATCCAGCGACGCTGTCCAAGTGACCCCCACAGTCCAGTGACTCTTCAGGCCAAGTTTGGTGGAGGTAAGTCCTTGCCTCACCTCGCTGGGCTGCATTGCTGGGAACCGCGACTTTGCAGCTACTCCGGCCCCTGTGCACTTCCGGCGGAAATCCTTCGTGCACAGCCAAGCCTGGGTCCACGGCACTCTAACCTGCATTGCACGACTTTCTAAGTTGGTCTCCGGCGACGTGGGACTCCTTTGTGCAACTTCGGCGAGCACCGTTTCACGCATCCTCGTAGTGCCTGTTTCTGGCACTTCTCCGGGTGCTACCTGCTTCAGTGAGGGCTCTTTGTCTTGCTCGACGTCCCCTCTCTTTGCAGGTCCAATTTGCGACCTCCTGGTCCCTCCTGAGCCCCAGCAGCGTCCAAAAACGCTAGACGCACGATTTGCGTGTAGCAAGGCTTGTTGGCGTCCTTCCGGCGGGAAAACACTTCTGCACAACTCTCCAAGGCGAGAGGGATCCGTCCACCAAAGGAGAAGTCTCTAGCCCTTTTCGTTCCTGCAGAAACCTCAGCTTCTTCTGTCCAGTCGAAGCTTCTTTGCACCCGCAGCTGGCATTTCCTGGGCATCTGCCCATCTCCGACTTGCTTGTGACTTTTGGACTTGGTCCCCTTGTTCCACAGGTACCCTAGATTGGAAATCCACAGTGGTTGCATTGCTGGTTTGTGTCTTTCCTGCATTATTCCTCTAACACGACTCTTTTGTCCTTAGGGGAACTTTGGTGCACTTTGCACTCACTTTTCAGGGTCTTGGGGAGGGTTATTTTTCTAACTCTCACTATTTTCTAATAGTCCCAGCGACCCTCTACAAGGTCACATAGGTTTGGGGTCCATTCGTGGTTCGCATTCCACTTTTGGAGTATATGGTTTGTGTTGCCCCTATCCCTATGTTTCCCCATTGCATCCTATTGTAACTATACATTGTTTGCACTGTTTTCTAAGACTATACTGCATATTTTTGCTATTGTGTATATATATCTTGTGTATATTTCCTATCCTCTCACTGAGGGTACACTCTAAGATACTTTGGCATATTGTCATAAAAATAAAGTACCTTTATTTTTAGTATAACTGTGTATTGTGTTTTCTTATGATATTGTGCATATGACACTAAGTGGTACTGTAGTAGCTTCACACGTCTCCTAGTTCAGCCTGAGCTGCTTTGCTAAGCTACCATTATCTATCAGCCTAAGCTGCTAGACACCCTATACACTAATAAGGGATAACTGGGCCTGGTGCAAGGTGCAAGTACCCCTTGGTACTCACTACAAGCCAGTCCAGCCTCCTACATTGGTTGTGCAGCGGTGGGATAAGTGCTTTGAGACTACTTACCACTCTTGTCGTTGTACTTTTCATAAGAGAAAAATATACAAAACAAGGTCAGTGTATATACACATAGCCAAAAAGTTTTGCATTTCCTCTTTTCACTCTTTTCTAAGTGCTGAAAAGTACTTCTAAACTTTCAAAAAGTTCTTAAAAGTTTAAAAAGTTTTTTCTGTCTTTCCAAAAAGTTCTGAAAACTTTTTTTCTCTTTGTCTATCACTTTAACTCTCTCTAAAAAATGTCTGGCACAGGCCAAAATGTTGAACTGTCCAAACTGGCATATGATCACCTTAGCTGGAAAGGAGCAAGGAGTCTCTGCATAGAGAGAGGTTTGAGTGTAGGGAAGAATCCTTCCTTAGAACTGTTAATTAATATGCTTAGAGTACAGGATAAGGCCATAAGTGCCCAATCTGTAGAAAAAGTAGCTAATGGTTCTCAATCTGATCCAGGGACTCCCCCAGGAAAAGGTTCAGGAAAGAAACTTCTCAGCCTGCCCATTACTAGACAGTCTAGCATAGTTGGTACAGAGGTTGAATCACACCATACTGATGGTGTGCTCTCACATTATACTGGTAGCCAAGCTGTTAGGGTGCCCTCTGTAAGGGACAGGTCTCCTTCTGTTCATTCCCATCATACCTCTGTATCTAGAAATGTCCCTCCCACCCACCCTGATGACAGATTGTTAGAAAGGGAGCTCAATAGATTGAGAGTGGAGCAAACCAGACTGAAGCTCAAGAAGCAACAGCTGGATTTGGATAGACAGTCTTTAGAAATAGAGAGGGAAAGACAGAAGATGGGTTTAGATACCCATGGTGGCAGCAGCAGTATTCCCCATAGTCATCCTGCAAAAGAGCATGATTCCAGGAATCTGCATAAGATAGTTCCCCCTTACAAGGAGGGGGATGACATTAACAAGTGGTTTGCTGCACTTGAGAGGGCCTGTGCTGTACAGGATGTCCCTCAAAAGCAGTGGGCTGCTATCCTATGGCTATCATTTACTGGAAAAGGTAGGGATAGGCTCCTTACTGTAAAAGAAAATGATGCTAACAATTTCCAAGTTCTTAAGAATGCACTCCTGGATGGTTATGGCTTAACCACTGAACAGTACAGTACAGGATAAAGTTCAGAGAGACCAAAAAGGAGTCTTCACAAGACTGGGTTGATTTCATTGACCATTCAGTGAAGGCCTTGGAGGGGTGGTTACATGGCAGTAAAGTTACTGATTATGAAAGCCTGTATAACACAATCCTGAGAGAGCATATACTTAATAATTGTGTGTCTGATTTGTTGCACCAGTACCTGGTAGACTCTGATCTGACCTCTCCCCAAGAATTGGGAAAGAAGGCAGACAAATGGGTCAGAACAAGGGTGAACAGAAAAGTTCATACAGGGGGTGACAAAGATGGCAATAAGAAGAAAGATGGTGAAAAATCTCAAGATAAGCATGGGGATAAGGGTAAAACCAAAGATCCCACTTCAAATCTTAAACACTCTTCAGAGGGTGGGGATAAAACAAATTCTTCCTCTTCTTCCCAACCTGCACACATTAAAAAGCCTTGGTGCTTTGTGTGTAAAAACAGAGGCCATAGGCCAGGGGATAAGTCCTGTCCAGGTAAACCCCCTGAGCCTACCACCACTAATACATCAAGCTCTAGTGCCCCTAGCAGTAGTGGTACTAGTGGTGGGACTGCTGGCAACAGTCAAGCAAAGGGTGTAGTTGGGTTCACTTATGGGTCCATAGTGGAAACTGATGTAATCAGTCCCAAGACAGTTTCTGTCACACCTAGTGGCATTGGCCTTGCCACACTGGCTGCTTGTCCCCTTACAATGGATAAGTACAGGCAGACAGTTTCAATAAATGGTGTTGAGGCCTTGGCCTACAGGGACACAGGTGCCAGTTTCACTTTGGTGACTGAAAACCTAGTGCCTCCTGAACAACACATCATTGGACAACAGTATAAGATTATTGATGTCCATAACTCCACTAAGTTTCTTCCCTTAGCTATAATTCAGTTTAGTTGGGGTGGAGTTACTGGCCCTAAGCAGGTGGTGGTATCACCTAGCTTACCTGTAGACTGTCTCTTAGGTAATGACCTAGAGGCCTCAGGTTGGGCTGATGTAGAGTTTTATGCCCATGCAGCCATGCTGGGCATCCCTGAGGAATTGTTCCCTCTCATTTCAAGTGAAATGAAAAAGCAAAGGAGAGAAGGCCTGAAAACTCAGGATCCCTCTCCATCAACAGGTAAAAAGGGTATCACAGTATCCCCTAACCACCCTACCATTCAGGATACTATTCCTGTGGTGGGAGAAACCTCTCCTGGGGTGGCACCTGTTCCAAGGGAATCATCAGCTGGCAAAGCTGGACTCCCTGAGGTGGAAGTACCTCTCTGTGGGATAACTAACATTGGTGAGAAAAAGAGCACCATTTTAGTTAACATGGAGCATCCCTCCAACCCTCCCAGAGAAACTTTAGTGCAGAAACTCTGCACTGCCTCACAACACTTAGGACAGCATCCCTGCCCTAGTGTGGAGCTGATAGGACAGCATCCCTGCCCTGCTCCAACTCAAGAGAAACAGCATCCCTGTTCTCTCTTCCAGCCAGATGGACAAAGTTTTTGCCCAGCTATGGCTTTTCTGAGACAGCATCCCTGTCTGGCATTTCCATCACTACAAATAGGTTCAGTGGACAATTCCCACTGCTCTAAACTAAAACTTACTGATAGAAACTCTGAAAATACATCTTCACATTGTTGCTTAGCTAAAAAACTTCAAACAGGGTGGTTTACATCCCCACAGGGAAGTAACCATATAGTGGATGATAAAGGGAGTAACCAGTCTATTGCAGAGCTACTCTCTACTTATCACCACTTAGACAATAAAGTCTCAACTGGCCAAGGTTAGCCTTATTGTCCTTCGTTTGGGGGGGGGTTGTGTGAGAAGGTAGCCTCTTTCTAGCCTTGTTACCCCCACTTTTGGCCTGTTTGTGAGTGTATGTCAGGGTGTTTGTCACTGTTTTCACTGTCTCACTGGGATCCTGATAGCCAGGCCTCAGTGCTCATAGTGAAAACACTAGGTTTTCAGTATGTTTGTTATGTGTCACTGGGGTCCTGCTGGTCAGGACCCCAGTGCTCATAGGTTTGTGGCCTATATGTATGTGTCACTGGGACCCTGTCACACAGGGCCCCAGTGCTCATAGGTGTGCATGTATATGTTCCCTGTGTGGTGCCTAACTGTCTCACTGAGGCTCTGCTAACCAGAACCTCAGTGGTTATGCTCTCTCATTACTTTCAAATTGTCACTAACAGGCTAGTGACCATTTTTACCAATTTACATTGGCTTACTGGAACACCCTTATAATTCCCTAGTATATGGTACTGAGGTACCCAGGGTATTGGGGTTCCAGGAGATCCCTATGGGCTGCAGCATTTCTTTTGCCACCCATAGGGAGCTCTGACAATTCTTACACAGGCCTGCCACTGCAGCCTGAGTGAAATAACGTCCACGTTATTTCACAGCCATTTTACACTGCACTTAAGTAACTTATAAGTCACCTATATGTCTAACCTTTACCTGGTAAATGTTAGGTGCAAAGTTACTTAGTGTGAGGGCACCCTGGCACTAGCCAAGGTGCCCCCACATTGTTCAGAGCCAATTCCCTGAACTTTGTGAGTGCGGGGACACCATTACACGTGTGCACTACATATAGGTCACTACCTATATGTAGCTTCACAATGGTAACTCCGAATATGGCCATGTAACATGTCTATGATCATGGAATTGCCCCCTCTATGCCATCCTGGCATAGTTGGCACAATCCCATGATCCCAGTGGTCTGTAGCACAGACCCTGGTACTGCCAAACTGCCCTTCCTGGGGTTTCACTGCAGCTGCTGCTGCTGCCAACCCCTCAGACAGGCATCTGCCCTCCTGGGGTCCAGCCAGGCCTGGCCCAGGATGGCAGAACAAAGAACTTCCTCTGAGAGAGGGTGTGACACCCTCTCCCTTTGGAAAATGGTGTGAAGGCAGGGGAGGAGTAGCCTCCCCCAGCCTCTGGAAATGCTTTGTTGGGCACAGAGGTGCCCAATTCTGCATAAGCCAGTCTACACCGGTTCAGGGACCCCTTAGCCCCTGCTCTGGCGCGAAACTGGACAAAGGAAAGGGGAGTGACCACTCCCCTGACCTGCACCTCCCCTGGGAGGTGTCCAGAGCTCCTCCAGTGTGCTCCAGACCTCTGCCATCTTGGAAACAGAGGTGCTGCTGGCACACTGGACTGCTCTGAGTGGCCAGTGCCACCAGGTGACGTCAGAGACTCCTGCTGATAGGCTCCTTCAGGTGTTAGTAGCCTATCCTCTCTCCTAGGTAGCCAAACCCTCTTTTCTGGCTATTTAGGGTCTCTGTCTCTGGGGAAACTCTAGATAACGAATGCATGAGCTCAGCCGAGTTCCTCTGCATCTCTCTCTTCACCTTCTGATAAGGAAACGACCGCTGACCGCGCTGGAAGCCTGCAAACCTGCAACATAGTAGCAAAGACGACTACTGCAACTCTGTAACGCTGATCCTGCCGCCTTCTCGACTGTTTTCCTGCTTGTGCATGCTGTGGGGGTAGCCTGCCTCCTCTCTGCACCAGAAGCTCCGAAGAAATCTCCCGTGGGTCGACGGAATCTTCCCCCTGCAACCGCAGGCACCAAAAAGCTGCATTTCCGGTCCCTTGGGTCTCCTCTCAGCACGACGAGCGAGGTCCCTCGAATCCAGCGACGCTGTCCAAGTGACCCCCACAGTCCAGTGACTCTTCAGGCCAAGTTTGGTGGAGGTAAGTCCTTGCCTCACCTCGCTGGGCTGCATTGCTGGGAACCGCGACTTTGCAGCTACTCCGGCCCCTGTGCACTTCCGGCGGAAATCCTTCGTGCACAGCCAAGCCTGGGTCCACGGCACTCTAACCTGCATTGCACGACTTTCTAAGTTGGTCTCCGGCGACGTGGGACTCCTTTGTGCAACTTCGGCGAGCACCGTTTCACGCATCCTCGTAGTGCCTGTTTCTGGCACTTCTCCGGGTGCTACCTGCTTCAGTGAGGGCTCTTTGTCTTGCTCGACGTCCCCTCTCTTTGCAGGTCCAATTTGCGACCTCCTGGTCCCTCCTGAGCCCCAGCAGCGTCCAAAAACGCTAGACGCACGATTTGCGTGTAGCAAGGCTTGTTGGCGTCCTTCCGGCGGGAAAACACTTCTGCACAACTCTCCAAGGCGAGAGGGATCCGTCCACCAAAGGAGAAGTCTCTAGCCCTTTTCGTTCCTGCAGAAACCTCAGCTTCTTCTGTCCAGTCGAAGCTTCTTTGCACCCGCAGCTGGCATTTCCTGGGCATCTGCCCATCTCCGACTTGCTTGTGACTTTTGGACTTGGTCCCCTTGTTCCACAGGTACCCTAGATTGGAAATCCACAGTGGTTGCATTGCTGGTTTGTGTCTTTCCTGCATTATTCCTCTAACACGACTCTTTTGTCCTTAGGGGAACTTTGGTGCACTTTGCACTCACTTTTCAGGGTCTTGGGGAGGGTTATTTTTCTAACTCTCACTATTTTCTAATAGTCCCAGCGACCCTCTACAAGGTCACATAGGTTTGGGGTCCATTCGTGGTTCGCATTCCACTTTTGGAGTATATGGTTTGTGTTGCCCCTATCCCTATGTTTCCCCATTGCATCCTATTGTAACTATACATTGTTTGCACTGTTTTCTAAGACTATACTGCATATTTTTGCTATTGTGTATATATATCTTGTGTATATTTCCTATCCTCTCACTGAGGGTACACTCTAAGATACTTTGGCATATTGTCATAAAAATAAAGTACCTTTATTTTTAGTATAACTGTGTATTGTGTTTTCTTATGATATTGTGCATATGACACTAAGTGGTACTGTAGTAGCTTCACACGTCTCCTAGTTCAGCCTGAGCTGCTTTGCTAAGCTACCATTATCTATCAGCCTAAGCTGCTAGACACCCTATACACTAATAAGGGATAACTGGGCCTGGTGCAAGGTGCAAGTACCCCTTGGTACTCACTACAAGCCAGTCCAGCCTCCTACAGGTGGTGAACAAGAGGGAGTCCTAGAATGAAAAAGAGATCTAGGAAGGTAAGAGTAAATGTCTGAAGGGAATTTTTAACAAAAGATAAGAGAACATGAAGGTGACTGCCATCATACATAATAGTGCACCTCTCTTTGTTGGAATCATTTAAGGTCTTAGCATCCTCTTTCAATTATCCATAATCAGTAAACAAGAATCTCAAATTAGCTAGAGTTAAAGATACTGAGGGATATTGGAGTAGGTCTTATGAGACATGCTGGGGTTGTGTGTGAGGCACTGAGAGTCTGTGTGAAAAGCTAGAGCTGGGTTTGTGTGTGAAGAGCAGGATTTGTGTGTGTGTGTGTGTGTGTGTGTGTGGAGAACTGGTGTTGGGTGAGAATAGGGAATGGTGAAGCTGGGTCAGTATATGAAGTGATGGATTTGGGTCTATGCACAAGGCACTGGAGTAAAGTCATGCAGTTGGGTCCATGGGGAAGAGCTGCTGTTGAGTAAATGTGTTTATATCGGATCAATCAGTGCACACAACAACGAGACGCTTTTATACACGAACAATACAAATTAGGTCACATCACTCCTGTTGGATTCCCCCGCCATGAGCTCTCCCTCAACCCCATCACGTAGGTATGTGGTTAGGTAGGCTCTGCAGCCCAGGCCTGAAGGTTAATGACTGACAGGTCACAGTGGGGGTAACACTTAGCTGACAGCCAAACAAACAAGCTCAGATCCCACGGATAGACAGCAACACTACAATGGTCCGGGAGATTAGCAACAATGAAGAACAAATGGCCAGAGGGACGCATGAATTCCCAAAACACCATAAAGGTAGCTGCCATATGTAGTTAGGTACACTTAGCCAATCAGGACAGAGCACACACAGCAAGTGCAGGGTCCTCATGACCCTCATGCCAGACATCTGGACATGTACTAGAAGTCCGCATAGTGTTAACACCAGGTCGAAGCCCAAACAGTTTGCATATTTCACCAGGGAAAAAAATATTTATGTGTTTATTGCACCCAGAGAAATGGATAAAATGTGGGTCATTTCAATGTCTGATGAGAGACAGTCCTCAGAATCCGGTGCTGTTAACCGTTCTCTTGGCCATAATGTTTAAAGGAATTGTTTCCTGTTTTGCAGATGCCTCTTATCTCTTGTTTTTCTGAGGTAAATCCTAATTTGAGCAACATTATAGTGAGCCAGATAGGAGTTGAATGGATCTTTCAACTCAACTGCAATCAGCCGAAGGAGATCCTGCCTGGACGGATTCACATTTGCTTAAACCAGAAAGATGAGCAGACGCCACAATTGCTTGAAAGTTTTGCAGAATCTGCAGGGCAGACGTTCATCCTGAAGCCGCCAGGAGGGTAAATTACTACATCAGCTACATCAGAGCTTTAGTTCTAGCATTTGGTGTGTGGCAAACTAGGAAAAATCATAATCTGTGAAAGTCAATATTGGGAAGGGTGATCACTTGGTTTGCTGGGTGTAATACAGCCAATACACTTGACCCCCGGGTGTAATACAGAGTTTTTGGGTTACTGGCCACTTGAACCGCTGGGCGTCACACAGATGGTATGCAAAAAGCTCTGGGTGTGACACAGGATCAGCTTTCTGTTTCAAGAGGTGTCTTCGCTTTGCTAGGCGTGATGCAGTCAGCACACATAGGCTCTGGGTGTGATTAAGGGCCCACATCTCTATGTTATTAGGCTATTACAGTTTTTTCAGTGCCGCCGATTTCTTAACACTGGTTGTATTTGAAAGAAATGAGACATGTGCTTCGCTTGGACCGCTGTGTGTGACACAGATAGTACGCAGGACCTCTGGTTGTTACATGGGGGAATTCGAACATTAGGGTACTAGAGCAATTGGGATCCTGGAAATTAGACATAACTGTGTTTTGCCAAGAAGAGTCTATGGTCACTGAAGTAAGTCCTTCTTTTCTCAACACAAATTATTGCAATATTTTCCCCTGAGCTGGTATCAACAAGATAATCAGGCTTCTGCAGCTTAATCCAGAGAAAAGCTTCCCTTGGTCACAGGATAATGTGCGTCAGTAGTGGGCAGGGCGAAGGTATTGGGGACGGTCGTTCGTCTGATTTTTTGGGGTCTAGTCAGCATCTCCCCTTCCAGTTGAAATGGTATTGTTTTCATATTATGATGCTGGTAGACCAATGTGACTATGTTTGTCTTAAATGTTTAATGTTGTTGTCAATATTTAATATATACTTGAATAAATTATTGATTTGCACAATTTCTGTCTGATGCCAAAGTAAGGCTTGCTATTTTGCTGCCATATTACAGACTTTTGTGAACTAACAATTGCACTTTTACCTAGGATTGTGCCTCTTCATGCATTTGTTTGTATAATGTTCATTTTGATGCATCTGTGAAAAATGTTGAGCTCATAAGATCTAGGAATTCCCATGTACATATCCTCCCCACCCATATTAGATTTAGTAAACCCCTTGTGTATATAGTGCCATTACCAGAGAGATCTAGTAGTTCTCTTGTGCATACTACAAGTTGTGTACACCGACCAACATTCATTGCGAGATGCCACCCCTTTTGCATCCCTCCACATGTTTAAGCCAAAAAAAACGCCTCGCACCACTGACACTGCTCTGCGCACACACCAGGGCGCCGAAGGGTTGACAATGCCAACATAGCACAAATTTGAAGGTTAAAAAACGACTGTACGACAAAACAACAACTGCAAAAAAAACTACTGCCTTAACAACGAGGTCGGAACACCGACCTCGTTGCTACTACTAATGATTTTACCACGAATGCCTTAACAACGATATTTCGTTGTAAAGGCATTCCTGATAAAATCATTAGCAATAGGCACCATTCACCCTACATCCCTCACCCCACCCCCCAACCCCACCCCAAAACCTAAAACCCCCTGACCCCCCACCCACTCCCCAAAACCAAAAACGCCCCAGCCCCCAAACCCACCCCAAAACCTAAAACCCCCTGACCCCCCACCCACTCCCCAAAACCAAAAACGCCCCATCCCCCCAACCCCACCCTAAAACCTAAAACCCCCTGACCCCCCACCCACTCCCCAAAACCAAAAACGTCCCACCCCCCCAACCCCACCCCAAAACCTAAAACCCCCAGATCCCCCACCCCCTCCCCAAAACCTAAACCCACACTTACCTTCGCCAAGTCCCTTCTTTGTACCTTAACCACGCATGTTCGTTGTTCAGAACATACGTAGTTAAGGCACAAAAAACCGAAGTCGTGGTTAAAAAAAGCGTTGTTGCGCTTTCGTTAACTACGACCTTCGGAAAAAAAAAGTCGTAAAAAAGGATGTTTCCCTTAAAAAACACCTGTTACATGAGAATAAGCCCATAAACACACCATCTAAACGTATGCTTAGTTAAGCACGGAGGGTGGGAGACCCGACAATGTGTAAAAATGAAATTTTATAAATGACATATTACATCCAGGAATCTCAATTGAGGTCACCCCCCCAGAGCCACACCAAAACACATGGAGAAAACAGAAATGCTTAAGGATTAATTGGCAACATACAGATATACAATGTTTTTCTTCTATAACAACCAAACATAGCTCTTGCCCAACAAGTCTGAAGTCAAGCCGTTAAGTGCACCACCTCTACAGTGGGCCATCATTTTCTCAGTGGTCACACCAGAATACCCAGCAGGAACAAGACCCACAACACCCTCCAAGGACTTTTTCTGCATTCATACCCCCAACTGGGTCCCGTACCACACCTTGCCCCAAGGACCCTTTCCAAACTGTTTTTCAACCGTTTACCCCTGTCACCAAGAAAACCACTAGAATCTCAGCCAAAAACACCTCAAGAACTACAATGATGCCTAAGTTATGCATGTAGGAAAGTACCATCTTGCCTGGCATGTTACCCCCATTTTTCACTGTATATATGTTGTTTTAGTTGTATGTGTCACTGGGACCCTGGTAACCCAGGGCCCCAGTGCTCATAAGTGTGCCTGAGTGTGTTACCTGTGTAGTGACTAACTGTCTCACTGAGGCTCTGCTAATCAGAACATCAGTGGTTATGCTCTCTCATTTCTTTCCCAATTGTCACTGACAGGCTAGTGACCATTTTTACCAATTTACATTGGCTTACTGGAACACCCTTATAATTCCCTAGTATATGGTACTGAGGTACCCAGGGTATTGGGGTTCCAGGAGATCCCTATGGGCTGCAGCATTTCTTTTGCCACCCATAGGGAGCTCTGACAATTCTTACACAGGCCTGCCACTGCAGCCTGAGTGAAATAACGTCCACGTTATTTCACAGCCATTTTACACTGCACTTAAGTAACTTATAAGTCACCTATATGTCTAACCTTTACCTGGTAAAGGTTAGGTGCAAAGTTACTTAGTGTGAGGGCACCCTGGCACTAGCCAAGGTGCCCCCACATTGTTCAGAGCCAATTCACTGAACTTTGTGAGTGCGGGGACACCATTACACGCGTGCACTACATATAGGTCACTACCTATATGTAGCTTCACCATGGTAACTCCGAATATGGCCATGTAACATGTCTATGATCATGGAATTGCCCCCTCTATGCCATCCTGGCATTGTTGGTACAATTCCATGATCCCAGTGGTCTGTAGCACAGACCCTGGTACTGCCAGACTGCCCTTCCTGGGGTTTCTCTGCAGCTGCTGCTGCTGCCAACCCCTCAGACAGGCAGCTGCCCTCCTGGGGTCCAGCCAGGCCTGGCCCAGGATGGCAGAACAAAGAACTTCCTCTGAGAGAGGGTGTGACACCCTCTCCCTTTGGAAAATGGTGTGAAGGCAGGGGAGGAGTAGCCTCCCCCAGCCTCTGGAAATGCTTTGTTGGGCACAGATGTGCCCAATTCTGCATAAGCCAGTCTACACCGGTTCAGGGACCCCTTAACCCCTGCTCTGGCGCGAAACTGGACAAAGGAAAGGGGAGTGACCACTCCCCTGACCTGCACCTCCCCTGGGAGGTGTCCAGAGCTCCTCCAGTGTGCTCCAGACCTCTGCCATCTTGGAAACAGAGGTGCTGCTGGCACACTGGACTGCTCTGAGTGGCCAGTGCCACCAGGTGACGTCAGAGACTCCTTGTGATAGGCTCCTTCAGGTGTTAGTAGCCTTTCCTCTCTCCTAGGTAGCCAAACCCTCTTTTCTGGCTATTTAGGGTCTCTGTCTCTGGGGAAACTTTAGATAACGAATGCATGAGCTCAGCCGAGTTCCTCTGCATCTCCCTCTTCACCTTCTGATAAGGAATCGACCGCTGACCGCGCTGGAAGCCTGCAAACCTGCAACATAGTAGCAAAGACGACTACTGCAACTCTGTAACGCTGATCCTGCCGCCTTCTCGACTGTTTTCCTGCTTGTGCATGCTGTGGGGGTAGTCTGCCTCCTCTCTGCACCAGAAGCTCCGAAGAAATCTCCCGTGGGTCGACGGAATCTTCCCCCTGCAACCGCAGGCACCAAAAAGCTGCATTACCGGTCCCTTGGGTCTCCTCTCAGCACGACGAGCGAGGTCCCTCGAATCCAGCGACACTGTCCAAGTGACCCCCACAGTCCAGTGACTCTTCAGCCCGAGTTTGGTGGAGGTAAGTCCTTGCCTCACCTCGCTGGGCTGCATTGCTGGGAACCGCGACTTTGCAAGCTTCTCCGGCCCCTGTGCACTTCCGGCGGAAATCCTTCGTGCACAGCCAAGCCTGGGTCCACGGCACTCTAACCTGCATTGCACGACTTTCTAAGTTGGTCTCCGGCGACGTGGGACTCCTTTGTGCAACTTCGGCGAGCACCGTTTCACGCATCCTCGTAGTGCCTGTTTCTGGCACTTCTCCGGGTGCTACCTGCTTCAGTGAGGGCTCTTTGTCTTGCTCGACGTCCCCTCTCTCTGCAGGTCCAATTTGCGACCTCCTGGTCCCTCCTGGGCCCCAGCAGCGTCCAAAAACGCCAAACGCACGATTCGCGTGTAGCAAGGCTTGTTGGCGTCCATCCGGCGGGAAAACACTTCTGCACGACTCTCCAAGGCGTGGGGGATCCATCCTCCAAAGGGGAAGTCTCTAGCCCTTGTCATTCCTGCAGTATTCACAGTTCTTCAGCCTAGTAAGAGCTTCTTTGCACCAACCGCTGGCATTTCTTGGGCATCTGCCCATCTCCGAGCTGCTTGTGACTTTTGGACTTGGTCCCCTTGTTCCACAGGTACCCTCAGTCAGGAATCCATCGTTGTTGCATTGCTGATTTGTGTTTTCCTTGCATTTTCCCTCTAACACGACTATTTTGTCCTTAGGGGAACTTTGGTGCACTTTGCACTCACTTTTCAGGGTCTTGGGGAGGGTTATTTTGGTAACTCTCACTATTTTCTAATAGTCCCAGCGACCCTCTACAAGGTCACATAGGTTTGGGGTCCATTTGTGGTTCGCATTCCACTTTTGGAGTATATGGTTTGTGTTGCCCCTATCCCTATGTTTCCCCATTGCATCCTATTGTAACTATACATTGTTTGCACTGTTTTCTAAGACTATACTGCATATTTTTGCTATTGTGTATATATATCTTGTGTATATTTCCTATCCTCTCACTGAGGGTACACTCTAAGATACTTTGGCATATTGTCATAAAAATAAAGTACCTTTATTTTTAGTATAACTGTGTATTGTGTTTTCTTATGATATTGTGCATATGACACTAAGTGGTACTGTAGTAGCTTCACACGTCTCCTAGTTCAGCCTGAGCTGCTTTGCTAAGCTACCATTATCTATCAGCCTAAGCTGCTAGACACCCTATACACTAATAAGGGATAACTGGGCCTGGTGCAAGGTGCAAGTACCCCTTGGTACTCACTACAAGCCAGTCCAGCCTCCTACATTGGTTGTGCAGCGGTGGGATAAGTGCTTTGAGACTACTTACCACTCTTGTCATTGTACTTTTCATAAGAGAAAAATATACAAAACAAGGTCAGTGTATATACACATAGCCAAAAAGTTTTGCATTTCCTCTTTTCACTCTTTTCTAAGTGCTGAAAAGTACTTCTAAACTTTCAAAAAGTTCTTAAAAGTTTAAAAAGTTTTTTTCTGTCTTTCTAAAAAGTTCTGAAAACTTTTTTCTCTTTGTCTATCACTTTAACTCTCTCTAAAAATGTCTGGCACAGGCCAAAAAGTTGAACTGTCCAAACTTGCATATGATCACCTTAGCTGGAAAAGGAGCAAGGAGTCTCTGCATAGAGAGAGGTTTGAGTGTAGGGAAGAATCCTTCCTTAGAACTGTTAATTAATATGCTTAGAGTACAGGATAAGGCCATAAGTGCCCAATCTGTAGAAAAAGTAGCTAATGGTTCTCAATCTGATCCAGGGACTCCCCCAGGAAAAGGTTCAGGAAAGAAACTTCTCAGCCTGCCCATTACTAGACAGTCTAGCATAGTTGGTACAGAGGTTGAATCACATCATACTGATGATGTGCTCTCACATTATGCAGGTAGCCAAGCTGTTAGGGTGCCCTCTGTAAGGGACAGGTCTCCTTCTGTTCATTCCCATCATACCTCTGTATCTAGAAATGTCCCTCCCACCCACCCTGATGACAGATTGTTAGAAAGGGAGCTCAATAGATTGAGAGTGGAGCAAACCAGACTGAAGCTCAAGAAGCAACAGCTGGATTTGGATAGACAGTCTTTAGAAATAGAGAGGGAAAGACAGAAGATGGGTTTAGATACCCATGGTGGCAGCAGCAGTATTCCCCATAGTCATCCTGCAAAAGAGCATGATTCCAGGAATCTGCATAAGATAGTTCCCCCTTACAAGGAGGGGGATGACATTAACAAGTGGTTTGCTGCACTTGAGAGGGCCTGTGCTGTACAGGATGTCCCTCAAAAGCAGTGGGCTGCTATCCTATGGCTATCATTTACTGGAAAAGGTAGGGATAGGCTCCTTACTGTAAAAGAAAATGATGCTAACAATTTCCAAGTTCTTAAGAATGCACTCCTGGATGGTTATGGCTTAACCACTGAACAGTACAGGATAAAGTTCAGAGATACCAAAAAGGAGTCTTCACAAGACTGGGTTGATTTCATTGACCAGGCAGTGAAGGCCTTGGAGGGGTGGTTACATGGCAGTAAAGTTACTGATTATGACAGCCTGTATAACTTGATCCTGAGAGAGCATATTCTTAATAATTGTGTGTCTGATTTGTTGCACCAGTACTTGGTGGACTCTGATCTGACCTCTCCCCAAGAATTGGGAAAGAAGGCAGACAAATGGGTCAGAACAAGAGTGAACAGAAAAGTTCATACAGGGGGTGACAAAGATGGCAACAAAAAGAAGGATGGTAAGTCTTCTGACAAGGGTGGGGACAAATCTAAAAATGAGTCTTCATCAGGCCCACAAAAACACTCTGGTGGGGGTGGTGGCCCCAAATCCTCCTTTAATCAGAACAAGGAAAAGAAACCATGGTGCTATTTATGTAAGATAAAAGGCCATTGGACAACAGATCCCAGTTGTCCAAAGAAAGGCACCACAGCTCCTACCACTACAACCCCTACTGCTACACCTAGTGTCCCTACTAATAGCAGTGGTGTTGGGAGCAAACCTAATAATAGCCAATCCAAGGGAGTAGCTGGGCTCACTTTTGGTAATTTAGTTGGGGTTGGTCTAATTAGGGAGACCACAGAGGCTACTTTAGTCTCTGAAGGGGCTATTGACTTAGCCACTTTGGTTGCTTGCCCCCATAACTTGGAGAAGTACAAGCAACTAACCCTAATAAATGGTGTTGAGGTCCAGGCCTACAGGGACACAGGTGCCAGTGTCACAATGGTGATTGAGAAACTGGTGCACCCTGAACAACACATACTTGGACACCAGTACCAAGTAACCGATGCTCACAACATAACACAAAGCCACCCCATGGCTGTTGTAAATCTCAACTGGGGGGGGGGGTATCTGGTCCAAAGAAAGTTGTGGTAGCTTCAGATTTACCTGTAGACTGTCTATTAGGGAACGATTTGGAGACATCAGCTTGGTCAGATGTGGAGTTGGAGGCCCATGCAGCAATGCTGGGCATCCCAGGGCATATTTTTGCTTTGACAAGGGCTCAGGCCAAAAAGCAAAAAGGACAGGGAAGCTTGGATCCTGGAACAATGGACCAAGTGCTCCCTAAAGCTAGGGCTAGTAGAAGCAAACCACTTCCTACTATCCCTCCCTCTACAGTGGATTCTACTTCTGAGGAAGAAGAATTCCCTCCCTGTGCAGAACCTACACCAGAGGAGCTGGAAGCAGACACTGCTGAGCTTTTGGGTGAAGGGGGGCCTGCCAGAGAGGAGCTGAGTGTGGCACAGCAAACCTGTCCCACATTAGAGGGTCTCAGACAGCAAGCTGTCAAACAGGCTAATGGGGATGTCAGTGACTCACACAGAGTTTACTGGGAGGACAACCTCTTGTACACTGAGCATAGGGATCCTAAACCTGGAGCTGCCAGGAGATTAGTGATTCCTCAGGAGTACAGAAAGTTCCTCCTAACACTGGCACATGACATTCCCTTAGCTGGGCACCTGGGTCAAATGAAAACTTGGGACAGATTGGTACCACTGTTTCATTGGCCTAGGATGTCTGAGGACACAAAAGAATTTTGTAAGTCCTGTGAAACCTGTCCAGCCAGTGGCAAGACAGGTGGCACTCCAAAGGCACCCCTTATCCCACTGCCTGTGGTTGGGGTTCCCTTTGAAAGGGTAGGGGTTGACATAGTTGGCCCCCTTGACCCTCCTACTGCTTCAGGCAATAGGTTTATCTTGGTGGTAGTGGACCATGCCACAAGATATCCTGAAGCTATTCCTTTAAGGACCACTACAGCCCCTGCAGTGGCAAAGGCCCTCCTGGGAATATTTTCCAGGGTGGGCTTCCCAAAGGAAGTAGTATCAGACAGAGGAAGCAATTTCATGTCTGCATACTTAAAGGCCATGTGGAAGGAGTGTGGTGTAACTTACAAGTTCACAACACCCTATCACCCACAAACAAATGGACTGGTGGAGAGATTTAATAAAACTCTCAAAGGCATGATTATGGGACTCCCTGAAAAACTCCGCAGGAGATGGGATATCCTTCTACCATGCCTCCTTTTTGCCTACAGGGAGGTACCCCACAAAGGAGTGGGCTTCAGCCCCTTTGAACTTCTTTTTGGACACCCTGTTAGGGGTCCACTCACACTTGTAAAGGAGGGTTGGGAACAACCTTTAAAAGCTCCTAAGCAGGATATTGTGGATTATGTACTTGGCCTCAGATCAAGGATGGCTGAGTACATGAAAAAGGCCAGTAAAAACCTTCAGGCCAGCCAAGAGCTCCAGAAGCAATGGCATGATCAGAAGGCTGTTTTGGTTCAGTACCAACCAGGGCAGAAAGTGTGGGTCTTGGAGCCTGTGGCCCCAAGAGCACTCCAAGATAAATGGAGTGGTCCACACACAATTGTTGAAAAGAAGGGTGAAGTCACCTACTTGGTTGACTTAGGCACTGCCAGGAGTCCCCTTAGGGTGCTCCATGTCAACCGCCTGAAACCCTACTATGACAGGGCTGATCTCACCCTGCTCATGGCAACAGATGAGGGACAGGAAGAAGACAGTGATCCTCTACCTGATCTCTTCTCTTCCACAGAACAAGATGCTCTTGTGGAAGGTGTAGTTTTGGCTGATTGTCTTACTGCTGAGCAGAAAGATAATTGCATAAATCTCCTAGGACAATTTTCAGAACTCTTCTCCATTGTGCCAGGCACCACTTCTTGGTGTGAGCACACTATAGATACTGGAGACAGTTTACCTGTCAAAAGTAAGATCTATAGGCAGCCTGACCATGTCAGGGACTGCATAAAGCAAGAAGTTCAGAAGATGTTAGAACTAGGAGTGGTTGAGCACTCTGACAGTCCATGGGCTTCTCCTGTGGTACTGGTACCAAAACCCAATTCTAAAGATGGAAAGAAAGAAATGAGGTTTTGTGTAGACTATAGAGGTCTCAACTTGGTAACCAAAACTGATGCTCACCCTATACCCAGGGCAGATGAGCTAATAGATACACTGGCATCTGCCAAGTATCTAAGCACTTTTGATTTGACTGCAGGGTATTGGCAGATCAAAATGTCAGAAGATGCTAAACCTAAAACTGCATTGTCTACCATTGGAGGACATTACCAGTTTACTGTAATGCCTTTTGGTTTGAAAAATGCACCTGCCACTTTTCAGAGGTTGGTGAACACAGTCCTGCAAGGGCTGGAAGCTTTCAGTGCAGCATATTTGGATGATATAGCTGTCTTTAGCTCCAGCTGGGATGATCACCTGGTCCACCTTTGGAAAGTTTTGGAGGCCCTGCAAAAGGCAGGCCTCACTATCAAGGCTTCAAAGTGCCAGATAGGGCAGGGTAAGGTGGTTTATCTGGGACACCTTGTTGGTGGGGAACAGATTGCACCACTTCAGGGGAAAATCGAACTATTATTGATTGGATTCCCCCTACCACTCAGACTCAGGTGAGAGCCTTCCTAGGCCTCACTGGGTATTACAGGAGGTTCATTAAGAACTATGGCTCCATTGCAGCCCCTCTTAATGACCTCACATCCAAGAAAATGCCTAAAAAGGTATTATGAACAGCAAACTGTCAGAAAGCTTTTGAGGAGCTGAAGCAGGCCATGTGCTCTGCACCTGTCCTGAAAAGCCCTTGTTACTCTAAAAAATTCTATGTCCAAACTGATGCATCTGAATTAGGAGTAGGGGCAGTCCTATCACAACTTAATTCTGAGGGCCAGGATCAACCTGTTGCTTTTATTAGTAGAAGGTTGACCCCTAGAGAAAAGCGTTGGTCTGCCATTGAGAGGGAGGCCTTTGCTGTGGTCTGGGCTCTGAAGAAGTTGAGGCCATACCTGTTTGGCACTCACTTCATTGTTCAGACAGACCACAAACCTCTACTTTGGCTAAAACAAATGAAAGGTGAAAATCCTAAATTGTTGAGGTGGTCCATATCCCTACAGGGAATGGACTATACAGTGGAACATAGACCTGGGAGTAGCCACTCCAATGCAGATGGACTCTCCAGATATTTCCACTTAAACAATGAAGACTCATCAGGGAATGGCTAGTCTTATTGTCCTTCGTTTGGGGGGGGGGTTGTGTAGGAAAGTACCATCTTGCCTGGCATGTTACCCCCATTTTTCACTGTATATATGTTGTTTTAGTTGTATGTGTCACTGGGACCCTGGTAACCCAGGGCCCCAGTGCTCATAAGTGTGCCTGAATGTGTTACCTGTGTAGTGACTAACTGTCTCACTGAGGCTCTGCTAATCAGAACCTCAGAGGTTATGCTCTCTCATTTCTTTCCCAATTGTCACTGACAGGCTAGTGACCATTTTTACCAATTTACATTGGCTTACTGGAACACCCTTATAATTCCCTAGTATATGGTACTGAGGTACCCAGGGTATTGGGGTTCCAGGAGATCCCTATGGGCTGCAGCATTTCTTTTGCCACCCATAGGGAGCTCTGACAATTCTTACACAGGCCTGCCACTGCAGCCTGAGTGAAATAACGTCCACGTTATTTCACAGCCATTTTACACTGCACTTAAGTAACTTATAAGTCACCTATATGTCTAACCTTTCCTGGTAAAGGTTAGGTGCAAAGTTACTTAGTGTGAGGGCACCCTGGCACTAGCCAAGGTGCCCCCACATTGTTCAGAGCCAATTCACTGAACTTTGTGAGTGCGGGGACACCATTACACGCGTGCACTACATATAGGTCACTACCTATATGTAGCTTCACCATGGTAACTCCGAATATGGCCATGTAACATGTCTATGATCATGGAATTGCCCCCTCTATGCCATCCTGGCATTGTTGGTACAATTCCATGATCCCAGTGGTCTGTAGCACAGACCCTGGTACTGCCAGACTGCCCTTCCTGGGGTTTCTCTGCAGCTGCTGCTGCTGCCAACCCCTCAGACAGGCAGCTGCCCTCCTGGGGTCCAGCCAGGCCTGGCCCAGGATGGCAGAACAAAGAACTTCCTCTGAGAGAGGGTGTGACACCCTCTCCCTTTGGAAAATGGTGTGAAGGCAGGGGAGGAGTAGCCTCCCCCAGCCTCTGGAAATGCTTTGTTGGGCACAGATGTGCCCAATTCTGCATAAGCCAGTCTACACCGGTTCAGGGACCCCTTAGCCCCTGCTCTGGCGCGAAACTGGACAAAGGAAAGGGGAGTGACCACTCCCCTGACCTGCACCTCCCCTGGGAGGTGTCCAGAGCTCCTCCAGTGTGCTCCAGACCTCTGCCATCTTGGAAACAGAGGTGCTGCTGGCACACTGGACTGCTCTGAGTGGCCAGTGCCACCAGGTGACGTCAGAGACTCCTTGTGATAGGCTCCTTCAGGTGTTAGTAGCCTTTCCTCTCTCCTAGGTAGCCAAACCCTCTTTTCTGGCTATTTAGGGTCTCTGTCTCTGGGGAAACTTTAGATAACGAATGCATGAGCTCAGCCGAGTTCCTCTGCATCTCCCTCTTCACCTTCTGATAAGGAATCGACCGCTGACCGCGCTGGAAGCCTGCAAACCTGCAACATAGTAGCAAAGACGACTACTGCAACTCTGTAACGCTGATCCTGCCGCCTTCTCGACTGTTTTCCTGCTTGTGCATGCTGTGGGGGTAGTCTGCCTCCTCTCTGCACCAGAAGCTCCGAAGAAATCTCCCGTGGGTCGACGGAATCTTCCCCCTGCAACCGCAGGCACCAAAAAGCTGCATTACCGGTCCCTTGGGTCTCCTCTCAGCACGACGAGCGAGGTCCCTCGAATCCAGCGACACCGTCCAAGTGACCCCCACAGTCCAGTGACTCTTCAGCCCGAGTTTGGTGGAGGTAAGTCCTTGCCTCACCTCGCTGGGCTGCATTGCTGGGAACCGCGACTTTGCAAGCTTCTCCGGCCCCTGTGCACTTCCGGCGGAAATCCTTCGTGCACAGCCAAGCCTGGGTCCACGGCACTCTAACCTGCATTGCACGACTTTCTAAGTTGGTCTCCGGCGACGTGGGACTCCTTTGTGCAACTTCGGCGAGCACCGTTTCACGCATCCTCGTAGTGCCTGTTTCTGGCACTTCTCCGGGTGCTACCTGCTTCAGTGAGGGCTCTTTGTCTTGCTCGACGTCCCCTCTCTCTGCAGGTCCAATTTGCGACCTCCTGGTCCCTCCTGGGCCCCAGCAGCGTCCAAAAATGCCAAACGCACGATTCGCGTGTAGCAAGGCTTGTTGGCGTCCATCCGGCGGGAAAACACTTCTGCACGACTCTCCAAGGCGTGGGGGATCCATCCTCCAAAGGGGAAGTCTCTAGCCCTTGTCGTTCCTGCAGTATTCACAGTTCTTCAGCCTAGTAAGAGCTTCTTTGCACCAACCGCTGGCATTTCTTGGGCATCTGCCCATCTCCGAGCTGCTTGTGACTTTTGGACTTGGTCCCCTTGTTCCACAGGTACCCTCAGTCAGGAATCCATCGTTGTTGCATTGCTGATTTGTGTTTTCCTTGCATTTTCCCTCTAACACGACTATTTTGTCCTTAGGGGAACTTTGGTGCACTTTGCACTCACTTTTCAGGGTCTTGGGGAGGGTTATTTTGGTAACTCTCACTATTTTCTAATAGTCCCAGCGACCCTCTACAAGGTCACATAGGTTTGGGGTCCATTCGTGGTTCGCATTCCACTTCTGGAGTATATGGTTTGTGTTGCCCCTATCCCTATGTTTCCCCATTGCATCCTATTGTAACTATACATTGTTTGCACTGTTTTCTAAGACTATACTGCATATTTTTGCTATTGTGTATATATATCTTGTGTATATTTCCTATCCTCTCACTGAGGGTACACTCTAAGATACTTTGGCATATTGTCATAAAAATAAAGTACCTTTATTTTTAGTATAACTGTGTATTGTGTTTTCTTATGATATTGTGCATATGACACTAAGTGGTACTGTAGTAGCTTCACACGTCTCCTAGTTCAGCCTGAGCTGCTTTGCTAAGCTACCATTATCTATCAGCCTAAGCTGCTAGACACCCTATACACTAATAAGGGATAACTGGGCCTGGTGCAAGGTGCAAGTACCCCTTGGTACTCACTACAAGCCAGTCCAGCCTCCTACAATGCATATTGCATTTATACATTCTCTGGTTGCTAGGGATGCTACAGCATCGATGTATTTTTAATGAACAGTCTGATCTAATGGAGTCTTTTGGAGAGTTGTCACGCTTACGCAGGGACATCACTGAAATTACCTTCAATTGCACCGCACCCAACACTTGCATCTCAAACGCACTACACAGCTGTGGGCACTAAGACATCAGCTTGGTCATGTTATGTCTGTTCACTGATGCAACATGCAGTAGGCACAGATAGACTGTACTTATCCCAAGAGGTAGCCCCTGAAAAATCAAAATGCCTCCTCCATCTGTACTGGTGTAGAATTAGGGCTACAATGCAACCTACTAAAGTAGCGCCCCTTAGGCTAGTAGAAAATATGACCCGCTATGAGCTCAATCCTACAGCACTGTACCTTCTCACCAAGCCTAGCAACATCCAAACTGAGCTGTACAGGATGCACAAAAAGGGAGGACACCATTGGGTCCCAGGATTCTCATGAGAAGAGATTCTTGGAAGTAGCTAAACCACCTCCCCGTGCACAAACAGGTCTGTTCCTGCTTCAGTCTGGGGTCCCAGGGTGACCCTTAGCATGTCTGGGCCTGTTTTCATTAACAACAAATGGACCCAAACATGAAGTTTCAGTGCAGGGTCATCCACCTCAATGATATGAAGGGTAATGTGTCTCTTGGTGGAGGGTTAAATGACAGCATAGACACCCATGGGCAGGAGATCTGGGACACCGAGGTAGACACAGACACCTGGATAGAAGGGAAGGGGCAACTCCTAACTGTATGTGGGGTTTGATGGTTGTAGGAGGCTGGCCTGGCTTGTAGTGGGTACCAAAGGTACTTACACCCTGTGCCATGTCCAGTTATCCCTTGTTAGTAGAATAGAGGTGTTTCTAGCAGCTTAGGCTGATAGAAGGTAGCTATGGCAAAGCAGCTTAGGCTGAACTAGGAGACACGCAAAGCTCCTACTACACCACTTATATCATATGCACAATATCATAAGAAAACACAATACTCAGAGTTACTAAAAATAAAGGTACTTTATTTTTATGACAATATGCCAAAGTGAGTACCCTCAGTAAGAAGGTAAGTAATATACACAAGTTATATGTACACAAACCCAAAACAGGTAAGTAAGAGTCAGAAAAGTAATGCGAACAGTGTAGAATTACAATAGGTTGCAATAGGTAAACATAGGTCTAGGGGCAACACAAACCATATACTCCAAAAGTGGAATGTGAATCACGAATGGACCCCAGACCTATGGGAGCTTGTAGAGGGTCACTGGGACTGTAAGAAAACAGTCAGGGTGTCCAAGATACCCCACCCCAAGACCCTGAAAAGTATGAGTAAAGTACACCTACTACCCCAAAAGGACACAATAGTCGTGATAGGGGGATTCTGCAAGAACAACAAACACCAGCAAAGCACTGAAGATGGATTCTTGGACCTGAGGACCTGCAAGGCAAGGGGACCAAGTCCAAGAGTCACGATAGTGTCCGGGGGGGGCAGGAGCCCAGGAAACCCCGGATGAAGGTGCTAGGAAGCTGCCTCCGGATGGAAGAAGCTTGGTATTCTGCAACAACGAAGAGGACTACGAACTTCTTCTTTGGATGGAAGATGTCCATGAAGGTTGCAGAAGTGTTCCCACACAGAAATACCACAAACAAGCCTTGCTAGCTGCAAGGGTTGTGGTAGAGCGTTTTTTGGGTTCTGCTGGGGACCAGGAAGGACCAGGATGTTGCCCCTTGGAGGAGGAGACAGAGGGGGTCTCAGCAACTCAGAGAGCCCCCACAGAAGCAGGCAGCACCCACAGATGTACCAGAGCAGGCACTTAGAAGATTTGTGAACCAGAGCTGGCTCAGAGTCACAAAGGAGGGTCCCACGACATCAGAGGCCAACTCAGAGGGTTGAGCACTGCAGGACGGAGTGCTGGGGACCCAGGCTAGGCTGTGCACAAAGGAAATCCTGGAAGAGTGCACAGCAGCCGGAGCAGCTGCAAATCACGCAGTACACAGGTTTGCAGTCTAGCGTGGGGAGGCAAGGACTTACCTCCACCAAACTTGGACTGAAGGATCACTGGACTGTGGGAGTCACTTGGATAGAGTTCCTGTGTTCCAGGGACCACGGTCGTCAGGATGAGAGGGGACCCAGAAGACCGGTGATACAGTCTTTTGGTGCCTGCGTTAACAGGGGGAAGATTCCGTCAACCCACAGGAGATTTCTTCTTGGCTTCCAGTGCAGGGTGAAGGCAGACAGAGCATGCACCACCAGGAAACAGTCAAGAAAGTCGGCAGGATGAGGCGCTACAATGTTGCTGGTAGTCGTCTTGCTACTTTGTTGCGGTTTTGCAGGCGTCCTGGAGCAGTCAGCGGTCGATCCTTGGCAGAAGTCAAAGAGGGAAGTGCAGAGGAACTCTGGTGAGCTCTTGCATTCGTTATCTGAAGAATACCCCAGAGGAGAGACCCTAAATAGCCAGAAAAGGATGTTTGGCTACCAAGAAAGGAAAGAGCCTATCAGAGGGGGTCTCTGACGTCACCTGCTGGCACTGGCCACTCAGAGCAGTCCAGTGTGCCCCCAACACCTCTGTTTCCAAGATGGCAGAGGTCTGGGACACACTGGAGGAGCTCTGGGCACCTCCCCTGGGAGGTACTGGTCAGGGGAGTGGTCACTCCCCTTTCCTTTGTCCAGTTTCGTGCCAGAGCAGGGCTAGGGGATCCCTGAACCGGTGTAGACTGGCTTATGCAGAGATGGGCACCATATGTGCCCATCAAAGCATTTCCAGAGGCTGGGGGAAGCTACTCCTCCCCAGCCCTTCACACCTATTTCCAGAGGGAGAGGGTGTAACACCCTCTCTCAGAGGAAATCCTGTGTTCTGCCTTCCTGGGCCAGGGCTGCCTGGACCCCAGGAGGGCAGAATCCTGTCTGAGGGGTTGGCAGCAGCTGCAGTGGAAACCCCGGAAAGGCAGTTTGGCAGTACCCGGGTTCTGTACTAGAGACCCGGGGGATCATGGAATTGTCCCCCCAATACCAGAAATTGGGGTGACAATTCCATGATCTGAGACATGTTACATGGCCATGTTCGGAGTTACCATTGTGACGCTATACATAGGTAGTGACCTATGTATAGTGCATGCGTGTATTGGTGTCCCCGCACTCACAAAGTTCGGGGAATTTGCCCTGAACGATGTAGGGGCAACTTGGCTAGTGCCAGGGTGCCCACACACCAAGTAACTTGGCACCCAACCTTCACCAAGTGAGGGTTAGACATATAGGTGACTTATAAGTTACTTACGTGCAGTGAAAAATGACTGTGAAATAACGTGGACGTTATTTCACTCAGGCTGCAGTGGAAGGCCTGTGTAAGAATTGTCAGAGCTCCCTATGGGTGGTAAAAGAAATGCTGCAGCCCATAGAGATCTCCTGGAACCCCAATACCCTGGGTATCTAAGTACCATATACAAGGGAATTATATGGGTGTACCAGTGTGCCAATGAGAATTGGTAAAATTAGTCACTAGCCTGCAGTGACAATTTTAGAAAGCAGAGAGAGCATAAACACTGAGGTTCTGGTCAGCAGAGCCTCAGTGATACAGTTAGGCACCACACAGGGAACACATATAGGCCACAAACTTATGAGCACTGGGGTCCTGGCTAGCAGGATCCCAGTGACACATAACAAACACACTGACAACATAGGGTTTTCACTATGAGCACTGGGCCCTGGCTAGCAGGATCCCAGTGAGACAGTGAAAACACCCTGACATATACTCACAAAGAGGCCAAACGTGGGGGTAACAAGGCTAGAAAGAGGCTACCTTCCTACAATGGTGTAGTTGAAAATTCAACTTTGGGGGAGTATTAATATTTGATCAATCAATGCACACAACAACAAGGCACCTTTATAGACAAACAACACATTTTCACACACAAACCAAGTCACATCCGCCTTATTGGATTTCCCCATTATAAACTCTCCATCAACCCCAGCACGTAGGCATGTGGTTAAGCAGGCTCTGTGGCCCTAGGGACCAGGCCTGAAAGTTAATGACTGACAGGTCACAGGTGAGGTAACACTTAGCCATCAGCCAAACACACAAGCTTAGATCAGATCCTGCATATAGGCAACCACACTACAATGGTCCCTGGAGACGTGACCACGCATTCCTCGGGCCGGACATCTAGACACGACTCGCTGGCCCACATAGTATCCATGCCAGTTTGAGGCCCACCTGCATTCCCTATATGGAAATTGTATCTATTTCTCCTTGTCAACAGTTTGCATATTTCATCAGCGAAAGAATGTTTTCTGGGTTTATTACTCCCAGAGAAATGTATAATATGTGTCATTTCTATGTTCTATGAGAGGCTGTGCTGTAGCTGCTTTCCTGGCCGTAATGTTTAAATAAACAAACGGTCTCCTTTTTTGTCAGATGCCTCTTGTCTCTTGTGTTTTTTTAGGTAAATCCTCATTTGAGTAACAGGTGTGTGAGGAGCTGGAGTTGGATTTTGGTGTGAAGGAATTGAGTTTGGTCTGTTTGAGGCATTTGAGCTGAGTATGTGTGTAGAGGGTAAATGTTTGGTGGAGCTTGAGCTAGGTGTATGTAGAGCTAGAACTGGGACTGTGCGGATTTTGATTTGTAAGTGCGGTGCTGTACTTAGATATGTATGAGGAGCAAGATTTCTGTATGAGGAGCTGGATTTGGATGTCTGTGAGATTCTGGAGTTGCTGCATCTTTTTTGGAGAGCTACAGCTTGATTCCCGTGTTCCTGTTTGTATCCCGTTAAAGGAACTAAGGGTTTGCATGTGCGTTTCTGTGGGTTTCTGTGTGTGTCAAAGGGGGTGAAATGGAGGTGCTGGAGGAGCTGGAATTTGATCTGTGACAGAGTAGCCAAATCTGCAAGGAGGAATCTTTGGTTGTCTGAAGGAGGTTGTGCTGGGTCCAAGTAATTATCCAGCTTCTCTCTCTCTTCTCGGTTCCAATGTTTTTCAGTTTCAATTGTTTTTGTGGATAAAATTGTCGGTGAGAGAACACATTACTATATCATTACAGTTTTGAAACCATAATCTGTAAATTATTTTGTTTACTGTATCGAACCATAGTTGCGTTAATCTGTACACCTTTAAATCACGATTAAAACTCTAAAGGATTCTATAATTTAAAAACAAAAAAAAACCAATGTACAAAGACCTGAAAAACAATGTATATGTTTGAAGTTATTCTGGTCTACTTGTAAAGGTGCTGGTCGACATTTTGTAGTTTAGACCTGGAAATAAGTTGTTTTGAAATTAGAGATGAGGTGGGATGGTTACAGAATGGATCTCCCAGGAAACAGACGTAATCAGTATCAGCCTGAATTATGGTTTGATGATCCACCACCTCTACGTCAGTGGTTCTAGCCATGCTGCCAAAACCGGAGTTTAGTGAATGGGTACTTTTTCCTTTGATGAGTCTCCCTCCTTCATGGCAGCAACAATTTTGGAGGAAAGATTTCCATGGCAACAGGTGGCATTGTGGAGCTTAAGACACGTGCACAACACTCAAGGAAACTGAAGAAAACATCGAACCAGGGTCCAGATGAAGGAAATTCGCGAGTCGCAAAGCCGGATGCAGGATGGTGTCCCTGACACCATCTGCGAGTCGCAAGGGAGTCGCAAAGGCCCACCTCATTAATATTAATGAGGTGGGTCGCAATTTGCGACCCCCTTGTGACTCGCAGCACTCACAAGGATGGTGGCCTGCTGGAGACAGCAGACCACCATGTCTGTGACTGCTTTTAAATAAAGCAATTTTTTTTTGCAATGCAGCCCATTTTCCTTAAGGGAAAACGAGATGCATTACAAACGAAAAAATGAAACGTGTCGGTTTCATTTTTTCAGGGCAGGCAGTGGTCCATAGGACCACTGCATGCTCTTAAAAAATGTTTGAAGGGCCATTCACAAAGGGGAAGGGGTCCCATGAGGACCCCTTCCCTTTTGCGAATGGGTTACCACCAGTGTGACACTGGTGGTATCTGCGAATTGCTTTGCAACCGCATTCGCGGTCACAAAGCAATCCTGCATCGCAATGCGACTCGCAAATAGGAAAGGGAACATGCTACATCTGGCCCCAGGTGTCCATACAATCATACAAAAGTGGAATAAATCTGTGAAAATATTAGACTAAGAGTTTAAAATGTACAAGACACACAATAATGGCAACTAAACACAAAATTGTTTTATGTTATGTATGATTTATAGAACCCAGATCTGTGACTGGGGGTGAATGTTTGATTTGTTCTGCATTCCGTCCATCATCTGTTGTTTTTGCATTTGTCGCCCCAAGTGGGAAGGGTATGCCGAGACGTGGGTCCCATGCTTCCCATGCCACCAGATTCAAGCTAGCTTGGCTGATGAAGGGTGATACCCTGAAACCGGTCCTAGGATGCTTGTTTCTGGTCCAGGGAGGACCTGGCCTGGCAGTTCGGGCTGAATTGTTCCCATGGGGAACAGGGTCAAGACTGATTTGCATATGGCTGGGTCCAAACTGGAATGGCATGGCAATCAAAAAAACTGATAGATTAAACCCAGATCTGTGACTGGGGGTGAATGTTTGATTTGTTCTGCATTCCGTCCATCATCTGTTGTTTTTACATTTGATTTATAGAACCAGCATCTAAGAATGAACTCGTACAGAAAGGAATTTCCAAAATGAACTCGAAGCAAAAACTCAGGCAGACTCTCAGGCCCTCCTTACAATACCTCAAAATTACCACAACCATTGTAATACGAGCTTCGATATTTTATATATATTTTGTTTCTATCCAGCATTAATTACTTTACACTGTGGTATCATGGAAAAGACAATTGAAATATTGGCGTATAGAATTCTCGGATCAAATGACACAGCAATATTTATAATGGAAAACTATATGTATCTTTGCTTTCGGGACCTTATCTTCTCTGTGGCCTGTAAACCGCTTGTGCAGTTTAAAAAAAATCAGAACCTGGTGGCAGAAAGTGTTTGTCCACTTGCCATTTGAAGCAAGCATTGGCAAAGCCAATAGGTCTGCCCTTTTCAGGATGTGTTTGGTACTAGTTGATGGACTTTATGTTTTGCCTAACCTGTCCTTAGAATAAAATCCCTACTGAGGTAACATCATGGACTATAACAATAGGGAAAAGTGCCTCTTAGTTGCTCACCTGGCCTTAGCACAGTTTACCTCTATAACCTCAAAGAAACATGTCATGGACAGGAATCAAAAAATGAAATGTGTGTGGTATGCGATTAGGTTAATAGGCATACTAAGCACATTACTGTGCAGTGAGGGGCATATTTATACTCTGTTTGCGCCGAATGTGCGTCAAAAAGTTTGAAGCACATTTGGCGCAAACCGTGCACCATATTTAAACTTTGACACCCGAGCCCGCGAACGTCAAAATTCCTCAGTGTACGTCATTTTTTGGATGCAGGAAACTGCCTTGCGTTAATGACATGCAAGGTAGGTGTTCCCGCCCAAAAAATGACTTTGAGACCTGTGCGCCTTCTTTATACTCCTGCGTAATTTTGACGCACAGGAGGGGGCGGGCCTTAAAAAACAGCGCACATCCTGATGTGCGCTGTTTTTTAATGCCTGGGTGAGGGCAGGCGGTAAGGGACCTGTGGGCTCACTTCCAGGGTCTGTGACCATGGAAGGAGTCCAGAGGTGCCCTTCCCTGCCCCCAGGGACACCCCCTGCACCCTCGTCCAACCCTAGAGGACACCCATGGATGGGGGACCCATCCTAGGTAAGTACAGGTAAGTTGAGGTAAGTATTATTTTTATTTTTTTAAAGTGGCATGGGGGGCCCTAATTTGGGTCCCCCTACATGCCACTGTGCCCAATGGCCATGCCCAGGGAACAGAAGTACCCTGGTCATGGCCACTGGGCAAGGGGGCATGACTCCTGTCTTTGCTAAAACAGGAGTCATTTCAATGGGGGTTGTGCATCAAAAAATGGCGCAAGTCAGGTTTGAGGCATGATTTTTGACTCAAACCTGACTTGCACCATTTTTTGATGCACAACCCCCATTTTCCCCTATGCCGGCAAACGTCATTCCTTAAATAAGGCGCCCGCATGGTGCGTAGGAATAGCATTATCCGATGTTAAAAATGTTCCACTGGTTTGCATCAAAAAGTATAAATATGTGCCTAAGTACTTTTGACAGGGGGTAGTATTTTTGTTGCATCTTTAATAAAGCCTCTGTGCACCCATGTTTTTAATTTTGTGAACACAATGATGTAATTCCAACATCATGTTATCATGACAGGAGAGTAAAGCAACTATTTGCCCATGGGTAAGTAATCAATAGCAAAATACCTTTGTAATGTAGTAAGGCATGGAAACAGCTCATAAAAAAGAAACAATACATTATCAATTACATTGTAGTCAACCAGCAAATTAAATACATCAAAAACACAATCTGGTTCTCATGTCGCAACTACAGTGTAACAAAAGAATGCCCCTACACCAAAACCTAAAGGGATAACAAATGGAACAATATAACTATCCTCAAAACGTAGTAATTTCAAACAAAGGAAAAGCAAACAAAACGCATGAAAGGTAATAGCTGAAATACACTAACCCAAAGCCCACTCTCTTCATGTATATATTTTTTCCACTTTTTTTTAAAGAATTGATAAGAACACCAAGCCCTAAAGATATTTTGTAGCCAGACTTAGAAAGCATCAGCATAGATTGTTTATCGGAGCAGAGGTGTTACGGTAGGTGTATATGTAAAGTACACTATCACCCGCGAAGCATAGGAGCCCTTTTCTTCTCTCGCTGAGTACCTTTATTCAGATTTAAGCATATACACAAATTGAAATAAAACACAGTTACTGGTACTGCTGTTGGATAAATTGCCCTGGACGTTTTTTTTGAGCAAGCAAATATGATAAGGAATAATATAGGATAACAGTGACCTTGATTGCTTAAGTACAAACTGGTGACTTTGCAGTTATGAAAGTAAATAACTAAGTTGGTTTAAATAAGAAGTGCAAACATTAGAAATACTTGCATGTTGATTGTATGTGCGGCAAACAGCCTTACCGGTGTGGATACTGAGCACTTTGTCCTAAGAAACTGGTGGTATTGTCACACACATCATTTATCTACTTAACAATTGTATCTGTTCTGCGGTGCTGTTGTTGCTGATGTCACCCATTTGTATGTCCTAGGTCTGTTTTATTTCTCTATTGTTCTATGTAAAAAGAGCTCTCAAGTTTTGCAGGTCCATACAGCAGTATCTCATGTGTGGGGTTTTGCTCCACCTTGTAGGTAGGTAGTCCTCCCAATATATTAATAGGACTACAAGTCCCACAATACTAAGCAACAACCTGGACTGAAAGAGCTACTACCTCAAGGACCTGGGAAACTTGGGGAGGTCTATGTAAAGTGCTTCCCTTCCCATTAGATGTGGTTAACGTTATTATAATACTCAAATTAAAAAAATAATAAATAAGCATAAAGAAAAGATGGTCGCAAAAATTGAAACGTAGAGGCACTCGTTAATAAGGTCCTCACGTTCACCTAAAGTGCCTAGAGTAAAGCATTGGAAACATTGGAAACATTTGATGTCCCTTCTCCAATTTGGGAAACATAGGCCACGATTTAAGAGGGCCTACCGCCTCCATGAGCCACATTAACGTAATTTTTTTTTAATGCTAATATGGCCCAATGAGGCCAAAATGGCCACGCCATATTTATATAGTGGTGCAATGCATGCATTGTCCCACTTTGTAACCCCTTGCGCCACATTATGCCTGCACCATGCATAATGTATGCAAGTAGGGCGTTCCCACGTTAGGGGGAAGCAAAAGTGGCGCAGTGGAATCTAGGAGATTCCACTGCATCATTTTTTGTGGCTACTTTTAAGGTCCTGCACAAAGCAGGCATTAAAAGGGTGCACACCATTGCTCTCATGGTAGCGGTAGGGGTAGGGGGAAGCTAAGGGGCATAAGAAAAGTGGCACTACATTGGATGCAGCCCCACTTTTCTTAAATCAAGCCCATAATGTCTTAATGATCTGATGGTTTGTCATTCATTGAAAACTAATGACTTAATTTACTACTCCTGCAACCAAACTAAACGAAGGATGTGAAAATTTTAATTTAACAATTTGCTGGGCCCTACAGTGTGATCAATAACTGCACACCTCTCCTATCCAACCAAATTTAGGATATCCAACTACATAGTGACAATCTCCAGTGTCACATGTGAAGTTGCTAAGAAATTAAGGATCATCATATGATCTGGATGAGGGAACAAATTACCATACATATCCTGGGATCTTTATGAAGGGCTACAAAGCATTATTGCTCATGAAGGAAATGCTTATTTTACTCAAAATATTGAGGTGGCCAAAAATTCCCCAAACTAACTTTTCCAGGTTGTGTCCAAATTGGCCTCAGTCCCTAGGAATGATATGATCAGTAGCAGTCAGCCCTTTTGAGATACACTCACAAATTTCTTTCTGGGCAATGCGGTCCATATTTTTAACAAATTTGACCAAAATAGACTGGCAAACAGGATGGTATAAATCAACCTGATTTCCCTGAGGATTTTTCTCAATTTAGCAACTTCTCTCCTCTCTTAGTAAACCAAGTAACCTTGTTAATTCAAGGTACCAAGGTCCAGATTTATACTTGCTTTGTGCTGAATTAATGTAATTTGTTTACGCTAATTCAGCGCAAACCCAATGCCATATTTAGACCCATCTGTCACAAATATAAGTGTTAACATAATTTTTCAAATGCGTGAAACCTCCTTCCAGGAATGAGATGCTGGGTAGGAGTTTCCATCCAAAAATTGACTCAAACACCCTAGTGCTATATTTAACCACCTGGACAAGAAAGACGCAGAGGTGGGAGGCAGACCCCAAAAATGACGTTAACGCCGATTTGCTTCAAAATATAACGCCTGGGTCAGGGCAGACATTAAAATGAGACAAGCACACCTCTGCTTAAGGAAAACACACAGAAGCAACATTACAACCCACAGGAGAAAATGGAGGTGATACTGATACAGCTTGCTAGTGGGCACAGAGGACAGCAACCACACCAGCAATCACCAGCACGACAACGCGGCCCACAAAGGCAATGCAGAAGGCAGGAGAGGGTCTTCAGAACCAAGACAACCCTCATTGACCTCAGGGACCTGGACATCATTAGGACTTATAGACTCAACCGGCAAGCCATACTACACCTGCTGCACCACATTGAGCCACAAATAGCAGCCAGCCTGCAGACCCAACACAACATACCATCTATAAAGCTGCTTGCTGTCCTGCACATGCTGGCAAGTGACTCATCCCAAACAACGGGTGCACTTGTTGGTGGTGTCTCACAGTCGTCGTTCTCTGCATTCCTGCCAAAGGTGTTAGAGGCCATCATCTCCCTGATACCCCGCCACATCAGATTCCCCAACACCCAACAAAAGCAGCAGAAGAACAAACAGATAGGGTTCAATCAAATCCATGGCTTCAAGCATGTGCTTTGTGCAATTGACTGCACCCATGTTTGCTCGTAACACATCCAGCAATAGAGCATTTATATCAAAATCACAAGCACCTGTATTCCATTAATGTGCAGGGCATAGTAGACCACAGCAGATTATTCATAAACATTTTGGCCAAGTATCCTGGAAGTGTCCATGACGCCTACATATTCCGGCACAGTATGATCAATGAACAATTCCAGGATGGACAATTTGGAAATGGCCTACTTGTGGGTAAGCCTACAAATCTAGTAATGTACACACAACACCCCAACCCTGTTGGACACACAAGACATACCCCACTACAGTTACATATGGCCAGGATTACACACATGTGCAGGTGATAATACATATGCACCATGCAGCACAATCAATGCATTTGAGAAAGTAGCCTCTTTCTAGCATGGTTACCCCCACTTTTGGCCTGTTTATGAGTGTGTGTCAGTGCGTTTTTGCTGTGTCACTGGGATCCTGCTAGCCAGGACCCCAGAGCTCATAGATAAAAACCTATATGTCAGTGTGTTTTGCCTCTTTCACTGGGGTCCTGCTAGCCAGGACCCCAGTGCTCATAGTTTGTGGCCTAATGTATGTTTTGTCAGTAGTGCTTGACTGTGTCACTGAGGCTCTGCTAACCAGAACCTCAGTGCTTATGTGTTCTCTGCTTTTAAAATTGTCACTGTAGGCTAGTGACTTAATTTACCAATTTCAACAGGCACACTAGACCCCCCTTATAAGTCCCTAGTATATGGTACCTAGGTACCCACTGGATTGGTGTTCCAGGAGATCCACATGGGCTGCAGAATTTCTTTTGCCACCTATAGGGAGCTCAGACAAACCCTTGCACAGGCCTGCCAATGCAGCCTGCGTGAAATGATGCACACGTTATTTCACAGCCATTTTCACTGCACGTAAGTAACTTATAAGTCACCTATATGTCTAACCTTCACTTGCTGAAGGTTAGGTGGAAAGATACTAAGTGTGACGGCACCTTTGCACTAGCAAAGGTGCCCCCACATTGTTTAGGGCCATTTTCCCAGACTTCATGAGTGCGAGGACACCTTTACACGGGTGCACTACGTATAGGTCAATACCTATACAGGGAGTGCAGAATTATTAGGCAAGTAGTATTTTTGAGGATTAATTTTATTATTGAACAACAACCATGTTCTCAATGAACCCAAAACACTCATTAATATCAAAGCTGAATATTTTTGGAACTTGTTTGTAGTTTGTTTTTAGTTTTAGCTATGTTAGGGGGATATCTGTGTGTGCAGGTGACTATTACTGTGCATAATTATTAGGCAACTTAACAAAAAAAAATATATACCCATTTCAATTATTTATTATTACCAGTGAAACCAATATAACATCTCAACATTCACAAATATACATTTCTGACATTCAAAAACAAAACAAAAACAAATCAGTGACCAGTATAGCCACCTTTCTTTGCAAGGACACTCAAAAGCCTGCCATCCATGGATTCTGTCAGTGTTTTGATCTGTTCACCATCAACATTGCGTGCAGCAGCAACCACAGCCTCCCAGACACTGTTCAGAGAGGTGTACTGTTTTCCCTCCTTGTAAATCTCACATTTGATGATGGACCACAGGTTCTCAATGGGGTTCAGATCAGGTGAACAAGGAGGCCATGTCATTAGATTTCCTTCTTTTATACCCTTTCTTGCCAGCCACGCTGTGGAGTACTTGGACGCGTGTGATGGAGCATTGTCCTGCATGAAAATCATGTTTTTGTTGAAGGATGCAGACTTCTTCCTGTACCACTGCTTGAAGAAGGTGTCTTCCAGGAACTGGCAGTAGGACTGGGAGTTGAGCTTGACTCCATCCTCAACCCGAAAAGGCCCCACAAGCTCATCTTTGATGATACCAGCCCAAACCAGTACTCCACCTCCACCTTGCTGGCGTCTGAGTCGGACTGGAGCTCTCTGCCCTTTACCAATCCAGCCACGGGCCCATCCATCTGGCCCATCAAGACTCACTCTCATTTCATCAGTCCATTAAACCTTAGAAAAATCAGTCTTGAGATATTTCTTGGCCCAGTCTTGACGTTTCAGCTTGTGTGTCTTGTTCAGTGGTGGTCGTCTTTCAGCCTTTCTTACCTTGGCCATGTCTCTGAGTATTGCACACCTTGTGCTTTTGGGCACTCCAGTGATGTTGCAGCTCTGAAATATGGCCAAACTGGTGGCAAGTGGCATTGTGGCAGCTGCACGCTTGACTTTTCTCAGTTCATGGGCAGTTATTTTGCGCCTTGGTTTTTCCACACGCTTCTTGCGACCCTGTTGACTATTTTGAATGAAACGCTTGATTGTTCGATGATCACGCTTCAGAAGCTTTGCAATTTTAAGAGTGCCGCATCCCTCTGCAAGATATCTCACTATTTTTGACTTTTCTGAGCCTGTCAAGTCCTTCTTTTGACCCATTTTGCCAAAGGAAAGGAAGTTGCCTAATAATTATGCACACCTGATATAGGGTGTTGATGTCATTAGACCACACCCCTTCTCATTACAGAGATGCACATCACCTAATATGCTTAATTGGTAGTAGGCTTTCGAGCCTATACAGCTTGGAGTAAGACAACATGCATAAAGAGGATGATGTGGTCAAAATACTAATTTGCCTAATAATTCTGCACTCCCTGTATGTAGCTTCACAATGGTAACTCCGAATATGGCCATGTAACATGTCTAAGATCATGGAATTGTCCCCTCATTCCAAATCTGGTATTGGGGAGCCAATTCCATGCATCCTGGGGGCCCCACCATGGACCCCCAGTACTGCCAAACCAGCTCGCTGAGGCTTGCACTGCAGCTACAGCTGCTGCCACCTCACAAACAGGGTTCTGCCCTCCTGGGGGCTGGGCAGCCCAGTATCAGGAAGGCAGAACAAAGAATTTCCTCTGAGAGCAGGGTGTTCCACCCTCTCCCTTTGGAAATAGGTGTTACAGGCTGGGGAGGATTAGCCTCCCCCAAGTTCAGGAAATGCTTTGAAGGGCACAGATGGTGCCCTCCTTGCATAAGTCAGTCTACATCGATTCAGGGACCCCTTCTCCCCTGCTCTGGTGCAAAACTGGACAAAGGAAAGGGGAGTGACCACTCCCCTGTCCATCACCACCCTAGGGGTGGTGCCCAGAGCTCCTCCAGTGTGTCCCAGACTTCAGCCATCTTGCTTTGCAAGGTGTGGTGGCACTCTGGAGGGCTCTGAGTGGCCAGTGCCAGCAGGTGACGTCAGAGACCCCTCCTGATAGGTCCATCCCTGAAAAGGTAACCAATCCTCCTCTCAGGGCTATTTAGGGACTCTCCTGTGAGCTCTCGTCAGATTCTGCTTGCAAGTTTCGTTCAGGAATCCTCTGCAACAACTTCAGTATCCTCTGACCTTGGATCAATCGCAGCCTGCTCCAAGAAACGCAGTAACTGCAACAAAGTATCCAAAAGAGATACTTTTCTTCTGGAACCTCATCTCCAAGTCAGCAACTCCAACAGTTTCCACTGTGTGCACACTCTGGGGACTCCCTGTCTTCATCCTGCACCAGAAAGACCGAAGAAATCTCCTGTGGAGTGACGGAGTCACTCCCCTGCTCTAAGCAGGCACCTTCCAAGACAATGACTGGTACCCTTGTACTCCTCTCATAGTGATGAGCATGCTCCTAAGGACACAGAGGGTGGACATCATCGACAAAGACTGTCCTGAGGGCCTGCTGATGCAATTTGGAGGAGGTAAGACCTTGCCTTCCCCGAGAGCGATGGTACTCCTGTGTACTGCGTCCTCCTCACCTCACGAGGCCTCTGTGCACCATTGGCAAAATTCCTTCATGCACAGCCTGGCCCAGGTCCCCAGCACTCCATCCTGCGACGCTCAAGTCACTGAGTTGTTCTCTGGCGGCGTGGGACCTTCTTTTGTTGTGCTGCATCAACCGTGTTTTGCACCTCCTTTGTCCCCGGATCATGTGACTCCGGGGGGTGCTGGCTGGCATCCTGAGGGCTCTCTAAAGTGCTGAGAGCCCACTCTTCCTCCTCACACAGAGCTGAGGCCCCCAGGTCCCTCCTGGGTCCATCCAACGCCATTATTACGCAAAACGCAAGCCAAGGTTTGTTGGTGACTTCCAACACGAAATCACACCTGCAACGATCTTCACATTGTGGGACATCCTTTGCGTTATGCAGGGACCCGCTGGCACCTTACTAGCGTGCATTCCTGGAGTCTTCAACTAACTGGGGACTCTTCTTTTGCACCCTCTTCTGGGTTGGCAGGGGCTCCTGTCCTTCCTGGAACTTCTTTGACCTGGTCCCTTTCCTTTGTAGGACTTCAGGTCCAGGAATCCAGCATTTGTTCTTTGCAGTCTTGGTTGGTTGCTGCTAAATCCCAATCACGAGGTGTAGTGTGTCTTAAGGAAACTTGCAGTACTTTACTCCTGCTTTTCTGGGCTCTGGGGTGGGGTAATTTACTTACTTTTACTGTATTGTTACTTTCCCAGGGATTCTGCACACACTACACTTGTCTAGGGGGGAAGTTGTGATTCGCATTCCACTTTCTTAGTATATGGTTTGTATTGCCCCTAGACCTATTTTCTCCCATTGCATTCAAAAGCATTTCCTATTGTTTGCATTGTTCTATGACTATTTACTTGTCTAATGTTGGTGTCTAGTGTATATATTGTGTATAATACTTACCTCCAAAAGGAGTATTGTCTCTAACATATTTTTGTTACTGTGTCACCCAAATAAATCCCTTTATTTTTGGTAACACTGAGTATTGTCTTTACTTGTGTATAAGTACTGTGTAACTATAAGTGGTATTGCAGGAACTTTGTATGTCTCCTAGTTCAGCCTAAGCTCCTTTGCTATAGCTACCTCTATCAGACTAAGCTTCTAGAACACTACTACATTTCACTAATAAGGGATAACTGGACCTGGTATAAGGTGTAAGTACCCAAGGTACCCACTACAAACCAGGCCAGCCTCCTACAGTGCACAACACCAATACATAAACCCACATGTACGTAACACACCCACAACTTGACAGGCACACCACAGGAAGGACAAGTGCAGACATGTACCCTTTGAAAACAACAGAACTACACACACCACCACAAGTGCCCTCAGGTTGCCCACTCTGCACACACCACACACACTACACCAAACAAACAATATCACAGACACGTCAAATGCATACACCATGCCCATGCCATGTCATGTAACTTCCACAGATGTCTCAAGTCATGCTGTGCAAATCACTGCCAGAACAACTATCAAACACCACACAACTTGCGCCTGTATCAACTGCATCTCATCAACACATACCTAACTTACCAGTAGTGTGCAGAGACATCTGCCTGACGCATTGGCTCACACACATAGGAATACAAGATCAAACCCAATCACATACCATGTGCCAGTGTGAGAAGTGGAACCACAGTCACTGTGTAGTGAAACCTCACATGCAACACTCACTGACCGACAACACGATCATGTCTGTACATGTCTGTACCAGATACAAGAAATGGCTTAACAGGGGGCAGAGACACAGTCAGACATCCAGATCATGGATGTCATAGTGGGACCCAGTGGGAGGCATCAGGACATCACTGACCTCACATGCACTGTGCCAAGGGACACATTTGCTAAGTAGCTGGGCTACGTTTCATAGCCTTACCTGTGCATGTGTCGACAGAAGAAATGCACATTAATGTTTTGGAAGATACACACTGCTAGTTATGTTGATCATCCTGTGACAATGGGATACACACCGTTGGACACCTCATGGCTGACTCAAACATTAGTTGCCAATCAGGAACACCAAGGGAACAATGTAATAGCCCACAGTTCCATACTCATGGCCTTCACTGTATGTACATCTGATGCAGATGACCATTTCTTCATAACTTGAAGCTACATTCTAAATTGGCCACCATCCCATGCTGTATATAGCGTGGAAGGGGTGTGCAATGTTTCTTGATGCAGGTCTGTCACCACAAGATACATAGCATGAAGGTGCAGACTCACATGTAGCTGTCCCCTAAAACCTGAGGAAGTGCTAACAACAAATACCACCCCAAGGGTGTAGTATGCAGGTTGCAAATAGGAAGTCGACTGTGCTATGAACTCAGATGAATGTGGCACAAATGCATGCTGCACATTGCTGCATACACAGAAAGAGCCAATTGGCCATCAAAAAAGCATATGTCCACGCCAGTGTACCGTCCAGCACAGATACATCCACCTCCACAAGGCAGATAACCAAGTATCCTGTGGTAGGGATGGTAGCGTTGGTACACGACTACACATGAGCAACTGGCACAGGGGACAACAAAGGGTTGCCAAGTAACATGTCACACATGGGGCATTCTTGCATAGCTGAAATGTTGCAGGACAAAGCAGCCAATTTAGGAGACATATTGTGCACTCACGCTTACCAATGTCATAGGCCCTAAGTGTCACACATCATCTGCAATGACACGTGTCAAAGGGGAGGGGATGTCCAGGCACTGTAGTGCTACCATGTTGCCACCACATCTCACCCCATTCTGTTGTTAGGATGTGTCATGTCCCCTCTAGTGATAGCACACTGATCCAAATGTGTACTACACAACGCATGGTACATACATAATGACTATCAGTGTGGAATCCAAATCAAGTGTTCTAGGTCCTTGACCCAAACACAAGATTGTCATGCCCAACAACCTAGTGCTGAGGAAAGATCACACAAGGATAGGAACTCACACCAAAACACAAATACTTATGAGCCACAACCAGATCCTAATATCAACTGCCATGCTACATGACTCACCTGTTGCAAGCCCTTACAACAAATTGCTCCTGTAATTTTTTGCAGCGGATCTGGGTTACAGTATAGAGCCATGGATAATTACCTCCTTTCACAACCTAAACACAGCAGCAGAGCATGCATATAATGAGGGACATGGGAGAACACATAACATTGTGGAGAGGACATTTGGCATCCTGAAGTCCAGATTCAGGTGCCTGGACATCACAGGAGGCAGCCTCCTATATGCCCCACAGATAGTCCGCAAGATCATATTGACTTATGCTATGTGTATGGATGAATGTACCATTATATGAGCAGGTTGATGACCTGCCTGAGGAGGAGGAGGAGGATGGTGGAAAAGAAAATGAGGGAGAAGACCACAGCACAGCTGATGGGATACGCCACAGACTGCACATTGTACAGAACTTCTTCACATAATCATCATGCAATTCACCTTGTAAATTTGTCAATAAACATCTCTCTCATTTACACAATCTGCCTTTGGTGCCTTCAATCTCTTAAACATATACTTTAGGATTATGAGTCTAAACTCACGGAGCATGTCACAAATACTGATCTGAAGAGTACTGTAGCAACATCACATGTGAAGCATAAGAGTGAACTGCTACCATCACACATCACAATTAGCCTCATTACTTGAATGTGACAACTGAAGGACAGAGTTTATGGACCACAACATATTAATTACATCCACGTTGCCAACTTGTACAACAATAGCTCATCACACAAGTAGGAGGCTGGACTGGCTTGTAGTGGATACCAAGAGGTACTTACACCTTGCACCAGGCCAATGTATCCCTTATTAGTGTAGAGGGGTGTCTAGCAGCTTAGGCTGATAGAAAAGGTAGCTTAGCAGAGCAGCTTAGACTGAACTAGGAGTAGAGTGAAGCTCCTACAGTACCACTAGTATCATATGCACAATATCATAAGAAAACACAATACACAGATATACTAAAAATAAAGGTACTTTATTTTTATGACAATATGCCAAAAGTATCTCAGTGAGTACCCTCAGTATGAGGATAGCAAATATACACAAGATATAGGTACACAATACCAAAATATGCAGTAATAGCAATAGAAAACAGTGCAAACAATGTATAGTCACAATAGAATGCAATGGGGGCACATAGGGGCAACACAAACCATATACTCTAGAAGTGGAATGCGAACCACGAATGGACCCCAAACCTAGGTGACCTTGTAGAGGGTCGCTGGGACTGTAAGAAAACAGTGAGGGTTAGAAAAATAGCCCACCCCAAGACCCTGAAAAGTGGGTGCAAAGTGCACCTAAGTTCCCCAAAGAGCACAGAAGTCGTGATAGTGGAATTCTGCAGGAAAGACCAACACCAGCAATGCAACAACGATGGATTTCCAGACGAGAGTACCTGTGGAACAAGGGGACCAAGTCCAAAAGTCACGATGAAGTCGGGAGTGGGCAGATGCCCAGGAAATGCCAGCTGTGGGTGCAAAGAAGCTGCCACCAGATGGTAGAAGCTGAGGATTCTGCAAGAACGACAAGGGATAGAAACTTCCCCTTTGGAGGATGGATGTCCCACGAAGAGTCGTGCAGAAGTGTTTTCCCGCAGAAAGACCGCAAACAAGCCTTGCTAGCTGCAAGGGTCGCGGTTAGGGTTTTTGGATGCTGCTGTGGCCCAGGAGGGACCAGGATGTCGCCAATTGCGTGAGGAGACAGAGGGGGTGCCCAGCAAGAGAAGAAGCCCACTCAGAAGCAAGCAGCACCCGCAGAAGTGCTGGAACAGGCACTACGAAGTGGAGTGAACCGGAGCTCACCCGAAGTTGCACAAGAGGGTCCCACGAAGCCGGAGGACAACTCAGGAGGTCGTGCAATGCAGGTTAGAGTGTCAGGGACCCAAGCTTGGCTGTGCACAAAGGAAATTCTCAGTAAGTGCACAGGAGCTGGAGTAGCTGCAAAACACGCAGTCCCCAGCAATGTAGTCTAGCGTGGGGAGGCAAGGACTTACCTCCACCAAACTTGGACTGAAGAGTCGCTGGACTGTGGGAGTCACTTGGACAGAGCTGCTGAGTTCAAGGGACCTCGCTCGTCGTGCTGAGAGGAGACCCAGAGAACCGGTGATGCAGTTCTTTGGTGCCTGCGGTTGCAGGGGGAAGATTCCGTCGACCCACGGGAGATTTCTTCGGAGCTTCTAGTGCAGAGAGGAGGCAGACTACCCCCACAGCATGCACCTCCCGGAAAACAGTCGAGAAGGCGGCAGGATCAGCGTTACAAGGTCGCAGTAGTCATCGTTGCTACTTTGTTGCAGTTTTGCAGGCTTCCAGCGCGGTCAGCAGTCGATTCCTTGGCAGAAGATGAAGAGAGAGATGCAGAGGAACTCTGATGAGCTCTTGCATTCGTTATCTAAGGAATTCCCCAAAGCAGAGACCCTAAATAGCCAGAAAAGGAGGTTTGGCTACTTAGGAGAGAGGATAGGCTAGCAACACCTGAAGGAGCCAATCAAAAGGAGTCTCTGACGTCACCTGCTGGCACTGGCCACTCAGAGCAGTCCAGTGTGCCAGCAGCACCTCTGTTTCCAAGATAGCAGAGGTCTGGAGCACACTGGAGGAGCTCTGGGCACTTCCCAGGGGAGGTGCAGGTCAGGGGAGTGGTCACTCCCCTTTCCTTTGTCCAGTTTTGCACCAGAGCAGGGCTGAGGGATCCCTGAACCGGTGCAGACTGGCTTATGCAGAGATGGGCACCATCTGTGCCCATCAAAGCATTTCCAGAGGCTGTGGGAGGCAACTCCTCCCCAGCCCTGACACCTTTTTCGAAAGGGAAAGGGTGTAACACCCTCTCTCTGAGGAAGTCCTTTGTTCTGCCTTCCTGGGCCAAGCCTGGCTGGACCCCAGGAGGGCAGAAACCTGTCTGAGGGTTTGGTAGCAGCAGCAGCTGCAGTGAAACCCCGGGAAAGGTAGTTTGGCAGTACCCAGGTCTGTGCTAGAGACCCGGGGAATCGTGGGATTGTCTCCCCAATACCAGGATGGCATTGGGGGGGCAATTCCATGATCTTAGAAATGTTACATGGCCATGTTCGTAGCTACCATTGTGAAGCTATACATAGGTAGTGACCTATGTACAGTGCACGCGTGTAATGGTGTCCCTGCACTCACAAAGTCCGGGGAATTTGCCCTGAACAATGTGGGGTCACCTTGGCTAGTGCCAGGGTGCCCTCACACTAAGTAACTTGGCACCCAACCTTTACCAGGTAAAGGTTAGACATATAGGTGACTTATAAGTTACTTAAGTGCAGTGGTAAATGGCTGTGAAATAACGTGGACGTTATTTCACTCAGGCGGCAGTGGCAGGCCTGTGTAAGAATTGTCAGAGCTCCCTATGGGTGAGAAAAAGAAATGCTGCAGCCCATAGGGATCTCCTGGAACCCCAATACCCTGGGTACCTCAGTACCATATACTAGGGAATTATAAGGGTGTTCCAGTATGCCAATGTAAATTGGTAAAAATTGGTCACTAGCCTGTTAGTGACAATTTGGAAAGAAATGAGAGAGCATAACCACTGAGGTTCTAATTAGCAGAGCCTCAGTGAGACAGTTAGTCATAACACAGGTAACACTTACAGGGCACACTTATGAGCACTGGGGCCCTGGCTGGCAGGGTCCCAGTGACACATACAACTAAAACAACATATACAGTGAAATATGGGGGTAACATGCCAGGCAAGATGGTACTTTCCTACACAAACCCCCCCAAACGAAGGACAATAAGACTAGCCATGACCTGATGAGTCTTCATTGTCTAAGTGGAAATATCTGGAGAGTCCATCTGCATTGGAGTGGGTACTCCCAGGTCTATGTTCCACTGTATAGTCCATCCCCTGTAGAGATATGGACCACCTCAATAATTTAGGGTTTTCACCTTTCATTTGTTTTAGCCACAGTAGAGGTTTGTGGTCTGTCTGAACAATGAAGTGAGTGCCAAACAGGTATGGCCTCAACTTCTTCAGTGCCCAGACCACAGCAAAGGCCTCCCTCTCTATAGCAGACCAACGTTTTTCTCTAGGGGTCAACCTCCTGCTGATAAAAGCAAGAGGTTGATCCTGGCCCTCAGAATTGAGTTGTGATAAGACTGCCCCTACCCCTAATTCAGATGCATCAGTTTGGACAATTATATTTTGGGAGTAACAGGGGCTTTTCAGGACAGGTGCAGAGCACATGGCCTGCTTCAGCTCCTCAAAAGCTTTCTGACAGTTTGCTGTCCATAATACCTTTTTAGGCATTTTCTTAGATGTGAGGTCATTAAGAGGGGCTGCAATGGAGCCCTAGTTCTTTATGAACCTCCTGTAGTACCCAGTGAGGCCTAAGAAGGCTCTCACCTGAGTCTGAGTTGTAGGGGGAACCCAATCTATAATAGTTTGGATTTTCCCCTGAAGTGGTGCAATCTGTTCTCCACCTACCAGGTGTGCCAGATAAACCACTTTCCCCTGCCCTATCTGGCACTTTGAAGCCTTGATAGTGAGGCCTGCCTTTTGCAGCGCCTCCAAAACTTTCCATAGGTGGACCAGGTGATCATCCCAGCTGGAGCTAAAGACAGCTATATCATCTAGATATGCTGCACTAAAAGCTTCCAGCCCTTGCAGGACTGTGTTCACCAACCTTTGAAAAGTGGCAGGTGCATTTTTCAATCCAAAAGGCATTACTGTGAATTGGTAATGGCCTCCAATGGTTGAAAATGCAGTTTTTGCTTTTTCATCCTCTGATAACTTGATCTGCCAATACCCTGCAGTCAAATCAAAGGTGCTTAGATACTTGGCAGATGCCAGTGTATCTATTAGCTCATCTGCACTGGGTATAGGGTGAGCATCAGTTTTGGTTACCTGGTTGAGACCTCTATAGTCTACACAAAACCGCATTTCCTTCTTTCCATCCTTGGAATGAGGTTTTGGTACAATTACTACAGGAGAGGCCCATGGAATTTCAGAGTGCTCAACCACTCCCAGTTCAAGCATTTTCTGTACTTCTTGCTTTATGCAGTCTCTGACATGGTCAGGCTGCCTATAGATCTTACTTTTGACAGGCAAGCTATCTCCAGTATCTATAGTGTGCTCACACCAAGAAGTGGTGCCTGGCACAGTAGAGAAGAGTTCAGAAAACTGACCCAGGAGATTTATGCAGTAGTCTTTCTGCTCAGCAGTAAGACAATCTGCCAAAACTACACCTTCCACTAGAGCATCTTGTTCTGTGGAAGAGAAGAGATCAGGGAGAGGGTCACTCTCTTCTTCCTGTCCCACATCTGTTGCCATGAGCAGGGTGAGATTAGCCCTGTCATAGTAGGGTTTCAGGCGATTGACATGGAGCACCCTAAGGGGACCCCCCCGGCAGTGCCTAAGTCAACTAAGTAGGTGACTTCACCCTTCTTTTCAACAATTATGTGGCGTCCACTCCATTTATCTTGGAGTGCTCTTGTGGCCACAGGCTCCAAGACCCACACTTTCTGCCCTGGTTGGTACTGAACCAAAACAGCCTTCTGGTCATGCCATTGCTTTTGGAGCTCTTGGCTGGCCTGAAGGTTTTTACTGGCCTTTTTCATGTACTCAGCCATCCTAGATCTTAAGCCAAGTACATAGTCCACTATGTCTTGCTTTGGAGCTTTTAAAGGTTGTTCCCAACCCTCCTTAACAAGTGTTAGAGGACCTCTTACAGGGTGTCCAAATAGGACTTCAGAGGGGCTGAAGCCCACTCCTTTTTGGGGTACCTCCCTGTAAGCAAAAAGGAGGCAAGGTAACAGGATATCCCATCTCCTGCGGAGTTTTTTCAGGGAGTCCCATTATCATACCTTTGAGAGTTTTGTTAAATCTCTCCACCAGTCCATTTGTTTGTGGATGATAGAGTGTGGTGAACTTGTATGTCACACCACATTCCTTCCACATGGCCTTTAAGTAAGCAGACATGAAATTGCTTCCCCTGTCTGATACCACCTCTTTTGGGAAGCCCACCCTGGAAAAGATTCCCAGGAGGGCCTTTGCCACTGCAGGAGCTGTAGTGGTCCTTAGAGGAATTGCTTCAGGATATCTGGTGGCATGGTCCACTACCACCAAGATAAACCTATTGCCTGAAGCAGTAGGAGGGTCAAGGGTGCCAACTATGTCAACCCCTACCCTTTCAAAGGCAACCCCAACCACAGGCAGTGGAATAAGGGGTGCCTTTGGAGTGCCACCTGTCTTGCCACTGGCTTGACAGGTTTCACAGGACTTACAAAATTCCTTTGTGTCCTCAGACATTCTAGGCTAATGAAACAAGGGGACAAGCCTGTCCCAAATTTTCATTTGCCCCAAATGTCCAGCTAAGGGAATGTCGTGGGCTAGAGTTAGGAGGAACTTTCTGTACTCCTGAGGAATCACCAATCCCCTGGCAGCTCCAGGTTTTGGATCCCTTGCTTCAGTGTACAAGAGGTTGTCCTCCCATTAAACTCTGTGAGAGTCACTGACATCCCCATTTGCTTGTTTGACAGCTTGCTGCCTTAGACCCTCTAGTGTGGGACAGGTATGCTGTGCCACACTCAGCTCCTCCCTGGCAGGCCCCCCTTCACCCAAAAGCTCAGCAGTGTCTGCTTCCAGCTCCTCTGGTGTAGGTTCTGAACAGGGTGGAAGTTCTTCTTCCTCAGAAGTTGAATCCACTGTAGAGGGAGGGATAGTAGGTAGTGTTTTACCTTTACTAACCCTAGCTTTAGGGAGCACTTGGTCCATTCTTCCAGGATCCAAGTCACCCTGTCCTTTTTGCTTTTTGGCCTGAGCCCTTGTCAAAGCAAAAATATGCCCTGGAATGCCCAGCATTGCTGCATGAGCCTCCAACTCCACTTCTGCCCAAGCTGATGTCTCTAAATCATTCCCTAGTAGACAGTCTACAGGTAAATCTGAGGCAACCACAACTTTCTTTGGACCAGTAACCCCCCCCCCAATTGAGATTCACAACAGCCATGGGGTGGCTAAGAGTGTTGTTATGAGCATCGGTTACTTAGTACTGGTGACCAAGTAGGTGTTGTTCAGGGTGGACCAGTTTCTCTATTACCATGGTAACACTGGCACCTGTGTCCCTGTAGGCGTGAACCTCAACACCATTTATTAGGGGTAGTTGCTTGTACTTATCCATGTTAAGGGGACAAGCAACCAAGGTGGCCAAATCAATGCCCCCCTCAGAGACTAACACAGCCTCTGTGGTCTCCCTAATCAGACCAACCCCAACTAAATTACCAAAAGTGAGCCCAGCTACTCCCTTGGTTTGGCTATTAGTAGGTTTGCTCCCACCACCACTGCTATTACTAGGGGCACTAAGGCCCTCATTCTGACCCTGGCGGTCGGTGATAAAGCGGCGGCCAACCCGCCAACAGGCCGGCGGTCCAAAATATGCAATTCTGACCCTGGCGGGAACCGCCAACACAGCCCGCCGCATTAACACTCCGCCCGCCACGGCGGAACAAACAAACAGCGCGGCGGTCCCCGCCAACAGCCAGGCGGCAGACAATGTACCGCCCACCCTATCACGACCCACCAATCCGCCACCTTTTCCGGGGCGGGAGCACCGCCGATAAAAACACTGCGGAAACAGACTACGAACGGGAAAACGCTCACCTCCACATACTCCACGCGAGATTCCGGCAGTATGGAACCCGAGTTGCAGGTCATCCCCGCACTCCTATACCTGCTCCTGTACCAGGAGCACGCCCGGCGGCGCGGAAGACATCGGTGAGTACTGCACCTACGACACAGGGGAGGGAAAAGATTACCGGCACACACCCACCCACCCACACCCACTACAACACACACATCAATGCATTCCCACAGATCACTGTCACAACCCACAAACCCCCCCCTTCTGAAATAATGCAAAGACCAAAAGAAGAGATCTCAAACGGGCAGATATATTGAAAAATGGACAGCAGTAATCCAAATAAATAAATAAACTATGTACAAAATATATACAGCTACTAAATGGAGTCCAACCACTGTCCGTGGACCACAGGGGTCCTGAGCAAAGGGGCAAGGCCCAGTCCCACGACAAGAACTCCACGGAGAGAACACTGCAGGGGCATCAGAAAGAAAAAAGGACAGGCACCTCAGGGGGAAGGGAAGGGGGGGCACCTCAGCCACTTGAGTACACGACGCCAGATCCACGAGGGGACTCCATGACCATTGGCCATCCTGGGGAGAGCAAAGCCACAGTCCAAACAGTCCATACAGTGGGTGGCCTGCCCACTGGGCCATCCTGGGGAGAGCAAAGCCACAGTCCAAACAGTCCATACAGTGGGTGGCCTGCCCACTGGGCCATCCTGGGGAGAGCAAAGCCACAGTCCAAACAGTCCATACAGTGGGTGGCCTGCCCACTGGGCCATCCTGGGGAGAGCAAAGCCACAGTCCAAACAGTCCATACAGTGGGTGGCCTGCCCACTGGGCCATCCTGGGGAGTGCAAAGCCACAGTCCAAACAGTCCATACAGTGGGTGGCCTGCCCACTGGGCCATCCTGGGGAGAGCAAAGCCACAGTCCATACAGTCCATACAGTGGGTGGCCTGCCCACTGGGCCATCCTGGGGAGAGCAAAGCCACAGTCCAAACAGTCCATACAGTGGGTGGCCTGCCCACTGGGCCATCCTGGGGAGAGCAAAGCCACAGTCCAAACAGTCCATAACAGACTCCACTGCCACTGGAGGAGGCATGTTGGCCAGAGGACATCCTGCAGCCCTGCCCGAGACAGATCCTGCCCTGCCACGTCTGCCAAAGGGCCAGCGGTTCCTGCCTTGAAGGGCCCAGTTCAGCTGTTCTTGCCTTGAAGGGCCCAGTTCAGCGGTTCTTGCCTTGAAGGGCCCAGTTCAGCGGTTCTTGAGACGGCGGTCCCCAGCGGAGCGGTGCTGGAGACGGCGGGGCCCAGTTCAGCGGTTCTTGCCTTGAAGGGCCCAGTTCAGCGGTTCTTGCCTTGAAGGGCCCAGTTCAGCGGTTCTTGCCTTGAAGGGCCCAGTTCAGCGGTTCTTGAGACGGCGGTCCCCAGCGGAGCGGTGCTGGAGACGGCGGGGCCCAGTTCAGCGGTTCTTGCCTTGAAGGGCCCAGTTCAGCGGTTCTTGCCTTGAAGGGCCCAGTTCAGCGGTTCTTGAGACGGCGGTCCCCAGCGGAGCGGTGCTGGAGACGGCGGGGCCCAGTTCAGCGGTTCTTGCCTTGAAGGGCCCAGTTCAGCGGTTCTTGAGACGGCGGTCCCCAGCGGAGCGGTGCTGGAGACGGCGGCCATTCTATGGCCAACTGCTCATTGCCTGGTGGTGCCCTCCTGGGCAGTGGGGATGGTGCTCCTTCAATGCCCACCTGGGCTGTGGGTGGTGGGGCCCTCCTGGCCAGCTGGGCTGGGTCCTCCCTGGGCAGCGGCTATGGGGGTGGTGGGCTCTCCAGGGGCAGCTGTGCCGGTTCCTCCCGGGGCAGCGGCTATGGGGGTTGCGGGCTCCTCCTGGGCAGCTGTGACGGGTCCTCCATGGGCAGCAGGCCTGCTGCCTGACTTCTCCGCCTTGCTGCCCTTGCCCTCCTTAGTCGGGAGTCTGTGGCCCTTTCCTCCCTTTGGAGCTGTGGCTGTTGACGGTGGCTGGCTAGTGTCCTGGGGGGATATCGAATCCGGGCTCCGGCGGCGGCCCTTCCGCCTTCTGCTCCTCTTCCCAGGGGGTGGGCTGGCTGTCCCCTTGCTGCTGGGCGAAGATCCAGACCTGCGGGCTGGTGGGCTCCAATACCCCTGCACCCTTGTCAAGGGGGCTGCAGGGCTGGTGGTGGCTGAGGTGCTCTTTTTACCCCGACGAGAAGGAGGGGGGGGCTCAGGGTCAGGAAAGAAGGTAGCAGTAGAGAGATAGATTTTCTTGGGACAATGGAGAGTGGTAGGTACAGTGGGTATGGGAGTGGAGGGAGAGGATGTGGTTGTAGGCGAGACAAGTTTGCTGTCTTTGGGTGCAGGTGCAGGAGCGGGAGGCTGTCGTGAGGTGGATGGCTGTTGGGTGGGTGGGTGGCTGCGTTTGTGTGGTGTGGAAGAGGGGGTGACAGACACAGTGGGAGAGGACACAGGGGACGTGTAAATGGCAGTGGGGGTGGTGACTGCACGTGTGCGGACTGGAGTGGAGGGTATGCTGGTGATGGAAACACTGGCTGATGGTGAGGTGAATGAAGGTGTGAGTGTAGACGTCACAGGGAGGGAGGAGGGAGACGAGGAGGTGGGGGTCACAGAGGTGGTAGTGACTGTTGGCATGTCTGCATCGGAATGTTGCTTGTGTGAATGTCTGCGTGATCTGTGGTGCTTATGTTTGGATGAGCTGCTCTTGGGTGTTGAGGTGTGTGCAGGCTGGTCTGATGGTGTGGGTGGGACAGGCAGAGGAACAGGAGACTGGGAGGAGGGAGTTAGTAGAGGGAGGCAGGAGACAGGGACAATGGCTGCCGTCAGTGCTGAGGCCAGAGCCTGGAACGATCGCTCATGGGCAACCTGACCCGAATGAATGCCCTCCAGGTACGCATTGCTGCGATGAACCTCCCTCTCCACCCCCTGGATGGCATTCAAAAGGGTAGTCTGCCCAACAATGAGCGTTCGGAGGAGGTCAATGACCTCCTCACTGAGGGCAGCGGGGGTAACAGGGGCAGGGCCTGAGGTGCCTGGGGCGAAGGAGATGCCCGGCTTCCTGGCAGAGCGGGCACGGGGCGAACGCTGAGGGGCTGCTGGGAGGGCGGAGATGGTGCGCTGGGTGGCGGCTGTACCTGTAATGGCGGGGGGCACGGATGGTGCCACCCCCGCAAGGGAGCTCCCTTCCGAGGACGTGTCCGTGTCGCTGCAGGGTCCAGTCGTCCCCGTTGTGGAGCTCCCCTCGCCCTCCGTCTCACTGGTCCAGTCAGACTCTGTGGCATGGCCTTCCTGGGCCATGTGAGATGCAGCTCCCTCCTGCCCCGATGCCACTTCTCCTCCGCCTGATGATGCTGATGCACACAAGCACAGAAAGACAAACAAAAAGGGGGGGGGAGAGAAATAAAGAGATTTTGAGTACATGGATCACCGGTACAGTTAGCGGACATGACAGACACAGATGCCCCCTGCACTAAGTTGCGCACTTGGGGTCCGCTACGCATTCCGTGGAACATGCCCTACACGCCTAGAGTTGACAACTGCACCCATGGATGACACGGCCCAGGGATGGCTGTACTGACACACTACTGAGGGTGGTGGCTGGGGACACAGGGGCTTACGGGGGTGCCCAGCCTACAGATATCGCCCTGGCCTAGGGGGACCCACAGCTCTCCTCCCCCACCCAGACACCTCCACTGCGCGACAACAGAGTAGATAATGCTTGTACTCACCCCCTTGTGTCTGCTGTGCTGCCCTCACGCGCCCATCCAAATCAGGGTAGGCCACCGCCAGGATCCGGAACATCAGGGGGGTCAGTTGATGGCAGGCACCCCGCCTACGTTGGGAGGCCATCCCCAGCAGAGACTCGGCGGTCTTCTTGGTCCCGCGGCGGATGTCCTCCCACCTCTTGCGGCAGTGGGTGCCCCGTCGATGGTGGACCCCCAGGGTCCGGACATCCTTGGCGATGGCACGCCAAATCCCGATCTTCTCATGGGCGCGGACCTATGTGACACGTACAGGGAGGGAGAAATACCACGTTCAAGTTTGTCTGCATTTTCGTTGCCAGTGGCCCAACGCCCCCCATCCCCGCCAGGCCCCCCGCCAGGCCCCCCGCCAGGCCCAACATGCCCCCCCATCCCCGCCAGGCCCCCCGCCAGGCCCCCCGCCAGGCCCAACATGCCCCCCATCCCCGCCAGGCCCCCCGCCAGGCCCAACATGCCCCCCATCCCCGCCAGGCCCCCCGCCAGGCCCAACATGCCCCCCATCCCCGCCAGGCCCCCCGCCAGGCCCAACATGCCCCCCATCCCCTCCAGGCCCCCCGCCAGGCCCCCCGCCAGGCCCCCAAGCCAGCCAGTGGCCCCAAATCCATATTGAATTAAACTCACTTGTTGGTCTGGAGGACCGTAGAGTAGCGCATACTGGGGGAGGACCCCATCCACAAGTTTCTCCAACTCTTCTCCAGTGAAGGCAGGGGCCCTTTCCCCAGGCGCAGCAGCCATTGTCCCTTCCAGACCGAGGTCACAGCAACACTTGCAGTATAGGTCCTCTCCTGTGAAAGTTCAAGTCGCGAGTGAATAAGTAGATAGGAAATGGCGGTCACGCCCGCGGCGGTGCGTACCGCGGCGGTGCGTACCGCCACCGCCGGCGCCCTTCGCCATTGGCTCCTGAAACCCATAGGCTTCAATGTTAACCAATGCGGCTTCGCGCCGCGGTCTTCGACCGCCGACCGCCGCGGTGTGCCACGCCAGCGCATTGACCTCACATCCCATTGTCACACTTCACAGGTCAGGCAGCCGCCATTTCGAGGGTCCACATGGCTCAATTTCAACTGCGTCACACAGGCCTAGGCCTTGCATAGCCACTCAGACACGCCATTCACTGCATAGAGAATCGTTTACTGTGCAAGCTGTGAGTACGTACCTGTGGGTTGCTTGACTCTGTGCTCCATGTTGTCCTTCCTAGGCACCGTCCGCTGGGTTTGGCGAGGAGACGGATGAATCCTCGCGTGTACCGACCGCTGGTGGACCTGTCGACAATGGAAGAACGCCACATTATCCTGACCTACCGGCTTGACCGTGCCACTATACATGAACTGTGTGCCCAGCTGGAGCCCGACCTGATGTCCCCCATCCGCCAACCCACAGGGATTCCCCCTCTGGTGCAGGTCCTGTCAGTACTCCATTTCTTGGCAAGTGGGTCATTTCAGACAACAGTGGGAATTGCTTCTGGGATGTCTCAGCCCATGTTTTCGAAGGTGTTATCCAGAGTGTTGTCTGCCCTGATGAAATACGTGAGGAGCTACATCATTTTCCCTGAGGTGGGCGAATTGGCTACAGTGAAGGGTGATTTCTACGCCCTTGGACATATTCCCAACGTCATTGGTGCCATTGATGGGACCCATGTGGCTTTGGTTCCCCCAAGAGACAGGGAGCAGGTGTACAGGAACAGAAAAAGTTACCATTCCATGAACATCCAGGTGGTGTGTTTGGCTGACCAGTACATCTCGCATGTAAATGCCAAATTCCCTGGGTCAGTGCATGACGCCTACATCCTGAGGAATAGCAGCATCCCTTACGTGATGGAACAGCTAGAGAGACACCGTGTATGGCTATTGGGGGACTCTGGGTACCCCAACCTGTCGTGGCTACTGACCCCAGTAAGGAATCCCCGGACCAGGGCAGAGGAACGGTACAATGAGGCCCATGGGCGTACTAGGAGGGTGATCGAACGCACCTTTGGCCTCCTAAAGGCCAGGTTTCGGTGCCTGCATATGACAGGGGGATCCCTAATGTACTCACCTAAGAAGGTGTGTCACATCATCGTGGCCTGCTGCATGCTTCACAACCTGGCTTTGCGCCGCCAGGTGCCTTTCCTGCAGGAGGATGGTCGAGACGGTGGTGTTGTGGCAGCTGTGGAACCTGTGGAGAGTGACGAGGAGGAAGACGACGGGGCTGAAACAGACAACAGGGACAGAATCATTGAACAGTACTTCCAATAGGACACAGGTAACAATTCAAACATAATTTAGTAAATGTGAACTACTCTCCTGCATCTCTGCTGCCTGTCTATTTGCCCCAGTGTATGATGACTGAGTTGTGGCTTTTCCCTCCCTATTTCAGATCTGGGGTCCCCACTACGAGTCCTGTGCTTCGTTTCCCCATGGACTACAGCTTTGTGGCAGCTGTTTGTTGACTTCACTATGTACAAGGACATATTTGCAATGTCATGTCAATTACAATATTTTGAAATCACAGCCAGACTCCAGATAGTTTTGTGCAAAATAGGTGTTTATTTCAGTGCTCAAAATGGGATGGGTGGTTTCAAGTGGGTGGGGGCTATGGTGAAGGAATGTCCATGGCAGAGTCCAGAGTAACAGTCACACAGGTGCATTGTCCAGAGGCCTGTGGAGAGATGGAGCATGGGCAGTTCAAGGATGGACAGGGTGACAATGTGGGACAGTGGGCTGACATCAGGTGGTATCCTTTGCTGGCAGGGGTCTTGACATCCTACTCTGTCTTCTTGCGAGATCTCAGGGCCCTCTTGCGGGGTGGTTCTTCTCCTGCAGGAGGTGGGGGTCTGGTGGGCTGCTGTTGTGCGGGGGCCTCCTGTCCACTAGCGCCGGCGGAGGTGGTTGGCTGTTCTTGGGCCAGGCTAGTGGCAGGGGCCCTTTGTTGTTGTTGAGTGTCCGTCCTGGTGTTGATGAGGTCCTGCAGCAGCCCTACCATGGTAACCAGGGTGGAGGGGAGGGCTCTGATGTCCTCCCTGTACCCCCGATAGTGTTCCTCCTGCAGTACCTGGATCTCCTGGAACCGGGCCAGTACCGTCGCCATCGTCTCCTGGGAGCGGTTGTATGCTCCCATGATGGTGGTGAGGGCCTCGTGGAGAGTGGGTTCCCTGGGCCCGTCCCCCCCCTGTCGCACAGCTGCCCTCCGAGTTGCCCTGTTTCCCTGGGCCTCTGCCCCCTGGCCGGTGTGCCCACTACCACTGCCCCCAGGTCCCTGTTGTTGTTGGGGTGGTGGGTTATCCTGGGTGCCCTGTAGTGGTAGACACACCGCAGATTGACGCGCCCTGGAGACAGAGGCATGGGCCCGCTGGGTGGGAGCTGTGCCGGTGTTCCCAGAGGGGTTTGGGTCTGTAGTGGCCTGTGCCTGTGTGAGGGGAACCGACTGTCCAGAGGTCCCCGATGGTCCGGGCTGGTCATCAGTGTCCAGGTCGACAGAGCTGCTGTCATCGCTGACGGCCTCTTGGGTGGGGGGTGTGGAGAATTCTGGGCCCTCCGTGGCGGTGTGTTGACGGTCGGGTCCTGCAGGGGTATAGAGGTATGGTTATAGTTTCAATGTGTGGCATATGGGTGTATCTGTGGGTTCCCGTGTCCCCAAGTGCTGGCATTCGTGTGTGGGGGCTTTGGTGAGGGTGGCTTGTGGGGGGGATGTGTATATGCATTGGGCATGCTTTGGTGATGGGTGTCCATGCTTAGTGGACGCATGCAGGCCTAGGTTTTGGGATGTGTGGGTTGTGATGGTGAGACATTGGCAGGGAATAGGTGTGCTGGGGGTGGGGGTGAGGATGGTGGTGGGAGTGAGGATGGTGGTGGGGGTGAGGGTGGGGGTGAGGATGGGGGTGGGGGTGAGGGTGGGGTTCGAGGATGGGGGTGAGGGTTGGGGTATGATTTGGCATGCAGGTGGGGGGGAAGCAGTATTGAAGCTTCAACTTACCAGTATCCATTCCTCCGCCGACTCCTGCGAGGCCGTCAGGATGCAGGATGTTCAAGACTTCCTCCTCCCATGTTGTAAATTGTGGGGGTTGAGGTGGGGGTCCTCCGCCAGTCTTCTGCACGGCGATGTTGTGCCTGGATACCATGGAACGCACCTTCCCCCGTAGGTCGTTCCATCGCTTCCTGATGTCTTCCCGATTTCTGGGGTGCTGTCCCACAGCGTTGACCCTGTCGACAATCCTCTGCCATAGCTCCGTCCTCCGGGCAATGCTGGTGTATTGGACCTGTGTGCCGAAGAGCTGGGGCTCTACCCGAACGATTTCCTCCACCATGACCCTGAGTTCTTCGTCTGAGAAGCGGGGGTGTCTTTGGGGTGCCATGGAGTGGTGTGTATGATGTGTGGGGTGGAGTATGTGTAGTTAAGTGTGTTGAGTGTGGTGGTGTGTGTTGTTTTGTGTGTGGATATTGTGTGGGTGATGGTGTAGTGTGCCTCTGTGTGATGGTATTCTGTGATCGCTGATGTGTCTCTCAGTGCTTCTTTCTGAATTTTTGGTCGTAGGGGTTTGTGGGTGATGTGGGTGTGTGTTTTATATTGTATTGTGTGTGTGGGAGTGGTGTGTGTATGTGTATCAGGTGTGTGGAATTCAAATCGGCCAATGTGGCTGAGTTTTGTTCGTTTGTGTGCATTCTGACCGCGGCGGTGTGTCCCGCCAATGGAAAACCGCGTTTGAAAGACCGCCGCGTGGATTCGTGGGTCGTAATGGCATGGGCGTATTTCTGTTGGCGTGACGGTGGAGGTTTGGTCACCTCCACTTTTCCGCCGACCGCTGGTCTGGCGGTCTGTTGTGGCTGTCGGATTTTCGGAGGTTTGGCTGCTGCGGGTCAGAATGACCGTGGCGGGTTACCGCGACCGCGGCGGAATTATGGAGGATTTCTGAACGGCGGTAGGCGCCTTTTACCGCCGAGGTCAGAATGACCACCTAAGTGTAGCAGCAGGGGTTGTAGAGGTAGGAGGCTTGGTGCTTTTCTTTGGACAACTGGGATCTGTTGTCCAATGGCCTTTTATTTTACATAAATAGCACCATGGTTTCTTTTCTTTGTTTTGTTTTGAAGAGGATTTGGGCCCACCACCCCCACCAGAGTGTTTTTGTGGGCCTGATGAAGACTCATTTTTAGATTTGTCCCCACCCTTGTCAGAAGACTTACCATCCTTCTTCTTGCCATCTTTGTCACCCCCTGTATGAACTTTTCTGTTCACCCTTGTTCTGACCCATTTGTCTGCCTTCTTTCCCAGTTCTTGGGGAGAGGTCAGATCAGAGTCTACCAGGTACTGGTGTAACAAATCAGACACACAATTATTAAGAATATGCTCTCTCAGGATTAAGTTATACATGCTTTCATAGTCAGAAACTTTACTGCCATGTAACCACCCCTCCAAGGCCTTCACTGGTCAACAAAGTCTACCTAGTCTTGTGAAGACTCCTTTTTGGTTTCTCTGAACTTGATCCTGTACTGTTCAGTGGTTAAGCCATAACCATCTAGGAGTGCATTCTTTATAACTGTAAAATTATTGGCATCACTTTCCTTAACAGTAAGGAGCCTATCCCTACCCTTTCCACTGAAAGATAGCCATAGGATAGCAGCCCACTGCCTTTGAGGGACTTCCTGTACAACACAGGACCTCTCAAGTGCAGCAAACCACTTGTTAATGTCACCCCCCTCCTTGTAAGGGGGAACTATCTTGTGCAGATTCCTAGAATCATGCTCTTTTGCAGGATGACTATTTGGAATACTGCTGCTGCCACCATGGGGTTCTAACCCCAATTTCTGTCTTTCTCTTTCTATCTCCAAGGACTGCCTATCTAAATCCAGCTGTTGCTTCTTGAGCTTCAGCCTGGATTGTTCCACTCTCAATCTATTGAGCTCCCTTTCTAACACTCTGTCATCAGGGTGGGTGGGTGAGGCATGTCTTGAAACAGAAGTATGGTGAGAATGAACAGAAGGAGACCTGACCCTAACAGATGACACTCTAACTTTTTTGGCCTACAGAAGTAACACTTCTACTGTGATGAGAAACAACACTATTACTGTGATGTGAATTCAGATCACTACCAGCTATGCTAGGTGGCCTGCTAAGGGGCAGGTTGGAAAGATTCCCTCCCAAATCTTTTGCTAGGGGTGCCCCAGAATCAGAGTGGGAACCATCAGCTAATTTCTCACCAGAAGTGCCAACTAAGGTCTTATCTTGTTCAATGAACATATTAACAAACAGTTGTCTTGAGGGATTCTTCCCTACCCCTAAACCTCTATCTATGCAGAGACTCCTTGCTTCCTTCCCGCTAAGGTTGTCATAAGCTATGTTGGACAGATCAAGAGTTTGGTCTGTACCAGACATGATAGAAAGTGTTTAAGGGACAGAAAAAAGTGAGAAAAAAGTTTTTCAGAACTTTTTAAAGGACAGAAAAAAAAACCTTTTAAAACTTTTTAAGAACTTTTTGAAAGTTTAGAGGTACTTTTCAGCACTTAGAAAAGAAGTGAGAGGAGAAAAGCAAAACTTTTTGGTTATGTGTACATACACTGAACTTGTTTTGTATATTTTTCTCTTCTGAAAAGTACAATATGACAAAAGTGGTAAGTAGTTGCAAAGTACTTATCCCTCCGCTGCACAACCAATGTAGGAGGCTGGACTGGCTTGTAGTGGGTACCAAGAGGTACTTACACCTTGCACCAGGCCCAGGTATCCCTTATTAGTGTAGAGGGGTGTCTAGCAGCTTAGGCTGATAGAAAAGGTAGCTTAGCAGAGCAGCTTAGGCTGAACTAGGAGACGAGTGAAGCTCCTTCAGTACCACTAGTATCATATGCACAATATCATAAGAAAACACAATACACAGATATACTAAAAATAAAGGTACTTTATTTTTATGACAATATGCCAAAAGTATCTCAGTGAGTACCCTCAGTATGAGGATAGCAAATATACACAAGATATATGTACACCATACCAAAATATGCAGTAATAGCAATAGAAAACAGTGCAAACAATGTATATTCACAATAGAATGCAATGGGGGCACATAGGGATAGGGGCAACACAAACCATATACTCTAGAAGTGGAATGCGAACCACGAATGGACCCCAAACCTAGAAGCTCCGAAGAAATCTCCCGTGGGTCGACAAAATCTTCCCCCTGCAACCGCAGGCACCAAAGAACTGCATCACCGGTCCTCTGGTTCTCCTCTCAGCACGACGAGCGAGGTCCCTTGAACTCAGCAACTCTGTCCAAGTGACTCCCACAGTCCAGTGACTCTTCAGTCCAAGTTTGGTGGAGGTAAGTCCTTGCCTCCCCACGCTAGACTACATTGCTGGGAACCGCGTGTTTTGCAGCTACTCCAGCTCCTGTGCACTCACCGAGGATTTCCTTTGTGCACAGCCAAGCCTGGGTCCCCGGCACTCTAACCTGCATTGCACGACCTCCTGAGTTGTCCTCCGGCTTCGTGGGACCCTCTTGTGCAACTTCGGGTGAGCTCTGGTTCACTCCACTTCGTAGTGCCTGTTCCGGCACTTCTGCGGGTGCTGCTTGCTTCTGAGTGGGCTCTTTGTGTTGCTGGACGCCCCCTCTGTCTCCTCACGCAATTGGCGACATCCTGGTCCCTCCTGGGCCCAGCAGCATCCAAAAACCCTAACCGCGACCCTTGCAGCTAGCAAGGCTTGTTTGCGGTCTTTCTGCGGGAAAACACTTCTGCACAACTCTTCACGACGTGGGACATCCATCCTCCAAAGGGGAAGTTTCTAGCCCTTGTCGTTCTTGCAGAATCCTAAGCTTCTACCATCCGGTGGCAGCTTCTTTGCACCCACAGCTGGCATTTCCTGGGCATCTGCCCACTCCCGACTCGATTGTTACTTTTGGACTTGGTCCCCTTGTTCCACAGGTACTCTCGTCTGGAAATCCATCATTGTTGCATTGCTGGTGTTGGTCTTTCATGCAGAATTTCCCTATCACGACTTCTGTGCTCTTTGGGGAACTTAGGTGCACTTTGCACCCACTTTTCAGGGTCTTGGGGTGGGCTATTTTTCTAACCCTCACTGTTTTCTTACAGTCCCAGCGACCCTCTACAAGGTCACCTAGGTTTGGGGTCCATTCACGGTTCGCATTCCACTTCTAGAGTATATGGTTTGTGTTGCACTGTAGGAGGCTGGACTGGCTTGTAGTGAGTACCAAGGGGTACTTGCAGCTTGCACCAGGCCCAGTTATCCCTTATTAGTGTATAGGGTGTCTAGCAGCTTAGGCTGATAGATAATGGTAGCTTAGCAGAGCAGCTTAGGCTGAACTAGGAGACGTGTGAAGCTACTACAGTACCACTTAGTGTCATATGCACAATATCATAAGAAAACACAATACACAGTTATACTAAAAATAAAGGTACTTTATTTTTATGACAATATGCCAAAGTATCTTAGAGGGTACCCTCAGTGAGAGGATAGGAAATATACACAAGATATATATACACAATAGCAAAAATATGCAGTATAGTCTTAGAAAACAGTGCAAACAATGTATAGTTACAATAGGATGCAATGGGGAAACATAGGGATAGGGGCAACACAAACCATATACTCCAAAAGTGGAATGCGAACCACAAATGGACCCCAAACCTATGTGACCTTGTAGAGGGTCGCTGGGACTATTAGAAAATAGTGAGAGTTAGAAAAATAACCCTCCCCAAGACCCTGAAAAGTGAGTGCAAAGTGCACTAAAGTTCCCTTAAGGACAAAATAGTCGTGTTAGAGGAATAATGCAGGAAAGACACAAACCAGCAATGCAACAACTGTGGATTTCCAATCTAGGGTACCTGTGGAACAAGGGGACCAAGTCCAAAAGTCACAAGCAAGTCGGAGATGGGCAGATGCCCAGGAAATGCCACCTGCGGGTGCAAAGAAGCTTCGACTGGACAGAAGAAGCTGAGGTTTCTGCAGGAACGAAAAGGGCTAGAGACTTCCCCTTCGGTGGACGGATCCCACTCGCCTTGGAGAGTCGTGCAGAAGTGTTTTCCCGCCGGAAGGACGCCAACAAGCCTTGCTACATGCAAATCGTGCGTTTGGCGTTTTTGGACGCTGCTGGGGCCCAGGAGGGACCAGGAGGTCGCAAAATGGACCTGAAGAGAGAGGGGACGTCGAGCAAGACAAAGAGCCCTCACTAAAGCAGGTAGCACCCGGAGAAGTGCCAGAAACAGGCACTACGAGGATGCGTGAAACGGTGCTCGCCGAAGTTGCACAAAGGAGTCCCACGTCGCCGGAGACCAACTTAGAAAGTCGTGCAATGCAGGTTAGAGTGCCGTGGACCCAGGCTTGGCTGTGCACAAAGGATTTCCGCCGGAAGTGCACAGGGGCCGGAGTAGCTGCAAAGTCGCGGTTCCCAGCAATGCAGCCCAGCGAGGTGAGGCAAGGACTTACCTCCACCAAACTTGGACTGAAGAGTCACTGGACTGTGGGGGTCACTTGGACAGAGTCGCTGGATTCGAGGGACCTCGCTTGTCGTGCTGAGAGGAGACCCAAGGGACCGGTAATGCAGCTTTTTGGTGCCTGCGGTTGCAGGGGGAAGATTCCGTCGACCCACGGGAGATTTCTTCGGAGCTTCTGGTGCAGAGAGGAGGCAGGCTACCCCCACAGCATGCACAAGCAGGAAAACAGTTGAGAAGGCGGCAGGATCAGCGTTACAGAGTTGCAGTAGTCGTCTTTGCTACTATGTTGCAGGTTTGCAGGCTTCCAGCGCGGTCAGCGGTCGTTTCCTTATCAGAAGGTGAAGAGGGAGATGCAGAGGAACTCGGATGAGCTCTTGCATTCGTTATCTAAAGTTTCCCCAGAGACAGAGACCCTAAATAGCCAGAAAAGAGGGTTTGGCTACCTAGGAGAGAGGAAAGGCTACTAACACCTGAAGGAGCCTATCAGCAGGAGTCTCTGACGTCACCTGGTGGCACTGGCCACTCAGAGCAGTCCAGTGTGCCAGCAGCACCTCTGTTTCCAAGATGGCAGAGGTCTGGAGCACACTGGAGGAGCTCTGGACACCTCCCAGGGGAGGTGCAGGTCAGGGGAGTGGTCACTCCCCTTTCCTTTGTCCAGTTTCGCGCCAGAGCAGGGGCTAAGGGGTCCCTGAACCGGTGTAGACTGGCTTATGCAGAATTGGGCACATCTGTGCCCAACAAAGCATTTCCAGAGGCTGGGGGAGGCTACTCCTCCCCTGCCTTCACACCATTTTCCAAAGGGAGAGGGTGTCACACCCTCTCTCAGAGGAAGTTCTTTGTTCTGCCATCCTGGGCCAGGCCTGGCTGGACCCCAGGAGGGCAGCTGCCTGTCTGAGGGGTTGGCAGCAGCAGCAGCTGCAGTGAAACCCCAGGAAGGGCAGTCTGGCAGTACCAGGGTCTGTGCTACAGACCACTGGGATCATGGAATTGTACTAACAATGCCAGGATGGCATAGAGGGGGCAATTCCATGATCATAGACATGTTACATGGCCATATTCGGAGTTACCATGGTGAAGCTACATATAGGTAGTGACCTATATGTAGTGCACGCGTGTAATGGTGTCCCCGCACTCACAAAGTTCAGTGAATTGGCTCTGAACAATGTGGGGGCACCTTGGCTAGTGCCAGGGTGCCCTCACACTAAGTAACTTTGCACCTAACCTTTACCAGGTAAAGGTTAGACATATAGGTGACTTATAAGTTACTTAAGTGCAGTGTAAAATGGCTGTGAAATAACGTGGACGTTATTTCACTCAGGCTGCAGTGGCAGGCCTGTGTAAGAATTGTCAGAGCTCCCTATGGGTGGCAAAAGAAATGCTGCAGCCCATAGGGATCTCCTGGAACCCCAATACCCTGGGTACCTCAGTACCATATACTAGGGAATTATAAGGGTGTTCCAGTAAGCCAATGTAAATTGGTAAAAATGGTCACTAGCCTGTCAGTGACAATTTGGAAAGAAATGAGAGAGCATAACCACTGAGGTTCTGATTAGCAGAGCCTCAGTGAGACAGTTAGTCACTACACAGGTAACACATTCAGGCACACTTATGAGCACTGGGGCCCTGGGTTACCAGGGTCCCAGTGACACATACAACTAAAACAACATATATACAGTGAAAAATGGGGGTAACATGCCAGGCAAGATGGTACTTTCCTACACAACCCCCCCCCAAACGAAGGACAATAAGACTAGCCATTACCTGATGAGTCTTCATTGTCTAAGTGGAAATATCTGGAGAGTCCATCTGCATTGGAGTGGCTACTCCCAGGTCTATGTTCCACTGTATAGTCCATTCCCTGTAGGGATATGGACCACCTCAACAATTTAGGATTTTCACCTTTCATTTGTTTTAGCCAAAGTAGAGGTTTGTGGTCTGTCTGAACAATGAAGTGAGTGCCAAACAGGTATGGCCTCAACTTCTTCAGAGCCCAGACCACAGCAAAGGCCTCCCTCTCAATGGCAGACCAACGCTTTTCTCTAGGGGTCAACCTCCTACTAATAAAAGCAACAGGTTGATCCTGGCCCTCAGAATTAAGTTGTGATAGGACTGCCCCTACTCCTAATTCAGATGCATCAGTTTGGACATAGAATTTTTTAGAGTAACAAGGGCTTTTCAGGACAGGTGCAGAGCACATGGCCTGCTTCAGCTCCTCAAAAGCTTTCTGACAGCTTGCTGTCCATAATACCTTTTTAGGCATTTTCTTGGATGTGAGGTCATTAAGAGGGGCTGCAATGGAGCCATAGTTCTTAATGAACCTCCTGTAATACCCAGTGAGGCCTAGGAAGGCTCTCACCTGAGTCTGAGTGGTAGGGGGAACCCAATCAATAATAGTTTGGATTTTCCCCTGAAGTGGTGCAATCTGTTCCCCACCAACAAGGTGTCCCAGATAAACCACCTTACCCTGCCCTATCTGGCACTTTGAAGCCTTGATAGTGAGGCCTGCCTTTTGCAGAGCCTCCAAAACTTTCCATAGGTGGACCAGGTGATCATCCCAGCTGGAGCTAAAGACAGCTATATCGTCCAAATATGCTGCACTGAAAGCTTCCAGCCCTTGCAGGACTGTGTTCACCAACCTCTGAAAAGTGGCAGGTGCATTTTTCAAACCAAAAGGCATTACAGTAAACTGGTAATGTCCTCCAATGGTAGAAAATGCAGTCTTAGGTTTAGCATCTTCTGACAATTTGATCTGCCAATACCCTGCAGTCAAATCAAAAGTGCTTAGATACTTGGCAGATGCCAGTGTATCTATGAGCTCATCTGCCCTGGGTATAGGGTGAGCATCAGTTTTGGTTACCAAGTTGAGACCTCTATAGTCTACACAAAACCTCATTTCCTTCTTTCCATCTTTAGAATTGGGTTTTGGTACCAGTACCACAGGAGAAGCCCATGGACTGTCAGAGTGCTCAACCACTCCTAGTTCCAACATTTTCTGAACTTCTTGCTTTATGCAGTCCTTGACATGGTCAGGCTGCCTATAGATCTTACTTTTGACAGGTAAACTGTCTCCAGTATCTATAGTGTGCTCACACCAAGAAGTGGTGCCTGGCACAGTAGAGAAGAGTTCTGAAAATTGTCCTAGGAGATTTATGCAATTATCTTTCTGCTCAGCAGTAAGACAATCAGCCAAAACTACACCTTCCACAAGAGCATCTTGTTCTGTGGAAGAGAAGAGATCAGGTAGAGGATCACTGTCTTCTTCCTGTCCCTCATCAGTTGCCATGAGCAGGGTGAGATCAGCCCTGTCATAGTAGGGTTTCAGGCGGTTGACATGGAGCACCCTAAGGGGACTCCTGGCAGTGCCTAAGTCAACCAAGTAGGTGACTTCACCCTTCTTTTCAACAATTGTGTGGGGTCCACTCCATTTATCTTGGAGTGCTCTTGGGGCCACAGGCTCCAAGACCCACACTTTCTGCCCTGGTTGGTACTGAACTAAAACAGCCTTCTGATCATGCCATTGCTTCTGGAGCTCTTGGCTGGCCTGAAGGTTTTTACTGGCCTTTTTCGTGTACTCAGCCATCCTTGATCTGAGGCCAAGTACATAGTCCACAATATCCTGCTTAGGAGCTTTTAAAGGTTGTTCCCAACCCTCCTTTACAAGTGTGAGTGGACCCCTAACAGGGTGTCCAAAAAGAAGTTCAAAGGGGCTGAAGCCCACTCCTTTCTGGGGTACCTCCCTGTAGGCAAAAAGGAGGCATGGTAGAAGGATATCCCATCTCCTGCGGAGTTTTTCAGGGAGACCCATAATCATGCGTTTGAGAGTTTTATTAAATCTCTCCACCAGTCCATTTGTTTGTGGATGATAGGGTGTTGTGAACTTGTAAGTTACACCACACTCCTTCCACATGGCCTTTAAGTATGCAGACATGAAATTGCTTCCCCTGTCTGATACTACTTCCTTTGGGAAGCCCACCCTGGAAAATATTCCCAGGAGGGCCTTTGCCACTGCAGGTGCTGTAGTGGTCCTTAAAGGAATAGCTTCAGGATATCTTGTGGCATGGTCCACTACCACTAAGATAAACCTATTGCCTGAAGCAGTAGGAGGGTCAAGGGGGCCAACTATGTCAACCCCTACCCTTTCAAAGGGAACCCCAACCACAGGCAGTGGGATAAGGGGTGCCTTTGGAGTGCCACCTGTCTTGCCACTGGCTTGACAGGTTTCACAGGACTTACAAAATTCCTTTGTGTCCTCTGACATCCTAGGCCAATGAAACAATGGAACCAATCTGTCCCAAGTTTTCATTTGACCCAGGTGTCCAGCTAGGGGAATGTCATGTGCCAGTGTTAGGAGGAACTTTCTGTACTCCTGAGGAATCACTAATCTCCTGGCAGCTCCAGGTTTAGGATCCCTATGCTCAGTGTACAAGAGGTTGTCCTCCCAGTAAACTCTGTGAGAGTCACTGACATCCCCATTAGCCTGTTTGACAGCTTGCTGTCTGAGACCCTCTAATGTGGGACAGGTTTGCTGTGCCACACTCAGCTCCTCTCTGGCAGGCCCCCCTTCACCCAAAAGCTCAGCAGTGTCTGCTTCCAGCTCCTCTGGTGTAGGTTCTGCACAGGGAGGGAATTCTTCTTCCTCAGAAGTTGAATCCACTGTAGAGGGAGGGATAGTAGGAAGTGGTTTGCTTCTACTAGCCCTAGCTTTAGGGAGCACTTGGTCCATTGTTCCAGGATCCAAGCTTCCCTGTCCTTTTTGCTTTTTGGCCTGAGCCCTTGTCAAAGCAAAAATATGCCCTGGGATGCCCAGCATTGCTGCATGGGCCTCCAACTCCACATCTGACCAAGCTGATGTCTCCAAATCATTCCCTAATAGACAGTCTACAGGTAAATCTGAAGCTACCACAACTTTCCTTGGACCAGTTACCCCCCCCCAGTTGAGATTTACAACAGCCATGGGGTGGCTTTGTGTTATGTTGTGAGCATCGGTTACTTGGTACTGGTGTCCAAGTATGTGTTGTTCAGGGTGCACCAGTTTCTCAATCACCATTGTGACACTGGCACCTGTGTCCCTGTAGGCCTGGACCTCAACACCATTTATTAGGGTTAGTTGCTTGTACTTCTCCAAGTTATGGGGGCAAGCAACCAAAGTGGCTAAATCAATAGCCCCTTCAGAGACTAAAGTAGCCTCTGTGGTCTCCCTAATCAGACCAACCCCAACTAAATTACCAAAAGTGAGCCCAGCTACTCCCTTGGATTGGCTATTAGTAGGTTTGCTCCCACCACCACTGCTATTAGTAGGGACACTAGGTGTAGCAGTAGGGGTTGTAGTGGTAGGAGCTGTGGTGCCTTTCTTTGGACAACTGGGATCTGTTGTCCAATGGCCTTTTATTTTACATAAATAGCACCATGGTTTCTTTTCCTTGTTCTGATTAAAGGAGGATTTGGACCCACCACCCCCACCAGAGTGTTTTTGTGGGCCTGATGAAGACTCATTTTTAGATTTGTCCCCACCTTTGTCAGAAGACTTACCATCCTTCTTTTTGTTGCCATCTTTGTCACCCCCTGTATGAACTTTTCTGTTCACTCTTGTTCTGACCCATTTGTCTGCCTTCTTTCCCAATTCTTGGGGAGAGGTCAGATCAGAGTCCACCAAGTACTGGTGCAACAAATCAGACACACAATTATTAAGAATATGCTCTCCCAGGATTAAGTTATACAGGCTGTCATAATCAGTAACTTTACTGCCATGTAACCACCCCTCCAAGGCCTTCACTGCCTGGTCAATGAAATCAACCCAGTCTTGTGAAGACTCCTTTTTGGTCTCTCTGAACTTTATCCTGTACTGTTCAGTGGTTAAACCATAACCATCCAGGAGTGCATTCTTAAGAACTTGGAAATTATTGGCATCATTTTCTTTCACAGTAAGGAGCCTATCCCTACCTTTTCCACTAAATGATAGCCATAGGATAGCAGCCCACTTCCTTTGAGGGACATCCTGTACAACACAGGCCCTCTCAAGTGCAGCAAACCACTTGTTAATGTCATCCCCCTCCTTATAAGGGGGAACTATCTTGTGCAGATTCCTGGAATCATGCTCTTTTGCAGGATGACTATGGGGAATACTGCTGCTGCCACCATGGGTATCTAAACCCAACTTCTGTCTTTCCTTCTCTAATTCAAAAGACTGTCTATCCAAATCCAGCTGTTGCTTTTTAAGCTTCAGTCTGGTTTGTTCCACCCTCAACTTATTGAGTTCCCTCTCTAACATTCTGTCATCAGGGTTGGTGGGAGGGACATTTCTAGAAACAGAGCTATGATGGGAATGAACAGAAGGAGACCTGTCCCTTACAGAAGCCAACTTAACAGCTTGGTTTACAGAAACATTACTACCAGTATGGTGAGAATAAATGCTTTTGCTATGATGTGAGACAACACTATTTCTATGGTGTGGCTCATCATCATTACCATCTATGCTAGATTGTCTAGTAATGGGCAGGCTAGGAAGTTTCTTTCCTGAATCTTTTCCTGGGGGAGTCCCTGAATCTGATTGGGAACTATTAGGTACTTTTTCAACAGATGGGGCACCTATGGCCTTATCCTGTTCTCTAAGCATGTTAATTAATAGTTCTAAGGCAGGATTCTTCCCTACACTCAAACCTCTCTCTATACAGAGACTCCTTGCTCTTTTCCAGCTAAGGTTGTCATATGCAAGTTTGGACAGATCAACACTTTGGCCTGTGCCAGACATTTTTTAGAGAGAGTTAAAGTGATAGAGAAAGAGACAAAAGTTTTCAGAACTTTTTGGAAAGACAGAAAAAAAACTTTTTAAACTTTTAAGAACTTTTTTGAAAGTTTAGAAGTACTTTTCAGCACTTAGAAAAGAGTGAAAAGAGGAAATGCAAAACTTTTTGGCTATGTGTATATACACTGACCTTGTTTTGTATATTTTTCTCTTATGAAAAGTACAATGACAAGAGTGGTAAGTAGTCTCAAGCACTTATCCCACCACTGCACAACCAATGTAGGAGGCTGGACTGGCTTGTAGTGAGTACCAAGGGGGCCTTGCACCAGGCCCAGTTATCCCTTATTAGTGTATAGGGTGTCTAGCAGCTTAGGCTGATAGATAATGGTAGCTTAGCAGAGCAGCTTAGGCTGAACTAGGAGACGTGTGAAGCTACTACAGTACCACTTAGTGTCATATGCACAATATCATAAGAAAACACAATACACAGTTATACTAAAAATAAAGGTACTTTATTTTTATGACAATATGCCAAAGTATCTTAGAGTGTACCCTCAGTGAGAGGATAGGAAATATACACAAGATATATATACACAATAGCAAAAATATGCAGTATAGTCTTAGAAAACAGTGCAAACAATGTATAGTTACAATAGGATGCAATGGGGAAACATAGGGATAGGGGCAACACAAACCATATACTCCAAAAGTGGAATGCGAACCACAAATGGACCCCAAACCTATGTGACCTTGTAGAGGGTCGCTGGGACTATTAGAAAATAGTGAGAGTTAGAAAAATAACCCTCCCCAAACCCTGAAAAGTGAGTGCAAAGTGCACTAAAGTTCCCCTAAGGACAAAATAGTCGTGTTAGAGGAATAATGCAGGAAAGACACAAACCAGCAATGCAACAACTGTGGATTTCCAATCTAGGGTACCTGTGGAACAAGGGGACCAAGTCCAAAAGTCACAAGCAAGTCGGAGATGGGCAGATGCCCAGGAAATGCCAGCTGCGGGTGCAAAGAAGCTTCGACTGGACAGAAGAAGCTGAGGTTTCTGCAGGAACGAAAAGGGCTAGAGACTTCCCCTTCGGTGGACGGATCCCTCTCGCCTTGGAGAGTCGTGCAGAAGTGTTTTCCCGCCGGAATGACACCAACAAGCCTTGCTACACGCAAATCGTGCGTTTGGCGTTTTTGGACGCTGCTGGGGCCCAGGAGGGACCAGGAGGTCGCAAAATGGACCTGAAGAGAGAGGGGACGTCGAGCAAGACAAAGAGCCCTCACTAAAGCAGGTAGCACCCGGAGAAGTGCCAGAAACAGGCACTACGAGGATGCGTGAAACGGTGCTCGCCGAAGTTGCACAAAGGAGTCCCACGTCGCCGGAGACCAACTTAGAAAGTCGTGCAATGCAGGTTAGAGTGCCGTGGACCCAGGCTTGGCTGTGCACAAAGGATTTCCGCCGGAAGTGCACAGGGGCCGGAGTAGCTGCAAAGTCGCGGTTCCCAGCAATGCAGCCCAGCGAGGTGAGGCAAGGACTTACCTCCACCAAACTTGGACTGAAGAGTCACTGGACTGTGGGGGTCACTTGGACAGAGTCGCTGGATTCGAGGGACCTCGCTCGTCGTGCTGAGAGGAGACCCAAGGGACCGGTAATGCAGCTTTTTGGTGCCTGCGGTTGCAGGGGGAAGATTCCGTCGACCCACGGGAGATTTCTTCGGAGCTTCTGGTGCAGAGAGGAGGCAGGCTACCCCCACAGCATGCACAAGCAGGAAAACAGTCGAGAAGGCGGCAGGATCAGCGTTACAGAGTTGCAGTAGTCGTCTTTGCTACTATGTTGCAGGTTTGCAGGCTTCCAGCGCGGTCAGCGGTCGTTTCCTTATCAGAAGGTGAAGAGGGAGATGCAGAGGAACTCGGATGAGCTCTTGCATTCGTTATCTAAAGTTTCCCCAGAGACAGAGACCCTAAATAGCCAGAAAAGAGGGTTTGGCTACCTAGGAGAGAGGAAAGGCTACTAACACCTGAAGGAGCCTATCAGCAGGAGTCTCTGACGTCACCTGGTGGCACTGGCCACTCAGAGCAGTCCAGTGTGCCAGCAGCACCTCTGTTTCCAAGATGGCAGAGGTCTGGAGCACACTGGAGGAGCTCTGGACACCTCCCAGGGGAGGTGCAGGTCAGGGGAGTGGTCACTCCCCTTTCCTTTGTCCAGTTTCGCGCCAGAGCAGGGGCTAAGGGGTCCCTGAACCGGTGTAGACTGGCTTATGCAGAATTGGGCACATCTGTGCCCAACAAAGCATTTCCAGAGGCTGGGGGAGGCTACTCCTCCCCTGCCTTCACACCATTTTCCAAAGGGAGAGGGTGTCACACCCTCTCTCAGAGGAAGTTCTTTGTTCTGCCAGCCTGTCTGAGGGGTTGGCAGCAGCAGCAGCTGCAGTGAAACCCCAGGAAGGGCAGTCTGGCAGTACCAGGGTCTGTGCTACAGACCACTGGGATCATGGAATTGTACCAACAATGCCAGGATGGCATAGAGGGGGCAATTCCATGATCATAGACATGTTACATGGCCATATTCGGAGTTACCATGGTGAAGCTACATATAGGTAGTGACCTATATGTAGTGCACGCGTGTAATGGTGTCCCCGCACTCACAAAGTTCAGTGAATTGGCTCTGAACAATGTGGGGGCACCTTGGCTAGTGCCAGGGTGCCCTCACACTAAGTAACTTTGCACCTAACCTTTACCAGGTAAAGGTTAGACATATAGGTGACTTATAAGTTACTTAAGTGCAGTGTAAAATGGCTGTGAAATAACGTGGACGTTATTTCACTCAGGCTGCAGTGGCAGGCCTGTGTAAGAATTGTCAGAGCTCCCTATGGGTGGCAAAAGAAATGCTGCAGCCCATAGGGATCTCCTGGAACCCCAATACCCTGGGTACCTCAGTACCATATACTAGGGAATTATAAGGGTGTTCCAGTAGGTCAATGTAAATTGGTAAAAATGGTCACTAGCCTGTCAGTGACAATTTGGAAAGAAATGAGAGAGCATAACCACTGAGGTTCTGATTAGCAGAGCCTCAGTGAGACAGTTAGTCACTACACAGGTAACACATTCAGGCACACTTATGAGCACTGGGGCCCTGGGTTACCAGGGTCCCAGTGACACATACAACTAAAACAACATATATACAGTGAAAAATGGGGGTAACATGCCAGGCAAGATGGTACTTTCCTACATGCACCTATCCCTATGTGCCCCCATTGCATTCTATTGTGACTATACATTGTTTGCACTGTTTTCTATTGCTATTACTGCATATTTTGGTATTGTGTACATATATCTTGTGTATATTTGCTATCCTCATACTGAGGGTACTCACTGAGATACTTTTGGCATATTGTCATAAAAATAAAGTACCTTTATTTTTAGTATATCTGTGTATTGTGTTTCCTTATGATATTGTGCCTATGATACTAGTGGTACTGTAGGAGCTTCACTCGTCTCCTAGTTCAGCCTAAGCTGCTCTGCTGAACTACCTTTTCTATCAGCCTAAGCTGCTAGACACCCCTTTACACTAATAAGGGATACCTGGGCCTGGTGCAAGGTGTAAGTACTTCTTGGTACCCACTACAAGCCAGTCCAGCCTCCTACATTGATGCCAGCTGTGGGTGCAAACAAGCTGCCACCGGATGGTAGAAGCTGAGGATTCTGCAAGAACGACAAGGGCTAGAAACTTCCCCTTTGGAGGATGGATGTCCCACGTCGTGAAGAGTCGTGCAGAAGTGTTTTCCCGCAGAAAGACTGCAAACAAGCCTTGCCAGCTGCAAGGGTCGCGGTTAGGGTTTTTGGATGCTGCTGTGGCCCAGGAGGGACCAGGATGTCGCTAATTGCGTGAGGAGACAGAGGGGACGTCCAGCAAGACAAAAAGCCCACTCAGAAGCAAGCAGCACCCTCAGAAGTGCCGGAACAGGCACTACGAAGTGGAGTGAACCGGAGCTCACCCGAAGTTGCACAAGAGGGTCCCACGAAGCCGGAGGACAACTCAGGAGGTCATGCAGTGCAGGTTAGAGTGCCGGGGACCCAGGCTTGGCTGTGCACAAAGGAAATCCTCGGTGAGTGCACAGGAGCCGGAGTAGCTGCAAAACAGGCGGTTCCCAGCAATGCAGTCTAGCGTGGGGAGGCAAGGACTTACCTCCACCAAACTTGGACTGAAGAGTCACTGGACTGTGGGAGTCACTTGGACAGAGTTGCTGAGTTCAAGGGACCTCGCTCGTCGTGCTGAGAGGAGACCCAGAGGACCGGTGATGCAGTTCTTTGGTGCCTGCGGTTGCAGGGGGAAGATTCCGTCGACCCACGGGGGATTTCTTCGGAGCTTCTAGTGCAGAGAGGAGGCAGACTACCCCCACAGCATGCACCACCCGGAAAACAGTCGAGAAGGTGGCAGGATCAGCGTTACAAGGTCTCAGTAGTCGTTGTTGCTACTTTGTTGCAGTTTTGCAGGCTTCCAGCGCGGTCAGCAGTCGATTCCTTCGCAGAAGGTGAAGAGAGAGATGCAGAGGAACTCTGATGAGATCTTGCATTCGTTATCTAAGGAATTCCCCAAAGCAGAGACCCTAAATAGCCAGAAAAGGAGGTTTGGCTACTTAGGAGAGAGGATAGGCTAGCAACACCTGAAGGAGCCTATCAGAAGGAGTCTCTGACGTCACCTGCTGGCACTGGCCACTCAGAGCAGTCCAGTGTGCCAGCAGCACCTCTGTTTCCAAGATGGCAGAGGTCTGGAGCACACTGGAGGAGCTCTGGGCACCTCCCAGGGGAGGTGCAGGTCAGGGGAGTGGTCACTCCCCTTTCCTTTGTCCAGTTTTGCGCCAGAGCAGGGCTGAGGGATCCCTGAACCGGTACAGACAGGCTTATGCAGAGATGGGCACCATCTGTGCCCATCAAAGCATTTCCAGAGGCTGGGGGAGGCTACTCCTCCCCAGCCCTGACACCTTTTTCCAAAGGGAGAGGGTGTAACACCCTCTCTCTGAGGAAGTCCTTTGTTCTGCCTTCCTGGGCCAAGCCTGGCTGGACCCCAGGAGGGCAGAAACCTGTCTGAGGGTTTGGCAGCAGCAGCAGCTGCAGTGAAACCCCGGGAAAGGTAGTTTGGCAGTACCCGGGTCTGTGCTAGAGACCCGGGGAATCATGGGATTGTCTCCCCAATACCAGGATGGCATTGGGGGGGCAATTCCATGATCTTAGACATGTTACATGGCCATGTTCGGAGTTACCATTGTGAAGCTATACATAGGTAGTGACCTATGTATAGTGCACGTGTGTAATGGTGTCCCCGCACTCACAAAGTCCGGGGAATTTGCCCTGAACAATGTGGGGGCACCTTGGCTAGTGCCAGGGTGCCCTCACACTAAGTAACTTGGCACCCAACCTTTACCAGGTAAAGGTTAGACATATAGGTGACTTATAAGCTACTTAAGTGCAGTGGTAAATGGCTGTGAAATAACGTGGACGTTATTTCACTCAGGCTGCAGTGGCAGGCCTGTGTAAGAATTGTCAGAGCTCCCTATGGGTGGCAAAAGAAATGCTGCAGCCCATAGGGATCTCCTGGAACCCCAATACCCTGGGTACCTCAGTACCATATACTAGGGAATTATAAGGGTGTTCCAGTATGCCAATGTAAATTGGTGAAAATTGGTCACTAGCCTGTTAGTGACAATTTGGAAAGAAATGAGAGAGCATAACCACTGAGGTTCTGATTAGCAGAGCCTCAGTGAGACAGTTAGTCATAACACAGGTAACACTTACAGGACACACTTATGAGCACTGGGCCCTGGCTGGCAGGGTCCCAGGGACACATACAACTAAAACAACATATATACAGTGAAATATGGGGGTAACATGCCAGGCAAGATGGTACTTTCCTACAACACACAACACCAACGTGTCTAAAAATGACCTAAATCAGAGGCCTACACGAGGCAGTGGATGTCAAAATATGATGAAACTGTAATGTTTGAACACACCACTAACACAGCTTAGTGTGAGAGTTGCAATGGCTGCATGGAGCATGTGTGACAAGGTGGGGACATCATTGGTGACAATGCTCAACATGATTAGCCCAGGTATGACAAGCAATAGGAGAAATGGAGCATGCGCAGTACATCCATGGAAATCACTCCTGGCACTGCCATGTGGCCCACTCCTGTCACAGGGTACACACTTTGCACGGACATGTCTATGGAATGCACATCAGAATGGATGAGAGCATATACAGCTAGGGCTGCAGGTCCACCACAAAGTAATTGTAATGACAAAGCAAAATGTTATGAGTTTCAACTGTCCATTGTGTTCAATATGTGATTATGGTTGGAATGTAGGCAGAGTCTGTCAATCACAGTATGTAGCAAAGATGTACACGTCAGACATAAGTGTAGTCCGCACACAAGTCATCCATATACTCAAGATCAACATATGGAGACATTTGTCGATTAACATTTGCCAAATAGCACTCATCAGCCATCATCAACAGTCCCTGAGCTGTGAATGTTGTATGAAATGTGATGCTCTGTAAGACAACTACACACAGCACATAAGTGAACACACATCACAATCACATACCATAACGCTTGCATTGTACTGACTGCCATACATACGTGGATACACTGTTGTCACACATATAGACATATTCATGCTATGTATACATTTGCATGCTGCTGATTTTGAAACACACACATTGGTGCAACAGACCAATCACACACAAATCACATTGTACAATGGACTACTATATGTGGCCATACACAAAATGCCATACTGCAGCCCAGCACATACAGGGCCATATTTATACTTTTTGACGCAAAACTGCGCTAACGCAATTTTGCGTCAAAACAATTTGCGCCGTCTAACGCCATTTGGATGCGCCATGCGGGCGTCAAATTTATACTTTTACGTACGGCGGCGCAACCAACAGGTGGGAGTCATTATTTCGTGACGCAGACAGCGTCCGTCTGTCGTAAAAGAAACCAACGTAAATGCGACGCACATCACTGTGGGTCGATTTACGACAGCGCAATCGTGAAAACGCCGTTTTTTTTCACGCTATTGCGTCACATTTTTGCGCGAAAACTGCCCTTTCAGGAGAGGAGACCCAAAATGGATCCTAGATGCCCCAACAGACCCCAGGAGGATGAGAGCAGACCAGGAACCAGCCAGGAGGAAGCATACAGGAACCAGGACATTTAAAAAAAAAAAAGAAAGTGTCGCTTCAGTGCAGAGGAGCAGGAAATCCTGGTGAAAGAGGTGACGGAACACCAGCACCAACTTTTCATCACCTCTAAATTGCCACTCAGTAGGAGAGAGGCCATCTGGAAACAAATTGTGGACAAGATTAACAGTGTGGCTGAAGAACGCCGGACAGTCACCGAGTGTAAGAAACGCTGGCATGACTGCAAACGTAGGACCAAAGAGAAAATGGCCAGGAACAGGAAGGCAGCAATGCAGACTGGAGGGGGGAGTCCAGCACAACAGGAGGCCCTGGACCACATGGAGGAGATGGTCGCAGCCGTCATCCCGGAGGAGATCGTCACAGGGATTCAAGGACTGGACAGCGCAGACTACCATGACACTACGCACATGCAGGGTAAGTCGCATGGGGAATCATAATACAATAATGGGGACTGTAAGCAGGGGGGGGATACCTACTACACAATGCATGTAAGTCAGCACATATATGAAGTGGCATGGGGAAAGGGGCACGGCAGGGGGGCATGCCCAGTACTGACCGAAGCTGGGGCACGACAAAATACAGCAACAACAACAGTCCCACGGGGACATCCTGTAATTACAACAAGAGAGCCAAGGGAAAGCAGTGACAGGTGGGAAGGACACTACCTCAAATCCACATCCAGGCACTTGTATTGCAAAATCTATTCCCCATCAACTAGGTCCCTACCTGTGATGCTGTAGCAAATACAACAACTGCAACTTAACTGCCACCACAGTTGACAATAACACCTCTCATCTCTGTGCAGCTATAGCACCAAATGGCAGGAACCCCACCCTGGAACAAACATACCTAAATTAGGGGGTGAGGATGACATCTGCAATTACTCCTAGAAATAAGACAAAGGTACCAGTACACTCAAATGCCGAATGTCCATAACTGACACATACATAAGCCTAAGTAAACAGCAATAGGAGCCACACAGCACTAACGATACACACATGCTGCATACGTCAGGGTCCCTCACGTGCCTGGCTAACAAGGCTACATCACTAATGTCATACTGCTCAGACAACAACATTGAGGAGGGGACACAGGCAACTGGTCACTGAAACACACCTGCAAAGTCGGACAAACAAATAGGACATTCATACGATAAACAGGCCAATCCAATTCAATACACATCACCCAACATCATCTCAATACATCAAGAATGTTTACATCCATACCACATCCTAACATTGACATGCATAGGTAATGCCACGTGACATGTACAGATCATGCAATGTGAATAAAAAGTGTATGGGGCAGGGCCTGAGAGGCAAGTGTGCTGCCAGGGCAGTCACAACACCCACAGTCAGTCAAAGTGTAGTGTGGCAAGTGAAACGTATACTTTGCGCATTAGCCTCAGGCTGGAGGCCTTTGTGCATCTTACCCTGATTGTACTTATACTCATTTGCTCACATCTAAGTGCCTCAGAGCAATTTGCACTAAATGATTCTCATTGCCCTTCCTATCAGTTAATGTAGCAAATAGTCAGTCCTAAGGTGTTGTCAATTAGTCAAATCACACTGTTTTGCCTACTTCTGCACTGGAGTTTGCCAGAACATATTCACTCTGTGCCCCAGTCAAGGATACCGTCTGGTACGTTGCTGATAGATGTGGTAGGGGTTAAGGTTTGGCATTCCTGCGTAGGGAAACTTTGTCATCACCATGACATATGTCTTTTACATTCACTTCCTTGTCCCAAGACACGCATGGGGGAGTTTCCAAACAGAAAATAATAACTAGATGCTGCCTGCCTTGCTGCTGATGCACAACCAGATCCTAGCCCATTCCTCTGATATGAGGGATGATGTCTCCCCTGTGATTCTGACAGGCAACCTCCAAACTTAACATGCTGTGCTATACATAGAACATGCAGAGGGAGAGTAGAAACTGTTAGGCACCATGAAAGCTGTGTACTAATGTATTACTCTCCTGCGGACTATTTCAATTCTAACAGTGTGTATTGTTTGTGTAATTGGGGCTCACACCTAAATTCCTACAAGTCAGTTGTACAATGAAACTACATATCAAACTAATACTGTCTTTGTCATTTGTGTATGGGAACATACCGGAAAAGATAGAAATGTGTAGGACCTGAGTGACCACCACTTCCCTGAGAAGCTCCAAAGATGTCATGCGCTCGGATGTGTAAACATTCCTTTGATGTGGGAGACCAGAGGCACTGCTAGTTAGTCTTAGCTAAATTGAATATCTGGGTGACAGAGTTATTTACAAGTGGGTCAAACTTAGTCCCCCACACCATTAGCTATCCTGCTGCCTAGAAAGCCAAGAATCACATGTTGGATAATGAGAGCCCACCCTACAAAATGTCCCTCCATAACAATAGTGAAACACCGAGTGAGGAGTAGGAGAAAAAAACTTCTATTCCTAAATAATTACAAAGCAACAGCTAGAGGCGACCTGGCAGACATGTCTGAAAGATCCATATCAAACATGTGACACACAGGTGGGCCATAGGCCTACAACAATGCCCTATGACGGACAGCAGATACCTAGACAAACACAGAGTACAATGTTAAGGCATCCAAAGGCTTGTATCTTACTGCAAAATTGTCACAACACAGACACACTAATTGTACCCTGTTTCATTGCAGAGGAACACTGATCTCCTGCTGATCTGCCTGTCCATGAGTTCCCTGATGACATGGATGACGAGACCATCAACCTCCCACAAGAGACCATTGACATGGTCCTTGAAAGCCTCCAAACCCCACCTTCAGTCACAAGGAGGAGCACAGAACAAGCAGCCACCACAGTAGAACCACCCGCCACCCCAATTGTAAGACCTGCCAGCTCCAACACAGCTGAGGAATCTGACGACACTGGCACCAGCTTCGAAAGAACTGTCGTTGGGGTCCAGCGGGAGCTGGCCAAGGAGGTGCGGGTGGGGATGCAAAATATGGCAGCCAGCCTTGAGGGGGTGCGTTCGTGCATGTTGTCAACTGCTGATCAGGCAGCTGCAATGCAAGCCAGAAATTTGCTCTTGGAGGACATTTCAAAAACACTGAAGGAAATTGGCACAGCTGTCATCCAGTTGACACAACAACTCAAACTGCAAGCCACTCAACGTGTGCACGAATGCAACATAGAACCTCTCAGGGCCGACCAGGCTGCCTACCCTCGGGATGTGGCTGCCATTCTGAAAAACCAGCAGGCCCTCCTTGCTGCAGTACTGCCCTTCCTTACTCAACAGGGATCAGCCCCTGGGATGTCTGCCTCCATGTCTTCTAACACTGAGGTGTGTGTTGCCCCTTCACAACCAACAACAACAAGGACACACCAGGCAACACACACATCAGAAGAAGAAGACATGGAACAGATAACATTCACACGCAAGAGTACCCGGAAGCCCTAGTCCCTGCACCATGCCCTACTCTGACCAAGGTCCTACGTTTTGACACATGCCAGTCTCACTACAACTAACCTCAATGACTGTTCGGCAATCCACTGTATGACTTGTCCACCTTGCCAGTGAATGTTTCTCTCCTACCATTTGGCATTTCATGTTCCTCTGCACTGTCTGTGACATCACCCCAGCATGTCAGGAGCATCATCCACACCCCTTCTGTAGGATCACCATGTAATAATGCACCAGAAAGGAGTCAGCAAACATGGTGAATGGACATTTTGCACAACACCACCTATAAATAGATATCACTTGCACACCTATTGTGTCTGTGTCATTTCAAAATTCAACTGTGCAGTAGATAACTCCAAAGTGGCTGTGTGGCAACCATGTCGATTCTCTATACTACTGTCCTGATTTCATGTATACTGAAACATCTGTGCAGTGGCCAGGATTGCATCATAGCTTTACTATACTGAGGAAAATAACTGATGAAGGGACTAAGCACACACAATCATGCTGTGTTGGACAGAATGATGCACTATCTATAGCTATTCTACACAACTAATGGTGGCTGAGAAATGTAGGCACCATGCAATACTAAAATTTGAAATTATGCTGTAGAATGAAAGGAATGATAAACAAATTACACAGCATCAATCACCCTTACGGCGTATACTTCCATGAAGGAAATTAATGCTGAATCAGTACACACATGATGTAGGTCAGCAATGACAGCAACAAGACAAGAGTGTGAACAAATCATCATCTATAAAGCTCTCCCTGAACTTCACAATGCTGTCCGACCTATCTATTTACCTACAATAACAAGTCTGGAAGCACTCTTTGTGAAGTAGGATACATACCAACCCCAAACCTTGATGATCAATGCACACTACCAATGGTGGCTCTCCAACATGGTGGATACTTACCAAGTTAGCACACGGGTAGCTGGCATGTTAAACCTCATAAGCCTGGGGATAGCGAGCATGGAACACAAATGTCATACTTAAACTTTCTGCTACACTGATGTCAAGGCCATGAAAAGGTAGCACCTAACGCATCAGGTAAAGGGTTAACAATTTTTTTATTTAAAAGTAGTAATAAAAGAGGCAACTAAGGGAAAGGTAAACCTACACTAATCTAACCTGACTACTACTAACCCACAACTGTCCCTAACTAACCTAAGCTAAACTTACTCTACACATGTAACTAAACGATCTAAACATCAACCCCCCACCCACCATTAAGAGACAAGACACATGCAGGACAACACTTACTAACCTACACACATACTATACTATCCTAAACAAACATATATATATATATATTTTTTTTTCTTTTTATATTTTTTATTTATTTATTTATTTTTTTATTAAACAGGAATCCCAACATTGCCCCCACCCACCCACCCACACAAAAATATTAGATAGAAAGAATAAGGACCCCCCACCCTCTTACCTAACACTAACTAAGCTAATTACCTATACTTATCCTATAACTAACCCCCCAAACCCAACTAACAGTATGAAAAGAGGAAAGAGGTGAGAGGGGAGGGGTAAAAGTTCAGGAGGGCAAAATGACTAAAGATTTGCCCTCCGAAGTGTGCGCCGGATGGAGCACACCTTCTCCTTAACCTCAGCCATATCCTCCGTCAGGTTGTCCACCTTGCGAATTAACCTGTCCAATTTCCTAGACAATGCCTGGAAGGCTGCAGGGTCAATCGGAGGGTCACTGCTGGTCTGCGTGCCGGTGGAGGTGGAGGTTGTTGCTGGAGTGGAGTGGCCACGGGACAGCCCTGCTCCCAACACACGGCTGGGTCCAGGTCTTGAGGAAGATGCCTGGTCCGTCGCTGGGTCCCCTTGGGCAGACCTGGTGGTTGTAGTGGCGGTGGTTGTAGGTGGCACCGTTGGTGGAGCCTGTGGTGTGGCATACCACGCCCCGGATGCCCGATCGGAATTGTATCTGCGGGCCATCCTCCGATACCCACACTGCACCTGCAGGATGTGCCTGTACCTCATTGCCCTGCGCTCAAAATGGTTGCGCTCTGCGGCACTCAGGTTTGCAGCTGTGAAGAGAAAAGGGAAATATTGAGCATTGAATTTACAGTGGGTTGAATCCCACAATGGATCATTTGTCCATTACTATAAATATATTGTATGCAGCAATTGTTACAACATAGTTCACGGAAATGCTCAGAGGAAGTACATGTGAATCATGCATACCTAAGGTCATATCACACCTAGCATATCCATGTCTCTACATGATGGATGACATCACCCTAAACTACTCATCCAAATCATACCTAAGGCATTTGACATTATGGCACCAGCTCTTCCGCATACTGACTTCAGTACATATGTCATTCTTTGTGATAACACTCACACTCCTCACTCAATAGCATTTTTAATTAGTTGTGTGCTAAGATTGAACCCCTGGCCCAGAATCATATGTCCACACTAGGTGTCAGATGTAGGAATTTAGGAAAATCAACTAGCAATTTGCAAAGCAGAACGGTGTCTCTGACACCGTCTGCGAGTCGCTATGGGGTCCCTAAAACCCACCTCATGAACATCAATGATGTGGGTTCCAAGTTGCCCCACCTTAGCAACATGGGCACTCACAGGGATGGAGGCCTGCTGGGACCAGCAGAACTCCATAGACGTGACTGTTTTTAAATTAAGCAAGTTATTTTTCCCCAAGTGTAGGCCGTTTAGCGGAAAGGAAAATGAGCTGCAATTATTTTAAAATCACAACAATTGTACTTGGAAATTTTCACGGTAATTATTGGTCCCTTAGACCACTGGCTGTTTTGCGCAGGATTATTTTAGTCCACTCACAAAGGTGAAGCTTTACAATGAGGACCCCTTCCAGTCAGCAAGGTGGTTACCATCCACTTCAAGTGGATGATAACAGCTACTCACTTTGCAACCACGTACTCGGTTGCAAATGGGATTGCCTACCACTGTGATTTGCAAGTAGGTCTGGTAAAACCCTTTATTATATCCATTTTGAAAAGCATTTTCCTCATATGTACATGACCACCAAATACATTTTGGAATAGGAAACAGACGTTTGCAAATCCCACACATATATTTATGCCATTTGCAACGTGTAGACATTTTTCTCACTCTGGCCCAAGGTACTAACTCAAGTCACAAAAGGTGTTAAGTACGTGTAACATACTGGTTGCTACAGTCCTAGGTACCCGGTTTCACAGTAACATCCCAGTCTTTGTGGGTGGTGTGGGAAGAACAACCAACAATCCCATGTTCAATGCACACCCAGGAGTGTACAGAAAGTTCAACAATTATGTGCCTTCACACACAACACCTATGAAGGGCTAGCAACACGTTGTAGTCAGCCCAACCTTGTCACATCCCAGGTCCACACATGTCAAAATGTTATGACTTAGCCCAACATAACATACTATTAGTGAGGCATGTTTAACAACACACACAGGGGAGGTAGTACACCCATTCACATGATTCAACTGAACACCTAGGGCATTGCACTCAAGTCACACACACTTCGAGTCCACCTTGTGGAAGTACATGCCCACGGAAGATCCAACCTACATTGTACACAGTCCATCCTCAACTAGGAAGAAGCACTTGTCATCAAAGCCATGTGCCTAAGCTATCTGGGAGACTGTCAGTCTGATATGCAGACTCAGTTCATGGCAAGTCCCTGACCAAGTCTAACATTGACCAGTGTATTCCAAATGAGTCATACCATTCCCAATTGCCGCCCTAATTGAATGGGCTACAGCCCCTCAATCTGAGAGATGACTACGTATTGCTTTGCAGAAACATTATTCAAATTTGATATCACACTAAAAGAACAAAGCCAATGAACGGCCAGCACATCAAATCATGAATTCTCTTGAACACACAGTAATCCATCATGCGTCATTACCAAACAATGTAAATAGCACTCAGGCGACACTCACTGTAGGTATCGGGGTCGTCAAAATGGGCCACCTCTCCGACGGTGTACGGGGCTGGTCCACCTGTAAAGCATGAAACAAAGATTATACTCAGACTGTGTGAAAGGACAAATGATTTCTGTTACAATGACACTGTGTGAATATGACATGGTAATGATAGACTTTCACACATGCTCATCCTGCATGGATCACTTTGTATTCAACATTATCATTGGATGAGTCTCCTGCTCCAGTGTCACACCCTACTACACTCATGCAGTGGTCAGGACAGTCATGTGTCGTTCAAGTTAATCCTCCATTAGTATGCCCCAACAATAATGTTATCCATACATCTCAGCATGTGCATCCCCGAGAGACATTCCAAAACTGGTTCCATGAGGACTGCATGACCACTCACAATTAAACAGGCTATTTGGACAGGGTCAACAGACAGCAACCAGACACACATGTGACATATGTGTGAACAACATGACTAACTTCATGTGACGTGACGGCAACACACATGTATAGCATCATCATGTGTTTCCAATTTTCTGTCTAGCTATGGCGTCTGCATATGTAGGTATGTTGTTTCTACATGACGTACTCACTGGCCATTATGACCAGTGGAGTACAAATAGAGCCGTTCACGTGTTGCTTTTCTGACACAAATGCAACACTACATTACATGCAGCTACAGGCATCTGGTATGTGTTGCAAAAATGAGCCATCGGACTGGTAGCATAGGTCTTCATACACATTCTGCAACATATACACATTAGGACACATATGTATACCTTTGCAGCGCAGCATTTGAAACATTTTGTGACGCAGAGAGGGGGCGACTTAGCATAATACAAATAGATGTTGAATTTATAAAGCTGTCATTGCGTGTACATGTGTTGCAAAAATGGGGATTAATGTGTATAACCATGGGCCTAGGTTTCCCTGGCATTACACACACTCAGCTACTTATTTTGCAGATTGGCTAACAATCATCACATGTTCACACACCGATTTCTGTCATTCCCATTTAATTGTTTTTTACTCACCAACATGGCCACCAATCCCGAGTCCCAGGTGGTCCAGCAGGTCCTGTTCCCTGGTGATCAGATCTGCCCAGCGGTGCTTGAGTTGGTGTACATTCCTGAGACTCCCATAGACCCGGACCAGGTGATGGCGCACCTTCTCCCACCGGATTTTCCTCGCCTCCGTGTGATACCCCTGTATCACACGGCCCCCAGCTTCCAGCATTAGTGGGAGGAAATGGCTTACGAGCCATATGAACCCCCCCAATTCGTCTTCCCCCATCCTGGACAGGCGAGGCCTACCTGACATATTGAGAGGACTAAGAATGTACCAAAAAAATATGAAATAAAAAGGGGGAAATGGGGAAAGGTAGAGGTGTGAAAGAAAAAGAAGAAGGAGAAAAATAGCCCAACTAACCCCCCAAACTATTCTACCCACAACAGACTCCCACAGACAATACAAACTATCACAGGTATAGACAAAATAACACTAAACAGACTGAGACAATGTTATACAACAATAATAGATTGACACTAAGACAAAATACAAGGCACACAGGACACAAAAGCAGTAAAACACAGGACAACACCTTTCACACAACCACACAGTCTAGATAAATCTGAGACTGCAAAGTGAAAGTGAAAGTTAACTCCCAGTACAGATTTGGTAAACAGGATATCCTATTACATCACTTCCTGCATAAAATGGCCGCTGTTTTTATTTTCCCGTTATGCGTCATATTTTCACGCATACACAGTTGTGCGTCAATTTTTTTTTACGCATTACAGTGCACATGATGCGGAGTGAAAAAATATGATATGAATATTAATAATTAATAATGTACATGAAATGACCAACATATTGTCCATGTAGCGTCAATTTTACCACGCATACATCATGGGCGTCGTTTTTTTTACACGTACAGTGGTGCACATGATGCGGAGTGAAAAAATATGATATGAATATTAATAATTAATAATGTACATGAAATGACCAACATATTGTCCATGTAGCGTCAATTTTACCACGCATACATCATGGGCGTCGTTTTTTTTACACGTACAGTGGTGCACATGATGCGGAGTGAAAAAATTTGATATGAATATTAATAATTAATAATGTACATGAAATGACCAACATATTGTCCATGTAGCGTCAATTTTACCACGCATACATCATGGGCGTTGTTTTTTTTACACGTACAGTGGTGCACATGATGCGGAGTGAAAAAATATGAAATGAATATTAATAATTAATAATGTACATGAAATGACCAACATATTGTCCATGTAGCGTCAATTTTACCACGCATACATCATGGGCGTAGTTTTTTTTACACGTACAGTAGTGCACATGATGCAGAGTCAAAAATATTGTGGATGTTAATTATATTTTGAAGGCGAAATATCAAGACACTTTTGGATACATTTGTATCTGACTCTGCATTGTGTGCACTCATGTACGTGAACAAATTATGACGGCCATGCTGTATGCTTAGAATATGGAGCACATTTATCCTAATGTCTTCATGTGTTTAGCTTTGGAAAGGTGATTTATCATGGTCAAATGGTGCGATGTGAGACACATTTGTGTTTGTATATGACACATGTCCGTACTTTTATGTATAGACGGCCTTCACACTGTAATGTTTGGGATACTTTAACTAATGTATTGACCATATTTGACAACATATTTGGGGTAATTGCTGATGGCTATTTTGAAATGATGCCTGGGATACCATTATGTATTCCGTCTCCAAAATGTGCCCACCTTTATGATGGGGATGCTTTTATCTGTAGTCCTAACAGGGAGTGGGAGAGTCACTTTCAGTTTTTATGGGGCTGACCATGTCCCATTATGTTTTGTGTTTCATATTTGTGTAGGACTTGTGACATGGAGGCCACACATGTGCCTTATGCATGTGTTTAGTTCACAAGTACATGATTCTTGTATGTTTTGGGGGCGGTAGAGGTGGACTTAGGCCCCCAGCACCCTAGGATTTGACCATCCAGAATAGCTACTGTATCCATGGAGTATTTTTATTATATCATGGCAAACCTGCAGCAGCGTGCTAATGTAAGGCCATATGGTATGAATGACTGTTGACCATTCATTCATCTCATTAGCCCATTTGACGTTTGCAGTAATGATGATTTGGAGCTAAGTTGCATACCATTTTCCTATGACTAAGTTTGCAAGCCTCTCAGCGTTCACGATGTGATAATGCGAAGATTTTTTTGGTTGTCTGTGTCCCTTTCTGCATCAACTGGTTTAGTGTCATGTTACAATCTTCCTGCTAGGTTCAAACTGGGACACAACTGTGATGGTCTACTTTCAAATATTAGGTTGGTTGTATGACATATGTGTACATGTGTGTGGGAATGTGGATCCACTATGACCTGTCTGTGTGTATGTTGTCACTGTAACTTCAAGGTCTCCTCCTGAGTTAGTGGCAGCTGATGTTGTTGCAATTGTGTATTGCTCATATCATACACTTGAGAGAAGCCATTGATGACATGTTCACGTACACATGGATGGTCCCACCCTGTCTCTGAACACGTGTGATGTGACTTTCAAATGATCTCCAATTTTGGGCTGGATGAGAGACTGTTTCAGTTGTTTGGATCCGGCATGTGTAATTGTCACATTTGTACTCTTGTTGGGCTCTGTGTATGGTAATGTAACATGTCACATCCTACCCTCTGTGCATACAGTTGTGATGTTTATTTTTGGTGTGATGAATTTTAATGGCATTCTTGATCAATGAGACGACATTCATCTTCAGCTATTTCAAACTAAAGGTGGTCAGAAATGAATAGGCCAAAGCATGATGTGGTGTTTGTTATCTGTGTTTATTTACAAGTGTGGAATACAAGTGATTATAATAAGTTAAGTAAAAAAATTGTTCACAAGCTGTTGGCGTCTACGCACTCCTGCTGCGGTGTTAGGTTGTTCCCCCTCCTGTTGCAGGCCAGCATCCTCCTCATCATCATCCTCAGGCATGTCTGGGTCCGGTTCAAGGAGGGGAATGTTCCTTTTTACACAAATATTGTGTAATATGGCACAAGTGCATATGATCTTGCAGACCATCTCCGGGGAGTATAATAGGCTTCCGCCAGTGATGTCAAGGCAGCGGAACCTTGACTTTAGGATCCCAAAGGTCCGCTCCACAATGCTGCGTGTCCTCTTGTGGGCGTCATTGTATGCCCGCTCAGCAGCAGTATTTGGGTTCCCATATGGTGTCATTAGCCAAGGCTGGATGCCATACCCCTGATCAGCTGAAAGAGAAACACAGAATGGTATCAATTAGATGTAGGAGGCACTGTTGTACGTATCTTTGATGGAAGTAGTTGTGTTGTGTTGTCTGTGACTATTTTGTGTACTAATGTGACAACCTATGGTTGTTGGTGGAAACTTTGGCATTGTTTTTTTTCCTTGGCTGAGCAGGTGTTTGTTGGCTAACTGTTTGTCAGCAGGATGTATCGGTTTCTCAAGTACAGTGTGCCCTCCCTTGCATTGTGACTTGTGACACAGGTGTCCGTGTGTCCTCACTGAGGGTGTGATGATAGTTCCATGCAGAGTTGAAACATGAAAGGGTATTAGAAACGTTCAATTGAACATACCCAGGCCATCCCATCCCTTAAAAGTTATGCATTGTATTAGTGTACAGGTTATTGTGAGACTTCCAATTTGCAAGGTGACATTTAGGCAACCACAGTCATGAATGTCTTCACACTAAGCTGTGGAGTAAATTCCAAGGTGTGAGAGGTTCAATGGTGACTTGTGAAACATGGCTAGTGATGTGAGTACCTCAGTGTGTTCCTGTCTAGGTGTTGCTATTGTGGTGTATGGGTTGTTTATCCTAGAGGGTTTCTGTGCAGTGAGTATATAAGTAGATTTTTGTCCTTACCAACAAGTAGTCCATTGCCATACCGTCCATCCTGGAAGTGTTGGTTGATGGTGCAGTGACGGAAGATGAATGCGTCATGTACACTCCCAGGATATTTAGCCACAATGTTGCTGATCAGTCCTTGGTAATCGACTATGGCCTGCACGTTGATGGAATGTGTGTGCTTCCTGTTGCGGTAGAGGTGTTCACTCGCAGCAGGTGGCACAAGGCGTACGTGTGTGCAGTCGATTGCACCAAGGACGTGCGGAAAGCCACTGATGGCGTAGAACCCCTGTTTTGTTTCCTGCTGCTTCTGCAGTGTGTTAGGGAAGCAGATGTGGCGGGGTGTCAGTCCAATGATGGCATCCAGTACTTTAGGCAGGAATGCGGAGAAAGATGGTTGTGAGATTCCACCAACCAGGGCACCAGTTGTCTGAAAGGAGCCACTTGCCAGCATGTGAAGTACGGCAAGCAGCTTTGTTTCGGTTGGGATAGTGCGTGGAGTCACTAAAGTGGGGGCCAATTGCTGTTCAATATTTGTCAGCAGCTGCTGAATGGCCTGCCAGTTCAACCGGTACCTCTGTATGATGTCTCGTTCCCTGAGGCCATGCAGGGTTGTTCTTGGGCGGAATATCCTCTCCTGCCTTCTGCGCTGTCTTTGGGGTCCCTGCTGTTGTTGTTGTGGCTGCTGTTGTTGCTGCAGGGCTCTGCGTCTACGTGCACGTTGTAGAAAAATCACCTCCATCTCTCCCTGTTGCTGCTCTGCTGCTCTGTTGTTTGTTCTGTGTATTCTGATTAAGTACAGGTGTGTTTGCCCCATTTTAACGCCTGCCCTGACCCAGGCGTTAAAATTTCACGATATTCGTGCTTTGCGCCATTTTTTTGCGCCGCCTGCCGCGCGGGAGTGATTTTTGCCCTGAAGCATAAATACCACGCACCGCTATGTGCGCCTGTTTTTGGACGGGAACGCCTACCCTGCATGTCATTAACGCAGGGCGGGGTGCCGCTTCCAAAAACTGGCGCACATAGCGCCATTTTCCTGGTGAGCCGGATCGGGCGTCAGGGTTTAAATATGGGGCAACGTTTGCGCTGAAAGTGCGTCAAAATTTTTGACGCACATTCGGCGCAAACGGAGTATAAATATGCCCCACAATTTTTATGTTGATACAGGATGCACATACTAACAAATGTCAAAATCATGCAATCAGGATTAGAGTAAAAAAAAGATGCAAAGTACATGAGCCATGGGCCCTTAGTGTGTTTTGCACCTATCGCAATACAGATTTACTATTTAATCGATGCATAAGGGTAATGCGTCAATGTAAATAAATGCACAAACGTAATGCGTCAGAAATACTCACACAAATGCAAGATGCGTCAAACAAATACATGCATATCAGAAAATGTGACAAAAGGGCACAGGAAGTGATGTAATAAGATATCCTGTTTACAGGCATGGTACAGTGGTTGTACTTACTTTCTTTTTCTCTTTACAGTTTGTACCTCTTTTAACTGTGTGGTTGTGTTTTGGAGTTGGTGGCATCTTCTTGCTATTTAGGGGGTCATTCCGACCCCGGTGGGCGGCGCGCGCCGCCCGCCGGGCGGAGACCGCCAGAAGACCGCACCGCAGTCAAATGACCGCGGCGGTCATTCTGACTTTCCCGCTGGGCGGGCGGGCGACTGCCAAAAGGCCGCCCGCCCGCCCAGCGGGAAAGCCCCAGCAACGATGAAGCCGGCTCCGAATGGAGCCGGCGGAGTTGCTGGTGTGCGACGGGTGCAGTGGCACCCGTTGCGATTTTCAGTGTCTGCTAGGCAGACACTGAAAATCATTATGGGGCCCTGTTAGGGGGCCCTCGCACTGCCCATGCCTGTGGCATGGGCAGTGCAGGGGCCCCCAGGGGCCCCACGACACCTGTTCCCGCCATCCTGTTCCTGGCGGTTTTTACCGCCAGGACCAGGATGGCGGGAAGGGGGTCGGAATCCCCATGGCGGTGCTGCGAGCAGCGCCGCCATGGAGGATTCTTTGGGGCAGGGGTAAACCGGCGGGAAACCGCCGGTTGCCCTTTTCTGACCGCGGCTTTACCGCCCCGGTCAGAATTGCCCATGAAGCACCGCCAGCCTGTTGGCGGTGCTTCCGCGGCACTCTGCCCTGGAGGTTTTCAACCGCCAGGGTCAGAATGACCGCCTTAGTGTATCTTGTGCTGTCCCTCATGTTGTGTTTACTGTTGTATTTGATTGTCATGTGTCCCAGTGTCTGTGAATTTGTGTGACTAGTGTGTTTTACCTTGTACTTGTGCTGTGGGGTGTCTGTCTGAGTTAGTTCTATAGGTGAGTTGGTTTGGTAAGTGAATTTTGGGTGTTAAGTTTCCTTTCATTATTTCTGTTTCTCAATACTACTTTTTAAATTTGTTCAACCTGTACCCCTGTGCAATGTCTGGCAGGGGGAGGCAGACCAGAATGGGGGAGAGGGAGCTGGAATGCTTTATTTGGCTGGTAGCCCACTACCTCCCATTGATGCTAGAGATGGATAGCTGTGTGATCCAGGGCTCCCGTACGGGGGCAAGGCGGCTGTGGTGGGGAAAGGTGCTCCAACACCTGAAGAGGGTGTACTACAGCAGTTTCAATGACCATCAGCTGAAGCATCGCTCAGCTGATCTTGTGGCCAGGGAGCAGGATCTTCTGGACCATCTTGGTGTGGTGACTGGTGGCCCTGTTGGTGAATACCCCATTGGCTAACTAATTACTGTTCACTGCATTTGAATCACAGTAGCAGATGTGTTGGTTTGCTGCATACAATGCTTGAGGACAGGTTGCATGCAACCAGAATGAAGTGTCACTGTGACAGTATAGACATGGGCTTCACGCATCCTAACATTTTACCAATGCAAGTCAGAAGTTAGGAGAGTCAAGCATCCATCACTAAGGGGGTTATTACAACTTTGGAGGAGGTGTTAATCCGTCCCAAATGTGACGGATATACCACCAGCCGTATTACGAGTTCCATAGGATATAATGGACTCGTAATACGGCTGGTGGTATATCCATCACTTTACCGTCACTTTTGGGACGGATTAACACCTCCTCCAAAGTTGTAATAACCCCCTAAGTCACACATTTAAGGGGCCATGGCAACATCTCTGCCCCAGCATTGTGTCATGTATGATATTCCAAGACACTGTCAGCATACCATTTGTAAGTGGACTGTGATAACTACGTACGACAATCCACGTATGGTGCAATAATGTCAGATTTTCACATACATCATCCCTGCCATTATGTTTACAAAGGGTGAATACTCGCCTTAGGGGGCACTGGCAATGGGCCATTTGATGCAATCACCCAACTGTGACACATCAGTTATGGATTACTCAAAACATGAAAATTGCAGACTGACTATTTAGCTGCTTGTCCTCCACAAAGTGCCTCTGTGTGCCTTGCAGGAAAAGCCAGAATACATGAATCAGTTGTCTTGCAGAGCACAAGGGTCATGTCATTTACCTGTCACCTAACTCCCCCTCATTCCATCAAGTTCCATCTTCTACAGATTGGCCACACATGGTTGTTGCAGGGTGTAGCACTACATGAGTCTCAAGCGCAGTGTAAGAGTGCAGATATATGGCTCTCATTCATCAGAGTGACAGTCTCATTGTGAGTTTGCAGTGGTGTGTCTGTTGCACTGTCCACAACCTGGATGATTTCCTCACTCTTTTGAAATACTACATAATGCCCTCTGTTGTCCACTAGTAGTAACAGTGATGTGATACTAGCCATGGTTTTCTATCCATATATTTCAGGTGGACCTCCCCTTTACACCACAGGCGAGCTGGCACGATTTGAAGATCCAGATGTATCCAGTAAGTGTGATATTGTCTGTCCTGTGTAGTGTTGAAGTGTTTAGTGTGAGTGAGTCATGAGTTCAGCACCCAATGCTAGAAGTGATGAGCTGTAAAATGATTCCAAGTAGGCTAGATGGTGACACTGTGTCACATTTAAGTGGTGCCCCATGCACGTGCAGAGAGTCATATCTTGTGAGGCTTATGGCGCTCAATAGCCAGCATTGTGTAAACAAAGTGAAGACAAGCCAGGTGTAGCTTCATATGTGACTTAGATGTGCACCGTTGTGTATATAATGGCACTGGAACACACCGTCATTCCCACAACACAGTGATGCACCATTTTGGACACAAATTGGTGCATCCCTGTATTGTAATGTACATGTAGGATTATGTGGGCATTTGTCCCCCAGCATGGTGCCAATAATTTTGCAGTCCACTTACGTGACAACTATATGGAACGTAAGGCGTGCAAGCAGGTCAACTCCAATTGTGTGCTGGCATGGTTATGGGTGTGTGAGGAATTGTATTGTCTGGTCAGGTATTGATGGGTGTCTACACCTGGACACATGAATGTAGAAGTGATAGACCTATGGATACCAGCTTCATTTTTGTCATCAGCTAAATTATGGTCCACTCCATGACTCCATGTATGAGTGGGCTTGCATTGGTTGATGACCTGGACAGTTGAGATGTTGATCTGCATGGCCATACCTGCTGAGGCACAGAGCGTGGGATCAACAAATGTGTAGTTAGATGTGATGCTGACAGTGTAGGTGTCAGTCATTTGATCAGGCTTGCATATGCACCTATCAACACTGAACCCTTATGGTAAACAACAGCATCCCATACTCCCAATAACAGCATCAAGTTTCAGGTGATGTATGTTAGAACATTTGACACATATGAAGAGGAATAGTGGCCCTGATCAATGTGATTTTGACGCTGCCTTAGCATTGTCACACATGGTGCAAAGTCTAAGCAGATCTAAATTAGTTTGTTACCTAATCTTGTTGTGGATGGCTATGGTGTAAGGGAAATGGTGCTAAGGCAGCATTGTAGTTTCATCCATCAGGGACATTGTATCATCTGGATTGTGAGTAGGAGTGCATGTGCTATTCGATGTAGATAGTAAGCCAATTTACTGTTCATGCTACACACACTGCTGACACTGATGATTGACTGTCTCATTTTAACAGCTGCCAACATGAATAACGACCAACTCTGTGCCTTTCAGAAGAGGGCAGTGCGCTATAGGCACATATTGGCAGTGGAATCTGGGTTCAGGAGGATGGCACGCTGCTATCGCTCACAGCGATCCACTGGTGAGTGGCGGCCATTCAGCCAAGGTGGACCCACACAGGCCGGACCAAGCACCACAGCTGTGCAGGGTCCCACAGCTGCCAACATGAACATTGCTTCAGCTGCTACACCCACAAGTATCATCACACAGCCAACCACATCTGCTTCCATGGACATGAGTGCCATTACAGATTTTCAGAGGGATGTACAACAGTTCCTCGAAAATTTTGACCCCATTGAGAAGGAGGAGACCAAGAATAGCAAGGTCCTCAAGAATATAAAGAAAAGACTGAAAAAGGCCAACCTTTGAGTGGCATTATGTCACTCCTCCCAAGTTAACTCCCCTCCCTCCTCTTTTTCTAGTTTTTTTTGTGGATATTAGGGAGTTGGTTGTAGTTTAGTATAGGTTAATGGGTTAGTTAGGATAAGTAGGTTTAGGGTGGGTTTTCTAATCCTAATGTTTAACTATGTGGGTGGGTGGGTGGATGTGATGTTGAGGCTTTTATATGTTTATAAAAAACTAAAAAATACCAAAAAATATTAAAAGAAAAATACCAAAAAATATATACGTGTTTAGTCATAATTAGTAAATGTGTAGTGTATGTTGTCCTGCATGTGTCCTGTGATATAAGGGGGGGGTGGAGGGAGAATGTTTAGAGTGTGTCGTTAAAGGTGTATGGTCAGTGTAGCATAGAGTAGTTAGGGTCTGTTGTGGGTTATGTATAGTTAGGATAGGTTAGATTAGGATAGGTATTAATTACTATTATTTTATTGATTTAATAATCATGATAAAAAATTATTGAGTACTCCTTTACTTCGTGTGTCATATGCTTGGGTCTCAGGGTCTTCCCATGGGTGTACAGTGCAAATTGTGTGTTGTCTTGGGGACTCCATCCTGCATCCAAATCCCTCTCTTGACATATTCAACACTTCCTTATGACTGAGCTGTCACACTGGCAGCTACAGCGCATCTACTTACCTGTGCACCAACCATCCAGTGTTCCCACCACTCAAGCTGACTGTGTTGACCATGTATAGGACAGGATAGGTGTGTGAATTCAGCTGACATTGTATGGGTTTTGTTTTGGAATGTTGGGCACTGTGGGACATATTACAATAGCCTACATATCATTCCTATCCTGCTAAATTGAGCAGTGGCAATAATGGATGAGTTTGAGTTCATGTGTTTCACACCAATATGTTCCACTGGTACTCCCAGCTGACGATATTGCCCGATTACTGTTTCACACCCATTCTTGCAGTATTTAGTGGATGTAGCATACATGTGTTCAACGTGTATCACATATTCAGTGATTTACTTGTAGGGGATGAGGCCAACATCGACGTACAACATGTAGGTACCATGTGCATAGATATGTGCCCATATTCATTCACTCTTGTATTGACACTCCTTGACTTGAGACATGTTACACACATCACAAACACTAGTCATAGTAGAAGTTTCACAACACACATAAACATGCTAGTTGAATAGGTGGCATTTATATACAAGTGTAACAGTGCTACGTATATACAATGTCTAGGTCTGTGACCCCATTCGTGGAATCCATCCAATTGGGACACTACACAAGTCCAGGTTTGAGGGACATGTCATGGGACATACTTGGGTAAAGTGTCTTTCAGTGCAGGAGAACATAAATTGCCAAATGGAAAGTTAGGGACAATAGCAGTCCGTAGCAGTAAGGTCAACAGTGTGTTGAGGAAGAGTGCATATCTGTCAGAGTGCCAACACTGGCATGATGTCAAGCACAGGACAAAGGTAAACACTGCCCATGTGGCATGGGCTGGTGCTACCTGGAACTCCTACTGGTGAAGATGATCTGTTCCACGTCTTCATCCTCCGATGTGTGTGGTGCCTCCTCTACCTTTGATGGTGGTAGTAGGAAGGTAGAGGGGGCCACACACGCCTCAGTGGTTGCAGATGTGGACTCTCAATTCCCAGCAGCTGCCATCTGGGGCACTACACTGCAGCAAGGAGGAGCTACTGGTTTTTAAGTATAGCTGCAACATCCCTGTGGTAGGCAGCCATGTGTGCCCTAAGGGAGACCAATTCCCGGTGCATGGAGTCCTTATTGTCCTCAGGCACATTGCTGCCAGTTTGGGAGGGCAGTTGTTGTGGCCTCTCCCTCATGGCAGCAGCTATGTCCCTCAGACACTCCTGGACTCCACGTAATGGGGAGTGTGTGCGTCGGTTGGCTGCAGTCTGTTCTGTTGCCGTGATCATGCACGTCTGCATCCCCTCAAGGCTGGCTGCCATTGTTTGCATCCCCACCCGCTCCTCCTTGGCCAGCTCCCTCTGGACTCTTACCACTGTCTTCTCAAAGCTGGTGTCTGTGCCCTCTGAGTCCTCTGCTGTGTTGGTGCTGGCAGGTCGTACTCTTGGGGTGCTAAGTGGGGCCTGTGGGATGTCTGCTAATTCAATACTCCTCCTTGCGACTTGAGGTGGTGTCTGCATGTTCACAAGGACGTCTTGGAGGGTCCCTTGGCTGATAGTGGCCAGCTGGTCATCCAGGTCATCAGGGTACTCCAGGACAGGCAGATCCACAGGAGAGTCATCACCCACTGCATGGTGTAAAATCAGTCTATCTGTGTTGTGGCAGTTGACAAGTCACGTCACTGACTTGATATTTGAGGATCATTGTTATAATAGGCCAATGTTGATGTAAACGTGGTGCAGCACTGTGCTGTACAATAAAATCAGCGCTGCACTGCTTCACTTTGGTGACCCAAGAATGCACTGTATGTAATTGAATACTCAGCACCCCTGTGTTGTGCCCTATGCTGGTGCAAGATTCAGCCACCAGCATCATAGAAGGCATCCTTGCACCATTGTGCAAGGATGTGTGCATTGAGGGGTGTGGCTATTTATGTGCATGAAAGTGTCCCTTCATGCACATTAACAATCACCTATGGTGCTTTGGCACTTCTGTGGGAGCTGCAGAATGCAGCAAACTCGGAAGAGCCAAGTTGTCATTTACATATGATTGTTTATATGCATGAAGGAACACCTATATGCTCATAAACATTCATCTCTGGCATTTTGCTCTTCCTGTGCATGCTGCAGAATGCAGCACAAATTGGAAAATCTGAAATGAAGGATGTAGAAATGTATTCCTCATCGTTGCACCCTGCTAATGCCACCCCTGGGGCTGGAGTAATAGGTTTGGCCCTACCTCAAGTTTACAATATTCCATTTATCTGAGGCAGCATCGAAATTTAATGTGTGTTGCTGTTGCACGCCCACAGCAACACCCATTGAACCACCTTTCATGCACAGTCATGATCAGGAGGCTAAGTATTAACAAGGTGACATAATGCCAAAAAAAAGTGGCTGGCAACTATTTTGTCAATACAGCACAGTGCTTAGCGCCACAGGAACATCACTGAAAGTGACGCTTCAGTGCCTCTAGGGGCTAATGATGCGCCCATTAGTTCCAATGGATTGTTCCAGTACATCATAGCTGCAGTCTACAGCCCTATGCCCAACCTGCATGTCACATGAATGGAAGCCCAGTTGACACTCTTGGCTGATTCATATCTTATAAGTGTGTTGTCTATCCTTAATGTGTCTTGACGGCCTCTTATCTGTTCTACCCACCCTTTGCATCCATTTGCATGGTGACGCCTTGCAATGTGTGTTGCTGTGCATATGTGTAGGAAAGTACCATCTTGCTTGGCATGTTACCCCCATTTTTACTTGTGTGTATGTTTGTTTTTGCCTGTGTCACTGGGATCCTGCTAGCCAGGACCCTAGTGCTCATAACTTGTGCCCTGTATGTGTTCCCTGTGTGGTGCATAACTGTATCACTGAGGCTCTGCTAACCAGAACCTCAGTGTTTATGCTCTCTCTGCTTTTTAACTTGTCACTGCAGCCTACTGTCCATTTACACCAATTCTGATTGGCACACTGGAACGCCCTTATAATTCCCTAGTATATGGTACCTAGGTACCCAGGGTATTGGGGTTCCAGGACATCCCTATGGGCTGCAGCATTTCTTTTGCCACCCATAGGGAACTCAGACAATTCTTACACAGTACTGCCACTGCAGCCTGAGTGAAATAACGTCCACGTTATTTCACAGCCATTTTACACTGCACTTCAGTAACGTATAACTCACCTATATGTCTAACCCTCCCTTAGTGAAGATTAGGTGCAAAGTTACTTAGTGTGAGGACACCCTGGCACTAGCCAAGGAGCCCCCACATTGTTCAGGGCAATTTCCCCGGACTTTGTGAGTGCGGGGAGACCATTACACGTGTGAACTACATATAGGTCAATATCTATGTATAGCTTCACAATGGTAACTCCGACCATGGCCATGTACCATGTCTAAGATCATGGAATTGTCCCCCACGCCAAATCTGGTATTGGGGTGCCAATCCCATGCATCCCCGGTGCTCCAGCACGGACCCCGGGAACTGCCAAACTAACTCTCTGGGGTTTTCTCTGCAGCTACCGCTGCTGCCAACCATCAGACAGGTTTCTGCCCCCCTAGAGCCTGGGCAGCCCAGTCCCAGGAAGGAAGAACAAAGGATTTCCTCTGAGAGAGGGTGTTACACCCTCTCCCTTTAGAAACAGGTGTTAAGGGCCTGAGAGGAGTAGCATCTCTTGGCCTCTGGGAATGCTTTGAAGGGCACAGATGGTGCCCTCCTTGCACAAACCAGTCTACACCAGTTCAAGGACCCCCAGCCCCTGCTCTGGCATGAAATTGACCACTCCCCTGTCCATCACCACCCAAGGGGTGGTGCCCAGAGCTCCCCAGTGTGTCCCAGACCTCTGCCTTCTTGAATGCAGAGGTGTGAGGATACAATGGAGACCTCTGAGTGGCCAGTGCCAGCAGGTGATGTCAGAGACCCCTTCTGATAGGCTTTTATCTGGTTAGGTAGCCAATCCTCCTCTGAGTGCTACTTAGGGTCTCTCCTGTGGGTTTCTCTTCAGATAACGAATGCAAGAGCTCACCAGAGTTCCTCTGCACCTCTCTCTTCAACTTCTGCCAAGTACGACCGCTGACTGCTCCAGGATGCCTGCAAAACTTCAACAAAGTAGCAAGATGACTACCAGCAACATTGTAGTGCCTAATCCTGCTGGCTTTCTCGACTGTTTCCTGGTGGTGCATGCTCTGAGGGCCGTCTGAGTTCACCCTGCACTGGAAGCCAAGAAGAAATCTCCCGTGGGTCGACGGAATCTTCCCCCTGCTAATGCAGGCACCAAACTTCTGCATCACTGGTCCTCTGGGTCCCCCCTCATCTTGACAAGCGTGGTCCTTGGAACACAGGAGCTGGATCCAAGTGACCCCAACAGTCCAGTGGTCGTTCCGTCGTAATTTGGTGGAGGTAAGTCCTTGCCTCCCCACACCAGACAGTAATCCTGTGTACTGTGTGACCTGCAGTTGCTAGGGCTTCTGTGCACTTTTGCAAGACTTCCTTCATGCACAGCACAGCCCAGTTCGCCAGCACTCTGTCCTGCATTGCTCAACTCGCTGAGTTGATCTCTGACTTCGTGAGGCCCTCTTTTGTTGTGATGAGGTGACCGCCATGCTCAGATTTCTTGAATGCCTGTTGAGGTACTTCTGTGGGTGCTGCCTGCTTCTGCATGGGCTCTCTTTGTTGCTGAGTGGCCCCTCTGTCTCCTCCTCCAAGGGGCGACGTCCTCGTCCTTCCTGGGCCCTGGCAGCACCCAAAACCTTTAACTGTGACTCTTGCAGCTAGCAAGGCTTGTTTGCAGTCTTTCTGCTTGGAAACACTCTGCATCCTCCAGCACACTGTGGGACATCTTCTGACCAAAGGAGAAGTTCCTGGCACCTGACGTTGTTGCAGAATCTTCAGCTTCTTCCACCTTCAGGCAGCCCTTTTGCACCTTCATCCGGGGTTTAGTGGGCTCCTGCCCCCCCAAACACTTGCGTGACTCTTGGACTTGGTCCCCTTCCTTTGCAGATCCTCAGGTCCAGGAATCCGTCTTCAGTGCTTCGCAGTCAGTTGTTGTCTTTGCAAAATCCCCTATCTCGACTTTACTGTCTTTTTGGGGTTGTAGGGTAACTTTACTCCTACTTTTCAGGGTCTTGGGGTGGGGTATCTTGGACACCCTTAGTGTTTTATTACACTCCCATTGACCCTCTACACACTACACTAGGTCTGGGGTCCAATCGTGGTTCGCATTCCACTTTTGGAGTATATGGTTTGTGTTGCCCCTAGGCCTATTGTCTCCTATTGCATTCCATTGTATTCTGCAGTGTTTGTACTACATTTCTAAGTGTTTTACTTACCTGATTTTGGTTTGTTTGTATATTTTGTGTATTTTACTTACCTCCTAAGGGAGTATATCCTCTGAGATACTTTTGGCTTATTGTCACTAAAATAAAGTACCTTTATTGTAAGTAACTCTGAGGATTGTGTTATATGATATAAGTAGGAGCTTTGCATGTCTCCTAGTTCAGCCTTAGCTGCTCTGCTGTAGCTACCTCTATCAGCATAAGCTGCTGGAACACTAATAATCTACTAATAAGGGATAACTGGACCTGGCATAAGATGTAAGTACCATCAGGTACCCACTATAAGGCAGGCCAGACTCCTACATTATTCCACAGCACCACACATGGCAATTTTCACCTGTCCCAGTCTTACATGTTTCACATAAGCCCATGCTGTGCTGAGTCCTTGCACCACCCCAGGGATGGCATGTTCGCAACACTGTGCTCTTGTTGCCATTTATGTCTCCTCATGTTGTCATTTGTGTTTGTGTGCTACTTTGCATAGCACTCATGGACCTGGCAGAGTACTATTTCAACTATCAGTGTAGGTTGTTTACCTTACTGAACATCTATGTCCTCCCCCTCAATGCAGCCCTCCTTGCACTATCAAATCAAATCAAGTCAAATACATTTTTAAGCGCACTACTCACCTGGTTTGGTCTCAAGGCCCTGGGGGGGGGGGGGGGTACTTCTCGATGAGCCATGTTTTGTGGTGCTTTCTGAAGGTTAGGAGATCCTGGGTTTTGTGTAGGTTGGTGGGGAGGGAGTTCCAGGTTTTCGTGGCGAGGTCGGCAGAGCTGTCGAGTTGGTTTGTGGAATTTGATCCGTTCGTTGAGGTAGGCCGGTCCGGTGCCGTGGAGGGCTTTGTGAGCATGGACAAGGATTTTGAAAATGATCCTTTTGTTGATGGGCAGCCAGTGTAGGGATCTGAGGTGGGCAAAGATGTGTTTGTGGTGAGGGAGGTTGAGGATGAGAAGTGCGGCTGCGTTCTGGATGCGCTGGAGTTTTCTCTGAAGCTTGGCTGTGGTCCCAGTGTAGAGGGTGTTGCCGTAGTCCAGTCTGCTGCTTATGAGGGCGTGGTGACCATTCTTCTTGCTTCTAAAGGAATCCATTTGAAAGTCTTGCTTAGCATGCAAAGGGTGTTGAAGCAGGAGGATGATGTGGCGTTGATTTGCTGAGTCATGGAGAGAGATGAGTCCAGTATGATGCAGAGATTGTGTGTGTGGGTGGTGGGTGGTGGGTGGTGGGTGTGGTCCAAGGGTGGTAGGCCACCAAGAGTTGTTCCATGCTGTCTTGTTGGGACTGAAGATGATGATCTCATTTTTTTCTGAGTTCAATTTGAGGTAGCTTGCTGTCATCTAGTTAGCGATGTCGAGGAGTCCAGCGCGTAGGTTATTCTTGGCGGTAGATGGGTTCCTCGTGAGGGAGATGATGAATTGGGTGTCGTCAGCGTTTGAATTGATGGTGAGGCCGTGGGGGCAGATGATGCTGGCGACTATGATACATGAGTGCAGCATAGTGACAGTACAGCTCATGTGACAAAAGCACAAGGTTAAACCCATGGATGGGCAAAATGGGTATGACATTTCTGCTGTGTACATCATTCTGTATGTGACAGTGCCTGGTGTTAATGTGTCAATGGATATTGCCATTTCAGAGGAGTTGTACTTCAGGGCCTGAGATAGGTTCATATTTCATGTGCATCAGTCCAAGGGGCACCTGACTGCCACTGTGTTGTTCACTCTCTACAGCACAGGTGGTAGTGTCAACTGTTGTCAATATCTAATGCCCCATGAGCCAATGGCCTGGACATGGAGGGTTACCAGTAGCTGAAAGACTGGCTATGGCATCTGTCCTGTGACACCAGACCAGTGATACATTCAGCACTACCCTCCAGGTATATTCAAAATTTCCTCCAGCCTTTGCATGGCAGTGTAACCCCCATGAAATGGTTGTTGGTGAAGTGGTGTGGTGTGGCCCGGGATGCCCCTGCACAACCCATGCGCTTGACATGGGCTGTGCAGAGTGTCCCATACCTTGGTCCTTTGCCCTTTCCACTGCCTGATTTGCAGGGCTGAGAGCAGTGTGTCCTTTTACACCCATTGCAGGCCACAACTGGCACTGATTCTATTTGATCCATCAATAATGTCTAGTAAGTGCCCCACAGAGCTACCATAAGCAGACATATTACCAGCCGCCATCACAACGTGTGACTCATACTGCCAAGTGCAATGGGTACTGGCAGGCTTACCAACACCGGGCTTGCCCATGCACCATCCCCTGCCTGTTGATGTGGAATTAACTGCCATCATGTGACAGCCATACCCCATGTGTTGTATGTGTGTGTTTATTTCCCCATTCTCATGTGTCTGACATGGTTGTGTCCAAATAGTTGTTGGCTCAGCCTGTGACTGCTGTGACCTACTGTTTGCTATCTGTGGTACATATTTTCTGTAGTGGCACATTTCAGTTCAGCTTAAAGATGTGTGGTTGAATATAACTTCAGTTTAGTTGGTCTGGGTAGTGGCATGTTACCAATGATACCAGTCCAGTCTTCTATTCCCCCAGCACCTGGTGATTTAATTGATACATGCACCCAGGGGACACCCTGACTGCGTGATGTAGGGATGGCTGCCTCATGTGGATGTGTTGTCTAAGTGTGGTGGTGATAACGGCACATGCCTGGGTACTGTTGCGACAGTTGCACTGACTAGTGCACTGTGAGACGCAGCACACATGTGTTAGGGCAATGAGGCAAGGCTGTTGCAAAATGTTACAGCAAGGGACACCACTCTGTAGTTACTCCAGGAATTGTGTTGACTGACTACCTGGTCTCTGAGGTCTCTGTCGTGTTAGTGGTGTTGATGTGACTAGATGTAAGAGATATTGTGATGACACTTTGTGAGAAAGTAGCCTCTTTCTAGCCTTGTTACCCCCACTTTAGGCCAGTTTGTGAGTGTATGTCAGGGTGTTTTCACTGTCTCACTGGGATCCTGCCAGCCAGGGCCCAGTGCTCATAGTGAAAACCCTATGTTTTCAGTATGTTTGTTATGTGTCACTGGGACCCTGCTAGTCAGGACCCCAGTGCTCATAAGTTTGTGACCTATAGGTATGTGTTCCCTGTGTGATGCCTAACTGTCTCACTGAGGCTCTGCTAACCAGAACCTCAGTGGTTATGCTCTCTCATTTCTTTCAAATTGTCACTAACAGGCTAGTGACCAATTTTACCAATTTACATTGGCTTACTGGAACACCCTTATAATTCCCTAGTATATGGTACTGAGGTACCCAGGGTATTGGGGTTCCAGGAGATCCCTATGGGCTGCAGCATTTCTTTTGCCACCCATAGGGAACTCTGACAATTCTTACACAGGCCTGCCACTGCAGCCTGAGTGAAATAACGTCCACGTTATTTCACAGCCATTTTTCACTGCACTTAAGTAACTGATAAGTCACCTATATGTCTAACCTTTACCTAGTAAAGGTTGGGTGCTAAGTTACTTAGTGTGTGGGCACCCTGGCACTAGCCAAGGTGCCCCCACATTGTTCAGGGCCAATTCCCCGGACTTTGTGAGTGCGGGGAGACGATTACACGCGTGCACTACATATAGGTCACTACCTATATGTAGCTTCACAATGGTAACTCCGAATATGGCCATGTAATATGTCTATGATCATGGAATTGCCCCCTCTATACCATCCTGGCATAGTTGGCACAATCCCATGATCCCAGTGGTCTGTAGCACAGACCCTGGTACTGCCAAACTGCCTTTCCCGGGGTTTCACTGCAGCTGCTGCCAACCCTTCAGACAGGCATCTGCCCTCCTGGGGTCCAGCCAGGCCTGGCCCAGGATGGCAGAACAAAGGACTTCCTCTGAGAGAGGGTGTTACACCCTCTCCCTTTGGAAAATGGTGTGAAGGCAGGGGAGGAGTAGCCTCCCCCAGCCTCTGGAAATGCTTTCTTGGGCACAGATGTGCCCAATTCTGCATAAGCCAGTCTACACCGGTTCAGGGGACCCCTTAGCCCTGCTCTGGCGCGAAACTGGACAAAGGAAAGGGGAGTGACCACTCCCCTGACCTGTACCTCCCCTGGGAGGTGCCCAGAGCTCCTCCAGTGTGCTCCAGACCTCTGCCATCTTGGAAACAGAGGTGCTGCTGGCACACTGGACTGCTCTGAGTGGCCAGTGCCACCAGGTGACGTCAGAGACTCCTTGTGATAGGCTCCTTCAGGTGTTGCTAGCCTATCCTCTCTCCTAGGTAGCCAAACCCTCTTTTCTGGCTATTTAGGGTCTCTGTCTCTTGGGATTCCTTAGATAACGAATGCAAGAGCTCATCCGAGTTCCTCTGCATCTCTCTCTTCACCTTCTGCCAAGGAATCGACTGCTGACCGCGCTGGAAGCCTGCAAACCTGCAACATAGTAGCAAAGACGACTACTGCAACTCTGTAACGCTGATCCTGCCGCCTTCTCGACTGTTTTCCTGGTGGTGCATGCTGTGGGGGTAGTCTGCCTCCTCTCTGCACTAGAAGCTCCGAAGAAATCTCCTGTGGGTCGACGGAATCTTCCCCCTGCAACCGCAGGCACCAAAAAGCTGCATTACCGGTCCCTTGGGTCTCCTCTCAGCACGACGAGCGAGGTCCCTCGAATCCAGCAACTCTGTCCAAGTGACTCCCACAGTCCAGTGACTCTTCAGTCCAAGTTTGGTGGAGGTAAGTCCTTGCCTCACCTCGCTAGACTGCATTGCTGGGAACCGCGACTTTTGCAGCTACTCCGGCCCCTGTGCACTTCCAGCGGAAATCCTTCGTGCACAGCCAAGCCTGGGTCCACGGCAACCTAACCTGCATTGCACGACTTCCTAAGTTTGTCTCCGGCGACGTGGGACTCCTTTGTGTAACTTCGGGTGAGCACCGTTTCACGCATCCTCGTAGTGCCTGTTTCTGCCACTTCTCCGGGTGCTACCTGCTGCTAAGAGGGCTCCTTGTCTTGCTCGACGTCCCCTCTACCTCCTGGTCCAATTTGCGACCTCCTGGTCCCTCCTGGGCCACAGCAGCATCCAAAAACGCTAACCGCACGATTTGCAGCTAGCAAGGCTTGTTGGCGTTCTTTCGGCGGGAAAACACTTCTGCACAACTCTACCAGGCCAGAGGGATCCGTCCTCCAAAGGGGAAGTCTCTAGCCCTTTGCGTTCCTGCAGAAACCGCAGCTTCTTCAGTCCAGTAGAAGCGTCTTTGCACCCGCAGCTGGCATTTCCTGGGCATCTGCCCATCTCCGACTTGCTTGTGACTTTTGGACTTGGTCCCCTTGTTCCACAGGTACCCCAGATTGGAAATCCAGCGTTGTTGCATTGTTGGTTTGTGTCTTTCCTGCCTTATTCCCCTATCACGACTTCTTTGTCCTTTGGGGAACTTTAGTGCACTTTGCACTCACTTTTCAGGGTCTTGGGGTGGGCTATTTTTCTAACCCTCACTATTTTCTAATAGTCCCAGCAACCCTCTACAAGGTCACATAGGTTTGGGGTCCATTTGTGGTTCGCATTCCACTTTTGGAGTATATGGTTTGTGTTGCCCCTATCCCTATGTGTCCCCATTGCATCCTATTGTAACTATAGATTGTTTGCACTGTTTTCTAAGACTATACTGCATATTTCTGGTATTGTGTATATATATCTTGTGTATATTTCCTATCCTCTCACTGAGGGTACACTCTGAGATACTTTGGCATATTGTCATAAAAATAAAGTACCTTTATTTTTAGTATAACTGTGTATTGTGTTTTCTTATGATATTGTGCATATGACACTAAGTGGTACTGTAGTAGCTTCACACGTCTCCTAGTTCAGCCTAAGCTGCTCTGCTAAGCTACCATTATCTATCAGCCTAAGCTGCTAGACACCCTATACACTAATAAGGGATAACTGGGCCTGGTGCAAGGTGCAAGTACCCCTAGGTACTCACTGCAAGCCAGTCCAGCCTCCTACATTGGTTGTGCAGCGGTGGGATAAGTGCTTTGAGACTACTTACCACTCTTGTCATTGTACTTTTCATAAGAGAAAAATATACAAAACAAGTTCAGTGTATATACACATAACCAAAAAGTTTTGCATTTCCTCTTTTCACTCTTTTCTAAGTGCTGAAAAGTACTTCTAACTTTCTAAAAAGTTCTAAAAAGTTTTTAAAAGTTTTTTTCTCTGTCTTTCTAAAAGCTCTGACAAACTTTTTTTTTTTTTTTTCTATCACTTTAACTCACTCTAAAAATGTCTGGCACAGGCCAAAATGTTGATCTGTCCAAACTTGCATATGACCACCTTAGCTGGAAAGGAGCAAGGAGTCTCTGCATAGAGAGAGGTTTGAGTGTAGGGAAGAATCCTTCCTTGGAATTGTTACTTAACATGCTTAGAGAACAAGATAAGGCTAAAAGTGCCCCATCTGTTGAAAAAGTAGCTAATGGTTCCCAATCTGATCCAGGGACTCCCCCAGGAAAAGGTTCAGGAAAGAAACTTCTTAGCCTGCCCATTACAAGACAGTCTAGCATAGTTGGTACTGAGGTGGAGTCACATCATACAGATGATGTGCTCTCACATTACACTGTCAGCCAAGCTGTTAGGGTGCCCTCTGTAAGGGACAGGTCTCCTTCTGTTCATTCCCATCATACCTCTGTATCTAGGAATGTCCCTCCCACCAACCCTGATTACAGATTGTTAGAGAGGGAACTCAATAAGTTGAGGGTGGAAAAAACCAGACTGAAGCTTAAAAAGCAACAGCTGGATTTGGATAGACAGTCTTTAGAATTAGAGAAGGAAAGACAGAAGTTGGGTTTAGAAACCCATGGTGGCAGCAGCAGTATTCCCCATAGTCATCCTGCAAAAGAGCATGATTCAAGGAATCTGCATAAGATAGTTCCCCCTTATAAGGAGGGGGATGACATTAACAAGTGGTTTGCTGCACTTGAGAGGGCCTGTGTTGTACAGGATGTCCCTCAAAGGCAGTGGGCTGCTATCCTATGGCTATCATTTAGTGGAAAAGGTAGGGATAGGCTCCTTACTGTGAAAGAAAGTGATGCCAATAATTTTACAGTACTTAAGAATGCACTCCTGGATGGTTATGGCTTAACCACTGAACAATACAGGATAAAGTTCAGAGAGACCAAAAAGGAGTCTTCACAAGACTGGGTTGATTTCATTGACCATTCAGTGAAGGCCTTGGAGGGGTGGTTACATGGCAGTAAAGTTACTGATTATGACAGCCTGTATAACTTGATCCTGAGAGAGCATATTCTTAATAATTGTGTGTCTGATTTGTTGCACCAGTACCTGGTAGACTCTGATCTGACCTCTCCCCAAGAATTGGGAAAGAAGGCAGACAAATGGGTCAGAACAAGGGTGAACAGAAAAGTTCATACAGGGGGTGACAAAGATGGCAATAAGAAGAAAGATGGTGAAAAATCTCAAGATAAGCATGGGGATAAGGGTAAAACCAAAGATCCCACTTCAAATCTTAAACACTCTTCAGAGGGTGGGGATAAAACAAATTCTTCCTCTTCTTCTCAACCTGCACACATTAAAAAGCCTTGGTGCTTTGTGTGTAAAAACAGAGGCCATAGGCCAGGGGATAAGTCCTGTCCAGGTAAACCCCCTGAGCCTACCACCACTAATACATCAAGCTCTAGTGCCCCTAGCAGTAGTGGTACTAGTGGTGGGACTGCTGGCAACAGTCAAGCAAAGGGTGTAGTTGGGTTCACTTATGGGTCCATCATAGAAACTGGGGTAGTCAGTCCCAAGACAGTTTCTGTCACACCTAGTGGCATTGGCCTTGCCACACTGGCTGCTTGTCCCCTTACAATGGATAAGTACAGGCAGACAGTTTCAATAAATGGTGTTGAGGCCTTGGCCTACAGGGACACAGGTGCCAGTATCACTTTGGTGACTGAAAACCTAGTGCCTCCTGAACAACACATCATTGGACAACAGTATAAGATTATTGATGTCCATAACTCCACTAAGTTTCTTCCCTTAGCTATAATTCAGTTTAGTTGGGGTGGAGTTACTGGCCCTAAGCAGGTGGTAGTATCACCTAGTTTACCTGTAGACTGTCTCTTAGGTAATGACCTAGAGGCCTCAGGTTGGGCTGATGTAGAGTTTTATGCCCATGCAGCCATGCTGGGCATCCCTGAGGAATTGTTCCCTCTCATTTCTACTGAAATGAAAAAGCAAAGGAGAGAAGGCCTGAAAACTCAGGATCCCTCTCCATCAACAGGTAAAAAGGGTATCACAGTATCCCCTAACCACCCTACCATTCAGGATACCATTCCTGTGGTGGGAGAAACCTCTCCTGGGGTGGCACCTGTTCCAAGGGAATCATCAGCTGGCAAAGCTGTACTCCCTGAGGTAGAAGTACCTCTCTGTGGGATAACTAACATTGGTGAGAAAAAGAGCACCATTTTAGTTAACATGGAGCATCCCTCCACCCCTCCCAGAGAAACTTTAGTGCAGAAACTCTGCACTGCCTCACAACACTTAGGACAGCATCCCTGCCCTAGTGTGGAGCTCATAGGACAGCATCCCTGCCCTGCTCCAACTCAAGAGAAACAGCATCCCGGTTCTCTCTTCCAGCCATATGGACAAAGTTTTTGCCCAGCTATGGCTTTACTGAGACAGCATCCCTGTCTGGCATTTCCATCACTACAAATAGGTTCAGTGGACAATTCCCACTGCTCTAAACTAAAACTTACTGATAGAAACTCTGAAAATACATCTTCACATTGTTGCTTAGCTAAAAAACTTCAAACAGGGTGGTTTACATCCCCACAGGGAAGTAACCATATAGTGGATGATAAAGGGAGTAACCAGTCTATTGCAGAGCTACTCTCTACTTATCACCACTTAGACAATAAAGTCTCAACTGGCCAAGGTTAGCCTTATTGTCCTTCGTTTGGGGGGGGGGGTTGTGTGAGAAAGTAGCCTCTTTCTAGCCTTGTTACCCCCACTTTAGGCCAGTTTGTGAGTGTCTGTCAGGGTGTTTTCACTGTCTCACTGGGATCCTGCCAGCCAGGGCCCAGTGCTCATAGTGAAAACCCTATGTTTTCAGTATGTTTGTTATGTGTCACTGGGACCCTGCTAGTCAGGACCCCAGTGCTCATAAGTTTGTGACCTATAGGTATGTGTTCCCTGTGTGATGCCTAACTGTCTCACTGAGGCTCTGCTAACCAGAACCTCAGTGGTTATGCTCTTTCATTTCTTTCAAATTGTCACTAACAGGCTAGTGACCAATTTTACCAATTTACATTGGCTTACTGGAACACCCTTATAATTCCCTAGTATATGGTACTGAGGTACCCAGGGTATTGGGGTTCCAGGAGATCCCTATGGGCTGCAGCATTTCTTTTGTCACCCATAGGGAGCTCTGACAATTCTTACACAGGCCTGCCACTGCAGCCTGAGTGAAATAACGTCCACGTTATTTCACAGCCATTTTTCACTGCACTTAAGTAACTTATAAGTCACCTATATGTCTAACCTTTACCTAGTAAAGGTTGGGTGCTAAGTTACTTAGTGTGTGGGCACCCTGGCACTAGCCAAGGTGCCCCCACATTGTTCAGGGCCAATTCCCCGGACTTTGTGAGTGCGGGGACACCATTACACGCGTGCACTACATATAGGTCACTACCTATATGTAGCTTCACAATGGTAACTCCGAATATGGCCATGTAATATGTCTATGATCATGGAATTGCCCCCTCTATACCATCCTGGCATAGTTGGCACAATCCCATGATCCCAGTGGTCTGTAGCACAGACCCTGGTACTGCCAAACTGTCTTTCCCGGGGTTTCACTGCAGCTGCTGCTGCTGCCAACCCCTCAGACAGGCATCTGCCCTCCTGGGGTCCAGCCAGGCCTGGCCCAGGATGGCAGAACAAAGGACTTCCTCTGAGAGAGGGTGTTACACCCTCTCCCTTTGGAAAATGGTGTGAAGGCAGGGGAGGAGTAGCCTCCCCCAGCCTCTGGAAATGCTTTCTTGGGCACAGATGTGCCCAATTCTGCATAAGCCAGTCTACACCGGTTCAGGGGACGCCTTAGTCCTGCTCTGGCGCGAAACTGGACAAAGGAAAGGGGAGTGACCACTCCCCTGACCTGTACCTCCCCTGGGAGGTGCCCAGAGCTCCTCCAGTGTGCTCCAGACCTCTGCCATCTTGGAAACAGAGGTGCTGCTGGCACACTGGACTGCTCTGAGTGGCCAGTGCCACCAGGTGACGTCAGAGACTCCTTGTGATAGGCTCCTTCAGGTGTTGCTAGCCTATCCTCTCTCCTAGGTAGCCAAACCCTCTTTTCTGGCTATTTAGGGTCTCTGTCTCTTGGGATTCCTTAGATAACGAATGCAAGAGCTCATCCGAGTTCCTCTGCATCTCTCTCTTCACCTTCTGCCAAGGAATCGACTGCTGACCGCGCTGGAAGCCTGCAAACCTGCAACATAGTAGCAAAGACGACTACTGCAACTCTGTAACGCTGATCCTGCCGCCTTCTCGACTGTTTTCCTGGTGGTGCATGCTGTGGGGGTAGTCTGCCTCCTCTCTGCACTAGAAGCTCCGAAGAAATCTCCTGTGGGTCGACGGAATCTTCCCCCTGCAACCGCAGGCACCAAAAAGCTGCATTACCGGTCCCTTGGGTCTCCTCTCAGCACGACGAGCGAGGTCCCTCGAATCCAGCAACTCTGTCCAAGTGACTCCCACAGTCCAGTGACTCTTCAGTCCAAGTTTGGTGGAGGTAAGTCCTTGCCTCACCTTGCTAGACTGCATTGCTGGGAACCGCGACTTTTGCAGCTACTCCGGCCCCTGTGCACTTCCGGCGGAAATCCTTCGTGCACAGCCAAGCCTGGGTCCACGGCACTCTAACCTGCATTGCACGACTTCCTAAGTTGGTCTCCGGCGACGTGGGACTCCTTTGTGTAACTTCGGGTGAGCACCGTTTCACGCATCCTCGTAGTGCCTGTTTCTGGCACTTCTCCGGGTGCTACCTGCTGCTAAGAGGGCTCCTTGTCTTGCTCGACGTCCCCTCTACCTCCTGGTCCAATTTGCGACCTCCTGGTCCCTCCTGGGCCACAGCAGCATCCAAAAACGCTAACCGCACGATTTGCAGCTAGCAAGGCTTGTTGGCGTTCTTTCGGCGGGAAAACACTTTTGCACGACTCTACAAGACGAGAGGGATCCGTCTTCCAAAGGGGAAGTCTCTAGCCCTTTGCGTTCCTGCAGAAACCGCAGCTTCTTCAGTCCAGTAGAAGCGTCTTTGCACCCGCAGCTGGCATTTCCTGGGCATCTGCCCATCTCCGACTTGCTTGTGACTTTTGGACTTGGTCCCCTTGTTCCACAGGTACCCCAGATTGGAAATCCAGCGTTGTTGCATTGTTGGTTTGTGTCTTTCCTGCCTTATTCCCCTATCACGACTTCTTTGTCCTTAGGGGAACTTTAGTGCACTTTGCACTCACTTTTCAGGGTCTTGGGGTGGGCTATTTTTCTAACCCTCACTATTTTCTAATAGTCCCAGCGACCCTCTACAAGGTCACATAGGTTTGGGGTCCATTCGTGGTTCGCATTCCACTTTTGGAGTATATGGTTTGTGTTGCCCCTATCCCTATGTGTCCCCATTGCATCCTATTGTAACTATAGTTTGTTTGCACTGTTTTCTAAGACTATACTGCATATTTCTGGTATGGTGTATATATATCTTGTGTATATTTCCTATCCTCTCACTGAGGGTACACTCTGAGATACTTTGGCATATTGTCATAAAAATAAAGTACCTTTATTTTTAGTATAACTGTGTATTGTGTTTTCTTATGATATTGTGCATATGACACTAAGTGGTACTGTAGTAGCTTCACACGTCTCCTAGTTCAGCCTAAGCTGCTCTGCTAAGCTACCATTATCTATCAGCCTAAGCTGCTAGACACCCTATACACTAATAAGGGATAACTGGGCCTGGTGCAAGGTGCAAGTACCCCTAGGTACTCACTACAAGCCAGTCCAGCCTCCTACACACAACCAGTGGCACAGTGATTATACATGCTGTTCATCCCATGTGCTGCATTTGTACATGTGGGTATTTAGGCCTGGTGCAACGTGCTTAATGCAACGTGCTTAATGTGTATTGTATCCCTCTACGCTCCTTTGACAGACATTGTGTGGGTCCAATGTGCCTCCCCCTTCTTGCACTTGACATTTATGCATATATTTCCCCCATGCAACTTACTCTTCATTTGTTGTGTTTCCTGGTATTCTGCGCTGTTCTGTCCTTGTATCCCTGTGATGATTTCTTCCAGGATGACCGCTGCAACCATCTCCTCCATCTCATCCGTGTTCTCTTGCGGTGCTGGACTCCCACCTCCTGTTGCAGTGCTGCCTTCCTGTTTCGTGCCATTTTTTTCTTGGTCCTTCTCTTACACTCATGCCAGTGTTTCTTGCACTCAGTCACAGTTCTAGCCTCTGCCACACTGTTGATCTTATCCACAATCTGCTGCCATATTGCCTTTCCCCTTCCAATTGGCAATGTAGAGGTGACGAACAGTTGATTTTGATGCTCCATCACCTCTCTCACCAGTATTTCATACTCCTCTGCGCTGAAACAACACTCCCTCTTTTTCTTCTCCCTCCCCTGGGTCTTGTCTGTGTCCTGCTGGCTGGTTTCTGGTTAAATGTGGTCTCCCTGGGGTCTTTCCTGGCTTCTGGGATCCATTTTGGGACTCCTTTACACTGTTTGCTCCGTCAGCGTCTGTTTTTGACGCTATTGCGGCAAAAATGGTGCATTTCCGTTTTGCGGCTTCTTTGGATGTAGTAAACCGGATTAGAGTAATTTTCCTCCGTTAACTTCATTTTGCCTTACGACAAGGTGCAATGGTTAATGTGGGAGAAAATGACTCTAAACATTTTTTAGCGCCACCCACGGTCAAAGTATAAATTTGACACCCGAGTGGCATTAAAAAATGGCGCTAGTCAGCGCTACCATTTTTGATGCAAAAGTGCGTTAGTGCAGTTTTGTGTCAAAAAGTATAAATCAGGGCCCAAGTACTCAAACCTCTATAATACCCTCTCCAGTACAACTTACATCCAACAATATATTCCTCAATGCACCCTTTCCCTTCAATCTCTATTTTGAACCACCCAGGTCTCTGCTTAGCCTCTAGCATTTAATACCTGTGGTGTGCTGATGACACGCTGCTTCATCTGAAAGTGACATTTCTCACCTAACATGGCATTCCAAGGGTGTTCAGACCATGTCTATTCTTCATCGCAATCATAACCCACACGCAAACGTTTCTTTTAGAGCAGGAGCAGATTAGGTTGAATTGTATAAGGTTTGTTGACGCCTGGAGTGGCGCAGTGGGCAAAAACAATTGACTGGACTGCACTTTGATAGATTGCTAGTGCAGGAGACTTTTGAAAGCATCATGACACACTTTCCTATTTTTTGAAACTCGTAAATCGTGAAATGTGCCTTGGTCATTGATGAAATCTAGGCCTACAAATATATTTTCTAATGACTTGATTGATTTTATTTTTTTGCAATTTTTTTGTCGATATGATATTATTACTTTCTGAAGAAACTTGTTAAACAAAGACCCGAATGAACTGTGCTATACTTGCTAAGTGCACTGCCACCTCCAAGGCTTGATCTTAAAATTCAAATAAATAAATGTATAAACATTATAGATTAATTGCAATATTAGTCAAACATTACCCTGTTTTGTGTGTGGGCAAAACAACGCTATATGTTGACTTTGTTATCCATTTACTTAGAAGGCTAGATGAGCTGTTCTTTTAGATCTAAAATGGAGTGACAAATTATTTCTTTGTAAGTGATATTCTGGGTTACATCTGCAAAACTTCGCTTGGCTCTATTTTGGGTCTGAGCTCTTCCTTACCTCAATTCTTCAGCTTTAATTCCCAAGGGAGGGCTATATTTCTATTTCTATTTGGTAATTTACAAAGCACATGGCTGCCCGAAGGCTTCCTAGTGCTAATGCAGGACCAAATTAAGCAGACAAAGCTGGCACCCTATAGAGGAAACGGGAAAGTCTTCAGCAGTTTACGAAAAGAGAATCCCGAATCTTCCAAATGAAGTTCAGCTGCAAGAGAATTCCATAGATGGGCTGGCCTAAAGGCAAAAGATCTACCTCCCCATTTTCCTTTCTTAACCCGAGGTATATTGATCAGGGAAGCAAAAGAGGATCTGAGTAGGCGTTGGGGAATGTAGGGGGTTATATTCTGTCTAAGAAAGGCCGGACCTCTGTTATGAAGAGCTCGGTGGACAGAACAGGCAGCTTTAAAGTTGATGCGCTGTACAATAGGTAACCAATGAAGAGAGGCTAGATCGGGTACTGCTGACTGATGTCTATGAGTGCCCATCAAAAGACAGGCGGCCACATTCTGTACCACCTGCAACTTCTTCAGAACATATTTAGGAGAGCTCATGAATAAAATATTTCCGTAGTCCAGCTGTTTGGCTAAAAAGGGCAAAAATATGAAGATTTTCCTACAGGTCCTCAAAATATAGAAACAAGAGGAAGCTAGTTTCTTTTCATGGCATTCCATTGTAAGTTGTGTGTCCAACCAAAAACCTAGGCTTTTAATAGTATCTTTAGGAGGGGGGAGGTTGTTTGGTCTTGCCGGGGCTAACGTAGGGGACTGCACACACAGAGAATTCCCTATCAGCATGACCTCTGTTTTTTCCTCATTTAATTTTAATTTGATATTAGCCATCCAACCAGCAATATCCGACAGGCATGAAGAGAGGACGGCAGATTCCGAATTACTGTCTGTAAAAAAAGAGAAGGCCAATTGAGTATATTCAGCATAGGAAATGAGTGATAACCCATAGGATTCCACAATCTCTGCCAACAAGGCCACATAAATGTTAAAAAGTGTAGGGCTCAGTGACGAGCCCTGTGGAACACCACATGTCAGGGAGAAAATATCTGAGTAGAATGTCTGATCAAGGACTTGAAATGTCCTCTGATCGAGAAATGATGACAGCCATTTAAGGCTAATGCCTTCAAAGCCTATTTGAGTGATTCTGCATAGAAGGGTTTTCTGGTCCACAGCATCAAATGCAGCACTCAAATCAAGAAGAATGATGGCTGCATGTCCGCCTGCATCTAAGCTGTCTAGTGTCTTCTGTGACAGAAGGGCAGATTCGGTGCTGTGGAGTGGCCTAAAATCCATTTGAGTATTATGAAGAAGATTGTGTTTCTCCAGAAAGTCTGACACCCGGGAGTTAACGTATTTCTCCATAATTTTAGATACAATTGGGAGAAGAGCAATTGGTCTATAATTCTGGTAACACAGAATATGGCCATGTAACATCTCTAAGATCATCGTATTGTCCCCACATTCCAAATATGGTATTGGGGAGCCAATTCCATACATCCTGGGGGCTCCACCATGGACCCCCAGTACTGCCAAAGCAACTCTCTGAGGCTTGCACTACAGCTAGAGCTGCTGCCACCTCACAGACAGGATTCTGCCATCCTGGGGTTTGAGCAGCTTAGTCCCAGGAAGGCAGAACACAGCATTTCCTCTGAGAGCAGGGTGTTACACCCTCTCCCTTTGGAAATAGGTGTTACAGGCAGGGGAGGGGTAGCCTCCCCCAGCCTCTGGAAATGCTTTGAAGGGCACAGATGGTGCCCTCCTTGCATAAGCCAGTCTATACCGGTTCAGGGACCACTTGTCCCCTTCTCTGGCGCAAAACTGGACAAAGGAAAGGGGAGTTACCACTCCTCTGTCCATCACCATTATAGACTTGGTGCCCAGAGCTCCTCCAGTGTGTTCCAGACTTCAGCCATCTTGCTTTGCAAGGTGTGGGAGCACTCTGGAGGGCTCTGAGTGGCTAGTGCATCGGGTGACAACAGAGACCCCTCCTGATAGGTGCTTAACTGATAAGGTAGCCAATCCCGCTCTGGGCTATTTAGGGTCTCCCCTGTGGGTTCTCTTGAGATTCTGCTTGCAAGTTTCCTTCAGGAATCCTCTGCAACTAGTACTACATCCTCTGACCTCGGATCAACTGCAGCCTGCTCCAGGAACCTCTGTAACAGCAACAAAGTATCCACAAGGGATATTTTTCTTGTGCAACCTCAGCTCCAGCCAGCAACTGCAACAGTTTCCTTGGTATGCACGCTCTGGGGACTCCCTGTCTTCACCCTGCACCAGAAGGACCGAAGGAATCTCCCGTGGGGTGTCGGAGTGACTCCCCTGCTCAAGCAGGCACCTTCCAAGACGACGACTGGTACCTTTGGACTCCTCTCACAGCAACGCACGTGATCCTAAGGACACAGAGGTTGTACCCCTTCGACATAGACCCCAGAGGTCCTTCTGATGCAATTTGGAGGAGGTAAGTCCTTGCCTTTCCTGAGAGCAATGGTACCCCTGTGAACTGGGTCTTCTTCACCTCCTGAGGGCTCTGTGCACTATTTGTAAAATGTCTTTGTGCACAGCCTGGCCCAGGTCCCCAGCACTCCGTCCTGCGACGCTCAACTCACTGAGTTGTTCTCTGGCAGCGTGGGACCTTCCTTTGCTGTGCTGCACAACTGCATTTTGCACCTCCTTTGTCCCCTTGTCCTGGGACTCCCGTAGGTGCTGCCTGGCATTCTGAGGGCTCTCTAAAGTGCTGAGAGCACCCTCTTCCTTCTCACACAATGTTAAGGCACCCTGGTCCCTCCTGGGTCCAGCCAACACCATTTTGATACAAAACGCATATTTGTCGTAACCAAGGCTTGTTGGCAACTTCCAACACTAAATCATGTTTACATCCATCTTCACCTTGTGAGACATTTTATGAATCATGCAAGAACCAACTGGCATCTTCCTAGAGTGCATTTCTGCAGTCTTTGTCTAACTGCGGATTCTCCTTTTGCACCCCTTCTTGATTGGCAGGGGTTCCTGTCCTTCCTGGAACTTCTTTTGACTTCTGGACTTGGTCCCCTTATTTTGCAGGTCTTCAGTTCCAGTAATCCAGCAGTTGTTGTTTGCAGACTTGGTTGGTTACTGCAGTATCCCAATCACAAGGTGTAGTGTGTCCTAAGGAAACTTGCAGTACTTTACTCCTGCTTTTCTGGGCTCTGGGGTGGGGTAATTTACTTACATTTACTGTATTCTTACTCACCCAGCGATTCTGCACACACTACACTTGTCTAGGGCGGAATTCGTGATTCGCATTCCACTTTCTTAGTATATGGTTTGTGTTGCCCCTACACCTATTTTCTCAAAGTGCATTCTATATCATTTCCTATTGTTTGCACTGTTCTATGACTAATTACTTGTCTAATTTTGGGTTCTAGTGTATATATTGTGTATAATACTTACCTCCAGAAGGAGTATTGTCTCTAAGATATTTTTGGTACTGTGTCACCCAAATAAATACCTTTATTTTTGGTAAGTACTGTGTAGCTATAAGTGGTATTGTATGAGCTTTGCATGTCTCCTAGTTCAGCCTAAGCTGCTCTGCTATAGTCTGTATCAGCCTAAGCTGCTAGAACACTAGTACATTTCACTAATAAAGGATAACTGGACCTGGTATAAGGTGTAAGTTCCCAAGGTACCCACTACAAACCAGACCAGCCTCCTACAACTTTCGTATGAGTACTGTGCAACTATAGTGGTATTACAGGACCTTTGCATGTCTCCTAGTTCAGTCTAAGCTGCTCTGCTACAGCTACCTCTATCTGCCTAAGCTGCTAGAACACTACTACATTTGACTAATAAGGGATAACTGAACGTGGTATAAGGTGTAAGTACCCTAGGTTCCCACTACAAACCAGGCCAGCCTCCTACAAATCTGCCCCTTATTCTGGACAAAAATGACGTAGTAGTAGAGGTTAGGTATAAGCAGGAAAAGACTAATGGAACTCGAAAAACAGAAGGTCAGAGAGACATTCTGGTTACATTCAGACAGGCGATAGTGCAGCAGACAAATAAGTACTGATTTACTTTTTTATATTACGTAGGCCTTGAGTCGAAAGAGAAGAGGAAAGAAAAAACAATATAACGAAGGCAAGAGGGCTTATCCTGCAAAGTGGTGGACGCTCATATGGATGGAGAAGGGGGTATGAATCAGGGTCAGCTATTACCCGAATGAAAGCCGGGACAAGGCTGCTCTTGACTCATTTGGGAAGAATGACCTGGTGCATGCAAGAGATCTTGGGCTGCTAAACCAAAACAGTTATTTCATAGAAATATGCCAGTGCTTAAGTGGTATAGTTATCCCTGGTTCTACAAAGCATATGGTGGGTCTGTGTAAGACATCCGCTACCAATAGGCCTTGGAAGGAGGTAAACAGGGAGGTATCCGAGGTATCCAATTTCTGAAAGTAGATTACCATGGGCAGGTTGGACCACCTAGTTATATTCTCGAAAAATCCTTTGTTCTTTAGGTAGTCAGACAAGAGACAGATATTGTATCTTTCATAAGCAGTACAGACCCATTGTTACGAAGTGGGCTCAAGGCGATATATGGATTTACTCTTGGCTCATGGCTCAGGGCAGATAATCTTGATTGAAGATTCGATGCGTTTTTCTATCCTTTTGAAAGTGTTTGACACAACTGACCGTCTAACTAAATTAATATGCAGGAGGTTGCAAATGCATGAATAAAGAATGCCAGTCACATTTGTGGTCCTACACATAACATCTGTTTGATACAGTTATGGAAAAAAGGTATACATTAAAGCTAAACGTGATGTTCACTGAAGCACAACATCAGATAATAATACGACTCACGTACTGCTTGGAACTACTGAAGGAAAAACATATTGATTTTACTGGTATCAAAGAAGACCTTACCCTTTAGTGTCAAATGTAGCAATAGTAGGGAGCACACTTTTCAATAGCTATTTGCAATTACTGCAGATATTCGAAGAGCTCTTGGAATTAAGTAGAGTGATGTACAATTTTTTTTTAACATTTGTGTCACGTATGTGCGCACGCATGCGATAAAGTTAAGGCTGTAGCAGTGGCAGTCCCATATGAGATTGTCAGATGTAATCAAGTAATGGTGTGTGGAGGCGGTATGTGATGGAGGCACGCAGTGATCCACACCAATACCTCTGCACTCCTTAACTACTTTTACTTTAATAGAACGCCAGATTGTTTACGTGATATGACTCCAAGTGCTTTTATTATGTTTTTCCACTTGTGCATGGCTTATAGGAAGAAATGTATGCACTCCCAATGTTTACCGGATTTCTGCCTGCCTAGCCTACACACGTGATCCATTAGATTGCAGCAAATGGAATATAGTTGTAGGTGGTACCTTACAGAGGTATTTTCCCCGCGCCAGTCCACTTGTTAAATGTATCCTGTTTAGGCTTTACAAAGCCATTCATATCAGAATCTGTGTTCCCACTCAGCATGCAATCCCATTATCACACTTTTACGACATAGCTAGAATATATCTCAGCACCTCCCCGCACAACAACCTTCCTTCCTCTGCTCCCAAGGTAGTCACACTCAAGACTCCAGACATTGTGCAAAAGGCCATTCCCATTGATTAGGACAGTATTGCACCTAGTATTTAACCCTTGTGACCTCCCCACCATTCCTTTCCCTTAATGCTTTATGCATTCTTTGCACTTTACCCCTACTCAATTCCCCCCATTTCTTACGTCCACATCACTTTTTCTTAACAAAACGGACTCCAAACACTCTCTCTTTCAACTGCTCCAGGTATCCTACCCAACCATCTTCATTTACCTTTACTTTATCCTTACTGCCCCCCAGGGGTGGACCTGCCCGCATCTGACTCTCCTCCCCTCCCCTCCAACTACCACCACTCAAAAAACCTCGGAGGGTGTTTTTCTGCCCCACCCCCTAATTTGTATGCTCTGTGCACTACTGCAACATGTCATGCCCACATGCTTCTGTCGCGCCACACCCGTTCATTACACAGTTTCCCCACCAACTCTCCACCATGAAGTAGGAATAGCTCAGATCTGACATATGCACCCTGTCTGATCTGAAGAGCCTCTTTTCTTCTTCCCTGATGCCCCCATAAGCCACAACCCTAACGTCCTTTTTTTAAATAAAAAAAAACCCTTATTGCCCTGTAAAGCTTCCTCCATGCCTTGTCAATGGCCGCCTGCTTCATTGCAACCCTCCAGTTCCTATGCAGCACAAATTCAGTCCATACCAGGCATGTCCAAGTCAGCTTGTGCTTTAAAGTGTCCAAGTCCCTCTACATGTTTGCAGTATTGTCAGCCCAAACAATTGCACCATATCATTCTCCCCTAAGTGAATCACCAGCAATTCTGGACAACCCCATTTGGGCATCATATTAGCCAAGAATGACAGCAAACCCCCCTCATTTCATCCCACTTTTTCCCCACCAAAACACCTTATGTCTGCTGCTAGGCAATATAAGATCAGTTCTGTATTTCTGCCACTCCACGTATTTGGCTGCTCAGTGTATGAACGAGTGTCCCACTATCCAGGTAACTTCCTTGGGAGCTGGCGGGCAGCTCACACACCCTAAGGTAGAAACAGAAGTTAACCGACTGCATTAGCTAAGGCCGAATACCCACCTTCAACCTTCACCCCACTTTCAAACCATTAACTTGAGCACATTCCGCTTGCAGCAGTTTGACTTCCACCTCCCAATTTCCAGAAAACGTGGCACAACCCCACCGCAAGTATGCAGCTGATATTGCCTCACCAATCCTGAAAGAATGCATCCCAAACGCTGCCGGGTCCCGTCCTAACTTCACCAATGCTTTACACAGCACTGTTAACATCTGAAATGCTGTGAATCTGTTGCCATTCTCATGGCAAAAAACAGCCTCCTGCATATGCCCCGCCAAACCTGAAACTTTTGCTACTCCTTCACCGGGCAAATCGCCTCCACTCCACCCTCCTGCAGCCGGATCCATCTACCCCTCCTGTTTGATCTTTTTTTGATTTCCTTAACCAAATGCCCAGCCTTCCCACTTCCAGATGCATTTCACCATGTCGCACCCCGTTCTCCCGCCACCGTCTATAAGTGAGAAGACAAATTGAATGGCCCTTTATTCCCTGAGCCTCTGTTCCTGACCCGAAGGTCCTCTGTGCTCCCCTTGAAATGCCTGAACGTCTCTCCATGCCAGCTGAGAACTCTTCTTGGGAGATTTTGTTACTGACAACTCCACCAGTTTAATCTCTTCCATACCCCCCATTCCCATACTTCCAAAAGATCTGCACCTGCCATACCATTCTTTTATCTTGAAACTACCTAGTCATGCTTTTGTATTCATCAAGAAAAGAGTGCCACACTGTCAAGTCTGCCCTGACCGCCATTGACACCTGCACTCTATGATGAGGCAGTGTAGCGCCAGACATGGCCATGCCCAGTCACCTACAGAAAGTACACCCTGTCTGAACTAGTTTACAAGCAAAATTTACCTGACCCAGCAACTTATGCACCTTCCGAAGGTCCAACATTCACTCTCCCATCACCTCCTCCAAAAAGAGCTGCATCTCCTGTACTTTCTGTTTCGGTAATCATGTTGACCGTGTCCAATTCAATACCCAGGAAGGTCACAATAGGGACCTCAGTCGTTTCAGGTGCCACCGATACACCAAAGTTTTCTGCCATGGCTTCAAATTGGGACAAGTCCCTTTGACAGTCATTCAAATCATGTCTCCCGACAAAAAGAAAGTTACCCAGATAGTGTGGTATCTCTCTATGTCCGCTGCATCTCATAAAATCCCATTGCAAAAGGGAGCTGAATGCCTCAAAGAGTGCATATGAGATCACACATCCCATAGGCCAGACCCTGTCAACGTAAATGGAACTCCTGAACTGCAAGCCCAAAACAGGAAAATCTTCGAAGGGAACTAGAAACAGCCAAAAAGCTAATTTCATGTCACACTTCCACAGTTGCGCCCCCCTCCCTCAAAGCCTGACCAGTCGGATAGCATCATCAAATGAGGCATAGACCACCTTGGCATCTGCCATGGTTATGAAGTCATTTACGGACTCCCCTTCAGGTCAGGAGAAGTGATGGATCAACCTGTGCACCCATTCCTGTTTCTTGGGAACCACCCCCAATGGAGATATTATCAGGTCCGACAAAGACCAATCCCCAAATGGGCCTGCCATTCGACCTTCCTCAACCTCCTTCTGCAACTTTACTGCCACCACCTCAGGCAATTCTTTGGCAGATTGTCAGCCCACCTACACCCCCTCTGCCCTTGATAACCCACCTGAAACTCATCACAAAAACTCCATTCTAATTTCAGTGTCACCTCCCTGTCCGGGTAGATCCTCAGCCAGGGCAGAAAGGCGTCCAACCTAATTGGCATATGAGCCTTTTAGACCAACAGGGCCCGTTGTCCTCTACACCTACTGCCCCCTCCCCGCTCAGAAGGGCTGGCCAATGAGAAGCATTGTGTGATAGCATTCTGGTCCCCGCATTTGAAGCATTCATGTTTAAATTTACACAGGCTCCTATTGCAAAAACCACTGTTGAAATTCCAGCCTGGCCCTGAATTGCTCCCTGCGGAAAAAATCTTGACGACAGTGCCCGCTCCTTGTTGAGCGATACATGGCTGAAAGGGCTTATAGGTAATGGTCAGGCCACCTGCCATATGAGTAGATGCATTGATTGAGTGGAGGACATCCATTGCATCCACAATTTCGAATCAACATCGCCCCATGGCTTACCCTGATTTATGCTAACCCTGGCTCTAAATTCCCCATCGTAGCTAAGCCATACAAACCCCCGAAAATGCACTTGGGCCTTTCTAATGATGTCCAAATACTTAAACAAAGCTATTGCCCTATCCAGGTACACTGGCATAGATTAAAAATGCAGATGTCCAATTCTCCGTGGTAATGGGAACTCTTGGCCTTCTTGTCAATTCCCACTCCTCCTCCTTGGACCCTTCCTTAGTTTGTTTGTCCCTGTGTAACAGCTCAAACACGTCCACATATTCTTGTTTCCATATCCTAGATTTAGTTTTCTCTATAACCTAGTGCATAGCCAGCCCCATGTATGGTAATCTCTTTTTGTGCCCACCTTCATCTTTTGCTGCCTCTCTCATCTTAGGAGCATCCGTCTGGATCCCCACCCCGCTGCTTGCCTTTTTGTCCCCACCCACCTTAGGTACTCTTGCCCCTTCAACCACACCCGCCAATCTCCGGGTTTTAGGAGCCTCGTCCCCAGACTGTGTCCCACACAGTCTATCACTCTTTCTTACTTGCTGGCAGACTAGCGGCCTTCTTCTTCTGCTGACTGTAAACCGTATGGGTCTCTTTTGTTTGTCCCGAGGTTTCGCCATTGTCTGCACTTGACTGCTGCAAAACACCAGCTCCTGCTGCTGTTAGAGCTCCCCTGATCCTCCCAAAGCCATCGGCTGACCCCCACCTCCCCATGCACTTCACCATACTCCTAATCAACCATCCTCCTAATCATCCTCCACCTCATCATAGTCCAGTTCCAACTCATCAGTCACTTCACCCCATTCAATCGCACCACATACATTAATTCTCCCATCAGGTGTTTCACCTTGTACCCCACCCGAACTGGATACATCAGCAAACGAGCATTGCATGGATGATCCATTGCCACAGAGAGTGCTGCCAATGACCCCCCTAGTTCTTCATGCCAGCGTCTTGAAGCCGTAACAGACTCCTCTGGCAAATCCCCTCTCCTGCCAGCCACACTTACTGACTTCGATATGCCACCTGCATGGCTGCTCCAGCCTGACTCCTCTCCTGTATTACCTGCCACCTTGGAGTTTGGGGCCCCATTTGCACTGTTGCCTGATTCCTAATTGTCCCCCGGACCCATAGCCACTTCCCTGATGGCCCTTGATCACTAGCCCCTTGCCTGGGCCCACGGTAGTCTGGGTTGGCATTGGCCTTCTTCACCTGCAGAGCCTGCTCCCCTGCCTCTGCAAAATTGCTCCCACTGTGCTTCTGTTTCCTACACTGACCTATGCTGTTCCTTAATCCGCATCTTGAACTCAGCCTCCTGCCCCCTGGAGACGTAGGTACTTCCCCTTTCTCCCTGCCTGCTCACCTCCATTGGCCTGTACTCTGTGGACCCTACCACTGGCCTGTCGACCTCATTGCCATGAAGGGGCCTTCCACCTTTGCTGTCCTACTTTATGGCCGGGTGTGACCCTGTGTTTCCCCCATACACTGTCCTTTTCCCCTTCCTGCCTCCTTTTCCCCTTTGCACTGTACCCTTGTGCCTCAACCTCTCTCCTGCTCCCCCAGTAGGCCTGACTGAAAAATCCAGGGGCCCCTCAGCACCCCCCCCCCCCACCTCTGCACTCCCCTCTTAGTTGGAACACTGTCCCCATCACCTTTATGGGCCCCCTCCATGTCAAAGTCAGGTGTGGCTGGCCTGCCCTAACCCCTGGGCACAAAACCCTACCTAAGGCAGTTGCACAGAGGCACCTCCTTCTCTCCACAGGCTTCTCAGCCCATTTGGGGAGGTAGTCCTGTCACACCCTTTCACCCCTTTTCCTCACTCTTTAACTTTGGGATTCACAGAAGCTGCTACAGCTGCAGCCACACCACTCAAAGCAGCTCTGGAGCTCTGCACCATCCCCACCCAGGCCTGGTCCAACACCCCAGGCCTGAGTAAGGTCGGCACATCCTGCCTCTCTTAAGGTATGGAAGGCCGCCTGCACTTCTTCTGCAGTATCTTCTGGGGACAAAGCGCTACCATTAGGCACACACTCTATCCATGAGGTAAACACTCCTTGTGGAACTCTTTCACCAACGACTCAGCTGCTGAATGAACTCAGCAGCCACCCGAGTCCTGACCATACTTATTGAGTTCACTTCCGCCTAAGCTGCAGCGCACTAGCCATCCGGCCACGTCCCAACTACAAAACTCTAACTCTATCGGGTTACAATCGATCACTGCCACACTAGCTGCCTTGATTGTGCCTGCAGCCACCCAAGGTCCACGTCGGAGTCAGAAGGGGCATCATTTCCCCTTCTGACACCATAAATAACCCCGTAATCCCTCCTCACTCCCTCCGCCCACACCGCATCAATCCAGTCCTTTGCTCTCAAACTTCCCGGGGGAAAATTAGACTGCATCTAGCTTCCACGGGGACTCTACATTGTAGACAGTAGAAGGACGGGAGAGTGAGATAGATTCTCTTTTTTATTGGAATGGAAAATTAAAGCTGTTGACCTGCATAAAATAGAAATTTCCTATTTTATAATCCATGTAGTCTAGAGTGCAGGGATTTTGGCATGAAAAATGCACACTGTGGAGTTTCATGTATACATTTTAAACTGAACTTTTCAGGTCCATAAGAATGTACATCTATGGACCCATGCTGAGGTCACATTTCTGATATCCTTTGTCTGCAGTCTTGGACTATACAACCTCACAACGGGCCTTAGAATTATACTATGTTCCCCAACTGCAGTCCATGTTGAACTGTTCTAGCCTCTGAAATAGGGACTTTATATTCTCACTGTGACTGTGTGACAGTGTTAAGTGAGCAACTTCATAGGGAATTGCTCGTAGGAGGGGTGGTTAGGATGGGAAAGCACCTTTGCTTGACAATTCCATGATGCGGAGCATACAACCCAGTGAATGTTGAACTAAGTACCACCACTTTGAATCTCCTCTTGTGTTCTCCTAAACCTTCAGATCTATAGCAGCACTGATGATCCACCCAGTGATCAAACACCCTCACCAATACCTCCATATAGTCATTTGACTACAGTTATTTCTATTAAAAATATGTCCATTTTCATGTCTACTCCATGGTTTAGGTAAAGAATTCCAAAACTCCCAAGCATTGGCAAAGTCAACTTGTGGCTTTAATGTGCTAAGACATGCAAAAGCGCATGCCTGTGTCTGCATGTTTCTTTGCATCTGTGAAATCAGTTGCTTTGCCAGACCGTATTATGCACATAAATGGAAGGAAGGACATAGATTGCAGATGCCTATAAGGATTGAAAGGCTGGTATGACCTGGGTTTGCTTTTTGAATAATTAATAGTGAATTCAACATCTATGAGGGAGAATTATCTTGAGATGCCGAGTGCACAAAAATAAGTGTATTTATTTTGAAATTTGCTTTTAGCACTTCAAATAGATTAAAAATAGTTTCCTTTCACTTTGTAAAGCTAGTCGGCCTCATTTCAATAATGCGCTTATTGTGCAGATTTCCCCTTCTCTTCCTTCCATTTTTCCTTTGTGTCAGGGAATCCCTAGGTCTCCCCTAATTGACACTGCAGGTGGTGCTTGTGTTGAAGTTTTTTCTGATGCACAATTGTGGGTGACAACTCATTAGTGTTAATTAATAATTTTAATGACAGATGTTATGAACTGATGGTTTTGCACCTAAAACGACTTGATTATTTTGTTTAGAAATGGGATTAATGCGGTATAGATATGCCACAGTTTTGTATGAGACAACATTATTTAAAATGGAAGAGGTTCTTGAGTTTAGCTTATCTTGCTACTGTTTTTCCCTTCTCTCAATCAATTCGGATTTAATAATTTACTTTTCAGGTTTGAAGGTTTAATTTGAGTTATTTTGCTTACCCTGAGTGCGCAGGATGGAGTACATTGACTCGTAGGCTGGAGGTAGATTCCTGACGATCAGAGTTTGCTTATTGAGAACTTCTGCAGGTTATCGTGTTGTTCATTCTTGTTTTTAAAACTGATTTCATGTAGATTTTGCATTTGAGTTTCTGTTTCTACAGTTTACAGTTGAGTTATTTTACGCAATAGCTTGACTTTTATTTCCTTTTAGGGTAAACAGACAAACGCTTTTTTGATTTTAGATAGTTTAATGTGGATCTATAATTGTTTCCCTGCTCACAAAGAAGTTGTGTTGTGACTGTTTATTTGGCCAGGAAGCCACTTTGAGATTGGTGAGAGGTCACCTTAAAGCTGTGCCCTGATTGGTTGGTTGCTGACATAGTCATGTTTTTATAGGTTGACCTTTAACAGAACCACACTGGTATTGGTTGTTTGTTTGGTAAATTTTGAGTTAGTTTAGATGTAAAAATGGGTAATTTATTCACAAAACCAAAATATGCGTTGATATACTTCAAAATGGGCAGATATTGCAGAGTGAAGGAACACCAGCAAACAAAATGATGGAAGAGGTTGAGTATTATACCTGCACCTTGATCTCTGAATGGAATAAATACTCTGCACATGATGAGGCTTTACCATTTCCAATGTAGGACACCTTTAATATTAAAAAGCTATATTTTCTAAAACAAACCATGTATGATAGAGAGTCAATACCTAGAAATGTTTCCTGCTGTAGTTAATGGAAAGGAGCATGATAAAGAGAAAGGGAAACCAAAAAGCGTAATGACGAGTCAGATGATGATGATGATGTCAAATTCATAAGTGAATTGTTAACTAATAGATCTCCTCCGTATACAGCTGGAATAGTGGCAGTTTCCCAAACTGTTTAATGGGTTGACAAAGATGCAGGAGGTGATACTTCAATAGCGCAAACTCTTACTGGAGTTGCATCAAGCGCTCCATCGGAAAGTACTGTGACTATGGCAATGCCTATCACAAGTGGAAGCAGGTTCTAGACGATCAGACACAGGTGAATCCTGAAAGAACAGTAGTAGTAGAACTATCACCTAAAAAATTTGCATTGGTACTTCAAAAATAAAAATTGGTGAAATGCTTCAAGATAATGTAGACTTGAATAGACTCTTGACTTCAATACTGATGAAATGAGATATTTGAGCAATGGAGCAGCAAGATGTACCAGCAAAGAGCATGCTACATTGAGAGAATTAGCCAATAAATTCGAAGTTGGCATTAGTAGAATGAAAAATTTGAAATAACATTACAAAATGGATTGGACACAGGTTGAAATCAAGGAAATGGGTCTGACTACCTTAAGGGCTCATATTAAACATTTAATTGAAAAAATCCAAGACTGCAATGACTTGAAGATATATTGAGAGAAGTGGAATGAAAGGACAGCAAATTATAGGAAATAAAAAGAGTATGAAAGGAAATGAGGGAAAGGCAAGAAATATTGTGAACAGTTCAGAAGTAAGGACTAAGAGCCTAATAATGAGTTTGGTGGTCCAAGGATCGCCAAACCGGCTGTGGCGGTCAGACCGTCACATTCCTGGCTGTTCAACCACAAGATTACGACACTAGTGGTTGAACCATCAGGGGACCGCCGCCACTGCCAGAACCACAAATCCCAACAGGTTGGCGGCAGATGGAGTTGTGGTCAGCCATGACGGTGCTGAGTTCAGTGCCGCCGTGCTGATCACAAGTCGTCTTTGTGCTAGTCTTTTCATGGCAGGTCTCCTCTATGAAAAGTCTGGCGGAAAGACAGTGCTGGCAGACACAGGGTTGGGGGGGCCCTACACTGCTCATGGCATGGGCAGTGCAGGGGCCCCTATACCAACATCCTCGAAATGTGCACTGTCTGCATTGCAGACAGTGCTCGTTCTGAGGGAGCTTTTGTGCCACAGCATTGGCCTCGGCTCCCTTAAGGAAACAGAGGCCAATGCTGTGGCACGGTTTCCATCAGTCTGAGTGGCAGAAATGCCGTAACATTGTTTCCACCAGTCAGCCCGGTGGAAATATCATAATATGAACAGGGAGAGGCCTCCAGTATGACGGCAGCCTCCTTCCTGTGGCTTTGGTGGTCGGATCATTCCGACTGCCAAACTCGTAATGAGGCCTGTAGTCAGTGGCAGAATTTCCCTTAAAGAATGTACATGGAGTGAATTTGGTGCATGTTCCATGGACAAGGGCTGCTTTATCTGCCTTTAGCCAAATGTTTCCAAAATAGTAAGACCAAGCAAAGTGGTATGGTGAAATACCTAGGTTGACACATGTTTCTCCAATATCATGGACTGATGTTGCTTGAGATTGTGGTCCATGGAGATCTATGGTTTCAATGGAATGCTGTGGTTGAATGGCCAACACAAGATCATGCTATACTTTTTCCAAATAATGTGTCAGCAATGGTAATAGCAGACATATGTAAGGCTGTGTTTGAGCATTTGGACAAGTGAATCCCACAAAGAGATATTAGCTGGGAGAAGATCTTGAAAACAACACAGGGACCTAAAGAGTCAGTGAATTCCTATTATGAGAGGTTGATGCATGCTTCCAAGGAACATATTGGAATTATAAATGCAGAGAAAGAAATAGTTATTGGTTTTGTTTCCACTTTCATGAATTGATTGAGATCAGAAGTTAGTATTCATATTCAACAAAGTGAATCATTTTGACAGGCGAAAGACATTTATGAGATCTTTATGCTGGTGAAAAAGAGAGGTGAATATTTTGAGACAAGGCATAAGAAGCTAAAGGAGAAGGTGATGAACACTCAAACAATCACTGAAACAAAATGATTTGAGAGAGGCTTGTGGAACCAGATGGGTTCAAATAGGAATCTCGTGCAAAACGGAATGAATGGGATGGAGGAAGTGATGCAAGGTGGTAAAGTAGATGGGATGAATGAGAAGGTTGAAATGTTGAAAAAAGAATACAACATGTAACTGGAGGGATCAGACTCTGGAGAAGAGAATATAGACAGAATCTTAATAGAATTCAAGTGAATTCACAACAAATTCAACAGACTTGGGCCCTCATTACAACCCTGGCGGTTGGTGTAAAAGTGATGGTAATACAGCCAACAGGCTGGCGGTAATTACCTCCAAATTATGACTATGGCGGATAGATCTCAGATAGACAGTCACTTTACCACACCGACCGACACGGTACGGAAACAACAGGTACCACTGCGGTAGACACCTACAGCTAGGTGGAAGTCAATGTTCCGCCCACCATATAATGAAATGCCAATCCGCCACCTTTAACGGGGCAGTACCAACAACATCAAAAGCCTAGCCGGAAACACTGCACAGAAGGGAAAGGACTCGCCATTGGAGACACAGGGAACAACCACATCGCCATGGAGCCCGAGCTGCGTGTCTTCCCCATGGTACTCTACGTGCTGCTCCATCACGAACACCAATGCCGGCGAAGACGTCGACAGTGAGTACAGCCGCCTAGCACACAAGGGAGGGGGGAGGAAAAAGAGACTGACACACGCACAACACACACACACCCCGAACACCATACACACAATCACCTGCCATAATAAAACATGATAACCCGTACCTCGGATGAATAATGCAGTGACAAAACAATTTTGAAAAAGTGAATGTAATGAGAGCAACACATCAAGATAAATAATTTAGGCAAGATAATTGATATATACATATGTACACAAAAAGGGACACAGCCCAGTCCATAATGTTCGTAGGCCACATGGCCACAGGACAAATTCCAAGACCACACAAGACACCTGCCTCAACACGGAGAGAACACTGCAGGGGCATCTGTTGGGAAATAGGCAGGTACCTCAGGGGGATGGGAGACGGGGGCACCTCAGCCGGCAGATGGAACAAGACCACTGGTCCTGGAGAGGGCAACATGCCCTGCTCTTGGTCCTGGGGGGTGCAAGGCCACAGTCTTTCAAGTAAGTGACTTGCCCACATGCTCTGAAGGGGGCAACATGCCCTGTGCTTAGTCCTGGGGCGTGCAAGGCACAGTTTCTCAAGTGGGTGACTTGCCCACATGCTCTGGGGTGGGCAACATGCCCTATGCTTGATCCTGGGGAGTGCAAGGCCACAGTCTCTCAAGTGGGTGACTTTCCCACATGCTCTGGAGGGGGCACAATGCCCTGTGCTTGATCCTGGGGAGTGATAGGCCACAGTCTCTCAAGTGGGTGACTTGCCCACATGCTCTGGTGGGGGCAACATGCCCTCTGCTTGATCTTGGGGAGTGATAGGCCACAGTCTCTCAAGTAGGTGACTTGCCCACATGCTCTGGAAGGGGCAACATGCTCTGTGCTTGATCCTGGGGAGTGATAGGTTACAGTCTCTCAGGTGGGTGTCATACCCACTGGATTTACAGGAGGCAGACCGCACAGCAGCCCATGGATGCAGGATTACAGACCGTACGCTGCAGGTGATGGCTGCACAGTGGTGGTGGTGCTGGTGGGGGGAGGCTCCAGCCCATCCCCTGCAGCCTCGGATGGTTGCCCACTAGTGGTGGTGATGCTGCTGTTGCAGGTGGGGGGAGGCTTCAGCCCATCCCCTGCAGCCCTCGATGGCTGCCCACTGGTGGCCGTGGTGCTGTTGCTGCAGGTAGGGGGAGGCTCCAGCCCATCCCCTTCAGCCTCAGACGGCTGCACAACCATGACCACTGTCAGAGTTCCTGCCCCAGGCCCCTTGGTCTTCTTGGCAGCAGCTCGGGCAGGCTCCTTACCCTTGAGGCTGCCTGGTGCAGGCTCCATCACCCTCAGGACATGTGCCCTGGATCCTTTCCCACCAAGAGTGGTTGTAGTGACTACTAGGCCTATGGACTGGGTGGCTGAGGTACTTGGCTGGGTTTTTGCCACCCTGGCCAGATGTGAAGGATGGGGGGGACAGTAGGGAAGAGGTTAATGGTGGATAGGAAAAGTTTTTTAGGGACATTGGGGCGGGAAGAGGAAGAAGGTTTGGGAGTGGGGGAATTGGCAGTGGTTGTAGGAGGTGTCTGCCTGCTGATTTTGGGTGCAGGTGCATGGGCTGGATGCTGTTGTGAGGTGGATGGCTGTTGGGTGCCTGAGTGCTTGTGTTTGTGTACTTTAGGAGGGGGGACAGACACAGTGGGAGAGGACACAGGGGACGTGTGCATGGCTGTTATGGAGGTGTCTGCTAGTGAGACGTGTGTTCTGCTAGGTGTGGTGGTGATGCTGGTAGTGGATGAGGATGTAGTACATGCAGGTGTGAGTGTAGACAACTGAGAGGGAGGTGGAGGAGGAGGAGGAGACAGTGGAAATAGTGGATGTTGGTATGTCTGCATCTGGATGATGTTTGTGGGAGTGCCTGTGGGATGATGTGTGTTCCTTGTGTTTGCCTGTGCCACTCTTGTATGTTGTCTTGTGCGCATGTTTGCCTGCCTTGGTTGGAGTTGAGGGGAATGGGATTGGGAAGAGGAAGTTCGAAGGGGGAGGGTGGAAACAGGGACAATGGCTGCCATCAGAGAGGAAGCCAGAGCCTCAATCGATCTCTGTTGGACCGCCAAGCCAGTGTGAATGCCCTCTAGAAATGCATTAGTCTGTTGTGTCTGAGCTGCCAGCCCGTGGATGGCATTCACAATGGTTGACTGCCCTACATAGGTGGATCTAAGGAGGTCAATAGCCTCCTCACTCAGGGCATCAGGGCTCACTGGGACAGGGCCTGAGGTGCCTGGGGAGAAGAAGATGCCCACCCTCTTGAGTGAGCGAGCACAGGCAACTTGATGAGGGCCTGCTGGAAGGGTGGTGCTGGTACAGGGGTGGCAGCTGCACCTGTAGCTGGGGTGGTCACAGAGGTGTCCGCCACTACCAGGGAGCTTCCATCGTAGGAGGTATCTGTGTCTGAATGGTCACCTCAATTCTCCGGCTTGGTGCTCCCCTCGCCCTCCGTCCCACTGGTGCCCTCAGCGTCGGTGGACTCCGCCTCCTGATTCCTGTGGGATACTGCTCCCTCCGTCGCCGGTGCCTCTGCTCCTCTGCCAGATGATGCTAATGCACATAAGGACAGGATGACAAAACAAAAAGGGGGGGAGACAAAGCATACACTTGGTCAATGGCTGCACCAACACCACCGTTGGCGTACAATGCACACTCACACATAGGATACAGGCCTACGCACTATGCATTGCACTACCAGTGATATTGCTAGCTACCAAGGCATGGGGAGAGGCACCCGCCAACAAATCCAGCACACTTAGGACCCATGCAGCCTTGACCAGTAGTGGATGCCTACGAGCTAGGTAGCAGGATTATCCCTTCAGAACCCTTGCCAGCAGGTGACCTACACTGCAATGTCAGGCGTGGCCAAGGGGCACCCACTGGCACACATCCCCCACCCAGATACCACTCTACCATGCGTAAGTTGTAATGATGGGCACTGTACTCACCACCTAGTGGCTGCTGTGATGCCCTCAAGCGCCCATCCAGCTCAGGATCGGCCACCACCAATATGCGGGCCATCAGGGGGGTCAGGGTTTGATGGGCACCCCTTCCTCTTTGGGAGGCCATCCCCAGCTGGGCCCCCGCCGTCTTCCGTGCCAGGCGTTTCAGGTCCTTGTAGGAAAGTACCATCTTGCTTGGCATGTTACCCCCATTTACACCTGTATCTCAGTATGTTTTTGCCTTTCTCACTGGGATCCTGCTGGTCAGGACCCCACCGCTCATAGTTTATGGCTTAATGTGTGTGTCTGTAAAGTGCTTAACTGCGTCACTGAGGCTCTGCTAATCAGAACCTCAGTGCTTATGCTCTCTCTGCTTTTAAATTTGTCACTGTAGGCTAGTGACTTCATTTACCAATTTCAATTGGCACACTCTACCCCCTTATAAGTCCCTAGTATGTGATACATAGGTACCCAAGGCATTGGGGTTCCAGGAGATCCTTATGGGCTGCAGGATTTATTGTGCCACCCATAAGGAGCTCAGAAAAACCCTTCCACAGGCCTGCCATTGAAGCCTGCGTGAAATAGTGCGCACACCATTTCACAGCCATTTTCCCTGCACTTAAGTAACTTATAAGTCACCTATATGTCTAACCTTCACTTGCTGAAGGTTAGGTGCAAAGTTACTAAGTGTGAGGGCACCCTTGCACTAGCAAAGGTGCCCCCACATAGTTCAGGGCCATTTCCCGGGTCTTTGTGAGTGCGGGGACACCATTACACGCATGCACTACACATAGGTCAATACCTATATGTGGCTTCACAATGGTAATCAGGTATCAGGTAAGGTAAGTAAACAGTTAGAAAAGTAGTGCAAACACTGTAGAACACAATAGAATGCAATAGGAGAAAATAGGCCTAGGGGCAACACAAACCATATACTCCAAAAGTAGAATGCGAACCACGAATGGACCCCAGGCCTAGTGTAGTGTGCAGAGGGTCAATGGGAGTGTAAAAAAACACTAAGGGTGTCCAAGATACCCCACCCCAAGACCCTGAAAAGTAGGAGTAAAGTTACCCTACTACCCCAGAAAGACAGTAAAGTCGATATAGGGGATTCTGCAAGGACAACAACTGACTGCAAAACACTGAAGACGGATTTGTGGACCTGAGGACCTGAAAAGGAAGAGGACCAAGTCCAAGAGTCATGCAAGTGTCCGGGGGGGGGGGGCGCAGGAGCCCACTAAACCCTGGGTGAAGGTGCAAAAGGGCTGCCTCTGGGTGGAAGAAGACAAAGATTCTGCAACGGCGGAAGGTGCCAGGAACTTCTCCTTCGGTCAGAAGATGTCACACAGCGTGCCGGAGGCTACAGAGTTGTTTCCACGCGGAGAGACAACAAACAAACCTTGCTAGCTGCAAGAGTCATGGTTGAAGGTTTTGGGTGCTACCAGGGCCCAGGAAGGACCAGGAGGTCGCCCCTTGGAGGAGGAGAGAGAGGGGGCGCTCAGCAATAAGGAGAGCCCACGCAGAAGCAGGCAGCACCCGCAGAAGCACCTGAACAGGCGTTCAGAAGGTCTGAAGACGGCGGTCATCTCAGCACAACAAAAGGGAGTCCCACAAAGTCGGAGTCCAACTCAGCGAGTTGGGCAATGCAGGATGGAGTGCTGGGGACCTGGGCTAGGCTGTGCACAAAGGAAGTCTTGCAAAATTGCACAGAAGCCCTAGCAGCTGCAGTTGATGCAGTACACGGGATTACTGTCTGGCGTAGGGAGGCAAGGACTTACCTCCACCAAATTTAGACAGAAGGGCCACTGGACTGTCGGGTATACTTGGATCCAGCTCCTGTGTTCCAGGGACCACGCTCATCAAGATGAGAGGGGACCCAGAGGACCGGTAATCCAGAAGTTTGGTGCCTGCGTTGGCAGCGGGAAGACTCCGTCGACCCACAGGAGATTTCTTCTTGGCTTCTAGTGCAGGGTGAAGGCAGACCGCTCTCAGAGCATGCACCACCAGGAAACAGTCGAGAAAGCCGGCAAGATGAGGCGCTACAATGTTGATGGTAGTCTTCTTGCTTCTTTGTTGCGGTTTTGCAGGAGTCCTGGAGCAGTCAGCGGTCGATCCTTGGCAGAAGTCAAAGAAAGAAGTTCAGAGGAACTCTGGTGAGCTCTTGCATTCGTTATCTGGTGAGATACCGACAGGAGAGGCCCTAAATAGCCCTCAGAGGAGGATTGGCTACAGAGAAAGGTAAGCACCTATCAGAAGGGGTCTCTGACGTCACCTGCTGGAACTGGCCACTCAGAGCTGTCCATTGTGCCCTCACACCTCTGCATCCAAGATGGCAGAGGTCTGGGACACACTGGAGGAGCTCTGGGCACCTCCCCTGGGAGGTGCTGGTCAGGGGAGTGGTCACTCCAATTTCCTTTGTCCTGTTTTGTGCCAGAGCAGGGCTGGGGGATCCCTGAACCGGTGTAGACTGGTTTATGCAAGGAGGGCACCATCTGTGCCGTTCAAAGCATTTCCAGAGGCCAGGAGAGGCTACTCCTCTCAGGCCCTTCACACCTATTTCCAAAGGGAGAGGGTGTAACACCCTCTCTCAGAGGAAATCCTTTGTTCTGCCTTCCTGGGACTGGGCTGCCCATGCCCCAGGGGGGCAGAAACCTCTCTGAGGGCTGGCAGCAGCAGTAGCTGCAGAGAAAACCCCGGAAACTTAGTTTGGCAGTACCTGGGCTCTATGCTGGAGCCCCGGGGATGCATAGAATTGTCCCCCCAATACCAGAATGGTATTGGGGTGACAATTCCATGATCCTAGACATGTTACATGGCCATGCTCGGAGTTACCATAGTGATGCTACATATAGGTATTGACCTATATGTAGTGCGCTCATGTAATGGTGTCCCCGCACTCACAAAGTTCAGGGAAATTGTCCTGAACAATGTCGGGGCACCTTGGCTAGTGCCAGGGTGTCCTCACACTAAGTAACGTTGCACCAAACCTTCACTAAGTGAGGGTTAGACATATAGGTGAATTATAAGTGATTTATGTGCAGTGAAAAATGGCTGTGAAATAACGTGGATGTTATTTCACTCAGGCTGCAGTGGCAGGCCTGTGTAAGAATTGTCTGAACTCCCTATGGGTGGCAAAAGAAATGCTGCAGCCCATAGGGATCTCCTGGAACCCCAATACCCTGGGTACCTAAGTACCATGTACTAGGGAATTATATGGGTGTACCAGTGTGCCAATGAGAATTGGTAAAATTAGTCACTAGCCTGCAGTGACAATTTTAAAAGCAGAGCGAGCATAAACAGTGAGGTTCTGTTTAGCAGAGCCTCAGTGATACAGTTAGGCACCACACAGGGAACGCATACTGTGTTGTAAGTTAGTAGCGATTAGATTAAGCATTAGCAGAAGACATCTTGTATTTAGCAACTATTGTGAACATTTTGCGGAATCCATTTTGTATTCATGGCAGCCATTTTCTCTGCTATCTGCTCACCATGTGCTCTGTCCTACCTTTCTATTAACTACTCTTGAAAATCTGTCTAGTGATGAGTTATATTTAGCATCTCCCACTTTCGCACATGCCCAGTAAGATCTGCAGCTGTTAGTAATCAGTAACAGACAGTAATGTGTCAACTAGTCCTTGAAAACTGTTAGCCCCTCCTACCTGTCAACTGTGCATGTCCATATGACCTTATACGTATGTAAGTCTTGCTTCTATAATTGTACCACCTTCTTTTAGCCCCTGCGTGGGTATAAAAGGACCATGCTCTCTTATTTCATTGTGCTACTTCAAACATTACCGAAGGGTGCTGTTTGAACTGTAGTACCACCTCATGAGGTTTAATAAACTTTGTCTTTTATTTCAGTTCATCATCATTTAACTTTATTTCGGTAAGTAGAAACATACCATAAAAGTACAATACAAACATCATAAATTGTTAATTTTTTAAAATTGGTAGAACAGTAAAAATATGAGCACAGTAAAAATGTAAAAGAGATAATAGAGAGTTAAAATTCGAACAAAATGATCACAATATATGTCTCCTAAATTTAGAATGCACCACACAACAAAGACCCTATTCCCTATGCCCATAGGTGTTCAATAATACAATAAAACCATGTCTTAATATTAAAAATTAAATACTAAAATCAGACATCAAAAAGTCAATTAAAGTGCATACATAGATCTAAAAATTAGCTACCCAGTCTTATTCTTTAAAATTGCTAATCTAAGGCGCCAGATTGATTCGAGGAATTTTGCCACTGGTAAAACTACCTAGGCAGATGGATCAGATTTTCTCAGCATACAAATGAGACCTGGCGCCTATAGATTTGCAGAGCGGGATAATCCAACAAGCTCTTTGTTTGTGATATGCATGACAGAAAAAGAGAACATGTGAAATAGACTCTTCACGTTGGAAGCCCATCGGGCAGAGCTTGGATTTATTAGTGGAACAATGGCAATTGTACGTTAGAGAACACAGAGGGAGGGACCCTATTCTGAATCTAACAAAAAGAGCTCGCGCAAATGGAGATAATGCTATATCCATATAAGGCTCAAATTCATAGTGGCATTTGATTAATAAATAATTATCAGACATTGACAGCGGAACAATCTTAATAAATTGCACAATCTGAGCGTTGTGCCAAAAAGCATCCTTCAATAGCTGCACAGCATTTTTAGGAATGGAAAGAGGGTCCAACCAATAGGACCCTAAACCTAGATGGATTAAGGATTCTTTGACATAGGTACACCATTTCGTTTTACTAATAATATTGCTACCCACCAATTTGAGAAGCCCACAACGAAATGGAGAAAGGGCATCTGTTATCCAGAGCCGGATCCAATATAGCAGGGGCCTTAAAGCAGCAATCTGCGAAATAGAAAAAAGATTTAAATCCATGCGGATGGGCAGTGATGGAGTGCTAGAAGGAACTTTTAACAATGATTTCAAAAATTTATTTTCCGCCCTTGCCAAATCCACTAGGTTACAATGGCCCCAAAGTTCAGCACCATATAAGTCCCCCCCGCGCTTGAGATTTATATATTTCAAGGGCGGGAGACATTGAAACTTGGGAGATCTAGAAGCAAATCTTGCGATGCCTCCCGCCCTTTGCTTCAGGCACAATAAGGATTTCTGGCGGTGTGCATGCCAAAAGTGTGAATCTTCCAGTTTAATACCTAAGTAGTCAAAAGTGCCCACTCTTTCCAAGGGGGCATCATCTAGGTATACTGGTCTCTTCATTTTGCACCTATTGTCCCCAAAGACCATATACTTTGTTTTTGCTGAGTTGATTTCCAACCCATGGTCTTTGCAAAACACCAAAAATCGTGATAGCAATCTGGAAAGGCCCATGGCAGTTCACGAGAGTAACAAGATCTCATCTGCGAACAAAAGACAGGGGAACTTCTGGCCACCCAAATTTGCGGCATCACCATAACAATCTAAGAGGTATGGGATGCAAGCTTTAATAAACAATAGGAATAGGGTGGGCGCAAGGACGCACCCCTGCCTCACACCTCAAGTTGTAGAAAAAGCTGGGGTCAGGTCACCAGCCGAACCCCAGCGCACTCTGGCATGATTATCAGAATAAAGATCTTGGATGATATTAATCAAAGAACCCGGAACTCCAATATTGCTCAGGACCTCCCAGAGCTTAGCACGCTGGACAAGGTCAAATGCAGATTTCAAATCGACAAAGGCCACAAATAAATGGCCGTTGTCTGCGTCTACGGTCTTCCACTTGATGGTAGTAAATCAGAAGACCTGATCGATGGTACTGACCTTGTCCCGGAAACCAGCCTGGAGATGGCTTAAAACCTGATTTTTTGTTATCCAGTGTTTTAATCTGGATAACAACTGGAAGGAGAATATTTTTTGCAGGTTATCTAATAGACTAATCGGTCTGTAATTCCCAGGGGAGCTCTTATCTCCTTTTTTATGTATGGGGACAATAATAGCCACCTTCCACGTATCTGGGTAAGAACGAGTTGTCAGAACAATATTCGATAGCCTATTAATGTACCGGGTCCAAACAGATAAATCTGATTTATGCAGGTCCGATGGGACACTGTCTAAGCCAGGAGCCTTCCCTGTTCTTTGAGCACGGATTGCCAACTCAGTTTCCTTCAAGGTAAAGGGTGACACAGGGGAAAAGCACAATGAAGAATCAATAGGAGAGTTGTTCGAATTGGAACAAGACCCATAAAGTTCCCGAAAATGGGAGAGCCAGTATTCTGCATCGATGTGACATTCAGGAGTAAATGAGAGGGCGGGGTCTCTGCGTGAGACCAGGGTCCAAAAAAGTTTAAGGTCACCGGCACTAGCTGCCTCCAGCAGACGCTCCCACAATTTTTCTTCGTATTTAAGTTTAGATGACTTACAAGTAGAAACATAGTTCCTTCTTGCATGTGTGATAGCATCCCGACTTTTTAGCTTTAGAGCTTTGGACAAAAGGCTCTTGGCCTCCCGACACTCCTTATCAAACCACTTACAATTGGGCAAGGAGGAATTGTTTTGGGTTGGGGGGGGTTGGTAAAGAGCTCCTTAAGATCCATAAAAAGAGTTGCATGAGAGGACATAACTTCTGAGGGAGATAAAACAATAGAGTCATCAAAAAGCTGGTGGCAAGAAACTAGGTAGTGAAGCTTGTCATTAAGCAGGTTGGACTTCAAAAACGAAGACCATCTCACCACGCGCCTATTGCTGGATAATTCCAGCCAATCATTTTGAGCATCCAACATATAAGGTGGAGTAAGCCCTGAAAAAAGAGTTACATTATATTCAATTTGTAGAGGAGCATGGTCGCTAGTGTACTGAGAACCAACCTCAACATTGATTAGAAAATGCCAGACTCGCAGATCAAAAATAACGTAATCCAGAGTGCTGCTATAGTGGCCTCTGTAGAAGGTGGGTCTAGAGTTGTCATTTAAAAAACTACCATTTCCAAAACGAAGGCCATAAGTTACTACAAGGTCTATTATCTGCATGACCCTAAGGGGAGGAGTACATGGCACTGATTGGATTAAAAGCGGGGGAAGATTCCATACTTCATCTTTGGCCTGGATAGACTCGACAAAAGCTGAATCGAATTCAGTTTGGGCATTGAGATCACCTGCAATAATAACACAATATTTAGAATAAAAATCGGCAAAAAATTTGTGCAACAGATGAATAGTACCAGACTGGCGGTTAGATGGGCCTGGCCTATTATAAATATTAATACATAACACCGGAGTGCCTGTGATAGGCCATATTGCTATTGCAAGAATATCACAAGAGTCAACAGTGATTTCCTTTACCCTGCCCACTTCTGTCAGCTTGACCCAAGTACATAGACCCCCAATCGTCCTTCCCCTAGTGGACGGAGTCGCCTTTTTAGTGAAACAACAATAGCCTTGCCTATACACACAAATCCATAGCCCAAGTTTCCTGAAACATACATATGGAAAAAGATTCAACATAAGCCCCCCAGTCCGGATCAGATAATTTGCTCTTGATGCCAGCCACATTCCAAGACAATATTTTCCTTGTTGTAATGCTACAAGCTGACATACAAGAGTCGGCATCAGGAGCAAAATTGGAAGTCCCATTAGTGGTGCAGGGTAAAGCCCTTGTAGTATTGTCACCCAAACCGAATGAAGATCTTGTAAGTGTCGTTGCCCAGACATGTGGAACATTATGTTTGGAAGAATTAGAATGACATAGTCAATCCACATCAGATGTATCCCCTGAGGTGACGGGGTCTTGTGTGAAGATATCTTTATTGTTGCAAACCAAAGCAGCCTGTCGCCTGAGAGAGGCAACGAGCCAGGGAAGACAGTTAAAACAGAGGCATTTCGAGGAATTGGGTTGGCTCCGGGTGGACGCAAGGACATGATCTTGTGACCCATAGCAGGCAAACTTTCTTTAAAAAAAATGTCAGAGTCAGATCTTGATAAATTACGAGCTTCCATCTGCAAAATCCCTTTAACTGAAGCGGGGCTGGCAAGATGAAGTTTGATAGTGTGCCGCCCGCCATGGCCTCGCACACGAGAATCAAAGGCAATATCCACGTGGATGATAGAGCCACAAACCCTAGTGTGGCGAATCCAATACGACACCTTGTTGATAAGAGAGGAAGTGTCTTCCCTCGTATGGGATGGAAGTCGAGGGACGTTACACATGTAGATACAATTTCGGTTGGGCACGTGAGTAGAGTGGGCCACAGATTGGCCCGGATTAAAAGGAAAGAGTGACGAATTCGCTTGAGCAGAGGTCGAGTGATTTCCATGATGATGACTATAACTAGGACCCTTGACCGTTTCCCGTGGCAGTGGGGAATCTACTGGCAGAGCAACAGGAACCAATGGCAGTGAAGCTTGTGCAATGACTGAATTCGGGATAAACTGAGGAGTTAGGTCAGATTTTTTGAGTAGTTTAAGGACCTCAAATAAAAGACTCTTCAATTCCCCGACTTCACGCTTTAGACTAGATACCAAAGCTAAGACATCATCACTAGGAGGATCAAAAATGGGTTTAAAAGGCACAGGCACAGGGAGCGAAGGCTGTATGGCTTTTGCTAATTCTGGTTGGTCCGAAACAGAAAAACGATTTGTACATGGAATCTCATTGATAATGGAAACAGAACGGATTACGTCCAAATTGGAACTAGTGCCAGGCGAAAGCGAGGAATTAGCCAGACCAATCGAGCTGGGAGGGACAGCAACCTGGGCTAAAGTTTTCTGAGGCTGAATGTCAGTAGGTTTAGTGGAGCCAGTCGTTAGAAATGGAAGTAAAGATCCTGATTTCAGCTTCTTACAGGCATTGCCCTCTTTTTCCTTGAGGATGGATTCCACTTCCTCAATTAAGTTATCATTTTCTCTAGAAATGCAATTGGAGTGGAATTGCGTTGCTCTGTTGGATTTAGAGCTTTTGGATTTGGCTATAGCCGGGTCAGGACTAGAACGAACCTTGCGCTTTTCCCATGCTAAATAGAGAATAGGGAAGAGAAAAAAGAAGGAAACTTACTCAGCACCACTGGTCACCACTGGTCAACGCAGGACAAAAACAGAAAAATTAAGGAGTATGGCCCAGCCCAGCCTCTTCCGGGTGCTGACGGCCGAAGGACGGGCCCGCCCTTGGCCCGGGCTTTGCCCGGGCGCTGCCCGCGCGTATCCCGCGATGGTGGGAGCGCAACGTAGTTTTAAAGGGCTCCTGCCCTGTGGTAATGACGCCGCCCCCTGCTCCACCAATGCGCGTCCCGCGACGGCGGGAGCGCAACGTAGTTTTAAAGGGCTCCTGCCCTGTGGTAATGACGCTGCCCCCGGCTCCACCAATGCGCGTCCCATTTTATTTCAGTTTCTGTGACAACTTCTTCCTACATGGTCTGAGGACTTTGAGCAGAGAAGGGCGAACCCCTTGCACTAGTAGGCCTTGCTGAGGCTTACTTCGACAACAGGGCACATACTATGAGCACTGGGGTCCTGTCTGGCAGGATCCCAGTGACACAAGGGCTAAAACAAAATACTTTACAGTGAAATATGGGGGTAACATATCAGGCAAGATGGTACTTTCCTACACTCACCCTATACCCAGGGCAGATGAGCTCACTGATACACTGGCTTCTGCCAAGTATCTGAGCACTTTTGATTTAACTGCAGGGTATTGGCAGATTAAATTAATAGAAGATGCTAAACCCAAAACTGCATTTTCAACCATTGGAGGGCACTATCAATTGACTGTGATGCCCTTTGGTCTGAAGAATGCACCTGCCACTTTTCAAAGGTTGGTAAACACAGTCCTGCAAGGGTTGGAAGCTTTTAGTGCAGCATATCTGGATGATATAGCTGTCTTTAGCTCCACCTGGGATGATCACCTGATCCAGCAGTTGAAAGTTTTGGAGGCCCTACAAAAGGCAGACCTCACTATCAAGCCCTCAAAGTGACAGATAGGGCAGGGAAAGGTGGTTTATCTGGGCCACCTGGTAGGTAGGGAACAGATTGCACCACTGCAGGGGAAGATCCAGACCATTATGGAATGGGCTCCCCCTGCAACTCAAACCCAGATGAGAGCCTTTCTAGGCCTCACGGGGTACTATTGGAGGTTTATTAAGAATTATGGCTCCATTGCAGCACCTCTTAATGACCTCATTAGTAAGAAGATGCCTAAAAAAGTATTGTGGACAGCCAGCTGTCAAAAATCTTTTGAAGAGCTCAAATAGGCCATGTGCTCTGCACCTGTGCTAAATAAAAACTTGCTACTCCCAAAAATTCATAGTCCAGAATGATGCTTCTGAATTGGGGGTTGGGGCAGTGCTATCACAAGTTCATACTGAGAGCCAGGATCAACCTGTTGCTTTTATCAGCAGGAGGTTGACCCCTAGAGAAAAGCGTTGGTCTGCCATAGAGAGGGAGGCCTTTGCTGTGGTCTGGGAACTGAAAAAGTTGAGACCATACCTGTTTGGTACTCACTTTATTGTTCAGATAGACCACAAACCTCTACTTTGGCTAAAACAAATGAAAGGTGAAAACCCTAAATTGTTGAGGTGGTCCATATCCCTACAGGGAATGGACTATACAGTGGAACATAGACCTGGGAGGACCCACTCCAATGCAGATGGACTCTCCAGTAATTTCCACTTAGACGATGAAGACTCATCTGGGCAAGGTTAGCTTTATTGTCCCTCGTTTGGTGGGGGGGGGGGGGTTGTGTAGGAAAGTACCATCTGCCTAGCATGTTACCCCCATTTTTACTTGTATGTAAGTTTGTTTTTGCCTTTGTCACTGGGATCCTGCTAGCCAGGACCCCAGTGCTCATAAAGTGTGTCCTGTATGTGTTCCCTGTGTGGTGCCTAACTGTTTCACTGAGGCTCTGCTAAACAGAACCACAGTGTTTATGCTCTCTCTGCTTTTAAAATTGTCACTGCAGGCTAGTGACTAATTTTACCAATTCTGATTGGCACACTGGAACACCCTTATAATTCCCTAGTATATGGTTCCTAGGTACGCAGGGTTTTGGGGTTCCATGAGATCCCTTTGGGCTGCAGCATTTCTTTTGCCACCCATAGGGAGCTCAGACAATTCTTACACAGGACTGCCACTGCAGCCTGAGTGAAATAACGTCCACGTTATTTCACAGCCATTTTACGCTGCACTTCAGTAACTCATAAGTCACCTATATGTCTAACTCTCACTTGGTGAAGGTTAGGTGCCAAGTTACTTAGTGTGTGGGCACCCGGGCACTAGCCAAGGTGCCCCTACATCGTTCAGGGCAAATTCCCCGAACTTTGTGAGTGCGGGGACACCATTACACGCGTGCACTGCACATAGGTCACTACCTATGTGTAGCGTCACAATGGTAACTCCACACATGGCCATGTAACATGTCTAAGATCATGGAATTGTCCCCCCAATACCATTCTGGTATTGGGGGGACAATTCCATGATGCCCCGGGTCTCTAGCACAGGTCCTGGGTACTGCCAAAATGCCTTTCCGGGGTTTGCACTGCAGCTGCTGCTACTGCCAACCCCTCAGACAGGATTCTGCCCTCCTGGGGTCTGGGCAGCCCCGGCCCAGGAAGACAGAACAAAGGATTTCCTCTGAGAGAGGGTGTTACACCCTCTCCCTTTGGAAATAGGTGAGAAGGGCTGGGGAGGAGTAGCCTCCCCCAGCCTCTGGAAATGCTTTGATGGGCACAGATGGTGCCCATCTCTGCATAAGCCAGTCTACAACGGTTCAGGGATCCTTTAAATGTGCAAAGCGCGCCCGCTTTGCGGGACGCGCCAACAGCCTTGCCGGAGCACCAGCTGATCGAGGGGATGGGGACTAGGCCCCTTCAAATCTGCAAAGCGCGCCCACGACAGCCTTGCCGGAGCACCAACTGATCGAGGGGACGGGGACTAGGCCCCTTTAAATCTGCAAAGCACGCCCACTTCGCAGGACGCACCAACAGCCTTGCCGGAGCACCAGCTGATCGAGGGGGCGGGGACTAGGCCCCTTCAAATCTGCAAAGTGCACCTGCTTCGCGGGACGTGCCAACAGCCTTGCCAGAGCACCAGCTGATCGAGGGGGCGGGTACTAGGCCCCTTTAAATCTGCAAAACGCGCCCGCTTCGCGGGACGCGCCCAGGCGAAGCCCGGGCCAAGGACTGGCCCGTCCTGCGCCCGTCCGCGCCCGGAAGAGACTGGGCTGGGCCATACCCCTTTATTTTTATTTTTTTCTCTCTTTTTCCTCTTCTTTTCTGGCGGCGATCGGCTTTTTGAGAAGCTGAGGGCGTCTTGGCTTATCTGCTGTGTCCTATAGATCATTGCTTGATCTGCTGTGATTACTTGCATTCTTTTAGGACAGGCTATGCCCCCCCTCTGGGACCTAAGGTACGGTTGAGAGCACTTTGATATATCTGTGTTCACTTTTTTTTTCTGCGCCTATATTGGCGCTGAGTCTTTTTATTCTCTTAGAATGAGAAAACGCAAGGGGAGATCCAGCCCAGATTCAGGCCCTGCTAATCCCAAAATTTCTAAATCTAGTAGAGTCACGCAACCTCACACCAATTGTGTGTCCAGAGAAATTGACAACTTAATTGAGGAAGTGGAATCAATCCTTAAGGAAAAAGAGAGCAATGCCCGGAAGAGGCTGAAACCCGGAACTCTATTGCCGTTTTTAACATCGGAATCTAATTCCTCTATTGATGTCCAGCCCCGACAATGCCAGTCCAAGCTCCTGCCCCCCTAAGTCCGCCCTGTATGGCTAACCCTTCACCTTTGCTTGACTCTGTTTCTAACTTGGAAGCTTTAGCCACCGACTCTATTCTTCATGGGATTTCCAGTTCAAATCTTTTTTCTGTTTTGGATCACTTAGACTTGGCCAATGCTAAACAGACTCTTTTGACCTCTGTGCCTCCTAATTGCGATCCCCCTAGAGAAGATGTTTCAGCATTGGGCTCTAGTTTATAGCATGAAGTAGGGGAGCAGAAGTGTCTATTGCTCGAAGTTCTTAAGCTTCTAAAAAAATCTGAACCAACTTTTCAGTGTGCTCCGAACCCAGCGTCATTGCAATGTATTTATCCTACAGTCTCTGTCGCTTTGCCAGTAGATCTTCCGACGACTTTGGAGGTTACCCAGAGCTATAGCCATAGGCCGTATTACGGCAAATACTCCGCTCCACTTTTGGCGAAACCCATATCTTCTCCTCCCATTATCGACCGGACTGTGGACTATTCCATCTACACATCTAATCGAAATTGTATTTATATGTGTAATGTTCCCCCTCTCACAGCTCATTCGAGGGAAGACACTCCTTCTTTAATTAACAAGGCTTCGCATTGGATCCGCCATGTCAGAGGCTGTGGTTCTATTATCCACTCAGACATTGTATCTGCCTCACGGTTGTGTGGTTGCACTGGCGGGCGGGATACTATTAAACTCAATCTTGCAAGCCCTTCTTTAGTTACAGGTCTCCTACAGATGGAAGCACGCAATTTTCCAAGGAAGGAACTTGATATATTTTTTAGTGACAGCATGCCCGCTTTGGGAAATAAGAACTTGTCCTCCTGCTCAAGCATGGATAAGCTGATTCCATCTAACGTAATTGATCCTGCTGCCTCTTTCGGTTTGCCACCTATTCCTGTTGTTGAGCTTGACATGGTCCCTATTTCTAAATGTGTTAGCGTTTGTGACTTTGTGCCCCAAGGGGGTACATCTGATGTGGATTGACTATGTTTTCCTAGTCCTTGTAAATCCAGTGCTGGTCATGATTCTCAGGCCTTGCCACTCCAAAGATCTTTGCCAAGTCTGGGTGCTAATACGCTAGGGGATCCACCTAGTATTGCTATTGTGAACTCTAATTCAGAACTGGATGTTGATTTTTGTGAAGCCACTTGCAGTACTACGTATGAGACAGGAACATTTTTGTCTTGGAACATGGCAGGTATCAAGAGCAAATTAGCTGATCCTGAGTGGGGGGCTCATGTTGAATCCTTCTGCATTTGCATGTTCCAGAAAACATGAGCCACGGATTGTGTGTACAGGCAAGGTTTTTGTTCCTTCACTAAAAATGCTATGCACAGCAGCCTGAGTGAAATAACGTCCACGTTATTTCACAGCCATTTTACACTGCACTTAAGTAACTTATAAGTCACCTATATGTCTAACCTTTACCTGGTAAAGGTTGGGTGCTAAGTTACTTAGTGTGTGGGCACCCTGGCACTAGCCAAGGTGCCCCCACATTGTTCAGGGCCAATTCCCCGGACTTTGTGAGTGCGGGGACACCATTACACGCGTGCACTACACATAGGTCACTACCTATGTGTAGCTTCACAATGGTAACTCCGAATAAGGCCATGTAACATGTCTAAGATCATGGAATTGCCCCAACAATGCCATCCTGGTATTGGGGAGACAATCCCATGATTCCCCGGGTCTCTAGCACAGACCCGGGTACTGCCAAACTGCCTTTCCTGGGGTTTCACTGCAGCTGCTGCCAACCCCTCAGACAGGTTTCTGCCCTCCTGGGGTCCAGCCAGGCTTGGCCCAGGAAGGCAGAACAAAGGACTTTGTAATAAGGTGTCAGGGCTGGGGAGGAGTAGCCTCCCCCAGCCTCTGGAAATGCTTTGATGGGCACAGATGGTGCCCATCTCTGCATAAGCCAGTCTACACCAGTTCAGGGATCCCCCAGCCCTGCTCTGGCGCAAAACTGGACAACACTCCCCTGACCTGCACCTCCCCTGGGAGGTGCCCAGAGCTCCTCCAGTGTGCTCCAGACCTCTGCCATCTTGGAAACACACTGGACTGCTCTGAGTGGCCAGGGCCAGCAGGTGACGTCAGAGACTCCTTCTGATACGCTCCTTCAGGTGTTGCTAGCCTATCCTCTCTCCTAAGTAGCCAAGCCTCCTTTTCTGGCTATTTAGGATCTCTGCTTTGGGGAATTCCTTAGATAACGAATGCAAGAGCTCATCAGAGTTCCTCTGCATCTCTCTCTTCACCTTCTGCCAAGAAATCGACTGCAACAAAGTAGCAAAGACGACTACTGCGACACTGTAACGCTGATCCTGCCGCCTTCTCGACTGTTTTCCTGGTGGTGCATGCTGTGGGGGTAGTCTGCCTCCTCTCTGCACTAGAAGCTCCGAAGAAATCTCCTGTGGGTCGATGGAATCTTCCCCCTGCAACCGCAGGCACCAAAGAACTGCATCACCGGTCCTCTGGGTCTCCTCTCAGCACGACGAGCGAGGTCCCTTGAACTTAGCAACTCTGTCCAAATGACTCCCACAGTCCAGTGACTCTTCAGTCCAAGTTTTGTGGCGGTAAGTGCTTGCCTCCCCACGCCAGACTGCATTGCTGGGAACCGCGTGTTTTGCAGCTACTCCACACTCCTGTGCACTCACCGAGGATTTTCTTCATGCACAGCCAAGCCTGGGTCCCCGGCACTCTAATCTGCATTGCACGACCTCCTGAGTTGTCCTCCGGCGGTGTGGGACTCTCTTGTGCAACTTCGGGTGAGCACCGATTCACTCCACTTTGTAGTGCCTGTTCTGGCACTTCTGCGGGTGCTGCTTGCTTCTGAGTGGGCTCCTTCTCTTGCTGGGCACCCCCTCTGTCTCCTCACGTAATTGGCGACATCCTGGTCCCTCCTGGGCCACAGCAGCATCCAAAAACCCTAACCGCAACCCTTGCAGCTAGCAAGGCTTGTTTGTGGTCTTTCTGTGGGAAATCACTTCTGCACGACTCTTCACGACGTGGGACATACATCCTCCAAAGGGGAAGTTTCTAGCTATTGTCGTTCATGCAGAATCCTCAGCTTCTACCATCCGGTGGCAACTTCTTTGCATCCACAGCTGGCATTTCCTGGGCATCTGCCCACTCCCGACTTGATCGTGACTTTTGGACTTGGTCCTCTTGTTCCACAGGTACCCTCGTCTGGAAATCCATTGTTGTTGCATTGCTGGTGTTGGTCTTTCCTGCAGAATTCCCCTATCACGACTTCTGTGCTCTTTGGGGAACTTAGGTGCACTTTGCACCCACTTTTCAGGGTCTTGGGGTGGGCTATTTTTCTAACCCTCACTGTTTTCTTACAGTCCCAGCGACCCTCTACGAGGTCACATAGGTTTGGGGTCCATTCGTGGTTCGCATTCCACTCCTAGAGTATATGGTTTGTGTTGCCCCTATCCCTATGTGCCCCCATTGCATTGTATTGTGACTATACATTGTTTGCACTGTTTTCTATTGCTATTACTGCATATTTTGGTATTGTGTACATATATCTTGTGTATATTTGCTATCCTCATACTGAGGGTACTCACTGAGATACTTTTGGCATATTGTCATAAGAATAAAGTACCTTTATTTTTAGTATATCTGTGTATTGTGTTTTCTTATGATATTGTGCATATGACACTAGTGGTACTGTAGGAGCTTCACTCGTCTCCTAGTTCAGCCTAAGCTGCTCTGCTAAGCTACCTTTTCTATCAGCCTAAGCTGCTAGACACCCCTCTACACTAATAAGGGATACCTGGGCCTGGTGCAAGGTGTAAGTACCCCTTGGTAATCACTACAAGCCAGTCCAGCCTCCTACAATCTGACTCCAGCATTCCCCACAGCCCGCGGTCTTGCGCCTACCCTGTTTCTCCTGTTTATCAATGCTTGTATTCCATACCTTTTAGATTGTCCTGGTGATGCCCCTGTTATGGGAGGGCTGAAGTTCCCATGCCTTTTATTTGCTGATGATACCTTGCTACTTTCTCGAACAGCTATGGGTCTCTCAAGTCTGCTTTCAAGAATCATGGAGTTCTGCAAGGACCACGGTTTGGAACTCAATTCAGTAAAAACGAAATATATGGTGTTTGGGGACAAAAGGCAGAAAATGAAGAGACCTGTATATCTAGAAGGTGTCTACCTGGAAAGAGTGGGCACTTTTGATTATCTAGGCATAAAATTAGAAGACTCACACTTCTGGCACCCCCATTGTCAGAAATCGCTAATGTGTCTGAAGCAAAGGGCGGGTGCCATCGTGAGATTTGCTACCAGACCCCTCAGTTTTGCTATGACTCCTGCTATCGAAATATACAAATCTCAAGCCGGGGGGGAATTTGTACGATGCGGAGCTGTGGGGTCATTGCAACCTGTTGAATCTGGCTAGGGTGGAAAACCAGTTTTTGAAGATGTTGTTAAAAGTTCCTTCCAGCACATCCGAATGGATTTAAATCTTTTTTCAATTAAGCAGATTGCTGCCCTAAGGCCTCTCTTGTTTTGGATTCGGCTATGGTCATCAGATGCCCCCATTCTATTCAGATGCGGGCTCCTTAACCTGGTGGGCCCCAACCCCAATACTAAAATCAATTGGTGTGTTTATGTAGAACGGTCCCTAACCTTGGTTTGGGGTCCTACTGGAAGGATCCCTCTTCTATTCCCAAAAACGCTGTGCAGTTGTTGAAGGACGCTTTTTGGCTCAAAGTTAAAACTGCCCAATTTGCTGAGGTTGTGCCGTTATCCATGTCTGATAGCTACTTGCAATTTAAATGTCACTATGAGTTTGAGCCCTTTATGGATGCAGCACTTTCTCCATTTGCGCATGCCCTTTTTATCAGATTCAGAATGGGGTCCCTCCCTCTGTGTTCTTTAACTTATAAATGGTCTAATACCATTAATAGGTCTAAGTTATGTCCGATGGGATGCAAGAATGAAGAGTCTGTCGTACACGTTCTTTTTCAATGCCGTGCATATGATAAACAGAGGGCCTCGTGGATTAGTCCCTTATGTAAACAAATGGGTCTCAGGAGATGTTTACATGCTGAGAGAATTTTCAAATCTGATCCATCCGTTTACATAGCCTATCCAGTGGCAAAATTCTTTGAATCAATTTGGAGTCTTAGACTAGCGACGCTAAAGAATAAGATTGGGTATCTGCCTTTTAGATCTAGATCTTTTTATGCATATTTATTGTTTTATGGCGCATGATATTAGTTGATATTTTGTGGTACTAGAGGCGCTGTTTTTTATATTATTGGGTACAAATGGACTCCGGGTATTGTTCATCTGCTGAGAGATTTTTTCCACACCTGATTTTTTTGCTTATATAGTCCATCCTGTGGTTAAAAAAAAAAAAAAAAATTGGAATCAATTATGGCGCTTTTGATAGTAATTCAAAGAATAAGATTGGATGGCTGCCTTTTAGATTTAGATTTTTTTTATATATATCTATTGTACCCTAGTGTATGACATTAGCTGATATTTCTGGGTCCAGAGGTGTTGTTTTATATCATCAGAGAAAGAAATATTTTATGTCTATTCTGCTAGGGTTTTAAACTTTTTTTCCTAAAATGTTTTACTTATTTTATTGTGTTTCTTTTTACAATCCTGTTTATATATTGCTATGTATTGCACTATTATGGTATGTTTTACTAACCGAAATAAAGTAAAATGATGATGATGATGACTTGTAAGTTACTTAGGTGCAGTGAAAAATGGCTGTGAAATAACGTGGACGTTATTTCACTCAGGCTGCAGTGGCAGGCCTGTGTAACAATTGCCTGAGCTCTCTATGGGTGGCAAAAGAAATGCTGCAGCCCATAGGGCTCTCCCAGAACCCCAATACCCTAGGTACCTATGTACCATATACAAGGGAATTATATGGGTGTACCAGTGTGCCAATGAGAATTGGTAAAATTAGTCACTAGCCTGCAGTGACAATTTTAGAAAGCAGATAGAGCATAAATACTGAGGTTCTGGTTAGCAGAGCCTCAGTGATACAGTTAGGCACCCTACATGGAACACATACAGGGCATACATTATGAGCACTGGGGTCCTGGCTAGCAGGATCCCAGTGACACAAGGGCAAAAACAAACATACATACAGTGAAAATGTGGGTAACGTGCCAGGCAAGATGGTACTTTCCTACATAACCACCTCGCCCCCCCCAACGAAGGACAATAAGGCTAACCTTGCCCAGATGAGTCTTCATTGTCTAAGTGGAAATATCTGGAGAGTCCCTCTGCATTGGAGTGGGTACTCCCAGGTCTGTGTTCCACTGTATAGTCCATTCCCTGTAGGGATATGGACCACCTCAACAATTTAGGGTTTTCACCTTTCATTTGTTTTAGCCAAAGTAGAGGTTTGTGGTCTGCCTGAACAATAAAGCGAGTACCAAACAGGTATGGTCTCAACTTTTTCAGTGCCCAGACCAGAGCAAAGGCCTCCCTCTCTATGACAGACAAACACTTTTCTCTAGGGGTCAACCTTCTGCTGATAAAAGCAGCTGGTTGATCCTGGCCCTCAGAATTCAGTTGTGATAGTACTGACCCTACCCCTAATTCAGATGCATCCGTTTGAACAATGAATTTCTTGGAGTAACAAGGGCTTTTTAGGACAGGTGCAGAACACATGGCCTGTTTGACCTCCTCAAAAGCTTTCTGACAGCTTGCTGTCCATAATACCTTCTTAGGCATTTTCTTGCTAGTGAGATCATTAAGAGGGGCTGCTATGGAGCCATAATTCTTTATGAATCTCATATAGTACCCTGTGAGGCCTAAAAAGGCTCTCACCTGGGTCTGAGTAGTAGGAGGAACCCACTCCATGATAGTTTGGATTTTCCCCTGTAGTGGTGCAATCTGTTCTCCACCAACCAGGTGGCCCAGATAAACCACTTTCACCTGCCCTATCTGGCACTTTGAGGCCTTGATAGTGAGGCCTGCCTTTTGCAGGGCCTCCACAACTTTCCATAGGTGGACCAGGTGATAATCCCAGGTTGAGCTAATGACAGCAATATCATCTAGATATGCTGCACTGAAAGCCTCCAACCCTTGCAGGACTGTGTTCACCAACCTCTGAAAAGTGGCAGGTGCATTTATCAAACCAAAGGGCATTACTGTGAATTGGTAGTGCCCTCCAATGGTAGAAAATGCAGTCTTGGGTTTAGCATCTTCTGCCAATCTAATCTACCAATACCCTGCAGTTAGATCAAAAGTGCTAAGATACTTTGCAGAAGCCAGAGTATCAATGAGCTCATCTGCCCTGGGTATAGGGTGAGCATCAGTTTCTGTTACCTGATTGAGTCCTCTGTAATCTACACACAACCTCATCTCACTCTTTCCATCTTTGGTGTGAGGTTTTGGTACAAGCACAACTGGGCTAGCCCAGGGTCTTTCAGAAGGTTCAATCACCCCTAAGTCCAACGTTTTCTGCACCTCTTGTTTAATGCAGTCCCTGACATGGTCTGGCTGCCTATAAATTTTACTTTAGACAGGCAGGCTGTCTCCAGTGTCAATTGTATGTTCACACCAGGATGTTTTACCTGGTATCAGTGAAAAGAGGTCTGAAAACTGACTTAAGAGATTGATGCAGTTGTCTTTCTGTTCTGCAGTTAGACAATCTGCCAAGACTACTCCCTCCGCTAAGGCATCTGTTTCAGTGGTGGAGAAGAGATCAGTGAGAGGGTCACTCTCTTCTTCCTGTCCCTCATCTGTTGCCATGCGCAGGGTGAGGTCAGCCCTGTCATAGTAGGGTTTTAGGCGATTGACATGGAGCACCCTAAGGGGACTCCTGGCAGTGCCCAGGTCAACCAAGTAGGTGACCTCTCCCTTCTTTTCAAAAATGATGTGGGGTCCACTCCATTTGTCTTGGAGTGCTCTTGGGGCCACAGGCTCCAATACCCACACCTTCTGTCCTGGGTGGTACTGAGCCAGGACAGCCTTCTGGTCATGCCATTGCTTTTGCTGCTCCTGCCTGACCTGAAGGTTTTTAGTGGCCTTTTTAATATACACAGTCATTCTGGATCTTAGGCCAAGTACATAGTCTACTATGTCCTGTTTAGGAGCCTTTAAAGGTTGTTCCCAACCCTCCTTCACAAGAGCAAGTGGACCTCTTACAGGGTGCCCAAAGAGGAGTTCAAAGGAGCTGAAGCCCACTCCTTTTTGGGATACCTCCCTGTAAGCAAAAAGGAGGCAAGGTAACAGGACATCCCATCTCCTTCTGAGTTTTTCAGGGAGTCCCATTATCATTCCTTTGAGAGTTTTATTAAACCTCTCTACCAGTCCATTTGTTTGTGGATGATAAGGTGTGGTGAATTTGTATGTTACACCACATTCCTTCCACATGGCCTTCAAGTATGCAGACATAAAGTTGCTACCCCTGTCTGATACAACCTCTTTTGGGAACCCCCCCTGGAAAAGATTCCCAGGAGGGCTTTTGCCACTGCAGGTGCTGTAGTGGTCCTTAGAGGAATTGCTTCAGGATATCTTGTGGCATGGTCCACTACCACCAAGATAAACCTATTGCCTGAAGCAGTAGGAGGGTGAAGGGGGCCAACTATGTCAACCCCTACCCTTTCAAAGGGAACCCCAACCACAGGTAGTGGAATAAGGGGAGCCTTTGGGGTGCCACCAGTCTTGCCACTGGCTTGGCAGGTCACGCAGGACTTGCAAAAATCCTTTGTGTCCTCTGACATCCTAGGCCAGTGAAACAGGGGGACAAGCCTTTCCCATGTTTTAATCTGACCCAAATGTCCAGCCAAGGGAATGTCATGTGCCAGAGTTAGGAGTAACTCTCTGTACTGCAGGGGAATGACCAATCTCCTGGCTGCTCCAGGTTTTGGGTCCCTTGCCTCTGTGTACAAGAGGTTGTCCTCCCAGTAAACTCTATGTGAGTCACTGACATCCCCATTTTGCTGTTTGACAGCTTGCTGTCTTAGACCCTCTAATGTGGGACAGGTTTGCTGTGCCACACTCAGCTCCTCCCTGGCAGGCCCCTCTCCACCCAAAAGCTCAGCAGTGTCTGCTGCCAGCTCCTCTGGTGAAGGTTCTGCACAGGGGGAAAATTCTTCTTCCTCAGAGGTTGAATCATCTGTAGAGGGAGGGATAGTGGGTAGGGATTTACCCTTACTAACCCTAGCTTTAGGGAGCACTTGGTCCATTGTTCCAGGATCCAAGTCACCCTGTCCTTTTTGCTTTTTGGCCTGAGCCCTTGTCAAAGCAAAAATATGCCCAGGAATGCCCAGCATTGCTGCATGAGCCTCCAACTCCACTTCTGCCCAAGCTGATTTCTCTAAATCGTTCCCTAGTAGACAGTCTACAGGTAAATCTGAGGCAGCCACAACTTTCTTTGGACCAGTAACCCCCCCTAGTTGAGATTCACAACAGCCATGGGGTGACTAAGAGTATTGTTATGAGCGTCTGTCACTTGGTACTGGTGACCAAGTAGTTGTTGTTCAGGGTGTACCAGTTTCTATATCACCATGGTAACACTAGCACCTGTATCCCTGTAGGCCTGAACCTCAACACCATTGATTAGGGGAAGGTGCTTGTACTTATCCATATTAAGGGGACAAGCAACTAAGGTGGCTAAATCAATGGTACCTTCAGAGACTAACACAGCCTCTGTGGTCTCCCTAACAAGACCAACCCCAACTAAATTACCAAAAGTGAGCCCAGCTACTCCCTTGGATTGGCTATTAGTAGGTTTGCTCCCACCAACACTGCTATTACTAGGGGCACTAGAGGTTGCAGTAGGGGTTGTGGTAGTGGGAGGTTTGGTGCTTTTCTTTGGACAACTGGCAACAGTTGTCCAATGGTCTTTTACTTTACATAAATAGCACCATAGTTTCTTTACTTGATTAGAAGAGTATTTGGACCCACCACCCCCACCAGAGTGTTCTTGTGGGCCTGATGAAGACTCATTTTTAGATTTGTCCCCACCCTTGTCTGAAGACTTACCATCCTTCTTCTTGACATCCTTGTCACCCCCTGTATGAACTTGTTCTGACCCATTTGTCTGCCTTCTTTCCCAATTCTTGGGGAGAGGTCAGATCTGAGTCCACTAGATATTGGTGTAACAAATCAGACACACAGTTATTCAGAATATGCTCTCTCAGGATTAGATTGTACAGGCTTTCATAGTCAGAAACATTATTGCCATGTAACCACCCCTCCAAGGCCTTCACTGAATAGTCAACAAAGTCTACCCAGTCTTGTGAGGACTCTTTTCTGGTTTCTCTCAACTTAATCCTGTATTGTTCAGTGGTTAAGCCACATCCATCCAAGAGTGCATTCTTCAAAACTGTAAAATTATTGACATCACTTTCCTTCACAGTAAGGAGCCTATCCCTACCCTTTCCACTGAAAGATATCCATAGGATAGCAGCCCACTGCCTTTGAGGGACCCCCTGTACCATACAGGCCCTCTCAAGTGCATCACACCACTTGTTAATGTCATTCCCCCTCCTTGTAAGGGGGAACTATCTTGTGCAGATTCCTAGAATCATACTCTTTCACAGGATTGCTATCAGGAATACTGCTGCTGCCACCATGGGGTCCAAACCCCAACCTCTGTCTCTCTTTTTCTAAGTCTAGGGATTCCCTGTCTAGAGCCAGCTGTTGCTGTTTAAGCTTCAGCCTGGTCTCTTCCACTCTCAACTTATTGAGTTCCCTTTCTTACATCTTGTCATCAGGGTGGGTGGGTTGGGAATGTTTTGATACAGAAGAAAGATTTGAATGAGCAGAGGGAGACCTGTCCCTGACAGTTGGCACCCTAACAACCTGGCCTACAGGAACAAAAACATCCCTACTGTGATGGGAGCTTCCATTACTACCAGCATTGCTAGGTGGTCTGCTAAGGGGCAGATTAAGAAGCCGGTAACACTCTCTCAAGGGGCTCCCCTGAGTCAGAGGGTGAGTTATCTATCAACTTTTCAGATGAGGTGCCACACTGGGCCTTATCATTCTCAATAAGCAGACAGTAACTCTCTAGAAGGGTTCTTTCCCGCCACTAAACCTCTATCAATGCAGAGACTCCTTAGGCTCTTAAAGTTAAGGTGGTCATAAGTTGTACTGACCAAATTAAGAGTAGTTCCTACACCAGACATGATAGAAAAAGGTTTAGAGACAGATAAAGGATAGAAAACTGTAGGAGGCTGGACTGGCTTGTAGTGAGTACCAAGGGGTACTTACACCTTGCACCAGGCCCAGGTATCCCTTATTAGTGTATAGGGTGTCTAGCAGCTTAGGCTGATAGATAATGGTAGCTTAGCAGAGCAGCTTAGGGTGAACTAGGAGACGAGTGAAGCTCCTACAGTACCACTAGTGTCATATGCACAATATCATAAGAAAACACAATACACAGATATACTAAAAATAAAGGTACTTTATTTTTATGACAATATGCCAAAAGTATCTCAGTGAGTACCCTCAGTATGAGGATAGCAAATATACACAAGATATATGTACACAATACCAAATATATGCAGTATAGTATTAGAAAACAGTGCAAACAATGTATAGTTACAATAGGATGCAATGGGGACACATAGGGATAGGGGCAACACAAACCATATACTCCAAAAGTGGAATGTGAACCACGAATGGACCCCAAACCTATGTGACCTTGTAGAGGGTCGCTGGGACTGTAAGAAAACAGTGAGGGTTAGAAAAATAGCCCACCCCAAGACCCTGAAAAGTGAGTGCAAAGTGCACTAAAGTTCCCCAAAGAGCACAGAAGTCGTGATAGGGGAATTCTGCAGGAAAGACACAAATCAGCAATGCAACGACGATGGATTTCCAAACGAGGGTACCTGTGGAACAAGGGGACCAAGTCCAAAAGTCACAAGCAAGTCGGAGATGGGCAGATGCCCAGGAAATGCCAGCTGTGGGTGCAAAGAAGCTGCTACTGGACAGTAGAAGCTGAGGATTCTGTGGGAACGACAAGGGCTAGAGACTTCCCCTTTGGAGGATGGATGCCCTACGCCGTGGAGAGTTGTGCAAAAGTGTTTTCCTGAAGAAAGACTGCAAACAAGCCTTGCTAGCTGCAAGTCGTGCAGTTAGGGTTTTTGGAAGCTGCTGTGGCCCAGGAGGGACCAGGATGTCACCAATTGCGTCAGGGGACAGAAGGGGCGCCCAGCAGAACAAGGAGCCCTCTCAGAAGCAGGCAGCATCCGCAGAAGTGCCGGAACAGGCACTACAAAGAGGAGTGAAACGGTGCTCACCCGAAGTTACACAAAGGAGTCCCACGTCGCCGGAGGACAACTCAGGAGGTCGTGCAATGGAGGTTAGAGTGCCGTGGACCCAGGCTTGGCTGTGCACAAAGGATTTCCGCCGGAAGTGCACAGAGGCCGGAGTAGCTGCAAAAGTCGCGGTTCCCAGCAATGCAGTCTGGCGTGGGGAGGCAAGGACTTACCTCCACCAAACTTGGACTGAAGAGTCACTGGACTGTGGGAGTCACTTGGACAGAGTTGCTGGATTCAAGGGACCTCGCTCGTCGTGCTGAGAGGAGACCCAGGGTACCAGTGATGCAGTTCTTTGGTGCCTGCGGTTGCAGGGGGAAGATTCCGTCGACCCACGGGAGATTTCTTCAGAGCTTCTAGTGCAGAGAGGAGGCAGACTACCCCCACAGCATGCACCACCAGGAAAACAGTCGAGAAGGCGGCAGGATCAGCGTTACAGAGTTGCAGTAGTCGTCTTTGCTACTTTGTTGCAGTTTTGCAGGCTTCCAGCGCGGTCAGCAGTCGATTCCTTGGCAGAAGGTGAAAGAGAGATGCAGAGGAACTCTGATGAGCTCTTGCATTCGTTATCTAAGGAATTCCCCAAAGCAGAGACCCTAAATAGCCAGAAAAGAGGGTTTGGCTACTTAGGAGAGAAGATAGGCTAGCAACACCTGAAGGAGCCTATCAGAAGGAGTCTCTGACGTCACCTGCTGGCACTGGCCACTCAGAGCAGTCCAGTGTGCCAGCAACACCTCTGTTTCCAAGATGGCAGAGGTCTGGATCACACTGGAGGAGCTCTGGGCACCTCCCCTGGGAGGTGCAGGTCAGGGGAGTGGTCACTCCCCTTTCCTTTGTCCAGTTTCACGCCAGAGCAGGGCTGGGGGATCCCTGAACTGGTGTAGACTGGCTTATGCAGAGATGGGCACCATCTGTGCCCATCAAAGCATTTCCAGAGGCTGGGGAGGCTACTCCTCCCCAGCCCTGACACCTTTTTCCAAAGGGAGAGGGTGTAACACCCTCTCTCTGAGGAAGTCCTTTGTTCTGCCTTCCTGGGCCAGGCCTGTCTGGACCCCAGGAGGGCAGAAACCTGTCTGAGGGGTTGGCAGCAGCAGCAGCTCCAGTGAAACCCCGGGAAAGGCAGTTTGGCAGTACCCGGGTCTGTGCTAGAGACTCGGGGGTTCATGGAATTGTCTCCCCAATACCAGAATGGCATTGGGGTGACAATTCCATAATCTTAGACATGTTACATGGCCCTGTTCGGAGTTACCATTGTGACGCTACACATAGGTAGTGACCTATGTATAGTGCACACGTGTAATGGTGTCCCCGCACTCACAAAGTCCGGGGAATTTGCCCTGAACGATGTGTGGCACCTTGGCTAGTGCCAGGGTGCCCACACACTAAGTAACTTTGCACCCAACCTTCACCAGGTGAAGGTTAGACATACAGGTGACTTATAAGTTACTTAAGTGCAGTGGTAAATGGCTGTGAAATAACGTGGACGTTATTTCACTCAGGCTGCAGTGGCAGGCCTGTGTAAGAATTGTCAGAGCTCCCTATGGGTGGCAAAAGAAATGCTACAGCCCATAGGGATCTCCTGGAACCCCAGAGCTTCTCCAGTGTGTCCTAGACCTCTGCCATCTTGAATGCAGAGGTGTGAGGGCACAATGGAGGCCTCTGAGTGGCCATTGCCAGCAGGTGAGGTCAGAGACCCCTCCTGATAGGTGCTTACCTGGTTAGGTGGCCAATCCTCCTCTGAGGGCTATTTAGGGTCTCTCCTGTGGGTTTCTCTTCAGATAACGAATGCAAGAGCTCACCAGAGTTCCTCTGCATCTCTTTCTTCGACTTCTGCCAGGATCGACCGCTGACTGCTCCAGGACGCCTGCAAAACAGCAACAAAGTAGCAAGACGACTACCAGCAACATTGTAGCGCCTAATCCTGTCGACTTTCCCGACCGTTTCCTGGTGTTGTATGCTCTGAGGGCTGTCTGCCTTCACCCTGCACTGGAAGCCAAGAATAATTCTCCTGTGGGTCGACGGAATCGTCCCCCTGCTAAGGCAGGCACCAAACATCTGCATCACCGGTCCTCTGGGTCCCCTCTCATCTTGATAAGCGTGGTCCCTCGAACACAGCAGCTGGATCCAAGTGACCCGACAGTCCAGAGGTCCTTCTTTCCAAATTTGGTGGAGGTAAGTCCTTGCCTCCCCACGCCAGACAGTAATCCTGTGTACTGCGTGACCTGCAGCTGCTTGGGCTTCTGTGCGCTTTTGTTATGTTATGTTATTTCGATTTATATAGCGCCTGACTGCCCAGGGGCCTCGCAGCGAAGAGAACCGCCGAACAGTAACATCACACAACAATACCCTGGAAATCAGGCTCTGAACAGCCATGTTTTTAGGGCCTTCCTGAAAGAGACTTCTTGTGTCATTGCTCGAATGTTGAGAGGGAGGGAATTTCACAGTTTCGCACCCTGATACGCCAACGATCTTCCACCCCATCTAGCTTTCTTCACTTTTGGAATCACTGTTAGCAATGCTGAGGAGGATCTAAGTGGTCTGTTAGGAGAATGGAAAGAAGCTAGGGATCTAAGCATCTCAGGACCTCGATTTTGCAGTGCTCTGTATATATATAGCATAGTGCCTTAAATTGTATCCTTTTGGCTACCGGGAGCCAATGTAGCGAGGAGATTCCGGCCTTTATAGATTCTTTCTAAGGAATATTCAATAGCAGATGAGCCGAAGCATTCTGAACCCTCTGCAGTCTTTTGATAACATAGTTTGGTGAGCCAATGAACAAGGCATTACCATAATCAACCCGAGATCCAATCAATGCCTGAACAATTAATATTTTAGCAGCGAAGAGAAGGACAGTGAAAGCCTTCCTCAACATCCTAAGAAGGGCAAAGGAGGCTCCCGCTATCCTATTAGCGTGTTGAGACATTGAAAGTTGAGGATCCAGCCAGACCCCCAAACTTTTAATGAGTTCTTTAGGAGGCGGGAAAGCACCCACACCATCTATTGTTGCTGGAATTAAAACGGGCTTTGTTGGATGTCCAAAGAACATCACCTCCGTTTTGTCATCATTGAGTTTTAGTTTGCTTTTAGTCATCCAGGCAGCAACTGCTTAAGGGCAGGGCCAAAATTTTGTCCCTGAGTCCAGCAAATCTTTTGTGAATGAAACAATTAGTTGGGTATCTTCTGCATATGACACCACCTTCAAGTCAAAAAATTTAACAATTTCCGCCAAAAGCAACATATAGGGGGTGATTCTAACCCTGGCGGTCGGTGATAAAGCGGCGGCCAAACCGCCAACAGGCCGGCGGTCCCAAAAATTGAATTCTGACCCTGGCGGGAACCGCCAACACAGCCCGCCACAATAACACTCCGACCGCCACGGCGGGACCGACAAACAGCGCGGCGGTCACCGCCAACAGCCAGGCGGCAGACAATGTACCGCCCACACTATCATGACCCACCAATCCGCCACCTTTTCCGGGGCGGGAGCCCCGCCGATAAAAACACGGCGGAAACAGACTACGAATGTGAAAACGCTCACCTCTACGCACTCCACGAGTATGGAGGACAGCATGGAATCCGAATTGAACATCATACCTGCTCTCGTCTACTTGCTCATCTACCACGAGTACAAACTCCGGCGCAGACCTCAACGGTGAGTACAGCACCTACGACACACGGGAGGGGGGAGGACGAAAGGTTACGGGCACACACATATGCAACCCCCCCCCCCAATCTGTACACACCAATGCAGAGCAACAAGTCACAGTGACACCAACCAAACACCCGTAAAAAATGCAATGACATTTCAAAATTGTCAATAAATATTTATGTCCAAAATAGCCTCCGATAAGTATTGGTCAACTAGCCAGAATATTTACATTTAAAAAGTCTATATACACAGCAGTGGACAACTGCAGAAATCAGTCCTGCACATTTTACGTAGTAACGATTTGTCCGTGGGCCAAAGTGTAGCAACACAAGGGCAAAGCCCACACACGAGACCTGAGTCCTTTGGAGAGAACACTGCAGGGGCATCTGATGACAAAACTACAGGCACCTCAGGGGGAAGGGAAGGGGGGGCACCTCAGCCACATGATTCCACGACGCCAGACCCACGAAGGGGCCACCATGCCCACTGCCATATCCTGGGGAGTGCAAAGCCACAGTCTCTCAATGTCTCTACAGTGGTTGGATTGCCCACTGCCATATCCTGGGGAGTGCAAAACCACAGTCTCTCAATGTCTCTACAGTGGTTGGATTGCCCACTGCCATATCCTGGGGAGTGCTTGACAGGAAGGGCCCAGCGGAGCGGTGCTTGAGACGGCGGGGCCCAGCGGAGCGGTGCTTGACAGGAAGGGCCCAGCGGAGCGGTGCTTGAGACGGCGGGGCCCAGCGGAGCGGTGCTTGACAGGAAGGGCCCAGCGGAGCGGTGCTTGAGACGGCGGGGCCCAGCGGAGCGGTGCTTGACAGGAAGGGCCCAGCGGAGCGGTGCTTGAGACGGCGGGGCCCAGCGGAGCGGTGCTTGAGATGAAGGGCCCAGCGGAGCGGTGCTTGAGACGGCGGGGCCCAGCGGAGCGGTGCTTGAGATGAAGGGCGGAGCGGTGCTTGAGACGGCGGGGCCCTGTTCAGCGGTGCTCTTCTGCACGGCGGGGTCCTGTTCAGCGGTGCTCTTCTGCACGGCGGGCCCTGTTCAGCGGTGCCTGTCTTCACGGCGGGGCCCTCTTAAGCGGTGCCTGTCTTCACGGCGGGGCCCTGTTCAGCGGTGCCTGTCTTCACGGCGGGGCCCTGTTCAGCGGTGCTCTTCTGCACGGCGGGGCCCTGTTCAGCGGTGCCTGTCTTCACGGCGGGGCCCTGTTCAGCGGTGCTCTTCTGCATGGCGGGGCCCTGTTCAGCGGTGCCTGTCTTCACGGCGGGGCCCTGTTCAGCGGTGCCTGTCTTCACGGCGGGGCCCTGTTCAGCGGTGCTCTTCTGCACGGCGGGGCCCTGTTCAGCGGTGCCTGTCTTCACGCCGGGGCCCTGTTCAGCGGTGCTCTTCTGCACGGCGGGGCCCTGTTCAGCGGTGCCTGTCTTCACGGCGGGGCCCTGTCCAGCGGTGCCTGTCTTCACGGCGGGGCCCTGTTCAGCGGTGCTCTTCTGCACGGCGGGGCCCTCTTCAGCGGTGCTCTTCCATGAAGTCTAGGGAGCCAGACCTGGGCTGGACACCCTGATCACTCGCCCTCCGACTGTGCAGTGGCAGGCCCCTTCAGGGACGGAGTCCTGGGCCCTTTGCTGTCGTCCCTTGCAGGCGGGATGGGGCTTGCAGGGCCCTCCAGCTCCGCGCTCCTGATGGATGACCTCTCCGCCCTGCTGCCCTTTCGCTCCTTAGATGGGGCTCTCGGGCCCTTGCCTCCCCTGGCTGTTGCGGCAGGTGAAGTGGCCGTTGTTGGCTCCTTGGGGGCAGCCGTCTCAGTCCTCTCACGGCGGCCCTTCAGTTTACGTGTCCTCTTGCCTGGGGGTGGGCTGGATGTCCCCTTGCTGCTCAGTGAAGTGTCACTGCCGCCAAAGGGTGGACTCCAGAAGCCATGCACCACTTGGACACTCGAAGCTGGGCTGGTGGTGGCTGAGGTGCTCTTGGGACTCTTAACCGATGGAGGGGGTGGGTCAGGGGAGGGAAAGAGGTTAAGATTAGAAAGGTAACATTTCTTAGGACCAAGGTAAAGGGTAGGAGTAGTGGTGATGGAAGTGGAGGAAGAGGATGTGGTTGTAGGAGAGTCAGGTGTGCTGTCTTTGGGTGCAGGTGACTGAGGCGTAGGCTGTCGTGAGGTGGTTGGCTGTTGTTTGAGTGTCTGCCTGCGTTTATGTGTCTTGGAAGAGGGGGTGACAGACACAGTGGGAGAGGACACAGGGGACGTGTAGATGGCAGTGGGGGTGGTGACTGCACGTGTGAGGACTGTAGTGGAGGGTGTGCTGGTGATGGAAGCACTGGCTGATGGTGGTGTGCATGCAGGTGTGAGTGTAGACGTCACAGGGAGGGAGGAGGGAGACGAGGAGGAGGGGGACATAGAGGTGGTAGTGACTGTTGGAATGTCTGCATCTGGGTGTTGCAGGGGTGAATGCTTGTGTGTCCTGTGGTGCTTGTGTCTGGATGATCTGGCCTTGGGTGTTGAGGTGTGTGCAGGCTGGTCTGATGGTGTGGATGGGATAGGCTGAGGGACAGGAGACAGAGAAAGGGTGGAGGCAGTTAGAAGAGGGAGGCTGGAGACAGGGACAATGGCTGCTGTCAGTGCTGAGGCCAGAGCAGTGAACGATCGTTGATGGGCAGCCTGACCCGAATGAATGCCCTCCAGGTAGGCATTGCTCCGATGCACCTCCCTTTCCACCCCCTGGATGGCATTCAAAAGGGTAGTCTGCCCAACAATGAGCGTCCTCACGAGGTCAATGAGCTCCGCACTGAGGGCAGCAGGGGTAACTGGGGCAGGGGCTGAGGTGCCTGGGGTGAAGGAGACGCCCGCCTTCCTGGGCGAGCGGGCACGGAGCGAAGGCTGAGGGGCTGCTGGGAGGGCGGAGCTGGAGCGCTGGGTGGCGGCTGTACCTGTGGAGGCGGGGGGCCCGGATGTTGCCGCCACCGCTAGGGAGCTCCCAAACGAGGACGTGTCCGTGTCGCTGGTGTCTTCACCGGTCCCCGTTGTGGTGCTCCCCTCGCCCTCCGGATCACTGGTGCCCTCAGTGTCTGTTCCAGTGCCCACCGGGGCATTGTGACTTGCAGCTCCCTCGTGCTCCGACGCCAATTCTCCTCCGCCTGATGATGCTGATGCACAAGAAGACAAAGAATAAGGGTGGGGGGAGAAATAATACAAAGTTGAGTGTATGCCTTGTCAATACCGTTGGCGGAGAGGACAGACACAGGTGCCTCATGCACTAAGCCGCGAAATTGGGGTACACTACTCAGTACTTCTGACTAGGCCAACAGGTCTAGGGACAACAGACACGCACATGGGTGATGCAGGACCATGGATAGCTGTACTTGGCACCCTACAGAGGTGGGGGGCGGGGGCACAGGGCCATGTCTAAGGGAGGGGACTACACTACAGAAAGCGCCCTGGCCTAGTGTCACCCACGGCCCTCCTCCCCCACCCAGACGCCTCAACTGCGCTTAAGGATAGCAGAATGTGCAGGTACTCACCCCCTTGTGTCTGCTGTGATGTTCTCAAGCGCCCATCCAAACCAGGGTAGGCCACCGCCAGGATCCGGGACATCAGGGGGGTCAGGGTACGACTGGCACCCCTCCTAGGTCGGGAGGCCATCCCCAGCAGTGACTCGGCGGTCTTACGGGTTCCGCGGCGGATGTCCTCCCCCCTCTTGCGGCAGTGGGTGTAGACCCCCAGGGCCCAGACTTCCTTGGCGATGGCACGCCAAATGTCGATTTTCTGATGGGCGCTCACCTGTTAGACATGTACAGGGTGGGAAAGAGAATACGTGAAATTTCGGCATGTTTAGAGTACATGCCCCCCCCTCCCCAACTTTGCCATGTGGCCCATTCTCTCATCTGTCGTGCGTTGCAGTCCTCATTTTCTCCCCACCCCAACAACTTACATCCACCCCACTCCACACAGGCATAACCCATTCAATGTGCACTCAGTGTACTCACCTATTGGTCTGGAGGACCGTAGAGTAGCGCATACTGGGGGAGGACCCCATCCACTAGTTTCTCCAACTCTTCAGACGTGAAGGCAGGGGCCCTTTCCCCAGTCGCAGCAGCCATTGTCACTTCCAGACCGAGGTCACAGCAGCACTTGCAGTATAGGTCCTCTCCTGTGGAGGATCAGGTATCGAGTGATTAGGCAGATAGAAAATGGCGGTCACGCCCGCGGCGGTGCGTACCGCGGCGGTGCGTACCGCGACCGCCGGCGCACATCGTCATTGGCTCCTGAATCCCATAGGGTTCAATGTTAACCAATGCGGGTTCGTATAGCGGTCTTCGACCGCCTACCGCCACGGTGTGCCACGCCAGCGCATTGACCTCACATCCCATTGTCCCACTTCACCGGTCAGGCAGCCGCCATTTCAAGGGCCCACATGGCTTAATTTCAACTGCGTCACACAGGCCTAGGCCTTGCATTGCCACACATCCAAACATAGCCATCCATACCTTTTCGTGTACTGTGCATGCAGTGGTGAACGTACCTGTGACTTGCTTGACTCTGTGCTCCATGTTGTCCTTCCTAGGCACCGTCCGCTGGGACTTGCGAGGAGAAGGATGAATCCTCGCGTGTACCGCCCGCTGGTGGACCTGTCGACAATGGAAGAACGCCACATCATACTACGATACCGACTTGACCGAGCCACTATACATGAACTGTGTGCCCAGCTGGAGCCAGACCTGATGTCCCCCATCCGCCAACCCACAGGAATTCCCCCTCTAGTGCAGCTTCTGTCAGTCCTCCATTTTTTGGCAAGTGTCTCATTCCAGACAACAGTGGCCATGTCATCTGGAATGTCTCAGCCTATGTTTTCAAAAATCTTGTCTAGAGTGTTGTCTGCCCTGACGAAACACATGCAGCGCTACATTGTATTCCCTGAGGAGGTTGAGTTGGCCACTGTGAAGGGTGATTTTTATGCCCTTGGACATATCCCCAACATAATTGGTGCCATTGATGGGACCCATGTGGCTTTAGTACCCCCAAAAGACGATGAGCAGGTGTACAGAAACAGGAAAAGTTACCATTCGATGAACGTTCAGGTGGTCTGTTTGGCTGACCAGTACATCTCCCATGTGAATGCCATGTTCCCTGGGTCAGTGCATGACGCGTATGTGATGCGAAATAGCAGCATCCCTTATGTGATGGAACAGCTACAGAGACAACGTGTGTGGCTAATTGGTGACTCTGGTTACCCCAACCTGCCTTGGCTATTGACCCCAGTGAGGAATCCCCGGACCAGGGCAGAGGAACGGTACAATGAGGCCCATGGGCGAACTAGGAGGGTCATTGAAAGAACCTTTGGCCTCCTGAAGGCCAGGTTTAGGTGCCTACATATGACAGGGGGATCCCTGATGTACTCACCAAAGAAGGTGTGCCAGATCATCGTGGCCTGCTGTATGCTTCACAATCTGGCATTGCGACGTCAGGTGCCCTTCCTGCAGGAGGATGGTCCAGATGGTGGTGTTGAAGCAACTGTGGAGCCTGCGGAGAGTGAAGAGGAGGAAGACGAAGAGGACGACCCAGACAACAGGGACAGAGTTATCCTACAGTATTTTCAGTAGCACACAGGTAGGAATCACCCACGCCATTTACCATTTAGTGAATGCCCCCTGCATCTTTACTTTGTGTATTTCCCCCCAGTTCTTTTAAGCTGAAGTTTACTTTTACCTTCCCTTTTCAGTGCTGTATGACCCACTGCGTGACTTCTGCCTGGTTAGCCCATGGACTAATGCTTATTGACATCGGTATGTTGTCCACACATATGTAACAGAACATTATTGATAAGTAATGTGTTATACATTTGTAAATAATACAGGCTGACTCCAGAATGATTTATGTGCAATGAGTGATTTATTTTTAGTGCTATATTTTGGTACATGATATTAAAACGGTGAAGGGTGAGGGTGGAGTTATGTCCATGGCAGAGTCCAGTTCTCGGTCGCACAGGTGCATTGTTCATATGGCAGTGGAAGGATGGAGCAGGGGCAGTTCAAGGTTGGACAGGGTGACACTGTGGGACAGTGGAATGACATCCGGGGGATATTAGACTGGCGGGGGTCTTGGCATCCTACTCTGTCTTCCTTTGAGATCTCAGGTTCCTCTTGCGGGGTGGTTGTTCTTCAGCAGGAGGTGGGGTTCTGGTGGCCCGTCGTTCTGTGGGGGCCTCCTGACCACTAGCGCCGGCGGAGGTGGTAGGCTGTTCCTGGCTAGTGACAGGGGCCCTTTGCGGTGCCACATGGTCCCGCAATGTGGTTTCAATGCGGTTGAGGGCCTGGACTATGGTCCCCATTGCGGTAGCGATGGCCCGGAGTTCATTGTTGAACCCCATGTTCCGTTCCTCCCGCTGTGCCTGGATCTCGGTGAACCTGGCCAGTACCGTCGCCATCGTCTCCTGGGAGTGATGATACGCTCCCATGATGGTGGTGAGGGCCTCTTGGAGAGTCGGTTCCCTGGGCCTGTCCCCCCCCCCCTGTCGCACAGTAGCCCTCCCAGTTGCCCTGTTTCCCCGGGCCTCTGTCCCCTGGACGGTGTGCCCACTACCACTGCCCCCAGGTCCCTGTTGTTGTTGGGGTGTTGGGTCAGCCTGGGTGCCCTGTAGTGGCGGACACACCGCTGATTGACGCGTCCGCGGGACAGAGGCATGGGCCCGCTGGGTGGGAGCTGTGCTGGTGTTCCCAGAGGGGTTTGGGTCTGCTGTGGCCTGTGTCTGTGTGTGGGGAACCGACTGTCCAGAGGTCCCCGATGGTCCGGGCTGGTCGTCAGGTTCTAGGTCGACAGAGCTGCTGTCCTCGCTGGGGGCCTGTTCTGGGGGTGGGATGGACATCTCTGGACCCTCCGTGGCGGTGTGTTGTCGTTCGGGCCCTGCAGGGGTAAAGGAGTATGGTTATTGTTTCTGTGTGTGCCATGGCGTGCATTTTGGGTGCCCTTGTCCCCCAGTGCTGGGATTCCCTTGTGGGAGGTGTTGTGAGGGTTTGGGGGGGGTGTATGGGTATGTGCAATGGTCATGCTTTGGTGGTGGCTGTCTATGGTTTGTGTTGGCATTCAGGGGTTGGTGTTGTTTAGGGTGGGTTGTGCTGGTGAGACATTGGCAGGGAGGTTATGTGCTATGGGGTAAGATTGGGGGTGAGGGGGGGGGTTGGCATGCTGGTGTTTGGGGGGGGGGGTGAAGTAGTTGAGATTCTACTTACCAGAGTCCATTCCTCCTTGTACTCCAGCGAGGCCATCAGGATGCAGGATGTTTACCACCTCTTGCTCCCATGCTGTGAATTGGGGTGGGGTGGGTGGGGGTCCGCCGCCAGTCTTCTGCACAGCGATGTTGTGCCTGGAGATCATCGAGCGCACCTTCCCCCGTAGGTCGTTCCATCGCTTTCTGATATCTTCCCGATTTCTGGGATGCTGTCCCACAGCGTTGACCCTGTCTACGATCCTTTGCCATAGTTCAGCCTTCCTTGCTATGGTGGTGTGCTGCACCTGTGTGCCGAAGAGCTGGGGCTCAACCCTCATGATTTCCTCCACCATGACCCGGAGTTCTTGGTCCGAAAATCTTGGGTGTCTTTGGGGTGCCATGGGGTGGTGTGGATGAGGTGTGGGGTGGTGTTTGTGGTGATATGTGGTGATGTGTGCGTAGATGTGGTGTGGGTGATGAAGTTGTGTTCCTGTGTGTGTTGGGGTTTTCTAATGCTGTGCTCGCTATCGCTATCTCTTGCTCTCGCCTTCGCTCCGATTTCCAACTAGTGGGGGTTTGTGGGTGATGTGGGTGTGTGTTTTATAGTTGATTGGATGTGGGGGAGCGTTGTTTGTATGTGTGTCAGGTGTGCGTATTTCAAATTGTCCAATGTGGCAGTGTTTTGGAGCTGTGTGTGTATTTTGACCGCGGCGGTGTGTACCGCCAATGGAATACCGCGGTTGAAAGACCGCCGCGTGGATTCGTGGGTCAGAATGGCATGGGCGTGTTTGTGTTGGCGTGACAGTGGAGGTTTGGTCATCTCCAGTTTTCCGCGGCCCGCTGATGTGGCGGCCTTCCTTGGATGTCGGATTTTTGGCAGTTTCACAGTTGGTGGTCCGAATGCCCGTGGCGGTCTACCGCGGCCGCGGCGGTAGTATGGCGGACTTCTGACCGGCGGTAAGGGCCTTTTACCGCCGAGGTCAGAATGACCCCCATAGATATTAAAAAGTGTGTGGCTAAGGGAAGACCCCTGTGGGACTCCACATCAGCCCCATGGTACGTTTTGACAGGTGAGATCTATCTAACGCCTGAATTGCCTGCCGTTAATAAATGAGGTGATCCATTCCAAGGCTGGCCCAGAGATTCCAATCTCTTGTACCCTATTCTTTAGGATGTCCAGGTCCACCGTGTCAAAAGCTGCACTAAGGTCCAAGAGGATAACTGCTGTTTCTATCCCACTATCTAGCCGCTTTTTTGCCTCTTCCGTAACGGCAATTAGCGCAGTCTCAGTGCCATGAAATGGTCTGAAACCCATCTGAGTGGGGTGCAGAATCTTGTTCTCCTCAATAAAAAGAGTAAGCTGAGCATGCACATGTTTTTCCGCTATTTTAGACAAAATAGGCAGCAGTGAAATAGGTCTGTAATTGCTGAACAATTCAGGATCCAGGTTAGGCTTCTTTAGAAGAGGTTTAATAATAGCCTGTTTCCATGATTCTGGAACTACTCCGGAAGTAAGTGAGGCATTGATAAGATTTGTAATTATCGGGACCGTTACTGGCCCTCCCATAAGTAATATCTGTGGTGTTGCTGGATCCAGAGGGGAGACTGATTTAATATTTCCCAGATGTCTCATCACTGTATCTTTTTGTATTAGCAAGAAATCAGCTAGGGTAACTAACTCCCTTGGTTCTTGATTATTGGCTTTATGTTCCGCATTCGGTGTGCTGGGAAAGGATGAGTAAATGTCCAACACTTTTTGTTGGAAGTAAGCCGCCAGATTATAAACATGGTCCTGAGGTGCACCCAAAGGTCCCAATTCCACTGGGGTCTGAATGATTTCTTTCAGGACACGAAAAATCTCTTTGGGTGAATTGGCCGCTGATTCAATTTTTGAGGTGTAGTATCCGGTCTGTGCAATTTTTATTTTGGCGTGGTAGGACCGAATCGCTTTCCTATATTCTTTTTTTAGAGCTTCATCTTGAGATTTTCTCCATTTCCTTTCCCACTTCCTACACTCTCTTTTAAGATCAAGAAGATTTGTGGTAAACCATGGAGAATTCCGCCTACATCGTCTTTCAACAGAGGCTGAGAGAGGTAGAAGTACATCTAAACTGTCAGTAATCCAATTGTTAAATGAGTTTGCCTGATCCGTTACATTGTTTTGATTATTTTGATTATCTGGTTTATTCTTTTTGAGTGTGTTGATCCAGTCAACAGCCTTCAGTTTATGCCAGCGTCTGGTCAATGGAGGAGTATTAGAGATCCTGTTCTTATACTTCGGGATGGTCAGTTCCATTTCTATCATAAAATGGTCCGACAAACCAGAGGGTTTAGTGACAGAGGAATTAATCCTAAGGCATTTGAGAAGACAAGGTCAATCGTGTGACCTTTATTGTGTGTAGGACCTTTAATCAACTGTGCTAGATCGCATGCCTTCATATCTGCGATCAAAATTTTAGATGATAAATTATCAACATCTTCTGCATGTATGTTAAAATTCCCTAATAATGTAAAATTAGGTTTGGTGCAGACTAGTTTGGCAATATTCTCTGCCAAAGAAGGCAGAACATTTTCAGAGGGCCCCGGAGGGCGGTACACCAGAACACCTGAAAAGGTGTAATGAGGACTCATGTTAATAGAGAAGAACATGCTTTTGCATCCAATAATCTGTAAAGGGTGCATAGTGATGGAACAGATATTTTCGTAGACTATTGCAATTCCCCCTCCCCTTGTAGGTCTATCAAGTCTGCTTATTTTATAGACCGCAGGCAAAGCCGTAACAACATAAGGCGCTGAGCCTTCATGAAGCAATGTTTCAGTTAGAAAAATTATCAAAGGTTTGGTTTGCTCGAAGAGTAGATAAATATCATGTTTATGAGCGCCTAAAGAACGGCAATTCACTAGGAGGTTTAAGTGTTTATTAATTTCCTGAATTCTAGGCATGTCCATGTAATGTTGAGGAGCCCATAGACATATGGGGCATACATGTTCCTTATTCCTCAGATCTATAATATTGGTACAAGTGCTCTGATTAAAAGTATTTAAAGCATAAAGAGTATCCGTCTCATACTTAATTCTTACCTTATTTGTAGTGCCTGAGACATAGGGACTGGGCTCTGGGCTCATCCTGGCGCGGACGGGCGCAGACGGGCTTGCCTTAGGCGCACCCTTGGTGCGGCAGCGACTCACCCGCTGCGTGCATCCGCTGCGCGTCACGTGCATCTGGGCAAAAATAGACCAGAAGCAACAAAGACTATACCGCCGACCTACTAAGATGGCGGTCGGTATAGAGCCAATTTAGTAGCAGGAGGAAAAAATGGTGGCTAAAAGCTGGTTCCCTCTGTGCTCACACCTGGCCTCTGAACACGGACCACAATGCAGGGAGGAGTTTAGTGCTTCGTACAACTAAAATATGTGCAAATGAGCAATTTACCATGAAAATTTCCATAAAAAAACCTAAGTTAAAATATCAAATTAGAAATGTTGACGCTTTAAAACAATAGACATACGTTATGCAGAGACTGCTCAGGGTAGTCTGTGTGGGCTACGTTCTTGCGTTGCAAGCGGTAAAGGTGACAGTGCAATATCTTACTGTCAGCCGTCCGCTGCGCGTCGCGTGCAACTAGGCAAAAATAGCCCAGATGCAACAAAGACAGTACCGCCTACCTACTAAGATGGCAGTCAGTATAGTGCCAATTTAGTAGCAGGAGGAAAAATGGTGGCTAAAAGCAGATTCCCTCCGTGCCCACACCTGGCCTCTGAACACGGACCACAATGCAGGGAGGAGTTTAGTGCTTGTACAACTAAAATATGTGCAAATGAGCAACTTACCATGAAAATTTCCGCAAAAAAAACGTACGTTAAAATATCAAATTACAAATGTTGACACTTTAAAACAATAGACATACGCTATGCAGAGACTGCTCAGGGTAGTCTGTGTGGGCTACGTTCTTGCATTGCAAGCGGTAAAGGTGACAGTGCAATACCTTACTGTCAGCCATCGCTTTTGCAAGGAATCCTTCGTGCACAGCATAGCCGAGGTCCCCAGCACTCCGTCTTGCATTGCTCAACTCGCTGAGTTGACCACCGACTTCGTGGGACCCTCCTTTGTAGTGTTGAGACGACCACTGTGCTCAGATTGAACACCTCTTTAGGTGATTCTGTGGGTGCTGCCTGCTTCTGCGTGGGCTCTCTCTGTTGCTGAGTGCACCCTCTGTCTCCTCCTCCAAGGGGCGACCTCCTGGTCCTTCCTGGGCCCAGGCAGCACCCGTTTTCTTCAACCGTGACCTTTGCAGCTAGCAAGGCTTGTGTGTGGTCTTTCTGTGTGGAAACAACTCTGCATCCTCCAGCACGCCGTGGGACATCTTCTGTGCAAAGGAGAAGTTCCTACATCTTCCGTTGTTGCAGAATCTTCAGCTTGTTCCACCCGGAGGAAGCCCTTTTGCACCTTCATCCGGGGTTTAGTGGGCCCCTTTCCCCCCTGGACACTTTTGTGTTTCTCTTGGACTTGGTCCCCTTCCTTTACAGGTCCTCAGGTCCAGGAATCCGTCTTCAGTGCTTTGCAGTCAGTTGTTGTCCTTGCAGAATCTCCTATCATGACTTTAGTGTTTTTCTGGGGAAGTAGGGTAACTTTACTCCTACTTGTCAGGGTCTTGGGGTGAGGTATCTTGGACACCCTTGGTGTTTTCTTACACTCCCAGTGACTCTCTACACACTACACTAGGCCTGGGGTCCATTCGTGGTACGCATTTCACTTTTAGAGTACATGGATTGTGTGGCCCCTAGGCCTATTGCATCCTTTTGTATTCTACAGTGTTTGCACTACTTTTCTAACTGTTTACTTACCTGATTTTGGTTTTTGTGTATATTTTGTGCATTTTACTTACCTCCTAAGGGAGTATATCCTCTGAGATATTTCTGACACATTGTCACTAGAATAAAGTACCTTTATTTTTAGTAACTGAGTATTGTGTTTCTTATGATATAGTACTATGTGATATAAGTGGTATAGTAGGAGCTTTGCATGTCTCTTAGTTCAGCCTAAGCTGCTCTGCTATAGCTACCTCTATCAGCCTAAGCTGCTAGAACTCTATTAATCTACTAATAAGGGATAACTGAACCTGGCACAAGGTGTAAGTACCATCAGGTACCGACTATAAGCCAGGCCAGCCTCCTACATTGGTGTGGAAGCGGTGGGATAAGTACTTGTAACTGCTTTACCACTTTGTCATTGGTGCTTTTCATAAGAAAAACATATACCAAATACTTCGGAATATACACAGTTAACGTGAACAGTTTAATTTTATTTCTTTAAACTTTCTAAAAAGTTTCTGAAAAGTTTTCAAAAGTTTTCAAAAGTTTTTTTTTCTTTCCTCTAAAAGTTTCTAAACTTTTTTCTCTCTGTCTTAAACCCTTTCTAACAGTCATGGCTGCAGTAGAACTTACTCCCACAGTTGTCCAGGCAACATATGGTAGTTCAAACCTTAAAAGTTTGAGGGGTCTCTGCATAGAAAGAGGTTAAGCATTGGTAAGAACCCTACCAAAGATCTTCTCCTTAGCCTTCTCCTAGAAAGTGACCAGAACCAGTTTGGCCCATCCCAGGATCAGGAGGTAGAGGAGGGGGGTACCCAGCAAGACTCAGAGGAGTCCTCTGAGGATGCTGGGGAGGATTCAGCCAAAGACCTGCCAGCACACAGGCCATCTAGTGACACTGGTAGTGGGAGGGGGTCATACTTCACTCCAAAAGGCCAGGTTACTAAAGTCCAGCCAGTTAGAGAAAGGTCAAACTCTGCTAAATCCCACATTTCTTCTGGGTCTCAGAATTCCCTAGCCTCCCACCCTGAGGATAACACTATGGAAAGGGAACTCAAAAAGCTGAGGTTGGAAGAGGCCAGGCTGAAGCTAAGACAGCAGCAGCTGGCCTTAGACAGGAATCTCTAGCTTTAGAGAGGGAAAGGAAGAGGTTGGGGTTAGTTCCCCATGGTGGCAGCAGCAGTGTTTTTGATAGCAATCCTGTAAGAGAACAAGATTCCAGAAACCTGCATAAGATAGTCCCCCCTTACAAGGAGGGGGATGACATTAACAAGTGGTTTGCTGCACTTGAGAGGGCTTGTATGGTACAGCCAGTCCCTCAAATGCAGTGGGCTGCTATTTTGTGGCTATCTTTCACTGGTAAGGGTAGGGATAGGCTCCTAACTGTCAGAGAAAGTGATGCTAATAATTACAAAGTTTTGAAGGATGCACTCTTGGATGGATTTGGCTAAACCACTGAACAATACAGGATAAAGTTCAGAGATCCCAGAAACGAGTCCCCTTAAGACTGGACAGACTTTGTAGACTATTGGAGGGTTGGTTACATGTCAGTAAGGTGACTGACTATGAAAGCCTGTATAATCTAATCCTGAGAGAGCATATTTTGAACACTTGTGTGTCTGATTTGTTGCACCAGTACTTGGTAGACTCAGATCTGACCTCTATCCAAGAATTGGGAAAGAAGGCAGACAAATGGATCAGAACAAGAGTGAACAGAAACGTTCATGCAGGGGGTGACAAGGATGGCAAGAAGAAGGATGGTAAGTCTTCTGACAAGGGTGGGGACAAAGATAAAAAACATTCAGAATCTTCATCAGGCCCACAAAAATCCTCTGGGGTGGTGGGTCCAAATCCTCTTCCCACAATCAAAAGAAGCCATGGTGTTATTTATGTAAAAGTAAAGCCATTGGGCAAGTGATTCCACTTGCCCAAAGAAAAATACCAAGGCTCCCAAATACCACAACCCCAACTCCAACCTCTAGTGCCCCTAGTAATAGCAGTGGTGGTGGGAAGTCTACTACAAATAGCCAACCTAAGGGTGTAGCTGGGCTCACCATTGGTAGTATAGTTGGGGTTGGTCTTGTTAGGGAGACCACAGAGGCTGTTTTAGTCTCTGATGGTGGCATTGACTTTGCCACCTTGGTTGCTTGTCCCCTTAATATGGGTAAGTACAAGCAACTTCCCCTAATAAATGGTGTTGAGGTTGAGGCCTACATGGATACAGGTGCCTGTGTCACTATGGTGATTGAGAAACTGGTCCACCCTGATCAACACCTACTTGGTCAGCAGTACCAATTGACTGATGCTCACAATAACACACTTAGCTACCCCATGGCTGTTGTGAATCTCAACTGGGGGGGTAACTGGCCCAAAGAAAGTTGTGGTAGCCACTGAATTACCTGTAGATTGCTTACTAGGCAATGATTTGGAGATATCAGCTTGGGCTGAAGTGGAGTTGGAGGCTCATGGAGCAATGTTGGGCATTCCTGGGCATACTTGCTTTGACAAGGGCTCAGGCCAAGAAGCAAAAAGGACAGGGAAACTTGGATCCTGGAACAATGGACCAAGTGCTCCCAAAAGCTAGGGGTAGTAAGGGTAAATCCTTGCCCACTATCCCTCCATCTCCATAAGATTCCCCTTTTGAGGAAGAGGAATCCTCTCCATGTGCAGAACCTACACCAGATGAGCTGGCAGCAGACACTGCTGAGCTTTTGGGTGCAGGGACGCCTGCTAGGGAAGAGCTGAGTGTGGCACAGCAGACCTGTCCCACAATAGTGGGTTTGAGACAGCAAGCTTTCAAACAGCAGAATGGGGATGTTACTGATAGCCATAAGGTGTATTGGGAAGACAACCTCCTGTATATTGAGTCAAGGGACCCTAAACCTGGAGCTGCCAGGAGATTGGTCATCTCTTTGCAGTATAGGGAGTTTCTTCTAACCTTGGCACATGACATTCCTTTGGCTGGGCATTTGGGCCAAAGTAAAACTTGGATAGGCTTGTTCCATTGTTTCACTGGCCTCATATGTCAGAGGACACTAAAGAGTTTTGTCGCTCTTGTGTGACCTGCCAAGCCAGTGGCAAGACTGGTTGCACACATAAGGCCCCCTTAATTCCACTTCCTGTGGTTGGGGCGCCCTTTGAAAGGGTAGGGGTTGACATAGTTGGACATAGTTGGCCCCTTGACCCTCCAAAAGCTTCAAGCAATAGGTTTATCCTTGTGGCATAGGACCATGCCACTAGGTATCCTGAAGCAATTCCCTTAAGGACCACTACAGCTCCTGCAGTGGCAAAGGCCCTCCTGGGAATCTTTTCCAGAGTGGGGTTCCCTAAGGAAGTAATGTCAGACAGAGGTAATAACTTCATGTCTGCATACCTCAAAGCTATGTGGAAGGAGTGTGGTGTAACTTACAAGTCCACAACTCCTTACCATCCACGAACAAATGGTCTGGTTGAGAGGTTTAATAAAACTCTCAAAGGTATGATTATGGGACACCCTGAAAAACTCAGAAGGAGATTGGATGTCCTGTTGCCATGCCTCCTTTTTGCTTACAGGGAGGTACGCCATAAAGGAGTGAGCCTTAGCCCCTTTGAATTCCTCTTTGGGCACACTGTGAGAGGTCCCCTTGCACCTGTAAAGGTGGGTTGGGAACAACCTTTAAAAGCTCCTAAGCAAGACATTGTGGACTATGTACTTGGCCTAAGATCCAGAATGGCTGAGTACATGAAAAAGGCCAGTAAAAACCTTCATGCCAGCCAAAAGCTGCAAAAGCAGTGGCATGACCAGAAAGGCTGTTCTGACCCAGTACCTCCCACGACAGAAGGTGTGGGTATTAGAGTCTGTGGCCACAAGAGCACTCCAGGACAAATGGAGTGGACCCCATCTCATTGTTGAGAAAAAGGGTGAGGTTACCTACTTGGCAGACCTGGGCACTGCCAGGAGTCCCCTTAGCGTGCTCCATGTCAACCGCCTAAAACCCTACTATGACAGGGCTGACTTAACCCTGCTCATGGCAACTGATGAGGGACAGGAAGAAGAGAGTGACCCTCTCCCTGATCTCTTCTCCACCACTGAAGCTGATGGCTTAGTAGAGGGAGTGGTGTTAGCAGATTGCCTTACTGCTGAGCAGAAGGACAACTGCATTAATCTCCTAGGACAGTTTTCTGACCTCTTGTCACTGATACCAGGTACCACTGCTTGGTGTGAGCACATAATCAACACTGGAGACATTGTACCTGTCAAGAGTAATATTTATAGTCTGCCTGACCATGTCAGGGATTGCATAAAACAAGAGGTACAGAAAATGCTGGACTTAGGAGTGATTGAACCTTCAGAAGGTCCATGGGATAGCCCAGTGGTGCTTGTCCCAAACCTCACAGTAAGGATGGTAAGAGAGAGATGAGGTTTTGTGTTGACTACGGAGGTCTCAATCAAGTAACCAAAAATGATGCTCACCCTATACCCAGGGCAGATGAGCTAATAGATACACTGGCTTCTGCCAAGTATCTAGGCACTTTTGATTTAACTGCAGGGTATTGGCAGATTAAATTATCGGAAGATGCTAAACCTAAAACTGCATTTTCCACCATTGGAGGGCACTATCAGTTCACTGTGATGCTCTTTGGTTTGAAGAATGCACCTGCCACTTTTCAAAGGTTAGTGAACACAGTCCTCCAAGGTTTGGACGCTTTTAGTGCAGCATATCTAGATGATATATCTGTCTTTAACTCCACCTGGGATGAGCACCTGGTCCACCTATGGAAAGTTTTGGAGGCCCTGCAAAAGGCAGGCCTCACTATCAAGGCCTCAAAGTGCCAGACAGGGCAGGGGAAAGTGGTTTATCTGGGCCACCTGGTAGGTGGGGAACAGATTGCACCACTGCAGGGGAAGATCCAGACCATTAAGGAATGGGCTCCCCCTACAACTCAAACCCAGGTGAGAGCCTTTCTAAGCCTCACAGGGTACTATAGGAGGTTCATCAAGAATTATGGCTCCATTACAGCTCCTCTTAATGACCTCACTAGGAAGAAGATGCCTAAAAAGGTATTGTGGACAGCTAGCTGTCAAAAAGCTTTTGATGAGCTCAAACAGGCCATGTGCTCTGCACCTGTCCTAAAAAGCCCCTGCTACTCCAAAAAGTTCATAGTCCAGACTGATGCTTCTGAATTGAGGATTGGGGCAGTGCTATCACAGCTTAACACTGAGGGCCATGGTCAACCTGCTGCTTTTATCAGTAGAAGGTTGTCACCTAGAGAATAGCATTGGTCTGCTATAGAGAGGGAGGCCTTTGCTGTGGTCTGGGCACTGAAAAGGTTGAGACCATACCTGTTTGGTACTCACTTTATTGTTCAGACAGACCACAAACCTCTATTATGGCTTAAACAAATGAAAGGTGAAAACCCTAAATTGTTGAGGTGGTCCATCTCCCGACAGGAAATGGACTATACAGTGGAACATAGACCTGGGTGTACCCATTCCAATGCAGATGAACTCTCCAGATATTTCCACTTAGACAATAAAGACTCGTCTGGGCAAGGTTAGCCTTATTGTCCCCCGTTTGGGGGGGTGGGTTGTGTACGGAAGAACCATCCTGTCTGGCATGTTACCCCCATTTTTACTTGTGTGTCAGTTTGTTTTTGACTGTCTCACTGGGATCCTGCTAGCCAGGACCACAGTGCTCATAGTTTGCGGCCTAAATGTGTTCCCTGTGTGGTGCCTAAATGTGTCACTGAGGCTCTGCTAACCAGAACCTCAGTGCTTATGCTCTCTCTGCTTTTAAAATTGTCACTGCAGGCTAGTGACCATTTTCACCAATTCTGATTGGCACACTGGAACACCCTTATAATTCCCTAGTATATGGTACCTAGGTACCCAGGGTATTGGGGTTCCAGGAGATCCCTATGGGCTTCAGCATTTCTTTTGCCATCCATAGGGAGCTCAGACAATTCTTACACAAGACTGCCACTGCAGCCTGAGAGAAATAACGTCCACGTTATTTCACAGCCATTTCACACTGCACTTAATTAACTTATAAGTCACCTATATGTCTAACCCTCACCTAGTGAAGGTTAGGTGCAAAGTTACTAAGTGTGAGGGCACCCTGGAACTAGCCAAGGTGCCCCCACATTGTTCAGGACAATTTCCCTGGACTTTGTGGGTGCGGGGACACCATTACCCACGTGCACTACATATAGGTCAATACCTATATGTAGCTTCACAATGGTAACTCCGAATATGGCCATGTAACATGTCTAAGGTCATGGAATTGTCCTCCCATGCAAAATCTGGTATTGGGGTGCCAAACCCATGTATCCCCGGGGCTCCAGCATGGACCCTGGGTACTGCCAAACTAGCTCTCTGGGGTTTTCACTGCAGCTACCGCTGCTGCCAACACACAGACAGGGTTCTGCCCTCCTAGGGTCTGGGCAGCCCAGTCCCAGGAAGGCAGAACAAAGAATATCCTCTGAGAGAGGGTGTTACACCCCCTCCCTTTGGAAATAGGTGTTAAGGGCTGGGGAGGAGTAGCCTCCCCCAGCCTCTGGAAATGGTGAGCTCCTGCCCCCCCTGGACACTTTCGTGACTCTTGGACTTGGTCCCCTTCCTTTACAGGTCCTCAGGTCCAGGAATCTGTCTTCAGTGCTTTGCAGTCAGTTGTTGTCCTTGCAGAATCTCCTATCACAACTTTAGTGTGTTTCTGGGGAAGTAGGGTAACTTTACTCCTACTTTTCAGGGTCTTGGGGTGAGGTATCTTGGACACTCTTAGTGTTTTCTTACACTCCCAGTGACCCTCTACACACTACACTAGGCCTGGGGTCCATTCGTGGTTCGCATTCCACTTTTAGAGTATATGGTTTGTGTTGCCCCTAGGCCTATTGCATCCTATTGTATTCTACAGTGTTTGCACTACTTTTCTAACTGTTTACTTACCTGATTTTGGTTTGTGTGTATATTTTGTGTATTTTACTTACCTCCTAAGGTCCTCTGAGATATTTCTGACTCATTGTCACTCAAATAAAGTACCTTTATTTTTAGTAACTCTGAGTATTGTTTTTCTTATGATATAGTGCTATGTGATATAAGTGGTATAGTAAGAGCTTTGCATGTCTCCCAGTTCAGCCTAAGCTGCTCTGCTATGGCTACCTCTATCAGCCTAAGCTGCTAGAACACTACTAATCTACTAATAAGGGATAACTGGACCTGCCACAAGGTGTAAGTACCACAAGGTACCCACTATAAGCCAGGCCAGCCTCCTACATTGGTGGTGCAGCTGTGGGATAAGTACTTGTAACTGCTTTACCACGTTTCCACTTTGTCATTGGTGCTTTTCATATGAAAAACACCAATGACAAATATACACAGTAACCTAAACAGTTTAACTTTCCTTCTCTAAAACTTTCTAAAACGTTTCTGAAAAGTTTCTGAAAACTTTCAAAAGTTTTCAAAAGTTTGAAAAAAATGGACTGGACCTGGCACAAGGTGTAAGTACCATCAGGTACCCACTATAAGCCAGGCCAGCCTCCTACAGTAAGTCACATGACAAGGGTGAGGACAGAGATAGAAAATTATCAGTCTTCATCAGGCCCACAAAAATCCTCTGCGGTTGGTGGGTCACATGCTCTTCTAATCAGCAGAAAAAGCCTTGGTGTTATTTATGTAAGCATAATGGCCATTGGGCAAGTGACCCTACTTGTCTCAAGAGAAACACCAAGCCTCCCACCACCACAACCCTGCTGCTTCCACTAGTGCCCTAGTAATAGCAGTGGTGGTGGGATAACTCTACTAATAGCCAAACAAAGGGTGTAGCTGGGCTCACTTTTGTTAATGTAGTGGGGGTTGGTCTAGTTATGCAGATCGCTGAGGCTATTTTAGTCTCTGATGGTGGCATTGACCTTGCTATTTAGTTGCTTGTCCCCTTAATATGGATAAGTACAAGCAGCTACGCCTGATTAATGGTGTTCAGGTTGAGGCCTACAGTGATACAGGTGCCAGTGTCACAATGGTGATGGACAAACTGATTGTCCCTAAGCAAAACCTACTAGGTCACCAGTACCAAGTGACAGACGCCCATAGCAACACTGTAAGCCACCCTAGGGCTGTTGTGAATCTCAAAATCTTCCTTGGAATGTTACCCTCATTTTTCACATGTATGTCAGTATGTTTTTGCCTGTCTCACTGGGATCCTGCTAGGCAGGACCCCAGTGCTCTTAGTTTGTGGCCAGTATGTGTATACCTGTGTAGTACCTAACTGTGTCGCTAAGGCTCTGCTAACCAGAACCTCAGTGCTTCTGCTCTCTCTGCCTTTAAATTTGTCACTATAGGCTAGTGACCACTTTTGCCATTTTCAATTGGCACACTGGAACACCCTTATTATTCACTAGTATATGGTACCTAGGTACCATGGGTATTGGCGCTCCAGGAGATCCCTATGGGCTGCAGCATTTATTTTGCCACCCACAGGGAGCTCAGACAAATCTTACACAGGACTGCCACTGCAGCCTGAGTGAAATAACGCACGCGTTATTTCATACTCATTTTCACTGCACTTAAGTAACTTATAAGTTACCTATATGTCTAACCTTCACTGGCTGAAGGTTAGGTGCAAAGTTACTAAGTGTGAGGGCACCCTTGCACTAGCAAAGGTGTCCCCACATAGTTCATGGCCATTTCCCCAGACTTTGTGAGTGCGGGGACACCATTACACTAGTGCATTACATACAGGTCAATACCTATATGTAGCTTCACAATGGTAACTCCGAATATGGCCATGTAACATGTCTAAGATCGTGGAATTGTCCCCCCATGCCAACTCTGATATTGGGGAGCCGATTCCATGCACCCCCGGGGCTCCACTATGGACCCCGGGTACTGCTAAACCAGCTCTCTGGGCTTTTCTCTGCAGCTACCGCTGCTGCCACCCCACATACAGGGTTCTGCCTTCTTGGGGTCTGTGCATCCCATTCCCAGGAAGGCAGAACAAAGAATTTCCTCTTAGAGAGGGTGTTACACCCTCTCCCTTTGGAAATAGGTGTTAAAGTCTGGGGAGGGGTACCCTCATCCAGCCTCTGGAAATGCTTTGAAGGGCACAGATGGTGCCCTCCTTGCATAAGCCAGTCTACAATGATTCAGGGACCCCTTGTCCCCTGCTCTGGGTCGAAACTGGACAAAGGAAAGGGGAGTGACCACTCCCCTGTCCATCAGTACCACAGGGGTGGTGCTCAGAGCTCATCCAGAGGGTCCCTGGGTTTTGCCATCTTGTATTCCAAGGTGGTAAGGAACTCTGGGAGCATCTGAGTTGCCAGTGCCAGCAGGTGACGTCATAGCCCTCCCCTGATATGTGCTTACCTGTGTAGCTGACCAATCCCCGTTCAGGGCTATTTAGGGTCTCTCTCATGGGTGGTTCTTCAGATTCGGATTGCAAGACTCCAACAGGAATCCTCTGCATTCTTTACTTTACCGCCTTACTGAAGAAACTGCATCTGGACCCTCCAGGAACTCTACAACTGCAACAGAGAAGTGAATACAACTTCTGCAACATTGTATCTTCAGCTCCTGCCAGCAACTGCAACTGTTTCCCAGTCGTACATCCTCAGAGGACATCCAGTTTTCAGCCTGCAGCAGAAGAACAAAGGAATCTCCAAAGGAGTCACTTTCCTGCTTCAGCAGGCACCTTTCTACAGTGAAGACTTGTGGTTTGGGTCCCCTCTCCTGATGAAGTGTGTTTATTCCAGCATCACGGGTGGTAGACTGAAGTGGTCCTGATGGTCCAGACGTCCAACTTTCTAACTTTGGTGGAGGAAAGAGCTTGCCTCCCCATGCAAGACAGTACTCCCGTGCACCGTGTCTTTTGCAGTTGCCAAGGCTTTTTGGCATCTTTCCATGAACTTCTTCATGCACCGTGCATCTCCTGCCCCCAGCACTCCTTCCTGTGATGCATAGCCTCCTGCATGGTACTCCGGCGGCGTGGAATCCCTTTGTGTAGTGCTCCAGGGGCCTCCTTTTGCACCTTCTTTGACCCCATGCTTTAGGACTCCTGTGAGCGCTGCCTGGTCTTCTGATGGCTCTCTGAGTTGCTGACAGCCCCCTCTGTCTCCACCTCCAGAGTAGAGTCCACCAGGTCGCTCCTGATCCCGGGTAGCGCCATTTTCCACTTACTGTGATCTTTGCGTGTGCCAAAGATTGGTGGTGGAATCCAGCGACGCAAACCAGACTGCAATCACCCTTCTGGCGTGAGACATCATCTACACCACCCAGGTACCTGCATCCTTCTTCTTGGGTGCAGTACTGACTATTGTTTTTTACCGGTGGTTCTTCTTTTGCACCTGCATGAACTCTTCAGTGCTTCTTTAACTTGGTCCGCTTCTTCCACAGGTCTTCAGGTCCAGGAATCCATTGTTGGTGTCTTGCAGTCTCTTCTGGTTCTTGCATAATCATCTCTCTCATGTTCTTTTGTGTTCTAGAAAAATTACTGTGATTTACTCCTGCTTTCCTTGGCTCTAGGGTGAGTTCTGTTACTTAACTTTGGTGTTTTCTAATACTCCCGGTGCCCCTCTACACACTAGACTTGCCTAGGTGGGAAACCGACTTTCGCATTCCTCTTTCTTAGTATATGGTTTGTGTTCCCTCTAGGCCCATTTCTAACTATCGTTATTTTCACTATTTTCACTTTTTTCTAACTGTTTTTACAGTTCTTTCTGCATACTAGTGTATATATTTTGTGCATTACTTACCACCTAGGGGAGTATAGTTTCTATGGTATTTTCGGCATTTGTGCCACTGTAGGAAGCAGTCCTGGTTTGTAGTGGGCACCTTAGGTACTTACACCTTATACCAGGTCCTATTATTCCTTATTAGTGAAATTTGTTCAGTGCCTAGAAGCTAGGCTGTCTAGAGGTAGCTGTAGGGAGAGCAGCCAAGGATGAACTAGGAGACATGCAAAGCTCTTGCAATACCACTGTAGGGTGACAGTGACTTACTAAACAGACGAATTACAAAAGGGCATGAATGGACAAATAATGTGTTCAGGGGTTCTATGGGTTAGTGAAAAAACATAGCGTGCCTAGGACATGGACAGATGGGAAAATGATGGTGAGTACTATTGGTCATGCAGTGGAAATGCAAAGGATTGTGGTCTGTGAAGTGATGTGTTTTATAGTGTCCTTAGCAGGTTTGTCCACTGTGGGAATGTGTGTCAGCTGTGTTGTTTTCAAATTCATCCAATGTGCAGTTGTCTTTTATATTGCAGACGCGAGCAGCTGTGGTTCGGTCCAGCATTGGCTGACTGCTTTGAAAAGACCACCATGGCAACTGTGTGCTTGTAATATGTTTGGTGGTTTGTCATGGGGCTGACGGTGCACATGATTAGACAGCCTTTATCCAAGCCTCTGCGCTGCTGGCGGTCTGCAATTTTTACTTTGTGGTTGACAGTTCTGTCTTTGTAAGTCATCATAGGGGGTCTAGAAGACCACCAACATGGCAGTCTTTTCTGGACCGGCAGCACGGCGGTCTGGTGGACCGACTATCAAACTCGTAATTGGGCCCTATGTTTGGGAAGGTGTTGGACACTAAAGGGGTTAGATTTATTATCCCCACTCCAATCTAAACCATTTTGGGGAACGTGTTAAACACTAATGGGGTTACATTTACTATTCTCCAAGCTAAACTATTTTTTAAGTATGTTGGACAATAAAGTGGTTGCATTGTTCAGCACTCCGTCCATCATCCTTTTGTGTTGCTAAAGTTGCCCTAAGTGGGAAGGGTGTGCCCAGATGTGGGTCCTGTGCTCACTGTGCCACTGGATTCAAGCTAGCCTGGCTGATGAAGGGTAATACCCTGAAACCAGTCCCAGGATGCTTGTTTCCGGTCCAGAGACAACCTGGCCTGGCAGTTCGGGCTGGACTGTTCCCATGAGGAACAGGGTCAAGACTGATTTGCCTATGACTGGGTCCAAACTGGGGTTTCACGGTGAGCAAAAGAACGATGGATTAAACCCAGATCTGTGACTGGGGGTGAGAGTTTGCATTGTTCAGCACTCATCTTTTGTGTTGCTAAAGTCTCCCTAAGTGGGAAGGGTATGCCCAGGCGTGGGTCCCGTGCTCACAGTGCCACTGGATTCAAGCTAGCCTGGCTGATGAAGGGTGATACCCTGAAACCAGTCCCAGGATGCTTGTTTCCGGTCCAGGGAGGACCTGGCCTGGCAGTTCGGGCTGGACTGTTCCCATGAGATATATATCTATATGTAGCTATATATACCTATATATATATATATATATATAGCTATATCTATCTACCTTTATGTATATATATATATATATGTGTGTATATATATATATATATATATATATATATATATATATATATATATATATATATATATATATATTTCTATCTTTCAGGCATAAAAATGTCAATGATCCTGCTAGAGAATGAGATCGGACTTTTGTCTAGTGGCAGTTCTGACGTCATAAATTTGCACAGAAGGTTGATATACCTGCTGCAAGGAACATATCTGTATTTTATGTGAATAGCTGAGTGGATTAGTAAAGCCAGCCATTACCTGTGTTTTAAAACAAATGCAATGTATGTGCAAGGCGGGCCATGAAGAGATGAAGGGCACTGTTGCTGGGTAGTAGTGAGGGAGTTTAAGGAGGAAGTAATGGGACGGGAGCGCCAAAAATGATTGCCACTGGACGCCACTAGCACTAAAGGCTGTGATGATGGGTATGTGGCAAGGTAAAGCAATAGTGTGTGTTTTTTGTTTTGTTTAGTGTCTTTAGAAAACCTGCTGATTGAAGGAAGAAGCAACATATATTTTTGTACCCTTGACAGCACACACCCACCAGCATTTTTGCTGTCAACTTAGCTGCTTTCTACTTAGGGTTATATTTTAGAGGGTCACTTTAGCCAGTAGCAGAGATTGCATCTCATTAAGTGACTGCTGCTGAAGCTGTAACTCAGGTTATGGCGGACACCTCTGAGACAGGATCAGAATCTGAGACAGCAGATTCTGAGACAGCATCTGAGGGAGAGGACAATGGAGCAGAATCTGGCCAGTGATTTTTCATTTGGCCGAGTCCCATCTGACAACACCTCTTCCAGTGATTCTGAGGGAGACGATGAGGACAGTCATGCTGTCCCTTCACAAGCACAGTCTGTGCAGTGCGACAACAGCGGGTTAGGCCAACCCAGAGAGCAGGTGCTTGCGGTGGCAAGCACAGAGTGCTCTCTTAGCAGCCCCCCCAATTTAGTTCAGTCCCAAATTCCACTCCTTACCGGAGACGCTGGATGTAAAGTCAATACGGCCAACATTTTGCCAGTCGACTGCGTCCATCTCTTTTTGGATGTTGACTTCCTTCAGCAAATTGTGCAGCAAACAAATTTGCGTGCAGAACAATTTCTGAGGGAGCATGGAGGCGCTCTAGGGCCCCATGCTAAGGCACGCCAGTGGACTCCCACTACGCTGGCGGAGTTGAAAACATTTTGGGGCCTTACGCTCAAAATGGGGTAAGTGCAGAAACCATCTTGCAGTCCTACTGGTTGACTTGCATGGTTTGGGTAACCCCCATCGTCGCACAATTCATGAGTAGAGATCGTTTTTTACTTTTGCAGCGCATACTGCATTTCAGTGACAATTCTGCTGCATTGCTCTAGGACCATCTAGACCATGACAGGTTGTTCAAAATTTGACCTGTCATGGAACATTTGTTTGCTAGGTTTCCAGAGATCTACACTCCCGGAAAGAATATAGCAGTCAATGAGTCCATGGTCCTGTACAAAGTGTGGCTGCTGTTCAGGCAGTTCATTGCGAGCGAAAGAGCTCACTATGGCATCACACTTTTCATGCTTTTTGAGAGCTCTTCTGTCTATTTGTACATCTTGAGAGTATATACAGGAAAGTACTCCATGCTAAACCTTGTAGGTTGCTCTCCCACATTAGGGCTCACTGGGGAGATTGTATTGGAGCTTGTCCGGCCACTCCTTCTCAAAGGTTATAACATTTATGTGGACAATTTCTATACAGGAGTAGAGCTGTTCCATGGGCTCTATAAAGCTGGCACTGTGGCCTGTGGTACAGTTCATTGTACCCGCCAAGGGTTCTCACAGGAGCTTGTTTGCAAGAAGCTCCAGAAATCCCAGACAACTGCTTTGCGTTCCAACAAACTGCTCGCAGTCAAGTTCTCAGATAGGCGTGATGTATATGTGCTCACTACAATTCATGATGAGAGCACTTCCCCCATCACGGTTTGGAGTCAAATTGTCGAAGTCCACAAACGCACCTATATACTTGATTACAATAAGTACATGGGCAGAGTAGACAAGAACGATCAGGTTCTTCAACCATACAATGTGTGTCATAAAACTTGCTCTTGGTACAAGAAACTATTTACCCACCTGATCCAGATGGTGACATACAATGCGTGTGTTGTTTATTGTCAGACAACCACAGGAAAATTCATGTCTTTCCTTGACTTCCAGTTGTCTGTGATTGATTGCCTCACTGCTGCTACAGAAGCAGCAGCCTCCACTTCATGTTCTGAAGGATGTGGCAAGGCTTCAGGAGTGACACTTTGCTGATCGCATTACTAAAACATACAAAAAGGATTGTCCATGTCGTCGCTGTAAAGTGTGCTTGAAGCATGGAAAGTGGCAGAAGAGTCCTTATAACGGTCCCCAGTGCCCATCTCAGCCAGGCCTCTCTTTCCCTACTTGCTTTACGTTGTTTCGTACTAAAGCAAAGTTCTGGGAAATCGACTGAGTGGATCTGCATGGATACCAAGAGTCCATGGGTCAATGCTTCGTTAGGCAAGCAGCCACAGAATGTTTGTTCATTTGAGTTCATCTACTTCAGGAAATCATGAACTTTCTGATGGCCTGCTAGGAACCTTTATCCACTGTCAAAAAGGTGGTAGGTGTTCTGTTCGATTAACTTGCATTATAGTCCCCACACTGCACATACTACTGGACAGGATGTATGCCACATTGCCACAGAAGTACTCTGTGTGACAAAATGTTAAAGGCGTGACTGAATTTTGAAGTGCTTGTGAGGGAACTTATGTATGTCACACAAGGACCACCCTGATTGACAACGAGAACCAGAATAAATGTAATAAGTCAAACAAATGTCCTGTGAGATATATTCACCATCATTTCTACTTGTTTGAAAGTGTGTTAACTCAATTTCAAAATTATAAGTGTTGGTGAATGAGTACCACAGGATATTTTTTTGGCTTTTTACTTTAGAGACCTTAGGTAGTATTCATCATCATGTCTGCCTTAGTTTCAACAGTAGATATGCTTGCTCAGTTCGAGGAATAGGCCTCGCAAGGTATACTCGGATGACTTGCATCCACAAACTGGAAGGAGTTGGATTTAGCACAGTAAGTGCGCTGATGGCACATGAAAGACATGTTTTCCTGAGCTTCAAGTAGCTAATGGCAGAAGGCATTAGTATAGGTTCACTTGGCAATTATGCAGGATTAGTCAGGACTCAGATGAGGACAGGGACATGAACGGGTAAGAAAACCTTAGGGTAGGTATAATTTCCCAGGGATATTGCATAGGTAGAAGGAAGATAGTAAATGTAGTACAGATGCACATCATCTACACATGTGGATTCATACCCATTGGTGCCACACTGGCACTGAAGGACAATGACTTGTAAGAGGCCAGTGTTTGACCTGCTTGCCATGTTCATCTTTCGTCAGAACTTGATAGATGTTCAGTTTGCTGTATGATAAGTACATTACAGTCACAGCACTGCACATAACAGTGGCTGGGGCATATGCTACGCTCTCACGGACTAGTGGCTGGGACATAGGCTACGTTCTCACAAACTACCCTGTGTTCCAAACACTACCCTTCTTCATAGCTTATAATGTTCTTTTTAGGAAACTTTGTGAAAATTCCCCAGCATGTCTGCCTTAGTTTCAAATGTGGATATATTTGCTCTGTTTGAGGGATAGGCCTCACAAGGTATACTTCGAAACCCCCAACTTGCATCCACAAACTGGAAGGAGTTGGATTTAGCACAATGAGGGTGCTAAAGCTCGATAAAAAAACACTTCAATCTGAGCCTTATGTGACTGTCATGGGAGCCATTCGTAAAGGTTCTTTACACATGCCTTCTGTAATGTTCAGGGAGAAGGTGGTGGTTACTTGACAGGTGGTTAAATGGAGTCAAACGTATTCCTTCCTGTGGCATATGAATGTGATGGGCCCTTGTCTGGCGGTGGTAAGTTGTTGAGAGTGCAGTGATTGGTTGGATTGGGCCCGTGGCTGGTGGTATGAAAGTGTTCTCACCAGTTTTCCTTTCTTCCAGAATCCACTTGAAATCACAAACTTTGCTTCAAAAACACATTTTCCTTGCATTTCTGTGAGGGAAAGGCCTGGGCAGCCACAAATTTCTTGCCACCCATTGTTCTCCTAAGTCTCCAGAGAAAAATATTGCCTCACTTGTGTGGTGCGCCGTGACAGGGAAGGGCTCCAAATATATTGTGGAGACATCAAAATTACCCATCACAAAACAGCCTGGGTTTGTAAGACAGTAATCTGTGTCTTTGGTCCTGGACTGAGCGGCCATATAGGGAAACCTACCTAACCCACTCCACAGAGGTGTTGTGCATGTGGATTCCACAAAGTGTTCTTACCCCGAATACCCTGCAAAGGTGAAATGATGATTAAAAACAGTGTTTTTCCTTGCTTTTCTGTCACTACAGGAATGTGCAGGGATCCACACAATTCCTAGCACCCAGTGTTTCCCTACTTGTCCTGATAAGAACACAACCCTACTTGTGTGCCTGTGCCTAGTACCCGTGTCAGGAATAAATTAGTCCAGGGCCAGCATAAGCTCTTAAGCAAGGACTACCATTGACCCTTGTGTGATCCATTTCTGTCACAGGCACTAAGTCCAGGTGTGGGGTAGCGGTTTTATCGAGACAAGTTGGGGAACGCTAGGTGGTAAGATGTTTGTGGATCTATGCATATTCCTGTAGTTTACTTCACAGAAATTCAAGGAAACCTGTTTTTATTCAACATTTAATCTTTGCAGGGTATTCTGGGTAAAAAGAACTTTAGGGAATGCACACAAGCCACATCTCCGTGGACTCCCCTATGTGTCTATTTTTTTTTTAATGTCTGGGTTGGTAGGTTTCTCTAAATGGTTCTAGATCCCAGGATAATTAGTACACTCAACTCAATTATCATTATCGCCACAGTACGTTGTGGGCCCTTCCCTGTTGCAGGGACTTGGTCTACCCACCAAAGGAGGCTCCATTTTTATCTGGAGAAGTGGGGAAATGATGGGTGATAGGAAGTTTGGGGCTTCCCTCAGATTCCAGACCATTGTATCGCTGAATTGTGGGTTAAATGTGTTTTTTTAGACATATTTTGAGGTTTGCAAAGGGTTCTGGGTTAACAGAACCTGGTGAAAGCCCCACAAGTCACCAACTCTGGATTTCCCTAGGTGTCTATTTGTAGAAAATATATAGGTTTGCTAGGTTTCCCTAGGTGCTGGATGAGCTAGAGGCCAAAACCCACAGCTAGGCACTTTGCAAAAAACATGTTGGTTTTTAGTGTAAAAATGTTGTGTCCATGTTGTGTTTTGGGACATTTCCTATCACTGGCACTAAGCCTACCCACACAAGAAGGTACCATTTTTACTGGGAAACTTTGGATAATACTGGGTGGAAGGAAGTTTGTGGTTCCCCTCAGATTCCAGAACTTTGCATCGCTGAAATTTGAGGAAAATGTGTTTCTCGACACATTTTGAGGTTTGCAAAGGATTCTGGGTGACAGAACCTGGTGAGCGCCCCACAAGTCAATCCACTCTGGATTTCCCTGGGTGTCTAATTTTGAAAAATGTATAGGTGTATTCATTTTCCCTAGGTGCCGGCTGAGATACAGGCCAAAATCCACAGCTAGGAAATTTGCGCAAAAATGTGTTCGTTTTCATTGGAAAAATGTGATGTGTTCACATTGTGTTTTGGGGCATTTACTGTTGCGTGTACTAGGCCTACCCACACAAGTGAGGTACCATTTTTATTGGGAGACTTGGAGGAATGCTGGGTGGAAGGAAGTTTGTTGCTTTTCCCAGATTCCAGAACTCTGCATTGCTGAAATGTGAGGAAAATGTGTTTTTAGACCAATTTTGAGGTTTGCCAAGGATTCTGGGTGACAGAACCTGGTGAGAGGCCCATAAGTCACTCCATTCTGGATTTCCATAGGAATACGAACTGGACATTTAGGAAATGCAATTATCACAAATTCAGGTGGTAACAATGTGCAATTTTTAAAAATGCATTTAAAATGCATTTTTAAAGGTGCCATGTAGTGCACACATGCCCCTAGGGCATGTGTGTTCTTTACATGTGCACAGTGTCTTTGGGGGGGTGCATCAAAGGGAGCCTTAGGTCCCCAGCACCCTTGGATTTGCATTACCTAAGTTGCAAATTCCTCACAGGAATTTGCAAATTAGGAAATGAAAAACCGTTTGCACTTCACTATTAAGGATGAATGGAGTCCCATTCCCTAATAGGGATTACCTAATAGTGATTGCGAATTTTAAGGAATCGCTATTAGGGATTCGCTATTTTCTTACATTCCATTTCACATTTCTCAAATAGCGATTTTTTAAAATTCACTATTTAAGGAATGCGAAACGGATCTTTGATATATCTGGCCCCATATCTTGTGCCCATTTTGGAAATACATAGGTCTTCTTGCTACTTATTTTTGACTCTTTATATTCTACCAAATTAATTCCTGTATATCCAGTATACAATGAAAACCCATTGCAAGGGTCAGCTCATTTATTGGCTCGGGGTACCTGAGTTTTTTGATGAACCCACAAATATAAGGGTCCAGCCGACATAAAGGTATATTGCTTTAAAAAATCTGCCAAAGTTGGAAAAGGTTACAGACGTAAACGTAGACAGAAATGGCTATTTTTTTTCAACTCAATTTAAATATTTTTTTTATTTCAATTGTTACTTTCTATAGGAGAACATTGAAAGGTCTATACAAGTGAACCCTTGCTGAATTCAGAATTTTGTCTACTTTTCAAAAATGTTTAGTTGTCCAGGATCCGCCATTGGTTTTACACCCATTTCTGTCACTAACTGGAAGGAGGCTGAAAGGACAAGAATAGTAAACCGCTGAAAAGTGGCAGGTGCATTTTTCAAACCAAAGGGCATTACTGTGAATTGGTAGTGCTCTCCTATGGTAGAAAATGCAGTATTTGGTTTAGCATCTTCTCCCAATCTGATCTGCCAATACCCTGCAGTCAGATCAAAAGGGCTAAGATACTTGGCAGAAGCCAGTGTATCAATGAGCGCATCTGCCCTGGGTATAGGGTGAGCACCAGTTTTTGTTACCTGATTGAGCCCTCTGTAATCTACACAAACCCTCATCTCTCTCTTTCCATCTTTGGTGTGAGGTTTTGGTACAAGCACCACTGGGCTAGCCCATGGGCTTTCATAAGGTTCAATCACCCCCAAATCCAACATTTTCTGCACCTCTTGTTTAATGCAGTCCCTGACATGGTCAGGCTGCCTATAGATTTTTATTTTGGCAGTCATGCTGTCTCCAGTATCAATTGTGTGTTCACACCAACATGTGGTGCCTGGCACAGTTGAAAAGAGTTCAGAAAACTGTCCAAGGAGATTTATGCAGTTGTCTTTCTGTTCTGCAGTTAGACAATCTGCCAAAACTACTCCCTCCACTAAAGCATCTTCTTCAGTGGATGAGAAGAGATCAGGGAGAGGATCACTCTCTTCTTCCTGTCCTTCATATGTTGCCATGAGCAGAGTGAGATCAGCCCTGTCATAGTAGGGTTTTAGGCGGTTGACATGAATCACCCTAAGGGGACTCCTGGCAGTGCCCAGGTCTACCAGATAGGTAACCTCACCCTTTTTCTCAACAATCTGATGGGGTCCACTCCATTTGTCCTGGAGTGTTCTTGGGGCCACAGGCTCCGATACCCACACCTTCTGTTCTGGTTGGTACTGGATCAGAACAGCCTTCTGGTCATGCCATTGCCTTTGCAGCTCCTGGCTGGCCTGAAGGTTTTTACTGGCCTTTTTCATGTACTCAGCCATTCTGGATCTTAGGCCAAGTACATAGTCCACTCTGTCCTGTTTGGGAGCTTTTAAAGGTTGTTCCCAACCCTCCTTCACAAGAGTTAGTGGACCTCTTACAGAGTGTCCAAAGAGGAGTTCAAAGGGGCTGAAGCCCACTCCTTTCTGGGGTACCTCTCTGTAAGCAAAAAGGAGGCAAGGTAACAGGACATCCCATCTTCTCCAGAGTTTTTCAGGGAGTCCCATTATCATACCTTTGAGAGTTTTATTAAACCTCTCTACCAGTCCATTAGTCTGTGGATGATAAGGTGTGGTGAATATGTATGTTACACAACATTCCTTCCACATAGCTTTCAAGTATGCATACATAAAGTTGCTACCCCTGTCTGATACAACCTCTTTTGGGAAACACACCCTGGAAAAGATTCCCAGGAGGGCTTTTGCCACTGCAGGTGCTGTAGTGGTCCTTAGAGGAATTGCTTCAGGATATCTTGTGGCATGGTCTACAACCACCAAGATAAACCTATTGCCTGAAGCAGTAGGAGGGTCAAGGGGGCCAACTATGTCAACCCCTACCCTTTCAAAGGGGACCCCAACCACAGGTAGTGGAATAAGGGGAGCCTTTGGTGTGCCACCAGTCTTGCCACTGGCTTGGCAGGTCACACAAGACTTACAAAAATCTTTTGTGTCCTCTGACATCCTAGGCCAGTGAAACAGGGGGACAAGCCTTTCCCATGTTTTGATCTGGCCCAAATGCCCAGCCAAAAGAATGTCATGTGCCAGAGTTAGGAGGAACTCTCTGTACTGCAGGGGAATTACCAATCTCCTGGGTGCTCTAGGTTTTGGGTCCCTTGCCTCTGTGTACAAGCGGTTGTCCTCACAGTAAACTTTATGTGAGTCACTGACATCCCCATTTTGCTGCTTGACAGCTTGCTGTCTGAGACCCTCTAATGTGGGACAGGTTTGCTGTGCCACACTCAGCTCTTCCCTGGCAGGCCCCCCTCCAACCAAAAGCTCAGCAGTGTCTGCTGCTAGCTCATCTGGTGAAGGTTCTGCACAGGGAGGAAATTCTTCTTCCTAAGAAGGAGAATCATCTGTAGAGGGAGGGATAGTGGGTAGGGATTTACCCTTGCTATCCCTAGCTTTAGGGAGCACTTGGTCCATTGTTCCAGGATCCAAGTTACCCAGTCATTTTTGCTTTTTGAGCTTGAGCCCTTGTCAAAGCAAAAATATGCCCAGGAATGCCCAGCATTGCTGCATGAGCCTCCAACTCCACTTCTGGCCAAGCTGATTTCTCTAAATTGTTCCCTAGTAGACAGTCTACAGGTAAATCTGAGGCAACCACAACTTTCTTTGGACCAGTAACCCCCCCCCCCCCACCCAGTTGAGATTCACAACAGCCATGGGATGGCTAAGAGTGTTGTTATGAGTGTCTGTCACTTGGTACTGGTGGCCAAGTAGGTGTTGTTCAGGGTGTACCAGTTTCTCCATTACCATGGTAACACTGGCACCTGTGTCCCTGTAGGCTTGGACCTCAACACCATTTATTAGGGGAAGTTGCTTGTACTTATCCATATTAAGGGGACAAGCAACCAAGGTGGCCAAATCAATGGCACCTTCAGAGACTAGCAAAGCCTCTGTGGTCTCCCTAACAAGACCAACCCCAACTAAATTACCAAAAGTGAGCCCAGCTACTCCCTTGGATTGGCTATTAGTAGGTTTGCTCCCACCACCACTGCTATTACTAGGGGCACTAGAATTTGAGGTAGGGGTTGTGGTAGTGGGAGGTTTGGTGTTTTTCTTTGGACAACTGGCATCAGTTGTCCAATGCCCTTTGACTTTACACAAATAACACCAAGGCTTTTTAACTTGATTTGAAGAGGATTTGGACCCACCACCCCCACTAGAGGATTTTTATGGGCCTGATGAAGACTCATTTTTACTTTTGTCCCCACCCTTGTCAGAAGACTTCTTCTTGCCATCCTTGTCACCCCCTGTATGAACTTTTCTGTTCACTCTTGTTTTGACCCATTTGTCTGCCTTCTTTCCCAATTCTTGGGGAGAGGTCAGATCTGAGTCCATTAGATATTGGTGTAACAAGTCAGACACACAGTTATTCAGAATATGATCTCTCAGAATAAGATTATACAGGCTTTCATAGTCAGAAACGTTACTGCCATGCAACCACCCCTCAAGGCCTTCACTGAACAGTCAACAAAGTCTATCCAGTCTTGTGAGGACTCTTTTCTGGTGTCTCTGAACTTAATCCTATATTGTTCAGTGGTTAAGCCAAATCCATCCAAAAGTGTATCCTTCAAAACTGCAAAATTGTTAGCATCACTTTCTCTAACAGTAAGGAGCCTATTCCTACCCTTTCCATTGAAAGATAGCCACAATATAGCAGCCCGCTGCCTTTGAGGGACCCCCTGTACCATACAGGCCCTCTCAAGTGCAGCAAACCACTTGTTGATGTCATCCCCCTCCTTGTAAGGGGGAACTATCTTGTGCAGATTCCTGGAATCATGCTTTTCTAACAGGATTACTATCAGGAATACTGCTATTGCTGCCACCATGGGGTCCTAACCCCAATCTCTGTCTCTCCTTCTCCAGGTCTAGGGATTCCCTAGCTAGAGCCAGCTGTTGCTGTTTAAGCTTCAGTCTGGTCTCTTCCACTCTCAACCTTTTGAGTTCCCTTTTATAACATGTTGTCTTCAGGGTGGGTGGGTTGGGAATGCTTGGACACAGAAGATAAATTGGAAACAACAGAGGGAGATCTGTCCCTAACTGACTGGACTCTAACAACCTGGCCTCCAGGAATAAAAACACCCCTACTATGATGGGAGTCTCTATTACTACCAGCATTACTAGGTGGTCTACTAGGGGGCAGATTTGGAACAGAACCCTCCCCACCTTCCTCAAGGTGATCCCCTGAGTCAGAATGGGAGCCATCTATTAACTTCTCATTTGAAGTGCCTGCTTGGGACTCATCATTCACAATAAGCATGTTATATAGAAACTCTTTTGTGGGGTTCTTTCCTATCACTAAACCTCTATCTAAGCAGAGCCTACTTAGGCTCTTGTAATTCAAATTGTCATAAGTAGTATTGACCATTTTAAGAGCAGACTCTACATCAGACATGATAAAGGAAGGTTTAGAGACAGTGAGAAGAAAAAAAGAGTTTCAGAACTTTTTAAAGAACAGAGAAAAAAAACTTTTTCTATCTTTTTGGAAACTTTTAGAAGTTTTAAAGTACTTTTCAGCACTTAGTAGAAAGTTTAAGAGGAGAAAAACAAAACTTTTTGATTAGGTGTACATACACTGAACTTGCTTTGTATATTATTCTCTTATGAAAAGTACACAATGACAAAGTGGTAAGTAGTTACAAGTACTTATCGCACCGCTGCACAACCAATGTAGCAGGCTGGCCTGGCTTGTAGTGTGTACCAGAGGTACTTACACCTTGTTCCAGGTCCAATTATCCCTTATTAGTGTAGAAGAGGTGTTTTTAGCAGCTTAGGCTGATAGAAGGTAGGCTTAGGCCTACCTTCTATCAGTTTAGGCCGAACTAGGAGACATGTAAAGTTCCTACTATACCAGTGGTGTCATATGCACAATATCATAATAAAACACAATACACAGAAGTACTAAAATTAAGGTACTTCATTTTTATGACAATATGCCAAAAGTATCTCAGTGAGTACCCTCAGTATGAGGGTAAGATATATACACAAGATGAATGTACACAAACCAAAACTATGCAGGTAATAGCAAAAGGAAGTAATGCAAGCAATGTAAAATTACAGTAGATTGCAATTGGAGCACATAGGTATAGGGGCAACACAAACCATATACTCCAAAAGTGGAATGCGAACCACGACTGGACCCCAAACCTATGTGAGCTTGTAGAGGGTCGCTGGGACTGTAAGAAAACAGTGAGGGTTAGAAAAATAGCCCACCACAAGACCCTGAAAGGTAGGTGTAAAGTGCACCTACTACCCCCAGAGAGCACAGAAGTCGTGATAGGGGGATTCTGCAGAAAGAACAAACACCAGCAATGCAACAACAGTGGATTTCCAGACCTGAGTACCTGTAAGACAAGGGGACCAAGTCCAATAGTTGCGACAATGTCGAGAGTGGGCAGGAGCCCAGGAAATGCCAGCTAAGGGTGCAAGGAAGCTGCCACCTGTTGGAAGAAGCTTGGAGTTCTGCAAGAACGAAGAGGACTAGGAACTTCCCCTTTGGAGGATGGATGTCCCACGTCGTGAAGAAGCTTGCAGAAAGACCGCAAACAAGCCTTGCTAGCTGCAAGGGTCGCGGTTAGGGTTTTTGGATGCTGCTGTGGCCCAGGAGGGACCAGGATGTCACCACTTGGATGAGGAGACAGAGGGGGCACCCAGAAAGTCAGAGAGCCCTCACAGAAGCAGGCAGCACCCACAGAAGTACCTGAACAGGCACTTGGAAGAAGAGTAAACCAGAGTCAACGCAAAGTCACAAAAGGGAGTCCAATGACGCCGGAGGACAGCTCAGAAGGTTGTGCACTGCAGGTTAGAGTGTCGGGGACCCAGGCTTGGCTGTGCACAAAGGAAATCCTGGAAGAGTGCACAGGAGCCAGAGCAGCTGCAAATCACGCGGAATCCAGCAACGCAGTCTAGCATGGGGAGGCAAGGACTTACCTCCACCAAACTTGGACTGAAGAGTCACTGGACTGTGGGAGTCACTTGGATAGAGTTGCTGAGTTCCAGGGACCACGCTCGTCATGCTGAGAGGGGACCCAGAGGACCGGTGATGCAGTCTTTTGTTGCCTGCGGTTGCAGGGGGAAGATTCAGTCGACCCACAGGAGATTTCTTCAGAGCTCCTGGTGCAGAGAGGAGGCAGGCTACCCCCAGAGCATGCACCACCTGGAAACAGTTGAGAAAGCCGGCAGGATGAAGCGATACAAGGTTGCTAGTAGTCGTCTTGCTACTTTGTTGCAGTTTTGCAGGCGTCCTGAGAAGTCAGCGGTCAATCCTTTGGCAGAAGGTGAAGAGGGAGATGCAGAGGAACTCTGATGAGCTCTTGCATTCGTTATCTGAAGAATTCCCCAAAGCAGAGACCCTAAATAGCCAGAAAAGGAGGTTTGGCTACATAGGAAGTAGGATTGGCTACCAAGAGAGGTAAGAGCCTATCAGAAGGAGCTTCTGACGTCACCTGCTGGCACTGGCCACTCAGAGCAGTCCAGTGTGCCACAAACACCTCTGTTTCCAAGATGGCAGAGGTCTGGGACACACTGGAGGAACTCTGGGCACCTCCCCTGGGAGGTGCAGGTCTGGGGAGTGGTCACGCCCCTTTCCTTTGTCCAGTTTCGTGCCAGAGCAGGGCTGGGGGATCCATAAACCGGTGTAGATTGGCTTATGCAGAGATGGGCACCATCTGTGCCCATCAAAGCATTTCCAGAGGCTGGGGGAGGCTACTCCTCCCCAGCCTTCACACCTATTTCCAAAGGGAGAGGGTATTACACCCTCTCTCAGAGGAAATCCTTTGTTCTGCCTTCCTGGGCCAGGGCTGCCTGGACCCCAGGAGGGCAGAAACCTGTCTGAGGGGTTGGCAGCAGCAGCAGCTGCAGTGGAGACCCCGGAAAGGCAGTTTGGCAGTACCCGGGTTCTGTGCTAGAGTCCTGGGGGATCATGGAATTGTCCCCCCAATGCCAGAATGGGATTGGGGTGACAATTCCATGATCTTAGACATGTTACATGGCCATGTTCGGAGTTACCATTGTGACGCTGTACATAGGTAGTGACCTATGTACAGTGCACACGTGTATAGTGTCCCCGCACTCACAAAGTCCGGGGAATTTGCCCTGAACGATGTGGGGGCACCTTGGCTAGTGCCAGGGTGCCCACACACTAAGTAACTTTGCACCCAACCTTCACCAGGTGAAGGTTAGACATATAGGTGACTTATAAGTTACTTCAGTGCAGTGGTAAATGGCTGTGAAATAACGTGGATGTTATTTCACTCAGGCTGCACTGGCAGGTATGTGTAAGAATTGTCAGAGCTCCCTATGGGTGGCAAAAGAAATGCTGCAGCCCATAGGGATCTCCTGGAACCCCAACACCCTGGGTATCTCAGTACCATATACTAGGGAATTATATGGGTATACCAGTGTGCCAATGCGAATTGGTAAATTTAGTCACTAGCCTGTTAGTGACAAATCTGGAAAGCAGAGAGAGCATAACCACTGAGGTTCTGTTTAGCAGAGACTCAGTGAGACAGTTAGGCATCACACAGGGAACACATACAGGGCACATACTTATGAGCACTGGGGCCCTGCCTGGCAGAGTCCCCATGACACATAGACTAAAACAACATATATACAGTGAAATATGGGGGTAACATGCCAGGCAAGATGGTACTTTCCTACAAGGGGGATAAATTCTGTCCCCAACATACCTATATATAGACCTTAGGGGATTGTACAGCGCAATTAGCTGATCTGAAAGCCCTACTAATGGCACTAGAACATACAGATCTGACACAGTTCACACTGATTGTTTGTGATTCATATTATTGCGTCCAGTCTTTTAATGAATCCCTGCATTACTGGTGCTTGAATGAGTTCAGAGACTCGAAAGGCAACACCATGAAACACCGATTACTGTGGGGGAAGGTAGCGTACCTGAAAGTGACGCTACCCAAAGTCCATGTTGTGCATACAGTTGGACACTAGCTCGTTGGGATACACGTTGCTGGAAACACTTTGGCTGATGAAGCCGCAAAGTCGGCAGTGGCAGTTGCCACTGTAGCTGGAGTGACTCGTTCGAGTTCCAAACCAGACACAGACATTTTGGCTGCCATAAAAGCTTTGGTTGATGGTACGCCATATCCTAAAGGATTTCCTTATAAATTCCAATACTTGATGGGAAGTATGCTGAACGCTGAAGTTAAAATTCCAGGCATAGGCATACACGACATCCCCAATAAAGATGTAAGACCACAATTGATTAAAGCAGCGCATGAGGGGGTGGCATCTGCACATGCTGGCGTGGCTGCTAAAATTTCACTCTTGTAGGCCCGTTATTGGTGGCCTGGTCTCTATAAAGAGACTGAGCAGTATGTCCTTTGTTGTGACATCTGTCAACAAATTAAAGTTTCCACAGCTAAGCGCCCGCCGCAGACACCCCTCTTAATCTCAAATAGACCATTACAATATGTGTACTTGGATCATAGCGGTCCACTAACACCGGATAGTGCATGTAAATATATACTAGTCGCTGTTGATTCTTGCTCCAGATTTGTGTGGGTGTGGCCACAATGCTCGGCTGACGCTCTGACTGTTATTAAAGATTTGGGAGTCTTTGTCGGTACATGTGCAGTTGTGGCATTCCATTTGGACCAGGGCCCTGCTTTTGCCTCAAGGGCATTCAGGGACACCATGGCTTCGTTGGGGGTCCAGCTCCAGTACTCGTCTCCATTTCATCCCAAGGGAAATTCTGTCATGGAGCAATTAAACCACGATTTAAAGCAATCCTTAACAGCCAGAGTCTTAGGTACGGGTCGTAGTTGGCTAATCCACTTGTATGGAATTCAGAGAGCACTAAATAACCTGCCTAGAAGGTCCCTGGGGGGTCGTACTTCATATGAGTGCCTGTTCGGAACACAAATGTTTGTTACGGATCTTGATGGTCCTGGGGTGGAGGCGGCAGAAACACCTTTTGACATAAATGATTGTGTCACTGTTTTACAGGAATTACAGCAGTTCCGTGAAGATAACTCTTCTAAAAGTGCTGCCTCCACAGGAATTAAGGATGTGCCTGTAAGACCTACCGGCTGGATTCCCAGGGTTGGGGATCTTTTGTGTGAAAGGGTCACAGTGAAAAAAGAATTTGGCCCCTCTTATCGAGCACCAGTCCCTGTGTTGGGGATGCACGGAACTAGAACTGTTATTCTACCACCGTTGCCGGGTGCCAAAGAAAATCGCTTTGTTTTTATTAACAATGTCAAGTTACAACATATGGCCGATTCTACACAGCCGACCAAGAGGAACGTCCAGTAGTTCGTGAATCCCTCTCACTACTGGAGAAGAAGTTCTGTTTCAAGTTATCTATACTAACACTGATGCCTCTCCGAGCTTGGGGAGGGTGGATGGTGATGATCTTGCATTGGTCCACTAACAATGAGCAACTTAGAAACATTTGATCAAGTCACTATGACTACAAATGTGACGGATGGTGCTGTCTACAGTGTCCCACCACGGGAAACACCAACTCCTACATTAACTACGGCAACGCCTTTTGCACGAACTGCCTCTGGTTACTTTGCCGACAACAACGATGGTCTATCGGACTCGTTTGCCTCTTCAACTGCTGACCTGTCAGGTCCACATAAGCTGATACATTGGCTTAAAGATACGTCAGTGGCTTTTATTGACTGTCTTAGCATTTTTTCTTTAGATTGGGTTTGTCATTACCTTTTTTCTGTTAATACATGGTCATTTCCTTCGTGAGAGATCAGAGGTTGAACAGGTGGAGGAGTTATTGAAAACACATTTTTCATCACATAAGGTTCGAAGAGACTTGTCCTTTGTGAACATTTCTGCAGTGCCAATTCCAGATGGAATTGTGTGGGATAAAGTAATGTTTGATATATACGGCCCCACTGAAATAATTCAAATACCGTACGTGTTACAGTTATCCATGAATGATATAGTTATACCAGGCATTGTATCTGATGATTGGGATGTGAAAACAGTTGATTCAATGATGACAGACTTACAATATTATACTGTCTATGAAAATGAGGATGTTTACCAGTTTAAAGACAATTATGGTGACATGTTTTGCTATAATTATTATGGGCACCACTTCATACATAAAGCAAGCAGTCCAAAAACGATATTTGATTATACGCAATGGGAACATTGCCCAACTCCCCCGCAAGGGAGTTAAAAAAATTATTTTGAAAAATTTGCGTATTTTTCTGGGCATCTTCAAAAAAATGCTGAGTCATATTATTTTAAGATAACTCGACTAGGGATAAACAAATGTTTTTTTTTTTTTTTTTTTTAGTCCTCATTCACCCTAGGCAGTGCATAGAGCTCCCTTTGCTTGTCAACCGACACATGGGAAGTTACTTTCGGCCAGGGGTTACCCTCTCTTCTCGACCAATCCTTAGACTATTTTAAGTCCCCAAGGATTTCAGAGTAGGGTGTGTAATCATCAGACCAATAACACAAAACCATATCAATTTCAACAAACAATAAAAATAAGAGTAAAGTTACAGCCCTCAGTGATCTATTTTCCAATCCAACAGTGGTGCCCAGAAATCCACTCGCGCCTTATCTTTCCCCCCTATAGCTTGATCCAAATCTGCTATACTTAATATATCTCTAAGCCATTCTGCATATCCTGGCGGAGCCATCGACATCCATTTCCTGCATATTTCTCGTCTCCCCGACACTACTGCATAGAATATTAACTTTTTCTCTCTCACCGTAACAGGCCGTCCCAACCAATCCTGGGTTTGCCCAAAAATTATCAACCTTAAGGAGGCCTCTATTCTCTGTTTCAGAATACTCGAAATAGCTTCACATACTTCTTCCCAAAAGTGACGAACATCCAAGTATTCCCAAAACATATGAATATCAGTAGCTTGGGCCACCCCACATTTTGTACAGTTCACCCCCTGGCCTCCTTTCATTTTAGATAATTTATGTGGGGAAATGTAAGCTCTATGCAGCGTGTAATAATGATTTTTCTTTAGCGCAGCGGGTTTCACTGTACCATGGAGCAGCGCTAATGACTCCTTCCACCACCTTTCAAGCAGTTCTTCCGGAAAACAATCTCCCCACAGTTTTGCAGGAAGGTCAAAATCACCATCTACCCCTTCCAGGATCCCCCAGGACCAAGCTGACACTTTGTGGGGCCTATTAAAGGGCACAGGATAATCACATCCAAAGGGTTGTTCTTACCCACACCTTCCTTAATCCCTTTGGCCCATTCTCTAACTTGCAAATATTTCCACCTAGACAGGGCTCCTCTCGTTAGTAACACTAATTCTTCCCATGAAAGCAGGTCTCCTTCAAAAAACAACTCTCCCCAGTGCTCTACTCCCGCCTGTTTTAACGGTAACGCTAGTATATCTTGAAAACATTCTGGAGTACCCGGGGAATCCCAAATAGGTGCATTGGAATTATAGTAGGTTAGTTTTACTAATCGTCTGATCCGATACCAACATTCCGCTAGGCTCGCATAATTTTCAGCCTTATCTTCTTGTAGAATTTGGGGTCCCCAAATTTAAAAATAAAGTTTGCTGACGCACCCTTAATATTAGAAGCCATTGTTTTGAACATTAGACCAACTGTTGTAGAGTCCGATGTAGAAAAAATTCTGAAGTTTTTTAAAAGGAAAGCCCAAGCATAATACTGCAAATCCGGTAATGCCAAACCTCCCTTTTGGTTACGCCGCCTCAACTTTCTCCTTGAGATTCTAACCCCCTTAGAGTTCCAAATAAAATCGCTTATTAGGCACTGCATTTTTTCTATATATTTTTTCTGCATGGGGAGTGGAGAAGTTGAAAACAAAAAATTCCATTTTGGGAGAATAGACATTTTTACCAAGTTAACCCTGCCTATAATAGACAAAGGGAGATGGGTCCAGCCTTTTAATAGGCCCTTGCATTCCAGCAGTAATTTAACCTGATTCCTCTCTACTAGTTGATCAATATTTTGAGGTATCAAAATTCCCAAATATCTGATTTCCTTCTTACAATGGACTGATTTATAATCCATATTCCATGCCATTATCTTTGTTTTATCTACATTCACCTGATACCCTGAAATCTTGCCAAATTCTTCCGCAAGCCTGATAGCCTCAGGGAATGCCGTTGAAAGATTATCAGTAAAAAGCAAAAGATCGTTTGCATACAGAGATAATTTTTTCTCCCAGCCCTGACAACGGAAAGGGGAAATCACCCTGTTTCGCCGAATCTTTCTTGCAAAAGGCTCCATATATAAATTAAACAGTACAGGAGATAACGGGCAACCCTGTCTAGTACCCCTTGCAATACCATTTGGGCCGGTAAGATTCCCATTCACTAATATTCTGGCGGTGGGGGCCTTATAGATTTGATTTACTACCCCACACACATTAGTTCCCAGATTAGCCTTCCTTAACAGAAACTTTAGATAGTCCCAATTTACCTGATCGAAGGCTTTAGCTGCATCAATTGTAATAATCCCCAAAGGGGAATCGAGTGATACCGCAAGGTCTATTGCCCCAATCAATTCGTAAGTCAACTCGTGGAGGTATCTACCTTTTGAAAAGCCCTTCTGATCTGAGTGTATTAAGTTATTTGCAACTTTATTTAGTCTGTCCGCTATAATTTTAGAAAATAGCTTATAATCATTATTCCAAAGTGAGATAGGTCTGTAAGATGCACGGTTAGTCGGGTTTTTACCCGGCTTCAAAATCAACGTAATAACCGCTTCATTCCAAGAGAGAGGCATATCTATCTCATTAGAAAAGATTCTACCGAATAATTCCAACAAAATCGGGCTTATAAGGTCCCTTAAAGCTTTATACACCTCCACCGGGATACCGTCGGGGCCCGGAGCTTTCCCGTCTTTGCCCCCGCTAGGGCCGCCCTTACCTCTTCAGCTGTAATAGGGCCATTTAACCATTCCCGAGTTTGTTGCGAAATCTGTGGCAAGGTATCTTGAGCTAGCCAGTTTTCTATCCACTTTACTTGCCCATCCACATGTTCCGTATACAGGGATACATAAAAATCTTGAAACCCACGTTCAATATCCTCCCTATATATCAGTTTTTCACCTGTATCCTCGATCATTATTTCCTTAATCTGGCTCCTAACCAGATCAGATTTGGCTTTCCAAGCTAACAGCTTCCCTGAATTTTCCCCATATTCAAAATGCCTTAACTTGCTGACCTCCCATCTTTTTGCAATGCGTGCCTGCAAAATATCAGCCAGTTGCGATCTTAATTCAGCCAATTCCACTCTTCCAGTCTCCTCCTCCTGTGACCCAATCCCTCTACCAACCAACACTTCGGTTTTTAACAGCATCTCCTGCTCTAAAGCCGTTATTTTATCTCTAAACACTTTATATTTGTAGCATGCTATACTTTTGAGTACCCCTCGTATTACCGCCTTAAAAGAATCCCAGACCACTGATAATGGTGCCGACACTATGTTAAAGAAGGCCTCGGATTCCCTACGTACATACAGCAAGACGTCTTCCTCTAATAATAGTGCATGCTCCAATGTCCATCTTCTAACCTGCCTTCTCTGTGGAGCAGACAAATGCAGGATTACTGCCGCATGGTCCGACAAATGTGGCGGCAGATACTCGACTTCTTCAACGTTTTCCAACAAGCTTTCATCAACTAAGAAATAATCGATACGTGACGCGTGGCTATATTTCTTATTAAAAAAGGAGAAGGCTCTAGCCTCCCCTTTCTTCTTCCGCCAAATATCACACAGACCTTGGTCTTTCATCATTCTCTTTAAAAAACATTGCGCTTTGGGTGTACACAAAGACCTACAAGAATCAGACCTATCCAATCTATTGTCCAGAACCACATTAAAGTCACCCGCCATAATAACTGAATCTGAGAATCCAATAAGCTGAGAGAATACTTTCTTTAAAGGTACGCTATCGTCGCAGTTTGGGCCGTAATAGCCAACCAGAACTAAGGACATTTCATTCACCTGTACTTTTACTATAATCCACCGACCAGCTTGATCTGTCTTTATTTCGAAGATTTCTGGTCTGACTTGAAATCCTTGCTTAATTAAAATGGCTACCCCCCTTGTATGGAAATTGTGGGAGGTGCAAAAACACATTTGCACCCACTTTTGAGTGCTAAATAGCTCTTTACACTCGTCCTCCGCCAAATGAGTTTCCTGCAAAATTAGAATTTGCGCCGGGGAATCCTTTAAATATTGAAGAATTCTGTTTCGTCTCGACTTAGTTCTCAACCCATTAATATTCCACGAGAGAAGTTTTATCATAAGCTTTCCCTCCCCCTGGCCCATGCCGATTTTAGTAATTTAAAATTAACCCACCACCCCACCGCCTAGGTGAACGAGAAAAATTTCTGACCTTATCCCCAAAACCTCACCCCCTTGTAGCCCCCCCTCCCTAACCCCTCCCAAGGAGAACCCCCCCACTATGTCAGCCACCATGGGCCTGATTTTAGAGTGCCCTGCCTACCTGGGGGGCACAAAATTCAAGAACTTATTACAAATATTACACATGATCGGCCTGTTCTTTCCTAATAGCATCTAACAATTCATCTGCCTTATCTATCTCTCTTATGTTATACATTTTGTTATTATGCATTATTCGTAAAAAAGCTGGGAATTTCAATTGAGCCGTGGCTCCAAGTTTTTTTAATTCATCTAGCCTTTTTCCCAGCTCCCACTGCCTGTCCATAGTGATTTTAGATAAGTCAGATCTGATCTCAAAAGTCACATTATCCATCTTTAATGCCTTCTGTTGTAACGCCTTAGTCAACATTTTCTCTTTTAGATGATAAGTTAATAAATTAACTAAAATTTTCCTTGGTCTTGTACTATTGGGCCACCTCGTGAAGGGATCCCGGTGGACTCTCTGAATGTCTCTTTCGATCTCTTCATTACTTTCCTCCAGCTCACAGACCGATTTGATTAGTGAAACAACGTATGACTTAAGATTTACTCCTTCTGCTCCTTCCGGAACTTTTAACAATTTAAGTTGTTCCTACGTGAGTGGTTTTCCAGATGCTCGATCCTAACTTGTAAGCCTTGTTCTTTTTCACTCAGGCCTCGAATTTCATCTTTGTGGAGCTTCAACTCCTCCTTTATCCCCCCCACTGTTTCCTCTAAAGTCTGGATCCTCTCCATCAAATTATCAATTTTTTTTTCCAATACCTCGCAAGCTTCTCGAATTTCGCCTTGATTGCACTCCGAACTTGCGAACCCTTTCTTTATATCCTCCGATATGGAGAGGATCACTTCCTCCATAGAGGGGGTATGCCTCAGATCTGGGGGGGTACTAATGACTTGTACTACTTGGCCTAATTCTTTTTGTTGTGGAGTGGGCAACATATCACCTTGACATATCATATCAGCACCGATGCCAGCTTGTGTATTCTCGTACAAGGGTGAATTTGCAAATAAGAGAGAAAAACCTTCTCCGGCCTCCTTGCCAGCAACTGTACCACTTCCAACGTCTTTAATCACAAAAGTATCCATTTTCCCTTGCCCAGGCACTAGCACAATATCCTCTGGCCCAGCCCTAAAGTAAGACCTTAAAGAGGGTGTCAGTCTATGTTTTATTTTTGTTCTTCCTTCAATCCCTTCTCTTTTTTTTTTTTGGGCAGTTCGCCAGAGCCGGGGTTTTTCCCTTTCCTTTCAGCTTCCCTAGGCTATTACTGGCCACCGGAGCCCATCTGTCCCCAGTTATATCCAACTCCTGCCCCCCTACCTGCCATAAGCTGAAGGAGGGCTGGGGCGGGGAGGAGCTCTTCTCCTCCTCTCGAGCCTTGCCTGAGGCTCCAGCACGAGCTACTTTCTCGCTGGCTCTTCTTGGTACGTCTAAAGAAGCGCATATAACCGCGCTACCAAGCTCCCGGGATGTCTTCCCGGGAGCCTTGCCGGTGCTGGCGTTTATGGGATTCCCCCGAAGGGGAATCCTTGCCGATCCTCTGCGCGCCCGGCGGAGCTCCAGTGCGGCACGTCCCCAGTGCCGGAGTCTCCCGCCGGGTGCCTCTTCTGGATTGCAGCGTGAGCGGCTCTCCGGGAATGGCGCTTCCTCCCAACACATTCGGCCGATCCTCTCCACGTGAGTGCCACGCCCCCCAGGTACGGCAGACGTCACGTCTAGCAAGCTGCGGCCGTGACAGCCCTAACGCAGCCCGCCATGTCCTCCAGGGATAAACAAATGTTGTTGACCAACACGAAATGTATATATTCGGACTCCTTTGTTTCTCAGTTATCAATTGAAGGTTATGAATATTGGTCAAAAACTGTTGATTTGAAAAGTGTTTGGGGAACAAAAAATTGGCTGATCAAGGGTAGAGAAACATTGTTTAGAGCATGTCTCATCCCTGTTCAAATGATTTTTTTTTAAATGAAACAGTACAACAAACCAGTTGCTTAGGCTTAGCTACAATCAGAGAATTAAACATGCCCAGCATACCTGCCCCTGCAAAATTTAATAACTGGCAAAAGTACACAAATGCAACTTTTGGTGAGCTTAATGAATGGGTCCAGAATGGTACATTTGACACTTCACTGACACGTCCTTGGGGGTAGTTATTGTGGCCAATAGATACCAACGGGTGTCATTGTCGTTTTGTCACCTCCTCGGGGGGTTTCCAAACGAGTAGGTCAGACCCTCGCTATATATCACCAGAACATGCTGAAATAATTACAACATATAGGCCCTCATTACAACATTGGCGGTAAAAGCCGCTTACTGCCGTGGGGAAGACCGCCAACCCACCGCCGTGGCAGCGGAATTCAGCCACGGTCATTATGACCCACTGCTCGGAATCCGCCAAAATTCAGACACCCACACAAGTATGCCACACCAAAGGTCAGTGATAAATTGGCAAAAACAAAACCTCCACCATCACGCCAACAGAAATACGCCCACACTATCACGACACACGTATCCACACGGCGGTAATTCAACCGCAGTATTCCATTGGCGGTACACACCGCTGCGCTCAAAATACACACACGTTTACAAAACACTACCACATTGGACAATTCGAAATACACACACCTGATACACATACACACACCACTCCCACACACCCATTACAATATAAAACACATCACCCACAAACCCCTACGACAAAATTACAGAGAGAAGGCCAGAGAAAGACACTACAAACAACTACCAAGCATCCACAGGCACACAATACCATCACCCACATAACTTCCACGCACCTCACACAACACACCACTAAATATCACCCTACTTATCACTACACACACTACCCCACACATCACCCACAGTACCCCATGGCATGGCAAAGACACCCCAGGTTCTCTGAGGAGATCAGGGTCATGGTGGAGGAAATCGTCCGGGTAGAGCCACAGCTATTCGGATCACAGGTGCAGCACACCTCCATTGCAAGGAAGATGGAGCTATGGTAAGGAATAGTGGACAGGGTCAACGCAATGGGACAGCTCCCAAGAAATAGGGATGACATCAGGAAGAGGTGGAACAACCTATGGGGGAAGGTGCGTTCCGTGGTCTCAAGACACCACATCGCGGTACAGAGGACTGGCGGCGGACCCCCACCTCCTCCCCCACAACTAACAACATGGGAGGAGCAAGTCTTGGCGATTCTGGATCCTGAGGGACTTGCAGGAGTAGATGGAGGAATGGACTCTGGTAAGTCAAATCTTTACCATTACATCCCCCACCCTACTTGCATGCTATCACATACCCCCACCCTCACCCTCACCCCCATCACTCCAACTCCTCACAAATGTCCCAACATCACAAACCACACATCCTAACACCAAGCCCTGAAAGCAACACCAAAGCACGGACACCCATCACCAAAGCATGGCCACTACACATACCCATACACCCCTCTAAACCACCATCACACAAGGACCCACACAGGAATGCAAGTACTGGGGTACAGGGCCACCCACCCATTGCACACCATGGCACACACAGATGTAATAAACATCCTTTTATACCCCTGCAGGACCCCTACCCAACGTCACCGGACAGGAGGGTCCACACATGTCCACACCACCAACAGAAGAGGCCCACAGTGATGACAGCAGCTCCATCCAACTGGATCTAGATGACCAGCCCGGCCCATCTGGGACCTCTGGACAGTCGGTTCCTCTGACACAGTCACAGGCCACCACAGAGCTTCCCCCTCTGGAAACACCAGCACAGCATCCACCCAGCGGGCCCATACCTCTGTCCCCAGGACACGTAAATCAGCAGTGTGTCCACCACTACAGGGAACCCAGGCTAACCCACCACCCCAACAACAACAGGGACCTGGGGGCAGTGGCAGTGGGCACACGGTCCAGGGGATGGAGGCACAGGAACACAGGGGAACTGGGAGGGCTGCTGTGTGACAGGGGGAGGACAGGCCAAGGGAACCCACTCTCCACGAGGCCCTCTCCAACATCATGGGAGCCTACCACCATTCCCAGGAGACGATGGCAACAGTACTGGACAAGTTTCAGGAGACCCAGCGCCTGCAGGAGGAGCAGTATTTGGGCTTCAGGGAGGAACTCAGATCCATCAATTCCACCCTGGGCACCATCGTAGGGGTGCTGAAGGAAGTCCTCAACACCAGGAGGGACACTGTGGCACAACAAGGGGCCCCTGACACTAGCCTGGACGATGAACTGCCCACCACCTCCACCGGCGCTAGTGGATAGGAGGCACCACCACAGGACCACCACGCCAGCACCCCACCCCCTGCAGAGGGAGAACCACCCCGCAAACGGTCCCTGAGATCCAGGATAAAGACAGAGAACGATTCCAAGACCCCGCCAAGAAATGAGACCACCCTGAATGTCATCCTTCTGTCCCACCTTGTCACCCTGTCCATCCTCAAACTGCCCCAGCTCCACTTCCTATGCCCATTTGGGCAATACACCTGTGAGACTAATAGACTGGACTCTGCCATGGACATTCCTCCACCATCACCCCTCACCATTTTACAACCCCCTCCAATATTGAACACTGAAATAAACACCCTTAAAGCACAAAACAATCTGGAGACTGTCTGTGAATTCAAAATAGTGTTAGCAATTACAGTGAAACATGCTCTTTCAATTGTAATGTCAACATACCTATGTCACACAGCTCTAGTCCATGAGGAAACATAGCAGATGTCACACAGTGGGACCCACATCTTTGAAATCGTAAGGGAAAGTGACAACTCAGTGACCATACACTGGGTGAAAACGACAGACAGTAGAGAGGTAGTAGTGTTAAAGTACATGTAGTAGGCAGGTTTGTATTCTTACCTGTGTCTCAGTGGAAGTATTGCAGGATAACCGAGTTCCTGTTGTCGATGTCCTCTTCTTCTGCTTCCTCGTCTTCACTGTCCACAGGCTCCACAGCTGCCACAACACCGCCATCTGGACCATCCTCCTGCAGAAAAGGCACCTGTCGTCGCAAAGCTAAGTTGTGTAGCATACAGCAGGCCACGGTGATCTGGCACACCTTCTTTGGTGAGTAGAATAGGGACCCACCTGTAATATTGAGGCACCTGAACCTCGTCTTCAGGAGGCCGAAGGTCCGCTCTATAATCCTCTGAGTCTGCCCATGGGCCTGATTGTAGCGTTCCTCTGCCCTTGTCCTGGGATTCCTCACTGGGGTCAGTAGCCATGACAGGTTGGGGTAACCAGAGTCACCTGCAAATGGCGAGGGCAACTGTTAGACACACACTAACCTGTAGGGATATCCCCAGACCCAGACAACCATTCCCACTGACTTGCTTCCAGGTGCTCACCTAATAGCCACACACGGTGCCTCTGGAGTTGACCCATCACATAAGGGATGCTGCTATTCCGCAGGATGTAAGCGCCATGCACTGAGCCAGGGAATTTGGCATTCACATGGGAGATGTACTGGGCTGCCAAACACACCATCTGCACATTCATGGAATGATAACTCTTCCGGTTTCTGTACACCTGTTCACTCCTGCGGGGGGTACCAAAGCCACATGTTTCCCATCAATGGCACCTATGATGTTGGGGATATGTCCCAGAGCATAGAAGTCACCTTTCACTGTAGGCAAATCCTCCACCTGAGGGAAAACGATGCAGCTCTGCATGTGTTTCAGCAGGGCAGACAACACTCTGGACAACACGTTGGAACACATAGGCTGGGACATCCCTGATGCTATGGCCACTGTTGTTTGAAATGACCCACTTGCAAGGAAATGGAGTACTGACAGCACCTGCACTAGAAGGGGGATTCCTGTGGGATGGCGGATAGCTGACATCAGGTCTGGCTCCAGCTGGGCACACAGTTCCAGGATTGTGGCACGATCAAGCCTTTAGGTGATGATCACATGTCTTTCCTCCATTGTCGACAGGTCCACCAGCGGTCTGTACACTGGAGGATGCCGCCATCTCCTCACATGTCCCAGCAGACGGTGCCTATGAAGGACAACAGCAAGCACAGAGTCAACCAACTCAAAGGTGCGTACCCAAAGCTTACACAGAACACGAATCATAATCCGAAATTTGGCCTGTATGAGTGTTGAGGCAAGGCCTAGGTATGTGTGACACAGTTAAAAATAAAGCCATGTGGGCCCCTGAAATGGCGGCTGCCTGACCTGTAAAGTGGGACAATGGGATGTGAGGTAACTGCGCTGGCATTGTACACTGTCGCGGTAGGCGGTCGAAGACCACAGCGCATTTCTGCATTGGTTAACATTGGACCCTATAGGTCCTAGGAGCCAATGACGATGTACGGCGGCGGTGACGGTACGCACCCCCTCGGACGTGAAAGCCATTTTCTATCTGTTCAATCACTCGATACCTGATCTTCGACAGGAGAGGACCTACACTGCAAGTGCTGCTGTGACCTCGGTCTGGAAGAGACAATGGCTCGGGCGTCTGGGGAAAGGGCCCCTGCCTTCACATCGGAGGAGTTGGAGAAACTCGTGGATGGGGTCCTTCCCCAGTACACACTACTCTACGGTCCTCCAGACAAACAGGTAAGTACACTGGGAGCATGCTGTATGGGCTATGCCTGTGTGCAGTGGGGTGGATGAAAGATGGGGGTGGGGGATTGAGGCGTGCATGAAACGAAGGTGAGTGCTTGTGCCACATGGCAAGGGTAGGGATGTGGGCCAATGACTGTGATGGTGCAGTTGGTAATAACTTTTCTTTTTCCCCTGTACAATTCATGTAGGTCAGTGCCCACCAGAAGAAGGATATTTGGCATGCCATCGCCAAGGACGTCCGCACCCTGGGGGTCTACCACAGACGGAGAACCCACTGCCGTAAGAGATGGGAGGACATTTGCCGCTAGAGCAAGAACATGGCGAAGGCCCAGCTGGGGATGGCCTCCCAACGTGGGAGGGATGCCGTCGCACCACGACCCACCTGATGTTCAGGATCCTTGCGGTGGCGTACCCGGAGTTGGATGGGAGCTTGAGGGCATCACAGCAGCCACAAGTGGGTGAATACACTCTCATTCTGCTGATTTTGCACGCAGTGGAGGTGTCTTGGTGGGGGAGGTGGGCTGTGGGTTTCCCTAGGCCAGGGCAAGTGTGCTAGTTAGGTCCCCTTGTTCTGGCAGACCCTGTGGCACCCTACCCCACCTGTGTACAGTGCCAAGTACACCTAGTCAGGCTCCTGTGACATCCAAGTGTGCAGATGTCGGCCATAGCCTTGTAGGCCATGTCCCAGGGATTGAGCAGTGGACCCAAGTGCGCGGTGTAGTGCAGGGGGTTTCTGTGTCTGTCGTGTCCGCCAACTGTAGCGGTAATGCCTGCACTCAACATGTCTTTCTTCTGTCGCCCCCACCCCCTTTTTGTGGTCTCCCTGTTCTTGTGTGCATTAGCATCATCAGGCGGAGGAGCAGTGGCACCGGAGCAGGAGGGAGCTGCATCCTACATGGCACTGGAGGGCGAGACAACAGACTCGGTATTCACTAGTGGGACGGAGGGTGAGGGGAGCTCTACGGCGGGGACCGGAGCTGAGACCAGTGATACGGACTCGTCCTCTGATGGGTGCTCTCTTGTGGTGGCGGCATCATCTGTGCCCCCTGCATCTACAGGTATAGCCACCACCCCACCTACCAGCACCGCCCTCCCAGCAGCCCCTCAGTCTTTGCCCCGTGCCCGCTCACCCAGGAAAGTGGGCATCACCTTCGCCCCAGGCACCTCAGGCCCTGCCCCAGTCACCCCTGCTGCCCTCAGTGAGGAGGCCATTGACCTCCTCAGGTCCCTCACTGTTGGGCAGTCTACCATTTTGAATGCCATCCAGGGTGTAGAAAGGCAGTTGCAACAAACAAATGCATTCCTGGAGGGCATTCATTATGGTCAGCGAGCTTTTTAGACTCTGGCCTCAGCACTGATGGCAGTTATTGTCCCTGTCTCTAGCCTCCCCCCTCCAACTTCCTCCATCCAGACCCAATCCCCTCTACCTCAGCCTATCCCAAGCACACCTTCAGACCACCATGCACACACGTCAACACACATGGGAAGCTCAGGCAAACATAAGCACCACACATCCCACAGGCACTCACGCAAGCATCACACACATCCAGACACACCAACATCCACTGCCTCCACTGTGTCCCCCTCCTCCTCGTCTCCCTCCTCCCTCCCAGTCTCGTCTCCACTCACACCTGCATGCAGTACATCTACAGCCACTACTTCCATCACCAGCACACACACCACCACACTCCGCTCACGTGCAGTCACCACCCCCACTACCATTCACACGTCCCCTTTGTCCTCTCCCAGTGTGTCTGTGATGCCACCTCCCAAGATAACAAATGCAGGCACACACCCACCCAACAGCCATCCACCTCACGAAAGCCTCCAGCGCATGCACCTTCACCCAAAGTCACCAAACGAACACCTTCTACAACCACAACCTCTTCCTCCACTCCCAAACCCCCTCCAGCTACCCGTCCCAGTGTTCCCAAGAAACTTTTCCTGTCCACCCTTGACCTCTTTCCCTCACCACCCCCACCCCGTCAGTCTCCTAGGGCCCGACTCCCCAGGTCCCAACCTAGCACCTCAGCCACAACATCTCCGGGACCAGTGGTGCCTGTAGTCACAGGAATCTGGAGTGCACCGGGCAGCAGGGCAACCAGTGTGGCACGGAGCCACAGCACGGACAGTCCCCCACCTGTCAAGCATCAAAAGTTGGCCAGTGCCCATGCGGGAGAGGGGGAAGACTCCAGCCACCAAAGATGCTCCCAGGGGTACAGGTGGGAGTGTGGAGTCAGCTGCAACACCTTCCAAGGTGGGGAAGGGGCACAAGAAACTCAGCAAGTCTGGGAAGAGCAGCACGGCGGAGAAGACCACCATCATCCCTGCTGCCCAGGAGGCCACCACCATCATCCCCGCTGCCCAGGAGGCCACCGCCATCATCACCGCTGCCCAGGAGGCCACCACCAGCACCAGCCCTGCTGCCCAGGAGGCCACCGCCAGCACCAGCCCTGCTGCCCAGGAGGCCACCACCAGCACCAGCCCTGCTGCCCAGGAGGCCACCGCCAGTACCAGCCCTGCTGCCCAGGAGGCCACCGCCAGCACCAGCCCAGCTGCATAGGACAGGACCGCCAGCACCAGCCCTGCTGCCCAGGACAGGACCGCCAGCACCAGCCCCGCTGGGCCATAAGGGACCACCAGCCCCACTGGGCCATAGGGGACCGCCAGTATCTGCCCCGCTGGGCCATAAAGGACTGCCAGCACAAGCCCCGCTGGGCCATGAAGGACTGCCAGCACCAGCCCCGCTGGGCCATAAGGGACCGCCAGCACAAGCCCCGCTGGGCCATAAAGGACCGCCAGCATCAGCCCTGCTGGGCCAGACAGGACTGCCAGCAGCTGAGTCACTGTCAAGGACCCCGCCGCCACAAGCACCGCTGAACAGGACACTGCCGCCACAAGCACCGCTGCCAAGGACACCGCCGCCACATGCACCGCTGAACAGGACACTGCCGCCACAAGCACCGCTGCCAAGGACACTGCCGCAACAAGCACCGCTGGCCCATGAGCGCCGAGGGCACTGACGGTACTGAGTCCGTCACGAGCAGGATGAAGCACTCTGGGCACAAGCCCCCCTCCAGAACCAGTGGAGTAAGGCATCACTACCTCAGTCCTTGGCAGGATGAAGCACTCTGGGCACAAGGTCCCCTCCAGAACCAGTGGAGATTCACTTCCACTACCTCAGTCCTTGGCAGGATGAAGCACTCTGGGCACAAGGCCCCTTCCAGAACCAGTGGACTAAGGCATCCACTACCTCAGTCCTTGGCAGGATGAAGCACTCTGGGCACAAGGCCCCCTCCAGAACCAGTGGAGATTCACATCCACTACCTCAGTCCTTGGCAGGATGAAGCACTCTGGGCACAAGGCCCCCTCCAGAACCAGTGGAGACTGTTATCTACTTGAGAGACTGTGGCTTTGCACTCCCCAGGATGGAACAGTGGGCAACCCACCCACTGTAGAGACTTGAGAGACTTTGGCTTTGCACTCCCCTGGATTGAACAGTGGGCATGTGGCCCCCTCGTGGATTTGGCGTCGTGCACTCAACCGGCTGAGGTTCCCCCCCTTTCCTTTCCCCCTGAGGTGCCTGTTTTATTGCTATCTGATGCCCCTGCAGTGTTCTCTCCGTCATGTTCGGGTATTGAGTGTGGGCCTCGCCCATGCCGCGTGGGCCCAGTGTTCCACAGACTTAAATGAAGCACTAACTGGACTACTATTCTTGGTGTATATATTTGTTTATAGTGCATATATATTTTTGCGTACTGGATTTTAATACATTACAATGGTTACACTCATTTCCTTTTGTCTTTTCATTCTTCCGGGGGAGTTGGGGGGGCATAACTGTAATGTATCATGCTGTATTAGTGTGTGTGTGTTTTAGTGGGTGAGGGTGGGGGTGGGGGTGTTGCGTGTGTGTCCCTTTTTTTTCCCTCCCCCTCCGATGTGTCATAGGTGCAGTACTCACCGTGGTCTTCGCCGCCACCGTTTGTGCTCCTGGTAGAGGAGCAAGACGATTATACACATTATATGATCTGATATGTCTTCTTTATATAATGGACAGAGTCAGACCAGGTCCATTATGCAGTTGGGTTGGACGCTTTAGAGATTGAAGGCGGGTCGCGTTCCGTGGCAGCAAATCAGTGCCAGGGAAATATTTTTTTCCTTTAATTTAACGCGACAACAACAACTAATGGCTAAGAAGGAGGCAACATTGAAAAGATAGAAACATTGCCTTTTACCGTGGCTGAGATTCCCTCAGCAGAGTGGTTGATACACGGGGTAATTAATCTGCCTATTTCTACATCACAATTCACTTCTTGTTTGAAACATGTTCCGGTAGGCAGATATGAAAAGTTGGGAGATAAGTTACATCCATGAGGTGTGGGAGCTTCCCTTCTCGTACAAATGCCTCAATGGCATGAAAGAGGTCTTTTTTAGCGGGAGTGAATGTGAGACTTCAGTCAGCCATTCGCTGATTTGTAAGCAGCTGTCCTTGCATGGGGCGTGTAATGCCTCAGTTGCAAACTTGGCTTGCTATCTGAAGGGAGTTCCAATCCCCTTGATTAAACACACGTTCCAGGTGCTTTCAAACGGCAGCTAGGTCCTCCTCAATAGTTAAGACTGTTGTGGCATGCAGGCCAGAATAGTTTACGTTGTTTCGGTCACTAAGTTCGTTACATGCTGCGGGAACGTGTTGTTTCCCCCCACTAAAATTAGGGAGGTAGCAGATATTTGGCCTCCCATTGCTACTTCCAAGGTGAATTTTGACAAGTTAAGTAGACTAAAGGCTTTATTGTTTCAGAAGCATGTGGCCCTTACATCGGCATTCGAGACCTACGCACTTCAGGTGCAAGGTCATCGGCGGAAATACAGTCCCTATTAAATACAAACTTTCCAAGACACTCTGGTGAACTCGTGGGACGTATATTTAATGCGTCCAGCACATTTTTTTAAAGCTGTTGGTATTGGTTTTGTTCACACCTTTTCCTCCATATTCGGTATAATACCTTCGGCTATTCATTCAATTTTCGGAAGCATTTTGGGGGGATTTCCGATAACTTTGACTTTATTAGCCGGCATTTTGCTGTTGTTTTTCCGCAATGGCTGTCCCGCTGCAACAAGGACGAATGAGGGCGCTCCCATCAACGCAGCTGTGTTGTGAACGCATGATGCAGCACTTTGGAGCAACACTCCTGGAACATTTGGAGTGTGACTGGTCTCTGTCATTCAGACCGGTTTTGGATTGTGTGCAGCACGTGTTTCGGTGCCTTTGGTGCTCTTTTGAACATGCACTGGATTTTTGTCTCTCACAGCAACGCCCCTCAGTGCTTGATGCTGATCTGTTGATGTTCTCGATGAGGGTTCATTACCAGACATGCGCGCTGTGGCTGCGTTTGCATTTGCTCAGAGAAGCCGATTACGAGCTACCCTTCCTGGAGGAAGTCAATATTAACTCATTCATAGGCACTGCACGGGATGCTGCCTTGGTTGATACTGGGGCTCTGGAACACACCTGCTCCTTGGAAGTTTTTGGCGTGGATTTACCGGTTTTGTCATCTGCCGAGGTTGAGAATCTTCTGCTTTCCATGACTGATGCTTGGTTTGGAACTATCCTAAATTGACATTTTGCTATGAATTCGGCATTGGGCTGCATGCTCACTTTAAAATTGCAAAATAGTATGCTTGTGTGTCCTCTTAACTTGTTAAAGTTGAATAGGGGTTTTAAATATATTCTAGCTTAGGGCATTTTTAGCTTCAGCTTAAACCACTTTCTACCGACAAGGGGAATGTGTAGTGTAGCCATTTTTAATATAGCTTCATGCACGTTAGTTTAACATACTAGGCCGCTGTGCACTTTGCCCTAGATACATTTTATTTAGCCTCGTACTGTCATTTTACAATAACCAGTTTTACGGTCTTGTTTTTATTTCCCTCTATCACACAGTTAAGCTTAGTTCAGCACTGTGTTCTCAAATAATGTATTCTTGATGGCACTGTGCTTCAGTCAACGCTACAGTCTGGTACATTGCGGTAAAAGTGGTAGAAGTTTAGTCTCCAGTATACGTAGAAAATACACATCCTTACATAGGGACATTTTCTTAGAACATCTGCGTGTTGGTTATAAAAACACTTCCTAGTCCTAGTACAGGTCTGAGGGAGATTCCGGCCAGGAACCTACAACTAGATGCTGACTGCCCCGTTGCAGATGCTGATGCAGATTACAGGCCTTTGCTCGAGTATGAGGGTTGATGTCCTCCTGGGGGAACCTCAAAGGCAGGCATAGAGCTTTAAAGGCTGTGCTCGAAATATAACTTAGAGAGAACATAATCTAGCGGCACTATGATAGTTTTATTTTTGTGCTTCACTCTCATCGTTACTATTTTAATCCTACTGTGTTGTGTAGTTCTGGTTATTGCAGCTCATGCTTTTAAAATGCAGTTGTTTTATTAAAGCAATCTTTAAAACTTAAACTGCCTCTGTCATTTATATATGAGACCGCACTGTGTATGAGAGAACCGGTTGTGACCTGAGTGACCACGACTTCCCTGGGAAGTGCTAAGATGTCATACGCTCGGCTGCCCAATTGTCTCCTTCACTTGGGAGAGATGAGGCATTGCTAGTTAGCCGGACCAAAACCCGGATTTAGAGTGACAAGGGTCCTTCAACGTGGGTCAGACTTAGTCCCCCACACTGCGAATGATCTTGCCGCTCAAAATCCAGTAGTCTCATTAGGATAATGAGAGCCTATGCGACACATATATGTAGCGTCACAATGGTAACTACGAACATGGCCATGTAACATGTCTAGGATCAGGGAATTGTCACCCCAATACCATTCTGGTATTGGGGGACAATTCCATGCATCCCTGGGTCTCCAGCATAGAGCCGGGGTACTGCCAAACTAACTTCCTGGGGTTTTCTCTGCAGCTACCACTGCTGCCAACCCTTAGACAGGTTTCTGCCCCCCTGGGGCCTGGGCAGCCCAGTCCCAGGAAGGCAGAATAAAGGATTTCCCTTTGGAAATAGATGTGAAGGGCCTGAGAGGAGTAACCTCTCCTGGCCTCTGGAAATGCTTTGAAGGGCACAGATGGTACCCTCCTTGCATGAGCCAGTCTACAGCGGTTCAGGGATCATCCCAGCCCTGCTCTGGTGCAAAACTGGACAAATGAAAGGGGAGTGACCACAACCCTGACCAGCACCTCCCAGGGGAGGTGCCCAGAGCTCCTCCAGTGTGTCCCAGACCTCTGTCATCTTGGATGCAGAGGTGTGAGGGCACAATGGACAGCTCTGAGTGGCCAGTGCCAGCAGGTGACGTCAGAGACCCCTCCTGATAGGTGCTTACCTTTCTCTGTAGCCAATCCTCCTCTGAGGGCTATTTAGGGTCTCTCCTGTAGGAATCTCGCCAGGTAACTAATGCAAGAGCTCACCAGAGTTCCTCTGACTTCCCTCTTCGACTTCTGCCAACGATCGACCGCTGACTGCTCCAGGACACCTGCAAAACTGCAACAAAGTGGCAAGAAGACTACCAGCAACATTGTAGCGCCTCATCCTGCCGGCTTTCTTGACTGTTTCCTGGTGGTGCATGCTCTGAGGGCTGTCTGCCTTCACCCCGCACTGGAAGCCAAGAAGAAATCTCCTGTGGGTCGACGGAATCTTCCCCCTGCCAACACAGGCACCAAACTTCTGCATCACCGGTCCTCTGGGTCCCCTCTCATCCTGACGAGCATGGTCCCTGGAACACAGGAGCTGGGTCCAAGTGTCTCTGACAGTCCAGTGGCCCTTCTGTCCAAATTTGGTGGAGATAAGTCATTGCCTTCCCACGCCAGACAGTAATCCTGTGTACTGCGTGAACTGCAGCTGCTCAGGCTTCTGTGCACTTTTGCAAGACTTCCTTTGTTCACAGTCTAGCCCAGGACCCAGCACTCCATCCTGCATTGCCCAACTCGTTGAGTTGGACTCCGATGTCGTGGGACCCTCTTTTGTTGTTCTGAGTCGACCGTCGTCCTCAGATCTTCTGAATGCCTGTTCAGGTGCTTCCGCGGATGCTGCCTGCTTCTGCATGGGCTCTCTGTGTTGCTAAGCGCTCCTCTGTCTCCTCCTCCAAGGGGCGACCTCCTGGTCCTTCCTTGGCCCTGGCAGCACCCAAAACCTTCAACCGTGACTCTTGCAGCTAGCAAGGCTTGTTTGCGGTCTTTCTGCGTGGAAACAACTTTGCATCCTCCAGCACTCCGTGGGACATCTTCTGATCAAAGGAGAAGTTCCTGGCACCTTCCGTTGTTGCAGAATCTTTGGCTTCTTCCACCCGGAAGCAGCCCTTTTGCACCTTCATCTGGGGTTTAGTGGGCTTCTGCCCTCCCTGGACACTTGCGTGACTCTTGGACTTGGTCCCCTTCCTTTGCAGGTCCTCAGGTCCAGGAATCCGTCTTCAGTGCTTTGCAGTCAGTTGTTGTACTTGCAGAATCCCCTATCTTGACTTTACTGTCTTTCTGGGGTAATAGGGTAACTTTACTCCTACTTTTCAGGGTCTTGGGGTGGGGTATCTTAGACACCCTTAGTGTTTTCTTACACTCCCAGCGACCCTCTACACACTACACTAGGCCTGGGATCCATTTGTGGTTCGCATTCCACTTTTGGAGTGTATGGTTTGTGTTGCCCCTTGGCCTGCTTTTCCCTATTGCATTCTATTGTGTTCTACACTGTTTGCACTACTTCTCTAACTGTTACTTAGCTGATTTTGTTTTGTGTGTGTATATTTTTTTGTATATTACTTACCTCCTAAGGGAGTATATCGTCTGAGATACTTTTGGCATATTGCATCTAAAATAAACTACCTTTATTTTTAGTAACTCTGAGTATTGTGTTTTCTTGTGATATAGTGCTAAGTGATATAAGTGGTATAGTAGGAGCTTTGCATGTCTCCTAGTTCCTAGCTCATCCTAAACTGCTCTGCTATAGCTACCTCTATCAGCCTAAGCTGCTAGAATACCTCTAACCTACTAATAAGGGATAACTGGTGTAAGTACCACAAGGTACCCACTATAAGCCAGGCCAGCCTCCTACAGTCGCCACTGCAAAGAGGTACCTGCTGAAGCAGGGAAGTGACTCCTTCACTCCACAGGAGATTCCTTCAGTTCTTCTGGTGCAGGCTAGAGACAGGCAGTCCACAGAGGATGGACAACCTGGAAACTGTTGCAATTGCTGGCAGGAGCTGAAGATACAATGTTGCAGAAGTTCTCTTAGCTTCTTTGTTGCAGTTTCGTCGAGTTCCTGGAGCAATCAGCGGCTGTTCCGTCGGTAGATGATGAATTAAAGGATGCAGAGGATTCCTCCTGGATTCTTGCAATCTGAATCTGAAGAAACACCCAGAGGAGAGAACCTAAATAGCCCTGAGAGGGGGATTGGACACCTAACCAGGCAAGCACCAATCACCTGCTGGTACTAGCCACTCAGATGCTCCCAGAGTGCCCCATCACCTTGGAATCCAAGATGGCAAAACCCAGGGACACTCTGGAGGAGCTCTGGGCACCACCCCTGAGGTGGTGACGGACAGGGGAGTGGCCACTCCCCTTCCCTTTGTCCAGTTTCACACCAGGGCAGGGACTGGTGTCGTAGTTTGCACTCTTGCTCTGGGCAAGACTGATGGTTCAAGAATGACAGTACTTATGTTTGTAGGTGACTATGCCTATCCTACAACAAGTTGCAACTGTAGTCCCAACACTTCCGGCTCACTAGCAGTACCTCACCAACAACCCAAGCAGTTAAAGGTGATTTGTGGCAGTCTTTACGCATGAACTCAGAAGTATGACATCTCAAGGAGTGTCATGGTTAAACGGTGTGCACGCTCTGGGGACTCCCTGTCTTCCTCCTGCACCAGAAGGGCCATAGAAATCTCCTGTGGAGTGACGGAGTCACTCCCCTGCTCCAAGCAGGCACCTTCCAAGAAGATGAGTGGTACCCTTTGACTCCTCTCACAGTGACGAGCAATCCCCTAAGGACACAGAGGGTGGACTTCATTGACATAGACTGTCCTGAGGTCCTGTTGACGCAATTTGGAGGAGGAAAGACCTTGCCTTCCCTGAGAGCGACGGTACCCCTGTGTACTCTGTCTTCTTCACCTCCTGAGGCCTCTGTGCACTATATGCAAAAATCCCTTGTGCAGAGCCTGGCCCAGGTCCCCAGCACTCCATCGTGCCACGGTCAACTCGCTGAGTTGTACTCCGGCAGCATTTGACCTTCTTTTGTTGTGCTGCATCAACCGTGTTTTGCACCTCCTTTGTCCCCAGATCCTGCGACTCCCGGGGGTTCTGGCTAGTCTCTTGAGGGTGCTGAGAGACCCCTTTTCCTCCTCACATAGAGGTGAGGTCCCGCCTGGGTCCATCCAGAGCCCTTTTGATGCAAAATGCACTTTTGTCGTAACCAGGAGTTATTGGCGACTTCCAACATGAAATCATGTCTGCAGCGATCTTCATGTCGTGGGACATCTTTTGCTTTATGCAGGAACCTGCTGCCATCTTCCTAGAGTGCATTCCTGCAGTCTTCGACTAACTAGGAGCTCTTTTTTTGCACCTCTTCTGGGTTGGCAGGGGCTCCTGTCCTTCCTGGAACTTCTTTCGACTTCTGGACTTGGTCCCCTTCCTTTGCAGGTCTTCAGGTCTAAGTATGCAGCAGTTGTTGTTTGCAGACTTGTTTGGTTGCTGCAAAATCCCAATTACGAGGTGTAGTGTGTCCTAAGGAAACTTGCAGTACTTTAATCCTGCTTTTCTGGGCTTTGGGGTGGGGTATTTACTTGCCTTTACTGTATTCTTAATCTCCCAGAGATTCTGCACACACTTCGCTTGTCTAGGGGGGAATTCATGGTTCGCATTCCACTTTCTTAGTATATGGTTTGTGTTGCCCCTAGACCCATTTTCTCCCATTGCATTCTATAGTATTTCCTATTGTTTGCATTGTTCGATGACTATTTACTTATCTAATTTTGGTGTCTAGTGTATATATTGTGTATAATACTTACCTCCAGAAGGAGTACTGTCACTAAGATATTTTTGATACTGTGTCCCCCAAATAAATACCTTTATTTTTGGTAACACTGAGTATTGTCTTTACTTGTGTATAAGTACTGTGTAACTATACATGGTATTGCATGAGCTTTGCATGTCTTCTAGTTCAGCCTGAGCTGCTCTGCTGTAGCTACCTCTATCACCCTAAGCTGCTAGAACACTACTACTTCACTAATAAGGGATAAAAGGACTGGACCTGGTATAAGGTGTAAGTACCCAAGGTAACCACTACAAACCAGGCCAGCCACCTACATTGGCAGAAAATGGCGCTGCCCGGGACCAGGAGGAACCTTGGGGCCTCTAACCAGGAGTTGGAGAAGAGGGGCTCTCAATAACTCATAGATCCCCCAGAAGACCATGCAGTGAACACAGGAGTCCCACATAAGGGGGGCAAAGAAGATGCAAATGGAGGCCCCTGCAGCACAAAAGAAAAGATTCCCACGCCGCTGGAGAACCACTGAGGAAACTGTGCATCACAGGATGGAGTGTCTGGGGCCGAAGCTCTGCTGTGCATGAAGAACTTCTTGGAAGGTAGCACACAAGCCTTGGCAACTGCAAGTCAGGCAGTGCACAGGGATACTGTCTTGCGACGGGAGGCAAGCTCTTACCTCCACCAAAGTTGCACAGCTGGACTTTGGGACTGTTGGAGTCACCTTAGTCTATCACCCATGTTGCTAGATCCATGCCTGCCATCTGGAGAGGGGACCCAAGCCAGTGGTCGTCATTGTAGAGAGATGCCTGCTGAAGCAGGGAAGTGACTCCTTCAATCCACTGGAGATTCCTTCGGTTCTTCTAGTGCAGGCTGAAGACAGGCAGTCCATGGAGGACGCACAACCTGGAAACTGTTGCAGTTGCTGGCAGGAGCTAAAGATACAATGTTGCAGAAGTTCTCTTAGCTTCCTTGTAGCAGTTTTGTAGAGTTCCCTGGAGCAGTCAGTGGCTGTTCCGCGGTTGAAGATCAAGTAAAGGATGCAGAGGATTCCATCTGGATTCTTGCAATCCGAATCTGAAGAAACACCCAGAGGAGAGAACCTAAATAGCCCTGAGAGGGGGATTGGACACCTAACCAGGTAAGCACCAATCACCTGCTGGCACTAGCCACTTAGATGCTCCCAGAGTGCCCCAGCACCTTGGAATCCAAGATGGCAAAACCCAGGGACACTCTGGAGGAGCTCTGGGCACAACCCCTGGGGTGGTGACGGACAGGGGAGTGGCCACTCCCCTTCCCTTTGTCCAGTTTCACACCAGGGCAGGGACTGGTGTCGTAGTTTGGACTCTTGCTCTGGGCAAGACTGCTGGTTCAAGGATGACAGTACTTATGTTTGTAGGTGACTATGCCTATCCTACAACAAGTTGCAACTGTAGTCCCAACCCTTCCGGCTCACTAGCAGTACCTCACCAACAACCCAAACAGTTAAAGGTGATTTGTGGCAGTCTTTACACATGGACTCAGAAGGATGACATCTCAAGGAGTGTTGTGGTTAAACAGAGATTACCCCCTTTCTCACAGATATATCATGTCTCAACCAAACACAGGCAATAACGATGATACAGTAATGTTTCAATAGTTTTTATTTAATACAATCTGCAATCTGCTGTAAATCGCATGGGCTGCAATGATTAGATAATAAACAGTGCAAGAAATAGAATTGTAAAGACGAGTCATGATTATGAAGACCCACCATCTTGCGTTAGCACGGAAAGGCACAAAGTGTATAATATGTCCTAGTACCCTATCGTGATAGGCCTAACCCTCTACCTAGGAGAGCTGGGTATGTTAAACCTAATCTGTCAATGCCGTGTCCCTGGAAGGAATCCCCAACCCTTATTACCTTGATATGAGGTCTCGAGCTCAGACTTTGGAAGAACACGAAGTCCGGGTCAGCGTCAAGGCGACGTGCAGCATCGATAGCAACAATGGTATCTGGTCGGAATCCCTCTGATTGTCTGTCTAAAGTGTGATGTATTTATAAAGATCTACTTGGACCCCTGACGTACGTTTCTCCAAAACAATAGATAACACCGCATGCTTAGAACGGTAATTTCTAATATGAGCACCTACAGTTTGTTTCTCTTTGTCGCATGAGTTGACGCCTTAGCGCAGTGACACTGATCACATAACTCTAAATAAAAGGGCCTAACTATAAACAAGGCAGCCATCTTAGAAGAATTAATTAAATAAATGGTCTAAGAGAGAGCAAGCTAAGTAGGTTCCTAGGAGACGGGGGCACGAGTCTGATAGCCAAAGGCTAAGCTAACTCCTGTTATCCCATTAAAAGAAACTAGGATTCACTACACTGGGGTCCCTGAACCGGTGTAGACTGGATTATGCAAGAAGGGCACAATCTATGCCATTCAAAGTATTTCCACAAGCTCTACAAAGGCTACCCCTCCCATGCCCGTAACACCTTTTTCCAAAGAGAGAGGGTGTAACACCCCTCTCCCAAAGAAAATGCTTTGTCCTGCCTTCTGAGGATTGAGCTGCTCAAGCCCCAGCCGTGCAGAAGCCTGTCTGTGAGGTGGCAGCAGATGAGACTGCCTGGAAAACATCAGAAGATGTGGAGCTCCCAGAGTGCATGGAATTGTGAAACCAATACTGGAATCAGTATTGGGGTACAATTCTCAGTTGTTAGATACTTTAAATGGCCATATTCAGGGTTACCATTGTGAAGCTAGATATAGGTATTGACCTATGTCCAGTGCACACTTAAAATGGTCCAGGAATAACGGGCCTGGACAACGTGGGGGCACCTCTGCTACTGCGAGGTGCCCTCACACAGAGGTACTTTGCACCCAGCCTTCAGGGTTGGAAGACCTGATATATAGGTGACTTATAAGTGACCTGGTGCAGTGAAAATGGCTGTGAAGTAGTGCATGCACTATTTCACAAAGGCTGCAATGCCAGTCCTGTAGAAGCCTTTTCATGGCCTCCCTATGGGTGGCAAAAGAAATGCTGTAGCCCATAGGATCCCCTGGGTACCTAGATACCATATGCTAGGGACTTATAAGGGGGCACAAGTATGCCAATTTGGGATGAAATACTGGGTTACAAGTATGTAAGGACAACTTTGGGAACAGAGTGAGCATGAGCACTGGGGTCCTGGTTAGCAGGACTCCTGTGACACAGTCAAGCATGCTGACAAAAACAGTAAAACATACTGATAAGTAGGCCACAAACCATAAGCACTGGGGTCCTGACTAACAGGATCCCAGTGACACAGTCAAAATACACTGACAAACAGACCACAAATGGTGGTAGCCATGCTAAAAATAGGCTACTTTCTCACACAACCTCCCCCAAATGAAGGACAATAAGGCTAATCTTGGCCAGTTGAGACTTTATTGTCTAAGTGGTTATAAGTGGAGAGTAGATCTGCAATAGAGTGGTTGCTCCCTTTATCATCCACAGTATGGTTCCTTCCCTGTGAGGAGGTGAACCACCCTGTTTGGAGATTTTTAGCTAGAGAACAGAGCAAGTGCGTACTCTGAGAATCCCTATTTTTAAGGTTATTAACAAGTTTTAAAGTGGGGCAGTGTAACTGTCCCTGTGATCCTACGTCAAGACAGGGCTGATGTCCTAAGGATTGCAATGGTAGACAGGGGTGCTGTCTCAGCGAGGTCAGAGCAGGGCAAAATGTTTGTCCCCGTGGCTCTAAGACAGGACAGGGTTGCTGTCTCTCTTGGGTTGGACCAGGACAGGGCTGCTGTCCTAAAGGATCCACATAAGAACAGGGCTGCTGTCCTATGTTTTAGAGGTATTGCAGGGGTGCTGCACTAAAGTTTCTCTGGGAGGGCTGGAGGGTTGCCCCAAATTTACTAAAACAGTGTAGTTATGCTTGTGTGTTTCAGTTTTTCACTAAGAGGAACTTTCACCTCTGGGAGTTTAGCTGTGGTAGCTCTGGACTCCCTTGGTACAGGATCTACCCTATATCACATAGATGGTATCCTTAGTGGTAGGGTGGGGAAGGGATACCTTGATGCCCTTTTTACCTGTGGGGCAAGGAGGATCCTGGGGCTTCAGGGCTCCTTTTCTTGTTCGCTTTTTCATTTCACTTGAAATGAGAGGACGGAATTCCTCAGGGATATCCAGCATGGATGCATGGGTCCTAAACTCTACATCAGCCCACCCTGAGGCCTCTAGGTCATTACCTAAGAGACAGTCTACAGGTAAGCTAAGTGATAGAGTGGTTACTCCCTTTATCATCCACGGTATGGTTCTTTCCCTGTGGGGATGTAAACCACTCAGTTTGGAGATTTTTACCTAGAAAACAGTGCAAGTGTAAATTCTCAGAGTCTCTATTTGTAAGTTTTAAAGTTGGGCAGTGGGATTGTTCCACTGAGTCTATGCCAAGACAGGGTTGCTGTCCTAATGAAGAGAATGCCAGACAGGGATGCTGTCTCAGTAAAGCCATATCTGGGCAAAAGGTTTGTCCATATGGCTAAAAGAGAGAATAGGGTTGCTGTTATTCTTGGGTTGGAGCAGGGCAGACCTGCTGTCATATAAGCTCCACACTAGGACAGGGCTGCTTTCCTAAGTGTTCAGACGTATGTGCAGGGCTGCTGCACTAAAGTTTCTCTGGGAGGGCTGGAGGGTTGCTCCACATATTCTAAAATAGTGCAATTTTGCACGTCTGGTTTAGTGGTTCCACAGGGAGGTACTTTTACCTCTGGGAGTCCAGCCATGGTAGCTGTGGGCTCCCTTGGCACAGGTTACACCCCAGGAGAGGCTTCTCTCACCACAGGAATGGTGTCCTTAGTGGTAAGGTGGGGAAGGGATACTTTGATACCCTTTTTACCTATTGGTGGGGAGGAATCCTGAGATTTTAGGCCTTTTTCTCTCCTTTGCTTTTTAATTTCACCTGAAATGAGAGGAAGCCATTCCTCAGGGATACCCAGCATGGGTGCATGGGTCCTAAACTCTACCTCAGCCCAACCTGAGGGCTCTAGGTAATTACCTATGAGAAAGTCTACAGGTAAGCTAGGTGATACCACAACCTGCTTTGGGCCAGTAACTCCATCCCAACTCAATTGTACTACAGCTAAGTGGAGGGACTGAGTGGAGTTGTAACCTGGTCCTTCTGTCCAAAGAGGTACTGTGCACGTGACACCAGGTTTTCAGACATCAAAATGATACTGGCACCTGTGTCCCTTTAGGCCTGGGCCTCAATACCATTTATTTCAATTGACTGCTTGTACTTGTCGATGTTAAGGGGACAAGCAGCCAAGGTGCCAAGGCCAATGCCACTGGGTGAGACAGAAACTGTCTTGGGGGTTTCTACATCTACCCAAGTTTCCCCTATGGACCCAAAAGTGAACCCAACCACACCTTTAGCTTGACTACTCCCAGTAGCCCCACCACTATTACTACTACTTCTAGGGGCATTACAAGTTGAAGTGGATGTATTAGTGGTGGTAGGCTCAGGGGCTTTACCTGGACAGGACGTATCCCCTGGCCTACGGCCTTTACCTCTGCACACATAGCACCAAGGCTTTTTATTGTTTGTAGAAGAGGAAGAAGAAGAGGTTTTATCCCCACGCCCAGAAAAGTGTTGTGGACCTGAAGAGGAACCTTTATTTTTATATTTGTCCCCATGCTTGTCCTGAGATTTTTCACCATCTGTCTTCTTTTCTTTGTCACCCACTGTATGAGCTTTTCTGCTCACAGTTGTTCTGACCCATTTGTCTGCCTTCTTTCCCAATTATTGGGGAGAGGTTAGATCTGAGTCTACCAGGTACTAGTACCTCCTCTTCCTCCTCACACAGAGTTGAGGCCCCCAGGTCCCTCCTGGGTCCAGATAGCGCCTAGTTGATGCACAACACGACTTTGCTGGAACCAAGGCTTGTTGGAGGACCTCTTCTGGGTTGGCGGGGCTCCTGTCCTTCCTGGAACTTCTTTCGACTTCTGGACTTGGTCTCCTTCTTTTGCAGGTCTTCATGTCCAGGAATCCAGTGTTTGTTGTTTGCAGACTTGGTTGGTTCTTGCAATAATTCCAATCACGAGGTGTAGTGTGTCCTAAGGAAACTTGCAGTACTTTACTCCTGCTTTTCTGGGCTCTGGGGTGGGGTAATTTACTTACCTTTACTGTATTCTTACTCTCCCAGCGATTCTGTACACACTACACTTGTCTAGGGGGGAATTTGTGATTCGTATTCCACTTTCTTAGAATATGGTTTGTGTTGCCCCTAGACCTATTTTCTCGCATTGCATTCTATAGCATTTCCTATTGTTTGCACTATCCTATGTCTAATTACTTACCTTATTTTGGTGTCTAATGTATATATTATGTATAATACTTACCTCCAGAAGGAGTATTGTCTCTAAGATATTTTTGGTACTGTGTCACCCAAATAAATACCTTTATTTTTGGTAACACTGAGTATTGTCTTTACTTGTGTATAAGTAATGTGTGACTATAAGTGGTATTACAGGAGCTTTGCTAGTTCAGCCTAAGCTGCTCTGCTATGGCTACCTCTATCAGCCTAAGCTGCTAGAACACTAGTACATTTCACTACTGGACCTGGTATAAGGTGTAAGTACCCAAGGCACCCACTACAAACCAGGCCAGCCTCCTACATTGGTGGAGCAGCGGTGGGATAAGTACTTGCAATTGCTTTACCACTTTTGCTACTGGTATTTTTCACAAGAAAAGGTTGTTCCAATACTTAGAGCATACATAGTATATTCCTAGAAGTAATTTTATAACTTTCCAAAAAGTTCTTTAAACTTTGTAAATTGTTTTACAAAGTTCTGAAAAGTTTTCTTCTTTTCTCTAAAAAATTAGCTCTGTTAATCTACTAACTTTTTACTCACTTTCCTAAACTTTTCCTCTTTCAATATGCCTTCTGTAGAAGCTACCCCTAGAGTTGTGAAAAAAACATATGAGAATCTAAACTTTAAAAGTTTGAGGGGTCTCTGTATTGAAAGACGTTTAGGGATTGGGAAGAACCCCAATAAGGAGTTCCTGTTAAATCTTCTCCTCCAAGATGACCAGGGACTCAGCACTGGTCCAAATCAGACAGGGGAAGAGGTAGACGATGATTCCAACCAGGAAGGCTCAGAGAAGCAAACTGACAATCCAGGGGAGGGTCCTTCCACTGATTTATCTTTTAACAAACCCCTTGGTACAACAGGGAGTGGGAAGGGTTCACACACTAGTAGGGCTCCCTTCACACCAAGAGGCCAGGTCACTAGGGTGGCTCCTGTTAGAGATAGATCAGCCTTTGCCCATTCCAATGTTACCTCTGTTTCAGAGGCATCCCACACATCTAACCCTGAGGACAAGTCCATATATAGGGAACTCAGAAAGCTGAGGTTAGAGGAGGCCACAATGAGGCTAATGCAGTAACAGTTAGCCTTAGACAGGAAATTGCTGGCTGTGGAAAAGCAAAGGCAGGGTTTGGGGTTAGTTGCCCATGGTGGCAGCAGCAGTTTTAAAAATACAAATGTTAGGGAACCCTCATGTGACTCTAGGAATCTTCATAAAGTTGTCCCTCCTTACAAGTATGGTGATGACATCTATAAGTGGTTTGCTGCACTTGAGAGGGCCTGTAAAGTTCAGAAGGTCCCTCATGTACAGTGGGCTGCTATCCTGTGGCTATCCTTCTCAGGTAAGGGGAGAGACAGACTCCTTATTGTCATAGAGGATGATACAGATAATTACCAAATTCTTAAACGTGCACTCTTAGATGTTCTGGGCTTAACCACTGAACAATACAGGATTAAGTTCAGAGAGACCAGAAAGAAGTCATCACAGGATTGGACAGACTTTGTAGACTGTTCAGTGAAGGCCCTAGAAGGTTGGTTAAATGGTAGTTAGCTGACTGACTATAAAAGCCTGTATAAAGCCTTCATTCTGAGAGAGCATATATTAAATAATAGTGTGTCTGACTTGTTGCATCAGTATCTTGTGGACTCAGATCTGACCTCTCCCCAAGAATTAGGAAAGAATGCAGACTAATGGGTCAGAACAAGGGTGAACAGAAACATTCATACAAGGGGTGACAAAGACAGCAAAAAGAAAGATGGTGAAAAATCTCAGGGCAAGCATGGGGATAAAAGTAAAAACAAAGATCCTTCTTCAGGTGAAAAACACTCCTCTGGGGGTGGGGATGAAACCTCTTCATCTTCGTCAAACTCTTCACACAGTAAGAAAAAGCCTTGGTGCTATGTGTGAAGAGGTAAAGGCCATTGGCCAGGGGAGAAGTTCCGCTCAGGTAAAGCCCCTGAGCCCACAGCCACTAATACATCAAACTCTACTGCCCCTAGCAGTAGTGGTAATAGTGGTGGGACTACTGGCAATAGTCAAACTAAAGGTGTAGTTGGGTTCACTTTTGGGACCATAATAGAAACTGGGGTAGACAGTCCCAAGACAGTTTCTGTCTCACAGGGTGGCATTGACCTTGCTACAGTCGCTGCTTGTCCCCTTAACATGGATAAGTACAGGCAGTCAATCTTAATAAATGGTGTTAAGGCCCAGGCCTACAGGGACACAGGTGCCAGTATCCCTTTGGTGACTGAAAACTTGGTGTCACCTGCACAGCACCTCCTTGGACAGAAGTACCAAGTTACTGGTGTCAATAACTCCACTCAGTCTCTCCCCTTAGCTGTAGTTCACCTTAGATGTGTTGGAGTTACTGGACCTAAGCAGGTGGTGGTATCACCTAGCTTGCCTGTAGATTGTCTCTTAGGGAGTGACCTAGAGGCCTCAAGTTGGGCTGAGGTAGAGTTTAGGACCCATTCACCCATGCTGGGTATCCCTGAGGAATTGCTTCCTCTAATTTCTGGTGAAATGTAAAAGCAAATGAGAGAAAAATGCATGAAATCTCAGGATCCCTCTCTATCAACTGGGAAGAGTCGCTTCCCCACCCTGCCACTAAGGATACCATTCCTGTGGTGGGATAAACCTCTCCTGGGGTGGAACCTGTACCAAGAGAGCCATCAGCTTCCACAGCTTTACTCCCAGAGGTAAAAGTACCTCTCTGTGGAACTACTAATCCAGATGTGCAACATTGCACCATTTTAGTAAATATGAAGCATCCCTCCAGCCCTCCCAGAGAAACTTTCGTGCAGCAGCCCTCCACTGCCTGTAAACACTTAGGACAGCAGCCCTGTCCTGGTGTGGAGCTTATAGGAAAGCAGCCCTGCCCTGCTCCAACTCAAGAGAAACATCAACCCTGTTCTCCCTTACAGCCATATGGACAACGTTTTTGTCCAGCTATGGCTTTATTGAGACAGCATCCCTGTCTAACATTTCCTGTATTTGACATAGGCCCAGTGGACCAATCCCACTGTCCAACTTTAAAACATACTCATAGGAACTCTGAGAATTTACACTCACGCTGTTGGTTAGGTAAAAATCTCCAAACAGGGTGGTTTACATCCCCACAGGGAAGTAACCATATAGTGGATGATAAACGTAGTACCATTCCATTGCAGATCTACTCTCCACTTATCACTACTTAGACAATAAAGTCTCAACTGGCCAGGTTAGCCTTATTGTCCTTCGTTTGGGGGACGGGTTGTGTGAGAAAGTAGCCTCTTTCTAGCATGGTTACCCCCACTTTTGGCCTGTCAGCCTAAGCTGCCAGAACACTACTACATTTCACTAATAAGGGATAACCGGACCTGGTATAAGGTGTAAGTACCGAAGGTAGCCACTAATAACCAGGCCAGCCTCATACATTGGTGGTGGAGCGGTGGGATAAGTACTTGCAATTGCTTTACCTCTTTGTTATTTGTGCTTTTCACAAGAAATGCTTGCTCTAATACTTAGAGCATATATAATATATACCTAGAAACAATTTTCTAACTTTCTTAAAAGTTCTTTAAACTTTGCAAACATTTTACAAAGTTCTGAAACGTTTTCTTCTTTTCTCTAAAAAGTTAGCACTGTTATCCTACTAACTTTTTACTCACTTTGCTAAACTTTTTTCTTTCAATATGTCTTCTGTAGAAGCTACCACTAGAACTTTAAAAGTTTGAGGGGTCTCTGTATTGAAAGACGTTTAGGGATTGGGAAGAATCCCAAAAAGGAGTTCCTCTTAAATCTTCTCCTCTAAGATGACCAGGGACTCAGCACTGGTCCACATCAGAGAAGGGGGGGAAGGTAGAGGATAACTCCAACCAGGAAAGCTCAGAGGAACAAGACGACAATCCTGGGGTGGGTCCTTCCACAGACCTATCCGTCAACAAGCCCCTTAGAATAACTGGTAGTGGGAAGGGTTCACACACAATTAGGGCTCCCTTCACCCCTAGAGGCCAGATCACTAGAGTGGCCACTGTTAGAGATAGGTCTGCCTCTTCAAACTCTCATGTTACCCTTGTTTCAGAGGCTTGACATAATTCTAATCCTGAGGACCAGTCCCTAGAAAGGGAACTCAGAAAGCTGAGGTTAGAGGAGGCCAGACTGAAGCTAATGCAACAGCAGTTGGCCTTACACAGGGAATCCCTGGCTGTGGAAAACCAAAGGCAGGGTTTGGGGTTAGTTGCCCATGGTGGCAGCAGCAGTTTTAGAAAATTTACAAAGTTGTCCCTCCGTACAAGGATGGTGATGACATATTGCCACTGGTTTGGCAGGTCACACAAGAGCGCCAAAACTCTTTGGTGTCTTCTGACATATGAGGTCAGTGAAACAGGGGAACAAGCATGTCCCAAGTTTTACTCTGCCCAAATGCCCAGCCAAAGGAATGTCATGTGCCAAAGTAAGGAGAAACTCTCTGTATTGCAAAAGGATGACCAATCTCCTGGCAGCTCCAGGTTTAGGGTCCCTTGATTAAGTATACAGGAGGTTGTCTTCCCAATACACCCTATGGCTATCACTGATATCCCCATTCTGCTGTTTGACAGCTTGTTGTCTCAAACCCTCTAATGTGGGACAGGTCGGCTGTGCCACACTCAGTTCTTCCCTAGCAGGCCCCCTGCACCCAAAAGCTCAGCAGTGTCTGCTGCCAGCTAATCTGGTATAGGTTCTGCACAGGGAGAGGATTCCTCTTCCTCAAAAGGGGAATCTTCTGGTGAGGGAGGGATAGTGGGCAGGGATTTACCCTTCCTACCCTAGCTTTTGGGAGCACTTGGTCCATTGTTCCAGGACCCAAGTCTCCCTGTCCTTTTTGCTTTTTGGCCTGAGCTCTTGTCAAAGCAAAATATGCCCAGGAATGCCCAGCATTGCTGCATGAGCCTCCAACTCCACTTCATCCCAAGCTGATGTCTCCAAATCATTGCTTAGTAAGCAATCTACAGGTAATTCAGTGGCTACCACAACTTTCTTTGGACCAGTAAACCCCCCCAGCTGAGATTCACAACAGCCATGGGGTGGCTAAGTGCGTTATTGTGAGCATCAGTCACTTGGTACTGCTGACCAAGTAGGTGTTGATCAGGGTGAACCAGTTTCTCTATAACCATAGTTACACTGGCTCCTGTGTCCTTGTAGGCCTCAACCTCAACACCATTAATTAGGGGTAGTTGCTTGTACTTACCAATATTAAGGGGAGAAGCAACAAAGGTGGCAGAGTCAATGCCCCCATCAGAGACTAAAACAGCTTCTGTGGTCTCCCTAACAAGACCAACCCCAACTACACTGCCAATAGTGAGCCCAGCTACACCCTTGGATTGGCTATTTGTAGTAGACATCCCACCACCACTGCTATTACTAGGGTCACTAGAGGTTGCAGTTGGGGTTGTGGTAGTGGGAGCCTTGGTGTTTTTCTTTGGACAAGTGGCATCACTTGCCCAATGGCCTTTTAATTTACATAAATAACACCATGGCTTTTTCTGATTGTGAGAAGAGGATTTGGACCCACCACCCCAAGAGGATTTTTGTGGGCCTGATGAAGACTCAGAATGTGTTTTATCTTTGTCCCCACCCTTGTCAGAACACTTACCATCCTTCTTCTTTCCATCCTTGTCACCCCCTGTATGAACTTTACTGTTCACTCTTGTTCTGACCCATTTGTCTTTTTTTTCCAATTCTTGGGGAGAGGTCAGATCTGAGTCTACCAAGTACTGATGCAACAAATCAGACACACAATTGTTCAACATATGCTCTCTCAGGATTAGATTATACAGGCTTTCATAGTCAGTCACCTTACTGCCATGTAACCAACCCTCCAAGGCCTTCACTGAACAGTCTACAAAGTCTGTCCAGTCTTGAGGGGACTCTTTTCTGGTGTCTCTGAACTTAATCCTGTATTGTCCAGTGGTTAAGCCAAATCCATCCAAGAGTGCATCCTTCAAAACTTTGTAATTGTTAGCATCACTTTTTCTAACAGTAAGGAGCCTATCCCTATCGTTACCAGTGAAAGATAGCCACAAGATAGCAGCCCACTGCCTTTGAGGGACCAACTGTACCATACAGGCCCTCTCAAGTGCAGCAAACCACCTGTTAATGTCATTCCCCTCCTTGTAAGGGGGGACTATCTTATGCAGGTTTCTGGAATCTTGCTCTCTAACAGGATTGCTATCAAAAACACTGCTGCTGCCACCATGGGAAATTAACCCCAACCTCTGCCTTTCCCTTTCCACATCCAGAGATTCCCTGTCTAAGGCCAGCTGCTACTGTTTAAGCTTCAGCCTGGCCTCTTCCAACCTCAGCTTTCTGAGTTCCCTTTCCATTAAGTTATCCTCAGGGTGGGAGGCTTGGGAATTGTCCCTAATGGGATGGACTCTAGTAACCTGGCCTTTAGGAATGAAAGGTGCCCTACTAGTGTGTGAACCCCTCCCACTACCAGTGTCACTAGGTAGCCTGTTAGCTGGTAGGTCTTTGCAAGAGCCCTCCCCAGCATCCTCATGGGACTCCTCTGAGTCTGGCTGGGTAACCCCCTCTTCTACCTCCTGATTCTGGGATGGGCCAGACTGGTTCTGGTCACTTTCTTAGAGAAGGCTAAGGAGAACTTTTGTAGGATTCTTACCAATTGCTAAACCTCTTTCAATGCAAAGACCCCTCAAACTTTTAAAGTTTAGAATCCCATATGTTGCCTGGACAACTGTGGGAGTAAGCTCTACTACAGACATGATAGAAAAGGTTTAGGACAGTGAGAGAAAAAAAAACGTTTTTGGAACTTTTAAAAGAACAGAGAACATTTTTTTCAAACTTTTGAAAACTTTTGAAAGTTTTCAGAAACTTTTCAGAAACGTTTTAGAAAGTTTTAGAGAAGGAAAGTTAAACTGTTTAGGTTACTGTGTATATTTGTCATTGGTGTTTTTCGTATGAAAAGCACCAATGACAAAGTGGAAACGTGGTAAAGCAGTTACAAGTACTTATCCCACAGCTGCACCACCAATGTAGGAGGCTGGCCTGGCTTATAGTGGGTACCTTGTGGTACTTACACCTTGTGCCAGGTCCAGTTATCCCTTATTAGTAGATAAGTAGTGTTCTAGAAGTTTAGGCTGATAGAGGTAGCTATAGCAGAGCAGCTTAGGCTGAACTAGGAGACATGCAAAGCTCCAACCATACTACTTATATCATAAGAAACACAATCCTCAGCGTTACTAAAAATAAAGGTACTTTATTTTAGTGACAATATGCCAAAAGTATCTCAGAGGATATACTCCCTTAGGAGGTAAATAAAATACACAAAATATACACACAAACCAAAATCAGGTTAGTAAAACACTTAGAAAAGTAGTGCAAACACTGTAGAACACAATAGAATGCAATGGGAGACAATAGGCCTAGGGGCAACACAAACCATATACTCCAAAAGTGGAATGTGAACCACAAATGGACCCCAGACCTACTGTAGTGTGTAGAGGATCGCTGGGAGTTTAAGAAAACACTAAGGGTGTCCAGGATACCCCACCCAAAGACCCTGAAAAGTAGGAGTAAATTTACCCTACTACCCCAGAAAGACAGTAAAGTCGAGATAGGGAATTCTGCAAAGACAACAACTGACTGCAAAGCACTGAAGATGGATTCCTGGACCTGAGGACCTGCAAAGGAAGGGGAAGGGGACCAAGTCCAAGAGTCACGCAAGTGTCTGGGGGGGGGGGGCAGGGGCCCACTAAACCCTGGATGAAGGTGCAAAAGGGCTGCCTCTGGGTGGAAGAATCTGAAGATTCTGCAAGAACGGAAGGTGCCAGGAACCTTTCCTTTGATCAGAAGATGTCCCACGGCGTGCTGGAGGATGCAGAGTTGGTCCCCACAGAAAGACCGCAAACAAGCCTTGCTAGCTGCAAGAGTCGCGGTTTAAGCTTATGGGTGCTGCCAGGGCCCAGGAAGGACCAGGAGGTCGCCCCTTGGAGGTGGAGACAGAAGGAGTGCTTGGAAATAGAGAGAGCCCACACAGAAGCAGGCAGCACCCGCAGAGGCACTTGAACAGGTGTTCAAGAAATCTGAGCATGACGGTCGTCTCAGCATCACAAAAGAGGGTCCCATGAAGTCGGAGGTCAACTTTGCGAGTTGGACAATGCAAGACGGTGTGCTGGGGACCTGGGCTGTGCTGTGCATGAAGGAAATCTTTCAAAAGTGCACAGAAGCCCTAGCAGCTGCAGATCACGCAGTACACAGGATTACTGTCTGGCGTGGGGAGGCAAGGAATTACCTCCAACAAATTTGGACAGAAAGACCACTGGACTGTCGGGGTCACTTGGATCCATCTATTGTGTTCCAGGGACCACCCTCGTCAAGATGAGAGGGGACCCAGAGGACCAGTGATACAGAAGTTTGGTGCCTGCGTTATCAGGTGGAAGATTCCGTCAACCCACGGAAGATTTCTTCTTGGCTTCCAGTGCAGAGTGTAGGCAGACAGCCCTCAGGGCATGCACCACCAGGAAACAGTCAAGAAAGCCGGCAGGATTATGAGCTACAATGTTGCTGGTAGTTTTCTTGCTACTTTGTTGCAGTTTTACAGGCATCCTGGAGCAGTCAGCGGTCGATCCTTGGCAGAAGTCGAAGAGGGAAGTGCAGAGGAACTCTGGTGAGCACTTGTGTAGGAGGCTGGACTGGCTTGTAGTGAGTACCAAGGGGTACTTGCACCTTGCACCAGGCCCAGTTATCCCTTATTAGTGTATAGGGTGTCTAGCAGCTTAGGCTGATAGATAATGGTAGCTTAGCAAAGCAGCTCAGGCTGAACTAGGAGACGTGTGAAGCTACTACAGTACCACTTAGTGTCATATGCACAATATCATAAGAAAACACAATACACAGTTATACTAAAAATAAAGGTACTTTATTTTTATGACAATATGCCAAAGTATCTTAGAGTGTACCCTCAGTGAGAGGATAGGAAATATACACAAGATATATATACACAATAGCAAAAATATGCAGTATAGTCTTAGAAAACAGTGCAAACAATGTATAGTTACAATAGGATGCAATGGGGAAACATAGGGATAGGGGCAACACAAACCATATACTCCAGAAGTGGAATGCGAACCACGAATGGACCCCAAACCTATGTGACCTTGTAGAGGGTCGCTGGGACTATTAGAAAATAGTGAGAGTTAGCAAAATAACCCACCCCAAGACCCTGAAAAGTGAGTGCAAAGTGCACCAAAGTTCCCCTAAGGACAAAATAGTCGTGTTAGAGGGAGAATGCAAGGAAAACACAAATCAGCAATGCAACAACGATGGATTCCTGTCTGAGGGTACCTGTGGAACAAGGGGACCAAGTCCAAAAGTCACAAGCAGCTCGCAGCTGGGCAGATGCCCAAGAAATGCCAGCGGTTGGTGCAAAGAAGCTCTTACTAGGCTGAAGAGCTGTGAATACTGCAGGAACGACAAGGGCTAGAGACTTCCCCTTTGGAGGATGGATCCCCCACGCCTTGGAGAGTCGTGCAGAAGTGTTTTCCCGCCGGATGGACGCCAACAAGCCTTGCTACACGCAAATCGTGCGTTTGGCGTTTTTGGACGCTGCTGGGGCCCAGGAGGGACCAGAAGGTCGCAAATTGGACCTGTAGAGAGAGGGGACGTCGAGCAAGACAAAGAGCCCTCACTGAAGCAGGTAGCACCCGGAGAAGTGCCAGAAACAGGCATTACGAGGATGCGTGAAACGGTGCTCGCCGAAGTTGCACAAAGGAGTCCCACGTCGCCGGAGACCAACTTAGAAAGTCGTGCAATGCAGGTTAGAGTGCCGTGGACCCAGGCTTGGCTGTGCACACAGGATTTCCGCCGGAAGTGCACAGGGGCCGGAGAAGCTTGCAAAGTCGCGGTTCCCAGCAATGCGGCCCAGCGAGGTGAGGCAAGGACTTACCTCCACCAAACTTGGGCTGAAGAGTCACTGGACTGTGGGGGTCACTTGGACGGTGTCGCTGGATTCGAGGGACCTCGCTCGTCGTGCTGAGAGGAGACCCAAGGGACCGGTAATGCAGCTTTTTGGTGCCTGCGGTTGCAGGGGGAAGATTCCGTCGACCCACGGGAGATTTCTTCGGAGCTTCTGGTGCAGAGAGGAGGCAGACTACCCCCACAGCATGCACAAGCAGGAAAACAGTCGAGAAGGCGGCAGGATCAGCGTTACAGAGTTGCAGTAGTCGTCTTTGCTACTATGTTGCAGGTTTGCAGGCTTCCAGCGCGGTCAGCGGTCGATTCCTTATCAGAAGGTGAAGAGGGAGATGCAGAGGAACTCGGCTGAGCTCATGCATTCGTTATCTAAAGTTTCCCCAGAGACAGAGACCCTAAATAGCCAGAAAAGAGGGTTTGGCTACCTAGGAGAGAGGAAAGGCTACTAACACCTGAAGGAGCCTATCACAAGGAGTCTCTGACGTCACCTGGTGGCACTGGCCACTCAGAGCAGTCCAGTGTGCCAGCAGCACCTCTGTTTCCAAGATGGCAGAGGTCTGGAGCACACTGGAGGAGCTCTGGACACCTCCCAGGGGAGGTGCAGGTCAGGGGAGTGGTCACTCCCCTTTCCTTTGTCCAGTTTCGCGCCAGAGCAGGGGCTAAGGGGTCCCTGAACCGGTGTAGACTGGCTTATGCAGAATTGGGCACATCTGTGCCCAACAAAGCATTTCCAGAGGCTGGGGGAGGCTACTCCTCCCCTGCCTTCACACCATTTTCCAAAGGGAGAGGGTGTCACACCCTCTCTCAGAGGAAGTTCTTTGTTCTGCCATCCTGGGCCAGGCCTGGCTGGACCCCAGGAGGGCAGCTGCCTGTCTGAGGGGTTGGCAGCAGCAGCAGCTGCAGAGAAACCCCAGGAAGGGCAGTCTGGCAGTACCAGGGTCTGTGCTACAGACCACTGGGATCATGGAATTGTACCAACAATGCCAGGATGGCATAGAGGGGGCAATTCCATGATCATAGACATGTTACATGGCCATATTCGGAGTTACCATGGTGAAGCTACATATAGGTAGTGACCTATATGTAGTGCACGCGTGTAATGGTGTCCCCGCACTCACAAAGTTCAGTGAATTGGCTCTGAACAATGTGGGGGCACCTTGGCTAGTGCCAGGGTGCCCTCACACTAAGTAACTTTGCACCTAACCTTTACCAGGTAAAGGTTAGACATATAGGTGACTTATAAGTTACTTAAGTGCAGTGTAAAATGGCTGTGAAATAACGTGGACGTTATTTCACTCAGGCTGCCGTGGCAGGCCTGTGTAAGAATTGTCAGAGCTCCCTATGGGTGGCAAAAGAAATGCTGCAGCCCATAGGGATCTCCTGGAACCCCAATACCCTGGGTACCTCAGTACCATATACTAGGGAATTATAAGAGTGTTCCAGTAAGCCAATGTAAATTGGTAAAAATGGTCACTAGCCTGTCAGTGACAATTTGGAAAGAAATGAGAGAGCATAACCACTGAGGTTCTGATTAGCAGAGCCTCAGTGAGACAGTTAATCACTACACAGGTAACACATTCAGGCACACTTATGAGCACTGGGGCCCTGGGTTACCAGGGTCCCAGTGACACATACAACTAAAACAACATATATACAGTGAAAAATGGGGGTAACATGCCAGGCAAGATGGTACTTTCCTACACAACCCCCCCCCCAAACGAAGGACAATAAGACTAGCCATTACCTGATGAGTCTTCATTGTCTAAGTGGAAATATCTGGAGAGTCCATCTGCATTGGAGTGGCTACTCCCAGGTCTATGTTCCACTGTATAGTCCATTCCCTGTAGGGATATGGACCACCTCAACAATTTAGGATTTTCACCTTTCATTTGTTTTAGCCAAAGTAGAGGTTTGTGGTCTGTTTGAACAATGAAGTGAGTGCCAAACAGGTATGGCCTCAACTTCTTCAGAGCCCAGACCACGGCAAAGGCCTCCCTCTCAATGGCAGACCAACGCTTTTCTCTAGGGGTCAACCTTCTACTAATAAAAGCAACAGGTTGATCCTGGCCCTCAGAATTAAGTTGTGATAGGACTGCCCCTACTCCTAATTCAGATGCATCAGTCTGGACATAGAATTTTTTAGAGTAACAAGGGCTTTTCAGGACAGGTGCAGAGCACATGGCCTGCTTCAGCTCCTCAAAAGCTTTCTGACAGTTTGCTGTCCATAATACCTTTTTAGGCATTTTCTTGGATGTGAGGTCATTAAGAGGGGCTGCAATGGAGCCATAGTTCTTAATGAACCTCCTGTAATACCCAGTGAGGCCTAGGAAGGCTCTCACCTGAGTCTGAGTGGTAGGGGGAACCCAATCAATAATAGTTTGGATTTTCCCCTGAAGTGGTGCAATCTGTTCCCCACCAACAAGGTGTCCCAGATAAACCACCTTACCCTGCCCTATCTGGCACTTTGAAGCCTTGATAGTGAGGCCTGCCTTTTGCAGGGCCTCCAAAACTTTCCATAGGTGGACCAGGTGATCATCCCAGCTGGAGCTAAAGACAGCTATATCATCCAAATATGCTGCACTGAAAGCTTCCAGCCCTTGCAGGACTGTGTTCACCAACCTCTGAAAAGTGGCAGGTGCATTTTTCAAACCAAAAGGCATTACAGTAAACTGGTAATGTCCTCCAATGGTAGAAAATGCAGTCTTAGGTTTAGCATCTTCTGACATTTTGATCTGCCAATACCCTGCAGTCAAATCAAAAGTGCTTAGATACTTGGCAGATGCCAGTGTATCTATTAGCTCATCTGCCCTGGGTATAGGGTGAGCATCAGTTTTGGTTACCAAGTTGAGACCTCTATAGTCTACACAAAACCTCATTTCCTTCTTTCCATCTTTAGAATTGGGTTTTGGTACCAGTACCACAGGAGAAGCCCATGGACTGTCAGAGTGCTCAACCACTCCTAGTTCCAACATCTTCTGAACTTCTTGCTTTATGCAGTCCCTGACATGGTCAGGCTGCCTATAGATCTTACTTTTGACAGGTAAACTGTCTCCAGTATCTATAGTGTGCTCACACCAAGAAGTGGTGCCTGGCACAATGGAGAAGAGTTCTGAAAATTGTCCTAGGAGATTTATGCAATTATCTTTCTGCTCAGCAGTAAGACAATCAGCCAAAACTACACCTTCCACAAGAGCATCTTGTTCTGTGGAAGAGAAGAGATCAGGTAGAGGATCACTGTCTTCTTCCTGTCCCTCATCTGTTGCCATGAGCAGGGTGAGATCAGCCCTGTCATAGTAGGGTTTCAGGCGGTTGACATGGAGCACCCTAAGGGGACTCCTGGCAGTGCCTAAGTCAACCAAGTAGGTGACTTCACCCTTCTTTTCAACAATTGTGTGGGGTCCACTCCATTTATCTTGGAGTGCTCTTGGGGCCACAGGCTCCAAGACCCACACTTTCTGCCCTGGTTGGTACTGAACCAAAACAGCCTTCTGATCATGCCATTGCTTCTGGAGCTCTTGGCTGGCCTGAAGGTTTTTACTGGCCTTTTTCATGTACTCAGCCATCCTTGATCTGAGGCCAAGTACATAATCCACAATATCCTGCTTAGGAGCTTTTAAAGGTTGTTCCCAACCCTCCTTTACAAGTGTGAGTGGACCCCTAACAGGGTGTCCAAAAAGAAGTTCAAAGGGGCTGAAGCCCACTCCTTTCTGGGGTACCTCCCTGTAGGCAAAAAGGAGGCATGGTAGAAGGATATCCCATCTCCTGCGGAGTTTTTCAGGGAGTCCCATAATCATGCCTTTGAGAGTTTTATTAAATCTCTCCACCAGTCCATTTGTTTGTGGATGATAGGGTGTTGTGAACTTGTAAGTTACACCACACTCCTTCCACATGGCCTTTAAGTATGCAGACATGAAATTGCTTCCTCTGTCTGATACTACTTCCTTTGGGAAGCCCACCCTGGAAAATATTCCCAGGAGGGCCTTTGCCACTGCAGGAGCTGTAGTGGTCCTTAAAGGAATAGCTTCAGGATATCTTGTGGCATGGTCCACTACCACCAAGATAAACCTATTGCCTGAAGCAGTAGGAGGGTCAAGGGGGCCAACTATGTCAACCCCTACCCTTTCAAAGGGAACCCCAACCACAGGCAGTGGGATAAGGGGTGCCTTTGGAGTGCCACCTGTCTTGCCACTGGCTTGACAGGTTTCACAGGACTTACAAAATTCTTTTGTGTCCTCAGACATCCTAGGCCAATGAAACAGTGATACCAATCTGTCCCAAGTTTTCATTTGACCCAGGTGCCCAGCTAAGGGAATGTCATGTGCCAGTGTTAGGAGGAACTTTCTGTACTCCTGAGGAATCACTAATCTCCTGGCAGCTCCAGGTTTAGGATCCCTATGCTCAGTGTACAAGAGGTTGTCCTCCCAGTAAACTCTGTGTGAGTCACTGACATCCCCATTAGCCTGTTTGACAGCTTGCTGTCTGAGACCCTCTAATGTGGGACAGGTTTGCTGTGCCACACTCAGCTCCTCTCTGGCAGGCCCCCCTTCACCCAAAAGCTCAGCAGTGTCTGCTTCTAGCTCCTCTGGTGTAGGTTCTGCACAGGGAGGGAATTCTTCTTCCTCAGAAGTAGAATCCACTGTAGAGGGAGGGATAGTAGGAAGTGGTTTGCTTCTACTAGCCCTAGCTTTAGGGAGCACTTGGTCCATTGTTCCAGGATCCAAGCTTCCCTGTCCTTTTTGCTTTTTGGCCTGAGCCCTTGTCAAAGCAAAAATATGCCCTGGGATGCCCAGCATTGCTGCATGGGCCTCCAACTCCACATCTGACCAAGCTGATGTCTCCAAATCGTTCCCTAATAGACAGTCTACAGGTAAATCTGAAGCTACCACAACTTTCTTTGGACCAGATACCCCCCCCCCAGTTGAGATTTACAACAGCCATGGGGTGGCTTTGTGTTATGTTGTGAGCATCGGTTACTTGGTACTGGTGTCCAAGTATGTGTTGTTCAGGGTGCACCAGTTTCTCAATCACCATTGTGACACTGGCACCTGTGTCCCTGTAGGCCTGGACCTCAACACCATTTATTAGGGTTAGTTGCTTGTACTTCTCCAAGTTATGGGGGCAAGCAACCAAAGTGGCTAAGTCAATAGCCCCTTCAGAGACTAAAGTAGCCTCTGTGGTCTCCCTAATCAGACCAACCCCAACTAAATTACCAAAAGTGAGCCCAGCTACTCCCTTGGATTGGCTATTAGTAGGTTTGCTCCCACCACCACTGCTATTAGTAGGGACACTAGGTGTAGCAGTAGGGGTTGTAGTGGTAGGAGCTGTGGTGCCTTTCTTTGGACAACTGGGATCTGTTGTCCAATGGCCTTTTATCTTACATAAATAGCACCATGGTTTCTTTTCCTTGTTCTGATTAAAGGAGGATTTGGGCCCACCACCCCCACCAGAGTGTTTTTGTGGGCCTGATGAAGACTCATTTTTAGATTTGTCCCCACCCTTGTCAGAAGACTTACCATCCTTCTTTTTGTTGCCATCTTTGTCACCCCCTGTATGAACTTTTCTGTTCACTCTTGTTCTGACCCATTTGTCTGCCTTCTTTCCCAATTCTTGGGGAGAGGTCAGATCAGAGTCCACCAAGTACTGGTGCAACAAATCAGACACACAATTATTAAGAATATGCTCTCTCAGGATCAAGTTATACAGGCTGTCATAATCAGTAACTTTACTGCCATGTAACCACCCCTCCAAGGCCTTCACTGCCTGGTCAATGAAATCAACCCAGTCTTGTGAAGACTCCTTTTTGGTATCTCTGAACTTTATCCTGTACTGTTCAGTGGTTAAGCCATAACCATCCAGGAGTGCATTCTTAAGAACTTGGAAATTGTTAGCATCATTTTCTTTCACAGTAAGGAGCCTATCCCTACCTTTTCCAGTAAATGATAGCCATAGGATAGCAGCCCACTGCTTTTGAGGGACATCCTGTACAACACAGGCCCTCTCAAGTGCAGCAAACCACTTGTTAATGTCATCCCCCTCCTTGTAAGGGGGAACTATCTTATGCAGATTCCTGGAATCATGTTCTTTTGCAGGATGACTATGGGGAATACTGCTGCTGCCACCATGGGTATCTAAACCCATTTTCTGTCTTTCCCTCTCTATTTCTAAAGACTGTCTATCCAAATCCAGCTGTTGCTTCTTGAGCTTCAGTCTGGTTTGTTCCACTCTCAATCTATTGAGCTCCCTTTCTAACAATCTGTCATCAGGGTGGGTGGGAGGGACATTTCTAGATACAGAGGTATGATGGGAATGAACAGAAGGAGACCTGTCCCTTACCAAGGGCACCCTAACAGCTTGGCTACCAGCATAATGTGAGAGCACATCATCAGTATGATGTGATTCAACCTCTGTACCAACTATGCTAGACTGTCTAGTAATGGGCAGGCTGAGAAGTTTCTTTCCTGAACCTTTTCCTGGGGGAGTCCCTGGATCAGATTGAGAACCATTAGCTACTTTTTCTACAGATTGGGCACTTATGGCCTTATCCTGTACTCTAAGCATATTAATTAACAGTTCTAAGGAAGGATTCTTCCCTACACTCAAACCTCTCTCTATGCAGAGACTCCTTGCTCCTTTCCAGCTAAGGTGATCATATGCAAGTTTGGACAGTTCAACTTTTTGGCCTGTGCCAGACATTTTTAGAGAGAGTTAAAGTGATAGACAAAGAGAAAAAAGTTTTCAGAACTTTTTGGAAAGACAGAAAAAAACTTTTTAAACTTTTAAGAACTTTTTGAAAGTTTAGAAGTACTTTTCAGCACTTAGAACAGAGTGAAAAGAGGAAATGCAAAACTTTTTGGCTATGTGTATATACACTGACCTTGTTTTGTATATTTTTCTCTTATGAAAAGTACAATGACAAGAGTGGTAAGTAGTCTCAAAAGCACTTATCCCACCACTGCACAACCAATGTAGGAGGCTGGACTGGCTTGTAGTGAGTACCAAGGGGTACTTGCACCTTGCACCAGGCCCAGTTATCCCTTATTAGTGTATAGGGTGTCTAGCAGCTTAGGCTGATAGATAATGGTAGCTTAGCAAAGCAGCTCAGGCTGAACTAGGAGACGTGTGAAGCTACTACAGTACCACTTAGTGTCATATGCAAAATATCATAAGAAAACACAATACACAGTTATACTAAAAATAAAGGTACTTTATTTTTATGACAATATGCCAAAGTATCTTAGAGTGTACCCTCAGTGAGAGGATAGGAAATATACACAAGATATATATACACAATAGCAAAAATATGCAGTATAGTCTTAGAAAACAGTGCAAACAATGTATAGTTACAATAGGATGCAATGGGGAAACATAGGGATAGGGGCAACACAAACCATATACTCCAGAAGTGGAATGCGAACCACGAATGGACCCCAAACCTATGTGACCTTGTAGAGGGTCGCTGGGACTATTAGAAAATAGTGAGAGTTAGCAAAATAACCCACCCCAAGACCCTGAAAAGTGAGTGCAAAGTGCTCCAAAGTTCCCCTAAGGACAAAATAGTCGTGTTAGAGGGAGAATGCAAGGAAAACACAAATCAGCAATGCAACAACGATGGATTCCTGTCTGAGGGTACCTGTGGAACAAGGGGACCAAGTCCAAAAGTCACAAGCAGCTCGTAGCTGGGCAGATGCCCAAGAAATGCCAGCGGTTGGTGCAAAGAAGCTCTTACTAGGCTGAAGAGCTGTGAATACTGCAGGAACGACAAGGGCTAGAGACTTCCCCTTTGGAGGATGGATCCCCCACGCCTTGGAGAGTCGTGCAGAAGTGTTTTCCCGCCGGATGGACGCCAACAAGCCTTGCTACACGCAAATTGTGCGTTTGGCGTTTTTGGACGCTGCTGGGGCCCAGGAGGGACCAGAAGGTCGCAAATTGGACCTGTAGAGAGAGGGGACGTCGAGCAAGACAAAGAGCCCTCACTGAAGCAGGTAGCACCCGGAGAAGTGCCAGAAACAGGCACTACGAGGATGCGTGAAACGGTGCTCGCCGAAGTTGCACAAAGGAGTCCCACGTCGCCGGAGACCAACTTAGAAAGTCGTGCAATGCAGGTTAGAGTGCCGTGGACCCAGGCTTGGCTGTGCACACAGGATTTCCGCCGGAAGTGCACAGGGGCCGGAGAAGCTTGCAAAGTCGCGGTTCCCAGCAATGCGGCCCAGCGAGGTGAGGCAAGGACTTACCTCCACCAAACTTGGGCTGAAGAGTCACTGGACTGTGGGGGTCACTTGGACGGTGTCGCTGGATTCGAGGGACCTCGCTCGTCGTGCTGAGAGGAGACCCAAGGGACCGGTAATGCAGCTTTTTGGTGCCTGCGGTTGCAGGGGGAAGATTCCGTCGACCCACGGGAGATTTCTTCGGAGCTTCTGGTGCAGAGAGGAGGCAGACTACCCCCACAGCATGCACAAGCAGGAAAACAGTCGAGAAGGCGGCAGGATCAGCGTTACAGAGTTGCAGTAGTCGTCTTTGCTACTATGTTGCAGGTTTGCAGGCTTCCAGCGCGGTCAGCGGTCGATTCCTTATCAGAAGGTGAAGAGGGAGATGCAGAGGAACTCGGCTGAGCTCATGCATTCGTTATCTAAAGTTTCCCCAGAGACAGAGACCCTAAATAGCCAGAAAAGAGGGTTTGGCTACCTAGGAGAGAGGAAAGGCTACTAACACCTGAAGGAGCCTATCACAAGGAGTCTCTGACGTCACCTGGTGGCACTGGCCACTCAGAGCAGTCCAGTGTGCCAGCAGCACCTCTGTTTCCAAGATGGCAGAGGTCTGGAGCACACTGGAGGAGCTCTGGACACCTCCCAGGGGAGGTGCAGGTCAGGGGAGTGGTCACTCCCCTTTCCTTTGTCCAGTTTCGCGCCAGAGCAGGGGCTAAGGGGTCCCTGAACCGGTGTAGACTGGCTTATGCAGAATTGGGCACATCTGTGCCCAACAAAGCATTTCCAGAGGCTGGGGGAGGCTACTCCTCCCCTGCCTTCACACCATTTTCCAAAGGGAGAGGGTGTCACACCCTCTCTCAGAGGAAGTTCTTTGTTCTGCCATCCTGGGCCAGGCCTGGCTGGACCCCAGGAGGGCAGCTGCCTGTCTGAGGGGTTGGAAGCAGCAGCAGCTGCAGAGAAACCCCAGGAAGGGCAGTCTGGCAGTACCAGGGTCTGTGCTACAGACCACTGGGATCATGGAATTGTACCAACAATGCCAGGATGGCATAGAGGGGGCAATTCCATGATCATAGACATGTTACATGGCCATATTCGGAGTTACCATGGTGAAGCTACATATAGGTAGTGACCTATATGTAGTGCACGCGTGTAATGGTGTCCCCGCACTCACAAAGTTCAGTGAATTGGCTCTGAACAATGTGGGGGCACCTTGGCTAGTGCCAGGGTGCCCTCACACTAAGTAACTTTGCACCTAACCTTTACCAGGTAAAGGTTAGACATATAGGTGACTTATAAGTTACTTAAGTGCAGTGTAAAATGGCTGTGAAATAACGTGGACGTTATTTCACTCAGGCTGCCGTGGCAGGCCTGTGTAAGAATTGTCAGAGCTCCCTATGGGTGGCAAAAGAAATGCTGCAGCCCATAGGGATCTCCTGGAACCCCAATACCCTGGGTACCTCAGTACCATATACTAGGGAATTATAAGGGTGTTCCAGTAAGCCAATGTAAATTGGTAAAAATGGTCACTAGCCTGTCAGTGACAATTTGGAAAGAAATGAGAGAGCATAACCACTGAGGTTCTGATTAGCAGAGCCTCAGTGAGACAGTTAGTCACTACACAGGTAACACATTCAGGCACACTTATGAGCACTGGGGCCCTGGGTTACCAGGGTCCCAGTGACACATACAACTAAAACAACATATATACAGTGAAAAATGGGGGTAACATGCCAGGCAAGATGGTACTTTCCTACAACTTGCTTTCGTTATCTGAAGAGAAACCCACAGGAGAGACCCTAAATAGCCCTTAGAGGATGATTGGGTACCTAACCAGGTGAGAGCCTATCAGGGGGGTCTCCGACATCATCTGCTGGCACTGGCCACTCAGAGGTCTCCATTGTGCCTTCACACCTCTGCATCCAAGATGGCAGAGGTCTGGGACACACTGGAGGAGCTCTGGGCACCTCCCCTGGGAGGTGCTGGTCATGGGAGTGGTCACTCCCCTTTCATTTGTCCAGTTTCGCACCAGAGCAGGGCTGGGGGTTCCCTTAACCTGTGTAGATTGGCTTATGCAAGGAGGGCACCATCTGTGCCCTTCAAAGCATTTCCAGAGGCCAGGAGAGGCTACTCCTCCCAGGCCCTTCACACCTATTTCCAAAGGGAGAGGGTGTAACACCCTCTCTCAGAGGAAATCCTTTGTTCTGCCTTCATGGGACCAGGCTGCCCAGGTCCCGGGGGGCAGAAACCTATCTGAAGGGTTGGCAGCAGCGGTAGCTGCAGAGGAGACCCCGGAAAGTTAGTTTGGCAGGACCAGGGCTCTATGCTGGAGACCCGGGGATGCATGGAATTGTCCCCCCAATACCAGAATGGTATTGGGGGGACTATTCCATGATACTAGACATGTTACATGGCCATGTTCAGAGTTACCATGGTGGCGCTAAATATAGGTATTGACCTATATGTTGTGCACACGTGTAATGGTGTCCCCGCACTCACAAAGTATGGGGAATTTGCCCTGAACAATGTGGGGGCACCTTGGCTAGGGCCAGGGTGCCAACACACTAAGTAACCTTGCACCTAACCTTCACTAAGTGAGGCTTAGACATATAGGTGACTTATAAGTTACTTAAGTGCAGTAAAAATGGCTGTGAAATAACGTGGACGTTATTTCACTCAGGCTGCAGTGGCAGACCTGTGTAAGATTTGTCTGAGGTCCCTATGGGTGGCAAAGGAAATACTGCAGCCCATAGGGATCTCCTTGAACCCCAATAACCTGGGTACCTAGGTACCATATACTAGGGAATTATAAGGGTGTTCCAGTGTGCTAATTAGATTTGGTAAAATTGGTCACTAGCCTGCAGTGACAATTTTAAAAGCAGAAAGAGCATAAACACTGAGGTTCTGGTTAGCAGAGCCTCAGTGATACAGTTAGGCACCACACAGGGAACACATACAGGGCATACGTTATGAGCACTGGGGTCCTGGCTAGCAGAATCCCAGTGACACATAGGTAAAAACAAACATACATACAGTAAAAAATGGGGGTAACAGGCCAGGCAAGATGGTACTTTCCTACACTATGGGTGGCAACAGAAATGCTGCAGCCCATAGCGATCTCCTGGAACCCCAATACTCTGGGTCCCTAGATACCATATACTAGGGACATTATAAGGATGTTCCAGTGTGCCAATCAAAACTGGTGTAAGTGGTCACTAGCCTGCAGTGACAATATAAAAAGCAGAGAGAGCATAAACACTAAGGTTCTGCTTAGCAGAGCCTCAGTGATATAGTTAGGCACCACACAGGGAACACATACAGGGCACAGGTTATGAGCACTGGGGTCCTGGCTAGCAGGATCCCAGTGACACAAGCATCAACAAACATACACACAAGTAAAAATGGGGGTAACATGCCAGGCAAGATGGTACTTTCCTACATGCAGTACTTCACATATCTCAAACGTTTATCAACCAATTTATTCTGACAACAAACTAAATGCTGCTGAATCATCATGCTACTTCCAGGTCCCAATTCTGTTACAAACCTCATCAAAATGTCCCACATCCTTTTCTTTAAGTATTTTCATATCACTATACTGCTTAAATGCCTGCAACAAACTCTCATAAGAACCATGAATTGACTCTTTAGGTTTCCGAGTTGTTCTGTCAATTTGGATCCAATCAATATCTTTGGGTGACACCTTTGACTTTAAAAGTATCATTACCTGATGATACTCTTTTATCTCCAACAGTGAAGGGCTTTTCTTCACTAGGCCCCTTGGAGGTTCTGCTCCAGGACATTCAAGGGCTATCTTACATTCTGCCCGCAAATCACACGGAACCACAATTTTGAACAGAGTATTCAAGTCGACTCACTATACTTCTGACATCTTCACATGTCGTTCAACCTGCTTGTACCACTCCACTGGCTCTTCCTTCAGTTTCAGAAAGTTGTTAGTGAATGATGGAGTAGATCACTGTGACTCAAAGGCAGATGAACGTAACCTCCACCTGGCACTACTCTCAACAGGTAATTTGATGGGCTCACCTCTCTTTGTACAAGAGGAGGCAGTTACTCTGTCTGTTTCTTCAGTTCTTTCTTTCTTGCCCATCAACTTTTTGCTACTTGTCTAACTTATTACATTTTCAAATGTTCTGAATTAGCCCTTTAATTTGTATTTTTGTCCCTGAGGTTCTGATACAGGCTATGTCTTCTTCATTAAATCATACATGGTAACTCCTCTGCAAAACTTTGGTCCTGTTCAAGTCTATCGCATATTTTTGAGCCAACTCAGATAGTTTCTCATAAAATTGTCCTACACGTCTGGTAACATCCTTACACATGAACACAAACTAATTTTCATGGTAAGAGTCTAAACAAGTCATTTCAAGATTCCCACTAATCATCTTGTCCAATTCTAACTTCAATTTAACCACATACACCAAGTTCTCTCTCATTGGTAACTGAATTGTTCCTTGACTCAACTTAGAGCTCCCACTGTTACTTGAAGGAGGATTGATATTAAAAGCTTTCACCCACTTACCTATTCCCTTAGTACTGAGAATCTGTTATACCACAGGGCAGTAGACATATTCCTATCTCCATCGGTACGCTACTGGAATTTGAAGTCACCTCCCATACTGGAGTACTAGAAGTTGGTATCCTTTGATATGTACTTACTGAACTGCACCCTGTGGGATTCAAAGTCGAATCAGGACTAGTCACACATAAAGATCTTGTGTGTGTCAGGCCTAGAGGAACAAATCCTCTCATATCGGGACTTGTTGCTGCCTTATCTGCCAAATTATAATTAGTGTTTCCTGGGGAATAAGGCTTATATGTGGGGATGACAGGACCAACAATAACTGGAACAGTAAGAGCATCATCAGTGTTTGGGATAGTAGGGTTAGCAGGAACACAATTTCCTGAACCTTCTCCCATTGGATCATGATGCACATTCAGCGGCGTAAACCCCACTGACCCAGAATTCCCATCTATTGGAGCAGCAGCTAATCCAAGATTCCCACTACCTTTAGTGCTATTTCCTTCCTCTACTCGAATCTCGTACAGAGGTGGACGTTTTGACAACAGTACATCTAGAAGGCCATCACCACAGTTATTGTCACTGATCTCATTCATATCATCTGCCTCCTTTCACTTTCCATATTTTACTCTCTTGTCTTTTTTGTTTTCCTTCTCTCTCTCAAATGCTTCTCTCATTAAAGTTGAGTATAATCTAACTGTGAGAAAGTAGCCTCTTTCTAGCATGGTTACCCCCACTTTTGGCCTGTTTGTGAGTGTGTGTCAGTATGTTTTTACTGTCTCACTGGGATCCTGCTATCCAGGACCCCACTGCTCATAAGTTAGGACCCTATTTGTCAGTATGTTTTGCCTGTCTCACTGGGATCCTGCTGGTCAGGACCCCAGTGCTCATAGTTTGTGGCCTTTTGTTTGTGTTGTCAGTAGTGCTTAACTGTGTCACTGAAGTTCCGCTAACCTGAACTTCAGTGCTTATGCTCTCTCTGCTTCCAAATTAGTCACTATAGTTAAGTGACTTCATATTCCAATTTCAATTGGCACACTAGACCCCCCTTATAAGTCCCTAGTATGTGATACCTAGGTACCCAGGGAATTGGGGTTCCAGGAGATCCATATGGGCTGCAGCATTTCTTTTGCCACCCATTAAGAGCTCAGACAAACCCTTTCACAGGACTGCCACTGCAGCATCCGTGAAATAGTGCACACATTATTTCACAGCATTTTCACTGCACTTAAGTTACTTATAAGTCACCTATATGTCTAACCTTCATTCACTGAAGTCTACGTGCAAAGTTACTAAGGCCCTCATTATGAGATTGGTGGCAAATGAAGCCTACCACCACGGAGACGGCCGTCATGGCTACCGACTGTCCATGGCATTATGACCGTAGATGGAATTCCGCCAGAAGGCTGTCAGAATTCCATCTACGGTCATGGTGGCAGACGGCAGTAAGGTGGCACTGCTGCCAGCAGCAGCGCCACACCAGCAAAACACCACCTACCGTATCATGTTCCATGTTACGGTCTGGCGTTGTTTTGCTGGCAGCAGCGCTGCGTCCTGTCTCCTTCTGGAGGACCCCCTGCAAGCAGGTAAGTTGGATTCTCGAACAGGAGAGGGAGAATAGGGGTGCTGTGTGCGTGTGTGAGGATCTGTGTGACTGTGTGTGAATGCGTGCATGCGTGTGCCTGCATCCAATATCTCAACTTGGGACATCTCTTGCATCACGCGGGAACCCACAGCCATCTTCATTGGTGCTCTTCGGCAGACTTCTTCTAACCAGAGAATCCTCTTTTGCACCATCTTCTAGGTTGGCAGGGGCTCCTTTCCTTCCTGGAATCTTCTGGGACTTCTGGACCTGGTCTCCTCTCTTATCACAGCTTGTAGTGTGTCCTGAGGAAACTTGCAGTACTTTACTCTTACTTTCCTGGGCTCTGGGGTGGGGTATTTTACTCACCTTTGTGGTTTTCTTACACTCCCAGTGCCCCTCTACATATTACACTTGCCTAGGGGGAATTCGTGATTCACATTCCACTTTCTTAGTATATGGTTTGTGTTGCCCCTAGGCCTATTGCATCCTATTGCATTCTATTGTGTTTTCTACTATTTGCACTATTCTGTGACTATTTAGTTACCTGATTTTGGTCTCTAGTGTATATATTGTGTATAATACTTACCTCCAGAAGGAGTATTGACCCTTAGATATTTTTGGCCTTGTGTCACTAAAATAAAGTACCTTTATTTTTTATAACACTGAGTATTGTATTTTATTGTGTATAAGTACTGTGTAACTATAGTGGTATTGCAGGAGCTTTGCATGTCTCCTAGTTCAGCCTCAGCTGCTCTGCTACAGCTACCTCTAGAGAGCCTAAGCTGCTAGAACACGGACTACATTTCACTAATAAGAGATAAGTGGACCTGGTATAAGGTGTAAGTACCTAGGGTACCCACTACAAACCAGGCCAGCCTCCTACACTAACTCCCTCTATCATGTCAGTTCTCCATCTCTTTTGTCAGCATCCCATCTAGCATCTGCATAAGCACACACTGCCTTTCGAGCTCTTCCCTGATACTTCTTTTTCTCTCAACAACGAGCAGCACCTTCCAAAGCATTCAGTGCCTTATCTGTGCAGGTCTAGGAGCTGGTTTTATGTCATATAATACCCTCCTCAATTTTACAATAATTAAATGTGCCATAGTGTGGAAACCTCAATGCACCTTCTTTTAACATGATCCTGTGACACAGACTAAGCCAATGTGAAAAGATCACAATATGCCTTTCATTAACTGTAGACTCACACAGACGCACTTGCCAAGAAAGAATATTGCAACGTGAGCAAAACTCCACGTTGAAGGTTAAATCCAAAAATCCAAATGTTTCCACATTCAAATGAGTATAACTGCATCTTGAAGTTATAAATGGAACATGATTATAAATGAAAAGTGATTGTATGCAGTTTCACCATAATATTATAATCAGAGTACACAAATATAAATGTGAATGAGTACTACATTTCAGCATCTTAAAATCAAACATTAGAACACACATATATAACTTACTAATCCTCTTCTGTGAATGCATCTTCAGTAATACAACTTAGATACTCCACTTTACACTAGTAACGTTAAAGCACACAATATATATATTGTCGATTACATTATTATGTTACTCCTGTAACGCATGATGGTATGACCAAAATTATGTTACCATTCCCTATAACCCAGAAAAAAAATGCAAAGTTTGGTTGCAGAATAATAGTGGTAAAGAATATCTTGATGATTTTGATGTTTACAATATCGGCAAAGATGATTTGGTAAAAAAAGATAAACAAATATGGTGGTCTCTTTAGGAGAGAATGGAAGATTGATCTCCATGTTGAAACATGATAATAGAGTTGGTGCCTTGTGTAAAGATGATGCTGTTACACATTGTAACTGGTTGGCCGGTACTCTCGATCACACTCGCCCCTTTCAAAACATGTCATACTAATAAAGTTAACAGCAGTATAAGAGTTATCTCCTAGATTTCTGCTGGCCTATCACATGACACTAACAATCTAGATCTTTTAAAATAGTTTAAATGCAGGCATTGTTTGCACCTAGGAAACTTGGTATATATGGATATTCAACTTGAAAATTATTATGTGTTCTGTTGTCCAGCCAAACCTTGCAGGAGGGGTCATGCTAGTGGGAGAATTGGAATTTTAGTGAGTTCCACTCATAGATAGTACTATTGTTGTTTCTGTCACTCAACAAATCTAGCCCAGTTGCATGATGGTCACTAGAAATAGTGACCTTAAGTCAGAAGACAATTCGTTGCTTTTGGTAAATGTATACATCTCTTCAGGTTCATTCTATAATTCCCTGATAAATCACTGTTAATATTCTTATTTCACATTGTTAAATTGGAAAAATGAACATCTGGTCTTGTTAGGTCATCTTAACGCAATAGTGCCTAACCACGAGGTACAAGATTTTGAGGATAGCGAGAGGAAAGAGGCACTAAAAATCCAGTAAGCATTATTGCCCGGTAAAAATAAAACTGATATATGTTGTTTTATACTTTCAGAGCTTTTATGTAGATATGAGTGCCTTATAGGTAATGGGGGCATCAATAATTATATCTGCACTTCTAATAATGGTCTCTCACTTATTAACTGATTACATCATACTTCCCTTTTAGGTTGCTATCTAAGTTGAATGTCATTGACAACTGCTTAGTGATCATAAAATTTCAACATTTTGCATTGATCTCCCTGTAGAAGGATTTATGACTTGGAATATTCAGAACACTGTGGGGGTCATTCTGACCTCGGCGGTAAAAGGCGCCTACCGCCGGTCAGAAATCCTCCATAATCCCGCCGCGGTCGCGGAAACCCGCCACGGTCATTCTGACCCGCAGAAGGCAAACCTCCGAAAATCCGACCGCCACAACAGACCGCCAGACCAGCGGTCGGCGGAAAGGTGGAGGTGACCAAACCTCCACCGCCACGCCAACAGAAATACGCCCATCCCATTACGACCCACGAATCCACGCGGCGGTCATTCAAACGCGGTATTCCATTGGCGGGACACACCGGCGCGGTCAGAATACCCACCAACGAACAAAACTCACCCACATTGGACGATTTGAATCCCACACACCTGATACACATACACACACCACTCCCACACACACAATACAATATAAAACACCCACCCACATCACCCACAAACCCCTACGCTTACAAAATCGTAAAGAAGGCAAGAGAGAGACACCAGCATCCAAAACATAACAGCCACAGCCACTCAACACCATCACCCACACACTATCCACACACAAAACAACACACACCACCACACTCAACTCACTTAAATACACATACTCCACCCCACACATCATACACACCACCCCATGGCACCCCAAAGACAACCCCGCTTCACAGACGAAGAACTCAGGGTTATGGTGGAGGAAATCGTTCGTGTAGAGCCCCAGCTGTTCGGCACACAGGTCCAATACACCAGCATTGCCCGGAGGACGGAGCTATGGCAGAGGATTGTCGACAGGGTGAACGCAGTGGGACAGCACCCCAGAAATCGGGAAGACATCAGGAAGCGATGGAACGACCTACGGGGGAAGGTGCGTTCCATGGTATCCAGGCACAACATCGCCGTGCAGAAGACTGGCGGAGGACCCCCACCTCAACCCCCACAATTCACATCATGGGAGGAGGAAGTCTTGAACATCCTGCATCCTGACGGCCTCGCAGGAGTCGGCGGAGGAATGGATACTGGTAAGTTGAAGCTTCAATACTGCTTCCCCCCCACCTGCATGCCAAATCAGACCCCAACCCTCACCCCCATCCTCGAACCCCACCCTCACCCCCACCCCCATCCTCACCCCCACCCTCACCCCCACCACCATCCTCACCCCCACCCTCACCCCCACCACCATCCTCACCCCCACCACCATCCTCACCCCCACCCCCAGCACACCTATTCCCCGCCAATGTCTCACCATCACAACCCACACATCCCAAAACCTAGGCCTGCATGCGTCCACTAAGCATGGACACCCATCACCAAAGCATGCCCAATGCATATACACATCCCCCCCACAAGCCACCCTCACCAAAGCCCCCACACACGAATGCCAGCACTTGGGGACACGGGAACCCACAGATACACCCATATGCCACACATTGAAACTATAACCATACCTCTATACCCCTGCAGGACCCGACCGTCAACACACCGCGGCGGAGGGGCCAGAATTATCCACACCCCCCACCCAAGAGGCCGTCAGCGATGACAGCAGCTCTGTCGATCTGGACACCGATGACCAGCCCGGACCATCGGGGACCTCTGGACAGTCGGTTCCCCTCACACAGGCACAGGCCACTATAGACCCTAACCCCTCTGGGAACACCAGCACAGCTCCCACCCAGCGGGCCCATGCCTCTGTCTCCAGGGCGCGTCAATCTGCGGTGTGTCTACCACTACAGGGCACCCAGGATAACCCACCACCCCAACAACAACAGGGACCTGGGGGCAGTGGTAGTGGGCACACCGGCCAGGGGGCAGAGGCCCAGGGAAACAGGGCAACTCGGCGGGCAGCTGTGCGACAGGGGGGGGAGGAGAGGCCCAGGGAACCCACTCTCCACGAGGTCCTCACCACCATCATGGGAGCATACAACCGCTCCCAGGAGACGATGGCGACGGTACTGGCCCGGTTCCAGGAGATCCAGGTGCTGCAGGAGGAACACTATCGGGGGTACAGGGAGGACATCCGAGCCATCAACACCACCCTGGTTACCATGGTAGGGCTGCTGCAGGACCTCGTAAACAGCAGGGCGGACACTGAACAACACCCAAGGGCCCCTGCCACTAGCCGGGACCAAGAACAGCCATCCACCTCCGCCGGCGCTAGTGGACAGGAGGCCCCCGCACAGCAGCAGCCCACCAGACCCCCACCTCCTGCAGGAGAAGAACCACCCCGCAAGAGGGCCCTGAGATCTCGCAAGACAGAGTAGGATGTCAAGACCCCCGCCAGCAATGGATACCACCTGATGTCATCCCACTGTCCCACATTGTCACCCTGTCCATCCTCGAACTGCCCATGCTCCATCTCTCCACAGGCCTCTGGACAATGCACCTGTGTGACTGTTACTCTGGACTCTGCCATGGACATTCCTTCACCATAGCCCCCACCCACTTGAAATCACCCATCCCATTTTGAGCACTTCAATAAACACCTATTTTGCACCAAAATATCAGGAGTCTGGCTGTGATTTCAATAGATTGTAATTGACATGACAGTGCAAATATGTCCTTGTACATGGTGAAGTCAACAAACAGCTGCCACAAAGCTGTAGTCCATGGGGAAACGAAGCACAGGACTCGTAGTGGGGACCCCAGATCTGAAATAGGGAGGGAAAAGCCAAAACTCAGTCATCATACACTGGGGCAAATAGACAGGCAGCAGAGATGCTGCAGAGTAGTTAACTTTTACTAAATTATCTTTGAAATGTTACCTGTGTCCTATTGGAAGTACTGTTCAATGATTCTGTCCCTGTTGTCTGTTTCAGCCCCGTCGTCTTCCTCCTCGTCACTCTCCTCAGGTTCCACCGCTGCCACAACACCACCGTCTCGACCATCCTCCTGCAGGAAAGGCACCTGGCGGCGCAAAGCCAGGTTGTGAAGCATGCAGCAGGCCACGATGATGTGACACACCTTCTTAGGTGAGTACATTAGGGATCCCCCGGTCATATGCAGGCAGCGAAACCTGGCCTTTAGGAGGCCAAAGGTGCGTTCGATCACCCTCCTAGTACGCCCATGGGCCTCATTGTACCGTTCCTCTGCCCTGGTCCGGGGATTCCTTACTGGGGTCAGTAGCCACGACAGGTTGGGGTACCCAGAGTCCCCCACTAGCCATACACGGTGTCTCTGTAGCTGTTCCATCACGTAAGGGATGCTGCTATTCCGCATGATGTAGGCGTCATGCACTGACCCTGGGAATTTGGCATTTACATGCGAGATGTACTGGTCAGCCAAACACACCACCTGGATGTTCATTGAATGGTAACTTTTTCTGTTCCTGTACACCTGCTCCCTGTCTCTTGGGGGAACCAAAGCCACATGGGTCCCATCAATGGCACCAATTACGTTGGGAATATGTCCAAGGGCGTAGAAATCACCCTTCACTGTAGCCAGTTCGCCCACCTCAGGGAAAATGATGTAGTTCCTCACGGATTTCATCAGGGCAGACAACACTCTGGATAACACCTTTGAAAACATGGGCTGAGACATCCCAGAAGCAATTCCCACTGTTGTCTGAAATGACCCACTTGCCAAGAAATGGAGTACTGACATGACCTGCACCAGAGGGGGAATCCCTGTGGGTTGGCGGATGGGGGACATCAGGTCGGGCTCCAGCCGGGCACACAGTTCATGGATAGTGGCACGGTTAAGACGGTAGGTCAGGATAATGTGGCGTTCTTCCATTGTCGACAGGTCCACCAGCGGTCGGTACACGGGAGGATTCATCCGTCTCCTCGCCCAACCCAGCGGACGGTGCCTAGGAAGGACAACATGGAGCACACAGTCAGGCAACCCACAGGTACGTACTCACAGCTAGCACAGTATACGATTCTCTATGCAGTGAATGGCGTGTATGAGTGGCTATGCAAGGCCTAGGCCTGTGTGACGCAGTTGAAATTGAGCCATGTGGGCCCTGGAAATGGCGGCTGCCTGACCTGTGAAGTGTGACAATGGGATGTGAGGTCAATGCGCTGGCGTGGCACACCGCGGCGGGCGGCGGGCCAAGACCGCGGCGCGAAGCCGCATTGGTTAACATTGAAGCCTATGGGTTTCAGGAGCCAATGGCGAAGGGCGCCGGCGGTGGCGGGACGCACCGCCGCGGTAAGCACCGCCGCGGACGTGACCGCCATTTTCTATCTACTTATCCACTTGCGACTTGAACTTTCACAGGAGAGGACCTATACTGCAAGTGTTGCTGTGACCTCGGTCTGGAAGGGACAATGGCTGCTGCGACTGGGGAAAGGGCCCCTGCCTTCACTGGAGAGGAGTTGGAGAAACTTGTGGATGGGGTCCTCCCCCAGTATGCGCAACTCTACGGTCCTCCAGACCAACAAGTGAGTTTAATTCTATCTAGATTTGGGGCCACTGGCTGGCTTGGGGGCCTGGCGGGGATGGGGTGCATGTTGGGGCTGGCGGGGGGCCTGGCGGGGATGGGGTGCATGTTGGGGCTGGAGGGGGGCCTGGCGGGGATGGGGGGCATGTTGGGGCTGGCGGGGGGCCTGGCGGGGGCCTGGCGGGGATGGGGGGCATGTTGGGCATGGCGGGGGGCCTGGCGGGGGGCCTGGCGGGGATGGGGTGCATGTTGGGCATGGCGGGGGGCCTGGCGGGGGCCTGGCGGGGATGGGGGGCATGTTGGGGCTGGCGGGGGGCCTGGCGGGGATGGGGTGCATGTTGGGGCTGGCGGGGGGCCTGGCAGGGGCCTGGCGGGGATGGGGGGCATGTTGGGCATGGCGGGGGGCCTGGCGGGGGGCCTGGCGGGGATGGGGTGCATGTTGGGCATGGCGGGGGGCCTGGCGGGGATGGGGGGCATGTTGGGCATGGCGGGGGGCCTGGCGGGGGGCCTGGCGGGGATGGGGTGCATGTTGGGCATGGCGGGGGGCCTGGCGGGGGCCTGGCGGGGATGGGGGGCATGTTGGGGCTGGCGGGGGGCCTGGCGGGGATGGGGTGCATGTTGGGGCTGGCGGGGGGGCCTGGCGGGGGCCTGGCGGGGATGGGGTGCATGTTGGGCATGGCGGGGGGCCTGGCGGGGGCCTGGCGGGGATGGGGGGCATGTTGGGGCTGGCGGGGGGCCTGGCGGGGATGGGGTGCATGTTGGGGCTGGCGGGGGGCCTGGCGGGGGCCTGGCGGGGATGGGGGGCATGTTGGGCATGGCGGGGGGCCTGGCGGGGGGCCTGGCGGGGATGGGGTGCATGTTGGGCATGGCGGGGGGCCTGGCGGGGATGGGGGGCATGTTGGGCATGGCGGGGGGCCTGGCGGGGGGCCTGGCGGGGATGGGGTGCATGTTGGGCATGGCGGGGGGCCTGGCGGGGGCCTGGCGGGGATGGGGGGCATGTTGGGGCTGGCGGGGGGCCTGGCGGGGATGGGGTGCATGTTGGGGCTGGCGGGGGGCCTGGCGGGGGCCTGGCGGGGATGGGGGGCATGTTGGGCATGGCGGGGGGCCTGGCGGGGGGCCTGGCGGGGATGGGGTGCATGTTGGGCATGGCGGGGGGCCTGGCGGGGGCCTGGCGGGGATGGGGGGCATGTTGGGCATGGCGGGGGGCCTGGCGGGGGGCCTGGCGGGGATGGGGGGCATGTTGGGCATGGCGGGGGGCCTGGCGGGGATGGGGGGCATGTTGGGCATGGCGGGGGGCCTGGCGGGGGGCCTGGCGGGGATGGGGTGCATGTTGGGCATGGCGGGGGGCCTGGCGGGGGCCTGGCGGGGATGGGGGGCATGTTGGGGCTGGCGGGGGGCCTGGCGGGGATGGGGTGCATGTTGGGGCTGGCGGGGGGCCTGGCGGGGGCCTGGCGGGGATGGGGGGCATGTTGGGCATGGCGGGGGGCCTGGCGGGGGGCCTGGCGGGGATGGGGTGCATGTTGGGCATGGCGGGGGGCCTGGCGGGGGCCTGGCGGGGATGGGGGGCATGTTGGGCATGGCGGGGGGCCTGGCGGGGGGCCTGGCGGGGATGGGGGGCATGTTGGGCATGGCGGGGGGCCTGGCGGGGATGGGGGGCATGTTGGGCATGGCGGGGGGCCTGGCGGGGGGCCTGGCGGGGATGGGGTGCATGTTGGGCATGGCGGGGGGCCTGGCGGGGGCCTGGCGGGGATGGGGGGCATGTTGGGGCTGGCGGGGGGCCTGGCGGGGATGGGGTGCATGTTGGGGCTGGCGGGGGGCCTGGCGGGGGCCTGGCGGGGATGGGGGGCATGTTGGGCATGGCGGGGGGCCTGGCGGGGGGCCTGGCGGGGATGGGGTGCATGTTGGGCATGGCGGGGGGCCTGGCGGGGGCCTGGCGGGGATGGGGGGCATGTTGGGCATGGCGGGGGGCCTGGCGGGGGGCCTGGCGGGGATGGGGGGCATGTTGGGCATGGCGGGGGGCCTGGCGGGGATGGGGGGCATGTTGGGCATGGCGGGGGGCCTGGCGGGGGGCCTGGCGGGGATGGGGTGCATGTTGGGCATGGCGGGGGGCCTGGCGGGGGCCTGGCGGGGATGGGGGGCATGTTGGGCATGGCGGGGGGCCTGGCGGGGGGCCTGGCGGGGATGGGGGGCGTTGGGCCACTGGAAAGGAAAATGCTGAGTAACTTGAACGTGGTATTTCACCCTCCCTGTACGTGTCACATAGGTCCGCGCCCATGAGAAGATTGGGATTTGGCGTGCCATCGCCAAGGAAGTCCGGGGCCTGGGGGTCCACCATCGACGGGGCACCCACTGCCGCAAGAGGTGGGAGGACATCCGCCGCGGGACCAAGAAGACCGCCGAGTCTCTGCTGGGGATGGCCTCCCAACGTAGGCGGGGTGCCTGCCGTCAACTGAGCCCCCTGATGTTCCGGATCCTGGCGGTGGCCTACCCTGATTTGGATGGGCGCGTGAGGGCAGCACAGCAGACACAAGGGGGTGAGTAGAAGCATCATCTACTCTGTTGTCGTGCAGTGGAGGTGTCTGGGTGGGGGAGGAGGGCTGGGGGTCCCCCTAGGCCAGGGCGATATCTGTAGGCTGGGCACCCCCGTAAGCCCCTGTGTCCCCAGCCACCACCCTCAGTAGTGTGTCAGTACAGCCATCCCTGGGCCGTGTCATCCATGGGTGCAGTTGACAACTCTAGGCGTGTAGAGCATGTTCCACGGAATGCGTTGCGGACCCCAAGTGCGCAACTTAGTGCAGGGGGCATCTGTGTCTGTCATGTCCGCTAACTGTACCGGAGATCCATGTACTCAATATCCCTTTATTTCTCTCTCCCCCCCCCTTTTTGTTTGTCTTTCTGTGCTTGTGTGCATCAGCATCATCAGGCGGAGGAGAAGTGGCATCGGGGCAGGAGGGAGCTGCATCTCACATGGCCCAGGAGGGCCATGCCACAGAGTCAGACTGGACCAGTGAGACGGAGGGCGAGGGGAGCTCCACGACGGGGACGACTGGAGCCTGCAGCGACACGGACACGTCCTCGGAAGGGGGCTCCCTTGCGGGGGTGGCACCATCCGTGCCCCCCGCCATTACAGGTACAGCCGCCACCCAGCGCACCATCTCCGCCCTCCCAGCAGCCCCTCCGCGTTCGCCCCGTGCCCGCTCTGCCAGGAAGCCGGGCATCTCCTTCGCCCCAGGCACCTCAGGCCCTGCCCCTGTTACCCCCGCTGCCCTCAGTGAGGAGGTCATTGACCTCCTCCGAACGCTCATTGTTGGGCAGACTACCCTTTTGAATGCCATCCAGGGGGTGGAGAGGGAGGTTCATCGCAGCAATGCGTACCTGGAGGGCATTCATTCGGGTCAGGCTGCCCATCAGCGATCGTTCCAGGCTCTGGCCTCAGCACTGACGGCAGCCATTGTCCCTGTCTCCTGCCTGCCTCTACTAACTCCCTCCTCCCAGTCTCCTGTTCCTCTGCCTGTCCCACCCACACCATCAGACCAGCCTGCACACACCTCAACACCCAAGAGAAGCTCATCCAAACATAAGCACCACAGATCACGCAGACATTCACACACGCAACATTCCGATGCAGACATGCCAACAGTCACTACCACCTCTGTGACCCCCACCTCCTCGTCTCCCTCCTCCCTCCCTGTGACGTCTACACTCACACCTCCATTCAACTCACCATCAGCCAGTGTTTCCATCACCAGCACACCCTCCACTCCAGTCCGCACACGTGCAGTCACCACCCCCACTGCCATTTACACGTCCCCTGTGTCCTCTCCCACTGTGTCTGTCACCCCCTCTTCCACACCACACAAACGCAGCCACCCACCCACCCAACAGCCATCCACCTCACGACAGCCTATCCCTCCTGCACCTGCACCCAAAGACAGCAAACGTGACTCACCTACAACCACATCCTCTCCCTCCACTCCCATTCCCACTGTACCTACCACTCTCCATTGTCCCAAGAAGCTCTTCCTCGCCACTACTAACTTCTTTCCTGACCCTGAGCCCCCCCCTCCTTCTCGTCGGGGTAAGAAGAGCACCTCAGCCACCACCAGCCCTGCAGCCCCCTTGACAAGGGTGCAGGGGTATTGGAGCCCGCCAGCCCGCATGTCTGGATCTTCACCCAGCAGCAAGGGGACAGCCAGCCCACCCCCTGGGAAGAGGAGCAGAAGGCGGAAGGGGCGCCGCAGGAGCCCGCCTTCTACATCCCCCCCGGACACCACCCAGAGACAGTCACCAGCCACAGCTCCAAAGGGAGGCAAGGGCCACAGGCCGACGACTAAGGAGGGCAAGGGCAGCAAGTTGGAGAGGTCAGGCAGCAGGCCTGCTGCCCAGGAGGAGCCCACAACCCCCATAGCCGCTGCCCCGGGAGAGCCCACCACCCCCATAGCCGCTGCCCAGGGAGGACCCAGCCCAGCTGGCCAGGAGGGCCCCACCACCCACAGCCCAGGTGGGCAGTGAAGGAGCACCATCCCCGCTGCCCAGGAGGGCACCACCATGCAATTAGCAGTTGGCCATAGACCGTCCGCCGTCTCAAGAACCGCTGACCTGGGCCCTTCAAGGCAAGAACCGCTGAACTGGGCCCCGCCGTCTCAAGAACCGCTGAACTGGGCCCCGCCGTCTCAAGAACCGCTGAACTGGGCCCCGCCGTCTCAAGAACGGCTGAACTGGGCCCTTCAAGGCAAGAACCGCTGAACTGGGCCCCGCCGTCTCAAGAACCGCTGAACTGGGCCCCGCCGTCTCAAGAACCGCTGAACTGGGCCCCGCCGTCTCAAGAACCGCTGACCTGGGCCCTTCAAGGCAAGAACCGCTGAACTGGGCCCCGCCGTCTCAAGAACCGCTGAACTGGGCCCCGCCGTCTCAAGAACCGCTGAACTGGGCCCCGCCGTCTCAAGAACCGCTGACCTGGGCCCCGCCGTCTCAAGAACCGCTGAACTGGGCCCCGCCGTCTCAAGAACCGCTGAACTGGGCCCCGCCGTCTCAAGAACCGCTGAACTGGGCCCCGCCGTCTCAAGAACCGCTGAACTGGGCCCCGCCGTCTCAAGAACCGCTGAACTGGGCCCCGCCGTCTCAAGAACCGCTGACCTGGGCCCTTCAAGGCAAGAACCGCTGAACTGGGCCCCGCCGTCTCAAGAACCGCTGAACTGGGCCCCGCCGTCTCAAGAACCGCTGACCTGGGCCCTTCAAGGCAAGAACCGCTGAACTGGGCCCCGCCGTCTCAAGAACCGCTGAACTGGGCCCCGCCGTCTCAAGAACCGCTGAACTGGGCCCCGCCGTCTCAAGAACCGCTGAACTGGGCCCCGCCGTCTCAAGAACCGCTGAACTGGGCCCCGCCGTCTCAAGAACCGCTGACCTGGGCCCTTCAAGGCAAGAACCGCTGAACTGGGCCCCGCCGTCTCAAGAACCGCTGAACTGGGCCCCGCCGTCTCAAGAACCGCTGACCTGGGCCCCGCCGTCTCAAGAACCGCTGAACTGGGCCCCGCAGTCTCAAGAACCGCTGAACTGGGCCCCGCCGTCTCAAGAACCGCTGAACTGGGCCCCGCCGTCTCAAGAACCGCTGAACTGGGCCCTTCAAGGCAAGAACCGCTGAACTGGGCCCCGCCGTCTCAAGAACCGCTGGACTGGGCCCTTCAAGGCAAGAACCGCTGGCCCTTTGGCAGACGTGGCAGGGCAGGATCTATCTCGCGCAGGGCTGCAGGATGTCCTCTGGCCAACTTGCCTCCTCCAGTGGCAGTGGGGTCTGTTATGGACTGTTTGGACTGTGGCTTTGCTCTCCCCAGGATGGCCCAGTGGGCGGGCCACCCACTGTATGGACTGTATGGACTGTGGCTTTGCTCTCCCCAGGATGGCCCAGTGGGCAGGCCACCCACTGTATGGACTGTATGGACTGTGGCTTTGCTCTCCCCAGGATGGCCCAGTGGGCAGGCCACCCACTGTATGGACTGTATGGACTGTGGCTTTGCTCTCCCCAGGATGGCCCAGTGGGCAGGCCACCCACTGTATGGACTGTATGGACTGTGGCTTTGCTCTCCCCAGGATGGCCCAGTGGGCAGGCCACCCACTGTATGGACTGTATGGACTGTGGCTTTGCTCTCCCCAGGATGGCCCAGTGGGCAGGCCACCCACTGTATGGACTGTATGGACTGTGGCTTTGCTCTCCCCAGGATGGCCCAGTGGGCAGGCCACCCACTGTATGGACTGTATGGACTGTGGCTTTGCTCTCCCCAGGATGGCCCAGTGGGCAGGCCACCCACTGTATGGACTGTATGGACTGTGGCTTTGCTCTCCCCAGGATGGCCCAGTGGGCAGGCCACCCACTGTATGGACTGTATGGACTGTGGCTTTGCTCTCCCCAGGATGGCCCAGTGGGCAGGCCACCCACTGTATGGACTGTATGGACTGTGGCTTTGCTCTCCCCAGGATGGCCCAGTGGGCAGGCCACCCACTGTATGGACTGTATGGACTGTGGCTTTGCTCTCCCCAGGATGGCCCAGTGGGCAGGCCACCCACTGTATGGACTGTATGGACTGTGGCTTTGCTCTCCCCAGGATGGCCCAGTGGTCATGGAGTCCCCTCGTGGATCTGGCGTCGTGTACTCAAGTGGCTGAGGTGCCCCCCCTTCCCTTCCCCCTGAGGTGCCTGTCCTATTTTCTTTCTGATGCCCCTGCAGTGTTCTCTCCGTGGAGTTCTTGTCGTGGGACTGGGCCTTGCCCCTTTGCACAGGACCCCTGTGATCCACGGACAGTGGTTGGACTACATTTAGTAGCTGTATATATTTTGTACATAGTTTTTTTCAATATATCTGGCCGTTTATGATCTCTTCTTTTGGTCTTTGCATTATTTCGGAGGGGGGTGGTTTGTGGGTTGTGACAGTGATCTGTGGGAATGCATTGATGTGTGTGTTGTAGTGGGTGTGGGTGGGTGGGTGTGTGCCGGTAATCTTTTCCCTCCCCTGTGTCGTAGGTGCAGTACTCACCGATGTCTTCCGCGCCGCCGGGCGTGCTCCTGGTATATGAGGAGGAATAGGAGTGCGGGGATGACCTGCAACTCTGGCTCCATACTGCCGGAATCTCCCGTGGAGTGCGTAGAGGTGAGCGTTTTCCCGTTCGTAGTCTGTTTCCGCCGTGTTCTTATCGGCGGTGCTCCCGCCCCGGAAAAGGTGGCAGATTGGTGGGTCGTAATAGGGTGGGCGGTACTTTGTCTGCCGCCGGGCTGTTGGCGGGAACCGCCGCGCTGTTTGTTTGTACCGCTGTGGCGGTCGGAGTGTTAAGTTGGCGGGCTGTGTTGGCGGTTCCCGCCAGGGTCAGAATGCCATTTTTAATACCGCCGGTCTGTTCGCGGTCCGACCGCCGCCTCTCCGCCGACCGCCAGGGTCAGAATGACCCCCTGTGTCATTTAATACAACTAACGGAAGAGTTTATTGGAAAGCAAATAAAATATCTAATTTGAAAAAAAGGTTATCTTTAGCCATAATGGACATAATCCCAAATTACGAACACCGAATATTGTTTTGGGATAAACCAGACTCATAAAAAATGAACTGTCAAATTAAGAAATGCTCCCGTATTGAACGAAGACTGAACAGAGAAATAAATAGATTAATTAGAAGACAATTCTTTTTTTACTCTATTCAGAGAGGAAAATAGTCAACCTCCTAAAAAGGAAAAGAGCAAGACAGAAAATTGCCCTTAAAAAACTTAAGGCTGATCAAAAATGGATAGAATTAAGGGAGGCTGTTATTTTAAAAGAAATTAAGATATTCTGGAAAATTATCCCTGACTGCAGTGGTAATAGAGTCAAATTGTTGTCAAATCCTGTCAGTGATGGACATTGGGTCAAATACATCACTGAGTTATATGCCCCTAAAACTACTGATTTTGAGTATTTAGTACCAACTGATCATTATCCTGTCGACTCAGATACTGCATATGCTTCTCCCACAGCTGAAGAGACTTTAGGCTTTATTCTAGGAGTCAGATCATGGAGTTAAATGGGCCCAGATGAAATGACTATTTCATAAATAATAAAAGAAGCACCCTTTTGGGCTACTTTTTTATCTCCCTTCTTTCAATACTGTTATCAATATGGAGCAGTACCAGAATCCTGGACTGGGAGTATTATTGTCTGACTGTATTAAAGGGCCCCTGTAGTGTTCCTGATAACTATACCCAGATTGTTCCACTAGATTCACTTAGGAACATTTTAGAAGATCTGCAAAGCTAAGTGTCTGAGAAAAAGTAATCTCCATTGCGCAAACAGGCTTTAAGAAAAATATTTGAACTCTAAAAATGAATTCAGGAAAAATATATTGCCATCCGTAGCCAATTTGTCTCCAATCGTTACATAGATTTTTCCACTGAATTTGAACGTGTTGATAGACAAACGCTTCATAACCTTGGTATCCCGGAGAATCTAGTTTGATTAGCTATGACCTTGTATGCCTCCACATGGTGCCATATGCTCTTGGGTGGAGATCAGGACTTTTCATTTATAATCTCCATTAATAACACTCTCAATCAGGGTTACCTGCTCGTTAAGTCAGGCACAGCAGCGTGCAAGCACTGCTTTTCTGACCTGTTGGTATGTATCTGGGCTTTTAACCACACCCACCGCACGCCCATCACTATCACTGGTTCATGGGCTTGGTTTTCAAAAATCCTTTCTTTTCGTTGGTAACTGCTCTACGTTTGTCCCTCCTTACGGCACATTTGTTACCACCTTGGCCATCGACCCTGTTACATGGATAATTTCACTTTTGTCAATAACTTTGACTGCGAGAGAACTTCTTTTTCCTTTTGTCTCACTCTTCACGCTCACAGCAGCGATTTGAATTGGCTCACTTATGTAAATTGTTTTACTTTTTATTTTCAGTTTGTGTCAAGAAAACAGCTGTACCTCGAGCAAACACGAGACCCATTGCATTGCAAATGCTTGTAGTAGGATGTGTTCGATTACTCGCTGAACCTTCTACACTCAGGTACTGCTCTGCGTGGCTCAATTAATTTCCGTGATCACTGGATTTCTCTCTAACAATGATCCCGTTTAAAAAAGAAAACTGGTGAAAGAATACAACTCTAATCTTGAAACTAGCTGTGCTGAGTCCCCTCTTACTCAAACAATCGCTAATTCAGCAATTGCACATAATACATGCGGGTCCCTCGTTCTTAATACAGCTTCAAAATAATTTGGAATATGATCCCGCAAACCAAACGACGAGAAATGAGCATGTAAATTTGAGAATCTCAGTACCTAGGCTTCTGCCTGTGTTCATGGGTGAGGTCTCTCTATAAAGGATACATGGACGTGCACTTTTTTATTGGTAATTTTACGTGCATCTTTAGTTCTCTAAATTTGATTTCCTTTTTCTTTATTTTCTGTAACACTCTTGTTTGTGGTAATACTTTGAGAGCTGCGAGAACCTGACACTCAAACGTTAATAGAGTCAAGGCTGTGAATCCTTCTTACAACACGTAGCCTGGCTGGTTCAACCATGCTGATGCATTTAGTCACCACTCTCACCACATGGTGGCAGTATTACGAGCTGTGTGGTGATTGGGAGGTGGATACGGATTGTGTGGCCCAGTGTCTCTCACTTTAGGCGCCTAGCGTTCCTTTCTTCATTTTCCTCTATTGCCTGTATCAGTAGAAGTGTAACGCTCACAGCGTGGTAGTCGAAAGCAAACATCTAAGAAATACCTGTTTCTCATTTAAATGATTATTTTACGCCAGTGTGGACAAGAGACTTGGGTCTTTTTCCTCACAATTGAGAACAGGATAGCAATTATTTCGAAAAGCTGCAACTTTGTTTATTTTCCGCAAAAGATATAGATTCAACATTTAGTGACGACCACTATTCTTCTCTTTTCTCGCAGACGGGGCACCTTACCTTGGAGGTTTATCAGATCTGGAGTGTGAAGAGTACATTGACCAATGAATTTTTAAACGTGTTTCAGGTAGCTTGTGTACCGGGTATAGTAAACCAGTGCCCACCAACATGTGTAATTTCCTCTTTCTATATGGTAAAGTATGTTAAATTGAGAAACTAATTTTGTATGTGAGGTGAAAATAAAAACTGACCTTTCTTTGAAATACATGAGGAGGACTAAAAAATGTCAGAGGAAGAAAAACTAAATTTCAGCTCTTGGAGTCTGTGGTACTGAATTTCCGCATTCTAACATGGTTTTAGTACAGATTTACAACATCGAGCACCTTCCTTGTTCGTATGGAATTCAGCTGAGTTAGGGTTTTGTAGCACCAGCACGATTAACGATAGTACAGCAATAAAGTAATATTGCATGCCATTGAACCGTGAACCAGGTCAAACTTGGTGGCATTTCCCTCTATAAAATGTTCTGGATTTCAGGAGTATGCCAAGATTAGTGTAATAACAGTCACCCCGGCGTTATTCCCAATTCCTTAATGATTTGTAGGTGATTACTCCTAAACCTGTGTCATTGCTGCCTCCTGATTTTAACAATACCCGCCAGTACAGTGTTGCTCAGAATGGAGGCTATACTAAGAGAAAGAAGAAGCTTAAGCTGTGAACGAAAACCTGATTGACTTTAGCAATTTTACTACCTAAGACTGCATTTCCAGTCTTTGTCTGATTTATTGTAGACCTTACAGCACATGTTTATGAAAAAGACACTATAGAAATGTTCAGATATTTTATATCCGGTGACAACACTTATGAAACTTTTGTCTGAAGGCCTCACGGGTGCAACATACCAATGCTAATTGATTACTCCAGTGGTAATTTGAAGCTATTTGCCACTTTACAGCTGACCCGTGATTACATAAAACTTCAAGCTTCTTACTTAGATATCAAATTTATGGTACCTAAGAAGCTTTTTGGCCAGGACACTGTTCATGCCTTTGGCAAGCTGGGGGATTTGTCTAGCATAAGTTACACTTGCTTTATTGCTACTAATAATGTATTGCTTCCAGCCATTGCAACTCCTGATATAAAAGTGAATATGTCATTTTGGAAGTAACGCCACATATGTAGCTACTGAATTTCGTTGCACTAGAGGTTTCTTGAATGCTTTCAATGTAACTATGTTCCTTTTTGTGTATCAGAGTTTCAGTGAGTATCATAATACCACATTACCACATAGAACGTCATACATCTACTCAACTTTTCCAAAATTGGAGTCACTGCATCAACAAACTATGCTGACTCCAAGCAAGCTTATGCTGGAACTTAAGTTTAATTGGATATATTAAGCACAGTCTATCAACCCCACTGTTTTCTATACTCTAGCAGGCTTACACGTAGTAACAAATTCAGAGAACCTCTAATAATCTCACTGATACCTCCTACACAGCACCCCTACATGTATTAATTCTATTAAATGCATAATGGAAGTCCACCCTGCAACTGCTGTTGAGTCCAGAGCCTGATATAGTTTAATAACAGAAGTAGCAAGGCATTATAGAAAGTCTGCAAACATAACATTACATTTTTGGAGCCATGGCAGTTTTTTAGGTCGAACGTAAGCGTTCGATCTCTGTATACTTTTGTTATACTTCTTATGGCTTAAAGCGATTTGATTTGTTGGTTGCAGTGTCCTGCCCGCTAGTGGTCAGTTCTGCTTTTTTCTCCCTCCTTTTTCTGTTCCAGATCAGTGACCAAATATTGTATTATTCCACTTTGGTTTCTTTGAGCCAGATGTAGCAAATAACCAATTTGCGACTTGCAAATTGCGAGTCCCTGCAACTCGCAATTTGCAACTCGCAAATTGGTATGCAGTACGGTGTCTCAGACACCGTACTGCGACTCGCTATGGGGTCGCAATGACCCACCTCATGAATATTCATGAGGTGGGTCACAAATTGCGGCCCCATAGCGAGTATAGGCACTCGCAAACATGGAGGCCTGCTGTAGTCAGCAGACCTCCATGTTCGTGACTGCTTTAAATAAAGCAGTTTTTTTTTTTTAAGTGTAGCCCGTTTTCCTTAAAGGAAAACGAGCTGCACTTAAAAAAAATACCGAAACCTTTAGTTTCGGTTTTTTTTCAGGGCAGGTAGTGGTCCCTTTGACCACTACCTACCCTGAAAAAATATTTGTGGGTCCATTCACAAAGTGGAAGGGGTCCCATGGGGACCCCTTCCAATTTGCGAGTGGGTTACCATCCACTTGAAGTGGATGGTAACTGCGACACCATTTGCGACCGCATATGCGGTCGCAAATGGTATTGCATACCACTCAGAATCGCAAATAGGAAGGGAACACCCCTTCCTATTTGCGATTCGGAAATGCATATTGCGAGTCGGTCCCGACTCGCAATATGCATTTCTGCATAGCAAAGAGGCATTTGCGCCTCGCAAACGGCGATTTTCGCCGTTTGCGAGGCGCAAATCCTTTGCTACATCTGTCCCTTTATCTGTTGCTGTGACGGACTATTTTTGTCATTTCCTTGGTGCTCCCTTTTCACTGTGGGTGTTTGAGGCTGGTAGGTCTCTGCATTTTATTGCAGCATTCCGTTCCTCCCATCTCCTCCCATGTCGCTGACTTTTGTTTTAGCTTTATTCCAGCACTTGTTTAGCTCACTGTTCACGAAAGCCACAATATGCCCTTTCTGGTAGAATGTAGCTAAACCTAGAAGCCATGCCATGATGTGAAACTTGCTTAGCCTTGCATCGCATATCAAGTCTCTCGTTCCATGGCCCTTCCCTGCCAGCACTCATGACATTGCACACAGGGCATCGCTTATCTGCTTTCTTTGGGGCCATAAATATTCTCAGGCTGCTCTGCTCGTTGAAATGCAAGGCAAGAATGCTTGCAAAACTTTTCTTTCTGTTAAATTAAAAATAAAATATTTTTCCAACCTTATTTTCCAATTTTTGTTTCAGACATTTACACAACTTGGGGTAGTGCAATCATCTTCTCGTCTCTCCTCAAGGGCTTGTGATTTCTGATATTAGTAGCCACCTGTGACCACCAAAACATGGCAGATAAAAACAAAATTATGAGACAGGGTTGACCAACTTATGTGAAGAAAAGAGCAGTTCTGAATTTACAATGTCAATAGCTCTAACTCATTAAATGTGAGACCTATTACATTGGAAATGCTTGTTTTTTTATAATTATCATTATATATGTATAATCAGCCCCAGGTTTTACCTGATAATGAGGAAGAATTGGGGAATGAAGGTTGCCATACTTGCAATACACATATGGCATTGTAATTATAGATCTTCCTTTCAAGAGCTTGCAGGAATGTGTGAATCCTCTTCAACAATATGCTGAAAGCAACACAATAAAAAGTAAAATCTTGATTACTTTAATAGCAGAATATTTCAGAAAGATATTAAGTATAAATGGGATCTGAGTAGAGAAAAGCTGGAATTTGTACAAGCATATCTCAATTTAGGGAACCTTTTCACCTGCAATTTGAATGATAGTTAACATATACAGCATATATCTACAAAAGAGATATCCCATTGCAAAGGGTTAAGACCATTTTTAATGCTATAGTGTGCAGACTTTTTGTTTGTTTATTGTTTGTATGTAATATGTGAATTCCCACAACAATCTTATATGCCATGGGAATCATAGCAGCTTTGAAACGGTAATTCACAGATGTCATTGAGGAACAAAAATTACTCAAACTGTACAATCTGAATAGTGTCGCTGCCACTCAAGCTATTACGCTGAAGCTTGGGTTGACTAGAACTTTGTGCTTGCTTTAGCTGCAGTTTTACTTTGGGGTCGTTGTTTATTTAATAGCGAATAGAATTTTTTATAGTAACTAATATTCTTAGAAGTAATGCCACATATATATGTATATATATATATATATATATATATATATATATATATATAGATATATCGAAACCAAAGCGGCTCCAATCCAAAGGCACCGCGCTCTCAATACCGGTGCCACCGCCTATATAAACATATATAAATAAAAGAGGGAAAATAGGTAGTCATTACAAGGCTGGTGGCCCGTAGACCGCCAGCCTTGCGGCAGCGGTCTCCCATCCGCGGACCCGGCGGTGAAGTCTGCCGCATTATGATATAGGCGGTTTCGCTGAAGCCAAACTGCCACAATGCCACCATTACCGCCAAGGCGGTCGGACCGCTGGGCTGGAGCACCTCCAGCCTGGCGGCAGCCTTGAGACCACCAGCAGTATTATGACCTAGTAGACTGCCAGGCTTTCCATGACAGTCGGACCACTACGAAAAACCTTGAGGTAATGCACCCAGTGACAAGAATCTCCATTCCTGTTGCCAGCACCCTCTCCTCCCACGTCCGCACACATGCACGCACCCTCCCCCCCACTTCCATGTACATGCAAACACCCTCCCCCCCCACTTCCACGCACATGCACACTGTAGTAGGCTGGCCTGGTTTAAAGTGGGCACATATGGTGCTTACACCTTATACCAGGTCCAGTTATCCCTTATTAGTGAAATGTAGGCAGTGTCTAGAAGCCAAGCTGTCTAGAGGTAGCTGTAGGCAGAGCAGCCAAGGCTGAACTAGGAGACACGCAACGCTCTTGCAATACCACTGTAGTCACACAGTACTCACGCACATGAAAGACAATACTCAGTGTTACCAAAAATAAAGGTACTTTATTTTAGTGACACAAGGCCAAAAATACTTTGGAGACTATACTCCCTTAGGCGGTAAGTAAATTACACAATATATACACTAGTAACCAAAAACAGGTAAGTAAACAGTCAGAAAATGGTGAAAATCACAATTGGTTGCAATGGGCCTAGGGGGAACACAAACCATATACTAAAATAGTGGAATGTGAAATTCGGTTTCCCACCTAGGCAGTTGTAGTTTGTACATGGGCACTTGGAGTGCAAGAAACACCAAAGGTAAGTAAAATATCCCACCCCAGAGACCAGGAAAGCAGGAGTAAACCCCAGCAAGTTTCCTAAAACACACTAGAAGTCATGGTAGAAGACACTGCAAGAACCAGAAGCGACTGCAAGACACCAATGATGGATTCCTGGACCAAGAAGCACTGAAGAGTCCAGGGAGAACAGGAGCCCCTGCTAACCGGGATGAAGGTGCCAAAGGAGAACCACCAGTGAGAAGACAAAGTCAGTATTGCACCAAACAAGATAGATGCGGGTTCCTGGTTGGTGCAGATGATGTCCCACGCCAGATGGATGAACGCAGTCTGGTTTGTATAGCTGGATTCTGCCAACAAGCCTTGGTAAACACAAAACTCATGTTTTGTGAACAATGGCGCTGCCTGGGCCTAGGAAGGACCAGGTCGACTCTACCCAGGAGGGGAAGACAGAGGGGGCTCTCAAACTCAGTTATCCCTCTGAAGACCAGGCACACAGGAGTCCCACAGCACGGGGACAAAGGAGTTGGAAATGGTGGTCATCACAGCACTCCACAAGGGATCCCACGCCGCCGGAGAACAACTCAGGGAGCTGAGCCTCACAGCATAGACTGCTGGGGACCTGGGCTATGCTATGCACAAAGGAATTCTTGCAAAAGTGCACAGGAGCCGTAGGAGCTGCAAAAAATGCAGTGCACAGGGGTACTGTCTGGCACTGGGAGGCAAGCTCTTACCTCCACCAAATTTGGACAGCAGGCAGGGTCACTTTAGTCCACCACCTATGTTCCAGGATCCATGCTCGTTGTCAGGAGAAGGGACCCAGAGTACTGGTTGTTGTTGCAAAGAGGTGCCTGCTGAAGCAGGGAAGTGACTCCTTCACTCCACTGGAGATTCCTCTGGTTCTTCTGGTGCAGGATGAAGACAGGCAGTCCTCCGAGCATGCACAACCTGGAACCTGTTGCAGTTGCTGGCAGGAGCTGAAGTTACAGAGTTGCAGTAGCCTTCTTGGATACTTTGTTTCAGTTGTAGAGATCCTGGAGTAGTTCTGCTGTTGATCCGATGGTAAAAGATGAAGTACAGGATGCAGATGATCTCTGCTGGAGCTGTGCAATCCGAATCTGAGTTAACACCCACAGGGGAGACCCTAAATAGCCCTCAGAGTGGGATTGGTCACCTAACCAGGTATGGACTGGCATTGGCCAATCAGATGCTCCCAGAGTTCCCTGACCATCCTGACAACAAGATGGCAGAACCCTGGGATACTCTGGAGGAGCTCAGGGCACCACCCCTGGGGTGATGATGGACAGGGGACTGGTCACTCCCCTTTTCTTTGTCCAGTTTCATGCCAGAGCAAGGGCTGGGGGTCCCTGAACCGGTGTAGACTGGATTATGCAAGAATGGCACCATCTGTACCCTTCAAAGCACTTCCAGAGGCTCTGGGAGGACCCTCCCCCCCAATGCCTGTAACACTTATTTCCAAAGGGAGAGGGTGTAACACCCCTCTCTTAAAGGAAATGCATTGTTCTGCCTTCCTGAGATTGAGCTGCTCAAGCCGTAGGTGGGTAGAACTCTGTCTGTGAGGTGGCAGCAGCTAGGGCTGCAGTAAAACGCTCAGACGACACCTCACATGGCCATATTCGGAGTTATCATTGTGAAGCTGCATATATGCATTGACCGATATGCACACTTATAATGACGTCCCCGCACTCACGAAGTCCGGGAAAATGGGCCTGGGTGATGCGGGGCAGCTCTGCTAGTGCAGGGGTGCCCTCACACACAGGTACTATGTACCTAGCCTCCAGGGTCTGATAGTTAGATATATGACCTGGTGCAGTGAAAATGGCTGTGAAATAGTGCTTACACTATTTCACTCAGGCTGCAATGGCAGTCCTGAAGAAGTGTTTGTATGAGCTGCTTATGGGTGGTGAAAACAATGCTGCAGCCCATAAGGATCTCATGGAACCCCAATGCCCTGGGTACCTAGGTACCATATACTAGGGACTTTTAAGGGGGGTTTAATATGCCAATTTGGAGTGGAATACTGGGTTACCAGTATGTAAGTACACATCTGAAATCAAAGAGAGCATAAGCACTGGAGTTCTGGTTAGCAAGACTCTAGTGACACAGTCAAGCATACTGACAAAACAGTAAAACATACTGACATGTAGGCCACAAACTATGAGCACTGGGGTCCTGACTAGCAGGATCTCAGTGAGGAAGTAAAGACACACTGGCAAACAGGCCAAAAATAGGGATAACCATGCTAGAAAGAGGCTACTTTCTCTCACACGCACCCTCCCCCACACTTCCAAGCACATGCTCGCACCCTCCCCACCCAACCGCACACAACCAAACACACCCCCACTCACACACATATGCACCCCCTTCTGCAATCATGCACACCCCCCAGTGCATCCATTCACACACTCCCCCTCTCTGCAAACATGCACACGCAGTGACCCCTCCACATTCACTGCATTCATTCACCCACCCAGACACCCCCATTCGCACACATACACGCACCCAGACACCCCCATCCACACACATACACGCACCCAGACCACACACATGCACTCAACACCCCGCCTCCCCTCAGACGATCAACTTACCTTTTCTGGCGAGGTGGTCATCCAGGAAGAGATGGGTCCTGGCGTTTTCCACGGCCAACAAGAGTCTTGTTGGCGTGGCAGTGCTGGTGGTAGAAGCCCTCTCTTCCTCCGTCTGCCAGGTCAATGGGGTCGGATTTATGCTCGTAAATGGGTGGTAATCCCCCCATCTCAAAATATGTTGGTCTTCGGGCCGCCAGCACTCGCAGCCTGTTTGCGGTAGCAGCTTCGGAGGTCTTGGAAAAAGACCACCAAAGTTGTAATGACCATCATAGTGTTTTTTTTTATAAATTAGATTTTTGGATTTAAGGTATGTAGGATTTAATAATGTGATTTTGAAGCCATGCCTATGATGCAGCTAAAATGCTTGCTAACACAGTTCTCATGCACTATTAGCATTGGCCTGGATACTGATTTTGGTTCTAAAAAGGAAAAATGTAATCTAATAATTTCCTCTTGTTTTATGAAGAAACACAACCATATTTAACATCGAACCTTGATCATGGAATGTCATGTGATTCTGCTGTTGAGAATACGTTGCCATTAAAAATTTGTGCTTGGCAAATTATGCCTGGCAAGGAAAGGATTTGTGATTTGTATAACTGTGGCATAAAAGCCTCTCTTTATATGATTAATGATTGTTCTGTTGAAAATGTTGCCAACTATTATTTTTCACAGAGAATTATTTGATATGCCAAAAAAAGTTGGATTTTGTTCAAGTTTAAAAAAAATATTTGTATTGAAATGCAATACGTTGTTTGCTTTGGCATATATCTGTGGACCTCTTCACAGATATAAATCTTATTAAAAAAGAAAACAACAATCAATCAAGGCTATTACGGCATAGACGAGCACGTTTTTCGGCACAAATATGAAAAATTTGCAGCATTAATTTGGGACTTTTGTGGCATTTTTGCAGTGTTTTTTTTGTTGCAATATAATGTCCTCCTTGCCCCGCCGTGTGCTCCATTGATGGTGGGCCTTATATTTTAAGTAAAAAATATTGCACCCTGGGCCCGCTGCGTGCCAGGGACCAGCTCTTATTTTTCATGATTCCTAGCAAATCTGTACGTACCAAATTGAGGTCAATAGGCAAGGCATCCACTTTGATTTCCAGGGAGATTCTCATGTTAAATAAGCCTTGATTATATCTGACAGTGTGAGTTCTGATAACTCCAGATTCGGCGGGCAATTTTTTAAAAAGCACAACTTTTTCACAAAACTGCCAATGTCGTGAATTGTTTTGCAAATCGCTAAATGCTGGAGGGTCTGGTTAGGAGCACGGGTGCAATCTATGCGCAATTTGACTGTGATTTTGCAAACACCAGTGGCGGCATTCTCTAAACTTTCTATTAGGCGTCTGTGATTCTGGGCTGACTGCCTGCTGTTGTAATTGGCTTCAATGGTTATGACTGATTTCATCAGGGACACAGCGTGATCTAAGCTTTCTGTTGGACAGATATCTTGTGGGGCTGACTGCTTGCTGTCGTAACTGGGTTCAAACTTCTTCGCTGTCATTGATTTGATTGGGCTCAGGTCATTAGCTGTGAAGTGCATTCTTAGGAAATGTACCCATTCTGATTCACAAATGTTTGTGTTATTCGCTTTGCATGATCCTTTGCTGTCCTGACAGCTCTCAAATTCTTACTTTTGCTGGCACATATAAGTGAACATTTGTCATGATGAAGCTTTTTAGCCATCCAGACTTCCTTTTTGTTTTTACCTACACGATTTTATTGTTCGGAGTACGTCCTGGGGGCCAGTCCATAATTGTCTTAAATACTTAATTCGGCATTTTTTTCCATTTATTGCCGTGTTCCCCCAAAGCTAGACATTTTGAGGAGTGCCTCTTCGGGAATAGTAATATTATATATTCCATGAATCTCTCCCAGGGGCATAACTAGTTTTCCTCTGCAGGTATTTGTCAAATTTAAGAAGACTGTGCAATGGTCGAGTGTTTCTGACAGCCGCTTTAATTTCTATGCATGTGCTCCAAGAATTAAAATATTTGTATATAACATTGTTTCGTTGGTTATGAACAGGTTATAAGCACTAGACAAATACACAACTGAAATTGTCACACAAGTGCAAAATCAACTGAGCCACTGATGTAAACCTTGCAGCATATCAGCACTCAACATATTCCCTGTCTCTCCCACTGACCGGCTAATCCCCACAATACATCTGCTGTTTCATACCTCCCCTCCAATTGTGGCCTCATCTCAGACATTGATCGTGTATGTCTGAATTTCCTCATTCATGGATAGGTTGGGGTTCTCAGCGCTCTGGAGGTTAATATCGCAGGACTGACCATCCCACCCATATTTTACAGTGTTTGAGGCGACAGCCCTATGCCTTGTAGATGGGTGTTTTCAGACTCATTCAGTGGTATATTCCCACTCTCCACTGATCCAAGGTTGTAGGGCTTCAGTCCTTCCAGGCTCTGGCAATGTCTTTCTTCACCAACACCAACACCAACACCAAGTCCAACAGCAGTAGGGCAGTGCAGTATCTGTCTGAGTCTTTCTCCTATAGGACATGGAGAATAACCAGCTTGGGAACCCAAGACAAAGTCAACCCCAGCACTCACTTCAGGGACGACAGCACCCCCTTCCAAAATGGGTTCACTCGCTCACACAAGCAAATTGTGTGGAGCAGGTCCCCCTGTTGTATCAAGCAGCACAGTCACACTGGCCAGGCCACCACTACCATTCCCCACGGCCTCCCCCTTGTGTAGTAAACTCAATGCAAATATTCCCAATATATGAAGTGAAACTGTGAAGCAATTAACGTTTCACAAGGGAATGCCCAGGCCTCCCTCCAGTACTCATTGTTGAGATTTGCCAGTCCCCCCTCCCAAAGAAAGAACAGTGTGCTGTCTGCCTGTCCAAGAGCTGAAGGGGGCATGACTTGTTTATATTGACCGTAAACCCAGTGAAGGCCCCAAAGACAGCCAGGACCCCAGACCACATGGTGACAGGAGTCCTGAGGATCATCAAGAAAGATTAGGACGTCATCTGTGTATAATGCAATCATATCCAAAACCCAGGGGCCCACTCCAGACACCTAACCAAAGCGCCCACCCTCAGACACCCCACTAAAGGTTCGATCACAATCACAAATAACAAAGGCAACAGGGGCAGCCCTGACTCTTACCACTATAAAGCCGGAATGGAGTAGATGCTGAATTCCTCACAATAACTAAATCCATTTGATAACTACACACATTTGCAAAATAATGGTGTGTAACAGATGTGTATGTAATGCTGTAATACTTTACACAGCTACTCCGAAAACAATGCTCTTGGCAAAACAAAAAAACAAAAAAAACAGTAATGAAGGGAGTAAACTATTCAAAAGCAATATTTAATTTGTAATTTTTCTCATTTTGTACACAATGTTTCTTAGCGCATCCCTTGTCTTGCACGATGGTGTCATCGCCATATCACAAAAATGAGCAATGCTTAAAAAAAGTACATACATTTATGAGTGTGAAAAGTTCATCCCTGGTTGTTAGCACACTTCAAAATATATAACTAATTGACAAGCAGTGGTGTTTTTTTTTATTCAAATCATTCACTACTTTTTGGTTGACCCTACGGAACAGATCAAGAATTCGCTTTTTTATCAAGTCATCCACAAAAAAAACCCAGCTAGCCTTAATGTTTGTGAATTTGTTTACAATATTAGTTACAAGCAGTTCCGGTGATATATGTTTCATTTAAAGACGAGACATAAAAACCTAACAGCAAACATCCGCTGCATGGAGGGATTGATAACCAGCAAAATGAAAGTGCATGTTGCGCAAAATAGCGAAAGCTTGTTCTTTTGAAGAGCTGCTGCATGTTAAAAATAATGTTTTTGCATGTACAAAACAACTACTCTGAGATGACTATAAATTAAAATGGATCTATATACATACATATATATTACAAATATATACATTAGAAACACAGCAATAGCAGGGCCTTTGACAAACTTCTGGTGTCCCAAGAAGAATGTTTTCTATACAAAAAAAAATATATATAGTTAAATATACATGCATCTTTGTAAATACATACAAAAAGGACAGTATGCAATTATAGTTTGCCACTCCATAGAAAAACACTAAATATGGCACAGTTTAGCAGTAAACCTAAACAGATATGAAAACATTAATCTTTTGGCTCGAGTGCAGCATCCTTAGATACTTTAGTGAAGATTTACCAACATTTTACACTGTGTTGGCGTCACAAAAGTGCCAACAATCAGCAGAAAATGTTTATTTTATTATTTACTTTACAGCGCAAAACTTTTGTGCTGAAAATTGCCTAAAAGTAACACAAAGCAGCGTGAAGTGCTGCTTTGCATTACTTAGCGTCAAGGCAGTGGTGGCCAGTCCTTTAGGGCGGAGAGGCCACGCCCCCCCACCCCATGAAGAGTGTCTGTCAGGCTGAACAAAGGTCAGCCTGACAGACACTCTTCATGTTCAGGTCAGGCAGCCAGGAGCAGACATGCGCGATTTGCACATACTCCTGGCTGCCTGAGCTGAACTTTGCTGGGCTGAGGAGATCACAGATCCTATGGGCGTGACCTCCTCGGCCCAGCAAAGGTGCCTCGAGGCCCTCTCCTGGGTGACGAGGAAAGCGTCACCAATTGACACTCTCCCTGGGCGCTTCAGTTAAAGCCCTGAAGCGCCCAGGGCGAATGTCAATCAGTGACACTTCGTCACAGAGTGGGGTGGGGTCAGCAGTCTCACTGACCCCATCTCACTCTGTGACGAGGTTGGGACTGCTGCCTTCCCTCATTGGCTGACCGCAGGTCAGCCAATGAGGGAAGGCAGCAGTCCCAACCCTCCTCGGACCTGGAGGCTAAAGGTAAGTGTGTGTGTGTGTGTGTGTGTGTGTGTGTATGTATGTGTGTTATGTTTTACATTGAATGTTTGGTGCGCACGTGCATGTTTGAGTGTTGTTAATGGATGTGCGTACGTGCTTGCGTGTGTGTGTGCGAATGAATGAATGTGTGTGATCTTGTAAAATGAATGTTTGGTGCGTGCGTGCATGTTTGAATGGAATGAGTGTTGTTAATGGATGTGCGTGCGTGCTTGTGTGTGTGTGAAAGAATGAATGTGTGTGATCTTGCAAAATGAATGTTTGGTGCGTGCGTGCATGTTTGAATGGAATGAGTGTTGTTAATGGATGTGCGTGCGTGTGTGAAAGAATGAATGTGTGTGATCTTGTAAAATGAATGTTTGGTGCGTGCGTGCATGTTTGAATGGAATGAATGTTGTTAATGGATGAGCGTGCGTGCGTGCGTGTCTGTGTGTGAAAGAATGAGTCTGTGTGTGTGTGTTTGTGTGTGTGTGTGTGTGTGGGTGCCCCGCCCGTGCCCTTCCCAAAGCTGCCGGCCGCCACTGCGTCAAGGGGGCATTACTTTATCATTCCCATGCAACCACCGATGCTTTCTGATGCAAAACCCTATCTACCAAGTACATGAGACAGGATTTTGCCTAAAAATTTACTTCATTTGAAAGCAGGTGATAAAAGGAGAAATGTTTTAATTTCTCCTTTCTTGTCCATCGTTGCATGTGTGCTGCACTGTGCAGCACACATACAATCTAGGAAAAGTTTTAAAACTGGTCTAAGCATAGGATTTGGTATTGGAAGGGGACACTTCCAGTACAAAAACCTCTGCTAGACTCTCGCACACACCCTTGCATTATGGTGCAAAGGTATGTGTGTGCTACACTGGGCCAAAATTCTGTGCAGGTGCTGGAGAGAAGGAGAGAGAGACATCACTGTATATATGGTGCACGCCTGCTCCCTCCCTGTCACACAACACATTGAAGCATTTTTGCCTGCTGTGCTGCATTGGGTGACACTTTAATAAATCTGCCCTTTCACGTCTAGCTCATTATGTCTGTGTTGTATACCTAGGAGTGCAACCTTACTCTTTGCCAGTCTCATTAACCCAACTCTTGGCTTCAAAAGGGTCTCACAATGGAGAATTATGTGGCAATAGAATAACAAATTATGCAACAGGGTGACTAAATAAGCAGCAAGGAAAGAGATTATCTGGAGTGATGCAGCACATTATTCTGTAACTATATTATTTTGCTAATTTGACATTTTAACACACATTAACACTGCCAATTACTGCAGGTTTAACACTTGAATACAGAAAATGTACACTGATAGGTGGCCAATTAATCTTTGCAGAGTGACGCTCAATCAATCAAACATTTATGGAATGCGCCAAATCACCCATGAGGGTCTCAAGGTGCTGGAGATGTATGCTGCTGCTTGGAGGAATGATCATTCGAACATCCAGGTCTTTAGTTCTCATCCAAATCGCTGGAGTGAATGTGTGGTCCTAAGGTGCAGGGGGAGGTTGTTCTAAGCCTTGTGTGCCAGGTGCAAGTCTGCACGGGTGTCTGAAGGAGAGAGAAGCTGTTCTGAGGTGTTTGGTGTAAGCTCAGGTGTTTATTGATGTATTCTGGTCCTTCGTTAGGAAGGGCCTTGTAGGTGCGAGTCAGCATCTTGAACTGGCAGCTTTTCTGAATCAGGAGCCAGTGTAGTTTTTTGACATGAGGTGTGATATGTGACCTGAGGAGGTTGAATATGAGTCTTGCTGCTGAGTTCTGTATTGTCTGGAGTCTCTTCAGGAAGCATGCTATTATTCCTGTGTAGAGCGTGTTTCTGTAGTCCAGCATGCTGGTGATGAGGACCCGCATGACGGTCCTTTGGTGTCTGCTGGGAACCACCTGAAGATCTTCCGGAGCATGCAAAGTGTGTAGAAGCAGGAAGATGAGACTGTGCCGACTTGCTTCTTCATGGATAGCTTGCTGGATGATGGATGATGCAGAGGTTGCGGGCATAGTCTGTTTTTGTGTTACTCCATGGTGAGGTGTTGTTCTCAAAGATGAGGACTTCCATTTTTTGGTGTTGAGTTTGAGACAATTGTCCTTCATCAAATCTGCTACGTTCTCCATGCATCAGTGGGAGTTAGCTTTTGTGGTGGTGGGATCTTAGGATAGAGAGAGGATGAGCTGTGTGTTGTCAGCGTAGGAGATGATGTTGAGTCCATGCGATCTGACTGTGATGTCCAGGGGGGTCACAAAGATGTTGAAGAGGGTCAGGATGAGGCACGATCCTAGGGGGACTCCATAGATGATCTTTTGGGGGTTTTAGGTGAATGGCAAAGACTATTCCTTTAGGGTCTGCAAGTGAGGAACAAGGCAATCCATTTGAGGGCCATTCCTTAAATCCCGATGTGGGGGGAGTCTGTTGAACAGGATGTGGTGTGACATTGTCAAAAGCAGCAGACAGGTCCATGAGGCTGAAGGTTGCTGTTTCCCTTTGGTCCAGAAGTGTTCTGATGTCACCTGTGGCTGTAATCAGGGCTGTCTCAGTGCTGTGGTTAACTTGAAATCCAAATTGGGAGGATTCCAAGAGGTTGTCTTCTTCTAGATGTTGGATGAGTTGCTGGTTGATCGCTTTCTCAAGGACATTTGCTTGATAGGGGAGCAGAGAGATGGGCCGGTAGTTCTTCAATTTTGCTGGGTTGGTGGATGGAGTTTTCAGGAGGGGCCTCACTTCAGCATGTCCAGACCTCCTGGAAGGGGGCCACAGTGATATAGGCAGTCAGGACCTTCCTGAGCTTGTTGCTGATTGTCTTGCTTCTGAGGCAAGAGATGTGGTGGGGGCAAGGGTCCATGGGTGCCCCAGAGTATACAAAGTTCATGATGGTGATAGTGTCTTGCATGGATTTTGTTTGTGCATGTGAGCTGGTTGATGCTGTCAAGATTTTATAGATGGCCAAGACCTTGTTGTGGAAGAAGTCTGCAAGGCTGCCGCACAGTTCCCGGGAAAGAGTGATGTCATTATCTGTTGCTTCAGGATTCGTGAACTCCTTCACAATGGTGAAGAGTTCTTTGCTTCAGTTTGCGCTGGCTTTGATGTGGTCTGCTAGTGTGTTCTTCTTAGTTTCTTTCAGGAGCGGTCCTGAAGGCGGCACAGTCTTCTGTTTTGTGCTGATACATTACTTCCTTTCACATTGTCGACAGTTGCATTTGGAGGAGTGCAGTTCCTTGGGGAACCAACTTGCTCCTTTGCTTTGTTCTTCAAACTTGTCTGTATTGGCCCTGGCGATGGTGTTGGTGCAGTCTGTGATCCACTGGGAGAAGTTCTTTGCTGCTTGTTTAGGGTCATGTGTAGAGTCTGGAAGGTGGGAGCTGAGAGTGTCACTCCACTGGTCTTCTTATACCTTTTTCCAGTTTCTCCACATGGATCTGGGGGGCTAGGTGCCGGAGTATGTGGGTCCGGAGATGGTGAAGTGTAGACTGTGATGGTCGAACCATGTGAGTGGTGTGGATGTGCCTGACTGTCGCTGGAGGCAAAGATGGCGTTGAGCGTGTGTCCTGCGATGTGGGTAGGGTTGGTGATAAGCTACTCGAGGCTGATGTTACCCAAGCTTTCCAGGTCAGTGGAATTGGTGTCGCTGGAGTCATTGAGGTGGAAGTTGAGGTTCCCTAGGAATATGTAGTGCTTGGACTCAATTGCTTGTAGGACGATGAGTTCAGGGATGGCATTGCAGAAGCTGGGATGTGGTCCTGGTGGTCTGTAGGCAAAGGTGCCTCTGATGGTGCTTTTTTTCCAATTTTTCCCATGTGTGCGGAGTTGGAACTTGAGGTGTTTCATTACTGGTGTTGGGTCACCAGGGGACATCGTGCAGCCAATGGTGTCCCTGTAGATGATGGCGATTTTGCCTCCATTCTTGTTGGTTCATCTCATACCCTTCAGGGGATGGTGGTGGCGATGTCTGATGCAGAGGAGGGGTTGAGCCAGGTTTCTGTGAGGAAGATGATGTCCAGGGTGAGGGAGGAGATCATGTCCCAGAACTCAGTGGCGAGTTTTACTACTGAACGTGCATTTAGGAGGATGCACTGGATCTGTGTCGTGGTGGTCTCATTCGATGTGTCGGGTGCTTTGGTATTGAAAGTGAGGCAGCAGTTTCAGCCTGGAAACAATCCTCTGGTGGTATGCGCGGATGAGCAGCAGCAGTGGTTGTTGGTGCATGCCGGGTCCAAGGCTCAAAGGCCAGCGGAGGTGTATCTTCGTGGGGTGGAAGAGTCGGGGTCCTGGAGCTGGGGGCGGTCCAGGCGTGGACGGGCACAGACTGGCTTGCCTTTCATGGGCCCTGTATTAAGTTGGTCTTGGGAGGAGGGAGGACCCTGGGAGGCAGTGGGTGGGGATAGATGTGAAAACAGGCAACAGGTGGGAGCTGGAATGAAGAAAAAAGGAATGAAAAGAGAAAGAAAGGAGGCAAAAAGAAGGGGAAAGTACTCAAAAAATGGGGGAAATGAGAAAGAAAGCAGTGAAAACGAGGCAGAATGCAGGAGAAAGTATTCGGAAAAATGGAGGGAAGGGAGGCAGAAAGCAGGAGAACGCACTCAGAAAAACGGGAGGGGAAGAGGAGAAGGTAATGAGAACGAGGCAGCAAACAGGAGAGAGCGATGCAGCAGCAGGAGAGAGCTGGCCTGGGACGTGCCACTATGTGTGACACTTTCCCAAATACATTTTGATTCATTTGAGCAAGAAAGTAGTTTTTTTGTGTAAATCTACAAATTATGCAGTAGATAATGGATTGCTTGACAAGTGAGGTAAATCCTCAACTATGCATAGAATGCCAGAATCAAAGGGCTGCATAATTCCAGTAGCTCCGATTATAATGGAATACCGCCCTGTAAGTCACCCACTGAATCAAAGCCATTTGAAACTAAACTTGAATTTCTACCAACTGTGATATATTAAGCCCTGCAGCCTTGTTTTCGGCAGTACACCTCATGCATGGCACATTGGGCACAATAAACACATCAGCACTCTTGAAAACCCGTTTGCCACGAGTCTACCAAAATAATGGGCTACTCTCCATAGCACCCTCCTCTCTCTGAGAGCTTTTGTCCCAGAACTAGTTGTTATCGCTGCAAACAAGCCATTCAGGAAGTAGCAGCGTTCTTTTCCATTTTACTATTTGCAAAGGTGTTCAAAAGCCAATCTGATAATTCTGCTTGCGCAAATCAAAGGATCTCTTATGCCACAATAACACTGAAGAATGAGTGCTCCAGAAACAATGCACTAGGGTCAGCACGAGCTGTGGGCATGCGCAGAAGTCCTACCCAACACACACACCCCTCCAGCCATTATCGGAAGCAGTTTGTGGCTGCCTGCCTGTGATACATTAAATCACATACAGTCACTTAGCTCGATTGAGGGAAAAACAACCTTTCTCCTTTGCTTGTGTTATGTTCAAGTTCTTCACTCTCAGTAGAGAGTTGGTCAGTCCTGCTGCAGATTGGCTCGGTTTTCTGCGAGGGAACAGTTACACAGCAACGATCTGCATCAAGCGTCAGACACAGCACATCCCTGGGCGCCTGTCTCGAGAACCCAGAGTGGAAAAGACGCTGGGCTCTCTTGTTCACAAAGAAGTGGGTTGTGAGTGTTAAGATGTACAATGCATCCCTCACATGCCCACACGCAGGACAGAGGAGGAGGAGAAGGCGATAGTAGCCACAGAAGAGACAGGAAGCTATCAAGGTGCAGGCTGCTGCATTTCAGCACTCGCCTAATGATGAGCTCCCCGTCTGTTTACGAGGCTGTAAATAACATTTTACGTCTCTTATGCCTTTGCTCTGTTGCTCCAAATGTGGAGCAGAAGTAAAGTAAACAGTAACACCAGTGTTAAGCACTATATTAAAATTGGATCTTTACATCTGTCCTTCTGGTGTCCCATCTCTGTTGGTTCAAGTCACCTCTTAGTTCAACAAGTGCTGTACACACTCCACAAATGCAGTTAATCTCCGAGCTTTCAGTCCCAAGGAGCGTTTGATTAACACAAGTGCATGGTTTTGATATTGCCCTTTCTTGAAAGGATCACCTCACTGACACCAGCATGCTTTGGTTTCCCATGAAGGGTATCCAAGTATCCTCTTCCTGGAAAGTTGTGCTATACAACCATGCAGTAACAGGTCATAAGTCTGCTTGCCAAGAGTAGACCTGTCAGTCTCTCCTGATGTTGTTGCAACCCTTATGAGGGCACATAACCGCTGCTTCAAACACTTATTATTGGCAGTCTTGGACATGGTATCCTGATGTAGGCATCAGACACAGGGTCTATGGGGTCTCGGGGCGGAACATCTCCTTCAGCACTGCCACGCAAGGGGATGAGGAGGTACTTTCTGGCTTGGCTGGGACAGCAGTGGATCTCTGACTAGGTGATTTGAGGACCTGTCTGCTAAAGAGTTCACAGAGACCTTGCCTGAATTTTGCATCCCGGACGCTGTAGATGACCACATTCCAGCAGCTGTTTGAGGTCAGGATCCAGAATGCGTAGAAAGAGAACTTGCACCACTCGTAGCCCATCACATTGCCCACCACGAAGACAGCAATGGGGATGAAAGAAACCGAGAAGGCAAAGGTGAGGATGCCAATGGTCTTTGCCGCAGTGATGTCTGAGAAGGACAGTCGGCTGCAGGTGCTCTGGAGGTCAACCTCCAGCTGCTTTCGCACCTTGCTGTACTGTCGTATGACTGCAAAGGTGGCCAGATTGATAGCAAAGGTGCCACCCAAGAGGGAGAAGTCAAAGGCTGGGAAGAGGAGCATGATATTCCAGTTAGGCTCTGGCACCTTCTTGGTGGTAAAGACATAGTTGCACATTTGGCTGCATGGACTGTACTGCAGAGAAATCTCTTCACCAAAAAACATGGGGATGGTGGCCAGAAGAAAGCTCAGGACCCAGGAGGCAACTATCAGGTAGATGGTGCGCTTCTTGGTGATCACAACCCTCTTGTGAAGGGGCTTGATCACCGCAATGCTCCTTTCCACAGAGAGCAGGAAAATGGTGGTTATGGAAACAAAAGTACACGCAGCGTAGAGGGGGCCCATGATGAAGCAGGGCACCAGGGACTCCTGGCTGTTGGTTACCTCCCTGCCGTAGGCAATGTGGTTCACCTCCTTGTAGACTGAGTAGGGTATCACCAGGAGCCCAACGGCAACATCAGCCACAGCTAGAGAAGTCTTGAGGTAGCCTTGTGAGGTTTTGAACTGCCTGCAGCGGAGAAACACCAGCAGACTAACCATGTTGCCCATGGTAATGGCAAAGATGAGCAGGACCATAAGAGACACCTTCAGCACATCCTCCAGCACTTCTGGGGCACCAATGCTACAATTGAGAGCAGAGCTGTTGGCCAACATTGAAGATCGCTTCCTCGGACAGGTAAGGAAATGTCGGAGTAGCTCACAAGAGAGGTTCTGCACTTCCCGTGGTCAAGGCAGAGGAACGGAGGTAGCGTGGTACCTGAAAAGAAAGGAACATTAATTTCATTAAATGAACTAGCAAATTCAGCACATTAATACCATACAAATCCCCTCACTTCTGCTCTTTTGCCCGCCTCATCTCTTCCACTGATATCTGTTTACCTCTTGTCAATCAATACTTTTTTGTTTCCTCACTTAGTTCCTCACTTTGCTACTCACTCTACATCACCCCTACCTTTTCTTTGCCCATGTCCAACCTCTGTGCCTTCTCTCTCTAGTTTGTTTTTCACACACTCTTCTGCTCTTCTTTTCTATTTTCATTCTGCCTTTGACTTTCTTTCTACACTGTCTACCCTCTTTATCTTCACTCACAATTTGTCTTCCCGATTTGCCTTCCCTTTCTCTCTTACACATTTCTCTCATGAAAGTACATCCCTCTTCATCACCTCTCCCCCTCCCTCTTCCAATTCTCATTGCCAACTGATCTTTTCCTTTGATCTTTCTTCTTTATCACTACTGTTTATATTTTTACCTCTTTCTCCCAGATCTTTGTTCTCTTTTTGCACTCTCTCTTGTGAAAGTTTGCCTCCTTCCAATCTTTTTTGTTTGTGAAATCTGTCTGTTCTCTTCTTTTGACTTCCTTCTTACCTCCTCCACTCACCCACTGAAGTTGGTTTCTGTCCGATTTCCCCCTCTCTTTCCTTTCTCTCCTTTCTAATGCATGTTTCCCTCTTGCACACACATTTCCTTAATCACCTACGCAGTGGCATAATAAAATGTGATGGGGCCCCTGCTGCAGAATATGGCAAGGCCACCGGATTCTCCCATGCCTCAAAGATAGTCATTGTAGGGAACTGGGTTTTTTGTGCAGTGCCTCCCCCATACACACACTTTTTAGCCTGGTATTTAATGCAACTTCGACTGAAGTGAACTTGGTCCCTGCCAACCAGGTCCCCAGTGCCAGTGTTCATTCCCCCAAAACTGCCCAATTGGCAAATCCTTTAGCACCCTCAATAAGTCCCTAGTAAATGGTACTCCTGGTACTTAGGGCCTCAGGTGCTAAAGAGGGTCCCTAATGGCTGCAGCATGAATTGTGCTACCCTAAGAGACCCTCACCAAGCACATGACAGGCTGCGTGCCTTGGTGCGGACAAAGGTGAAAACATGACATGGCACACAGCGTGTGTGCCATGTCCCCTAACACTGCATGCAGTATATGCAAGTCATCCCTACAGCAGGCCTTACAGCCCTAAGGCACGGTACATTATATTACATGTGAGGACATATCTGAAAGAACAGCTATGCCCCTGCTATGGCTTTGTTGATTCTTAAATATAGTAAGTGTGCAAGAAAGCCATTTTAAATACATGTGCTGGACGGACACTGGCCAATATGAGCTCCGCAGCTACAGGATGACTGTAATGAAATTTGTGTTTTGATTACTGACTTCATGTTGCACTTAGTCTAGCAGCACACTGTCACATTAGTGACCACCAGCTTCATTTTGCCTATTGACTTTATTTTAGCATTAGCCACTGCCACGTTAGAGGTGTAGATGTTAGAAGTGCAGAAGCTGCAAGTATTTTTCTGTGCCTATGTTATGCAATGTGCTTTTTTCTCATGCTTTTATTCTATGTGTCTGCGTGTTCTTTCTCAACAAGGGCTTAGAGAGATAACAGTGTACTAGGATGATGTTTAAGGTACGGCAGGGAACGGTTTTGTTTTGAGAGAGCACCTTGGGATCTTGGCCAGTTCCAACCCGTTCCTTTCAAAACTGACCTGAAGTAGCCAGCAAATTGCGTACCGAGGAGGGGAGGTGTTCTAGAAATCTCCTCTCTGGCTTGTTTAAGGTATATAAGAGACCAAAGATTGATGGAGAAGTGATTCAGAGACCTCGGGCAGGGTCGGGACGTCGATGTCTGTCATCCTTCCCGTGAGGGTAGATTTCTCTTTCTCTTTACAGTCAATCTGGGGTCTACAACTTGAAGTTAGTGGGTGGAAGATGAAGGAGCAACTGTGCCCCATGGTGATGGATTTTTACTGATTATCTGCTTTCATTGTGCATGTATATATATATATCTTTGCGTATATATGTGTTGTTCATAGATTGAAGATTCTTTGTCCATGTTTTCATTTCATTATTGTGCACTTTCGGTTGTACTGACCTTCCTTTACAAGCCTTGCAAAGTGATTTAATAAATATATTCTCTAGACTAAGAGGTACATTCCAGAGATTCTTCTCTGTGTGTGTGTATGTATTTCAGCTCGCCAGCATTGAAGCAAAACAATATTTCACTGTAGAGAGGGATGTTTGGTATTAAACATCTCATATTAATAAACCCACACTGATGCCAGTGATAGATTTATCAGTACATGCACCAAGAGGGCACCTTAGCGGTATCCCCTGAAAACCTACCAGCCTCTGGTGTGCTTGCTGACCAGTTTGTGCCAGCCTACTACCAACAAACAAGAGTTTGACCTCCTAGGGTGAGAACCTCTTCTCTCAGGAGGCCCAGAAAAAAATGCCTGTCTGAGAAGTGTGTGTAATACCCCCTCCCACAGGATGACCTGTTGAATAGCCTCCTTGGGCCGGTGAGCATCAAAGAAGCTGCCACCCTTTGAATGCAAATCCGTCTCCCCTCACTGGAGAGGAGGCCACCCTCCCTGTCCAGAGCCCCCTTAGTACCTGGACAGCTGGGAAGATTAGCTCATCAGTTAAGCATGTCATTCCCAGGCTAGTTCCACCCCTAAGGTGGGGTGCTGAGAGGTGGACACAATTTTTCAGATGTAGTCATTATGGTTATGGCATACTTAGGAATTCTTGGACAGGGTTAGGCCCACTTCCAACAGGAAGTGGTCATATATGGGGCACAGTGACCCCAAGGGTCAGTAGCCCATTGACTACTACCCTACACACCCCTAGCAGCCCGAAATTCAGTATTTCGGGGAGCCCATGGTACCAGAGAAGCAAATCCTGATGGCATAAGAAGACAAAGGACACCGAAGAGTCATGACAACAGAAGAGGCGCAAAGAAGCAGCTGACCTGGTACCAACCCCTCAACGAAATGTGCACCAAAAGTCAACTCATCCTGCAGCAGTGACTCAAGAAAGCTGGGAGGACTGCTTACATTCAATAAAGATTCAAGACCTCCCGTGAACAGTGGCCCTTTCTCCAAAAACTTCAAAAGAAAGGACTCTGAAGCCACTGGAACTGCAAAAAGCCGACACCAGAAGTCACCACTGTACCTGCAGTACCCGACCTGAGGTGAAATGGGCCATCGGTGCCAACAAGGTTTCCCAGCTTCCCATAGTCTGAATCAATCATAGGTTCACCACTCCTGGACTCTATGACGTGGCCTGCAGCCTCTGCACGCAGGTCCCTCTCCAGTGGCTTGTGTGGTGAGAGAAACATCTAGAACAACTACTCCACCCATCGCCTCCATCCCGAGTGTAGTGGGCCTTTGGTGTTAACAAACTTGCCTAGCTCTCATGAGCTCCAGTTTACTGTGGTTTCACCCCTCCTGGACTCCCCAACAACTCCTACAGCCTCAGACCACAGGACCCCTCAACCGCGAGTACTACCGGACACAGAAGCCAGAAACAAAAGGAAACCTCTGTACCCGTCGCCCCTGACCCATGGAAAAGAGGACCACTGATACACCTATGTCTCCGAGCAACCCATGGTTGTAACCTACCTGTTGCATGACCTCGACAGGCCTCCGAACCAGAGCCTGCAGCCTTTTTTCCACAGAGACCGGTCTCCATTGAAATACATTGGGCACCTGAGGCTATACTACACCTCTGCACCTGGGTGCCCCAGAGTGACCTGTTGGTGATGTCCTGACCCTTGCTCAATACTCACCTTAAGTTTTGCAGATTGGTCCCGTAAGCCACCATAGAGTACTTGATTGCAGAACTTGTTTTTCGTTCCTTAGGATAACATTCCAGAACTCAGAAATAGCACTGTGTTCACTTTTTAAAGTGAAAATAATTCCTATTTAAAAATATACTTACCTGAACAACTTTTCTCAGATGGCTAAACACATCTAAAGATACATGCTATTTGTATAAATTGGCGTGGATCTCCTTCTTGGGTCATGTGTCTCATTTATTAAATATTGTGTGTATTTGTAGATGCCTTGCACTCCTATATGTTAAGCCTAGGGTGCTTGACCACACTAACCGTGAATAGAGCACTTTGAAATTGCATAGCAAGCCCTGTCCTTTTACTGAGGAACCCCTGGCCCCTTTACACAGTATTCACATACCACATAAAGGGCAACTTCTTACCTTGGTGGTGCAGTGGTTGGGATACAAAACTTGACATCTACTGTATCACTTGGTTGATAAGTGATTCCACAAAGGAGTCCAAAATTGTCTTCAGTTAGGTTTTTTTTCTCCCAATTTTCGTTTTTTTCTAAATTGTTTTAAAATAGCTATAGGGCCTTGGTTAAGACCCTCTGCAAAACTGTTTAGAACTTAAAATAGTAAAGTAAGTTAGGCCCTTTCGAAAAGTACTCATAGCCTTCAAATGGAAAGTGTGCCCAACAGGTGAGTTGGAGGTTCCAGAGGGGAGTAAACACTTCCACCACCTACTGGTGAAAGGAATCCCAGCCACTTCATTGAGAGATACATGTGCCAGTCTCACTTTTGTGCATGACAGGCTGGTACTCTCAAACCAGTATATCCCAGGGGAGACTGCCAGAGTAAGGGCTAGCCCAGGAGAGGTTACTGTTAGGCCTGTGGCTTTAGTGCCCAGAGAATTAGCTTGGTCCCTTAGTTGACAAAGGGTGGTAGTCAGTACAGACCTCCCCCTTGACTATCTCCTTGGAAATGACCACCCAGAGGTTGGTCTGAGCCAAAGTGAGGCACTGGCCCCGTGCCACTCCACACCCAAGGATTCTGGAAGTGCTGCCCCTGCAGTTAGTGCAAGTAAGTCCCAAATGAAGAAGAAAAAGAAGTGTAGGAAAGGTGGACAACTTTTAGCCAAAGTTCCAGTGAGCCAAGGAGATTCTACCCACGTACAGGAGAACTCCAAAGTTGGTACTGATGAAGCCCTACCTGACCCACAAGAAGACCTAACTAGTCAGGCAACTGTTATGCCTGAGATGGTGGCTCCTCAGCTTACAGCTGAGAGCGTGGAAGGAGGGTGCTTGCTAGAGGGTGTAGTAACCCCCTATTCTAAAACAGCAGACAGGCAACCTGAACCCAAAGAAGAATGCATGTTAGCACCTTCAGTGAAGAGCCAACGGTGTGGTTCTGGGCACTGACAGCTGTTAGTGGCCTCTGCTGGGTGCTAGCCTTTATTGCTACACGGTCCCTGGCATGGTGGTCTGACCCTATGTCAAATTGCAACCTATTCCCCTAGACCCTGCTGGTCATGGTGGGGTTACTCAAGTTGTGGGTAACCTCTTTGGGTAAGATGTGGGTTGCCCTGGCTAAGATAGGGTTAGCAGAGGTGGACACCTCTGATCCCAAGACAAAAAGAATGGATGAGGACACAAAGGTCCCAAGACAAAAATAATGGATGAGGGCACTAAAGAAGCAGAAAGAGGGCATTTTAAATAGGGTCTTTATCACTGTTGAGGTAGGTCAGTTCCCCAGTGGGAAAGACCTAGACAGCAGGAAATAAGGCAGAGTAGGCCCTGCAAAAATCTAGCCTGTTCCATTACTCATCCTCACCTGGCAGACTAGGAAGGCTCCCTCAGGTTTGGCTGAGCTTGTGTAAGGAACTGAGTTTTTGCTGCAGTACCTCACAACTTTTTGCATCGTATTTGATGCAGCTTTGACTGAAGTGCACCGAGACCCTGCCAACCAGTTCCCTAGTGCCAGTGTTCTTTCCCCAAAAAATGTCAAATTGTCAAGTCCTTTAGCACACTATGAAAATCCCTAGTAAATGGTATTCCTGGTACCAAGAGCCTGAGGTACTAAAAAGGATCCCTAAGACCTACAGCATGAATTGTGACAGCTTAAGGGACCTCTCACTAAGCACATAAACGGCTGCCATTGCAGGCTGTGTGTCTTGGTGTAGACAAAAGTGAAAACACAAAATGGCACACCACTTTCCTGCTGCAGCTGCTCCTGCCAGAAGACTACGAGCAATTCAGAACCCCCCAAATGCATCCTGCTCAATGCCTGCTCCCTCTACAAACACGCCACGGACATCTGGGATACCATCACCACCTACAGTCTGGATGTTGCCTTCATCACCAAAACATGGCTTAACCCCTCCTCAAACCCCAACATTGCCACGGCCACCCCTGATGGCTACAAGATGATAGATCAAGACTGCACCAACAAACACGGTGGGGGCATCGCCATTATCTTCAAGGAAACCATCTAATGCACCATCATCAACAACGACCCAATGCCATTCATGAAACAACCCAACTTTCGACTACAGACCGACTCAAAGACTATGTTGTGAAGCATACTCATCTACAGACTCCCAGGACCATGACCAGCTTTCTATGATGCTATCTCCAGCCTCATCCCCACCCCTCGCCATTGACTCCCTCCACTACATTTTGCTTGGCGATCTCAAATTCCACCTCAACAACACCAACTCTACCTCCTTCCTAGAGAACCTAAGAAACATTGGCCTCACCCAACTGATCACCAAACCTGCACACAAAGCTGGACACACACTTTACGCCATCTTCACTTCCAGCGATAGAATCAAATTCACCCATATCATAGAACTCACCTGGACCGACCATGACCATTTATTTTACCATCTCCGATGCCCAGCACACCATCTCCAAGCACCACAGCACCCCCACCGGAGCTGGGACAAGGTAACGAGACCCTATGGACACAGGCCCTAAGAACCTCACAACCCAACCCCATGACAGACCTCAACCAGGCCGTCCAAAACTTTACTGTCTGGATCACCAAATGTGCCTACAGAGTTACCCTGCTAAAACCAGCAAAAAACAACACCTCCAAGCAAGACAGATGGTACACTCCTGAGCTCAGAAACATGAAACACAACTGCCACTGACTCGAGAAGCACTGGCGTCTGACTAAGGACGACTCAGACAGAGCTGATCTCATGGCATCCCTCAGCAACTACCATCACCACGTCAAGATAGCCAAGAGAGTAGCAATCACCACCCACATCAACACCGCAGCCAACCACATGAAAGAACACTTTAAAATCATCAGGGAATTCTCCAACCCAACAGCCACAGAGACCACCATCCACCTGTAGGAGTCTGGCCTGGCGTATAGTGGGTACCTTCTGGTACTTACACCCTGTGCCAGGTCCAGTTATCCGTTATTAGTAGAATTGAGGTGTTTCTAGCAGATTAGGCTGACAGAAGGTAGCTATGGCAAAGCAGCTTAGGCTGAACTAGGAGACATGCAAAGCTCCTACTATACCACTTATATCAAATAGCACAGTATCATAAGAAAACACAACACTCAGAGTTACTAAAAATAAAGGTACTTTATTTTAGTGATAATATGCCAAAAGTATCTCAGAGAATACCCTCACTTAGGAGGTAAGTAATATACACAAATTATATGTACACAAACCCAAAACAGGTAAGTAACAGTTAGAAAAGTAGTGCAAACAATGTAGAATCACAATAGGATGCAATAGGTAGACATAGGTCTAGGGGCAACACAAACCATATACTCCAAAAGTGTAATGCGAATCACGAATGGGCCCCAGTCCTATGGGAGATTGTAGAGGGTCGCTGGGACTGTAAGAAAACAGTAAGGGTGTCCAAAATACCCCACCCCTAGACCCTGAAAAGTAGGAGTAAAGTGACCCTACTACTCCAGAAAGACACAATAGTCGTGACAGGGGATTCTGCCAGAACCACAAGCACCAGCAGGACACTGAAGACGGATTCCTGGACCTGAGGACCTGTAAAGGAAGGGGACCAAGTCCAAGTGTCGCGATAGTGTCCGGGGGAGCAGGAGCCCAGGAAATCCCGGATGAAGGTGCAAAAGGGCTGGCTCTGGGTGGAAGAAGCTGAAGATTCTGCAACAACGAAAAGGGCTAGGAACTTCTCCTTTGGATGGAAGATGTCCTACGGCGTGCTGGATGTTGCAGAAGTGTTTCCAGGCAGAAATACTGCAAATAAGCCTTGCTAGCTGCAAGGGTCACTGTGGAGGTTTTTGGGTGCTGCTGGGGACCAGGAAGGGCCAGGATGTTGCCCCTTGGAGGGGGAGACAGTGGGGGCGCTCAGCAACTCAGAGAGCCCTCGCAGAAACAGGCAGAACCTGCAGAAGTACCGGAACAGGCACTTAGAAGATCTGTGAACTCAGAGTCACAAAAGGAGGGTCCCACGATGTCGGAGTCCAACTCAGCGGGTTGAGCACTGCAGGACGGAGTGCTGGGGACCCAGGCTAGGCTGTGCACAAAGGAATCCTTGGAGAAGTGCACAGAAGCCGGAGCAGCTGCAAATCACGCAATACACAGGTTTGCTGTCTGGCGTGGGGAGGCAAGGACTTACCTCCACCAACTTTGGACAGAAGGGCCACTGGACTGTGGGAGACACTTGGACCCAGTTCCTGTGTTCCAGGGACCATGCTCGTCAGGATGAGAAGGGACCCAGAGGATCGGTGTTTCAGAAGTTTGGTGCCTGCGTTGGCAGGGGGAAGATTCCGTGGACCCACGGGAGATTTCTTCTTGGCTTCCAGTGCAGGGTGAAGGCAGACAGCCCTCAGAGCATGCACCACCTGGAAACAGTCGAGAAAGCCGGCAGGATGAGGCGCTACAATGTTGCTGGTAGTCGTCTTGCTACTTTGTTGCGGTTTTGCAGGTGTCCTGGAGCAGACAGCGGTCGATCCTTGGCAGACGTCAAAGAGGGAAGTGCAGAGGAACTCTGGTGAGCTCTTGCATTCGTTATCTGAGGAACAGCCCAGAGGAGAGACCCTAAATAGCCAGAAAAGGAGGTTTGGCTACTAAAAAAGGAGGCTTGGCTACTGAAAGAACTAAGCACCTATCAGGAGGGGTCTCTGATGTCACCTGCTGGCACTGGCCACTCAGAGCAGTCCATTGTGCCCAAACATCTCTGAATCCAATATGGCAGCGGTCTAGGACACACTGGAGGAGCTCTGGGCACCTCCGCTGGGAGGTACCGGAGGTACCGGTCAGGGGAGTGGTCACTCCCCTTTCCTTTGTCTAGTTTTGCACCAGAGCAGGGCTGGGGGATCCCTGAACTGGTGTAGACTGGCTTATGCAGAGATGGGCACCATGTGTGCCCATCAAAGAATTTCCAGAGGCTGGGGGAGGCTACTCCTCCCCAGCCCTTCACACCTATATCCAAAGGGAGAGGGTGTAACACCCTCTCTCAGAGGAAATCCTTTGTTCTGCCTTCCTGGACCTGGGCTGCCCAGACCCCAGGGGGGCAGAAACCTGTCTGAGGGGTTGGCAGCAGCTGCAGTGGAAACCCCAGAAAGGCAGTTTGGCAGTACTGGGTTCAGTGCTAGAGACCTGGGGGATCATGGAATTTTGCCCCCCAAAACCAGAATGGTATTGGGGTGGCAAGTCCATGATCTTAGACATGTTACATGGCCATGTTCGGAGTTACCATTGTGACGCTACACATAGGTAGTGACCTATGTGCAGTGCACGCGTGTCATGGTGTCCCCGCACTCACAAAGTTTGGGGAATTTGCCCTGAACAATGTGGGGGCACCTTGGCTAGTGCCAGGGTACCCACACACTAAGTAACTTGGCACCTAACCTTCACCAAGTGAGGGTTAGACATATAGGTGACTTATAAGTTACTTACGTGCAGTGAAAAATGGCTGTAAAATAACGTGGATGTTATTTCACTCAGGCTGCAGTGGCAGTCCTGTGTAAGATTTGTCTGAACTCCCTATGGGTGGCAAAAAATTCTGCATCCCATAGGGATCTCCTGGAACCCCAATACCCTGGGTACCTAGGTACCATATACAAGGGAATTATAAGGGTGTTCCAGTGTGCCAATGAGAATTGGTAAAATTAGTCACTAGCCTGCAGTGACAATTTTAAAAGCAGAGAGAGCATAAACACTGAGGTTCTGGTTAGCAGAGCCTCAGTGATACAGTTAGGCACCACACAGAGAACACATACAGGGCATACTGTATGAGCACTGGGGTCCTGACTAGCAGGATCCCAGTGACACATATCAAACACACTGACAACATAGGGTTTTCACTATGAGCACTGGGCCCTTGCTAGCAGGATCCCAGTGAGACAGTAAAAACACCCTGACATATACTCACAAACAGGGCAAAAGTGGGGGTAACAAGGCTAGAAAGAGGCTACCTTCCTACACCACCCATCCCAGGAACTCTGTGACACCCTCTCAGACTACTTCCACAGCAAGATCACCACCATCTACAACAACTTCGACCCCCAACTCACCACTTTCAGCCTAGAGAATCTCTATCAACAAGTGAACACCAGCGACACAAAACCACCTAGTCCCTGATCACCACCTCAGCCATCATGTCATCCATCCACTCCGAGCTGCCCAAGGACCCCAGCCCCCACCATTTCTTCAATCTCCGAACCAACCCTATCAGCATGGAACTAGCCAGCATTCTCAAAACCTCCATCTCCACGGCAACCTTCCCAGAAGCATGTGGAGGTCAGCCCCTCCTAATGAAACCCTCTGCTGACCAAAGCGATCGCAAAAAGTGCAGACTGATCTCCCTGCTCCCCTACCCAGCCAAAGTACTTGAGAAAGCCATCAACCAACAGCTCACCGAATACTTGGAACTAAACTACCTTCTCAACACCTCACAATCAGGATTTTTTGGTCCACACAGCATTGAGACCCCACTGATTACCGCCACAGATGACATCATGACTCTCCTTGACTGAGGAGAAAGGATAGTCCTAATCCTCCTCAGCCTCTGCTGCATTCAATACAGTCTCCCACCACACTCTCCTCAACAGACTCCACGACATAGGCATTCAGCAAAATGCCCTCAAGTGAATCACCTCTTTCCTCTCAGGTCACAAACAGAGCATCCACCTTTCTCCCTTCACCTTTGCACCCAAGACCATTACATGTAGCCTACCCAAAGGATCATCCCTCAGCCCAACCTTATTTAACATCTACATGACCCTCCTGGCAGACATCGTCAAATCCGACAGACTCAACATAATCTCCTACACCGATAACACTCAACTGATCCTCTCATTCACTGAAGACATCACAACTCCAAAACCAATTTCTGCAATACCATAGCCAATGTAGCAATATGGATGAAAGACAGCTGCCTCAAACTAAACTGAAGTCCTGATCTTCACTGGAAGAACTTGGCCCAACACTTTCCCCATCAGAGCACGCACACAACCTGAGTATCATCAACGGTCATGAAACAAGTTAACCCAGTCTCCTCCTCCTGCTTTCACGTCCTCAGCATGCTTCGTCGAACCTTCAGATGGATCCCAACCACCACCAGAAAGACCGTCACCCACACCCTTGTCACCAGCTTCCTCGACTACAGCAATGCTCTCTATGCCGGAATCTCCACCCAGCTCCTCCAAAGATTCTAGACCATAAAGAACACCACAGCCAGACTCATCCTGAAACTTATCAAGAAGCCCAGCATCACTCCTCACCTCAGAAACCTCCACTGGCTTCCGATCCAGAAGAGATGCCAGTTCAAGATCCTCATGCTCACATACAAAGCGCTACAGCAGCCAAGGACCATCCTGCATCAACCACTGACTAAGCTTCCACTTCCCTGAAAGACACCTGTGCTCTGTCTCCCTTGCACCCCCGCATCCATCGCAGCTGCGGTGGAGGCCACTCTTTCTCTTACATCGCAGCCAAGTCCTGGAACTACCTGCCCGTCCACCTCTGAACAGCTCCCTCCCTGGTAGACTTCAAAAGGAGACTCCAGACATGGCTTTTTGACAGACACAGCACCCTCAGTGCCTAGGTACCCAAGGAGACTCAAGACATGGCTTTTTGACAGACACAGCACCCTCAGTGCCCAGGTACCCTTAAGAGGGATAGTGATGTGCCATACAAATTCTGATTGATTGATGTGCCTACTGAAAAGAACATGTTCTGTGCAGAACACAGAACTGAGTGGGAGTAAGCTTTGAGTAAAAAATTTGATGTATGTCAGAGAGGGGCTATGGAGAGATGAAGGGGGCGCAGCTGCAGGGTGGTAGTGAAGGAGTTTGTAGAGAAGGTGGTCATGAAAGGGACGCCAAAAAAGACTCTTGCACCAGGCGCGGCCAGCGCTAATGCCAGTCCTGGTTGTCGATACTGCTCAAAGCAGGGGTTGTTAAATATCAAGGTTCCTAGTTTTGATTCCACCTCATGCCTCCTTCTTGTACCCAGTCATTTCCATTCTCTTTATCTTACATGTCTTTTCAACCCTTCGTTCTCTCTTTATCACTGTGTCCTTTTCCTCCGCCTACTTCGTTCCCCCATTTCAGTCTCTCTCTTGCTTTGGGGCAAACTCTGACAGTGAAAAATAAGTCCCTGCCCCTAAACATTAGTGCCTACGCATGTCTCTTACAAACACTGCCACAAACTAAACCCTGATGGTATTAAAACAAATTTGAAGCAGTGTGGTACTACTCACCGTTAAAAATGTAGACGCATGTACGCTTAGATCAGCATCTCTCGTTGAAAAGAGTCGCAATTTCTGGAGGACACACGGTTAAAAATGTTAAAGACAACGATTCCCAGGGAGAGTTGTCCTGATTTCATTTATTATCTGTTGTAAATGAAAGAAATGAGGAGCAACTGGCGTCGGTTCTCGTTCTTCTTCTGGGGATGCCTCGTTTTCCGCCTTCCTCACGCAGCCTGCGATACTCTTTCAGTCAGAAATGCCGTTTTGCCAGTGTGATACTCAAATAATGCTCTGGTGTGAGATTACTCCTCCTCACAGCCAGTACTGGTGCCAGCCTGCCCCTCACATCCAAGCCATGGTTTTGTTCAAAGCCTGCATCGCACACCTTTCAGTGGTTTAAAATCTCACTTGTCCTGTAGGAAGGGGTAGCTTGCTGCCTTGTCAGCTTCTCACAGCCGGTGGGAGCCTGCTTCTCACAGCCTTAGGTGACTTAATGTTAACCTGCTCTCCAAAGCCAAGAGGCGCATTGCTGGCTTTCTGTTTCTCATAACTCTGCGAGTACCAGACTGCTTTTCCACGATGGGAACGTCTTGATTCAGCCTGCTTCTCCCAGCCAGTTTGGACACAAGCCTTATTTTCACAGGCAGCCTTGATGTAAATCTCCTTCCCATAGCCAGGATATACCTTGTGTCAGGGTACTTCTCACAACCAGGCAGTAATTTAAGTCGCTCTGGTTCTGCTTATTTGACGATAGCTTAATTCTCGTTGGTATCCATGGAGTCTCTCTACCTATGGAAGCCAGTCTTAGCCCCAGTCTCCTTTTCACAGCCAACTTTTATGACAGCGTGTTTCACACAGCCTGCTTTGGTGTCAGCTTCTCATAGCTAGCTTTGGGGTTAGCGTGCTTTTTGCCTCTAGGTGGTGCTATGGTTTCAGCGTTACTCTCACCAGTAATAGGTGTTCTGGTGACGGTGTCAGTCTACGTTTCACAATCGGATTTGTTGTCTACTTCTAATCGACGGTCGTTCTTTCGGTCAAACTGTTTCGCACGACTTTTGACCAAATGGTCAGCTGGTCCTCCGGTATTAACTTGCTTGTCGCAAACAGATTTGTCCTCAATCTTCTTCTCACAGTTACGGTGTCTTCGTTTCAGACTGTTTTGTACAACCTGTGATTCCAGGCTACTTCTGACAGCCTGAAGTGCTTTGGTGTGAAACAACTTCGCAGATCCAGCTTTGCGGTGAGCCAGCAATTTACAGACACTCATGGCGTCAGTCCCCTTCTCACAACAAGGGAATGCTTTGGCAGCCAGCCTTTTACTCAAAGCCGCAGAAGTCGACACGCATCTGCCTTCCTCGCCCACAGAGTGTCGTCTGCTCTATCAGTATTTTTTCCTTCACAGGGGAGCTGAGTTAAGCCGTGTCTTAGGACTTTCCTCAGAGTGCTGCTCACTCCTCCCTACACCCCCAATGTCGAAACAGCCCAAGTACCGCTGACCTCTCAGCGGCAACTGTCCCCTTTCTTTTCGTCACTATCATGGACAGCTTCCCTCTGGTACAGAAGGAGGGGGAAACCCTCTCCCACAGTCTGCTGCTTCTCTGCCTAACGGCTGCCTCCTTAACAAGAGCAGCGAACCAATGAGAAGCATGAGACGCTGAATGGACTCGGGGACCCTCTTATTCCCAGCTCTTACTCCTGTAGTCTGTGGACAAAAACTTGAAATTTCATTGTCAGGTGCTCTCCTTCCATGTTGACATTCATACGGGCAGAACTCCGCACTCGACTTTGGGCATAAACCTCCAGCCTTCATGGTTGTCCAACTACCTTCACATCGGGGGCGCACATAGGGGTATTTTATTCACCAATGATTAATCATCAGACCCGTGCTGGGGTGGGAGCGGGGGCATTTTCCATAGAAAATGGCTTCCATGCCGCTGAGGGCGCCTGTTGCTTTGTGTCACAGGAAATACTGAGGCCCATATTTATACTTTTTTAGCGCCGCATTTGCGTCGTTTTTTGACGCACAAACTTACAAAATACAATTGTGGCCCATATTTATCCTTTTTGACGCAAACCAGCACCGGCACTGGTTTGCTGCAAAAATTTTACCGCCGGCTAACACCATTCCTACGCACCATGCGGGCGCCTTATTTAAGGAATGACGTTAGCTGGCACTGTGGACTGGTCAGAGTAAAAAAAAATGACTCAAACCAGGCAGCACCGGCATAGGGGAAATGGGGGTTGTGCGTAAAAAAATGGTGCAAGTCAGGTTTGAGGCAAAAATCATGCCTCAAACCGGACTTGCGCCATTTTTTGACGCATAACACCCATTGAAATGACTCCTGTCTTAGCAAAGACAGGAGTTATGCCCACTTGCCCAATGACCATGGGCGTGGCCATTGGGCACAGTGGCATGTAGGGGGGCCCAAATTAGGCACCCCATGCCACTTTAAAAAATAAATAAATACTTACCTCAATTTACTTGTACTTACCTGGGATGGGTCCCCCCATCTATGGGTGTCCTCCAGAGGTGGGCGAGGGTGGCAGGAGGTGTCCCTGGGGGCAAGGAAGGGCACCTCTGGACTCCTTCCATGGTCAGAGACCATGGAAGTGAGCCCACAGGTCCCTTAACGCCTGCCCTCACCCAGGTGTTAAAAAACGGCGCACATCAGGTGTGCTCTGTTTTTTAAGGCCCACCCCGTGCTTCAAAATGATGCAGGAGTATAAATAAGGCGCACAGGCCTTAAAGTCATTTTTTGGAAGGGAACGCCTACCTTGCATGTCATAAACGCAAGGCAGTTTCCCACATCCAAAAAATTACGCACAAATTTTGATGCACATTCGGCGTAAACAGAGTATAAATATGGCCCTGTATTTTGTAAGTTTGCGCCGTTTTTGCATGAAAATGTGGCGCAAATTTGGGACTAAAAAAGTATAAATACGGGCCTGAGTCTTCGATACTTCTGGATCATCCCATCATTCAGTTGTATCAGTCCTCGAGCGAGGCCGGCAGTGGCCATTTTGAAAAATTAAGTACAGCGGACACATTTTTTCTTGGGAACCCACAAAATCAGCAAGAGGCAGCTTGGTCAGTAAGATTTGGGGGATGAACTTCAAATTTTCAACAATCACACTAGCATATAACATCAAAAAACATTATTTGAGAAGTAGGGCACTTGAGAGGGGCTAAAGGGCCAGTGGAAAGGGAGACCAATGCGGATTGGTAGGGGCACTAAGTGAAAGAAAACACAGGGGCTTATTTACAAGCCGCTTGCGCCTCAGCTGTATAATGTTTTATGATGCTCTGGCCGTGCAAAGTGCAGACCAATATCTACGAGCCAAGCAAATCCACTTTGCATGGCTTTTCATGGCCTCGAAAATATGGTGCAGGGTAATGCAGCACAAGTTGCTGCATTGACTTACACTGCGTTAGAAGGGTTTTCCTTGGATGTTACGGTGTTTTTTCCATGGGTTTTGACACAGTCCCAGATTTATAAGAATGTGTCTAAACTGTGCGCCTACCCAGGGGTGGCATAACAAGGATAAATATATTAATTTCTCCTTGTTTTTTCCTATTTCAATGTGTGCTGCATTTTGCAGCACACATAAAAAGAGGAAAACAGCACACATAGAAAGAGGAAAAATCCAAACTCGACCAAAAGCACCCGTACTCAACTATTTTCTAGAAAATACATTTATTAGGGGGTTGCAGACCCCAAATATCCCCACTAAGCTACAGCCCTGGAAATCAGGCCCGATACCAGGATTCTGGATCTGAGGAAACCGTGGGAGTATGCAAACACGTTTTACCTTTCCTGTTAACCAATCGAGTGCTCATTTTCCAGACCTGCACAGAATCTTCTGTTTTTATTTTTTCTGGCCATATCAGATGGCTGCTTATATACTCATTGTGGCACGGTCCAGCCCCCAATGTGTTGAGCCAGTCACTGTTTAGTCACAACCATGTTGCCAGTCTGTTTAGACCATAGGGTGTTGTGAAATCTAATTGGTAAAGATCGAATGAATTGAGTGATATGTCACACAACTGTCTGTAGTCCTAAAAGTGACTTGTGGCAAATTCACACTTTTGCCATTAGTTCTTACAAGTTATTTTTGTGAAAAGCTCAATCAATGCAAACTCTATTTACCTTTTCTGTCAGCCAGTTGAGTGCATAGTTCCACAAGTCTTAAAGAATGCTCCAGTTTTCTCTGTGCTGGCCACCTTGAGGGCCTCATTATGAGTATGGCGGTCTTAGGACCACCATGTTGGTGTTTGTACCACCCAGTGGCATAGCGTGGTGGGTGCAGGGGGGGCCGGCCGTACCGGGTGCAACATCTGGGGGGGGGCACGCTCGCGAGTGCTAAAATCCACGGGTTAGGGGGCACAAATTACTTGCCTTGCCCCGGGTGCTGACAACCCACGCTACACCACTGGTACCACCAACAGGCTGGCAGAGAAGACCAATTTAAGACCATGGTGGTACACAGAACAGAATACAGCCAAAGCACCGCCGGTAGCGCCACAGTAGTATGGGTGCCACAGACAACTGTAGGAACCTGGAGGCCTGTGGAGACCATGTTTCCACTGGACAGATTACGAGGTTGCACACCACCACCAAAGTTTCCACCGCAGTCGCACTACCACTGAAACCCAGGCAGAAACATACTGCATAAAAGGAGACACTCACCGTTAGGAAGTGTAGGAGGCTGGCCTGGTTTGTAGTGGGTACCACAGGTACTTACACCTTATACCAGGTCCAGTTATCCCTTATTAGTGAAATGTAGTCAGTGTATAGAATTCAGGCTGTCTAGAGGTAGCTGTAGGCAGAGCAGCTAAGGCTGAACTAGGAGACACGCAAAGCTCTTGAAATACACACAGTACTCACACACATGAAGGACAATACTACATTTTCCCAAAAATAAAGGTACTTTATTTTAGTGACACAATGCCAAATATATCTTAGAGGCTACACTCCCTTAGGAAGTAAGTATTATACATGCAATATACACTAGTAACCAAAATCAGGTAAGTAAACAGTCATAAAATAGTGCAAATAGTGAAAATCACCAAAGGTTACAATGGGCCTAGTTGGAACACAAGCCATATACTAAAATAGTGGAATGCGAATATTGGTTTCCCACCTAGGCAAGAGTAGTGTGTAGAGGGGCGCTGGGAGTGTAAGAACTCACCAATTGTAATTTAAGTACCCCAGCCCAGGAAAACAGGAGTAAACTGCAGCAAGTTTCCTCAGAACACACTAGAAGTCGTGATAAAGAATAATGCAAAAACAAAGCAAGACTGCAAGACACCAACAATGGATTCCTGGACCTGAAGACCTGTGGAGAGAGGATAACAAGTCCAAGAACAGCCGAAGAGTCCAGAAAGAACAGGAGCCCCTGCTAATCCAGATGAAGGTGCAAAAGTGAACACTCTGGTTGTAAGAAAATGTCAGAGATGCACCAAAGAAGACAGCTGCGGGTTCCTGCTTTGTGCAAGAGATGTCCCACATCGAGTAGAGGAATGCAGGCTGGTTTTCGTCATTGGATTCCACCAACAAGCCTTGGCTCATGCAAGAAACACGTTTGGTGGGAAAAGGCACTGCCCGGGCCTAGGAGGGACCTGGAGGTCTGAACTCCAAGTGAGGAGACAGAAGGGATTCTCAGCACTTCAGAGATCCCTCAGAAGACCAGGCAGCACCAACAGGAGTCCCAGGACAAGGGGACAAAGAAGTTGCAAATTGCAGTTGTCGCAGCACTACACAAAGGGATTCCTCGCCGCTGGAGAACACTTAAGGGAGCTGAGCATTGCAGGATAGAGTGCTGGGTACCAGGGCTAGGCTGTGCATGAAGGATTCCTTGGAGAAGTGCACAGAATCCCTAGTAGCTGCAAAACACATGTTGCACGGGGGTACCGCCTGGCACGAGGAGGCAAGCTCTTACCTCCACCAACTTTGGACAGTCGGTCATTTGGAGAGTCAGGGTCGCCTTGGTCCACCACCTGTGTTCCAGGATCCACACTCCTCGTCAGGAGAGTGGACCCAGAGTACCGATCGTCATTGCATAGAGGTGCCTGCTGAAGCAGGGAAGTGACTCTGTCGCTCCATGGGATATTCTTTCGGTCCTTCTGGTGAAGGATGAAGACAGTCCTCGGAACATGCATGAGCTGGAAACTGTTGCAGTTGCTGGCAGGAGCTGGAGTTACAGTGTTTCAGTAGTCATCTTGGATATGTTGTTGCAAGTTCTAGGGTTCGTGGAACCGTTCTGCGGTTGATCCGACGGTAGAAGGTGAAGCAAAGAATGCAGAGGAGTCCTTCTGGAGTCTTGCAATCCAAATCTGAGGAAACACCCACAGGCGAGACCCTAAATAGCCCTGAGAGGGGGGTTTGGTCACCTGCTGGTACTGGCCACTCAGATGCTCCCAGAGTTCCCTGACCATCCTGAAAACAAGATTGCAGAACCCAGGGACTCTCTGGAGGAGCTCTGGGCACCACCCCTGGGGTGGTGATGGACAGGGAAGTAGTCACTCCCCTTTCCTTTGTCCAGTTCACGTCAGATCAGGGACTGGGGGTCCCTGAACCGGTGTAGACTGGATTATGCAAGGATGGCACCAGCTGTGCCCTTCAAAGCAATTTCAGAGCCTCTGGGAGGATACCCCTCCCATGCCTGTAACACTATTTCCAAAGGGAGAGGGTGTAACACCCCTCTCCTGTAGGATATGCTTTGTTCTGCCTTCTTGGGATTGAGCTGCTCAAGCCCCAGGAGGGCAGAAGCCTGTCTGTGAGGTGACAGCAGCTGGGGCTGCAGTGGAAACCTCAGAAGGCTGATATGGCATTCCCGGGGGCCCACAGTGGAGCCCCCAGAGTTCATGGGATTTTGCAACCAATACTGGAATCAGTATTGGGGTACAATTCCCAGTTGTTAGACACGTCACATGGCCATATTCGGGGTAGCCATTGTGAAGCTGCATATATGTATTGCCCTATATGTAGTGCACACTTATAATGGGGTCCCCGCACTCATGAAGAGCAGGAAAATGGGCCTGGACGATGTGAGGGCACCTCTGCTAGTGCCGGGGTGACCTCACACACAGGTACTATGCACCTAACCTTCCGGGTGTGAAGGGTAGACATATAGGTGAATTATAAGTGACCTGGTGCAATGAAAATGGCAGTGAAATAGTGTGTGCACTATTTCATTCAGGCAGCAATGGAAGTCCTGAAGAAGTGTTTGTGTGAACTCCTCATAGGTGGCTAAAAAAATGCTGCAGCACATAAGGATCTCCTGGAACCCTAATGCCCTGGGTACCTAGGTACCATATACTAGTGACATAAGGGGGGGGGGGGGTCCAGTATGCCAATATGGAGTGAAATATGGAGTCACTAGACTATAGTGACCAATTTAGAAACAGAGAGAGCATGAACACTGGAGTTCTGATAAGCAGGACTCCAGTGCCAATTTAGAAAACAGGGCAAGTACACTGGCAAGCAGGTCAGGAACCATAAGCACCAGGGTCCTGACTATCAGAATCCCAGTGACACACTCAAAACACACAGACAATCAGGCAAAAACTGGGGGTAACATGCTGGACTCTGTGTGAGGACGAAGAGGGGGCTCTCAGCATGCCAGCCAGCACTCCCAGAAGCCGCAGGATCCGAGTTCAAAGGAGGTGCAAAACGCGGTTGATGCAGCACAACAAAAGAAGTTCCCACGCCACTGGAGAACAACTCAGCAAGTTGAACATCACAGGGTGGAGTGCTGGGGACCTGTGCCAGTCTGTGCCCAAAGGAATTTTGCAAAGAGTGCACAGAGGTCTCAGAAGGCGAAGAAGACACAATACACAGGGGTACCATCGGGAAGGGAAGGTCTTACCTCCTCCAAATTGCGTCAGCAGGACTTCAGGACAGTCTATGTCGAGGATGTCCACCATCTGTGTCCTTAGGAGCACGCTCGTCGCCGTGAGAGGAGTCCCAGGGTACCTGTATTCGCCTTGGAAGGTGCCTGCTTGGAGCAGGGGAGTGACTCCGTCACTCCACTGGAGATTTCTTAGGTCCTTCTGGTGCAGGATGAAGACAGGGAGTCCCCAGAGCATACACACCATGGAAACTGTTGCAGTTGATGACTTGGAGCTGAGGTTGATGAAGAAAAGTGTCTCTTGTAGACACTTTGTGGCAGTTACAGCATTTCTTGGAGCAGGCTGAGGTTTATCCGAGGTCAGAGGATGCTGTAGTTTTTGCAGAGGATTCCTGAAGGAAACTTGCAAGCAGAATCTGAAGAGAACCCAAAGAAGAGACCCTAAATAGCCCTGAGAGGGGGATTGGCTACCTTATTAGGTATGGACCTATCAGGAGGGGTCTCTGGCGTCACCTGCTGGCACTTGCCACTCAGAGCCCTCCAGAATGCCCCCACAGCTTGCAAAGCAAAATGGCTGAAGTCTGGGACACACTGGATGAGCTCTGGGCACCACCCCTGGGGTGGTGATGGACAGGGGAGTAGTCACTCCCCTTTCCTTTCTCCAGTTTCCCGACAGAGCAGGGGAGAAAGGGTCCCTGAACCAGTGTAGACTGGTTTATACAAGGAGGGCACCATCTGTGCCCTTCAAAGTATTTCCAAAGGCTGGGGGAGGCTACCCCTCCCCAGCCTGTAACACCTATTTCCAAAGGGAGAGGGTGTAACACCCTGCTCTCAGTGGAAATGCTTTGTTCTGCCTTCCTGGGACTGGGCTGGCCAGACCCCAGGAGGGAAGAACCCTGTCTGTGAGGTGGCAGCATCTGTAGCTGAAGTGCAAGCCTCAGAGAGCTGGTTTGGCCGTTCTGGGGGTCCATGGCGGAGCCCCCAGGATGCATGGAATTGGCTCCCCAATACCAGATTTGGACTGGGGGGACAGTTACATGATCTTAGACATGTTACATGGCCATTTTCGGAGTTACCATTGTGAAGCTACATATAGGTAATGACCTATATGTAGTGCACACGTGTAATGGTATCCCCGCACTCACAAAGTCTGGGGAAATGGCCTTGAACTATGTGGGGACACCTTTGCTAGTGCACTTAGTAACTTTGCACCTAACCTTCAGCAACTGAAGGTTAGACATATAGGTGACTTATAAGTTACTTAAGTGCAGTGAAAATGGCTCTGAAATAGTGTGTGCACACTGACACACACTCACATATAGGCCAAAAGTGGTGGTAACCATGCTAGAAAGAGGGTACTTTCCTACACACCTTCCCCCAAACGAATGACAATAAGGCTAACCTTGGCCAGTTGAGTCTTTATTGTCTAAGTGGTGGTAAGTGGAGAGTAGATCTGGAATAGAGTGGTTACTCCCTTTGTCATCCACAATATGGTTACTTCTGTGTGGGGATGTAAACCACCCTGGTTGGAGATTTTTACCTAACCAACAGTGTGAGTGTAAATTCTCAGAGTTCCTATTAGTATGTTTTAAAGTTGGACAGTGGGATTGGTCCACTGGACCTATGTCAAACGCAGGAAATGCTAGCCAGGGATGCTGTCTCAATAAAGCCATAGCTGGGAAAAAACTTTAACCATATGGCTGTAAGAGAGAACAGGGTTGCTGTTTCACTTGAGTTGGAGCAGGGCAGGGCTGCTGTCCTATAAGCTCCACACCAGGACAGGACTGCTGTCCAAAGTGTTTTGAGGCAGTGGAGGGCTGCTGCACTAAAGGTTCTTTGGGTGGGTTGGAGGGAAGCTCCATATTTACTAAAATGGTGCAGTTTTGCACACCTGGATTAGTAGTTCCACAGAAAGGTACTTTTACATCTGGGAGTCCAGCTTTGGTAGCTGATGGTTCCTTTTGTAGAGGTTCAACCCCAGGAAAGATTTCTCCCACCACAGGAATGGTACCCTTAGTGGCAGAGTGGGGAAGGGATACTTTGATACCCTTTTTACCTGTTGGTGGAGAGTGATCCTGAGATTTCAGGCCTTTTTCTCTCCTTTGCCTTTTCATTTCACCAGAAATGAGAGGAAGCAATTCCTCAGGGATACCAAGCATGGATGCATGGGCCATAAACTCTACCTCAGCCCAACCTGAGGCCTCTAGGTCATTCCCTAAGAGACAATCTACAGGTACGCAAGGTGATACCACCACCTGCTTAGGGCCAATAACTCCACCCTAAGTTGAACTACAGCTAAGGGGAGAGACTGAGTGGAGGTATTGAAATCAGTAACTTAGTACTTCTGTCCAAGGAGGTGTTGTGCAGGTTACACCAAGTTTTCAGTAACCAAAGTGATACTGCCACCTGTGTCCTTGTAGGCCTGGGCTTCAACACCATTTATTAAGATTGACTGCCAGTACTTATCCATGTTAAGAGGACAAGCAGCCAATGTGGCAAGGCCAATGCCACCAGGTGTGATAGAAACTGCCTTGGGACTGTCTACCCCAGTTTATATTATGGTCCTAAAAGTGAACCCCACTACACCTTTAGTTTGACTATTGCCAGTAGTCCCACCACTATTACCACTTCTGCTAGGGGCACTAGAGTCTGATGTCTTAGTGGTGGTAGGGTCAAAAACTTTACCTGTTGTAGGAGGCTGGCCCGGCTTATAGTGGGTACCTGATGGTACTTACGCCTTGTGCCAGGTCCAGTTAACCCTTATTAGTAGAATAGAGGTGTTTCTAGCAGCTTAGGCTGATAGAAGGTAGCTATAGCAAAGCAGCTTAGGCTGAACTAGGAGACATGCAAAGCTCCTACTATACCACTTATATCATATAGCACAATATCATAAGAAACACAATACTCAGAGTTACTAAAAATAAAGGTACTTTATTTTAGTGACAATATGTCAAAAGTATCTCAGTGAGTACCCTTAGTTAGAAGGTAAGTAATATATACAAGTTATATGTACACAAACCCAAACCAGGTCAGTAATAGTAAGAAAAGTAATGCAAACAGTGTAGAATTACAATAGGATGCAATAGGTGAACATAGGTCTAGGGGCAACACAAACCATATACTCCAAAAGTGGAATGCGAATCACGAATGGTCCCCAGACCTATGGGAGCTTGTAGAGGGTCGCTGGGACTGTAAGAAAGCAGTCAGGGTGTTCAAGATACCCCACCCCAAGACCCTGAAAAGTAGGAGTAAAGTTCCTCTACTACCCCAAAAGGACACAATAGTCGTGATAGGGGGATTCTGCAAGAACCACAAACACCAGCAAAGCACTGAAGACGGATTCCTGGACCTGAGGATAGTGTCAAGGGGGCAGGATCCCAGGAAACCTCCTTTCTCAGTAGCCAAACCTCCTTTTCTGGCTATTTAGGGTCCTTCCTCTGGGCTATTCCTCAGATAACGAATGCAAGAGCTCACCAGAGTTCCTCTGCACTTCTCTCTTCGACTTCTGCCAAGGATCGACTGCTGACAGCTCCAGGACGCCTGCAAAACCGCAACAAGGTAGCAAGACAACTACCAGCAACATTGTAGCGCCTCATCCTGCTGCCTTTTTCGACTGTTTCCTGATGGTGCATGCTCTGAGGGCTGTCTGCCTTCACCCTGCACTGGAAGCCAAGAGGAAATCTCCTGTGGGTCGACAGAATCTTTCCCCTGCTAACGCAGGCACCAAACTTCTGCATCACCGGTCCTCTGGGTCCCCTCTCATCCTGACGAGCGTGGTCTCTGGAACACAGGAGCTGGGTCCAAGTGTCTCCCATAGTCCAATGGCCCTTCTGTCCAAATTTGGTGGAGGTAAGTCCTTGCCTCCCCACGCCAGACAGTAATCCTGTGTACTGCGTGATCTGCAGCTGCTCTGGCTTCCGTGCACTTTTCCAAAGGATTCCTTTCTGCACAGCCTAGCCTGGGTCCCCAGCACTCCATCCTGCATTGCCCAACTCACTGAGTTGGACTCCGAGGTTGTGGGACCCTCCTTTGTGACTCTGAGTCGACCACTGTCCTCAGATCTTATAAGTGCCTGTTCTGTATCTTCTGTGGGTGCTGCCTGCTTCTGCGGGGGCTCTGTGAGTTGCTGCACACCCACTCTGTCTCCTCTACCAAGGGGCGGCATCCTGGTCCTTCCTGGGCCCCAGCAGCACCCAAAATCGTCAACCGCAACTCTTGCAGCTAGCAAGGCTTGCTTGTGGTCTTCCTGTGTAGAAACAACTCTGCATCCTCCAGCACGCTGTTGGACATCTTCTGACCAAAGGAGAAGTTCCTGGCACCTTCCATTGTTGCAGAATCTTCGGCTTCTTCCACCCGAAGGCAGCCCTTTTGCACCTTCATCCGGGGTTTAATGGGCTCCTGCCCCCCCTGGACACTTGCGTGACTCTTGGACTTGGTCCCCTTCCTTTGCAGGTTCCCAGGTCCAGGAATCCGTCTTCAGTGTTTTGCTGGCAGTTGTTGTCCTTGCAGAATCCCCTATCTTGACTTTACTGCCTTTCTGGGGTAGTAGGGTAACTTTACTCCTACTTTTCAGGGTCTTGGAGTGGGGTATCTTGGACACCCTTTGGGCCAGATGTAGCAAAGTTTTGCGAGTCACAAATGGCCCGAATTGCTAATTGCGACCTCGCACAATCCGAAATGGGATGCAAAAATCCCATTTAGAAATGCAAATAACGATGCGACACAGCACCGACTCACAAAAATTGCGACCTGATTTTGCGACCCACAAACAGGAAGTCGCAAATTGCGAGTCACAAACCATATGCAAAAGCCAGTTGCAAATTGCAACTAGTCGCAAAAAGCCCTTTTTGCACATCCAGATTATCACTGATTCAGAGCAGGTGGTAACCAGAACCAAAGTATAAAAGGAGACCCAGAAGGCATCAGGGTGACTCAAAATGGGTGAACTGTACGTGATAGCATGGAGGAGGAGAGTCCAGGCCACCTAGCTGAGGAGGAGGAGGAGGAGGAGGCAGAGACAGGAGAAGATATACTGAACCAGGCAGACACTATTTCTACAAACTGAGGAGGAGATATATGGCAAATATAGACTGAGCATTGCTGTAATCTTAGAATTAATTGAACTACTGAATCCTCAGCTTGAGCGACAGACAATGTGCGGCAGCGCCATCCCTACACATGTGCAAGTGCTATGCTCACTGCACCTCTTGGCCTCGGGTAGCTATCAGGGGTTGATTGCTGTGGCAGGTGGGGTATCCCAAAGTGCACTCTCACGATTCTTCAGATGTTTGCTAGATGCCATACTCACACACATGTCCATTTATATATACCTACCCAGGAATGAGGCAGAAATTAACAGCACCAAGATGGACTTCTACAGAATTGCCAACATCCCCCATGTAATAGGGTGTGTGGACGGGACACATATACAAATTTGCCCACCTGCAAATCTGGAATATGTGTTCCGCAATAGGAAATGTACCCACTCACTAAACATCCAGGTGGTACGTGACGCACATAATTTCATTACTGACATTGTAGATAAATATCCAGGGAGTACACATGACTCATACATATTCAGGCACAGTGGGATACACCAACGCCTAGAATGTGGGGAGTTTCGAGACAGATATCTATTAGGTATTGCTGTCTACACCCTGAAGCCATACATACAGGTCACTGTGTAACCCATTGATGCCCTGCTAAATTTGCCTTTTTTGTCAAACAGGTGACAGCGCATATGCCCTTAGACCATGGATACTCAACCCGTACCTAACACCTGGCAATCAGAATGAGAGGCGATATAACAGTGCACATCGGCGGACCATAACTGTAGTGGAGAGGACCTTTGGCTTGTTAAAGGCAAGATTCAGATGCCTCCACAAAAGTGGGGGTGCACTCCAGTATGCCCCAGAAACAGCATGCAAGATAGTTGCCGCCTGTGCCATCCTACACAACATTGCCACTGGACGTTGTCTACATCTCACCCCTGAAGACACAGACACAAAGGATGAGGAGCAAGAGCTACCACACCGACAGCCTGGCGATAGAAGCATCGCAAATGAGAGCAGACAGAGATGGAACCACATTGCAACCCAATACTTTGGCAGGTACTTGGCAACCGTGACCACACTCACTAATGTCAGACACACATAGCCCAGTTGTGTAGTCAAACAAACAAAACATTGTTATTTCTAAACTATGAACAAATTAGAATTGTGCTGTATGCCACAATCTTGAATTGTCAAAAGTCATATCAGACACATTAATTGCATGTGCCTTAATAATAGTACATTTTGGTGTCTCACAGCCTCCTCCTACTGCGGCCACCATGGCTCAATCCTGGTGGGTCCCCTGACCCCTGCCGTGCACTGCTACTCCGCAGCACACAGGAATCGGTGGTAGACACACTGCTGATGGTCGAGCCCTCCTCACTGTCCTGCGGGGTATCCCCTGTGCCCCTTGCAGCCTGCCTGGTCTCCATTATGTCTACCGCATGGATAATGAGGCCAAGTCCCCGTGCCACATCCCCTGCGAAATGACCTAGTTGACCTGCAGGCTGACAGTACGCCTTGACAGGCATGTGGTATTTGTAGCAAGGCACCCAATGGATGCTGCTAGTCTGTCAAACCGGGCGGCAGTGTTGCGCTCCCTGCACAGTGCCTGTGCCCTGTCTGCCACAAGTTCCCTGACCAAATGTTCGCGGGCCTGTGTCAGGTCCCCCAGATGTTGGTTCATGTGTTGGAACTGACTGTCATTTGCCATCCCATGGTTCATAGTGGTCTGCAGTCTATTGAGATTCCTATTTATAGACCGCAACTGTCTGTTTTGCAGGTGCTGACCCTGAACCAGTGATGCCTCTAGTCCCGCAAACTCACTGCAACATCATCCCGGTGCACAGATATCACTCTGCGCTGGCGTCTGCGAACTGCTCCTGCTGCTGGCTCTGTTTGCCTCTATTTGGGGCTGGGCCCTGGTGCTATCCCTGCTGCCTCCATGTCCTGCGCAGGATCATCCATGGACTCTGGTGGCATTTCCATGGTTGGTGGTGTTCTGCTGGGCCCTGCTGGCAGCCTCCTGCTGTGAGTCTGGCCCATGTTCCTCTCCCTGCATGTGTTCGCTGCTTGGGGTGCCTTGTGGGAGACCTGTGGGACATAGGGGATACACTGTCAGTCTCGCACATCTGTTTTATGCCTCATAATAAATATTTGCCTATATCTGAACCACTGTAGTACATTGCCCATAATGCACTATTCTAGAGGTTGCTTGACTGGAATGGAGCTAGTCTGGTGTTGCCTGCTGCTGTGTACTGGGATAGTGTGTATACTGCATTTGTGGGTGTCAAAGCATATCTCATGGTACTCACTTTTGGATGTTCCAGGCGCTGAACTGCCCACTTCTCCCATTCCCAGTACGGCCCCTGGCTCCAGTGTCGTCTCCACCATGGTTTCCAGGGCTGTGGATGGTGGTACGGTGGATGGGCCTCCTCCGGTGCCCCTCCTTTTCCGGATTTCCACTAGGGTGCGGTGGTTTACCCCAATGGCATTGATGTTTTCTTGAATTTGTTACCAAATTCTTTTCTTCTGAGTGTCAGGGACACTCATTGCTGCCTCGCCGAAGAGTTGGTCATGATACAGGCAGCACTCCTCTGTAAGGACCTCCAACTCTTTGTCTGAGAGTTTTAGTTTTCTCCTCCTGCCAGCACTGCCTGTCTCCTCCATGGTTGCTGCAGCTCCTCTCCCCTGGGTGTGGCTCTGCAGTTTGGGCTGGGTGTGCTCCTCCCTCCTCCCAGTTCTGTTTGGTGACTTCCTGGTTCTGATGTCATCACCAAGAGCTAGGAAGTGGGTTTCCCAACTGATATGTTGCACCTGCAGGCAATTTGCAAGGCAGTCACAATTTGCAAACCACACCCCTCGCGCAAATTGCGAGCTCGCTTTTAGCGAGGCCGCAAATTGCGACATCGCTAAAAATGGAGGTCGCAAAATTCGGTGCGACACATCTGCGACTCGCAATTTGGTATCGCGAGTCTTTCTTGCATTTGGTTTTGCGAGTCGGAAATAGCGATTCACATGGAGTCGCTATTTCCGATTCGCAAAATTTTACCTACCTACATCTGGCCCCTAGTGTTTTCTGACACTCCCAGCGACCCTCTACAACCTACACTAGGCCTGGGGTCCATTTGTGGTTCGCATTCCACTTTTGGATTATATGGTTTGTGTTGCCCCTAGGCTTATTTCTACCTATTGCGTGCTATTGTGATTACTTTTCTAACTGTTACTTACCTGATTTTGGTTTGTGTGCATATAATTTGTGTATGTTACTTACCTCCTAAGGGAGTGTATCTTCTGAGATACTTTTGGCATATTGTCACTAAAATAAAGTACCTTTATTTTTAGTAAATCTGAGTATTGTGTTTTCTTATTATATAAGTGCTATATGATATAAGTGGTATAGTAGGAGCTTTGCATGTCTCCTAGTTCAGCCTAAGCTGCTCTGCTATAGCTACCTCTATCAGCCTAAGCTGCTAAAACACCTTTATTCTACTAATAAGGGATAACTGGACCTGGCACAAGGTGTAAGTACCACAAGGCACCCACTATAAGCCAGGCCAGACTCCTACATTGGTGGTGCAGCGGTGGGCTAGGTACTTGCAACTGCCTTACCACTTTGTCATTTAGTGCTTTTCAGAAGAAAAACATATACCAAATATTTCAATATATGCACATTGAACCAAAACAGTTTACTGTTCTGCTCTAAAACTTTCTACTAGGTTTCTGAAAAGTTCTGAAAACTTTAAAAAGTTTTCAAAAAGTTTGAAAACGTTTTTTTCTCTCCGTGCTTCCAAAAGTTCTAAAACTTTTTCTCTCTCTGTCTTAAGTAGAGCTCACTCCCAAAATTGTTCAAGCAACCTATGAGAGTTAAAACTTTTTCTCTCTCTGTCTGCAGTAGAGCTCACTCACAAAATTGTTCAAGCAACCTATGAGAGTTCAAACTTTAAAAGTTTGAGGGGTCTCTGCCTAGAAAGAGGTTTAAGCATTTGTAAGAATCCCTCAAAAGACTTTCTCTTTAACCTGCTCCTAGAAAGTGACCAGAACCAGTCTGGCCCATCTTAGGAACATGAGGTGGGAGGGGAAGGTACCCAGTCAGACTCAGAGGAGTTCCCTGAAGAGATTGTGGAGGGTTCTTACAAAGACCTGCCATCTAGCAGGCCACCTAGTGACACTGGTAGTGGGAGAGGTTCACACATTAGTAGGGCATCTTTCACTTCTAAAGGTCAGGTTACTAGGGTCCAGCCAGTTAGGGACAGGTCTCTCTCTGGCAATTCCCACATTTCCTCTGTATCTAAACATTCCCAAGCCTCCCACCCTGAGGATAACTTAATGGAAAGGGAACTCAGAAAGCTGAGGTTGGAAGAGCCAGGCTGAAGCTTAAACAGCAATAGCTGGCCTTAGACAGGGAATCCCTGGATGTAGAGACGGAAAGACAGAGATTGGGGTTAGTTCCCCATGGTGGCAGCAGCAGTGTTTCTGATAGCAATCCTGTTAGAGAGCAAGATTCTAGAAACCTGCATAAGATAGTCCCCCCTTACAAGGAGGGGGATGACATTAACAAGTGGTTTGCTGCAGTTGAGAGGGCCTGTATGGTACAGTTGGTCCCTCAAAGGCAGTGGGCTGCTATCTTGTGGCTATATTTCACTAGAAAGGGTAGGGATAGTCTCCTTACTGTCAGAGAAAGTGATGCCAATAATTACAACGTTTTGAAGGATGCACTCTTGGATGGATTTGGCTTAACCACTGAACAATGCAGGGTTAAGTTCAGAGACAAAAGAAAAGAGTCCTCTCAAGACTGGACAGATTTTGTTGACTGTTCAGTGAAGGCCTTGGTGGGTTGGTTACATGGCAGTAAGGTGACTGACTATGAAAGCCTATATAATCTGATCCTGAGAGAGCATATTCTTAACAATTGTATGTCTGATTTGTTGCACCAGTACTTGGTAGACTCAGATCTGACCTCTCCCCAAGCATTGGGAAAGAAGGCATACAAATGAGTCAGAACAAGAGTGAACAGAAAAGTTCATACAGGGAGTAACAAGGTTGGCAAGAAGAAGGATGGTAAGTCTTCTGACAAGGGTGGGGACAAAGATAAAAAACATTGGGGGTCATTACGACCCTGGCGGTTGACGGAGAAGTGGCGGTTTTACCGCCAACAGGCTGGCGGTAAAAAAATTGGAATTATGACCATGGCGGTTACTGCCATGGTCATCCGCCACTTCTCCGATCAGACCGCCATGGCGGAGATGACCGCTGGGCTGGAGACTTGGGTCTCCAGCCCGGCGGCCATCACAACACGGCCGGCGGTATCATGACCCGGCTTACCGCCATGGATTTCATGGGGTTTGGAACCGCCATGAAATCCATGGCGGTAAGCACTATCAGTGCCAGGGAATTCCTTCCCTGGCACTGATAGGGGTCTCTGCCACCCCCCACCCCCTCCCCCGAGTCCGTCCCCGACTCCCTCCACCCCCCTGCCACCCCCCAAAGGTGGCAGGACCCCCCTACCCCCGACATCACAACACAGACACACACCGACACGCATGCAGGCACCACCAACACACATTCCCGCACACACACGAACAAACATGCCAACAGACACACACACAGTCATACACGCACACTCTCATTCAGACATACACGCACACATCCATACAGACATACATACAGACAGACACGCACATATTTCCATTCACACTACACCCCGCATGCATACATGCACTCACACACCCCCTCTACATACTCACACGCACACCCACATGCACCCACACATCACACAACAACCCCCCTGCCCCCCTCCCCTAACGGCCGATCAACTTACCTTGTCCGTTGATCTTCCGGGAGGGGACGGGATCCAAGGGGGCTGCTCCGCCACCACCACACCGTCAACAGAACACCGTCACGCCGAATCACAGAACGTGGGAACAACCTTTAAAAGCTCCTAAACAGGACATAGTGGAGTATGTACTTGGCCTAAGATCAAGAATGGCTGAGTAAATGAAAAAGGCCAGTAAAAACCTTCAGGCCAGCCAGGAGCTGCAAAAGCAATGGCGTTACCAAAAGGCTGCCCTGACTCAGTACCACCCAGGACAGAAGGTGTGGGTATTGGAGCCTGTAGCCCCAAGAGCACTCCAGGAAAAATGGAGTGGACCCCATAGAATTGTTGAAAATAAGGGTGAGGTTACCTACTTGGTAGACCTGGGCACTGCCAGGAGGCCCCTTAGGGTGATCCATGTCAACCGCCTAAAACCCTACTATGACAGGGCTGATCTCACCCTGCTCATGGCAACTGATGAGGGACAGGAAGAAGAGAATGACCCTCTCCCTGATCTCTTCTCCACCACTGAAGCTGATGGCTTAGTGGAGGGAGTGGTCTTAGCAAATTGTCTTACTGCTGAACAGAAAGACAACTGTGTTAATCTCTTAAGTCAGTTTTCTGAACTCTTTTCACTGATACTGGGTACCAGTACTTGGTGTGAACATACAATTGATACTGGAGACAGTTTACCTGTCAAAAATAAGATTTATAGGCAGCCTGACCATGTCAGGGACTGAATTAAACAAGAGGTACAGAAAATGTTGGACTTAGGGGTGATTGAGCCTTCAGAAAGCCACTGGGATAGCCCAGTTGTGCTTGTCCCAAAACCTCACACTAAAGATGGAAAAAGAGAGTTAAGGTGTTGTGTTGATTATAGAGGGCTCAACCAAGTAACAAAGACCGATGCTCACCCTATACCCAGGGCATATGAGCTCATAGATACACTGGCGTCTGCCAAGTATCTAAGCACTTTTGATCTAATTGCAGGGTATTGGCAGATTAGGTTATCAGAAGATGCTAAACCAAAGACTGCATTTTCAACCATTGGAGGGCACTATCAATTCACAGTCTATAAAATGCACCTGTCACTTTTCAAAGGTTGGTGAATACAGTCCTGCAAGGGTTAGAAGCTTTTAGTGCAGCATATCTAGATGATAAAGCTGCTGTTAGCTCAACCTGGGATGATCACCTGGTCCACCTATGGAAAGTTTTGGAGGCCCTGCAAAAGGTAGGCCTTACTATCAAGACCTCAAAGTGCCAGATAGGGCAGGGGAAAGTAGTTTATCTGGGCCACCTGGTAGGTGGGGAACAGATTGCACCACTGGAGGGGAAGATCCAGACCATTATGGAATGGACTCCCCCTACAACTCAAACCCAGGTGAGAGCCTTTTTAGGCCTCACAGGGTACTATAGGAGATTCATAAAGAATTACGGCTCCATAGCAGCCCCTCTTAATGATCTCACTAGCAAAAAGATGCCTAAGAAATTATTGTGGACAGCTAGCTGGCAAAAAGCTTTTGATGAGCTCAAACGGGCCATGTGCTCTGCACCTGTCCTAAAAAGCCCTTGCTACTCCAAGAAACTCATAGTCCAGACTGATGCTTCTGAATTAGGGGTTAGGGCAGTTCTATCACAGCTGAATACTGAGTGCCAGGATCAACCTGTTGCTTTTATCAGCAGTAGGTTGACCCCTAGAGAAACGTGTTGGTCTGCCATAGAGAGGGAGGCCTTTGCTGTGGTCTGGGCACTGAAAAAGTTGAGACCATACCTGTTTGGTACTCACTTTATTGTTCAGACAGACCACAAACCTCTACTTTGGCTAAAACAAATGAAAGGTGAAAACCCTAAATTGTTGAGGTGGTCCATATCCCTACAGGGAATGGACTATACAGTGGAACATAGACCTGGAGGTACCCACTCCAATGCAGATGGACTGTCCAGATATTTCCACTTAGACAATGAAGACTCATCTGGGCAAGGTTAGCCTTATTGTCCCTCGTTTGGGGGGTGGGTGGGGGTTGTGTAGGAAAGTACCATCTTGCCTGGCATGTTACCCCCATTTTTACTGTATGTATGTTTGTTTTTGCCTGTGTCACTGGGATCCTGCTAGCCAGGACCCCAGTGCTCATATGTTTGTGCCCTGTATGTGTTCCCAGTGTGGTGCCTAACTGTATCACTGAGGCTCTGCTAACCAGAACCTCAGTGTTTATGCTGTCTCTGATTTCTAAAATTGTCACTGCAGGCTAGTGACTCATTTTACCAATTCTGATTGGCACACTTGTACACCGTTATAATTCCCTAGTATATGGTACCTGGGTACCAAGGGTATTGGGGTTCCAGGAGATCGCTATGGGCTGCAGCATTTCTTTTGCCACCCATAGGGAGCTCAGACAATTCTTACACAGGCCTGCCACTGCAGCCTGGGTGAAATAACGTCCTAACGTCCACGTTATTTCACAGCCATTTTTCACTGCACATAAGTAACTTATAAGTCACCTATATGTCTAACCCTCACTTGGTGAAGGTTGGGTGCCAAGTTAGTGTGTGGGCACCCTGGCACAAGCCAAGGTGACCCCACATCGTTCAGGGCAAATTGCCTGGACTTTGTGAGTGCAGGGACACCATTACACGCGTGCACTATACATAGGTCACTACCTATGTATAGCGTCACAATGGTAACTCCGAACATGGCCATGTAACATGTCTAAGATCATGGAATTGTCACCCCAATACCATTCTGGTTTTGGAAGACAATTCCATAATCCCCCGGGTCTCTAGCACAGAACCCGGGTACTGCCAAACTGCCTTTCCGGGGTTTCCACTGCAGCTGCTGCTACTGCCAACTCCTCAGACAGATAGGTTTCTGCCCTCCTGGGGTCTGGTCAGCCCCGGCCCAGGAAGGCAGAACAAAGGATTTCCTCTGAGAGAGGGTGTTACACCCTCTCCCTTTGGAAATAGGTGTGAAGGGCTGGGGAGGAGTAGCCTCCCCCAGCCTCTGGAAATACTTTGATGGGCACAGTATGTGCCCATCCCTGCATAAGCCAATCTACACCGGTGCAGGGATCCCCCAGTCCTGCTCTGGCGTGAAACGGGACAAAGGAAATCGGAGTGACCACTCCCCTGACCAGTACCTCCCAGGGGAGGTGCCCAGAGGTGTCCCAGACCTCTGCCATCTTGGAAGCAGAGGTGTTGGGGGCCCACTGGACTGATCTGAATGGCCAGTGCCAGCAGGTGACGTCAGAGACCCTCTCTGATAGGCTCTTACCTTTCTTGGTAGCCAGTCCTCCTTTCTTGGTAGCCAAACCTCCTTTTCTGGCTATTTAGGGTCTCTCCTCTGGGGTATTCTTCAGATAACGAATGCAAGATCTCACCAGAGTTCCTCTGCACTTCCCTCTTCGACTTCTGCCAAGGATCGACTGCTGACTGCTCCAGGACGCCTGCAAAACTGCAACAAAGTAGCAAGACGACTACCAGCAACATTGTAGCGCATAATCTTGCCGGCTTTCTCGACTGTTTCCTGGTGGTGCATGCTCTGGGGGTCACCTGCCTTCACCCTGCACTGGAAGCCAAGAAGAAATCTCCTGTGGGTCGACGGAATCTTCCACCCGCTAACGCAGGCACCAAAGGACTGCATCACTGGTCCTCTGGGTCCCCTCTTATCCTGACGAGCGTGGTCCCTGGAACACATGAACTCTAAGTGACTCCCACAGTCCAGTGATACTTCAGTTCAAGTTTGGAGGAGGTAAGTCCTTGCCTCCCCACGCTAGACTGCAAACCTGAGTACTGCGTGATTTGCAGCTGCTCCGGCTTCTTTGCACTCCTTCAAGGATTCCTTCATGCACAGCCTAGCCTGGGTCCCCAGCACTCCATCCTGCAGTGCTCAACCCTCTGAGTTGGACTCAGACGTCGTGGGACCCTCCTTTGTGACTCTGAGCCAGCTCTGGTTCACAAATCTTTTAAGTGCCTGCTCTGGTACTTCTGCGGGTGCTGCCTGCTTCTGTGGGGGCTCTCTGAGGTGCTGAGCACCCCCTCTGTCTCCTCCTCCAAGGGGCGACATCTTGGTCCTTCCTGGTCCCCATCAGCACCCAAAAACCTCTACCACAACCCTTGCAGCTAGCAAGGCTTGTTTGCGGTATTTCTGCGTGGGAACACGTTTGGAACCTTCAGCACGCTGTGGGACATTTTCCATCCAAAGGAGAAGTTCCTAGCTCTCCTCGTTGTTGCAGAATCTTAAGTTTCTTCCATCCAAAGGCAGCTTCCTTGCACCTTCATCCAGGGTTTCCTGGGCTCCTGCCCCCACCTGGACACTATCGCGACTCTTGGACTTGGTCCCCTTGCCTCGCAGGTGCTCAGGTCTAGGAATCCGTCTTCAGTGCTTTGCTGGCGTTTGTGGTTCTTGCAGAATCCCCCTATCATGACTATTGTGTCCTATTGGGGTAGTAGGGGTACTTTACTCCTACTTATCAGGGTCTTGGGTGGGGTATCTTGGACACCCTGACTGTTTTCTTACAGTCCCAGCGACCCTCTACAAGCTCCCATAGGTCTGGGGTCCAATCGTGATTCACATTCCACTTTTGGATTGTATGGTTTGTGTTGCCCCTAGACCTATGTTCACCTATTGCATCCTATTGTAATTCTACACTGTTTGCATTACTTTTCTTACTATTACTTACCTGTTTGGGTTTGTGTATATATAACTTGTGTATATTAATTACCTTCTAACTGAGGGTACTCACTGAGATACTTGTGGCATATTGTCGTAAAAATAAAGTACCTTTATTTTTAGTAACTCTGAGTATTGTGTTTTCTTAAGATATTGTGCTATATGATATAAGTGGTATAGTAGGAGCTTTGCATGTCTCCTAGTTCAGCCTAGTCCATACCCACTATAAGCCAGGCCAGCCTCCTGCAGTCCCTAACTACAGTATCCTGTGGGTTAGTAGTGTCTGACCCATAAGCTGACATTCTCAATGTAGGAAGGTAGCCTCTTTCTAGCATTGTTACCCCCACTTTTGGCCTGTTTGTGAGTATATGTCAGGGTGTTTTTACTGTCTCACTGGGATCCTGCTAGCCAGGACCCCAGTGCTCATAGTGAAAACCCTATTTGTCAGTGTGTTTTATATGTCTCACTGGGACCCTTCTAGCCAGGACCCCAGTGATAATAGTTTGTGGCTTGTATGTGTTCCCTGTGTAGTGCCTGACTGTGTCCCTGTGTAGAGCGCTAACCAGAACCTCAGTGCTTATATTCTCTCTGTTTTTTAAATTGTCAGTATAGGTTAGTGACCATTTTCACCAATTCTAATTGGCACACTGGAACACCCTTATAGTTCCCTAGTATATGGTACCTAGTACACATGGTATTGGGGTTCCGGGAGATCCCTATGGACTACAGCATTTCTTTTGCCACCCATATTGAGCTCAGACAATTCTTCCACAGCACTGCCACTGCAGCCTGAGTGAAATAACGTCCACGTTATTTCACAGCCATTTTACACTGCAGTTAAGTAACTTATAAGTCACCTATATGTCTAATCCTCACTTGGTTAAGGTTAGGTGCAAAGCTACTAAGTGTGAGGGCACCCTGGCACTAGCCAAGGTGCCCCCACATAGTTCAGGGCAATGTCACCGGAATTTGTGAGTGTGGGGACACCATTACACATGTGCACTACATATAGGTCAATACGTATATGTAGCTTCACAATGGTAACTCCGAATAAGGCCATGTAACATGTCTAAGATCATGGAATTGCCCCCCCATGCCAAATCTGGTTTTTGGGTGCCAATCCCATGTATCCCCGGGGCTCCAGCATGGACGCTGGGTACTGCCAAACCAGTTCTCTGGGATTTTCACTGCAGCTACTGCTGCTGCCAACCCACAGACAGGCTTCTGCTCTCCTGTGGTTTGGGCAGCCCAGTCCCAGGAAGACAGAACAAAGGAAATAGGTGTTAAGGGCCTGAGAGGAGTAGCCTCTCCTGGCCTCTGGAAATGCTTTGAAGGGCACAGATGGTGCCCTCCATGCATAAACCAGTCTACACCAGTTCAGGGATCCCCCACCCCCTGCTCTAGCATGAAACTGGACAAAGGAAAGAAGAGTAACCACTCCCCTGTCCATCACCACCCCAGGGGTGGTGCCCAGAGCTCCTCCAGTGTGTCCCAGACCTCTGCTATCTTGAATGCAGAGGTGTGAGGGCACAATGGAGGCCTCTGAGTGACCAGTACCAGCAGGTGACGTCAGAGACCCCCCCGATAGGTGCTTACCTGACTAGGTGGCCAATCATCCTCTGAGGGTCTCTCCTGTGAGCTTCTCTTCAGATAACTAATGCAAGAGCTCACCAGAGTTCCTCTGCATCTTCCTCTTCGACTTCTGCCAAGGATGGCCCCCTGACTGCTCCAGAACGCCTGCAAGACTGCAACAAAGTAGCAAGAAGACTACCAATGACATTGTAGCGCCTAAACCTGCTGGCTTTCTCGACTGTTTCCTGGTGGTGCATGCTCTGGGGGCTGTCTGCCTTCACCCTGCACTGGAAGCCAGGAAGAAATATCCTGTGGGTTGACGGGATCTTCCCTCTGCTAACGCAGGCACCAAACTTCTGTTTCACAGGTCCTCTGGGTCCCCTCTCATCATAACAAGCGTGGTCCATGGAACACAGGAGCTGGATCCAAGTGACCCCGACAGTCCATTGGTCCATCTGTCCAAATTTGTGGAGGTAAGTCCTTGCCTCCCCACGCCAGACAGTAATCCAGTGTACTGCGTGATCTGCAGCTGCTAGGGCTTCTGTGCACTTTTGCAAGGAATCTTTTGTGCACAGCACAGCCCAGGTCCCCAGCACTCCACCCTGAATTGCTCAACTCTCTGAGTTGACCACCGGCTTCATGGGACCCTTCTTTGTAGTGTTGAGATGACCGCCATGCTCAGATTTCTTAAACCTGTGTTCAAGTACTTCTGCAGGTTCTGCCTGCTTCTGCGTGGGCTCTCTGTTTTGCTGAGTGCCCCCTCTGTCTCCTCCTCCAAGGGGCGACCTCCTGGTCCTTCCTGGGCCCAGGCAGCACCCATTTTCTTCAACCACAACCTTTGCAGCTAGCAAGGCTTGTTTGCGGTCTTTCTGCGTGGAAACAACTCTGCATCCTCCAGCACATCTTCTGTGCAATAGAGAAATATCTGGCATCTTCCGTTGTTGGAGAATCTTCAGCTTCTTCCACCCGGAGGCAGCCATTTTGCACCTTCATACGGGGTTTAGTGGGTTCCTGCCCCACCTGGACACTTTCGTGACTCTTGGACTTGGTCCTCTTCCTTTGCAGGTCCTCAGGTCCAGGAATCCGTCTTCAGTGCTTTGCAGTCTGTTATGGTCTATGCAGAATCTCCTATCACGACTTTAGTGTGTTTCTGGGGAAGTAGGGTAACTTTACTCCTACTTTTCAGGGTCTTGCGGAGGGGTATGTTGGACACCCTGTAGGAGGCTGGACTGGCTTGTAGTGAGTACCAAGGGGTACTTGCACCTTGCACCAGGCCCAGTTATCCCTTATTAGTGTATAGGGTGTCTAGCAGCTTAGGCTGATAGATAATGGTAGCTTAGCAGAGCAGCTTAGGCTGAACTAGGAGACGTGTGAAGCTACTACAGTACCACTTAGTGTCATATGCACAATATCATAAGAAAACACAATACACAGTTATACTAAAAATAAAGGTACTTTATTTTTATGACAATATGCCAAAGTATCTTAGAGTGTACCCTCAGTGAGAGGATAGGAAATATACACAAGATATATATACACAATAGCAAAAATATGCAGTATAGTCTTAGAAAACAGTGCAAACAATGTATAGTTACAATAGGATGCAATGGGGAAACATAGGGATAGGGGCAACACAAACCATATACTCCAAAAGTGGAATGCGAACCACGAATGGACCCCAAACCTATGTGACCTTGTAGAGGGTCGCTGGGACTATTAGAAAATGGTGAGAGTTAGAAAAATAACCCTCCCCAAGAACCTGAAAAGTGAGTGCAAAGTGCACTAAAGTTCCCCTAAGGACAAAGAAGTCGTGTTAGAGGAATAATGCAGGAAAGACACAAACCAGCAATGCAACAACTGTGGATTTCCAATCTAGGGTACCTGTGGAACAAGGGGATCAAGTCCAAAAGTCACAAGCAAGTCGGAGATGGGCAAATGCCCAGGAAATGCCAGCTGCGGGTGCAAAGAAGCTTCTACTGGACAGAAGAAGCTGAGGTTTCTGCAGGAACGAAAAGGGCTAGAGACTTCCCCTTTGGTGGACGGATCCCTCTCGCCGTGGAGAGTCGTGCAGAAGTGTTTTCCCGCCGAAAGAACGCCAACAAGCCTTGCTAGCTGCAAATTGTGCGGTTAGCGTTTTTGGACGCTGCTGAGGCCCAGGAGGGACCAGAAGGTCGCAAATTGGACCAGCAGAGAGAGGGGACGTCGAGCAAGACAAGGAGCCCTCTCTGAAGCCGGTAGCACCCGGAGAAGTGCCAGAAACAGGCACTACAAGGATGCATGAAACGGTGCTCGCCGAAGTTGCACAAAGGAGTCCCACGTCGCCGGAGACCAACTTAGAAAGTCGTGCAATGCAGGTTAGAGTGCCGTGGACCCAGGCTTGGCTGTGCACAAAGGATTTCCGCCGGAAGTGCACAGGGGCCGGAGTAGCTGCAAAAGTCGCGGTTCCCAGCAATGCAGCCCAGCGAGGTGAGGCAAGGACTTACCTCCACCAAACTTGGACTGAAGAGTCACTGGACTGTGGGGGTCACTTGGACAGAGTCGCTGGATTCGAGGGACCTCGCTCATCGTGCTGAGAGGAGACCCAAGGGACCGGTAATGCAGCTTTTTGGTGCCTGCGGTTGCAGGGGGAAGATTCCGTCGACCCACGGGAGATTTCTTCGGAGCTTCTGGTGCAGAGAGGAGGCAGACTACCCCCACAGCATGCACAAGCAGGAAAACAGTCGAGAAGGCGGCAGGATCAGCGTTACAGAGTTGCAGTAGTCGTCTTTGCTACTATGTTGCAGGTTTGCAGGCTTCCAGCGCGGTCAGCAGTCGATTCCTTGGCAGAAGGTGAAGAGAGAGATGCAGAGGAACTCGGATGAGCTCTTGCATTCGTTATCTAAAGTTTCCCCAGAGACAGAGACCCTAAATAGCCAGAAAAGAGGGTTTGGCTACTTAGGAGAGAGAATAGGCTACTAACACCTGAAGGAGCCTATCAGAAGGAGTCTCTGACGTCACCTGGTGGCACTGGCCACTCAGAGCAGTCCAGTGTGCCAGCACCACCTGGCAGAGGTCTGGAGCACACTGGAGGAGCTCTGGACACCTCCCAGGGGAGGTGCAGGTCAGGGGAGTGGTCACTCCCCTTTCCTTTGTCCAGTTTCACGCCAGAGCAGGGCTAAGGGGTCCCCTGAACCGGTGTAGACTGGCTTATGCAGAATTGGGCACCTCTGTGCCCAACAAAGCATTTCCAGAGGCTGGGGGAGGCTACTCCTCCCCTGCCTTCACACCATTTTCCAAAGGGAGAGGGTGTCACACCCTCTCTCAGAGGAAGTTCTTTGTTCTGCCATCCTGGGCCAGGCCTGGCTGGACCCCAGGAGGGCAGATGCCTGTCTGAGGGGTTGGCAGCAGCAGCAGCTGCAGTGAAACCCCAGGAAGGGCAGTTTGGCAGTACCAGGGTCTGTGCTACAGACCACTGGGATCATGGGATTGTGCCAACTATGCCAGGATGGCATAGAGGGGGTAATTCCATGATCATAGACATGTTACATGGCCATATTCGGAGTTACCATTGTGAAGCTACATATAGGTAGTGACCTATATGTAGTGAACGCGTGTAATGGTGTCCCCGCACTCACAAAGTTCAGGGAATTGGGGGGCACCTTGGCTAATGCCAGTGTGCCCTCACACTAAGTAACTTTGCACCTAACCTTTACCAGGTAAAGGTTAGACATATAGGTGACTTATAAGTTACTTAAGTGCAGTGTAAAATGGCTGTGAAATAACGTGGACGTTATTTCACTCAGGCTGCAGTGGCAGGCCTGTGTAAGAATTGTCAGAGCTCCCTATGGGTGGCAAAAGAAATGCTGCAGCCCATAGGGATCTCCTGGAACCCCAATACCCTGGGTACCTCAGTACCATATACTAGGGAATTATAAGGGTGTTCCAGTAAGCCAATGTAAATTGGTAAAAATGGTCACTAGCCTGTTAGTGACAATTTGGAAAGAAATGAGAGAGCATAACCACTGAGGTTCTGATTAGCAGAGCCTCAGTGAGACAGTTAGTCACTACACAGGTAACACATTCAGGCACACTTATGAGCACTGGGGCCCTGGGTTACCAGGGTCCCAGTGACACATACAACTAAAACAACATATATACAGTGAAAAATGGGGGTAACATGCCAGGCAAGATGGTACTTTCCTACACAACCCCCCCCCCAAACGAAGGACAATAAGACTAGCCATGACCTGATGAGTCTTCATTGTCTAAGTGGAAATATCTGGAGAGTCCATCTGCATTGGAGTGGCTACTCCCAGGTCTATGTTCCACTGTATAGTCCATTCCCTGTAGGGATATGGACCACCTCAACAATTTAGGATTTTCACCTTTCATTTGTTTTAGCCAAAGTAGAGGTTTGTGGTCTGTCTGAACAATGAAGTGAGTGCCAAACAGGTATGGCCTCAACTTCTTCAGTGCCAAGACCACAGCAAAGGCCTCCCTCTCAATGGCAGACCAACGCTTTTCTCTAGGGGTCAACCTTCTACTAATAAAAGCAACAGGTTGATCCTGGCCCTCAGAATTAAGTTGTGATAGGACTGCCCCTACTCCTAATTCAGATGCATCAGTTTGGACATAGAATTTTTTAGAGTAACAAGGGCTTTTCAGGACAGGTGCAGAGCACATGGCCTGCTTCAGCTCCTCAAAAGCTTTCTGACAGTTTGCTGTCCATAATACCTTTTTAGGCATTTTCTTGGATGTGAGGTCATTAAGAGGGGCTGCAATGGAGCCATAGTTCTTAATGAACCTCCTGTAATACCCAGTGAGGCCTAGGAAGGCTCTCACCTGAGTCTGAGTGGTAGGGGGAATCCAATCAATAATTGTTTGGATTTTCCCCTGAAGTGGTGCAATCTGTTCCCCACCAACAAGGTGTCCCAGATAAACCACCTTACCCTGCCCTATCTGGCACTTTGAAGCCTTGATAGTGAGTCCTGCCTTTTGCAGGGCCTCCAAAACTTTCCATAGGTGGACCAGGTGATCATCCCAGCTGGAGCTAAAGACAGCTATATCGTCCAAATATGCTGCACTGAAAGCTTCCAGCCCTTGCAGGACTGTGTTCACCAACCTCTGAAAAGTGGCAGGTGCATTTTCCAAACCAAAAGGCATTACAGTAAACTGGTAATGTCCTCCAATGGTAGAAAATGCAGTCTTAGGTTTAGCATCTTCTGACAATTTGATCTGCCAATACCCTGCAGTCAAATCAAAAGTGCTTAGATACTTGGCAGATGCCAGTGTATCTATGAGCTCATCTGCCCTGGGTATAGGGTGAGCATCAGTTTTGGTTACCAAGTTTAGACCTCTATAGTCTACACAAAACCGCATTTCCTTCTTTCCATCTTTGGAATGGGGTTTTGGTACCAGTACCACAGGAGAAGCCCATGGACTGTCAGAGTGCTCAACCACTCCTAGTTCTAACATTTTCTGGACCTCTTGCTTTATGCAGTCCCTGACATGGTCAGGCTGCCTATAGATCTTACTTTTGACAGGTAAACTGTCTCCAGTATCTATAGTGTGCTCACACCAAGAAGTGGTACCTGGCACAGTAGAGAAGAGTTCAGAGAATTGATCTAGGAGATTTATGCAATTATCTTTCTGCTCAGCAGTAAGACAATCAGCCAAAACTGCACCTTCCACAAGAGCATCTTGTTCTGTGGAAGAGAAGAGATCAGGTAGAGGATCACTGTCTTCTTCCTGTCCCTCATCAGTTGCCATGAGCAGGGTGAGATCAGCCCTGTCATAGTAGGGTTTCAGGCGGTTGACATGGAGCACCCTAAGGGGACTCCTGGCAGTGCCTAAGTCAACTAAATAGGTGACTTCTCCCTTCTTTTCAACAATTGTGTGGGGACCACTCCATTTGTCTTGGAGTGCTCTTGGGGCCACAGGCTCCAAGACCCACACTTTCTGCCCTGGTTGGTACTGAACCAAAACAGCCTTCTGATCATGCCATTGCTTCTGGAGCTCTTGGCTGGCCTGAAGGTTTTTACTGGCCTTTTTCATGTACTCAGCCATCCTTGATCTGAGGCCAAGTACATAATCCACAATATCCTGCTTAGGAGCTTTTAAAGGTTGTTCCCAACCCTCCTTTACAAGTGTGAGTGGACCCCTAACAGGGTGTCCAAAAAGAAGTTCAAAGGGGCTGAAGCCCACTCCTTTCTGGGGTACCTCCCTGTAGGCAAAAAGGAGGCATGGTAGAAGGATATCCCATCTCCTGCGGAGTTTTTCAGGGAGACCCATAATCATGCCTTTGAGAGTTTTATTAAATCTCTCCACCAGTCCATTTGTTTGTGGATGATAGGGTGTTGTGAACTTGTACGTTACACCACACTCCTTCCACATGGCCTTTAAGTATGCAGACATGAAATTGCTTCCCCTGTCTGATACTACTTCCTTTGGGAAGCCCACCCTGGAAAATATTCCCAGGAGGGCCTTTGCCACTGCAGGAGCTGTAGTGGTCCTTAAAGGAATAGCTTCAGGATATCTTGTGGCATGGTCCACTACCACCAAGATAAATCTATTGCCTGAAGCAGTAGGAGGGTCAAGGGGCCAACTATGTCAACCCCTACCCTTTCAAAGGGAACCCCAACCACAGGCAGTGGGGTAAGGGGTGCCTTTGGGATGCCACCTGTCTTGCCACTGGCTTGACAGGTTTCACAGGACTTACAAAATTCCTTTGTGTCCTCAGACATCCTAGGCCAATGAAACAATGGAACCAGTCTGTCCCAAGTTTTCATTTGACCCAGGTGCCCAGCTAGGGGAATGTCATGTGCCAGGGTTAGGAGGAACTTTCTGTACTCCTGAGGAATCACTAATCTCCTGGCAGCTCCAGGTTTAGGATCCCTATGCTCAGTGTACAAGAGGTTGTCCTCCCAGTAAACTCTGTGAGAGTCACTGACATCCCCATTAGCCTGTTTGACAGCTTGCTGTCTGAGACCCTCTAATGTGGGACAGGTTTGCTGTGCCACACTCAGCTCCTCTCTGGCAGGCCCCCCTTCACCCAAAAGCTCAGCAGTGTCTGCTTCCAGCTCCTCTGGTGTAGGTTCTGCACAGGGAAGGAATTCTTCTTCCTCAGAAGTTGAATCCACTGTAGAGGGAGGGATAGTAGGAAGTGGTTTGCTTCTACTAGCCCTAGCTTTAGGGAGCACTTGGTCCATTGTTCCAGGATCCAAGCTTCCCTGTCCTTTTTGCTTTTTGGCCTGAGCCCTTGTCAAAGCAAAAATATGCCCTGGGATGCCCAGCATTGCTGCAAGGGACTCCAACTCCACATCTGACCAAGCTGATGTCTCCAAATCATTCCCTAATAGACAGTCTACAGGTAAATCTGAAGCTACCACAACTTTCTTTGGACCAGTAACCCCCCCCCCCCCCAGTTGAGATTTACAACAGCCATGGGGTGACTAAGTGTGTTGTTGTGAGCATCGGTTACTTGGTACTGGTGACCAAGTAGGTGTTGTTCAGGGTGGACCAGTTTCTCTATGACCATAGTCACACTGGCACCAGTGTCCCTGTAGGCCTGAACCTCAACACCATTTATTAGGGGTAGCTGCTTGTACTTATCCATATTAAGGGGACAAGCAACTAAGGTGGCTAAATCAATAGCCCCCTCAGAGACTAACACAGCCTCTGTGGCCTCCCTAACAAGGCCAACCCCAACTAAGTTACCAATAGTGAGCCCAGCTACTCCCTTGGATTGGCTATTAGTAGGTTTGCTCCCACCACCACTGCTATTAGTAGGGACACTAGGTGTAGCAGTAGGGGTTGTAGTGGTAGGAGGCTTGGTGCCTTTCTTTGGACAACTGGGATCTGTTGTCCAATGGCCTTTTATTTTACATAAATAGCACCATGGTTTCTTTTCCTTGTTCTGATTAAAAGAGGATTTGGGCCCACCACCCCCACCAGAGTGTTTTTGTGGGCCTGATGAAGACTCATTTTTAGATGTGTCCCCACCCTTGTCAGAAGACTTACCATCCTTCTTTTTGTTGCCATCTTTGTCACCCCCTGTATGAACTTTTCTGTTCACCCTTGTTCTGACCCATTTGTCTGCCTTCTTTCCCAATTCTTGGGGAGAGGTCAGATCAGAGTCCACCAAGTACTGGTGCAACAAATCAGACACACAATTATTAAGAATATGCTCTCTCAGGATCAAGGTATACAGGCTGTCATAATCAGTAACTTTACTGCCATGTAACCACCCCTCCAAGGCCTTCACTGAATGGTCAATGAAATCAACCCAGTCTTGTGAAGACTCCTTTTTGGTCTCTCTGAACTTTATCCTGTATTGTTCAGTGGTTAAGCCATAACCATCCAGGAGTGCATTCTTAAGAACTTGGAAATTATTAGCATCATTTTCTTTCACAGTAAGGAGTCTATCCCTACCTTTTCCACTAAGTGATAGCCATAGGATAGCAGCCCACTGCCTTTGAGGGACATCTTGTACAACACAGGCCCTCTCAAGTGCAGCAAACCACTTGTTAATGTCATCCCCCTCCTTGTAAGGGGGAACTATCTTGTGCAGATTCCTGGAATCATGCTCTTTTACAGGATGACTATGGGGAATACTGCTGCTGCCACCATGGGTTTCTAAACCCAGTTTCTGTCTCTCCTTCTCTACTTCTAAAGTCTGTCTATCCAAATCCAGCTGTTGCTTCTTGAGCTTCAGTCTGGTTTGTTCCACTCTCAATCTATTGAGCTCCCTTTCTAACAATCTGTCATCAGGGTGGGTGGGAGGGACATGCTTTGAAACAGAAGTATGGTGAGAATGGACAGAAGGAGACCTGTCCCTTACAGAAGCCACCCTAACAGCTTGGCTAACAGAAACATCACTACCAGTATGGTGAGAATAAATGCTTTTGCTATGATGTGAGACAACACTATTTATATGGTGTGGCTCATCATCATTACCAACTATGCTAGACTGTCTAGTAATGGGCAGGCTAGGAAGTTTCTTTCCTGAATCTTTTCCTGGGGGAGTCCCTGGATCAGATTGAGAACCATTAGCTACTTTTTCAACAGATTGGGCACTTATGGCCTTATCCTGTACTCTAAGCATGTTAATTGACAGTTCTAAGGAAGGATTCTTCCCTACACTCAAACCTCTCTCTATGCAGAGATTCCTTGCTCCTTTCCAGCTAAGGTGATCATATGCAAGTTTGGACAGATCAACATTTTGGCCTGTGCCAGACATTTTTAGAGAGAGTTAAAGTGATAGTAAAAGATAAAAAGTTTGTCAGAGCTTTTAGAAAGACAGAGAAAAAAACGTTTTAAACTTTTTAGAACTTTTTAGAAAGTTAGAAGTACTTTTCAGCACTTAGAAAAGAGTGAAAAGATGAAATGCAAAACTTTTTAGCTATGTGTATATACACTGACCTTGTTTTGTATATTTTTCTCTTATGAAAAGTACAATGACAAGAGTGGTAAGTAGTCTCAAAGCACTTATCCCACCGCTGCACAACCAATGTAGGAGGCTGGACTGGCTTGTAGTGAGTACCAAGGGGTACTTGCACCTTGCACCAGGCCCAGTTATCCCTTATTAGTGTATAGGGTGTCTAGCAGCTTAGGCTGATAGATAATGGTAGCTTAGCAGAGCAGCTTAGGCTGAACTAGGAGACGTGTGAAGCTACTACAGTACCACTTAGTGTCATATGCACAATATCATAAGAAAACACAATACACAGTTATACTAAAAATAAAGGTACTTTATTTTTATGACAATATGCCAAAGTATCTTAGAGTGTACCCTCAGTGAGAGGATAGGAAATATAAACAAGATATATATACACAATAGCAAAAATATGCAGTATAGTCTTAGAAAACAGTGCAAACAATGTATAGTTACAATAGGACGCAATGGGGAAACATAGGGATAGGGGCAACACAAACCATATACTCCAAAAGTGGAATGCGAACCACGAATGGACCCCAAACCTATGTGACCTTGTAGAGGGTCACTGGGACTATTAGAAAATAGTGAGAGTTAGAAAAATAACCCTCCCCAAGACCCTGAAAAGTGAGTGCAAAGTGCACTAAAGTTCCCCTAAGGACAAAGAAGTCGTGTTAGAGGAATAATGCAGGAAAGACACAAACCAGCAATGCAACAACTGTTGATTTCCAATCTAGGGTACCTGTGGAACAAGGGGACCAAGTCCAAAAGTCACAAGCAAGTCGGAGATGGGCAAATGCCCAGGAAATGCCAGCTGCGGGTGCAAAGAAGCTTCTACTGGACAGAAGAAGCTGAGGTTTCTGCAGGAACGAAAAGGGCTAGAGACTTCCCCTTTGGTGGACGGATCCCTCTCGCCGTGGAGAGTCGTGCAGAAGTGTTTTCCCGCCGAAAGAACGCCAACAAGCCTTGCTAGCTGCAAATCGTGCGGTTAGCATTTTTGGATGCTGCTGAGGCCCAGGAGGGACCAGGAGGTCGCAAATTGGACCAGCAGAGAGAGGGGACGTCGAGCAAGACAAGGAGCCCTCTCTGAAGCTGGTAGCACCCGGAGAAGTGCCAGAAACAGGCACTACGAGGATGCGTGAAACGGTGCTCGCCGAAGTTGCACAAAGGAGTCCCACGTCGCCGGAGACCAACTTAGAAAGTCGTGCAATGCAGGTTAGAGTGCCGTGGACCCAGGCTTGGCTGTGCACAAAGGATTTCCGCCGGAAGTGCACAGGGGCCGGAGTAGCTGCAAAAGTCGCGGTTCCCAGCAATGCAGCCCAGCGAGGTGAGGCAAGGACTTACCTCCACCAAACTTGGACTGAAGAGTCACTGGACTGTGGGGGTCACTTGGACAGAGTCGCTGGATTCGAGGGACCTCGCTCGTCGTGCTGAGAGGAGACCCAAGGGACCGGTAATGCAGCTTTTTGGTGCCTGCGGTTGCAGGGGGAAGATTCCGTCGACCCACGGGAGATTTCTTCGGACCTTCTGGTGCAGAGAGGAGGCAGACTACCCCCACAGCATGCACAAGCAGGAAAACAGTCGAGAAGGCGGCAGGATCAGCGTTACAGAGTTGCAGTAGTCGTCTTTGCTACTATGTTGCAGGTTTGCAGGCTTCCAGCGCGGTCAGCAGTCGATTCCTTGGCAGAAGGTGAAGAGAGAGATGCAGAGGAACTCGGATGAGCTCTTGCATTCGTTATCTAAAGTTTCCCCAGAGACAGAGACCCTAAATAGCCAGAAAAGAGGGTTTGGCTACTTTGGAGAGAGGATAGGCTACTAACACCTGAAGGAGCCTATCAGAAGGAGTCTCTGACGTCACCTGGTGGCACTGGCCACTCAGAGCAGTCCAGTGTGCCAGCAACACCTCTGTTTCCAAGATGGCAGAGGTCTGGAGCACACTGGAGGAGCTCTGGACACCTCCCAGGGGAGGTGCAGGTCAGGGGAGTGGTCACTCCCCTTTCCTTTGTCCAGTTTCGCGCCAGAGCAGGGCTAAGGGGTCCCCTGAACCGGTGTAGACTGGCTTATGCAGAATTGGGCACCTCTGTGCCCAACAAAGCATTTCCAGAGGCTGGGGGAGGCTACTCCTCCCCTGCCTTCACACCATTTTCCAAAGGGAGTGGGTGTCACACCCTCTCTCAGAGGAAGTTCTTTGTTCTGCCATCCTGGGCCAGGCCTGGCTGGACCCCAGGAGGGCAGATTCCTGTCTGAGGGGTTGGCAGCAGCAGCAGCTGCAGTGAAACCCCAGGAAGGGCAGTTTGGCAGTACCAGGGTCTGTGCTACAGACCACTGGGATCATGGGATTGTGCCAACTATGCCAGGATGGCATAGAGGGGGTAATTCCATGATCATAGACATGTTACATGGCCATATTCGGAGTTACCATTGTGAAGCTACATATAGGTAGTGACCTATATGTAGTGCACGCGTGTAATGGTGTCCCCGCACTCACAAAGTTCAGGGAATTGGCTCTGAACAATGTGGGGGCACCTTGGCTAGTGCCAGTGTGCCCTCACACTAAGTAACTTTGCACCTAACCTTTACCAGGTAAAGGTTAGACATATAGGTGACTTAAAAGTTACTTAAGTGCAGTGTAAAATGGCTGTGAAATAACGTGGACGTTATTTCACTCAGGCTGCAGTGGCAGGCCTGTGTAAGAATTGTCAGAGCTCCTTATGGGTGGCAAAAGAAATGCTGCAGCCCATAGGGATCTCCTGGAACCCCAATACCCTGGGTACCTCAGTACCATATACTAGGGAATTATAAGGGTGTTCCAGTAAGCCAATGTAAATTGGTAAAAATGGTCAGTGGCCTGTTAGTGACAATTTGGAAAGAAATGAGAGAGCATAACCACTGAGGTTCTGATTAGCAGAGCCTCAGTGAGACAGTTAGTCACTACACAGGTAACACATTCAGGCACACTTATGAGCACTGGGGCCCTGGGTTACCAGGGTCCCAGTGACACATACAACTAAAACAACATATATACAGTGAAAAATGGGGGTAACATGCCAGGCAAGATGGTACTTTCCTACACACCCTTAGTGTTTTCTTACACTCCCAGCGACCCTCTACACACTGCATTAGGCCTGGGGCCCCTAAGTGGCTTGCATTCCACTTTCTTAGTGTACAGGGAGTGCAGAATTATTAGGCAAGTTGTATTTTTGAGGATTAATTTTATTATTGAACAACAACCATGTTCTCAATGAACCCAAAAAACTCATTAATATCAAAGCTGAATATTTTTGGAAGTAGTTTTTAGTTTGTTTTTAGTTTTAGCTATGTTAGGGGGATATCTGTGTGTGCAGGTGACTATTACTGTTCATAATTATTAGGCAACTTAACAAAAAAAAATATATACCCATTTCAATTATTTATTATTACCAGTGAAACCAATATAACATCTCAACATTCACAAATATACATTTCTGACATTCAAAAACAAAACAAAAACAAATCAGTGACCAATATAGCCACCTTTCTTTGCAAGGACACTCAAAAGCCTGCCATCCATGGATTCTGTCAGTGTTTTGATCTGTTCACCAACAACATTGCGTGCAGCAGCAACCACAGCCTCCCAGACACTGTTCAGAGAGGTGTACTGTTTTCCCTCCTTGTAAATCTCACATTTGATGATGGACCACAGGTTCTCAATGGGGTTCAGATCAGGTGAACAAGGAGGCCATGTCATTAGATTTCCTTCTTTTATACCCTTTCTTGCCAGCCACGCTGTGGAGTACTTGGACGCGTGTGATGGAGCATTGTCCTGCTTGAAAATCATGTTTTTCTTGAAGGATGCAGACTTCTTCCTATACCACTGCTTGAAGAAGGTGTCTTCCAGGAACTGGCAGTAGGACTGGGAGTTGAGCTTGACTCCATCCTCAACCCGAAAAGGCCCCACAAGCTCATCTTTGATGATACCAGCCCAAACCAGTACTCCACCTCCACCTTGCTGGCGTCTGAGTCGGACTGGAGCTCTGTGCCCTTTACCAATCCAGCCACGGGCCCATCCATCTGGCCCATCAAGACTCACTCTCATTTCATCAGTCCATAAAACCTTATAAAAATCAGTCTTGAGATATTTCTTGGCCCAGTCTTGACGTTTCAGCTTGTGTCTTGTTCAGTGGTGGTCGTCTTTCAGCCTTTCTTACCTTGGCCATGTCTCTGAGTATTGCACACCTTGTGCTTTTGGGCACTCCAGTGATGTTGCAGCTCTGAAATATGGCCAAACTGGTGGCAAGTGGCATCATGGCAGCTGCACGCTTGACTTTTCTCAGTTCATGGGCAGTTATTTTGCGCCTTGGTTTTTCCACACGCTTCTTGCGACCCTGTTGACTATTTTGAATGAAACGCTTGATTGTTCGATGATCACGCTTCAGAAGCTTTGCAATTTTAAGAGTGCTGCATCCCTCTGCAAGATATCTCACTATTTTTGACTTTTCTGAGCCTGTCAAGTCCTTCTTTTGACCCATTTTGCCAAAGGAAAGGAAGTTGCCTAATAATTATGCACACCTGATATAGGGTGTTGATGTCATTAGACCACACCCCTTCTCATTACAGAGATGCACATCACCTAATATGCTTAATTGGTAGTAGGCTTTCGAGCCTATACAGCTTGGAGTAAGACAACATGCATAAAGAGGATGATGTGGTCAAAATACTCATTTGCCTAATAATTCTGCACTCCCTGTATGGTTTGTGTTGCCCCTAGGCCTATTGCATCCTAATGTGTTCTACAATGTTTGCACTACTTTTCTAACTGTTTACTTTCCTGATTTTGGTTTGTGTGTATATTTTATGTATTTTACTTACCTCCTAAAAGAGTATATCCTTTGAGATATTTCTGAAACATTGTCACTAAAATAAAGCACCTTTATTTTTAGTAACTCTGAGTATTGTGATTCTTATGATATAGTGCTATATGATATAAGTGGTATAGTAGGAGCTTTACATGTCTCCTAGTTCAGCCTAAAATGCTCTGCTATAGCTACCTCTATCATCCTAAACTGCTAGAACACTACTAATCTTCTAATAAGGGATAACTGGACCTGGCTCAAGGTGTAAGTACCATCAGATACCCACTATAAGCCAGGCCAGCCTCCTACACTCAAAATGTCAGCTCCCTGACCTACTGTGCTGGACATGAGGAAGTGATCTGTCTCCATGGGCGGATGTGGTCATGGCAGTAGGAGGTCACAACCACAGTGCATATTGCCATTGGAACACATTGCTGCTTAGGTGGGTTAGTAGTGTATGACACCTGAGTAGTACTACTCTATCTGTTGGTTGCAAATTAAAAAAAAAATTGTGGAGATGTACAATACAACTGTTTTGGCTTATGTGTATGTGACAATCGCAATGTAATGGGTCTCCTGGTGATAAGGTACACGTGTGATGTCCATTACAAAGGTTTTACAATTCAGAGGGACACTTTGGTACAAGAGTTGTCATACATTACAGTTCTACATGATTGATACATCACACTTACACAGGACCTGTGTTTAGGTGGTATTTATTGTGGAGTGCAATACAATATGGGTGAATTGAAACGGGAATGACAGAAACTAAACAGTGATTGGTTCAGGTATGGTTGATGAAATCGTCAGGGTAGCCACTACACCGTTTGGGAACACAGGTCGGGTGTCCTTCCGCCAAAGGAAAATGGAGTTAGGTTTCAGAACAGTCAATAGGGTGTATCCGTGGCACATAAGGGGTAACAATCAGGAAATAATCACTTACTGGCAGTGGGTTTGGTCTTGGCATCTGCTCCTCCTGGATGTCTGGATGGACATCCACGTTTGCACAGGTGGTTCACCTGCTACAGAGAGTGGGTTGTCTGAGGCATGTCCTTTCCCTCGCAGTGCCTCCATTCTACTGGCAGCTGCAGATGTTGAATGGCCTGAAGAGTCATTACCAGTGGAAGAGGCCTTATGTTGTGTAGCATACCTACTCAGGGTATTGTTGATGGCCCTCAGCATCCCTGTAATGGAAGCCCGTATGTCATTTTGTGGCTGCCACTGCTGCATGGCTTCCTGGCGGTTGTCCCTCTGCAGCTGTTGGATGTCTCCCATCATGGTGAGTACGTGGCCCATCATACTTAGGGAATTCTGCTAGGCTCCCAAGGCTTGGGAGATGGTTTCATGGTCAGTATTGTCCCTTTGAGCCCCATTTTCTGCCCCACACCATCCCTCCCACACACCCTACGCCCATATGCCTGTGCCCCTAGGCACAGTGTAGCCACTCCCAGTGGTGTCAGGGCCATCATTGTCAGGGGTGACAAGAGAAGAATCAGGTACCTCTACTGGGGGGCAATAATGGATGAAACAGTCCTTAGGACACAGATGTGGGGACGATTGGTTGCCTGTGATGTAGATGCAACCGGGCTGCGAGGAGTCAATGTGGGCAGGGTGAGGCTGACAGTGGTTGACTGTCCAGGTGTACCAGATGGGCCAGCTTCATCGTTATTGTCCCCACAGTGAGGGTTTTTTTTCCTCACTGGGGCCTTCATCCAGAGGGGTTGTGGCAGTCTCTTGTATCCTCTCCATGGCAAGGTTACCTGTAGGAGGAGTGGAACACACAGTTGCTGTAAGTGATACAACAAGGTATGTTTAAGATTTAAAATTAGTGAGATGCACACACTGCCTTAACATGATCCTCAGAAATGACAATGCCAGCTGCTACTAACTCTTACTTCGTACAACATGAGACTCTGATATTTCAATCGCATACATCATGCTAAAAGATGTAAAGCAATGTTGTTAGTTAATTGACTGCTGATACCTACTTATGTTGTCTATTGACATGGGTATAACCTTTTTGTGCCTAGTGAAGTGTATGGCATGATACATGGCAGAAAAGGCGGTACAACCAACAATAGTGGCAGAGTAGGGACACAGTATGGGAGTAGGCAATGGACATTGACCTTTATCTGGATGTGCTGCATGTGCATCCACTTGGGCATCTAGATTCCCCCTACAGGTGAGTACATTTCCATTTTAGGAATCTTTTTTCTAGGGGCACTCAGCTGTAGCTGTGTTTTGCTTGTAATGATAGTGGGCCAGTGCATTGCTATTATTGCCATTAACTGTTTCACAGTAGAGCATTAATGATCGGTTACATTGGTTGTTATTTTCACATGCACGACAGCTCACATTTGATGCACTGGTCTGGTTTTCTTTATGATGTAATATTGCCTTCTGGGATTTTTAGTGTTATCAGTTCCTTAAGCCAAACATCCCATTCCCAAGGGCTGTGGACCCAGGTCAGTTTAGGTGACATGTGCCATGCCACAGAAGGTTATTTGTGCACTTGGCAGAGAGGGGTGGTGGGTGGTTTGGCAATTGTGATGGGGAAAGGTGCTGAGGGAGCATGCAAGACAAAACATTCTGGTGACAGGCATGTTGTGGGAACTTACCAGACTCCACTTCCCCAGGTATTCCAGTCAGGCCCTTAGTATGCAGCATGTCCAAGATCTTCACCTCCCAGGAAGTGAAAGTGGGGGAAGGAGGAGGAGGCCCACTGTAGGAAAGTACCATCTTGCCTGGCATGTTACCCCCATATTTCACTGTATATATGTTGTTTTAGTGTATGTGTCACTGGGACCCTGCCAGCCAGGGCCCCAGTGCTCATAAGTGTGCCCTGTATGTGTTCCCTGTGTGATGACTAACTGTCTTACTGAGGCTCTGCTAATCAGAACCTCAGGGGTTATGCTCTCTCTGCTTTCCCAATTGTCACTAACAGGCTAGTGACCAATTTCACCAATTCACATTGGCATACTGGAACACCCTTATAATTCCCTAGTATATGGTACTGAGGTACCCAGGGTATTGGGATTCCAGGAGATCCCTATGGGCTGCAGCATTTCTTTTGCCACCCATAGGGAGCTCTGACAATTCTTACACAGGCCTGCCACTGCAGCCTGAGTGAAATAACGTCCACGTTATTTCACAGCCATTTACCACTGCACTTAAGTAACTTATAAGTCACTTATATGTCTAACCTTTACCTGGTAAAGGTTGGGTGCTAAGTTACTTACTGTGTGGGCACCCTGTCACTAGCTAAGGTGCCCCCACATCGTTCAGGGCAAATTCCCCGGACTTTGTGAGTGCGGGGACACCATTAAACGCGTGCACTGTACATAGGTCACTACCTATGTACAGCGTCACAATGGTAACTCCGAACATGGCCATGTAACATGTCTAAGATCATGGAATTGTCACCCCAATGCCATCCTGGACAATTCCATGATCCCCCGAGTCTCTAGCACAGCCCGGGTACTGCCAAACTACCTTTCCCGGGGTTTCACTGCAGCTGCTGCTGCTGCCAACCCCTCAAACAGGTTTCTGCCCTCCTGGGGTCCAGCCAGGCTTGGCCCAGGAAGGCAGAACAAAGGACTTCCTCAAATAGAGGGTGTTACACCCTCTCCCTTTGGAAAAAGATGCCCATCTCTGCATAAGCCAGTCTACACTGGTTCAGGCCGAAACTGGACAAAGGAAAGGGGAGTGACCACTCCGCTGACCTGCACCTCCCACGGGAGGTGCCCAGAGCTCCTCCAGTGTGCTCCAGACCTCTGCCATCTTGGAAACAGAGGTGCTGATGGCACACTGGACTGCTCTGAGTGGCCAGTGCCAGCAGGTGATGTCAGAGACTCCTCCTGATAGGCTCTTACCTGTGTTGCTAGCCTATCCTCCTTCCTAGGTAGCCAAACCTCCTTTTCTGGCTATTTAGGGTCTCTGCTTTGGGGAATTCGGGGGATAACGAATGCAAGAGCTCATCAGAGTTCCTCTGCATCTCTCTCTTCCCCTTCTGCCAAAGGATCGACCCCTGACTGCTCAGGACGCCTGCAAAACCGCAACAAAGTAGCAAAGACGACTACTGCAACCTTGTATCGCTGATCCTGCCGCCTTCTCGACTGTTTTCCTGGTGGTGCATGCTCTGGGGGTAGCCTGCCTCCTTCTTGCACCAGGAGCTCTGAAGAAATCTCCAGTGGGTCGATGGAATCTTCCCCCTGCAACCGCAGGCAACAAAAGACTGCATCACCGGTCCTCTGGGTCCCCTCTCAGCACGACGAGCGTGGTCCCTGGAACTCAGCAACACTGTCCAAGTGACTCCCACAGTCCAGTGACTCTTCAGTCCAAGTTTGGTGGAGGTAAGTCCTTGCTTCCCCACGCTAGACTGCATTGCTGGGTACCGCGTGATTTGCAGCTGCTCCGGCTCCTGTGCACTCTTCCAGGATTTCCTTCATGCACAGCCAAGCCTGGGTCCCCGAGACTCTAACCTGCAGTGCACAACCTCCTGAGTTGTCCTCCGGCGTCGTGGGACTCCCTTTTGTGTCTTCGGGTGAGCTCCGGTTCACTCCTCTTCGTAGTGCCTGGTCCGGCACTTCTGCTGGTGCTACCTTCTTCTGTGAGGGCTCCCTGACTTGCTGGATGCCCCCTCTGTCTCCTCATCCAAGTGGCGACACCCTGGTCCCTCCTGGGCCACAGAAGCATCCAAAAACCCTAACCGCGACCCTTGCAGCTAGCAAGGCTTGTTTGCGGTCTTTCTGCGTGGGAACACCTCTGCAAGCTTCTTCACGACGTGGGACATCCATCCTCCAAAGGGGAAATTTCTAGCCCTCTTTGTTCTTGCAGAATCCACAGCTTCTACCATCCGGTGGCAGCTTCTTTGCACCCTCAGCTGGCATTTCCTGGGCATCTGCCCAACCTCGACTTTGTCGCGACTCTTGGACTTGGTCCCCTTGTTCCACAGGTACTCTTGTCCGGAAATCCACTTTGGTTGCATTGCTGGTGTTGCTCTTCCTTGCAGAATTCCCCTATCACGACTTCTGTGCTCTCTGGGGAATATAGGTGCACTTTACACCTACTCTTCAGGGTCTTGGGGTGGGCTATTTTTCTAACCCTCACTGTTTTCTTACAGCCCCAGCGACCCTCTACAAGCTCAAATAGGTTTGGGGTCCATTTGTGGTTCGCATTCCACTTTTGGAGTATATGGTTTGTGTTGCACCTATACCTATGTGCTCCTATTGCAATCTACTGTAACTTTACATTGCTTGCATTACTTCCTTTTGCTATTACTGCATATTTTTGGTATTGTGTACATATATCTTGTGAATATTTGGCATCCTCATACTGAGGGTACTCACTGAGATACTTTTGGCATATTGTCATAAAAATAAAGTACCTTTATTTTTAGTATATCTGTGTATTGTGTTTTCTTATGATATTGTGCATATGACACCAGTGGTATAGTAGGAGCTTTGCATGTCTCCTAGTTCAGCCTAAGCTGCTCTGCTATAGCTACCTTCTATCAGCCTAAGCTGCTAGAAACACCTCTTCTACACTAATAAGGGATAACTGGACCTGGTACAGAGTGTAAGTACCCCTTGGTACCCACTACAAGCCAGGCCAGCCTCCTACACCCACCACCAGTTTTGAGTACCGCCAGCTGGTGCCTGGATGCCATGGAACTTACCTGCTCCCTGAGGTCATTCCACCTCTTCCTGATGTCCTCCCTTATGCGTGGTTAGCTGCCTACAGAATTGATCCTGTCGACTATTCTTTGCCACAAATTTATTTTCCTGTCCATTGACGTTTGCTGGACCTGTGCTCCAAGCAGGTGGGGCTCTACCCTGACAATTGCATTCACCATTACCCTCATCTCCTTATCTTTGAAACGTGGGTGTTTTTGTGGGGAAATGGTAGTGGTGGTATAGACGGTGAGGTAGTGTTAAAGGTTAAAAAAACTTGGTGATGAGGTGAAGTTGCTGTGATGTGAGTGAGTTACAGTTGTTGTGTATTGTGTGTGATTGTAAATTGTGTATTGTTTACGTTGTGCAGGTGTGTGATGTATGAGTGGTGAAATGTGTGTGGGTGCCAAATACATTTCTCGTTAATTCGGTGATAGTTGTTCCTCCTCTGTGGCTGTGAGTGGCGCTCTGTTTGCAAAGGATTGTGGGTGGTTTAGGGGTGTGTTATATGGTGGTGTGTGTAGTTTGTGGATATGTGTGTCAGGTGTGGGATAATCAAACTATATATTGTGGTGTGGTTGTCTTCTGGGGACGATACATTGACGACATTATCATCATTTGGAATGGGACCATAGATCAACTTACTCAGTACCATGCCTTTCTTAACAATAATCCTTACAATGTGCAACTTAGCTTACATTATAATAAAAATACTATAGACTTCTTGGACATCAGATTCTACATAGAACGCAATAGCATACAGAGTGTACTTTTTAGGAAATCCACAGCATGTAATAGTCTTCTTCACGCTACTAGTGCCCACCCTCCTTCGGTTATTCATAACATCCCATATGGAGAAATGGTAAGCGTTAGACGCAATTGTAGTACCAACGATATTTTTTGTACACAGATTCAGCACACCAGACACCGATTCACTAATAGGGGCTATAATGCCGAAATCCTATCACAGGCCGTTCATTGCATCATGAAGACTCCTAGAAAGGACACTTTGATTGTTAAAACACATGGGAATAATAAGATTCAGAAGGACTTCTTATCTTTTGTGACTCTGTACACGGCCCATGGCCAGGGTATCTTTAAAATTCTTAAACGCCATTGGCCCTTATTGACCGATGTCCCGGTCTTAAAGGAATCATATCCAACAAACCTAATATTACCTTTCGTAGAGGGCTAACTCTCAGAGATCATTTGTGTCCCAGTTATATTTCTTCTCCCAGTCCCACTACGTGGCTTCCTATGAAACCTAAGGGTTTCTACACTTGTCATGATCTTAATATTTGTATTTTCGGTTGTGACAAAACCAAAGATTTTTATTATCATAACACAAAGAGATTCACCATTCATCATTTTATTAATTGTAATACCAAATTTCAAGGTCTATGTGGGCAGTACGATACGCCCTTTAAAACTTAGAATACAGGAACACTTACGAGCCATAAGAAAACATGATTTTATATATCCACTTGCTATGCATATGATATCGACCCATTCTAATGATCCAAATATTTGTTTTCATGGTATCGAACACGTTCCTATCCACCCTAGAGGGGGAAACAGAGAAATGACTTTGCGCCAAAAAGAGGCGGCCTGGATCTGCCGCCTCCAAGCGGTAGAACTGGGCCACAACACGGATCATGAGTTTCATTATTTTCTCTAGTGTATGTGTTTGGCTTGAAATGTTATGTGTTTTTCACCAAGATTGCCGATGTAACACTGGGGGCGTGTAACACTTTTGCTATTTGTTTGTAACATACACACATTATGTTCACTAGTTTTTCTGGTACATATTTTTGATCTTTCTAGTATTATGTCTTATTTTGCCATATTGTGAACATTTTGTTGCTCTAACCTTATGACCAATATTATGTGCTAATTGGCAAAATTTGTCATTATATGTACTCCAACAATGCGTTTACATTTTTTCTGTCAATATGTATATGTCTTTTCTCGTGCCAACCACACTCTGTTCTATCACATCATTTTCTGGGCTCACCTGCCCTTTCTCATCCCCCTCCCTCCGCCCTCCCCTCTCTCCGTCTTTATTCTCTCCTTTTCACTTTTTCTCGATACACTCATTTCTTTGGTTTACTTATGCTCTATGGGGTACCCAGTCAGTTTGGTATATATTGTCTTTTCACAATTCGTTTGTTTCATATTTATTTAGTATTATTTTTTTCTTGAAATTTGGAAATCAACTTCAATATGGCCGTCCTTTTCTTTGTCCTATTTTTGTTTTTAGTATGCACTTTTTGTTATTACAACCTGCCCCAATATGGCGGTTTGCCTTGTCCCTCTTCTATTTCTAATAGGCTTTCTTTTCCCACTTCTGGATTCCGGGCGTCTTTTATTAGTACACCCGGACCGGAGGTTTTCATCTAGGGGTTTGCTTTCTGGCGTCCGGCTCCTTACTCGGGCTGGACGCGTACGATCCTTCGCGGTCTTTCTGATCGCGCTAATCTAACCCCTCTGAACGCGTGACATGCCGCACTTCAGTACTTGCGGTAAGGTTCCTATTTCTCCCGCTTATTTTATATGTTTCTTTTTTATCATTATTGGCTTCGTTTGATTATTTATAATTTTCTGTCCTTATTTTCTGGAGTTTTATGGACAGTTTTCTGGCATTTTGTCGTAAGAGTTATCTTGTTGCCCTATACTTTATTTATAGTATTTGTAAGCACGTGGTATACATATATATATTTTCTGCCACTTCTAAGCGCTTACCTTATATGATTTCTATGACATTTTTTTCCATATAAATGCATCAACATTTACCCTACATTTCCATTTACTCCCCCTTTGCCTGGTTTCGTCATTCCAGGTTATCAAACTACCAATATATTTGTTATTACTACCACTGACTGGATACCATTGATGGTATGCTTTTTAGCATTTTGCTCTATTTACTTTACTTGACACTTGGTGCCACCCCCCCCACCCCCCCCTTTTTTGACTTGGGGATTTCATCTCTTATTGGATATATACTAATACACCATGTACGTATTTTTATATAAACATTTGAATTTTATTTTCAGTTAATTCATTGTTTGGGTATTTTTCACATATTTCTCACGTTTTTTTTCTTCCTGCATGGTATGGAACAGTTTGTATACGGGCTCATCACTTTCATTAATGTGTTGGTACACAGCATTCCCTTTCTTGTCTCACTTTCAGATTTTGTATTCTCACACTTATCTAAATATTGATTTTCTATGCAATGGATAGCATAGTATATATTTGTTTTTCTGGTTGCATTACAGCCCTGAAGAAGCCCCTCTGTTGGGCGAAACGCGTTGGCTGTTCATCCTGAGTGTCATTTAATTTGTCTATGGAATTGCAAGAACACATGGCTGTTTTACTTTATCACTCTTGGTCCTAACTTTTTCATCTATGGAGTTGTGTGGAATCAACACTTCGGACTCGCTATGAAATATAAAAAAAGGACTGTTCATCTGCACTATCGGAACATCAGACTTCAGTTTTTTTCTTATATTATATATTTATTTGCTCATTTTGCGGTGCACCGCCTCTTAGAGCTATATATTGTGGTGTGGTGTTCAGTGTGATGTGAGTTTAGACTGCTGCGGTTCGCACCATCAATGGTTTTCTGCCATAGATGAACCTCTGTTGTGATTTGTGGATTGTAATCTGATGGGAGGATTTTTTTCTGGCTGGCGGTGCCGGTGATCGGACTGCCTTTTTTTCATCTGCCAGTGTCCAGGCGATTTCAGAAGTATGGCTGTTTTTTGGCGCTCTGCACTGTGTACCTTTTAATGCAGCGGTCAGATGACCACCAATATGGCGGTCTTTTGGTGGCTGCCATCGTGGCTGTATTACTGACAGACTGCCAAACTCGTAATGAGGCCCTGAGTGTATGTTTATACACTCATTGTGTCATGCTGTAACCCCCAGTGTGTCAAGCCAATGGTGACTGACATGATGCCACAGTCTATTTAGACAGCTGGCTGAACTATTACTAGATAACTAGATCTTGAGAGCAGCTCACACCAACACACCAACAGAAGGGTAGCCATTAATTATAAAAATAACATCAATATGAGACCAAAACACTTTTAAAGAACGTTTCAAGAAGAAGTAGTTACCTTGATAACATCACCTCCCACCTCATCTGATTTCCAGATCAACTTCTGTGGTGATTCCTTCAAGAGACTCTAGAAACATTGACTTTCTTTGTTATTCCAAACCCAATGATCCTGGCAATGGACACCAGCCTTGTTGGTTGGGGTTTAACTCTGGACACAGGCATGTCTTGCCATAAGAAATTCATTTTCCTTAATTGCAGGAAATGAGGGCATTTTGGTGAGCCCTTCGATTATTTGCATGCAGGAGTGGGGATCTGGAATAGCTGGTCAAATTAACAACATGGTTGTGAAATCATAGTTGAGTCTGCTGGTTGAGATGGTGTCAATCTCTGAAGCAGAATGTATTGTCAATCATAACAGTCCACATTCACATTCACATTCTGGGAGTGCAGAATGTTACAGCAGAACGTTTAAGTCATATGTTCCTAGCTTCTCAGAAGTTTTGTGTAAGTCTTCCTTGATCCAAGATATCTGTAGAAGATTCAGAGTTCCAAAGGAAGATCAGTTTACATATTGGCACAAACCTGTTCTGCAATTTGTTTTCTAGATTTCATGATCTGCTAGCATTAGGCACAGATGCCCTTCTAAGTGTTTGCTCAAATGTCTTGCTGAATGCCTGTCTCCTATCCTACTCATGCCACAAGATTCATTAATGATTAAAAGAGGTAGAGCTCAAGCTATAATGGTTCTACCATATTGGCAGAGGAGTCATTGGTTTGCTCTCCTCAGGCTTATGGCTGTTGCAAGAGAATGGATTCTTCACTGAGTTGCCTGCCAACCACAGCAATCTGTACTTCTGTTGGCGACTTATAGCCATTTGAATCTATTGGTTTAAAGGCTTAAACTTAGGTTTATATGTTTAAAGCAGGCATCCAGCAGGAATTCAAATAAACAGCCTTAAAGTCATCACTGGGGATAGTTTCATAATTGGGGTCAGAATGAAGGATATACATGTTAAAGTTGTCATAGTTTTGTTATTATTGCTGGGACATGTGGATACAATTAATGTATTGAAGAAGCCATTAGTGTGGGACTTTAATTAATTACTTGCAGAAAACGTCCTTAATTTAACTGCAATGGTTTGTTTGATTGACTCTATATACAGAAGGGTCTTATTCAGACTGACTCTGCATACTGAATCTGATCTTCTGTTCAGGGTGTACAACTGTTTACATGTTATTTCCTCACAATATGTGTGAGAAGGTAGCCTCTTTCTAGCCTTGTTACCCCCACTTTTGGCCTGTTTGTGAGTGTATGTCAGGATGTTTGTCACTGTTTTCACTGTCTCACTGGGATCCTGATAGCCAGGCCTCAGTGCTCATAGTGAAAAGACTATGGGCCTGATTCTAACTTTGGAGGACGGTGTTAAACCGTCCCAAAAGTGGCGGATATACCACCTACCGTATTACGAGTTCCATAGGATATAATGGACTCGTAATACGGTAGGTGGTAAATCCGCCACTTTTGGGACGGTTTAACACCGTCCTCCAAAGTTAGAATCAGGCCCTATGTTTTCAGTATGGTTGTTATGTGTCACTGGGATCCTGCTGGTCAGGACCTCAGTGCTCATAGGTTTGTGGCCTATATGTATGTGTCACTGGGACCCTGTCACACAGGGCCCCAGTGCTCATAGGTGTGCATGTATATGTTCCCTGTGTGGTGCCTTACTGTCTCACTGAGGCTCTGCTAACCAGAACCTCAGTGGTTATGCTCTCTCATTACTTTCAAATTGTCACAGGCTAGTGACCATTTTTACCAATTTACATTGGCTTACTGGAACACCCTTATAATTCCCTAGTATATGGTACTGAGGTACCCAGGGTATTGGGGTTCCAGGAGATCCCTATGGGCTGCAGCATTTCTTTTGCCACCCATAGGGAGCTCTGACAATTCTTACACAGGCCTGCCACTGCAGCCTGAGTGAAATAACGTCCACGTTATTTCACAGCCATTTTACACTGCACTTAAGTAACTTATAAGTCACCTATATGTCTAACCTTTACCTGGTAAAGGTTAGGTGCAAAGTTACTTAGTGTGAGGGCACCCTGGCACTAGCCAAGGTGCCCCCACATTGTTCAGAGCCAATTCACTGAACTTTGTGAGTGCGGGGACACCATTACACGCGTGCACTACATATAGGTCACTACCTATATGTAGCTTCACCATGGTAACTCCGAATATGGCCATGTAACATGTCTATGATCATGGAATTGCCCCCTCTATGCCATCCTGGCATTGTTGGTACAATTCCATGATCCCAGTGGTCTGTAGCACAGACCCTGGTACTGCCAGACTGCCCTTCCTGGGGTTTCACTGCAGCTGCTGCTGCTGCCAACCCCTCAGACAGGCAGCTGCCCTCCTGGGGTCCAGCCAGGCCTGGCCCAGGATGGCAGAACAAAGAACTTCCTCTGAGAGAGGGTGTGACACCCTCTCCCTTTGGAAAATGGTGTGAAGGCAGGGGAGGAGTAGCCTCCCCCAGCCTCTGGAAATGCTTTGTTGGGCACAGATGTGCCCAATTCTGCATAAGCCAGTCTACACCGGTTCAGGGACCCCTTAGCCCCTGCTCTGGCGCGAAACTGGACAAAGGAAAGGGGAGTGACCACTCCCCTGACCTGCACCTCCCCCGGGAGGTGTCCAGAGCTCCTCCAGTGTGCTCCAGACCTCTGCCATCTTGGAAACAGAGGTGCTGCTGGCACACTGGACTGCTCTGAGTGGCCAGTGCCACCAGGTGACGTCAGAGACTCCTGCTGATAGGCTCCTTCAGGTGTTAGTAGCCTTTCCTCTCTCCTAGGTAGCCAAACCCTCTTTTCTGGCTATTTAGGGTCTCTGTCTCTGGGGAAACTTTAGATAACGAATGCATGAGCTCAGCCGAGTTCCTCTGCATCTCTCTCTTCACCTTCTGATAAGGAATCGACCGCTGACCGCGCTGGAAGCCTGCAAACCTGCAACATAGTAGCAAAGACGACTACTGCAACTCTGTAACGCTGATCCTGCCGCCTTCTCGACTGTTTTCCTGCTTGTGCATGCTGTGGGGGTAGCCTGCCTCCTCTCTGCACCAGAAGCTCCGAAGAAATCTCCTGTGGGTCGACGGAATCTTCCCCCTGCAACCGCAGGCACCAAAAAGCTGCATTACCGGTCCCTTGGGTCTCCTCTCAGCACGACGAGCGAGGTCCCTCGAATCCAGCGACGCTGTCCAAGTGACCTCCACAGTCCAGTGACTCTTCAGCCCAAGTTTGGTGGAGGTAAGTCCTTGCCTCACCTCGCTGGGCTGCATTGCTGGGAACCGCGACTTTGCAGCTGCTCCGGCCCCTGTGCACTTCCGGCGGAAATCCTTCGTGCACAGCCAAGCCTGGGTCCACGGCACTCTAACCTGCATTGCACGACTTTCTACGTTGGTCTCCGGCGACGTGGGACTCCTTTGTGCAACTTCGGCGAGCACCGTTTCACGCATCCTCGTAGTGCCTGTTTCTGGCACTTCTCCGGGTGCTACCTGCTTCAGTGAGGGCTCTTTGTCTTGCTCGACGTCCCCTTTCTCTGCAGGTCCAATTTGCGACCTCCTGGTCCCTCCTGGGCCCCAGCAGCGTCCAAAAACGCCAAACGCACGATTTGCGTGTAGCAAGGCTTGTTGGCATCCCTCCGGCGGGAAAACACTTCTGCACGACTCTCCAAGGCGAGAGGGATCCGTCCACCAAAGGGGAAGTCTCTAGCCCTTTTCGTTCCTGCAGAAACCTCAGCTTCTTCTGTCCAGTCGAAGCTTCTTTGCACCCGCAGCTGGCATTTCCAGGGCATCTGCCCATCTCCGACTTGCTTGTGACTTTTGGACTTGGTCCCCTTGTTCCACAGGTACCCTAGATTGGAAATCCACAGTTGTTGCATTGCTGGTTTGTGTCTTTCCTGCATTATTCCTCTAACACGACTCTTTTGTCCTTAGGGGAACTTTAGTGCACTTTGCACTCACTTTTCAGGGTCTTGGGGAGGGTTATTTTTCTAACTCTCACTATTTTCTAATAGTCCCAGCGACCCTCTACAAGGTCACATAGGTTTGGGGTCCATTCGTGGTTCGCATTCCACTTTTGGAGTATATGGTTTGTGTTGCCCCTATCCCTATGTTTCCCCATTGCATCCTATTGTAACTATACATTGTTTGCACTGTTTTCTAAGACTATACTGCATATTTTTGCTATTGTGTATATATATCTTGTGTATAGTTCCTATCCTCTCACTGAGGGTACACTCTAAGATACTTTGGCATATTGTCATAAAAATAAAGTACCTTTATTTTTAGTATAACTGTGTATTGTGTTTTCTTATGATATTGTGCATATGACACTAAGTGGTACTGTAGTAGCTTCACACGTCTCCTAGTTCAGCCTAAGCTGCTCTGCTAAGCTACCATTATCTATCAGCCTAAGCTGCTAGACACCCTATACACTAATAAGGGATAACTGTGCCTGGTGCAAGGTGCAAGTACCCCTTGGTACTCACTACAAGCCAGTCCAGCCTCCTACAATATGTTTAAATATAATTCCCTAAGATTCTAAATCATAAAGGTTGATTGTTAGAAATGGGGTCTCTAGATGGCAGTGGTTGGCACCCTGTCCAAGTAGGAACCCTCACTCTAGTCACGGTAAGTGAGCCACACGGCTAAGATAGACCCTGCTCACCCCCTTGGTGCTTGGTTAAACCAGTCAGGCTTATCTCAGAGGCAATGTGTAAAGTATTTGTACACACACACACACACACACACACACACACACACAGTTACAAAGTGAAAACACCATAAAAGTTCTCCACACCAGTTTAGAACAATAGCCAATATTTATCTGAATAAAAAAAGATCAAGTGATGCGTCGATTTTCAGCTGCAGCGTTCTGATGCTTGGATTACTTTCTCAGGACACCGGTTTCACCTCCAGGGGCCCAGTTACTGGATGTAGCACAACCTGGCAAGTCAAACTCTCATCAGAAGAGTCCAGGCACTGGTAGATGAGGTATTTGATGTCCCTGCTACCTGTTAACAGGTGGCAAGCTCAGTTCAAGCCCTTGGAAAATATTGGAAAGCAGGATGTAGAAAGCAAAGTCCAGTCCTTTCACTCCCAGGACAGAAGCAGCAAGCAGCAGGCCAGCACAACAAAGCAACAGGCAAAGTTGAAGTTCTTTCTACAGCACATGGCTCTTCTTCCAGGCAGAATGTCCTCAGTACAAAAGTGTTCTGAAGTTGTGGTCTCAGAGGCCCAATACTTATATTAATTTCTGCCTTTTAAGTAGGCAAACTTCAAAGGAAAGTCTTTGCAGTGCAAAAGACCCTGCCTTTTCCTACCCTGGCCCCAGACACACTCCAGGGTTTTGGAGACTGCTTTGTGTAATGACAGGCACAGGCCTATTCAGGTGCAAGTGTTAGCTCCTCCCATCACTCTAGCCCAGGGAGACCCATCCACATATGCAGAACACTCCTCAGCTCCCTTTGTTTGACTGTCTAGAGTGAATTCACAAACAACCCAACTGCCATCCTGAACCAGACACGTATTCCAGCAGAGGCACAGAATGGTAAGGCAAGAAAATGCCCGCTTTCTAAAAGTGGCATTTACAAACTTACAATTGAAAAACCAACTTCACCAAAAAATGTATTTTTAAATTGCGAGTTCAGAGACCCCAAACTCTATATTTCTTTATGCTTTCAATTGGAAATTACACTTAAAATATATTTCAAGGCAGTCCCTGTGTTAACCTATGGGAGAGATAGGCCTTACAATAGTGAAAGCTGAATTTAGCAGTATTTCACCATCAGGACATGTAAAACACACTAGTACATGTCTGACATTTTAAATACACTGCACCCTGTCCATGGGGCTTCCTTGGCCTTTCCTTAGGGGTGACTTGTATGTAGTAAAAGTGAAGCTTTAGGCCTGGAAAGCGGGTGCAATTGCCAGGCTGAAATGGCAGTTTTAAAACTGCACACACAGACACTGCAGTGGCTGGCCTGAGACATGTTTACAGGGCTACTCATGTGGGTGGCACAAACAGTGCTGCAGGCAGAATTGAGGCTTGTTGTGGTTTCGCAGAAGAGGAAATAGCCTATCTCTCTCCCGAAGACAGCGGATGCCGATTGTGATGCATAACTCATGTGAAGATATTAACACAGTTGAAGAGGGATCAGGTTGGAGTGAGAACAACAGGTACAGTCCTGATGTCAGTGAAGCTTAACAAGAACCAGTTACACCATCTGGTTTTTATTGCAAAAGCATACAACACATTAAAATAAAATCTATAATAACAATTGATCTCCCCAAGACCAAAAACTCAAGTTTATGCATACTGGGGTCCTGTAGGGGGGAACCCTGTAACTAGCCCAACCACAGCTACCAGGATACTTCCACAGAACAGAAACAGAAGGGAGCATCAGTCAAGGAAGTCCTTGGCTTCACATCCTTGGTGAGCGAGCGACAGTGATGGAGAAAATTCAAATGCTGAATAGTACAGGACTGTAGAAAAACAGCCAGGAGGACAAAAGTGGTAGCACCCTGAGTAGGAGGGAACTAATTGGAAAGGGATCAGAGCAAAGGGAGATCACAAAAATGTGTGTGATAGTCAAATGGATGCATACTGAGGCGGAAGCAATAAAATCAAAATCTCCCCTTGGATAACCTTTATAGAACCCCAAGTAAACAATTCACAGATCGATCCAGATCCAATCAATCAACACACATACTCAACCAGAGTTGTTTTCTCCCATCAAAACCAGTACAACAGAGTTAGAGAGCTACACAGCACTTCAATTAATTTTTAATACAATATTTATGAGCACACATCATTCCACAATAATTCTTACACTGAATGAAATGCTTCACAACAAAAAAAATGTCAGCATTCCGTGTTATAACCCAAACTCATTGAAAAAAAACCATTTCAGTGCAAATTATACCCCCAACATAAAAGAGAAAATTTAAATCAGTAAGAGGGAAAAAGAAAAAGAACAGTTCAACTATATCTATATCATTTGATGATCCACTATAATCATCAATCAAGAATCCTGAAGAAACAGATGCTTTTTCATCTATGATTTCTCAAGGTGGAGTCTGCCTTTAATAGGTCGAATCCTTTAGGTGGAACTAAAGCTGTAGAGTCACAATCTGCATAAAATTCTCCACAGGACTATACCATTACAGTATTTAAAACACATATAAATGCAATAGATTATACAAAATGACAATGACCATAATGATAATCATAATCACAAAAAACTCATTAAGTCGTAGTGCACCATTTCTCCAAGTAGTACTTAGATGATATAATGTTCTAATGTCACCCCGCACACTTGCTATGTATTCTAAATATTTTTCCAGACATTATTTTACTCAAACCCAAATCAGGCTCTCAACCATTCCAATAATAAATTACTTCAGACCGCTATCACCTTGTGTACATTGTTCTATGACTATTTACTTGTCTAGTTTTGGTGTCCAGTGTATTTATTGTGTATAATACTTACCTCCAGAAGGAGTATTGTCTCTAAGATATTTTTGGTACTGTGTCACCCAAATAAATAACTTTATTTTTGGTAACACTGAGTATTGTCTCTACTTGTGTATAAGTACTGTATAACTATAAGTGGTATTGCATGAGCTTTGCATGTCTCCTACCTCAGCCTAAGCTGCTCTGCTATAGCTATCTCTGTCAGCCTAAGCTGCTAGAATACTACTACATTCACTAACAAGGGATAAATGGACCTAGTGTAAGGTGTAAGTACCCCTGGTACCCACTACAAACCAGGCCAGCCTCCTACAAAATAATGATTATCATTTTGGTTATCATCATTCTTTATGATCTATGGCATTTATATATTTTTTTAGGTTCTGGCTGTTCTAGTCTTGTGGGAGAATTTTATTTATTCAGATTGTCCTGGAGGGTGGTTATAGCTTTAATTCCTAAATAACTTTAGGAGATGAAAGATAAAAAAGTTCCTGTTTCATCAGGACTACTGATTGTTGATTATAGTGGATCAGCAAATTATATAGATATGTTTACACTGTACATTTGCTGTCTCCCTCTTTCCGATTTAACATTTTTGTTTATGTTGGGAGTATAATTTGTGCCGATTTGGGCTGATTTTTTATTGTATGAGATTGGTATGTAGTATGGGATTCTGAAAAATATTTTCTTGTAAAATATTTCCTCCAATGTAAGAATAATTGTGGTATGATATGTACATATCAATATTATATTATAGATTCATTAAAGCTCTGTTTAGCTCTCTAACACTGAGGTACTGGTTTCATGAGAGAAATCAACTCTGGTTGAGTATGTATGTTGATTGATTGGATCTGGATCGATGTGTGAATTGTTTAATTGGTGTGCTATAAAGGTTACCCACAGGGATAGTTAGATTGTACTATTTTACACTATGCCCTGACCCCTTGGTTTGAGGGGTCTCCTCTCTTTTTGTAGCTACTGAGATGATATGCCAGAAGTCCAACAACCACTGTTACCAAGCACAGTCCTCCATGCTTTCTGTCTTTTTAACTGTCTCTGCTCTTAATTGCCTCAAAGTGAAAGAAAGGAGGTAGGCAGTGGCAGCAAACTGACCGCAGAGGGCAGGCGGGATGGGCAAGGAAAGCACAACGGATTATGAAGGGCACAAGGAAGAGGCAGCAAGCTGACCACAGAGGGCAGGTGGAAGGGACAGGCAGTCCAACAGACCATGTAGGACAGGAGGCAGTGGTACCACACAGACAATGGAGAGTAGGTGAGAGGGACAGGGGTAGCATATGGACAAAGGAAGGCATGCAGGAGGGGGCAGGGATAAACAGCTATCCACAGAGGGCAGGCATTGGGGCTGTAGCAGCCCATATACAATGGAGGGCAGGGGGAGGGGCAAGGGCAGCATATGGACAACAAATGGGAGGCTATAGGGGCACTGGCAGCACTATAAGCCACAGAGGGCAGGAGGAAGAGAAAAGGGCAACAAAAGGACAACAGGGGGCAGGCTGCAGGGGTAGGGGGAGGAACAAAGAGCTTGGACTTTAGGAGGAAGGGACAGGTGAAGCACCATGGACCACAAGAGGCAGGGGGAAGAGGCAGGGACAGCCCATCGACAACAAAAGGCAGGAGGGAGGACCAGGGGTTGCTCAAGGGACCACAGAGGCAGTATGGAAAGCTGGGGCAAAAAAGTGCAGGAGGAGGGGCAAGGGTAACATAATTGAGATTGGATGGCAGTATGGAGGATGCAAAACAGAAGGGGCACAGGCAACAAGCTGACCATGGAGGGCCGGCCGGGGCAGCAATCTCACCACATAGAGCAGGAAGGAGGGCGAGGGTAGCACAGGGACAATGGAGGGCAGAGGGGAGTATGTAATGCAGAACACGGACAACATAGGGCAGGCGAGAGGGACATGGCCAGCACATGGACAAAGGAGGACAGGCAGGAGGGGGCAAGAGCAGAAAACTAGCCACCGAGTTCAGGCGTTGGGGGATGGTGCAGTCCAAATGCAATGGAGGGCGAGTAATGGGCAAGGGCATCATATGAACAATGTAGGTGAGGCTGATGGGCAGGGGCAGCGGAGCAGGCCATGTCAATAGGAGGGAGAAACAGAGTACAACAGAGAGCAGGCAGAAGTGGCAGGGACAGAACAAAAGTCACTGAAGTTCAGGATGGCGAGATGCATTGGTTAGCAGAAGGGTGGGTCAAGGGTAGCACAATGGAGCATGGAGGGCAGAATGGTAGATCAGGATCAGCATACATGCAACAGTGAGCAAATATGTGTGACAGCTCAATGGACCATGGAGGGATAGACAGAGGTGTTTGGGCATCACACGGGCAACAGAGGGCAGGTGGAAGGGGTTAGGGGCAGCACAAAGACAATGAGGTCAGGCAGGAGGGGGTAGGGGTATAGAGTTGGCCATGGAGGGCAGGCAGGAGGGGTCGGGGCATCAATCTGACCACAGACGGCAGAAGAGAAGGACAGGGCAGCACAAGGGCAATGAAGGGTAGAGCTGAGCGACTAAGGGCAGCACATAGACAAGGGAGGACAGGCAGGAGGGGGCAGGGCCAACAAACTGATCACAGAGGGCAGGCAGGATGGGCAGAAAATTGGACTACAGAGGGCAGGAGGGAGGAACGGGGTCAGCAACCTGACAACAGAGGCTAGATCGAAAAGAGGGGCAGCAAGGTCGCAATGGAGTGTGGGTGAGGGGGTGGGGCAGCAGATCCTGTGGCCAACTGGTATTTGCACGACATAGGCTGTGCACAGTGGGAGTGGGCCACATGCAGTGGGTTAAGTCCAAAGACAACACAAAGCTTTGTACTACTGAAGGGTTTGTACAGTAGGGGGTATGGGGAAATCTGAGGTGTTGATACCAGGGCCTGGCCCCACTGTGCATGGTCGAATGCTATGCATAGGCGGGTATGTGGCCTTCCATAGTTCTAGACCTGGGACAATCCCTGCTGTGCAATGCTAAAGGCCGTGCCCAGTGGAGGTGTTGGCTGAATACGATAAAAAAGATCCAGAAACTCAATGAAAAAAACAAAGTTTAAAGAAACATTCATAGTTCGGTATGGTAACATGATTTTCCTTTACATAAAAAAAAACAGAAATTTACTGAAAAAAACAACAACTTTAAAGTGACATTATTGTTTGGTATGGTAACAAGAATTTATCTTATGTTAAAGGAAGGCCTTTAAAGTAACTGAAAAAATGGTTAAAATACTGTTATAATTAGGTGCTGAAATGAGTTAAAAAAACAGTGTATAAAATCCAAATAAATGCTGAAATGTATCAGTTATAGTTCAGTGATCTAACAATTGAAACCTGCCGTGCGCTGCTTGTGATCTCACATATTACATCACTCATGGCATGTGAAATGACATAATTGAAGACATCACTGATGCCATTTCAAGGATAACTACTCACGACTCATAACTCTGCATTTGATGGGGCATTAACACTTTCAGAATTCTGCTCTTGATGATAAAGCCCTCTGAGCTCTGCTTCTTACAATTACCTGAACAACTCAGAGTTCTACTCTTCATACGACCCACAATAAAGAGATTAACAATGAGCCGTGCTTATGAAAAATACACAATTGTAAAGCTTCTTCATGTTTTGCAGCCATTCATAACAACAATTTTGTTCTCACATACTAAGACCTCTGCCCACACTCGATCTTGACTCCACACCTGATAACACACAAACTTACTCAGAGCTCTTCTTTTGACTGTAAACAGACTCAATGAAAGTTCCGCACCTGACAGTATAGACTTACTTAGAACTCAGCTTTTGATAATACTCATACTCACTCAGAGCTTTTCTTCTGAATAAGAACTATATTGACATTCAGCTCAGCTTGTGATAATATACTGACGCACATAGAACTTTGCTTTTGATACTACCCACCACCCCTTCACAGAGTTCTGGAGTCCTTTCAAGCATGTACCTGACCTAGGTTGTTGCTTGGCAATGCAAGGGTGAACTTATAGACCAGTGGAATCTGATCTAGGAAGAAGAACTGGGCACATTTAATCCATTACTGAATAATGTGATCCTGACATATCCTCACTCACAGTACAGATTGAAATGTAAATACAAAACATATATTGGTTGAGATGTGTACACTTGAGCTATTATTTATTTCCAAAAACATTTGTAGCTTGTGTTCATGTTTTTGACTGAGCTTCTTGATGAAGCTTGTGTTTTTTGAAAGAGCTTATCATGTTGTTTTTCTACGCTCTTAAGAATATTTTGTTTTTGAGCCTGTTAGGGCCTGATTCACAAAGATAATTAGCAATTTTGAGTAAGTTTAAAATTGTTAATAGGTTTGCTACATTTCGTATTCACAAACTGCGTTTTTATAGCAACTTAAACTTTTGTAGTAATTTACACATTTGGTAGTAGTCCAGCACTACTCATGGCAACCATGAGCACTGCAACTCCCTCCCTTAGCAAATCATGGAGATAGGGGCTTAAAATAAAGCCCAAAGACAATAAAATAAAATAAACTTATTTACATTAGTTACAATTATAACTAAATATAAATGAATGCTAACAATATACAAATAGTACATATTTTTTCTTCCATTATAATATTTAATAAACTATTGCAAATGTAAAAAAACAAATGTAACAAAGATTGGTATTAATGTTTATATTGGTATGTATTTAATGTCTAGATATATTTATAAATTGTCCATTTTTAAACATTGATTTGTATGTATTTAAATTTCTAACTATTTTAAATAATTTAATTTTTCAGTTCAGCAGGGCCTTATTTAGAAGCAGGTCACGAGCAAGACTATTCAGACCTGAAACTTGTTGGTGGTTGATGGCGTGGCAGTAAATGTCAGCACCAGTGAGTAAGAGTGACCAGAGCAGAAGAAATGCTCCATTGGACGATATCTCTGAACGCCATGGAATTGAAATCGTGCATTGTATGACTCATGAGAAGTGAGCTAACACCAATCGCACAGTAGATATTTAATTTTGATTTGATCCTTCTATGTCGGAACCGTGCAATGTATCTCTTTTGCTAAATTTCACTTTTTAATTGTGTGTTCCTGAACTTAGTTAGACTTACTTCTGTCCACCCTTGGATGTAGATGTTTCTTTCTCTCTCTTGAGACCCGAAGATCCTTTTATTTCTGCTTATAGAGTTTCTTCTTTTCTTGGCTAAAAACCTTATTTGGTTCTGCCTTTGAGCCTAAAGGTAATCTATATTTAACTAACTTAGGGCCAGATGTATCAACCCATTTTGCATTCATTCGCAAATGGTGCAAATCGCAGAATTCGGCCGTTTGCGAATGCAAAAACGTGGTCTGCGATGCATGAAAGGCATTCGCAGGCCAAAAACAAGGAATCGCAGAATTAGCTAATTTTTGCAAAGCGACATGGTTTTGCGTGTCACATTTTCCGTCTCGCAATTTGCGACATGAAATACCAAATCGCTTTTAGTATTTCGCAAAATGAAGAGGGTGACCATGACCCATTGATTTTATCGACTAGAGGCTTATTTCCTTTACTTGAGATACCCCATTCTAAGCTTTATGCTCATCAGCTAGCTTTATCAAATAATAGACGGAATTTAAAATGGGAGTTTGTTACTACATCCCCGAGCACCTTTCATCAATCTACAATTTGCTTGCCAATCAAATGGGGTGCATGCTGCATTTCAAAGAAGACGATGAGGGTGATAGGCTTTTAGCAGCCCATAGTAAACTGTTTGATTCCCTAAAACACCTCTTCACAAAAGAGATCCCCAGCAATACCAAGAAAAAGTGCCGGGCCCGGTGGTTTAACAATTCATGTAGGGAAGCACAGCTCACTCTTCTGAAAGTTTTAAAAACTGGCCAAGTTGAATCTATAAGAACAGCTAGAAAAGATTATAAGATCGAACGTATTAAGGCACGTAGAAGCTGGGAAGAGGCTAGATGGGTAGCTATCTTGGAAACCGCGAAATCAAAAGATACCTCTAGGTTTTGGAAATTAATATCAGAAAACTGTGGAGACTCTGCCTCTGTACCTGGCACATCAATTCTTTCTGCAACCTGGGTTGAGCATTTTGGCCAATTATACGCAGGCTCTCCTGAGGTATCTTTTAGGTCCCTCGATGTCCCATTATCCCAAGCCGCTACCCCGATCTCATTCACTTTAGCTGAAACTAGTGTCGCTATAGATTCACTAAATTGGGGAAAGGCTCCAGGTCCTGATAAGATTCCGGGCGATCTATACAAGACAAGACCTGACATATGGGCTCCTTATCTCAACCGAATCTCGAATGCAATCGCAGCTGGAGCCCCCATCCCTCACTCATGGAATGGGGCCGAGATAGTCCCCATTTTAAAAAAAGGCTGCCCTAACATTCCAGCAACTATCGTCCGATCAGTCTACTGGATAATTTTCAAAAAATCTATGCCAAACATCTTTTGTGCCACCTTGATGAATGGATTATGGAATCTAATGCCCTATCGAATCTACAAGCAGGGTTCAGACCTGCTGTGAGCACTATTGACCAAGTCTTAAGATTCCTGGCAATTAAGTGAAGACTGTGGACTTAGGGGGGGGGTAATCTGTATGTGGTCTTCATAGATTTAAGAGCTGCATTTGATCTGATCCCCAGGAACACGCTATGGTCAACACTCTCCAATATGGGGGTTCCTGCTGGTCTCTTGAGTCTTATCACCCGGCTTCACGATAATACCTATGCCCGAATTAGATGTGGCAAGGAGGGTGAGTTGACAGATCCTGTGGCCATCAACAGAGGAGTCCGGCAGGGGTGCGTTCTGGCCCCTATCCTTTTTTTGCTCTACATCAATAACTGTATTCGATATCTGGAGAATTGCATAAACGACTCGCCCAAATTGGCAGGGGAAAAAATCCCATGTTTATTGTATGCGGACAATACAATTCTGTTAGCCAAATCTCCTGTGTGGATCCAAAATTTGGTTAACAAATTCTGTGCTTACTGTAGGGATTTTGGGCTTGACGTCAATGCCAAAAAAACGAAATTTATGATATACAGCTCTCTAAGGAAACAACCTCGTGTTAAAATTGAAATTAATTCAATACCATTGGAGAAAGTGGAAGAGTTTGACTATTTGGGAATTAGATTATCAACCACTGGAAAATGGGAGGCAGCCATTGGTAAAGGGGCACTTATTTTAAGTCAAAGCGGTGGGGCCCTAGTCCGTAGGTCCAGAAAGGTCCTGAGTTCTCCTTTGATTATAATCGCCGAGATCTATAATTCCGAAATTCGTGCGGCGGCCTTATATGGAGCAGAACTCTGGGGATTACATAGAAGACTGGATATTTTGCAAACAAAAGAAAACAACTTCCTTAGACAGGTTTCCCGGTTAGGGGTAGGTACCCCAATGATTCCTCTCAGGCTCGACTTAGGGTTAAACAGTATTACAACCATAGAAGCCTTGAGACCACTTTCTTATTGGATCCGCCTTTGGACAACTCCTGAACTTGAACCATATAGGGTGGCGGTGAGGGAACTTATAGCTACTCCCCAGGGCCCGATTAGAATTCAATGGCTGCAGGAGATGGAATCTGCTTGGGCTAATATAGGTCTCTCCCATTATTGGGAACACCCGGAACTGATTCCCAATAACGCAAGACATCTTGTTAAAAGAAGATATTGGGAAAAAGTCAACGAAGATATACTGCGCCAAAACGGGCTGGGTAGGTTAACATCAGAATTTCTCCAAATTAAACATGAACCCTGGCCCGAGATTTTCATGAGCCTCCCTATGCCATCTTATGCTCATGCCCTTTATTTACAGCTTAGATATGGTTCCCTGCCTACTAATATCTATAAGGCCCACTGGCCATCCAGCGTCCCTTCAACCGATAGATGCATATCTTGTCCTCTTCATAAAGAAACAATCGAGCATATTCTGTTTTTCTGTCCCTCATACAAGAACCCTAGAGGAAAGTGGATTATCCCCTCTGTAAAAATCTACTACTGTTGGATAGAGTTAATGCTATCAGAATATGTAAATATGAAACATCCACACTGGTTGCCTCCTCAGTTACCAAATTTTTATCGGAGGCTTGGCGTATCCGTCGCAGGCTCCTTTCTGTAGAGAGGCCCCAATAGCTTTAGGCTGTGTTTTTGTTTGGTTACAGAGGGAGATTTTAATCAGATTTATATTTTTGCGTTCTTTCTTTTATCTTTTAATTAATTATGATATGTACTTTGTTATTCCTTTGATTTTACTAATTTATATGTGACATCTTTTCCTGTATTTTAACAAGAATCCTGGACTTTTTTAGGAGTAAATTCAGACTGCACAAGCTAACTTTAATTTTTAGTTGTAAGGGTTTTATTGAAACATTTTATATGTTAGCTGATTATCAGAATTTTACAGTATCTTGAATGATTGTTATTATGAATTATGATGATATATTGCGATTCCATTGGATTTATACAATTATGTAAAACTGTTTTTCTTTTAAATTTTAATGGTCCAAATTTTTTGGACCGAATGTATTTAAATAAAAAAAAAATTGCGAGTCGGAATAGCGACTCGCAAATACAGGTTCGGTATTTCACATCGGAAATTGCGAGACGCAAAATGCGACATGCAAAACCATGTCGCTATTCGATGCATCAAAAATTTGCAAATTGGGAATTTTCACAGAATGGCCTTTTTCACATGCAAATTACCACGGAGTGAAACCAGGTGGTAACCAGGTGCAACCTATATAAAGAAGCCCAGAATGCCTCAGACTCTTTTCTACAATGGCTGCACTCTACGTCATGGCAAAGAGAATGAGGATCTTGGCAGGTTTGAGGAGAGGGAGGAGAAGACAGGAGCGCATTTTCAGAGTGCGCATTACCCTTTTTGACCAGACTGAGGAGGAGATATATGATAAGTACAGGTTGAACTCAGCAATGATACTTGACCTGATAGCTGAGCTACAAACCATACTGCAGGGCACAACACATAGGACTAATAGCATACCCACCCATGTGCAGGTATTATGCTCCCTGCACCTACTTGCCTCAGGGAGCTATCAAGGGGTCATAGCAGCAGCTGGAGGAGTATCACAGAGTGCCCTCTCTAGATTTTTCAACGCATTTCTTAATGCCATGCTGAGTAGGATACACCAGTACATCAGATTCCCCAACACTCCACAGGAAATACAGCAGAAAAAAATCGATTTCTACCAGATAGCAAAGTTCCCCCACGTCCTAGGTGCCATAGATGGGACACATGTTGCAATCTGTCCACCATCGCCCACAGAGTATGTGTACCGCAATCGTAAATACCAACATTCCATAAATATACAGGTGATATGCAATGCCTCCTGTGTCATAACTGATCTCGTGGCCAGGGACCCAAGGAGCACACATGATTCGTACATCTTGCGCCACAGCGGGATTCACACAAGACTTCTAGTTGGGGAGTTTGGTGAAGGATATCTACTAGGTATTGTCCCTCTGTACACTGGTGCATTGATGGCGTTGTGACGTCAGATGGCTCACTTACTCAATATACCCTCTGTTCCTTCCAGGAGACAGTGCCTACGCAGTGCGCACCTACATGATGACGCCCTACCTAAATCCTACAACACCAGCGGAACGGAGGTACAAATCAGCACAGAGGGCAACCCGCAATGTGGTGGAGCGCACCTTTGGCCTGCTGAAGAGTCGCTTCTGGTGCATCCACAAAAGTGGGGGGGCACTACAGTACAGCCCGGACACGACCTGTAGAATAGTGGCCACATGTGCGATCCTGCCCAATATAGCTACCACCAGGACCAGACTCAGATGATGATGATGATCCCATACCCCCCTACAGCCAGCAGACAGGACCAGTGCAGCAGAAGGCAGGCAAAGGCGTGCTGAAATCACCCACAACCATTTCAGATGTAAGTAAGAACAACACAACTTCACTGACATGTGTTCTGGTAGTTAGTACCTTTATTACCTTAACTTCAGGGAATATAAGTGTCACTAGCAAAACAAAATAAACACACATGTCATAAAAGAACCATTAACAGTGTCTCACTATTGTATTCATAGTTCACTGTGAAACTAAATATGCTGCCAGTCCCCTGTGGCCATCGCAGTCACTTTTTACGGCCACGCAATCCACTTGAATGCGCAGTGGCCTCACCGGCACCTCTGGTACTGCCTCAGTGGCAGTGCTGTGCCTGGCACTGCGACGCCTAGGATCTGTCATGGGCACTGCAAGGCTGCTGAGGCTAGATGAGTCCTCAGTCTCCCCTAGTCCAAGTTCACTGGGTGTAGCAGAGCGGTTACCCAGCATAGTATCCAGAACATTTGTTACCTGGACCAGTCCCTGGACTACATCCCGACTGCTGTGTGCTGCATCCACCTGTGCGGCCACAGCACACCGCAATATGAGGGCCGTAGATGTTGCAAGGCGATTGACAGATCTACAGAATCCACTAAACATCCCCATGAATCGCCTCCGATGCCTGCGGTGGCTGACTCTCTCATGCCTTATCTCTGTACAGAGTTCCTTCACTGCATTGGTCAGTTCCCTAGTGTTCGCAGCTGTGATCTGTCCCTCATACAGCTTGCTAATGTTTGAGTTAAGGCACTCCAACTGCCTATGCATCCCCCCCCACGTTGGCATTGTATGCCTGCATCTGCCTATGCATTGCCGTCATGTTCTTATTTTGCAGGTGCTGCACTTTAAGCATAGAGGATTCCAGGCCACCGAAGAATGATGGGCCCTCACCCACTTCCACATGCTGTGTGCCTGAATACTGAGGCCTCCTGCGGGGTGTTGAGTGACGCTGGGGCTGGGACTCCTGCCTTACTGTGTATATGGCTTCTGGGGATGGAGTGTGGCCTTCATCCCGCATGTCGTCCGAGTCCTGGCTCAAATCTGGGAGAGGTACAGCCCTTGCCCTGCGTCTGATTGGCGCAATATTCACTGACTCCCTGGTGTTGGAGTCTGATGGAGGCTGAATTTCAGCATCCCCCACAACGGCACATGCTGATGCTGCTGGGCCTGCACCATCTGCAACGACAATGTGCAGTATGTCATTTATGTATGTATCACCAAATGTTGCACAATGGTAATAAATGTACAGTTACATCATATCACTTTGTAGTGGGTGTTGTACATACACATATGGGGTTACATTTCATTATTGCATTTACCTTTGCTGGTGCTTGGTGTGCCGGACGTGTCTATGTCAGTGACCCCACTGACAGCTTCCCGGAGGAGTGTCGACTCCACCAGGTCTTCCATGGGGGTGGAGGGTGTCTGGGTGGAAGGTCCGCCTCCTGTGCTCCTTGCCTCCTGTAGTCTTCTGGCCACCCTCTCCTTGGCACAGGAACGCAGGTCGTACCATCTCTTTCTAATCTCCTCTACTGAGCACTGCGCAACCCCCACTGCACAGATATTTGGTTTGTATGTCCGCCCAGAGTTTTCGCCTCCCACTCTCTGGGACCTGGAGTGAGCTCTTCCCAAAAAGCCGGTCATGGCTCCTCACCACCTCCTCAGTGAGCACCTCCAGTTCCTGCTCACTGAACTTCAGTTTTCTCTTCCTCTCTCCCTTCTCCTTTCCATTAGCAGAATTGGCCATGGTGATGTGCAGTCTTGGCTTGCTCACAGACTTGCTCCCTGGGGCTGGGCTGTGTCTCTCTCACTTCTCCTTTGGGTGTGGCACCTGCAAACTGCCTGGGATGCCTCACTTCCTGCTTGTGATGTCATCAGGCTGCACCAGGTGTGGTTTTTCACAATTTGTGATTTTCAAATACTGAATCGCACATTTGTTTGCGATTCGGTATTTGGATCTCGCAAATTGCAATCGCGATTTTTACGAAAACGCTATTTCCGAATCGCAATTTTGTTACATTGCATTTTGCGACTCAGAAATAGTGATTTCTTAAAAATCGCTATTTGCGATTCGCAATGGGTTTTTTTCATACATCAGGCCCTAAATTTTGCCTTTACTGTTAGAATTGTATGGATTATATTCCATCATCATGCAATTATTGATTTACTACAAAAAAGTATTTATTTGAGTTTGTAACTTTACTAATTTTAAAACCTTCTTTGTTTGTAAATCTACTGTTTCTGTCATGACTGTGATGCTTTACTGTTATTGATATGCTATTAAATTGTTGATGTCAAGAATAATTTGAGATAAAGATCAATCCTTTGAGCTCAGCTGAAGTCTGAAGATTTGCCTCACATTTTGCACAGTGCTATAATTGTCCTTAGCCCTCCATAACATTACACTTTCATCCTAAAACTATCCATAGACACACATTGAAATACATACTGTACCAGCTTTATCAACACCCACCTCTCCACATCACCAAACACCTTATCCAACATATAAGCTACTTCATGCTAATGAAACACACACTAGGCATTATGTGAAAAGTTGCTTCCCATAGACAAGAGAATAAAAATTTCCCAAACGTTACAAAGAAAATTCTAATCAATTTGGGCCAGATGTATCAAAGGATTTTGCATCCACAAACGGTGTGAATCGCAAAATTCCAGCATTTGTGAATGCAAAATCGCCGTCCATGATTTATGAAAGGAATTCGCAGTGCAATTTTAAGGAATTGCAAAAATAGCGATTCCTTAAAATTGCGAGTCCATTTAGGGAATCGCAAATTGGGATTCTCTAAATAGGAAATCGCAAATAGGGAATTCCTATTTGCGATTTCCAAAGCACATGTATCATGCATTTCCTAATGCGAATTGGGCATTTAGGAAATGCAATTACCACCAAATCCAATTTGGTGGTTACCATGTACAATTTAAAAAATGCATTAAAAATGTATTTTTAAAAAAGACATGTAGCGCATACATGCCCCTATGGGATGTGTGCGCTTCATATGTCCACTGATATTTTTTTGGGGTGCATAAAAGGGGGCCTCAGGCCCCCAGCACCTTGGGATTTGCCAAATTTGGAAATGCAAAACCATTTGCACCTATGGGCCTACAGGCCCATAGGGATGAATGGAGTCCCATTCCCTAATTGCGATTTGGTAATAGCGATTGCGTCTTTTAAGAAATCTCTGTTACGGAATTGCAATTTTCATACATCCCATTTAGCATTTCTTAAATAGCAATTTCTTAAAAATCGCTTTTTAGGAAATGCAAACAGGGATAATGATACATCTGGCCTATATTTTGTGGCTGGTTGACTAGACAAGGCCCGTAAAGGTAAAAGGTGGTTGGTTAAAAAGGGTTCAGGAGGATTTTCACATGAAATAAAAGAATTAACGGTGAAAAAATACAAACGTTTGATAGTGGTTTCTTGGTTGACAGGGTGGTTTTCTTAGTGATAGATGTCTTTATTTTTACATAGCTCCACACATACCAGGCATTTCAGATTTCATTACAGCACATATCCATAGAAACATGTTTCTATCCAGTAACTACTCATATTCTCGAAGTCTGTGCCCCTCAAGATTATAAACTCCAGTCCTGTGAGAGACAAAATTAGACTGTAGGAGGCCTCTATTTCATCTGCCCATCAATTTAACGCTTCATTATGTGCCCTCTGTCCATTTCAGATTGTTTGCACTGCTCTCCTGTCAATTTCTGCTTTCTGCTTTCAATAACACAAACCCTCACATTCCATGTAATATCCTAGAATCTATGATCCAACCTCAACTTCTTCCCTTAAGTGTCTAGCCTATTCACAATTGTTGTCACTCCACAAAAGCAAATTCTTTGTAACTTAAACCTCTGATAGGTATCCTCATCAAGGCATGAAATACACCTTTGCTAGCAGTCAAATAAAGGCAACATCATATTGGACATCACTGCCTCACAAATGCTAAAGGGAAACTCCTGGGCTTCTTATGAACTGACACACCAAACCATTTGCCATACTCCCAGTCAGGTGAAACGGACTGGCCACTCAAACTTTGCTTTGGACCTTCTCCCCTCTCCCCAGGCCGCCATGTACAACTGGCCTTAACCAAATACCTATAATGGTCAGACAGGAACTTTCACTTCAACGAACCTCCAATAAAACTTGACTCAAATAATCTCCTCTAGTCAACAGCTAGCAGTCAAGAAACCCAAGCAATTAACTCCTTAGTGCAACTAGGAGTTCCTCAGTAGCAAGTATGCAGGTGAGAAGAAATGACGCTGATTCAAGTTACAAGGAGACATGCCAACAGTGAAACGGTTCTCTACCTCCCACAGACTACTCGTCATAGTAGTGAAGACTACAAACTACATTACCTCCTTCAATGCTAGTTCTATCAGGATTGGACAAATCCTGTCGCGATCTGAAGAAAACTAACCCAGTGTCCTCATGACGTTACACACTACCTCCCGAGACCCCTAAATATGTATAGGTACTAGATTTCTTCATTCATCTACCTATTTTTGGCTTTCATGAACATATTAATCACTTTCACGAAATTATAGTCATTTTATTTTGATCAGTACATTATTTCCTGGGTCCCATACAGGCATATGAAGTGTACATTGATTATGCGCACTAATTTTCTGTAGGATATATCAATAGAATGCTTGAAGATACTGCTCTGCACATTTAATTTACTTGATTTGGTGTTTTGTGAGGGTGCGAGTTATAGTTACCTCAGAGCACAAGTTATAGTGTCTTGAGATAAGTATAACTGTAACCTTTGAATGTCTATGGTTCGGTGCTTGTAAAATCTGAACCTAACTGTAACGTCCCTCTCCCCTTTTGTTTTTAGTGAATTTGTAAGTTTTTTAAAATTCTATTTCCTAACTACAACGTCCCAGTAACCTTTGTTTTTTCAGTGAATTTTTAAAGCTTTTTGATTGTTAAGTAGCATTAAAATACCTCACGTTAATCCAACCCTTGCCCTCGAATCACTAAGGTTTTTTAAATTCTGTTTCCTAACTAGAACATCTCTGTAACTTTTTATTGTGTGTGCCTTTACATGAGCACCAGTTACATTACACAAGGACACATTCATTTATATTGCTCTATCAATCTATGTTCTGAATGTGCATCTGTTTCAATGAGTGCGGGGATGGGCTATCTGCGCAAAGGCGTGCCTACATTATGCAAAATGTCAAACCTCCTGGCTTTGTAAATGCTTGTTCATCCCGCTCGGTATTTGTAAAGGCAAAAGTATTCAATGTAGTCTTTACAAGTAGGTTTTGAGAATGCAAAATGAGTTAATGTGAGCAAGGCAGTCTTGTTTTTTTCCATGGCCAAATATAGGTTTCTGATGGAAGTTTATAATTGTTAGATGAGTTTTACTGGAAAGCAAAGCATTTCAAAATCAATAACTCATTTAAATGTAGGTTTAAATATTAGTCGAACGAGAATTTGAAAATTAATCTGTATTGTTTCTTCTCTCCAGGGTAAAAAAGACTTGTAACTGGAAGAAAATTTAAATAATATTAGCCTCTTCAACAAAAAAACAAAAAAAACAATAAAATAATATCATTGCCTGTGGCCCAGCAGAGTAGATTTCCAACTCAGATTGTTATAGTTTTGCTCAAAACATGCATTCATTTTTTCACCATTTCAATATATTTTTTCTAAAATCCAATTAGGAATTAATTATGAAGAAGTCTTTCGTACTGTTCTGACATTTCCAGTTAACTCTGTATAGACAGAACATTCCCTCATTCGTTCCCCATTTTTAGGTCTGGCGTAGAAACAGGTTTATTTAGCTATATCCCCAGCCTCATTTTTAACAGAAAAAATGTAACCAGAATGCATACATACGTATGCATCCCTAGTGGCTGTTGATCTGGTCCCTTCATCCACTGGTTTATTCAGATTGTGCTGTCTCCCGCCACCGTATACAGCATGAGGCAAAGGGTCAGTACAGTTTATCCACTGCCTCTCTTTAACTGCTAGTTAAAGAATTTTGCCTGATCACTTGTGCGCAAAACCACTTGAAAAGGAGTGCACGTCAGTGCCAGGCTGGTGTGCCTGGGACGATTGGCCACACCTTTATTTGTATATTTGTTTAACATGTTTGCCAATTTTAATGCATGTTGTAAAATAAAAATGCATCGAAAATATTGCTTGTTTGACCACGACTTTGCCAGTGATTTTCACATTATAGCGTATTTCTCTATCGTTTTCTTCCTTTTCAAATTGTCCTTACCCCCTTAACTACCTTGTAGGAAGGACAGTTCATAGAGGGAATACTCTTATACACAGGCCCAGCATCATTAATGCAAAACCATGTGCACATCGCTCTAGCAGACAAGCTATCAGGGCTAATATTTGCAATTGTTTCCAACTGGAACAGTTCCCAAAACACAAGAATGGGTTCAAGAAGCACCAATGCAATTTTGAATCTGTAAACCAATACCATTGCTGCCTGTATTAACTATGCTAGTCGATTGGGATCAGCTGAACCTGGGGTGGGTGCATGGGGGTTGTCTAAGCACTGTAAGGGAAAGACGTGGTGGTTTGGCTCCCATATACGCCTTACTTATCTTCCATAAATCATGTCTGACTCTTGGTCAGTGACCTTGAAAATCATACAGTAGGATCCCTCGGGTATTCCTGAATTTAAACATTTTAAAGCAATTTGGAGGGATTCTGCACTTGAGGCAAAATCAGTAACTTACTGCACTCCATCTTACTGCTTGGTGAGGCAGACAGCTGCTGTGAGGTAATGATGATTCTGAGGAGCAGGTCCTTGTGCCAGCTCTCCCTGTGACAGTCTCCTGTCCAGCTTGCCTGCAGTCACCCACTCCTGCTTTTGTTTCTGCTCCTTTTTCCCCTCTTTTCTGCTCTTTTTCAGTCTCTTCTGCTTGTTTTTCAGTTCATTTCCCCACTTTTCTGCTCGTATTTCTGCCCCTTTTTTCTCTCTTCTGTACGTTTTTCTACTCTTTTTTCTCTCATCTGCTAATTTCTCCCTCCCTTCTGCTTGTTTTTCTGCTCCTTTTTCCCTCTCTTATGCTTATTTTTCTGCTCTTTCTTCTCTCTCCTCTGTTTGTTTTTCTGCTCCTTCTCTTCTCTTCTCATCCCTCATTTCTCTCCTACCACGATATCCCGCCTCCTGCCAACCAGCAACCACCGTCCCCTCAAGACCTACTTAATGGAGGCCACAGCACAGCCGTGCCACTGGTGTGCTGAAGGCAAGCCTATCAGCACCCATCTGTACCTGGACTACTCCCAGCATTTCAGAGTTGTGACATTGGCAGGTATCTGTTGCTGTTCCAACAGGAGATGGACATGAATTGTTACAGGTAATGTAGGTCACAGATTTTGGGTCACAGATTTTGGGTGTATGAGACCTCTGCAAAGGTAACTTGAACAGTGTTTGGGTGAACGTCAGATGTGTACATCATGTGTGCGTTCATGAGGCCATGAAATATGTTGTCACCAAGTACAAGCATGGCATTCACCCTTCATATAGGCTTAACACTCTTCTTTTATGATCAGTATGTAGCTTTAGATGTGTTTCATCATTGCAGGTCACAGTGCCTGTGCCACAACACTTACATATGTTTGTGTCATACCATGAGATGCAAGGTCATTAAATTATTATGGGCTTGTGATCAGGGACTATTGTACTGCCCTCTATCTGTATCTTGGTTTATGTGATGCTGGTTTACTTTGGTTTGATATGTGATGAGGCTCTATCTGGTGACACCATTCACTGTTCTGTTTGTCTGTTCTACAGGACAGTGTCTAACAAGGCCCTTCCTTCTGTGGTCTGGGGCGCTGTTCCTTGGTATATGTACCTTGACAAAATATGAGCCAGCCATTCTTGGCTCCGACGGTCCAAACATATGGACAGCCTGTGTGTTGTACATTGGAATAAAATGTTTGGTGTGACCAGACACTTGTAGCAATGTGTTTGTGTGTGTTGTTAGTAATCCTTAGCAAGACTCTGTACCTGTAACACATATCCTTCCTTGCATTAGTAACTGGTGTCTTCCTCATTTCCTTCACCTGTTCTTGCATTGCTACTTAGCAAAATGCGGAACAAAAGCAAGCAGACCATGACTTTGTGGCAGGTGGATTTATTGAAAAGTAGTGCTTTTAAATTGAATTGGGGCATGGCTGAAATGAAAAGTGTAAGGTTCAGTCATGGTGAATGAAATTATCGGAGTAGATGCCACACAATTGTAAGTCCAAAGTTCAGTGTACTCCTCCCATAGGAATTGGAAGGTGGTTGAAGAACAGTCAACCGAGTGAAAATGTCACACATAGGTGGTTCTTTAGGAAAAGGTCACTTGCTGGCAGTGTTGGGTGTCTTGCCATCCGTACCTCCTTGAGTCTTTTCTGGACTGGACGTCCCTACTTGAGTGGGGGGATGATCTGCTGCTACAGAGGCAGGGGTGTCTTAGATGGGTTCTTCCCCTGACAGGGCCTCCCTTACAGTGGCTCACACCAAAGAAGGGCCAGGTGTTTCTGCACCAAAGGAAGGGGTAGATTGTTGTTGAACCCTGAGCAGGGAGGTGTTAATGTCCCTCCATACCCCTGTGAGGGAGGCCATGTTGGTATTGTGGGCCTCCCACTGTTCCTGCATATCCCTGTGGATGCCCCTCTGCAGCTGCTTCATTTTCCAGAGTTTTACAAGTACCTGACCCATCATGCCTTGGGACTCCTGATAGACCCCAAGACGTGGCTGATGGTGTCCTGGCCAGGAGCATCCCCAGTGGCCTTACCACGCTGGTCCACAGTATCCCTCCCACACATCCTACCCCCATGGGCCTGTGCCCTTGCCACATGGTGCCCCCTACCACTGGTTTCAGGACTATCATTGTCAGAGGTCAGATATCCTGATCCTGGACTTGGGGGCACAAGATGGTAGACACTGTCTTAGGGACATAGGTTGGGGGGGAAATGTTTGCCTGTGATGTAAAGGCTACTAGGCTGGGAGGTGTTGATGTGGCCACAATGAGACTCACAGTTGGGATCTGACCAGGTTGTCCAGATGGGCCACAACCGTCCTCCATGTCCAGACGTCCAGGAGTGTCTTCTTCACTGAGAGTTTCAGCCATGGCCACAGTGGCAGTCTCTTCTGTGGGCTCTGTGTGGCTAGTGGCAGCTTGACCTGTTGATGTGTAAGATACAATGGGGGTCATTACAACATTGGTGGTAAAAGCCACTTACCGCCGTGCAGAAGACCGCCAACACACCGCCGCGGCTTCGGAAATCCGCCACAGCTATTATGACCCACAGCTCGGAATCTGCCAAAATTAAGACACCCACACAAGTCCGCCACACCAAAGGTCAGTGATAAACTGGCGAAAACAAAACCTCCACTGTCACGCCAACAGAAATACCCCCACACTATCACGACAAACGAATCCACACAGCGGTCTTTCAACTGCGGAATTCCATTGGCGGTACACACCGCCACACTCAAAATACACTCACACATATAAAACACATCCACATTGGACAATTCGAAATACACACACCTGATACACATACACACACCGCTCTCACACATCCAATACAATATAAAACACACACCCACATCACCCACAAACCCCTACGATACAAATCCTGAAAGAAGCCCAGAGAGGGGCACCACAATCTATAACCAGGTAACCACAGGCACACAACACCATCACCCACATAACATCCACGCACCCCACAGAACACAGCACTAAATATCTCCCCACACATCAAAACACACCCCACCCCACACATCACCCACACCACCCCATGGCACGGCAAAGACACCCCAGGTTCTCTGAGGAGGAGCTCGGGGTCATGGTGGAGGAAATATTCCGGGTAGAGCCACAGCTATTCGGATCATAGGTGCAGCACACCTCCATAGCTAGGAAGATGGAGCTATGGAGCAGAATAGTGGACAGAGTCAACGCAGTGGGACAGCACCCAAGAAATAAGGATGACATCAGGAAGAGGTGGAACGATCTACATGGGAAGGTGCATTCGATGGTATCCAGACACCACCTTGCGGTACAGAGGACTGGCGGCGGACCTCCACAACTAACAACATGGGAGGAGCAAGTCTTGGCGATTCTGCATCCTGAGGGCCTCGAAGGAGTTGCTGGAGGAATGGACTCGGGTAAGTCAAACCTTAACTATTACAACCCCCACCCTACCTGCATGCCATCACATACCCCCACCCTTGCCCTCACCCCCATCACTCCAACTCCTCACACATGTCCCACTATCACAAACCACACATCCCAATACCAAGCCCTGCATGCAACACCAAAGCATGGAGACCCATCACCAATGCATGGCCACGGGACATACCCATACACTCCCCTAAACCATCATCACACAAGGTCCCACACAGGAATGCAAACACTGGGGTACACGTTCACCCACCCATTGCACACCATGGTACACACAGATGCAATAATCATGCTTTTACACCCCTGCAGGACCCCTACCCAACGTCACCGCACAGGAGGGTCCACACATGTCCACACCACCAACAGAAGTGGCCCACAGTGATGACAGCAGCTCTCTCCAACTGGATCTAGATGACCAGCCCGGCCCATTGGGGACCTCGGGACAGTCGGTTCCCCTCACACAGTCACAGGCCCCCACAGATCTTCCCCCCCTCTGGAAACACCAGCACAGCACCCACCCAGCGGACCCATACCTCTGTCCCCAGGACACATCAAGCAGCAGTGTGTCTACCACTACAGGGAACCCAGGCTAACCCACCACCACAACAACAACAGGGACCTGGGGGCAGTGGCAGTGGGCACACCGTTCAGGGGACAGAGGCCCAGGAACACAGTGGAACTCTGAGGGCTGCTGTGTGACAGGGGGAGGACAGGCCCAGGGAACCCACTCTCCACGAGGCCCTCTCCAACATCATGGGAGCGTACCATCATTCCCAGGAGACGATGGCAACGGTACTGGCCAAGTTTCAGGAGACCAAGCGGCTGCAGGAGGAGCAGTATTTGGGCTTCAGGGAGGAACTCAGATCCATCAATTCCACTCTGGGCACCATCGTAGGGGTGCTGAAGGAAGTCCTCAACACGAGGAGGGACACTGTGGCACAACAAGGGGCCCCTGACACTAGCCTGGACGATGAACTGCCCACCACCTCCGCTGGCGCTAGTGGACAGGAGGCACCGCCACAGGACCACCACACCAGCATCCCACCCCCTGCAGATGGAGAACCACCCCACAAACGGTCCCTGAGATCCAGGACAAAGACAGAGAACGATGCCAAGACCCCCGCCAAGAAATGAGACCGCACTGAATGTCATCCTTTTGTCCCACCTTGTCACCCTGTCCATCCTCAAACTGCCCCAGCTCCACTTCCTATGCCCCTTTGGACAATGCACCTGTGAGATTGATAGACTGGACTCTGCCATGGACATTCCTCCACCATCACCCCTCCCCATTTTACAGCACCCTTCAATATTGAGCACTTAAATAAACACCCTTAAAGCACAAAACAATCTGGAGTCTGTCTGTGATTTCGAAATAGTGTATAAGCAATTACAGTGACAAAATGCTCTTTCAATTGTAATGTCAACATACCTATGTCACACAGCTCTAGTCCATGAGGAAACAAAGCAGATGTCACACAGTGGGACCCACATCTGTGAAATCGTAATGGAAAGTGACAACTTAGTGACCATACACTGGGTGAAAAGGACAGACCGTAGAGAGGTAGTAGTATTAAAGTACATGTAGTAGGCAGTTTTGTCTTCTTACCTGTGTCTCACTGGAAGTATTGCAGGATAACTGAGTTCCTGTTGTTGATGTCCTCTTCTTCTGCTTCCTCGTCTTCATTGTCGACAGGCTCCACAGCTGACACAACACCTCCATCTGGACCATCCTCCACCAGAAAAGGCACCTGTCATCGCAAAGCTAAGTTGTGAAGCATACAGCAGGCCACGATGATCTGGCACACCTTCTTTGGTGAGTAGAATAGGGAACCACCTGCCATATGGAGGCACCTGAACCTGGCCTTCAGGAGGCCGAAGGTCCACTCTATAATCCTCCTAGTTCACCCATGGGCCTCATTGTAGCATTCCTCTGCCCTTGTCCTGGGATTCCTCACTGGGGTCAGCAGCCATGACAGGTTGGGGTAACCAGAGTCACCTGAAAAAGGTGAGGGACAACAGTTAGACACACACTAACCTGTAGGGATATCCCCAGACCCAGACAACTATTCCCACTGATTTGGTTCCAGGTGCTCACCTAATAGTCACACCCGGTGCCTCTAGAGTTGCCCCATTACATAAGGGATGCTGCTATTCCTCAGGATGTAAGCGTCATGCACTGAGCCAGGGAATTTGGCATTCACATGGGAGATGTACTGGTCTGCCAAACCCACCATCTGCACATTCATCGAATGATAACTCTTCCGGTTTCTGTACACCTGTTCACTCCTGAGGGGGGGACCAAGGCCACATGTGTCCCATCAATGGCACCTATGATGTTGGGGATATGTCCCAGGGCATAGAAGTCACCTTTCACTGTAGGCAAATCCTCCACCAGAGGGAAAACGATGTAGCTCCGCATGTATTTCAGCAGGGCAGACAACACTGGACAACACATTGGAAAAGATAGGCTGGGACATCCCTGATGCTATGGCCACTGTTGTTTGAAATGACCCACTTGCAAGGAAATGGAGTACTGCACTTTAGGGGGGATTCCTGTGGGATGGTGGATAGCTGACATCAGGTCTGGCTCCAAATGGGCACACAGTTCCACGATTGTGGCACGATCAAGCCTGTATGTGATGATTACATGTCTTTCCTCCATTGTCGACAGGTCCACCAGCGGTCTCTACACTGGAGGATGCCGCCACCTCCTCACATGTCCCAGCGGACGGTGCCTATGAACAGCGAGCACAGAGTCAACCAATTCAGAGGTACGTACACACAGCTTACACAGAACGCGATTCATAATCTGAAATTAGCATGTATGAGTGTTGAGACAAGGCCTAGTTATGTGTGATGCAGTTAAAAATAGAGCCATGTGGGCCCCTGAAATGGCGGCTGCCTGACCTGTAAAGTGGGACAATGGGATATGAGGTAACTGCGCTGGCGTTGTACACCGTCGCGGTAGGCGGTCGAAGACCGCGGCGCAATGCTGCATTGGTTAACATTGGACCCTATGGGTCCCAGGAGCCAATGACGATGTATGCCGGTGGTGACGGTACGCACCGCCGTGGACGTGACTGCCATTTTTTATCTGTTCAATCACTCGATACCTGATTTTCGACAGGAGAGGACCTACACTGCAAGTGCTGCTGTGCCCTCAGTCTGGAAGAGACAATGACTCGTGCGTCTGTGGAAAGGGCCCCTGCCTTCACATCGGAGGAGTTGGAGAAACTCGTGGATGGGGTCCTCCCCCAGTACACACTACTCTACGGTCCTCCAGACAAACAGGTAAGTACACTGGGAGCATGCTGTATGGGCTATACCTGTGTGGAGTGGGGTGGATGAAAGATAGGGGGGGAGAATGAGGCGTGTATGAAACGACGGTGAGTGCATGTGCCACATGGCAAGGGTAGGGATGCGGGCCAATGACTGTGATGGTGCAGTTGGTAATAACTTCTCTTTTTCCCCTGTACAATTCCTGTAGGTCAGCACCCACCAGAAGAAGGATATTTGGTGTGCCATCGCCAAGGACGTCCGGACCCTGGGGGTCTATCACACACGAAGCACCCACTGCCGTAAGAGATGGGAGGTCATTCGCCGCTGGAGCAAGAAGATGGCGGAGGCCCAGCTGGGGATGGCCTCCCAACACGGGAGGGGTGCACGTCGCACCATGACCCCCTGATGTTCAGGATACTGGCGGTGGCGTACCCGGAGTTGGATGGGCGCTTTAGGGCATCACAGCAGCAACAAGGGGGTGAGTACACTCTCATTCTGCTGATTCAGCGTGCAGTGGAGGTGTCTGGGTGGGGGAGGTGGGCTGTGGGTTCCCCTAGGCCAGGGCGAGTGTGCTAGGTAGGTCTCCTTTTTCAAGCAGGCCCTGTGGCACCCCACCCCACCTGGGTACAGTGCCAAGTACACCTAGTCAGGCTCCTGTGACAACCATGTGTGCAGATGTCGGCCATAGCCTTGTAGGCCATGTCCCAGGGATTGAGTAGTGGACCCCAAGTGCGCGGCGTAGTGCAGGGGGCTTCTGTGTCTGTCGTGTCCGCCAACGGTAGCGGTAATGCATGCACTCAACAAGTCTTTCTTCTGTCGCCCCCCCCCTTTTTGTGTTCTCCCTCTTCTTGTGTGCATTATCATCATCAGGCGGAGGAGCAGTGGCACCGGAGCAGGAGGGAGCTGCATCCCACATGGCCCTGGAGGGTGACACTACGGAGTCTGATTTCACCAGTGGGACGGAGGGCGAGGGGAGCTACACGGCGGGGACAGGAGCTGAGACCAGTGATACGGACACGTCCTCTGATGGGAGCTCCCTTGTCGTGGCGGGCCCATCTGTGCCCCCCCATCTACAGGTACAGCTACCACCCCCCCTCCAGCACCGCCCTCCCAGCAGCCCCTCAGCCTTTGCCCCGTGCCCGGTTACCCAGGAGGGTGGGCATCTCCTTTCCCCAGGCACCTCAGGCCCTGTCCCAGTCACCCCTGCTGCCCTCAGTGAGGAGGCCATCGACCTCCTCAGGTCCCTCACTGTTGGACAGTCTATCATTTTGAATGCCATCCATGGTGAAGAGAGGCAGTTGCAACAAACCAATGCATTCCTGGAGGGCATTCATTCTGGTCAGGCCGCCCTTCAGGGAGCTTTTCAGACTCTGGCCTCAGCACTGATGGCAGCCATTGTCCCTGTCTCTAGCCTCCCCCTCCAACTTCCTCTACCCAGACCCACACCCCTGTACCTCAACCTACCCCAAGCACCCCATCAGACCAGCATGCACACACCCCAACACACAAAGGAAGCTCAGGCAAACATAAGCACCACACATCCCACAGGCACTCACGTAAACATCACACACATGCAGACATAGCAACATCCACTGCCTCCACTGTGTCCGCCTCCTCCCTCCCAGTCTCGTCTCCACTCACACCTGCATGCACTACATCTACAGCCACTACTTCCATCACCACCACACCCCGCTCACGTGCAGTCACCTCCCCCACTACAATTCACACATCCACTGTGTCCTCTCCCAGTGTGTCTGTGACGCCACCTCCCAAGGTACACAAACGCATGCACACGCCCACCCAACAGCCATCCACCTCACAATAGCCTCCAACACATGTACCTTCACCCAAAGTCACCAAACGTACACCTCCTACAGCCACAACCTCTTCCTCCACTCCCAAACCCCCTCTAGCTACCTGTTGCAGTGTTCCAAAGAAATTTTTCCTGTCCACCCTTGACTTCTTTCCCTCACCTCCCCCACACTATCAGTCTCCTAGGGCCCGACTCTCCAGGTTCCAACCTAGCACCTCAGCCACGACATCGGCGGGATCAGTGGTGCCTGAAGTCACCGGATTCTGGAGTGCACCAGGCAGCAGGGCAGCCAGTGTGGCAAGGAGCCACAGCACGGACAGTCCCCCGCCTGTCAAGCATCAAAGGTTGGCCAGTGCCCGGCGGGAGAGGGTGAAGACACCAGCCACCAAAGCCACTCCCAGGGGTACAGGTGGGAGTGTGGAGTCAGCTGCGACACCTTCCAAGGTGGGGAAGGGGCATAAGAAACCCGGCAAGTCTGGGAAGATTGGCACGGCAGAGAAGACCGCCATCAGCCCCACTGCCCAGGAGGCGACCGCCATCAGCCCCACTGCCCAGGAGGCGACCGCCAGCACCAGCCCCGCTGCCCAGGAGGCGACCGCCATCAGCCCCGCTGCCCAGGAGGCGACCGCCATCAGCCCCGCTGTCCAGGAGGCGACCGCCATCAGCCCCGCTGCCCAGGAGGCAACCACCAGCACCAGCCCCGCTGGCCCTGACAGGACCGCCAGCATCAGCCCCGCTGGCCCACACAGGACCGCCAGCAGCAGCCACGCTGGCCCAGACAGGACCACCAGCAACAGCCCTGCAGGCCCAGACAGGACCGCCAGCACCAGCCCCGCAGGCACAGACAGGACCGCCAGCAGCTAAGACGCTGCCAAGGACAGCGCCACCACAACCACCGCTGCAATGGACACCGCCGCCACAAGCACCACTGCCAAGGACACCTCCGCCACAAGCCCCGCTACAAAGGACACCGCCACCACAAGCACCGCTGGCCCATGAGTGCCAAGAGCACTGATGCTACTGAGTCCGCCACAAGCAGGATGAAGCACTCTGGGCACAAAGCCCCCTCCAGAAGCAGTGGAGATTTACATCCACTACCTCTGTCCTTGGCAGGATGAAGCACTCTGGGCACAAAGCCCCCTCCAGAACCAGTGGAGATTTACATCCACTACCTCTGTCCTTGGCAGGATGAAGCACTCTGGGCACAAAGCCCCCTCCAGAACCAGTGGAGACAGGCATACACTACCTCTGTCCTTCGCAGGATGAAGCACTCTGAGCACAAAGCCCCCTCCAGAACCAGTGGAGATTTACATCCACTACCTCTGTCCTTGGCAGGATTAAGCACTCTGGGCACAAAGCCCCCTCCAAAACCAGTGGAGACAGGCATCCATTACCTCTGTCCTTGGCAGGATGAAGCTCTCTGGGCACAAAGCCCCCTCCAGAACCAGTGGAGATTTACATCCACTACCTCTGTCCTTGGCAGGATTAAGCACTCTGGGCACAAAGCCCCCTCCAGAACCAGTGGATACAGGCATCCACTACCTCTGTCCTTGACAGGATGAAGCACTCTGGGCACAAAGCCCCCTCCAGAACCAGTGGAGACAGGCATCCGCTACCTCTGTCCTTGGCAGGATGAAGCACTCTGGGCACAAAGCCCCCTCCAGAACCAGTGGAGAAAGGCATCCACTTGAGACTTGAGAGACTGTGGCTTTGCACTCCCCAGCATTGAACAGTGGGCATGTGGCCCCCTAGTGGATTAGGCGTTGTGCACTCATCTGGCTGAGGTGCCCCCCCTTTCCCTTCCCCCTGAGGTGCCTGTTTTATTTCTATCTGATGCCCCTGTAGTGTTATCTCCATCATGTTCGGGTACCTTGTGTGGGCCTCGCCCATGCAGTGTGGGCCCAGTGCTCCACGGACTTAAATGGAGCAATACCTGGACTTCTATTCTTGGTGTATATATTTGTTAATAGTGTACATATATTTTTGCGTACTGGATTTTAATAGATTACATTGGTTACACTCATTTCCTTTTGTCTTTGCATTCTTCCGAGGGGGTTGGAAGGTGTAACTGTGATGTATCAATATGTATTAGTGTGTGTGTTGTGGACGAAGGTGGGGGTGTTGCATGTGTGTGTCCCTGTTTTTTCCCACTCCCCTCCCCTGTGTCGTAGTTGCAGTACTCACCGTGGTCTTCGCCTCCGGCGTTCGTGCTCCTGGTAGAGGAGCAAAAAGATGAAGGCTGGGAAAATGTGAAGCTCTGGTTCCATGGCGTCCTGGTTCCTCGTGGGGTGTGTTGAGGTGAGCGTTTTCCCTTCGAAGTCCTGTTTCTGCCGTGTTTTTGTTTGCGGTGAATCCGCCCCGGAAAAGGTGGCGGATTGGTAGGTTGTGATACTGTTGGTGGTACATTGTCCTCTGCCTGTCTGTTGGCGGTGACCACCCACGCTTTTTGTTTGTACCGCTGTGGCGGTCAGAGTGTTAAGGTGGCTGTCTATGTTGGCGGTTTCCGCCACGGTCGTAATTCCACTTTTTTAACGCTGGCCTGTTGGCAGTCTTACCGCCGCTTTATCACCGACCCCCAGGGTTGTAATGACCACCAATGTTACTGGTTGTATTCAGGGGTGAGCAGACTTCACGGAGTTGTACTCCGTGGAATTCTGCGATTGCAGTGTAATGCCACCTGCCCTAACCAGGCCTGACCCTGATTAGCACTTCCGAGATGGGGTGCATCCAGATGAGTTTGGTATTCTGTAGGCAGTGAAAGCTGCCGTTTCAGGCCTCTTGTGCTGACACAGTCCGCCGGCCTGGAGCCTGGAACCTGCTGCTCTGAACCATACCTGCATACTTCCCTTCACCAATTGCCCTCCTTCGAAAACTTGCTACGGAGGGCCAAGCACACCTCCTGTCTTTCACCAGCCTTGCAATCAATTCCTCTGCACTTACATATGCCCACAAGACCCACAGAGACCACCCTTTCTTTAGGTCCCAGCAGTGGCAGCAGCAAACTAGCTTACCACCAGGAGCCAGGTATTTCAAAGTGCGTAGCCTTGCTTGCCGCTGGACTCTAAAGGCACTCTCTCAGGCCACACAAATCTCTATCTGGCAGGTGCTGCTGGACTACCTACCACTCAGCTGCTGATACTCCCTCAGTCTCCAACTCTCCCTGCTGGCCTCAGCACTGTACCCCATAACACCACTTCCTTTCCCAGGGACTCTAGGAGAAAGGGTCTTTTCAATTAGAGCTCTGATTGCGAGTTTCCTTTTTTCCAAGTACAGACCCCCCTCATATGCAAATCCTGTCCATCTGCAGTGGCGGCCCCCATGTGTACATAGAAGAGAAAGGGAAATGAGGGTCTGACCTGAAAGCTGCTATCTGGGTCCAGGGTCCCCAGTGCCAGCAGCCTGGCTCTCTGCCTTCCTCTGACCCCTGATCCTGGGCTGCTGAGGACATTGATAGGAGGAAGCCCTGGATCGGGAGCAGGCGCAGGAGCAGCCCCTGAGCAACAGCTTGCAGCAGCTACACGCCAACCGGCTGAAAGCAAAGCCTTAGCTAGGGGTCTCCTTGCCTGTCATAGGGCAAATCCAGTGTTCAGTTTGGGCTGAGTGTAAACTGCAGCCCAGTTCTGGGTCACACAGCATAAGCGCAGTGTGCATGCCGATGAACTCTGCTCCTCTGCCAGGCTAGCGGAGTTTCTGCCAAAAATTCTGTTAATTCTGCCATCGGAGCAGAGCTCACTGCCCACCCCTAGTTGTATTGTTACATCTACCGCTAAAAGTTTACAGTGAAATTGTCCAAAACGCTTGTACATAGTTGATTTGCAGGTTACTCTATTGTGACAGGTACCCATGCTGTTGGTTGTTTTGACCTGACATTTATGAAGCATACCAATTCCATTAAAGTCAAGCAGCTGCTGAATTGTGCAGTTCAACAGCACTTGGGAGGATGGGCTGAATATTACATCTTGCCACCAGTGCAGGCAAAACAGTAGCTGTGCAGGATATGGCATTGACCATTGTAGGAGGCGGGCCTGGTTTGTATTGGCTACCCTAGGTAGTTACAACTTATACCAGGTGTAGTTATCCCTTATTAGTGAAATGTAGTAGTGTTCTAGCAGCTTAGGCTGTTAGAGGTAGCTGTAGCAGAGCAGCATAGGCTGAACTATGAGACATGCGAAGCTCCTGCAATACCACTATAGTTACACAGTACTTATACACAATAAAAGACAATACTCAGTGCTACTAAAAATAAAGGTACTTTATTTTAGTGACACAAGGCCAAAAATATCTTAGCGGCAATACTCCTTCGGGAGGTAAGTATTATAGACAATATATACACCAGAGACCAAAATCAGGTAAATAAATAGTCACAGGATAGTGCAAACAATAGAAAATACCATAGAATGCAATTGGAAGAGAGAGGCCTAGGGGCAACACAAACTATATACTAAGAAAGTGGAATGCGAATCACAAATTCCCCCTTAGACAAGTGTAGTGTGTAGAGCGGCACTGGGAGTGTAAGAAAACCACAAAGGTGAGTAAAATACCCCACCCAGAGCCCAGGAAAGTAGGAGTAAAGCCCTGCAAGTTTCCTCAGGACACACTACAAGTCGTGATTAGAGTTATTGCAAGAACCCAGCAAGGCTGCAAACAACAAATGTTTTTTTTTGTATTATTCTTTATTTGGCTTAAAAACTTAAAAGTATAAAACATAACAAACTATTCAATATTTTATTAAAAGTATCTATTACATGATCTATTCCACCACAATAGTCTTAATTCATAATAGTTCATATTTACCATGACCCCCTTACATAAATCAATAAATTATTCTAACCTCAAATACAAATTTCATTTTCCTACTAATTTTACAAAGTGCATTGTGCATACTCACTTAAACCGCTTATTAGTCTGATGAACCCTGGGTTCTTATAATTTTCACGAGGGGCAAATTCTAAATAAAGTGACACTGCATTTTGCTTTCAATCTCATTATAACAAGACAAATGTCCTATGTTGCAATCAATCAATATAATTTTAAAAACAATCAATCTGTAGACTCTTCATTCAGAAAGTGCCATCTCTTGTTCGACTACACTTTCTACATTTTGCGGTACCCTATAAATCCAGTTAAAACACCTCGTAATCCAATTAAAAAATAGCCTAGCGCGGACGTTACCTTAAAAAATCTCATATCTTGTAGTAACTTAGGCGCTTGATCCCGATTTATAATAATATATTCCTTAAAAATTAGTTTTAAAAACTTCTTACGCACTTCTAAAAACCAATAACAATCCAAAAGTATATGTTGAGCGCTACATTTCTGTTGTAAGCCACATGTACAGAGGCCCTAGACATCCGTAAGAATGTCTTTTGCTTTAGGGTCCAGGTAGTGGGGGTTAACCCGATTCTAAACTGTAACACTGCATCTCTTAGTCTTGGGTTGGGTAGAGCCTCTAAATAGGGGAAACTATTGGGAATCCTCCATCCACCTACCATAAACTGGGGGGAAATTTTACGCTCCAGGTACTCCTGATCTACTCCTCTTGCTCTTTCCTTTACCATTATACATAGTCTGCTTTGGAATTTGTTCTCCTCACCACTGATTTCCAGATAAACCTAAGAGGCCGCAAATCTTTTCTAACTGTCCTCTCACTTGTGATACTCAGTGTAACTCACTTGTTATTATTTCTTTTTTACACATTTTTGCGATCTTAGAGATTCCATCATCTCTTAGGCTTAACCAAAATTTCAACGCAGCCCGATTCCCTGGTAGGTCCATGCCATCATTGACATTCTTCTCTTATAGCTTGTATCATGCTTGAGGGAAGCAGCGATAGCATGCGCTTTACACATGTGCTTTCTTCTGTCTCCCAATTTGATTTCCAAGAGAGTGTTAAAACTTTAACCCCATATTGAAATTGAGGACGTACTGTAGTATTAAAGGCACAGACAACAGACTGAGGGATGGTCCCCCATATTTACTGCTAAACTGTTTCAATCCCTATACCGATGGTAAGCTCTATTCTTTAGAGCTTCAATGCAATCTTTCTATCTTAATTCGGAGTCAAACCACATGCTTGAATATTTATATTTTTTTACCTTTTCTACTTTTTCTCCTCCCAAAAAGTAGATTAATGCACTATTCTTTTTCCCTATTGTCAATATTTTCGTTTTATCCATATTATCCACATTACTACCATTTTTTTCCTTTGAAAATAAAAATAAAACACAACCAATTGTCTTTGTAGCCCTAGCTCCATCATATCGATTATCACTAAGTCATCCACATATAGTAAGTAGGAAATATGGACCCCATCCATTTATGGGCATAGGCCTTTAGCTTCCTTTAACAACCCTGGTAAGTCTGACAGAAATATAGGGCCATATGTACGAACACTTTTTCCCATAGACACAGAATGGGTAAAAACCTTTGCTACATCTAGCCCATAGTGAACAATAATGGAGCCAAAACACATCCTTGGAGTAAGCCATTCCTTTTGGGGATCTTCTTCGAAAGTGATCCACTTGTGTCTAAAATTACTTGGGCCCAGTTTTGTGAATGCAGACCCTGAAGGAGAATTAATACACCTGGATCCACCCCAACTGTTTTAACATGTCCCATAGTAATGTTCTCTCTGCCAGATCAAATGCAGCACGAAAGTCAACAAAGCAGCAGAACAAACTTCCTCGCATTTCAATTGATTTTTTTGCTAATGACCAAAGTCTGAAACAGTGGTCAATTGTTGAATGGCCTTCTTTAAAACAGCCTTGCTCTACTGGTATCATTCATTTATCTCTGCCCCTGATTTAATTGGCCCCAGTAATAACTTTGTGAAAACCTTTTCACCTGTGTCTAATAAACTTATTAGGCAATAGTTTTTTTGGTTGTGTTGGGTCATCCTTTCTATAAACCGGTCTTATAATGCCACTCTTCCAATTCTCAGGGAAACAGCCGTAATCAAACATTTTATGAAACGTACATGAAAGAATTTAGCCCATCGATCAATATTTGTTTTTATTATTATTGCTGGAAGATTGTCTGGGCCCGCTGCTTTAGTTAGTTTAAGTGCTACAATTATTTATTTGATCTTTTGTAGGGCAAAAGCTGATCTCACGTTCCTACCTATCTTCCTATTGACTCCATATTCTTCCTCTGCATCAGTTCATTTACATACATTACACAGGGGTTTATTCCAGTCATCTTCTCCAACCAAACACCACATAGTTCCTGTAATTTTCCCCTCCCTTATCAACTGCCAAAAACCTCTGATATTCTGTGTTCTTATCACCGCTGTCATTGTCTCCCAAGTCCTACTTATATATACCCATTCCCTCTGTCTTATATTTGTTTTATAAATTCACTTTGCTTGGCAAAGCTTCTCTTCTATATCAATATATAGATTGCTAGTGGCTAGTGCCAGAGTGCACACACACTAAGTAACTTAAGTGCAGTGTAAAATGGCTGTGAAATTACGTGGACGTTATTTCACTCAGGCTGCAGTGGCAGTCCTGTGTAAGACTTGTCTGAGCTCCCTATGGGTGGCAAAATAAATGCTGCAGCCCATAGGGATGTCCTGGAACCCCAATACTCTGGGTACCTAGGTACCATATACAAGGGAATTATAAGGGTGTTCCAGTGTGCCAATGAGAACTGGTAAAATTAGTCACTAGCCTGCAGTGACAATTTTAGAAAGCAGAGAGAGCATAAACACTGAGGTTCTGGTTAGCAGAGCCTCAGTGATACAGTTAGGCACCACACAGGAAACACATACAGGGCATACTTTATGAGCACTGGGGTCCTGCCTGGCAGGATCCCAGTGACACATGGGCAAAAACAAACATACATACAGTGAAAATGGGGGTAACATGCCAGGCAAGATGGTATTTTCCTACAGTAAACATCCTACTGCCTATCCTGTGATTAAATATTTTACTGTCTATATTAATTGAAGCCGATAGACGATTGTTAGAAAGCTGTTTTCAACCCAACTGAAAGGAGAAGGAGCAGTACTAGGTGGATCGTTGTGGCTGTCAAATGGTGGATTCCTGGACCTGAAGACCTGTAAAGAGAGAAGACCAAGGCCCTCATTACAACCCTGGAAGTTGGTGAAAAATCGGCGGTAATACCGCCAACAGGCTGGCGGTAAAAAAAATGGGATCACGACCACGGCGGAAACCGCCAACACAGAAAGCCACTTTCACACACGACCGCCACGGCGGTAGCAACAAACACCGCGGCAATAACCGCCAACAGACAGGCGGAAGACAATGTACCTCCCACTCTTTTACAAGGCACCAATCCGCCAACTTTTCTGGGGCGGTACCAACGACATCAAAAGCACGGCAGAAATAGTACGCTGAAGGGGAACCACTCACCTTTCGACACTCAACAAAGAACCAGGACGCCATGGAGCCCGAACTACAGGTCCTGCAGATGCTGGTGTATCTGCTAATACACCAGGAATATCAAAGAAGGCGGCGGCGACGACAATGGTGAGTACTGCACCTAGCACACAGGGGAGGGGGGAGGAAAAAGAGAGTGACACACACACGCAACACGCAACACCCCACCCCCACCCTCACTCACAACAGCGTACACACAAAAACACGCAGAAACAATACATTTACACCCTGTAACTCCCTTGAAGAACGCAAGGACAAAATGAATTGAGTGAAATAAGTGATATTTTGAAAATGCAGATAAAATTAATGATTGTAAACAACAGTATATACAAATAGTTACAATATGTACAGAATGCCATACACTGTCCTTTGCAAATGTCCGTGGCCCAGTGGGCCAAAAAAACATGGGCAAAGCCCACACTTGACTCCTGCCTCAAAACTGAGAGAACACGGCAGGGGCATCAGGTCGAAAACACACAGCCACCTCATGGGGAAGTGGAGGAGGGGCACCTCAGCCGGAAGACGGTACTACGCCACTGCTCCTGGACGGGGCAACATGCCCACAGCGATGTCCTGGGGAGTAAAAAGCCACAGTCTCTCAAATGGGTGGTTTAACCACTGCTTGGTCCTGGGGAGTGTAAAGCCACAGTCTCTCAAGTCTCTCAAGTGGCTGGGTTGCCCACTGCTTGGTCCTGGGGAGTGCAAAGCCACAGTCTCTCAAGTCTCTCAAGTGGGTGCTCTGCCCACTGCTTGGTCCTGGGGAGTGCAAAGCCACAGTCTCTCAAGTGGGTGACATGTTCCACTGGTTCCTAGAGGGAGCCTTGTGCCCAGTCTGCTTCATCCTGCAAAGGATAGTGATAGTGGATGCATATCTCCACTGGTTCTGGAGGGGGCCTTGTGCCCAGTCTGCTTCATCCTGCCAAGGATAGGCTGAGTGGATGCATTTCTCCACTGGTTCTGGGTGAGGCCTTGTGCCCAGTCTGCTTCATCCTGCCAAGGATAGGGTGAGTGGATGCATTTCTCCACTGGTTCTGGAGGGGGCCTTGTGCCCAATCTGCTTCATCCTGCTAAGGATAGGGGGGTTGATGCATATCTCCACTGGTTCTGGAGGGGGCCTGGTGCCCAGAGATGCTGCACCTGGGGTGTGGAAGTTCCCATTCCCTCACCTGGGTATCTGAGGCACGAGATTTGCAGGGAACAGGTAGCATGATACTCCATGTAGGCAGAGCCAGACTCCATCCTGCGGCAATTTAGGCTGCAAACTGCTGGTAGTGGCGGTGCTGGTGGTGGTGATTCAAGTGGTGGGTGGAGGGTCCAGGCCTTCTCTTGCAGCCTCGGACCGCTGCCCACTGGGGATGCTGCTGTTGACAGATGAAGTGGTGGCGGTGCCTGCGGCGGTGTCTGCGGTGGAGATGCTGGCGGTGCTGGCCATGGTGCAGGTGCTGGTAGTAGTGGAGGGAGACACCAGGCTGTCTCCTGCAGCCTCGGACGGCTGCCCACTGGGGATGATGCTGCTGACTGTTGTGGCAGCAGCGGTGCAGGTGGTGGTGTAGATGGCGGTGCAGGCGGTGGTGCCTGCGGCGGTGCTTTCCGCGGTACAGGTTACTGGGCTGTCAGAACTAATGGTGGGCACCAGTCCCTCACCTGGAGGCTCCGAGGCCTGAAGTGCCTTGCCTTGCCCTTCCCCACCTTGGCAGATGCTGCTGGGTTCTTGGCACTGGCAGATGCAGTTTTGGAGGAGGCCTTGCGGGGTGGGTCGTGCTTCTTGGTCGTGCTGCATGCTGGCCCCTTCTTCACCTTGGCAGGAGCCGGACTCAGTTGGTCCTTTGCATTGGTCGGTGGCACACTGCCAGCCCTGACAGGTGCCTCCTTTTATCCGCTGGGATTTGCAGGTACCACAGCTGATGCCGAGTTGGTGGCTGAGGTGCTGGCCTGGGATCTTGACACCCTGGCCCTAGGGGAAGGACGGGGTGGAAGCGTAGGGAAGAGGTCAATGTTAGCAGGAAAATCTTTTTAGACACACTGGGATGGGAAGATGGAGAGGGTTTGGAGTGGAGGAAGAGGGAGTGGTTGTAGGAGGTGTTAATCTGCTGAGTTTGGTTGAAGGTGCATGGGCTGGATGCTGTTGTGAGGTGGATGGCTGTTGGGTGGGTTTGTGCTTGCGTTTGTGTACTTTGGGAGGAGGGCTCACAGACACACTGGCAGAGGACACAGGGGACGTGTGCATGGTTGTGGGGGTGGTGACTGCCCGTGAGGGTTGTGTAGTGATGGGCGTGCTGGTGATGGACGTAGTGGATGAGGATGTAGTGCATGCAGGTGTGAGTGTAGACGCTACTGGGAGGGAGGTGGACGAAGAGGAGGAGGGGGACACAGTGGAGCCAGTGGATGTTGGTATGTTTGCATGGGTATGGTGCTTGTGTGAGTGTCTGTGAGATGATGTGTGGTGCTTATGTTTTCCTGAGCCACTTTTGTGTGCTGATTTGTGTGCATGCTGGTCTGAAGGTGTGCTTGGGATAGGGTGAGGTAGAGGGGATTGGGTCTGGGTAGTGGAATTCGGAGGGGGGAGGTTGGACACAGGGACTATGGCTGCCGTAAGTGCTGAGGCCAGAGCCTGAAATGCTCTCTGTTGGGCCGCCATCCCAGAATGAATGCCCTCCAGGTATGCATTTGTTTGTTGGAAAAGCCTCTCAACACCCTGGATGGCATTCAGATTGGTTGACTGCCCAACAGTGAGGGATCTTAGGAGGTCAATATCCTCCTCACTTAGGGCAGCAGGACTGACTGGGGCAGGGGCTGAGGTGCCTAGGGTGAAAGAGATGCCCACCCTCCTGGGTGAGCGGGCACGGGAAACACAATGAGGGGCTACTGGGAGGGCGATGCTGGTAGGGGGGGTGGTGGCTGTACCTGTTGCTGGGGTGGGCACAGAGGTGTCTGCCACCGCCAGGGAGCTTCCATCAGGAGGAGGATTCGCAGTCACTAGTCTCCACTCCTGTCGTCATCGTGGAGCTCCCCTCGCCCTCCGTCCCACTGGTGCCTTCACCCCCAGTGGATTCGGCCTCCAGGTCCATGTGGGATGCAGCTCCCTCCGTCGCCGGTGCCTCTGCTCCTCCACCAGATGATGCTAATGCACACAAGGACAGGGTGACAAAACAAAAAGGGGGTGGAGAGACAGAGGATACACTTGGTCAATGGCAGCAACACCACTACTATTGGCGTACATAAAACACAGGGAGCAGCCCTATGCACGAGGCCATGCCCAACCAGTCACTAAGATAGTCACCAGCCCATGGGGTACAATGCCTAACGCCAGCATCTGCACACATGACACCCACAGGACCCTGTTCAGTAGTAGTTGGCCACTTGTACCATTGGAGTAGGAGTGCTTCTGAGCCTGCACGAGACCTACCCTGCCATGATCCCCCTGGCCTAGGGGCACCCACCGCCCCCGTCCCCCACCCTGCTAGCTCCTAAAGCACGCATAGTCAGCTTTCAGAATCTGTACTCACCCACTTGTGGCTGCTGTGATGCCCTCAATCGCCCATCCAACTCCGGATAGGCCACCGCCAGGATGTGGAACATCAGGGGGGTCATGGTGCGACGGGCACCCCTTCCATGTTGGGAGGCCAGCCCCAGCTGGGCCTCCGCCGTTTTCCTGGCCCACCGGCGCAGGTCCTCCCATCTCTTGCGGCAGTGGGTGCTCCACCTGTGATAGACCCCCAGGGTCCGCACCTCCTTGGCGATGGCACGCCAAATACCCTTTTTCTGGTGGCGCTGACCTAGAGGGAAAAGCCAGCGGAAAAGGAAATTTCTCACCTGTCTGGACCGTCATACTCATTGCCCACCAGTTCCCACCAATACCCTGACGCACATACACTGACCACCTCTCATGCAGCACTCAGACCAGGATGCCTTAGCACCCCCCAACATGTGGCTCACATCCACACCACTGCAAACATGCATTGCCCACACATCATGCTCACAGTGTACTCACCTGTTTGTCTAGAGGACCGTAGAGTAACGTGTACAAGGGTAGGACCCCATCCACCAGTTTCTCCAACTCCTCCGCAGTGAAGGCAGGGCCCTTTCCCCAGACACTCTAGCCATTGTCGCTTCCAGACTCAGGTCACAGCAGCACATGCAGTGTGGGTCCTCTCCTGTTGTTGGTCAGGTAGCAAGTGAGTGAATAGCTAGAAAATGGCAGTGATATCCGCGGCGGTGCGCACCGTCACCGTCGGCGTACATCGTCATTGGCTCCTGGGACCCATAGGGCCCAATGATAACCAATGCGAAGTTGCGCGGCGGTCATCGACCGCCTTCCGCGACGCAGCACCACGCCACTTACCTCATTTCCCCTTGTCCCCCCTCACAGGTTCGGCAGCCGCCATTTCAGGGGGGCACATGGCATGGCACCTAACTTCGTCACACCAGACAGTGGCACATCAACTGACTCTTGACTTCACACACTGCTTTTGTGACGTAAATTCAACAACAGTTTGCCATCTATGTGGAAATATGACCTTCTGCTCACCGTTCTCCTCCATAGGCTACAACCGCTGAGGCAGATGATGAGATGGCGGCATCCTCTAGTATACAGACCCCTAGTGGACCTGTCGACAATGGAGGACAGACACAGTACCATCACATACAGACTTGATTGTGCCACAATCCAAGAACTGTGTGCCCAATTGGAGCCAGATCTGATGTCAGCTATCCGCCAGCCCACAGGAATACCCCCTCTAGTGCAGGCTCTGTCAGTGCTCCATTTCCTGGCAAGTGGTTCCTTTCAAACTACAGTGGCCATGGCATCAGGAGTGTCTCAGCCAATGTTCTCCAACGTGTTGACCAGTGTTGTCTGCCCTGCTGAAGTACATGTGCAGCTACATCATTTTCCCCCAGGTGGATGATTTGGCCACAGTGAAAGCTGACTTCTATGCCCTGTGACATATCCCCAACATCATTGGTGCCATTGATGGTACACACGTGGCATTTCCCCCCCCCCCCCCCCCCCCGAAGAAATGAACAGGTTTACCGGAAGAGAAAACGCTATCAATCGATGAATATGCAAATGGTGTGTTTGGCGGACCAGTACATCTCCCATGTGAATGCCAGATATCCTGGCTCTGTGTATGACGCCTATATCTTGAGGAATAGCAGCATCCCTTATGTGATGGGGCAACTCCAGAGGCACCAGATGTGGCTAATAGGTGAGCCCAAGGTCCCCACAAAGTAAAAGTTGGGGTCTGAGTATGGGGTCGTCCCTAAGGGTTAGTGTGTGTCTAAAAGTTGTCCCTCGATATTTGCAGGTGACTCTGGGTACCCCAACCTCTCATGGCTACTGACCCCAGTGAGGAATCCCAGGACAAGGGCAGAGGAACGTTACAATGAGGCACATGGGTGTACAAGGAGGATTATTGAGAGAACCTTTGGCTTCCTCAAGGCCAGGTTCCGGTGCCTCCATCTGACAGGTGGATCCCTGTACTACTCACCCAAGAAGGTCTGCCAGATAATCGTGGCATGCTGTATATTGCACAAACTGGCAATGAGACACCAGGTGCCTTTTCTGCAGGAGGATGAGCCTGGAGAAGGTCTTGTGGCAGCGGTGAAGCCTGTGGGCAGTGAGGAAGAGGAGGTAGATATAGAAGATGTGGACAACAGAACAAACATTTTACAGCAGTACCAGTGACACACAGGTAAGAGACTGTAACTCAACTTTACATTACAGTAATCTTTTGGACATTGTACATGGCAGGCTCTTAACCTCTGTCTATGGACACTGACTGTTCCCTTTGGATTCTCTATTTTCAGATCTGTGTACCCCATTCTGGCTCCTGCTATATGTACTGCTGCACACCAAAGGTCATCCTGTAGTATATTTCAATGAACATAGACGCTGCAATGCTTTGATAATGTTGTAATAATACATTCTTCTAATCATTATACTAACTCCAGTAAGGTTTATGTTTCAAGGGTGTTTATTTTTATGCAAATAAATATGGGGGCAAGTTCAAGGGGCTGGGGTGATGGTGGAGGAATGTCCAGTTAGAGTCCAGTCTATTGGTATCACAGGTGCATTGTCCAAGGGGGCATTGGAAGTGGAGCAATGGAAGTTCAAGGTGGACAGGGTGACATAGTGGGACAGAAGGGTGACAATCAGGGAAGTCTTATTTCCTGGCAGGGGTCTTGGCAGGGTTCTCTGTCTTCTGCCTGGATCGCAGGGACCGTTTGCAGGGTGGTTCTCCTTCTGCAGGGGGTGGGGTGCTGGTGGCCTGTTGGTCCTGTGGCGGGGCCTCCTGTCCACTAGTGCCGGCAGAGGTGGAAGGCTGTTCCTTGGTTTGGCTAGTGTCACGGGCCCTTTGTTGTGCCACTGCATCCCTCATGGTCTGGCCCATGTCAGCCAGCACCCCTACAATGGTGACCAGGATGGTGTATATTTTAGTTAGGTCCTCCCTGATCCCCAGGTACTGTCCATCCTGCAGCCGCAGGGTCTCCTGTAACTTGGCCAGTGTCTGGCCCATGGTCTCCTGGGAATGGTGGTATGCTCCCATGATGTTTGAGGGTGCCTCGTGGAGGGTCGGTTCCCTGGGCTTGTCCTCCCCCTGTCACACAGCAGTCCTCCCAGCTTCTTTGTTGTCCTGTGCCTCTTTCCCCTCAACCGTGTGCCCACTGCTGACCACTGCCGTCCTGGGTTTGTGGGGTTGCCAGGGGTCCCTGTAATGGTGGACACATTGCTGATTGATGTGTCCTGGAATCAGAGGTATGGGCCCACTGGGTGGGTGCTGTGGTGGTGTTTCCTGAGGGGGGAGGCTCTGTGGTGGTTTGGGACTGTGGCAGGGGAACCTACTGTCCAGAGGTCCCAGATGGGCCAGGTTGGTCATCGTGATCCAGGCGTGCAGAGCTGCTGTCATCACTATGGGCCTCTTCCGGGGGGGGCTGGATGCAGCTGGCACCTCCTCTCTGGTGACGTTGGGTAGGGGTCCTGTTGGGATGCAAATGCATTGTTAATGTATGTGCGTGTGCCATCTTGTGCATGGGTGTGTTTCCCTGTATGATTGTGCTTTCCCTGTCGGCTTGGCCTTGTGTGAGTGGTGATTTTGTGGGCTGGGTGAGTCTCTCTATTGGGCATGCTGGGGTGATGGGTGCCCATGCAGGTCGGTGATGGGGGTCCATGCATTGTTGTTGCATGAAGGGCTTGGTATTGGGATGGGTGGGTTGTGATAGTGGGATATATGTGAGTCGGTGGAGTGATGGCAGTGAGGTTAAGGGAGGGGGTATGTGATGGCATGCATGTAGGGTGGGGGATATAGTAATAGAGATTTGCCTTACCAGAGTCCAGTCCTCCTGCTACTCCTGCGAGGCCCTCAGAATGCATGATCGCCAAGACTTGCTCCTCCCATGTTGTCAGTTGTGGGGGAGGAGGTGGAGGTCCACCGCCAGTCCTCTGTACAGCAATCTGGTGTCTTGAAACCACGGAACGCACCTTCCCCCGTAGGTCCTTCCACCTCTTCCTGATGACATCCCTTATTCTTGGGTGCTGCCCTACGGCGTTGACCCTGTCCACGATTCTCTGCCATAGCTCCATCTTCCTTGCAATGGACGTCTGCTGCACCTGTGATCCGAATAGCTGTGGCTCTACCAGGATGATTTCCTCCACCATGACCCTTAGCTCCTCCTCAGAAAACCTTGGGTGTCTTTGGAGTGCCATGGATGTGGTGTGAGTGATATGTGTGAGGTGATGTGTGGGGTGATGTGTTGGGGTATATACTGTGATGTGCGTGGATGGTGTATGGATGATGGTGTTCTGTGCCTCTGATTGAGTGGGTGCTCTTTGCTTGTCTCTCTGTGCTTGATCTCTTTTTTTTTGTTGTAAGGGGTTGTGGGTAATGTGGCTGTGTGTTTTATAATGGTATGAGTGTGTGGGTGTGGTGTGTGTATGTGTGTCAGGTGTGTGTAGTTCGAATTGTCCAATGTGGTGTGGTTTTGTAAGTGTGTGTGCATTTTGAGCGTGGCGGTGTGTACCGCCAATGGTTTACCGCGGTTGAAAGACCGCCCCGTTGATTCGTGGGTCGTGATACTGTGGGCGTATTCCTGTTGGCATAACTGTGTGGGTTTTGCTATCAGCAGTTTATCACTGACCTTTGGACTGGAGGACTTGTTTGGGTGTCTGTATTGTGGTGGAATTCTCTGTGTGGGTCATAATAGCGTGGTGGATTACCGCCGCGGTCACGGAATGTTGGCGGCCATCGGCACGGTGGTAGGCAGCATTTACCACCAGGGTTGTAATGAGGGCCCAAGTCCAGCAGTCGCAGAAGATTCCAGGAAGGACAGGAGACCCTGCCAACCTAGAAGATGGTGCAAAAGAGGATTCTCCGGTTGGAAGAAGTCTGCAGAAGAGCACCACAAAAGATGGCTGCGGGTTCCTGCGTGATGCAAAGGATGTCCCACATCAAGATGTTGGATGCAGGTGAGTTGCAGCGCTGGATTTGTCCAACAAGCCTTGGTTCAAGCAATGTTGCGGATTGCGTCAAAATTGCGCTGCCTGGACCCAGGAGGGACCTGGGGGCTGCAACTCGGACTGAGGAGGCAGAGAGGGCTCCCAAAACTGGAGGGAACCCACAGATGACCAGGCAGCATCCCCGGAGGTCCCAGGACACAGGGACAAAAGGGGGTCCCTCGCCACCGGAGAACAACTCAGCGAGTTGAGCGTTGCAGGGTAGAGTGCTGGGGACCTGGGCCAGGCTGTGCGTAAAGGATTCTTGCAAATAGTGTGCCACCTCAGGATGTGAAGATGACGCGGTCTGTAGGAAAGTACCATCTTTCTTGCCATGTTACCCACTTTTGCCTGTATGTCAGTATGTTTTTGCCTTTCTCACTGGGATCCTGCTGGGCAGGGCCCCAGTGCTCATAGTTCATGGCCTAATGTGTGTGGTGTGTATAGTGTTTGACTGTGTCACTGAGGCTCTGCTGTTCAGAACCTCAGTGATTATGCTTTCTCTACTTCTAAATTTGTCACTATAGGCTAGTGACATCACTTACCAATTTCAGTTGGCACACTGGACCCCCTTATAAGTCCCTACTATATTGTAACTAGGTACCCAGGGCATTGAGGTTTCAGGAGATCCTTATGGGCTGCAGCATTTCTTTTGCCACCCATAAGGAGCTCAGACAACCCTTGCACCGGCCTGCCATTGCAACATCCGTACAAAAATGCACACGTTGTTTCACAGCCATTTTCACTGCACGGAAGTAACTTATAAGTCACCTATATGTCTAGCCTTCATTTAGTGAAAGCTAGGTGCAAAGTTACTAAGTGTGAAGGCACCCTTGCAATAGCAAAGGTGCCCCCACATAGTTTAAGGCCAATTCCCGGGACTTTGTGAGTGCAGGGATGCCATTACATGTGTGCACTACATATAGGTCAATATCTATATGTAGCTTCACAATGCTAACTCAGAATATGGCCATGTAGGGTGTCTAAGATCATGGAATTGTCCCCCCATTCCAAATATAGTATTGGGGAGCCAATTCCATACATCCTGGGGGCTCCACCATGGACCCCCAGTACTGCCATTCCAGCTCTCTGAGGCTTGCAATGCAGCTACAGCTGCTGCCACTTCACAGACATGGTTCTACCCTCCTGGGGTCTGAGCAGCTTAGTCCCAGAAAGGCAGAACAAAGCATTTCCTTTGGGAGGAGGGTGTTACACCCTCTCCCTTTGGAAATAGGCGTTAAATGCTGGGGCGGGGTAGCCTCCCCCAGCCTCTGGAAATGCTTTGAAGGGCACAGATGGTGCCCTCCTTGCATAAGCCAGTCTACATCAGTTCAGGGGCCCCTTATTCCCTGCTCTGGCATGAAACTGGACAAAGGAAAGGCAAGTACCACTCCCCTGTCCATCACTACCCTAGGGGTAGTGCCCAGAGCTCCTCCAGTGTGTCCCAGACTTCAGCCATCTTGCTTTGCAAGGTGTGGGGGCACTCTGGAGGATGCTGAGTGGCCAATGCCAGTGATGTCAGTGACGTCAGAGACCCCTCCTGATAGGTCCATACCTGATAAAGTAACCAATCCCCCTCTAAGGGCTATTTAGGGTCTCTGCTGTGGGTTCTCTTCAGATTCTACTTGCAAGTTTTCAGCAGGAATCCTTTGTAACTACTACTTCATCCTCTGACCTCGGATCAACCGCAACCTTCTCCAGGAACCGCTGCAACAGCAACAAAGTATCCGCAAGGGATACTTTTCTTCTGCAACTTTAGATCCAGCCAGCAACTGCAACAGTTTCTATGGTGTGCACGTTCTGTGGACTCCCTGTCTTTACCCTGCACCAGAAGGACCAAAGAAATCTCCTCTGGGGTGATGGAGTCACTCCCCTGCTCACGCAGGCACCTTCTAAGTTGACAATCGGTTCTCTTGGACTCCTCTCCTGGTGACCAGCGTGCTCCTTGGAACACATAAGGTGTACCCCATGGACACAGACTCTCCTGTGGTCCTCCAGTCCCAATTTGTAAGAGGTAAGACCTTGCCTTCCCCCAGATTGACAGTACCCCTTTGCACCACGTCTTTTTCACCTCCAGCGGACTCTGTGCACTATTTGCAAAATTCCTTCGTGCACAACTGGGCCCAGGTCCCCAGCACTCTATTCTGTGATGCTCAACTTGCTTAGTTGATCTCCGGCGGCGTGGCACCTTCCTTTGTAGTGCTGCACCAACTGCATTTTGCACCTCCTTCATCCCTGTGTCTTGGGACACCTGTGGGTGCTGTCTGGTGCTCTGAGGGCTCTCTGAAGTGCTGAGAGCCCCCTCTTCCTCGTCACACAGAGTTGAGCCCCCCAGGTTCCTCCTGGTCCAGACAGTGCCTAGTTGACGCAAAACGCGAGTTTGACCGAATCAAGGCTTGTTGGAGGAATCCAGCGCCAAAACTCGCCTGCATCCAACTTCTCGACGTGGAACATGCTTTGTATCATGCAGGAACCCGGTGGCATCTTCCAAGGGTGCATTTCTGCAGTCTTCATTCAACCAGGGACTCTTCTTTTGCACCCTCTTCTGGGTTGGCAGGGCCCCCTGTCCTTCCCGGAACTTCTTTTGACATGTTCTCCTTCTTTTGCAGGTCATCAGGTCCAGGAATCCACTGTTTGTTGTTTGCAGACTTGGTTGGTTCTTGCAATAATTCTAATCACGAGGTATAGTGTGTCCTAAGGAAACTTAGAGTACATTACTCCTGCTTTTCTGGGCTCTGGGGTGGGGTAATTTACTTACCTTTACTGTATTCTTACTCTCCCAGCGATTCTGCACACATTACACTTGTCTAGTGGGGAATTTGTGATTCGCATTCCACTTTCTTAGTTTACGGTTTGTGTTGCCCCATACCTATATTCTCCCTTTGCATTCTATAGCATTTCCTTTTGTTTGCACTATCCTATGTCTAATTACTTGCCTTATTTTGGTGTCTTAATACATATATTGTGTATAATAGACAAAATGAATACACTGTTCCTAGCAGAAAAGAAGGGAAACCCTATGGTTTAGGAGCAAGAGCCCTCACACATCCATTCAGATGTCATGCTTCATCATTGGGGTGCTCCTCGTCAGACCAGCGCTGCAATGTCTGACGCGCTCCCCGTTAGGGGGCTCTTTGCCAGAGATCTTTTAAAGTAACTGCCGTGGTGAACTGAGACCTACAGGCAGGTTGTGATTCAAGAGCAGGAGAGAGTTAAAATTGGTTCTATACCCCGACGGGAAATTCTCATCTAATGGGCAGAAAGGGGATAAGACCAAGATTAAAAACAGATTGAAAGTGATAAAATGGGGTAATGCTCAAACACTTTCTAGGAATGATGGGGGCAAGAAATTATCTCAAAGGCACCTGAATAACGGTCAACATGTTTCGCGTCTTACGGTCTATCAGATCCATGACGCTTCTTCAGGACCATACATCAAAAAGACACTTCTCCTGTATCACAAAAATTGAGGCATTATAGTGTACTTTATCAAAAATCTAATAAACGAGGCCAAACATAGCAGTCACTTACAAGCACTCTTAGCACTTTATAGAGCCCTCAGGATGCCAGCCAGCACCCCTAGGAGTCACAGGATCTGGGTTCAAAAAGGTGCAAAATGCAGTTGATGCAGCGCAACAAAAGAAGGTCCCACGCCGCCGGAGAACAACTCAGCGAGTTGAGCGTCACAGCATGGAGTGCTGGGGATCTGGACCAGGCTACGCATGAAGGAATTTTGCAAAGAATGCACATAGGCCTCAGGAGGTGAAGAAGACACAATACAAAGGGGTACTGTCGCTCTCAGAGAAGGCAAGGTCTTACCCCGTCCAAATTGCGTCAGCAGGACCTCAGTACAGTCTATGTGGATGATGTCCACCCTCTGTGTCCTTAGGAGCAGGCTCGTTGTTGTGAGAGGAGTTCCAGGGTTCCGGTCGTTGTCTTGGAAGGTGCCTGCTTGGAGCAGGGGAGTGACTCTGTCACTACATGGGAGATTTCTTTGGTTCTTCTGTTGCAGGATGAAGACAGGGAGTCCCCAGAGCGTGGACACCGTGGAAACTGTTGCAGTTGCTGACTTGGAGCTGAGGTTGCTGAAGAGAATTGTCTCTTGTAGACACTTTGTTGCAGTTCCAGCGTTTCTTGGAGCAGGCTGCGGTTGATCCAAGGTCAAAAGAGTCTGAAGTTGTTGCAAAGGATTGGCCACTCAGAGCCCTCCAGAGTGCCCCCACACCTTGCAAAGCAAGATGGCTGAAGTCTGCAACACCCATGAGCTCTGGGCACCACCCCTCGGCTGGTGATGGACAGGGGAGTGGTCACTCGCCTTTCCTTTGTCCAATTTCCCACCAGGGCAGGGGAGAAGGGGTACCTGAACCAGTGCAGACTTGTTTATGCAAGGAGAGCACCATTTGTGCCCTTCAAAGCATTTCCAGAGGCTGGGGGAGGCTAACCCTCCCAAGCCTGTAACACCTGTTTTCAAAGGGAGAGGGTATTACAGGGCTGCCCAGACCCCAGGTGGGCAGAACCCTGTCTGTGAGGTGGCAGCAGGTGTAGCAGCAGTGTAAGACTCAGAGAGCTGGTTTGACAGTACTGGGGGTCCATGGTGGAGCCCCCAGGATGCATGGAATTGGCTCCCCAATTCCAGATTTGGAATGGGGGTCAATTCCATGATCTTAGACATGTTACATGGCCATGTTCGGAGTTACCGTTGTGAAGCTACATATATGTATTGACCGATATGTAGTGCACGTGTGTAGTGGCATCCCCGCACTCACAAAGTCCGGGGAAATGGCCCTGAACTATGTGGGAGCACCTTTGCTAGTGCAAGGGTGCCCTCACACTTAGTAACTTTGCACCTAACCTTCAACAAGTGAAGGTAAGACATATAGGTGACTGATAAGTTACTTAAGTGCAGTGAAAATGGCGGTGAAATAGTGTGTGCACTATTTCAGGCAGGCTGCAGTAGCAGTCCTGTGTAAGGGTTTGTCTGAGCTCCCTATGGGTGGCAAAAGAAATGCTGCAACCCATATGGATCTCCTGGAACCCCAATGCCCTGGGTACATAGGTACCATATACTAGGGACTTATAAGGGGGGTCCAGTGTGCCAATTGAAATTGGTAGATGTAGTCACTGGCCTACAGTGACAAATTTAAAAGCAGATGGAACATAAGCACTGATGTTCTGAGCCTCAGTGACACAGTTAGGCACTACACAGGCATAGACATTAGGCCACAAACTATGAGCACTGGGGTCCTGGCTAGCAGGATCCCAGTGGGACAGGCAAAACACACTGACATATAGGTCTTATCTATCAGCACTGGGTCCTGGCTAGCAGGATCCCAGTGACACAATAAAAACACAGTGACACACACTCACAAACAGGCCAAAAGTGGGGGTAACCATGCTAGAAAGAGGCTACTTTCCTACAGTGTGTGAATGTCTGTGTTGGTGTGTAAGTTTCTGAGTAGGGCTGTGATTAGGTCTAAGAATTTGTGTGTGGGTCTGTGAGTGGATGTGTGAGAGTCTGTGTCGGTATGTAAGTTTCTAAGTGGGTCTGTGAGTGGATTTGAGAGTGACTAGGTGGGTATGTTAGTGTGTGCTTGAGTGTCTGTGTGGGTGTGTGATTGGGTATGTAAGTTTCTGAGTAGCTCTGTGAGTGGGTGTGAGATTGTCTGTGTAGGTCTGTGAGTGGGTGTCTGAGTGTCTGTGTGGGTGTGTACGTTTCTGAGTTGGTCTGAGAGTGGCTGTGTAGGTCTTGAGTGGGTGACTGAGGGTGTGGGTCAATGAATAGGTCTGAGAGCATTGGTGTGGGTCTGTGAGTCAGTGTCTAAATGTCTCTGAGGGTCTGTGAGTGGGTCTGTAAGGGTGTGCATCAATGTATGTGTGGCTTTGTCAGTAGTGTGTGAGTGTCTGTGTGGGTCTGTGAGTGGGTGCCTGAGTGTTTGTGTAGGTTTGTGAGTGGCTGTTTGGGTCTTTGAGTGAATATATGAGTGTCTCTTTGGGTCTGTGAGTTGGTTTGAGAGTATCTTTCCGGATCTGTGGGTAGGTGTGTGAGTGTCTGTTTGGGTGTGTGAATGATTCTGAGAGTTTCTGTGTGGTTCTATGTGTGGATGTCTGAGTGTCTCTGTCGGTCTGTGAGTGGGTCTGAGAGTGACTGTCTAGGTCTGTGCGAGGGTGTGCCAGTTTCTGTGTGGGTATGTGAGAGGGTGTGTGAGTTTCTGAGTTGGTCTGTGATTGGGTCTGAGAATTTCAATGCAGGTTTGTGAGTGGGTGTCTGAGTGTCTCTTTGGGTCAGTAAAGGGGTCTGAGAGTCTGATTAGGTCTGTGAGTGGGTGTGTCAGTGTCTCTGTGGGTCTGTGAGTGGGTATGTGAGTTTCTGAGGGGATCTGTGACTGGGTCTGGAAATTTGTATGTGGGTCTGTGAGTGGGTCCCTGAGTTTCTCTGTGGATCTGTGAGTTGGTATGAATGTGTCTGTGTGGGTCTGTGATTGGGGGTGTGTGTCTGTGTGACTGAATGTGTATGTTTCTGAGTGGGCCTGAAAGTGTCTGTGTAGGTCTGTGAGTGGGTGTGTCAGTGTCTGTGTGGAACTTTGAGTAGGTGTGTGAGTTTCTAAGTGGGTCTGTAAGTGTTCTGATAGTGTCTGTGTGGGTCTGTAAGTGGGTTTCTGAGTGTCTCTGTGGGTCGGTGAGTGGATCTTAGACTCTCTGTCTGGGTCTGTGAAAGGGTGTGTGACTGTCTATGTGAGTCTGTGAGTGAATGTGTTGGTGTTTGAGTGGGTAGATGAGGTGTGTGTGAGTGCCTATGTAGTTCTGTGAATGTTTGTGTTAGTGTCTGTGAGTTGGTGTCTGATTTTCTGCTTGCATCGGTGAGTGGGTCTGAGAGCATCCGTGTGAGTCTGAGTTGGTGTCTGAGTGTCTCTGTGGGCCTGTGAGTGGGTCTGGGCATGTTTGTCTATGAAAGTGAGTGGATATGTGATTATCTCTCTGGGTCTGTGTGTGGGTCTGTCTGTGTGAGTCTGTGAGTGGGTGTGTGAGAGTCTGGGTGTGTGAGTGGTTGTGTAAATTTCTAAGTGGTCTGGGATTGGGTCTGAGATTATCTGTGTAGGTCTGTGAGTATCTGTCTGTTTGTGTGGGTCTGTGAGTGGGCATGGGAGTGCCTGTCTAAGTCTGTGAGTAAGTGTGTGAGCACCTTTGTGGGTCTTAAAGTGGGTATGCAAGAGTGGGTCTGTGATTGGGTCTAAGAGTGTCTGTGTAGGTCTGTGAGTGGGTGACTGAGTATCTCTGTGTCTTTATGGGTGAGTCTGAGAGTGTCTGTCGAGGTCTTTGAGTTGGTGTTTCAGTGTCTGTTTGGGTCTGTGAGTGGGTGTGTGTGGATGTCTGAGTGGGTCTGTGAGGGTGATGTGAGGGTCTGTGTGGGTCTGTGAGTTGGTGTCTGAGTGTCTCTGAGTGGGTCTCAAAGTGTCTGTCTGTGTCTGCCACTGGATGTGTGATTGTTTGTGTGGGTCAGTGAGCGGGTCTGAGGGTGTCTGAGTGGGTTTGTAAGGGTGTGCATCAATATCTATGTGGTTTTGTGAGTGGGTGTGTGAGTGGCTTTGGAGGTCTATGAGTGGGTGCCTCATTGTTTTTATTAGTCTGTGAGTGGGTATGAGAGTGTATGTGTGGGTCTGTGAGTCGGTGTCTGAGTGTCTCTCTTGGTCAGTGAGTGGGTCTCAGAATGTCTGGGTCTGTCAGTAGGTGTGTGAGTGTCTGTGTGTGTGGTTCTGAGAGTGTCTGTGTAGTTCTGTGTGTGGGTGTGTCAGTGTCTGTGTGGCTCTTTGATTGGGTGTGTGAGTATCTGAGTTGGTCTGAGATTGGGTCTGAAAATTTGTGTGCAGGTCTGTGAGTGGGTGTCTGAGTGTCTCTTTGGGTCAGGGAGTGGTCTGAGAGTATGTCTTTGTCAGTGGGTGTGTCAGTGTCTGTGCGGGTCTGTGAGTTTCTGAGTGGGTCTGGAAATTTGTGTGTGGGTCTGTGAGTGGGTGTCTGAGTTTCTCTGTTGATCTGTGAATTGGTCTGAGAGTGACTGTGTGGTTCTGTGATTGGGCGTGTGAGTGTCCATGTGAGTGGATATGTATGTTTCTGAGTGGGTTCATGAGTAGGTCTGAAAGTGTCTGTGTAAGTCTGTGAGTGGGTGTCTCAGTGTCTTTGTGGGCCTACAAACAGGTCTGAGAGTATCTATCAGGTCTGTGAGTGGGTGTGTCAGTGTCTGTGTGGGACTTTGAGTGGGTGAGTGAGTTTCTGAGTGGGTCTGTGAGTGGTCTGATAGTGTCTGTGTGGGTCTGTAAGTGGGTTTCTGAGTGTCTCTGTGGGTCAGTGAGTAGATCTTAGAATGTATGTCTGGGTCTGTGAGAGGGTGTGTGAATGTCTGTGTGAGTCTGTGGGTGGATGTATGAGTGTTTGAGTAGGTATATGAAGGAGAGTGTCTGTGTGGGTGTGTGACTGGGTGTGTGAGTGACTGTGTGGGTTTGTTAGTTGGGCATGCAAGTGTATGTGTGAGTCTGTGGGTGGCTTTCTGAGTGTCTGTGTAGGTCTATGAGTGAGTCTGAGAGTGTCTGTGTGGGTCTGTGAGTGGGAATCTCAGTGTTTCTGTGGGTCTGTGAGTGGGTCTCAGAGTGTCTATCTGGGTCTGTGAGTTGGTGTGTGAGTGTATGTGTGGGTCAATGAGTAGGTCTGAGAGTGTCTGTGTGAGTCTGTGAGTCAGTGTTTGAGTGTCTCAGTGGGTCTTTGAGTGGGTCTGAGAGTGTTTGTGTTGGTCTGTGAGTGTGTGTGTGAGTGTATGTGTTTGTGTGGGTGTGTGAGCTTCTGAGTGGGTTTGTAAGTGAGTCTGAAAGTATCTGTCTAGGCCTGTGAGTGGGTATGTGAGTGTCTGCGTGGGTTTGTGAGTGGGTAGGTGAGTTTCACACTGGGTCTGTGATTGGGTCTGAGAATTTTTGTGTGGGTCTGTGATTGGATGTCTGAGTGTCCCTGCGGTCTGTGAGTGGGTCTGATAGTTTCTGTGAGTGGGTATGTGAGTTTCTGTGTGGATGTATGAGTAGGTGTGTAAGTTTCTGAGTGGATCTGAGATTGTGTAGGTTTGTGAGTGGCTGTCTGAGTGTCTCTGTAGGTCTTTGAGAGAGTTTGAGAGTGTCTGGCTAGGTCTGTGAGTGAGTCTGTGAATGGGTCTGGGACTGTTTATGTAGGTCTGTGAGTGGGTGTCTGGGTGTCTCTATGGGTCAGTGTGTGGGTTTGAGAGTGTCTGTGTAAGTGTGTGAGTGTGTGTGAGAGTGTGTGTCTGTGAATGAGTGTGTGAGTTCCTGAGTGGTTCCTTGAGGGTGTGTGCGAATGTATGTGTGGGTCTGTGTGAGAAATGGCATCTTTTGACATTTTTATACCCCTACTTTTTGCATGAAAAATGATGTGGTTTCAAACTGTAAGTGCCCTGGGCCCCAGCTAAATAGGTTCCCAAGGCCAGATCTCTGTCCTCAAAACTGTACTATGTTTGGCACTTCAGCCACCTTTTTGAATCCCCAGTAAATGTTACCCCTGTTACCTAGGACATGGGTACTGAAGAAGGCCACTCAGAGCTGCAGCACCAACTGTGTCACTTTAGAGGCCCCACACCAGCCTCATGCAGACTGCCATGGCAAGTGCATGACAAGGTGAATCTAAAGTTGCAAACTTGCCATGGCACGTGCCCAGAGTGCCATGCCTTCTAACACTACATACAATTTAAGTAATTCATCCCTATTGCAGGCCTTACAGCCTGATGCAAGGTGCACTAAAATGTAAGTAAGGGCATATGTGTGCATGAGCAAATATGCCCCTATTGTGTCCTTGCGAAACCTTAAGACATAATAAGTGTACAGGAGAGCCAAAGCAAATGCATGTGCTGGACACTGGTCATTATGAGCTCCCCAGCTACATGAACTCCTCTCTGAACCCTGGGTTGTTTGGTATCAAACAACTCGGGATAATAAACCCACACTAAAGCCAGTGGTGAATTTATTATTTTAAAAAGTGCCCAGATGGCCCCCTAGAGGTGCCTCCTTCAAAACCTAGCAGCCCTGGCATGGTTGATGATTGGTCCTAACCAGCGTGTCACCACCAGACATGATTCTGGACAGCTGCGGTGAGAGCCTTTTGCTCTCAAGAACAAGAATGCAAAGCCTTTTCAGGGTGGTGGTGTTACACCTCCTCTCCCCAGGCAGGCATCCTGCACCAGCAGTCAGCTTCAAAGGCTTTAACGCCTTTGAAATCGGACCCCTTCCTCTGCTGCTAGCAGCAGATGGCCACCCAATGGTTTCGCTCCCACGTTAGGTGGGAATACCAGTGGGAAAACTAGCAAGGATAGGAGAAGTGTAAATCCCAGCCTGCACCACCCCTCAGGTGTGGCAGGCGAGGTGACCACTCCATTTCATTTTCCTCCATCTTCTATGGGGGGAAAATAGCCATTCAGGGTTAGGTGTGACCCTTTCTCACAGGAAGTGGTCACTTAGTTGGTGTAGCCTAAGGTGAGAGGCCCGTTGGCTACTACCAGGTACCCCTCCTAATGCACTCCTAAATAAAGTATTTAGGGCCTTATTTATACTTTTTGGTGCAAAACTGCACTAAGGCAGTTTTGCCCCAAAAAGTTTTGCACTGGGTTGCACCATTTTTTAACACCAGATGGGCACCATATTTATGGAATGGTGCAAGCCGGTGCAAAGGGTAGGCTAGCTTAAAAAAAAAATGACGTTAGGGAGTTTTGAGTCAAAATAAATGATTCTGACCAGATTAGCATCATTTTTTGATGCTAAGGGGCCTATTTGTACTCTGTTTGCACTGAATTAGCGTCATTTTATTTTTACTCTAATTCAGTGCAAAACTAACTTCATATTTATACTTTGGTGCTAGACCCGTCTAGCACCAAATTTATGGAGTTAAAGTCATTTTTTGGAAGTGGAAACCTACCTTGCCTTAATGAGATGCAAGGTAGGCGTACCCGTGCAAAAAAATGACTCTATGGCCTTAACACCATATTTATACTCCCATGTAAAAATGGTGCAAGGGAGGTAGGAGGGGTCAAAAAATGGGGCAAAGCAAGCTTTGCCCCATTTTTTAAGACCTGGGTCAGGGCAGGCGTTAGGGGACCTGTGGCCCTATTTCCATGGTGGAACACCATGGAATAAGCCCAGAGGCGCCCTCCCTAGGCCCTAGGGGCACCCCCACCCACACTAGAGGGACTGCGAGGATGGGGGACCCCATCCCAGGTAAGTACAGGTAAGTGCATTTTATTTTTGAAAGTGCCATAGGTGGCCCTGAAATGGGCCCCCATACATGACACAGGGTGCAATGGCCATCCCCAAGGACCCCTGTCCACTGTGCTTGCCACTGGGGTGGTGGGCATGACTCCTGCCTTTTCTAAGGCAGGAGTCATGTGGCATGGTAGGTTTAGCACCATAAAATGACGCTAATCTGGTTAGAGTCATTTTTTTTTACTCTAACCTGCCTAAAGCCATTTTTTGGTGCTAAACCCTATTCTTCTATACTGCCAGCCCCACCCGACTAAAGTCATTTTTTTAAACTCTAGCCTACCCTTTGCACCGGCTTGCACCATTCCATAAATATGGTGCCCGGCTGGTGCACAGAAATGGTGCAAGCCGGTGCTAAACTTTTTGGTGCAAAACTGAGTTAGTGCAGTTTTGCAGCAAAAAGTATAAATAAGGGCCAATATTTAGTAAGTTTGCACCACTTTTGTGTCATAAAATGACGTTAATGCGGTGCAAAAAAAGTTAAAATCAGGGCCTTGGTGCTAGATGGGTCTAGCACCAAAGTATAAATAAGGAGTTAGTTTTGCACCAAATTAGAGTTAAAAAAAATGACACTAATTCGGTGCACACAGAGTATAAATATGCTGCAGAGTATAAATATGCCCCTAAATATGGCGTTAAGGCCATAGAGTCATTTTTTGCACGGGAACGCCTACCTTGCATCTCATTAAGGCAAAGTAGGTCTCCACTTTCAAAAAATGACTTTAACTCCATAAATTCGGTGCTAGAGGGGTCTAGCACCAAAGTATAAATATGGAGTTAGTTTTGCACCGAATTAGAGTAAAAAAAATGACACTAATTCGGTGCAAACAGAGTATAAATATGCCCCTTAGTGGGCATCCGGAGACCAACAGATCAGATTCGACGGAAACAAGAAGACCAGGAACAAAGAAGACCTAAAGCATGAGAACAGTAGATCTGCTGAACCAATAAAAAGGCTCTAAGGCTTGCCTGCTGCTCCAAGAACTCGACCATCGCCGCTGAATGGTCACCTGGATACCTGAAGGACTCTAGAAAACCCCAGAATAACCTCAACCTAAAAGTAGAAGGTGACATGTGGGAGTATAGCCTGATTTTATATGCATTTTCACGGTTTTTTCCTATTAATTCCTATGGTGGCTAATTATGCACAAAAACAGAACATTTTCTAAAGTTTGAAAAATCATAACTAAAGGAGTACTTATCATATGTTGATGATCTTGGTCTTAAAAAGTTTATAAAAATCTGAAGTCTTTTTGTAAATTGGTCTTGAGTTATTCTCCGGAGTGTGTGTCCACATTTATTGATACTGTGAGTACATCAAATGCTTAGCACAACTTCAAGATAAGCCTAACTGCTCGCCCACACTACCACAAAAACAGAGCATTAGGTTGTCTGCTTTTTTACCTCTGGATACCAAGGTGCGGGTGCTTGGACTCTGCACAGTACACGTAATTTTTGTACACTATATTGAGAGCCAGCCTCCTGCAGTCTGTGAGTGGGTGTGTGACTGTTTGTGTGGGTCTCTCATTTGGTGTCTGAGTGTCTCTGTGGGTCTGTGAGTGGGTATGAGAGTGTCTGTGTGAGTCTGTGGGAGGCTGTCCGATTGTTTGTGTGGGTCTGTGAGTGGGTCTGAGAGTCTGTGAGTGGGTGTCTGAGTTTCTCTGTGGATTTGTGAGTGGATCACAGAGTGTCTGGGTCTGCCATTTGGTGTCTGAGGGGCATATTTATACTCCGTTTGCGCCGGAATTGCGTAGTTTTTTTTGACGCAATTTCGACGCAAAACTAACTCCATATTTATACTTTGGTGTTAGACGCGTCTAGCGCCAAAGTCCATGGAGTTTGCGTCATTTTTTAGCGTGGACACCTACTTTGCGTTAATGAGATGCAAGGTAGGCGTTCACGTCTAAAAAATCGACTCCGAGGCATGTGCGTCGGATTTATACTCCCGGGCAAAATTCACGCCCGGAGTGGGCGGGTCAAAAAAAATGACGTACGGCCGCTTTTGCGACGTTTTTTAGCGCCTGCAAAAGGCAGGCGTTAAGGGACCTGTGGGCTCTGAAGGAGCCCAGAGGTGCCCTCCCATGCCCCCAGGGACACCCCCTGTCACCCTTGCCCACCCCAGTAGGGCACCCAAGGCTGGAGGACCCATCCCAGGGACATTAAGGTAAGTTCAGGTAAGTGTTTTTTTGTTTTTTTTGTGGCATAGGGGGGCCTGATTTGTGCCCCCCTACATGCCACTATGCCCAATGACCATGCCCAGGGGACAGAAGTCCCCTGGGCATGGCCATTGGGCAAGGGGGCATGACTCCTGTCTTTGCTAAGACAGGAGTCATTTCTATGGGGGTTGGGAGTGAAAAAAAATGGCGCAAATCGGGTTGAGGCGAAAAAATTGCCTCAACCTGACTTGCCCCATTTCTTGACGCCCAAGCTCCATTTTCCCCGACGCCGGCGCTGCCTGGTGTACGTCGGTTTTTTTAACGCACACCAGACGGCGCCGGCGGCTAACGCCGGCTAACGTCATTCAATAAATACGGCGCCCGCATGGTGCTTCAGAATGGCGTTAGCCGGCGCTAATTTTTTTGACGCAAAACTGCGTTAGCGCAGTTTTGCATCAAAAAGTATAAATATGGGCCTGAGTGTCTCTGAGGGTCTGTGAGTGGGTATGAGAGTATCTGTGTAGGTCTGCGAGAGGCTGTCTGATTGTGTGGGTCTGTGAGGGGGCCTGAGAGTCTGTGATTGGGCGTCTGAGTTTCTCTGTGGGTCTGTGAGTGGATCACAGAGTGTCTATCTGGGTCTGTGAGTGGGTGTGTGAGTGTCAGTGTGGCCCAGTGAGTGTGTCTGAAAGTGTCTATGTGGGTCTGTGAGTGGGAGTCTGAGTCTCTGACCCTAACGACGCAGCCCTCAGCCTCACGAACTGGATCACCAACTGCGCAGACAACCTTGCTCCCCTCAGACGCCTTCCAAGACAGGCCATCACCAAAAAACCTCTCTGGTTCTCTGACACCCTTAAAGAATCAAAGAAAACCTGTTGCACCCTCGAGAAAACCTGGCGTATGGACCACACCGCTGACAACATGACCGCCCTCAAGAACGCTACCCGCGAACACCACCACCTGATCCGCACAGCCAAAAGGAATTTCTTCACTGATAGACTGGACAAAAATAGCCACAACAGCAGAGAACTCTTCAGCATCGTAAAAGAGTTCTCCAACCCCAACGCCAACGCCAATGCCATCACGCCCTCTCAAGACCTGTGCAACTCCCTCGCCACCTTCTTCCATTGTAAGATTATCGACCTTCACGACAGCTTCGGACACCAGACCCAGCCGACCATCACTGAACCCACACCCCCAGCCATCACCCTCAACGCCTGGACCCACATCAACACAGAAGAAACCAAAACCACCATGAACTCAATCCACTCCGGCGCACCCTCGGACCCCTGCCCATACTTCATCTTCAATAAAGCCGACGACATCATCGCCCCGCACCTCCAGACCATCATCAACTCCTCTTTTGCGTCTGCTACCTTCCCCGAAAGCTGGAAACACGCCGAAGTCAACGCCCTACTAAAGAAACCTACTGCTGACCCAAGCGACCTGAAGAACTTCCGCCCCATCTCGCTCCTTCCCTTCCCTGCCAAAGTCATAGAGAAGACTGTCAACAAGCAACTTACCAACTTCCTTGAAGACAACAACCTTCTCGACCCCACACAATCCGGATTCCGGGCCAACCACAGCACTGAAACCGCCCTCATCTCAGTCACAGACGACATCAGAACCCTGATAGACAACGGTGAAACAGTCGCCCTCATCCTCCTCGACCTCTCGGCCGCTTTCGACACCGTCTGTCACCGCACCCTATTATCCCGCCTCCGCTCCACCGGGATCCAAGGACAGGCCCTGGACTGGATCGCCTCCTTCCTCTCCAACCGCTCTCAAAGAGTCTACCTCCCACCTTTTCGCTCAGACCCCACCGAGATCATCTGCGGCGTCCCTCAAGGCTCCTCGCTCAGCCCGACACTCTTCAATGTCTACATGAGCCCCCTCGCCGACATCGTACGCAAGCATAGCATCATCATCACCTCCTACGCCGACGACACTCAACTTATACTCTCCATCACCAAGGACCCCGCCAGCGCAAAGACCAACCTGCAAGATGGTATGAAGGACGTCGCAGATTGGATGAGGCTCAGCCGTCTGAAACTGAACTAAGACAAAACGGAAGTCCTCATCCTCGGCAACACCCCGACCGCATGGGACGACTCCTGGTGGCCTACTGCCATTGGCACCGCACCGACCCCCTCAGACCACGCTCGCAACCTCGGCTTCATCTTGGACCCTCTTCTCACCATGACCAAACAAGTCAACGCTGTGTCCTCCTCCTGCTTCCTCACCCTCCGCATGCTTCGTAGGATCTTCCGCTGGATCCCCGCCGACACCAGAAAGACCGTGACCCACGCCCTCATCACTAGCCGCCTGGACTACGGCAACACCCTTTATGCTGAGATGTGAGAAAGTAGCCTCTTTCCAGCCTTGTTACCCCCACTTTTGGCCTGTTTGTGAGTGTATGTCAGGGTGTTTTCACTGTCTCACTGGGATCCTGCTAGCCAGAGCCCAGTGCTCATAGTGAAAACCCTATGTTTTCAGTATGTTTGTTATGTGTCACTGGGACCCTGCTAGCCAGGACCCCAGTGCTCATAAGTTTGTGACCTATATGTATGTGTTCCCTGTGTGATGCCTAACTGTCTCACTGAGGCTCTGCTAACCAGAACCTCACTGGTTATGCTCTCTCATTTCTTTCAAATTGTCACTAACAGGCTAGTGACCAATTTTACCAATTTATATTGGCTTACTGGAACACCCTTATAATTCCCTAGTATATGGTACTGAGGTACCCAGGGTATTGGGGTTCCAGGAGATCCCTATGGGCTGCAGCATTTCTTTTGCCACCCATAGGGAGCTCTGACAATTCTTACACAGGCCTGCCACTGCAGCCTGAGTGAAATAACGTCCACGTTATTTCACAGCCATTTTACACTGCACTTAAGTAACTTATAAGTCACCTATATGTCTAACCTTTACCTGGTAAAGGTTAGGGGCAAAGTTACTTAGTGTGAGGGCACCCTGGCACTAGCCAAGGTGCCCCCACATTGTTCAGGGCCAATCCCCCGGACTTTGTGAGTGCGGGGACACCATTACACGCGTGCACTACATATAGGTCACTACCTATATGTAGCTTCACAATGGTAACTCCGAATATGGCCATGTAATATGTCTATGATCATGGAATTGCCCCCTCTATACCTTCCTGGCATAGTTGGCACAATCCCATGATCCCAGTGGTCTGTAGCACAGACCCTGGTACTGCCAAACTGCCTTTCCCGGGGTTCCACTGCAGCTGCTGCTGCTGCCAACCCCTCAGACAGGCTTCTGCACTCCTGGGGTCCAGCCAGGCCTGGCCCAGGATGGCAGAACAAAGGACTTCCACTGAGAGAGGGTGTTACACCCTCTCCCTTTGGAAAATGGTGTGAAGGCAGCGGAGGAGTAGCCTCCCCCAGCCTCTGGAAATGCTTTCATGGGCACACATGGTGCCCATTTCTGCATAAGCCAGTCTACACCGGTTCAGGGACCCCTTAGCCCTGCTCTGGCGCGAAACTGGACAAAGGGAAGGGGAGTGACCACTCCCCTGACCTGTACCTCCCCTGGGAGGTGCCCAGAGCTCCTCCAGTGTGCTCCAGACCTCTGCCATCTTGGAAACAGAGGTGCTGCTGGCACACTGGACTGCTCTGAGTGGCCAGTGCCATCAGGTGACGTCAGAGACTCCTTCTGATAGGGTCCTTCAGGTGTTGCTAGCCTATCCTCTCTCCTAGGTAGCCAAACCCTCTTTTCTGGCTATTTAGGGTCTCTGTCTCTTGGGATTCCTTAGATAACGAATGCAAAAGCTCATCCGAGTTCCTCTGCATCTCTCTCTTCACCTTCTGCCAAGGAATCGACTGCTGACCGCGCTGGAAGCCTGCAAAACTGCAACATAGTAGCAAAGACGACTACTGCAACTCTGTAACGCTGATCCAGCCGCCTTCTCGACTGCTTTCCTGGTGGTGCATGCTGTGGGGGTAGTCTGTCTCCTCTCTGCACTAGAAGCTCCGAAGAAATCTCCTGTGGGTCGACAGAATCATCCCCCTTCAACTGCAGGCACCAAAGAACTGCATTACCGGTCCCCTGGGTCTCCTCTCAGCACGACGAGCGAGGTCCGTTGTATCCAGCAACTCTGTCCAAGTGACTCCCACAGTCCAGTGACTCTTCAGTCCAAGTTTGGTGGAGGTAAGTCCTTGCCTCCCCATGCCAGACTGCATTGCTGGGAACCACGACTTTTGCAGCTACTCCGGCCTCCGTGCACTTCCGGCGGAAATCCTTTGTGCACAGTCCAGCCTGGGTCCACGGCACTCTAACCTGCATTGCACGACCTCCTAAGTTGTTCTCCGGCGACGTGGGACTCCTTTGTGCGACTTCGGGGGAGCACCGTTTCACGCATCCTTGTAGTGCCTGTTTCTGGCACTTCTGCGGGTGCTGCCTGCTGCTGAGAGGGCTCCTTGTCTTGCTCGATGCCCCCTCTGTCCCCTGACGCAATTGGCGACATCCTGGTCCCTCCTGGGCCACAGCAGTATCCAAAAACACTAACCGCACGATTTGCAGCTAGCAAGGCTTGTTGGCGGTCTCTCAGCAGGAAAACACTTCTGCACAGCTCTCCACGGCGTGAGGGATCCGTCCTCAAAGGGGAAGTCTCTAGCCCTTGTCGTTCCTGCAGAAACCTGAGCTTCTACTGTCCAGTAGCAGCTTCTTTGCACCCACAGCTGGCATTTCCTGGGCATCTGCCCATCTCCGACTTGCTTGTGACTTTTGGACTTGGTTCCCTTGTTCCACAGGTACCCACAACTGGAAATCCATCGTTGTTGCATTGCTGGTTTGTGTGTTTCCTGCAGAATTCCCCTATCACGACTTCTATGTCCTTTGGGGAACTTTAGTGCACTTTGCACTCACTTTTCAGGGTCTTGGGGTGGGCTATTTTTCTAACCCTTACTATTTTCTAATAGTCCCAGCGACCCTCTACAAGGTCACATAGGTTTGGGGTCCATTCGTGGTTCGCATTCCTCTTTTGGAGTATATGGTTTGTGTTGCCCCTATCCCTATGTGTCCCCATTGCATCCTATTGTAACTATACATTGTTTGCACTGTTTTCTAATACTATTACTGCATATTTTGGTATTGTGTACATATATCTTGTGTATATTTGCTATCCTCATACTGAGGGTACTCACTGAGATACTTTTGGCATATTGTCATAAAAATAAAGTACCTTTATTTTTAGTATATCTGTGTATTGTGTTTTCTTATGATATTGTGCATATGACACTAGTGGTACTGTAGGAGCTTCACTTGTCTCCTAGTTCAGCTTAAACTGCTCTGCTAAGCTATCATTATCTATCAGCCTATGCTGCTAGACACCCTATACACTAATAAGGGATAACTGGGCCTGGTGCAAGGTGTAAGTACCCCTTGGTACTCACTACAAGCCAGTCCAGCCTCCTACATTGGTTGTGCAGCGGTGGGATAAGTGCTTTGAGACTACTTACCACTTTTGTCATTGTACTTTTCATAAGAGAAAAATATACAAAACAAGTTCAATGTATGTACACCTAACCAAAAAGTTTTGCATTTCTTTTCTCACCTCTTTTCTAAAGTGCTGAAAAGTACCTCTAAACTTTCTAAAAGTTCTTAAAAGTTTAAAAAGTTTTTTCTGTCTTTCTAAAAAGTTCTGAAAACTTTTTTTTTCTTTTTCTATCACTTAAACTCCCTTTTTAAAAATGTCTGGCACAGGCCAAAATGTTGATCTGTCCAAACTTGCATATGACCACCTTAGCTGGAAAGGAGCAAGGAGTCTCTGTGTAGAAAGAGGTTTGAGTGTAGGGAAGAATCCTTCCTTGGAATTATTGCTTAACATGCTTAGAGAACAAGATAAGGCCAAATGGGCCCCATGTGTTGAAAAAGTAGCTAATGGTTCCCAATCTGCTCCAGGGACTCCCCTAGGAAAAGATTCAGGAAAGAAACTTCATAGCCTGCCCATTACTAGACAGTCTAGCATAGTTGGTACTGAGGTTGAGTCACACCATACAGATAGTGTTGTCTCACATCATAGCAAGAGCATTCATTCTCACCACAGTAGAAGTGATGTTTCTGTTAACCAAGCTGTTAGGGTGCCTTCTGTAAGGGACAGGTCTCCTTCTGTCCATTCTCATCATACGTCTGTTTCTAGGCATGTCCCACCCACCCACCCTGATGACAGATTGTTAGAAAGGGAGCTCAATAGATTGAGAGTGGAACAAACCAGACTGAAGCTCAAGAAGCAACAGCTGGATTTGGATAGACAGACCTTAGAAGTAGAGAAGGAAAGACAGAAGTTGGGTTTAGAAACCCATGGTGGCAGCAGCAGTATTCCCAATAGTCATCCTGCAAAACAGCATGATTCTAGGAATCTGCACAAGATAGTTCCCCCTTATAAGGAGGGGGATGACATTAACAAGTGGTTTGCTGCACTTGAGAGGGCCTGTGTTGTACAGGATGTCCCTCAAAGGCAATGGGCTGCTATCCTATGGCTATCATTTAGTGGAAAGGGTAGGGATAGGCTCCTTACTGTGAAAGAAAGTGATGCCAATAATTTTACAGTTCTTAAGAATGCACTCCTGGATGGTTATGGCTTAACCACTGAACAATACAGGATAAAGTTCAGAGAGACCAAAAAGGAGTCTTCACAAGACTGGGTTGATTTCATTGACCATTCAGTGAAGGCCTTGGAGGGGTGGTTACATGGCAGTAAAGTTACTGATTATGACAGCCTGTATAACTTGATCCTGAGAGAGCATATTCTTAATAATTGTGTGTCTGATTTGTTGCACCAGTACCTGGTAGACTCTGATCTGACCTCTCCCCAAGAATTGGGAAAGAAGGCAGACAAATGGGTCAGAACAAGGGTGAACAGAAAAGTTCATACAGGGGGTGACAAAGATGGCAATAAGAAGAAAGATGGTGAAAAATCTCAAGATAAGCATGGGGATAAGGGTAAAACCAAAGATCCCACTTCAAATCTTAAACACTCTTCAGAGGGTGGGGATAAAACAAATTCTTCATCTTCTTCTCAACCCACACACATTAAAAAGCCTTGGTGCTTTGTGTGTAAAAACAGAGGCCATAGGCCAGGGGATAAGTCCTGTCCAGGTAAACCCCCTGAGCCTACCACCACTAATACATCAAGCTCTAGTGCCCCTAGCAGTAGTGGTACTAGTGGTGGGACTGCTGGCAACAGTCAAGCAAAGGGTGTAGTTGGGTTCACTTATGGGTCCATCATAGAAACTGGGGTAGTCAGTCCCAAGACAGTTTCTGTCACACCTAGTGGCATTGGCCTTGCCACACTGGCTGCTTGTCCCCTTACAATGGATAAGTACAGGCAGACAGTTTCAATAAATGGTGTTGAGGCCTTGGCCTACAGGGACACAGGTGCCAGTATCACTTTGGTGACTGAAAACCTAGTGGCTCCTGAACAACACATCATTGGACAACAGTATAAAATTATTGATGTCCATAACTCCACTAAGTTCCTTCCCTTAGCTATAATTCAGTTTAGTTGGGGTGGAGTTACTGGCCCTAAGCAGGTGGTGGTATCACCTAGCTTACCTGTAGACTGTCTCTTAGGTAATGACCTAGAGGCCTCAGGTTGGGCTGATGTAGAGTGTTATGACCATGCAGCCATGCTGGGCATCCCAGAGGAATTGTTCCCTCTCATTTCTACTGAAATGAAGAAGCAAAGGAGAGAAGGCCTGAAAACTCAGAATCCCTCTCCATCAACAGGTAAAAAGGGTATCACAGTATCCCCTAACCACCCTGCCATTCAGGATACCATTCCTGTGGTGGGAGAAACCTCTCCTGGGGTGGCACCTGTTCCAAGGGAAACATCAGCTGGCAAAGCTGTACTCCCTGAGGTAGAAGTACCTCTCTGTGGGATAACTAACATTGGTGAGAAAAAGAGCACCATTTTAGTTAACATGGAGCATCCCTCCAACCCTCCCAGAGAAACTTTAGTGCAGAAACCCTGCACTGCCTCACAACACGTAGGACAGCATCCCTGCCCTAGTGTGGAGCTCATAGGACAGCATCCCTGCCCTGTTCCAACTCAAGAGAAACAGCATCCCTGTTCTCTCTTCCAGCCATATGGACAAAGTTTTTGCCCAGCTATGGCTTTTCTGAGACAGCATCCCTGTCTGGCATTTCCATCACTACAAATAGGTTCAGTGGACAATTCCCACTGCTCTAAACTAAAACTTACTGATAGAAACTCTGAAAATACATCTTCACATTGTTGCTTAGCTAAAAAACTTCAAACAGGGTGGTTTACATCCCCACAGGGAGGTAACCATATAGTGGATGATAAAGGGAGTAACCAGTCTATTGCAGAGCTACTCTCTACTTATCACCACTTAGACAATAAAGTCTCAACTGGCCAAGGTTAGCCTTATTGTCCTTCGTTTGGGGGGGGTTGTGTGAGAAAGTAGCCTCTTTCTAGCCTTGTTACCCCCACTTTTGGCCTGTTTGTGAGTGTATGTCAGGGTGTTTTCACTGTCTCACTGGGATCCTGCTAGCCAGGGCCCAGTGCTCATAGTGAAAACCATATGTTTTCAGTATGTTTGTTATGTGTCACTGGGACCCTGCTAGCCAGGACCCCTGTGCTCATAAGTTTGTGACCTAAATGTATGTGTTCCCTGTGTGATGCCTAACTGTCTCACTGAGGCTCTGCTAACCAGAACCTCAGTGGTTATGCTCTTTCATTTCTTTCAAATTGTCACTAACAGGCTAGTGACCAATTTTACCTATTTATATTGGCTTACTGGAACACCCTTATAATTCCCTAGTATATGGTACTGAGGTACCCAGGGTATTGGGGTTCCAGGAGATCCCTATGGGCTGCAGCATTTCTTTTGCCACCCATAGGGAGCTCTGACAATTCTTACACAGGCCTGCCACTGCAGCCCGAGTGAAATAACGTCCACGTTATTTCACAGCCAATTTACACTGCACTCAAGTAACTTATAAGTCACCTATATGTCTAACCTTTACCTGGTAAAGGTTAGGTGCAAAGTTACTTAGTGTGAGGGCACCCTGGCACTAGCCAAGGTACCCCCACATTGTTCAGGGCCAACTCCCCGGACTTTGTGAGTGCAGGGACACCATTACACGCGTGCACTACATATAGGTCACTACCTATATGTAGCTTCACAATGGTAACTCCGAATATGGCCATGTAATATGTCTATGATCATGGAATTGCCCCCTCTATACCATCCTGGCATAGTTGGCACAATCCCATGATCCCAGTGGTCTGTAGAACAGACCCTGGTACTGCCAAACTGCCTTTCCCGGGGTTCCACTGCAGCTGCTGCTGCTGCCGACCCCTCAGACAGGCTTCTGCCCTCCTGGGGTCCAGCCAGGCCCGGCCCAGGATGGCAGAACAAAGGACTTCCTCTGAGAGAGGGTGTTACACCCTCTCCCTTTGGAAAATGGTGTGAAGCCTCCCCCAGCCTCTGGAAATGCTTTCATGGGCACACATGGTGCCCATTTCTGCATAAGCCAGTCTACACCAGTTCAGGGACCCCTTAGCCCTGCTCTGGCACGAAACTGGACAAAGGGAAGGGGAGTGACCACTCCCCTGACCTGTACCTCCCCTGGGTGGTGCCCAGAGCTCCTCCAGTGTGCTCCAGACCTCTGCCATCTTGGAAACAGAGGTGCTGCTGGCACACTGGACTGCTCTGAGTGGCCAGTGCCATCAGGTGACGTCAGAGACTCCTTCTGATAGGCTCCTTCAGGTGTTGCTAGCCTATCCTCTCTCCTAGGTAGCCAAACCCTCTTTTCTGGCTATTTAGGGTCTCTGTCTCTTGGGATTCCTTAGATAACGAATGCAAAAGCTCATCCGAGTTCCTCTGCATCTCTCTCTTCACCTTCTGCCAAGGAATCGACTGCTGAGCGCGCTGAAAGCCTGCAAAACTGCAACATAGTAGCAAAGACGACTACTGCAACTCTGTAACGCTGATCCAGCCGCCTTCTCGACTGCTTTCCTGGTGGTGCATGCTGTGGGGGTAGTCTGCCTCCTCTCTGCACTAGAAGCTCTGAAGAAATCTCCCGTGGGTTGACGGAATCGTCCCCCTGCAACCGCAGGCACCAAAGAACTGCATCACCGGTCCCCTGGGTCTCCTCACAGCACGACGAGCGAGGTCCCTTGAATCCAGGAACTCTGTCCAAGTGACTCCCACAGTCCAGTGACTCTTCAGTCCAAGTTTGGTGGAGGTAAGTCCTTGCCTCCCCACGCCAGACTGCATTGCTGGGAACCGTGACTTTTGCAGCTACTCCGGCCTCCGTGCACTTCCGGCGGAAATCCTTTGTGCACTGTCCAGCCTGGGTCCACGGCACTCTAACCTGCATTGCACGACCTCCTAAGTTGTTCTCCGGCGACGTGGGACTCCTTTGTGCGACTTCGGGTGAGCACCGTTTCACGCATCCTTGTAGTGCCTGTTTATGGCACTTCTGCGGGTGCTGCCTGCTGCTGAGAGGGCTCCTTGTCTTGCTCGATGCCCCCTCTGTCCCTTGACGCAATTGGCGACATCCTGGTCCCTCCTGGGCCACAGCAGCATCCAAAAACACTAACTGCACGATTTGCAGCTAGCAAGGCTTGTTGGCGGTCTCTCGGTGGGAAAACGCTTCTGCACGACTCTCCACAGCGTGAGGGATCCGTCCTCCAAAGGGGAAGTCTCTAGCCCTTGTCGTTCCTGCAGAAACCTAAGCTTCTACTGTCCAGTAGCAGCTTCTTTGCACCCACAGCTGGCATTTCCTGGGCATCTGCCCATCTCCGACTTGCTTGTGACTTTTGGACTTGGTCCCCTTGTTCCACAGGTACCCACAACTGGAAATCCATCGTTGTTGCATTGCTGGTTTGTGTCTTTCCTGCAGAATTCCCCTATCACGACTTCTATGTCCTTTGGGGAACTTTAGTGCACTTTGCACTCACTTTTCAGGGTCTTGGGGTGGGCTATTTTTCTAACCCTTACTATTTTCTAATAGTCCCAGCGACCCTCTACAAGGTCACATAGGTTTGGGGTCCATTCGTGGTTCGCATTCAATCAATCAATCAATCAATCAATCATAGTATTTATAAAGCGCGCTATGTACCAGTCAGGGTTTCGAGGCGCTGAGGGGGGGGGGGGGTGGGGGAGCGCTGCTGGTTTAGCGGTCGAAGAGCCAGGTCTTGAGGAGCCTTCTGAATGCGAGGAGGTCCTGGGTCTGGCGAAGGGATGTGGGGAGCATTCCACTTTTGGAGTATATGGTTTGTGTTGCCCCTATCCCTATGTGTCCCCATTGCATCCTATTGTAACTATACATTGTTTGGACTGTTCTAATACTATTACTGCATATTTTGGTATTGTGTACATATATCTTGTGTATATTTGCTATCCTCATACTGAGGGTACTCACTGAGATACTTTTGGCATATTGTCATAAAAATAAAGTACCTTTATTTTTAGTATATCTGTGTATTGTGTTTTCTTATGATATTGTGCATATGACACTAGTGGTACTGTAGGAGCTTCACTCGTCTCCTAGTTCAGCCTAAGCTGCTCTGCTAAGCTACCATTATCTATCAGCCTATGCTGCTAGACACCCTATACACTAATAAGGGATAACTGGGCCTGGTGCAAGGTGTAAGTACCCCTTGGTACTCACTACAAGCCAGTCCAGCCTCCTACATGGGACCCCCGCAAAACTCCAGAAACGTCTGCAACGTATTCAAAACACCTCCGCCCGCCTCATCCTCGACATACCGCGCAACAGCCACATCTCCGCCCACCTAAGACACCTGCATTGGCTCCCCGTCAGCAAAAGGATCACCTTCCGACTTCTCACCCACGCTCACAAAGCCCTCCACAACAAGGGACCAGAATACCTCAACCGACGCCTCAGCTTCTACGCCCCCACCTGTCTTCTCCGCTCCACCAGCCTCGCTCTCGCCGCCGTCCCTCGCATCTGCCGCTCCACAGCGGGTGGGAGGTCCTTCTCCTACCTGGCGGCCAAGACGTGGAACACCCTCCCCACCAGCCTCAGTACCACCCAGGACCACTCTGTATTCCGGAGACTCCTCAAGACCTGGCTCTTCGAGCAGCAGTAACCCCTTCCCCCCAGCGCCTTGAGACCCGCACGGGTGAGTAGTGCGCTTTATAAATATTAATGATTTGGTTTGATCTGTGTGGGGCTGTGAGTAGGTGCCTGAATTTCTGAGTGGATCCGTTATTGAACCTGAGAATTTGTATCTGGGTCTGTATATGGGTGTCTGAGTGTCTCTATGGGTCTGTGAGTAGGATTGAGAGTGTCTGTGTGGGTCTGTTAGTGAGTGTCTGTGTGGGTGTCTGAGTGAGGATGTAGGTTTGTGAGTGGGTTTATGAGTAGGTTAAATTAGTGTGTAGGTCTGTGAGAGCGTGTCTGAGTGTCTCTCTGGGTCTGTGAGTGGGTTTGAGAATTCCTGTCTAGTTCTGTGAGTGGGTGTGTCAGTGTCCTTGTGGGTCTGTGTGTGGGTGTGTGAGTTTCTGAGTGAGTCTCTGAGTGGGTCCTAGAGTGTCTGTCTGGGACTGTGAGTGAATGTCTGAGTAGTGTCTCTGTGGGTGGGTAATTGGGTCTGAGAGTGTCTGGTTGTTTGAGTGGGCGTGTAAGTGTCTGTGAGATTCTGTGAGTGGGTGGGTGGCAGCAGAGCATAGCTCATCGCACTCACACTGCAGCCCAGTTATGGGCCTCAGAGTGCAAGCACAGACAGTCTGCGCTTACGCTGTGCGGAACATAACTGTGTGGCACTTTATTCTGTCAGTCGACATGGACATGCTGCAAGCTGCTGCTGAGGGGCTGCACCGGCGCAAGTTCCGATCCAGGCCTCCCTTCTTTCACTGTTCTCAGCAGCCCTGGAGCATGGGCAGAGGGAGGCAGAGAGCTAGCGCATTGGCAATGGGGACCCTGGAGGGACCCGGGAAAGACCCTTGTTTTGCTTTCTCTTCTATGTGTATGGGGGCTGGTACTGGTCATTGACAGTATTTGCAACGTATTCAAAACACGTTTTGCATATGAGGGTGGTCTGTGCTTGGAACAAAAGGAAACTTGCAGTCACAGCTCTACTTGAAATGAACCTGTCTCCCCAGAGTCCCTGGGAAAGGAAGTGGTGTTATGGGGTATGGTGTTGAGGCCAGTAGGGAGAGCTGAAGACCTGGGGAGCGCATCAGCTGCTGAGTGGTAGCCCGGCAGCCCCCGCTAGATAGAGAGAGATGTGTCTCCTGAGAGAGTTCCTTGGAGTCCAGAGGCAAGCAAAGCTAGGCACTTTGTGAAAATAACAGGCTGCTGGTGGTGAGGTGGTTTGCTGCTGCTAGTGCTGGGCACTAAATAAACGGTGGTCTGAGGCTGTGTAGAAATGGAGACAAAGCAATTGCAAGGCTGGTGCAAGACAAGGGGTGTGCTGGCCCTGCAAATCAAGTTTGCGAAGGAGGGCAGTTGGTGAAGGGAAGTGTGCAGGTGGGGCTCTAGGCCAGTGGGCTGTGTCAGATTCAGCACAAGAGGCCTAAAACAGCAGCTTTTGCTGCCGTTTGGGCATTACCTGGCCTGAATGCACCCGATCTTTGAAGTGCTACGCAGGGTCGGACCTGGTTACTACCACTAACCATGCCCTGCCCAGCTTAGCGCTTTTTGAGATCAGGCACATTCAGTGCCAGGGCAGGCAACACTCTGCCGCACATGGAACTCCATGCAATTCCACTGAGTTTTTACCCAACTGAACTCTGTGCGCTCCGTCGACCACCAGTATCCACATCATGGGTATACCAGTTAGTGCTGTTAGGGGTCAGAGAAAATAGTTCTGTACACTGGTTTAGGAAGTGCTTGCAATCAGCCTACTGTTGGCCTTTGAGGGTATCTGACAAGACCACCCCATCCACAGAACCCCATCTTGTAGGTTGCTGGAGAGGAGAACAGGGAGAGGTTCACTCTCTTCTTCCTCTTCCTCGTCTGTAACCATGAGAATGGTCACATCATCTCTGTCAAAATAGGGCTTTAGGTGGTTGACTTGTATTATCCCTTTGCTATTCTTGCAGTTACCAAAGTCAACCAAGTAGGTGACCTCCCCTTTTCTTTCAAATATGGGACAGCGCCCAGAACACTTGCTTGGAGAGCCCTTGGATCAACAGGCTCCAACACCCAAACTTTCTGCCCTGGATGGAACTCCACCATAGCAGCCTCTTGGTCATACCAGTATATCTGAAGCGCCTGGCTGGCATGAAGGTTTGTGCTGTATTTTTCATATATGCAGCCAAAGTGGAATGAAGGGCAAGGACATAATCCACAATGTCTTGTTTAGGCTCTTTGAAATACATCTCCAAACTGGATGCCCAAACAAAAGCTCAAAGGGGGGAAATCCTACTCCCTTTTGTGACACTTCTCTGTAGGCAAAAAGCAGACATTGAAGTAGGATATCCCATCTCCTTCTAAGTTTTCCAGGGAGTCCTCCAACCATGGCATTTAAGGTCAGGTTAAATATTTCAACCATCTTATTGGTCTGCGGATGGTATGGGGAAGTGAAATTATAAGTGACTCCCTAGTCTTGCCACATATGTTTCAAGCATGCAGACATGAAGTTTGAATCCCTGCCTGATACTACCTTTTTAGGAAAGCAAACCCTAGTTACAATACCCAGGAGGGCCTTGGCCACTGCAGGGGCAGTGATGGTCCTACGAGGAATGGCTTCAGGATATCTAGTAGCATGAATCACTACCACTAGGATATATCTGTTTCCTGAAGCTGTTTGAGGGTCAAGGGGGCCAGCAATGTCAGCCCCTACCCTTTTGAAGGGCACCCCAACCACAAGTAGTGGGATTAAGGGGGCTTTCAGGTGGCCTCCTGCCTCATCATTGGCTTGGCAGGTGACACAGGACTGTCAAAAGTTCTTCACCTTCTGGGACATCCCAGGCCAGTAAAAGTGAAAAACTAGCCTGCTCCAGGTTTTGTTTTGGCCCCAAAGCCCAGCTAGGGGAATGTCATGGGCTAGAGAGAGAAGAAACTCTATACTTTTGGTTCACTACCACCCTCCTGGTTGTACCAGGCTTGAGGTCTCTGGCCTCAGTGCACATGAGTCTGTCCTCCCAATAGACCCTGATACCACTGACACTACCCTTTCCTTCCTGTATATTTTGCTGCCTCAGACCTTCGAAAGTGGGTCAGGTTTGGTTTATCTCACACAGTTCCTACCTATAGGGTTCCCCCTGGTTCCAAGTGCTCTGGGTGGTAATGTTGTAAACCCATTTTAGTTATGTCTGTGGGCATGTTATTTTAGCAACTAGGCCTGCAACATGTGCCCTTAAGCCTAGTAACATTTAATTTTACTTATTCATTTAAAATCGGCCACATTTGTGGTGATGCTTTATTTTCCTTTATCTCGCTGTCCTTTCACCTAGGAGCGTTTATATTTCTTAGCACAACATTATTTTCACTCTGTGCTTTTTCCAAGGCTGCAATGCGATAGGATTGTCGGCACAACTAATACACTGCGTCTCTAGCACTTCACAGAAACTTTTCTCAGAACACTAGCTGTTTTATGATAAAAACATCTCTCTGTCCCATGCACATTACAGGGAGATTCCAGCCAGATGACCACGACTGCATGGTGTCTTTGTTATATCTCATCACTGAGACTACAGGTTCCATGGTCTACATGAGAATGGTGTCTCTTTATACAATAAGCTTCTCCGCTACTGTCATACTCAGGTATGGTGGATGATGTCTTCCCTGGGGGAAGTGGGGATCCTGAAGGTCAGATTAGGGCTTATCCTGCTGTGCTCTAACATAGACCACTAGTATAGTAGGTAGAAATCCTATATCTGCATAGTGTCAGTATTGTGGGACTTTTCTTGTGTTTGACTTTTCTTGCCACCATTTTGCTTCTAGTATGTTTCAGCAGCCTAATTATTGCATTTCATGTTCTTTTATCTAAGACACAGCTGATTCAATCAATCATATTGAACCATTCCCTGCTTCTGTTTGTCTTTGCATGTGTGAGGCGAATATAACTGAGAGAAAAGGACGAGATCTGATTCACCACAATTTCCCTGAGAAGCCACAATGTTATGTACCCAGTTGCCACAAATCATCCCTCTCCCTGGGAAGAGATGAGGCACTGCTAGCTGGCCGGAAATGGATTAGGTCGACAATTGTCACATGGTGTGGGATTGGACTCAGTTCCCCACAATTCAGGTGATGCTGCCACCCCCTCAACAGCCTCATTGGTACAAAGAGAACCAATGCAACATGGCGCAATCAACGTTTGGCCAGGCACTGATTTTCTCTTCTCTCTTGAGTATCTCTGTCTCACTATGTGCTAAATGTACCATAATACTTTATACAGAGATGTCTACAGTATTGAGGGTTTCTTCCTTAGCTAGATAGGTAGTAGTATATATTCAATGCTACAGGTTGTTCAAGCTTGACTCTTAAAAGGATCAATCCCCATTTGGGGTCCTTGCATCTGAACAAGTACATTTACCATGGGGAACCTGCAACGGGTGGTAATCACAGTAATCATGCAACCTCTCCTAACTGCTCATTTGTTGGCTAATGGCCTTACAGCCCAAGGGGGTTGCCTTTGTAGTTGAGGCTCATCCAGCCTATAAAACAGAAAATCTTATTCTTGGGTCAACTTTCAAGCAGATGGTGTGAGCACTAATACATTTCATCATTATACACCTGCTAATATACCTGTACAATACAGAGTATATATATATATATATATATGTGTATATATATATATATTTAGAGGTACCTCTATCTTTTCAAGGCCACAATAATTTGCTTGATGGCACCCTCCCCCACACAATACTTCATGTTTGGTTAGGTCCTCTGAGTAATGATGGTCTTACTTGGCCTTTATTGACCATATACATACTGCATCCTCATGCAGGCTCCTTGCCGGTACCTAAGGTTCACCATTTATACGTTGAACTTACAATATATAGACTCTTATTACAATTTGTAATACAACCATTAAACACTAACCCCGTACGTGCTGTCCCAGCCCAACCACTTGCAGTCAGACCAGGCATTAACCCTGCAACTGTACATTTGATCATGGGTAAGTTGCCCGGCAAACAGGAAGAAATTCTGTTTTGGTTAGCTCATTAAAAAAAAAAGGTGGGAGCAGTATTTCCCCATCCAGGACCTCAAGATAAACATAGAATTCTCACCTTTGCTTGCCATTTGGGATGGATCCATTAGTAGATAGCTGCATTACTTGGGCCACAGTATTTACCACACTCTTTACTACCGAACACGGTACACCAACACTTACCAACCTTCCAGAAGTTTTAAAAAAATGTTAAGATGAATACTGGGCTGCCCCGTTCCTAGCTTTGGGGATTTAATTCATGGGCAATTTTGCTAATGTGTCTTCAATAATATTAAGTAATCTTAAAGGGGAAGCAGTATCACTAGCAGTGTGCATTGGGCACCAGTGCATTCCTGCACAGGATCAAGAACGCAAGCTGCCAAAGAGTATCGCTGAGGCCTACTCTAGTATTGGTCAGAATAGTCTGGGAGCCAGACCTAATAAAATACAATTACAGTGTAAATCCAAAAAGGTTTCTACCAAGCAAGAGCCTAACAAATGCAAACACACAAAAATAGAAAGGGGAGAATCTCTGTGTTCGGAGACCCCTCAAAACCACTGTAATCTTAGAAATAGAGATAATATAAAAACTCATAATAGATATAAGTATTCTGATACAAACCAATCTTGTTCATTTCAGGACTCACCGGGTAAACTCAGTGAGAGGGGTGTACTGTCAGAATAGCGAACTGAGTTTGTGAAACCGAGAAAGTAATCACAATGCTTGTCAGAAGTTTCTGTTAAGAATGAAGAGAAACTTCCCTAACAAATATCTCAATTCAAAAAGAAAAAGATGGCAGCGATTTCTATACAAAATGCCACTCAAGATGAGAGCTTTACTGAAGAACAGAAAGTGGGCACAGGCCCTGCTGAAAGCAACTAACGACTTTTTACAAGTCGAGACGGCGGACAAGCGAGTCTCCACACCCGATAGGGTGTATAAATTAAAAATACATTTAGAAGGAGCTATTACGCACAAAATAGACTCTTTTGGGATCACGTAGTTATCATTTATGATATTTTATAGGCCAAAAAGATTGGCCACCAGAATTTGGGCTTCATTACGAGTCTGGCGGTCCAGGAACCGCTGAACTCCTGATGGCGATCGGACCGCCTCCGACAGGGGTGGTCCGAACGGCACATTGTGACTGTGGCGAGTTGCCACAGTCCGACCACCGGTACCGCCAGGTCGCCGCCAGCCTGGCAATGCCGATGGTCTTAATCCGACAGGGCAGTGTAGCCAGCAGTGCTGCCCTCCGGAATAGAACCGTGTTTCTGCCACCCTGTGCATAGCGGACCGAAAACTTGGAATGGGCAGTGCAGGAGCCCGGGTGCTGCTGCAGCTGACGCACCGCAACATTCCTGCCAGCTCGATTACGAGTCGCCATCAATTTTGTGATGAGTATTCTGCTGGGCCAGCGGAAAACAAATAATAGGGCTGGTGGGCAGAAAACCGGAGTGGCGGTTTTCCATCTGCAAGAGTTTGACAGGTGGCCTCCACCGCCCGCCAAACTCATAGTGAGGCCCTAAGTCCGTAATCTCCCATATAGAGAAGAGGTAATTGGATCCACTTTCTCTCCCCTTTTTCCAAGAGAGCTCAGGGAGGCTTGTGCTATTGATTGGGGAAAGGCGCTGGCACCTGCGTTATATCGCAACCAGGGAGGGTATGGTGGGATAAAGATTCTCCCTATACTTAATTTCAATTAGGTTCCAACCACAACCTCAACCACAAAATTCAATAAAACATGAAGAGAAATCCTCACGCACCCAGAGTACCAGGGCATAATTGAACCCTGTGTCTAACCAATGAGCAACCCATTGTTCCCTATAGCTAAACCAGGCCATTCATATAAAATAGCCTTAGACTATTGACAATTAAATAGTCATACATGCACATTTGCCATTCAAATTGCACACAGCATAGCACTTATTAACAATTTAGTGCACAAAAAATAGAAAGCAACCTCGGACATTTCCAATGGATTTTCTGCCAAAATATAGCACCTGAAAGTAGGGATTTAACAAGTATTAGCGCTTTACGCTCACAAAAAGGTTTTGCAGGCTACCAAAGAGTTATTGAAACAGTCCATGATTGTTTTCAGCTCGTGTTACTTCAATTTTATATGACATTGACCCTAAGACATTGTCTTACGTAGATGACATCTAGTTTACAGATGATGATCTCATTCAACATATAAGATGGGTGAGCCGTATTGCTGTGGGATTTGACAAAGTAGGCTACAAATTTGATTTCAAGAAAACAAAAAAAGCCTTCCTTAGTGTCCTATTTTTGGATAAGAATTATCAGATGAAGGTGAGAGCCTAGCGCCCCAATTTTTAGAAACATGCGAACAATTGCAACCACCAAACACCATCAAAAAGCTCCAGTCATTGTTGGGCTTTTTAAACTTTGGCAGAACTTACATTCCAGGTTATGTACAACACATCAAACCGTCATATGACTTAATACAACTTGACTTTTCAAACAAATATTGGAAATTCGAACACACATGCCATCTGAGAGCATTGCAACAAGACATGCTTGCAGCTAAACTCTTGCAAACAAGAGACAAGAAAACACATTTGGCCATCAGAGTAATTGCTGGTGCCATTAGTTTCACCTATGTAACATTCAATAAGGGTAATACCTTCCCCATTGCATGCAAATCACATCTGTATTCCACAGCTCAACAGTGCTTTCTTTGCTCCCACAGAAAAAATTCTGAATGCTTGTAGGAGACTGGCCTGGCTTGTTATGGGTACCTAACATAATTACACCTTACACCAGGTTCAGTTATCCCTTATTAGAGAAATGTAGGTAGTGTTCTAGCAATTAGGCTGTCTAGAGGTAGCTGTAGCACAGCAGCTTAGACTGAACTAGGAAACATGCAAAGCTCCTGTAACACCACTATAGTTACACAGTACTTATACACAAAGTCAATACTCAGTGTTACCAAAAATAAAGGTACTTTATTTTAGTGACACAAGGCCAAAAATATCTTAGAGGCAATACTCCTTCTGGAGGTAAGTATTATACACAATATATACACTAGAAACCAAAATCAAGTAAGTAAACATAGACTAGTGCAAACAGTAGAAAATACAATAGATTGCAATGGGCCTAGGTGCAACACAAACCATATACTTAAATAGTGTAATACGAAGAACTAATTCCCCCCTAGGCAAGTGTAGTGTGTAGAGAGGCGCTGGGAGTGTAGGAAAACACCAGAGGTAAGTAAAGTACCCCACCCCAGAGCCCAGGAAAGCAGGAGTAAAGTACAGCAAGTTTCCTCAAGACACATTACAAGTCGTGATAAGAGATTTGCAAGAACCAAGCAAGACTGCAAGCAACAAATGATGGATTCCTGGACCTGAAGACCTGTGGAGAGAGGAGACCAAGTCCAGAAGTCGAAGAAGAGTCCAGGAAGGACAGGAGCCCCTGCCAACCTAGAAGAAGGTGCAAAAGTGGATTCTCTGGTCAGAAGAAAAGTACAGAAGAGCACCAAAGAAGATGGCGATGGGTTCCTGCTTGGTGCAGGTGATGTCCAATGTTGAGTTGTTGGATGCAGGCTGTTTGTGTCACTGGATTCTGCCAACAAGCCTTGGTTAAAGCAAGTATGCGATTTGTGTCAAAAAGGAGCTTGCTGGACCCAGGAGTGACCTGGGGGTCTCAACTGGGACTGGGGAGACAGAAGGGGCTCTCAGCACTGAAGAGACTCCTCAGAAGACCAGGCAGCGCCCACGGGAATCCCAGAACATGGGGACAAAGAAGATGCAAAGTGCGGTTGTCACAGCACTACACTGGAAGGTCCCACGCCGCCGGAGAACAACTCAGGGAGCTGTGTGTCGCTGGATGGAGAACTGGGGACCTGGGCAACACTGTGTTCAAAGGATTCTTGAAATAAGTGCACAGAACTCAAGGAGCTGCAGAAGACACAGTGTACAGGGGTGCTGTCACAGCACGGGGATGCAAGCTCTTACCTCCAGCAAATTTGGACAGCTGGACCTTTGGACAGTCTGGGTCACTTCGGTACACCACCTGTGTTCCAGGGAGCATGCTCGCCATCAGGAGAGGAGTCCCAGAGTACCAGTTATCGTCAAAGAAGTGTGCCTGCAGAAGCAGGCAAGTGACTCCGTCACTCCATGGGAGATTCCTTCGGTTCTTCTGGTGCAGGGTGAAGACAGGCAGTTCTCAGAACATACACACCTTGGAAACTGTTGCAAAAGCTGACTGGAGCTGAAGTTGTAGGTCACAGGAGTCGTCCTGGATACTTTGTTGCAGTTACTGGAACAGTCTGCGCTTGATGCGAGAGTCAGAAGCTGAAGCAGAGGAGTCCTGGAGGAATCTAGCAGACCAAATCTGAGGAAACACCCAGAGGAGATTGTAGGAAAGTAACCTCTTTCTAGCATGGTTACCCCTACTTTTGGCCTGTTTGTGAGTGTGTTTCAGTGTGTTTTTACTGTGTCACTGGGATCCTGCTAGCCAGGACACCAGTGCTCATAGATAAAAACCTATCTGTCAGTGTGTTTTGCCTGACTCACTGGGATCCTGCTAGCCAGGACCCCAGTGCTCATAGTTTGTTGCCTAATTTGTATGCCTGTGTAGTGCCTAACTGTGTCACTGAGGCTCTGCTAATCAGAACCTCAGTGCTTATGCTCTCTCTGCTTTTAAATTTGTCACTGTAGGCCAGTGACTTCATTTACCAATTTCAATTGGCATACTGGACCCACCTTATAAGTCCCTAGTATATGGTACCTAGGTATCCAGGGCATTATGGTTCTAGAAGATCCATATGGGCATTTCTTTTGCCACCCATAGGGAACTCAGACAAACCCTTCCACAGGGCTGCCATTGCAGCCTGCGTGCAATAGTGCACACACTATTTCACAGCCATTTTCACTGCACTTAAGTAACTTATAAGTCACTTATATGTCTAACCTTCACTATGTAGCTTTGCACCTAACCTTCACTTGCTGAAGGTTAGGTGCAAAGCTACATAGTGTGAGGGCATCCTTGCACTAGCAAAGGTGCCCCCACATAGTTCAGAGCCATTTCCGCAGACTTTGTAAGTACGGGGACGCCATTACATGCATGAACTACATATAGGTCATTACCTATATGTAGCTTCACAATGGTAACTCCGAATATGGCCATGTAACATGGCTAAGATCATGGAATTGTCCCCTCATTCCAAATCTGGTATTGGGGAGCCAATTCCATGCATCCTGGGGGCTCCACCATGGACCCCCAGTGTTGCCAAACCAGCTCTCTGAGGCTTGAGCTGCAGCTACAGCTGCTGCCACCTCACAGACAGGGATCTGCCCTCCTGGGGTCTGGGCAGCCCAGTAGCAGGAAGGCAGAACAAAGCATTTCCTCTGAGAGCAGGCTGTTACACCCTCTCTCTTTGGAAATAGGTGTTACAGGCTGGGGAGGGGTAGCCTCCCCCAGCCTCTAGAAATGCTTTGAAGGGCACAGATGGTCCCCTCCTTGCATAAACCAGTCTACACCAGTTCAGGGACCCCTTGTCCCCTGCTCTGGCGGGAAACTGGACAAAGGAAAGGGGAGTGACCTCTCCCCAGTCCATCACCACCCCAGGGGTGGTGCCCAGAGCTCTGTCCAGTGTGTCAGCCATCTTGCTTTGAAAGGCGTGGGGGCACTCTGGAGGCCTCTGAGTGGCCAGTGCCAGCAGGTGATGTCAGAGACCCCTCCTGATAGGTCCATACCTGATTAGGTAGCCAATCCCCCTCTCAGGGCTATTTAGTGTCTCTCCTGTGGGTTCTCTTTGGATTCTGCTTTCAAGTTTAATTCAGGAATCCTCTGCAACAATTTCAGGCTCTTCTGACCTCGGATCAACCACAGCCTGCTCCAAGAAACACTGTAACTGCAACAAAGTGTCTACAAGAGACACTTTTCTTCAGCAACCTCAGCTCTAAGTCAGGACCTGCAACAGTTTCCACAGTGTGCATGCTCTGGGGACTCCCTGTCTTTATCCTGCACCAGAAGGACTGAAGAAATCTCCCGTGGAGTGACGGAGTCACTCCCCTACTCCAAGCAGGCACCTTCCAAGGAAAGGACCAGTACCCTGGGACTCCTCTCATAGGAGCGAGCGTGCTCCTAAGGACACAGATTGTAGACATCCTCAACATAGACTCTCCTGAGGTCCTCCTGATGCAAGTTTGAGGAGGTAAGACCTTGCCCTCCCCGAGAACTACGGCACCCCTGTGTATTGTGTCTTCTTTGCCTCCTGAGGCCTCTGTGCACTCTTTGCAAAATTCCTTCATGCATAGCCTGGCCCAGGTCCCCAGCCCTCCACCCTATGATGCTCAACTTGCTGAGTTGTTCTCCATCGGCGTGGGACCTTCTTTTGTTGTACTGCATCAATCACATTTTACACCTCCTTTGAACCTGGATCCTGCGGCTTTTCGGGGTGCTGGCTGGTGTCCTGAGGGCTCTCTGAAGTGCTGAGGGCTCTCTTTTCCTCGTTTCACAGACCTGAGGCCCCCATGTCCCCCCTGGGTCCATCCAGTGCCATTTTGATTAAAAACACACTTTTGCTGTAGCCAAGGCTTGTTGGTGCCTTCCAACACGAAATCTCATCTGCAACGATCTTCACGCCATGGGACAACTTTTGCTTCGTGCAGGAACCCACTGGCGTTTCTGCAGTCTTTGACTAACCGGGGACTCTTCTTTTGCACCCTCTTCTGAGTTGGCAGGGGCTCCTGTCCTTCCTGGATCTTCTTTCGACTTCTGGACTTAGTCCCCTTCCTTTGCACGTCCTCAGGTCCAATAATCTGGCAGTTGTTCTTTTCTGACTTGGTTGGCTGCTGAAAAATCCCAAAAACGAAGAGTAGAGTGTCCTAAGGAAACTTGCAGTACTTTACTCCTGCTTTTCTGGGCTCTAGGGTGGGGTAATTTAATTACCTTTACTGTATTCTTACTCTCCCAGCGATTCTGCACACACTACACTTTTCTAGGGGGGAATTTGTAATTCACATTCCACTTTTTTGGTATATGGTTTGTGTTGCCCCTAGAACTAATTTCTCCCATTACATTCTATAGGATTTCCTACTGTTTTCATGGTTCTATGACTATTTACTTGTCTAATTTTGGTCTCTAGTGTATATATTGTGTATAATACTTACCTCTAGAAGGAGTATTGTCTCTAAGATATTTTTGGTACTGTGTCACCCAAATAAATACCTTTATTTTTTGGTAACACTGAGTATTGTCTTTACTTATGCATAAGTACCTTGTAACTATAAGTGGTATTGCATGAGCTTTGCATGTCTCCTAGTTCAGCCTAAGCTGCTCTGCTATAGCTGCCTCTATCAGCCTAAGCTGCTAGAACACTACTACATTCACCAACAAGGGATACCTGGACCTGGTGTAAGGTGTAATTACCCAAGGTACCCACTACAAACCAGGCCAGCATCCTACAGAGAGACCCTAAATAGCCATGAGAGGAGGATTGGCTACCTACCCAGGTATGCACCTATCAGGAGGGGTCTCTGACATCTCCTGCTGGCACTGGCCACTCAGAGGTCTCCAGTGGGTCCCCACACCTTGAAATCTAGGATGGCTAAAGCCAGGGACACTCCGGAGGAGCTCTGGGCACCACCCCAGGGGTGGTGATGGACAGGGGAGTGGTCACTCCCCTTTCCTTTGTACAATTATGCGCCAGAGCAGGGACTGGGGGTGTAGGAAAGTACCATCTTGCCTGGCATGTCACCCCCATATTTCACTGTATATATGTTGTTTTAGTTGTATGTGTCACTGGGACCCTGCCAGCCAGGGCCCCAGTGCTCATAAGTGTGCCCTGTATGTGTTCCCTGTGTGATGACTAACTGTCTCACTGAGGCTCTGCTAACCAGAACCTCAGTGGTTATGCTCTCCCTTTGCTTTCCAAATTGTCACTAACAGGCTAGTGACCAATTTCACCAATTCACATTGGCATACTGGAACACCTTATAATTCCCTAGTATATGGTACTGAGGTAGCCAGGGTATTGGGGTTCCAGGAGATCCCTATGGGCTGCAGCATTTCTTTTGCCACCCATAGGGAGCTCTGACAATTCTTACACAGGCCTGCCACTGCAGCCTGAGTGAAATAACGTCCACGTTATTTCACAGCCATTTACCACTGCACTTAAGTAACTTATAAGTCACCTATATGTCTTACCTTTACCTGGTAAAGGTTGGGTGCTAAGTTACTTAGTGTGTGGGCACCCTGGCACTAGCCAAGGTGCCCCCACATTGTTCAGGGCAAATTCCCCGGACTTTGTGAGTGCGAGGACACCATTACACACGCGCACTGTACATAGGACACTACCTATGTACAGCGTCACAATGGTAACTCCGAACATGGCCATGTAACATGTCTAAGATCATGGAATTGGGGAGACAATTCCATGATCCCCCGAGTCTCTAGCACAGACCTGGGTACTGCCAAACTACCTTTCCCGGGGTTTCACTGCAGCTGCTGCCATCTCCTCAGACAGGTTTCTGCCCTCCTGGGGTCCAGCCAGGCTTGGCCCAGGAAGGCAGAACAAAGGACTTCCTTAGAGAGAGGGTGTTACACCCTCTCCCTTTGGAAAAAGGTGTCAGGGCTGGGGAGGGCTAGCCTCCCCCAGCCTCTGGAAATGCTTTGATGGGCACAGATGGTGCCCATCTCTGCATAAGCCAGTCTACACCGGTTCAGGGATCCCCCAGCCGTGCTCTGGCGCGAAACTGGACAAAGGAAAGGGGGGTGACCACTCCCCTGACCTGCACCTCCCAGGGGAGGTGCCCAGAGCTCCTCCAGTGTGCTCCAAACCTCTGCCATCTTGGAAACAGAGGTGCTGCTGGCACACTGGACTGCTCTGAGTGGCCAGTGCCAGCAGGTGACATCAGAGACTCCTTCTGATAGGCTCTTACCTGTGTTGCTAGCCTATCCTCCTTCCTAGGTAGCCAAACCTCCTTTTCTGGCTATTTAGGGTCTCTGCTTTGGAGAATTCTTTAGATAACGAATGCAAGAGCTCATCAGAGTTCTTCTGCATCTCTCTCTTCACCTTCTGCCACGGAATCGACCGCTGACTGCTCAGGACGCCTGCAAAACCGCAACAAAGTAGCAAAGACGACTACTGCAACCTTGTATCGCTGATCCTGCCGCCTTCTCAACTGTTTTCCTGGTGGTGCATGCTGTGGGGGTAGTCTGCCTCCTCTCTGCACTGGAAGCTCCGAAGGAATCTCCCGTGGGACGACGGAATCCTCCCCCTGCAACCGCAGGCACCAAAAGAACTGCATCACCGGTCCTCTGGGTCCCCTCTCAGCATGACGAGCGTGGTCCCTGGAACTCAGCAACTCTGTCCAAGTGACTCCCACAGTCCAGTGACTCTTCAGTCCTAGTTTGGTGGAGTTAAGTCCTTGTGTCCCCACGCTAGACTGCATTGCTGGGTACCGCGTGATTTGCAGCTGCTCCGGCTCCTGTGCACTCTTCCAGGATTTCCTTTGTGCACAGCCAAGCCTGGGTCCCCGACACTCTAACCTGCAGTGCACAACCTCCTGAGTTGTCCTCCGGCGTCGTGGGATCTCCGTTTGTGACTTCGGGTGAGCTCCGGTTCACTCTTCTTCGTAGTGCCTGTTCTGGCACTTCTGCTGGTGCTGCCTGCTTCTGTGAGTGCTCCCTATCTTGCTGGGCGCCCCCTATGTCCCTCACGCATTTGGCGACATCCTGGTCCCTCCTGGGCCACAGCAGCATCCAAAAACCCTAACCACGACCCTTGCAGCTAGCAAGGCTTGTTTGAAATCTTTCTGCGTGGTAACACCTCTGCAAGCTTCTTCACGATGTGGGACATCCATCCTTCAAAGGGGAAGTTTTCTAGTTTCTAGTTTCTTCGTTCTTGCGGAATCCACAGCTTCTACCATCCGGTGGCAGCTTCTTTGCATCCTCAGCTGGCATTTCCTGGGCATCTGCCCAATCTCGACTTTGTCGCGACTCTTGGACTTGGTCCCCTTGTTCCACAGGTACTCTCATCCAGAAATCCACCTTTGTTGCATTGCTGGTGTTGATCTTCCTTGCAGAATTCCACTATCACGACTTCTGTGCTCTCTGGGGAATATAGGTGCACTTTACACCTACTTTTCAGGGTCTTGGGGTGGGCTATTTTTCTAACCCTCACTGTTTTCTTACAGTCCCAGCGACCCTCTACAAGCTCACATAGGTTTGGGGTCCACTTGTGGTTCGCATTCCACTTTTGGAGTATATGGTTTGTGTTGCCCCTATACCTATGTGCTCTCATTGCAATCTATTGTGACTATACATTGCTTGCATCACTTCCTTTTGCTATTACTGCATATTTTTGGTATTGTGTACATATATCTTGTGTATATTTGCTATCCTCATACTGAGGGTACTCACTGAGATACTTTTGGTATATTGTCATAAAAATAAAGTACCTTTATTTTTAGTATATCTGTGTATTGTGTTTTCTTATGATATTGTGCATATGACACCAGTGGTATAGTAGGAGCTTTGCATGTCTCTTAGTTCAGCATAAGCTGCTCAGCAATAGCTACCTTCTATCAGCCTAAGCTGCTAGAAACACCTCTTCTACACTAATAAGGGATAACTGGACCTGGTGCAGAGTGTAAGTACCCCTTGGTACCCACTACAAACCAGGCCAGCCTCCTACAGGGGGTCCCTGGACCGGTGTAGACTGGCTTGTGCTAGGAGGGCACCATCTGTGCCCTTCAAAGCTTTGCCAGAGGCTCTGGGAGGCTGCTCCTCCCAAGCCTGTAACACCTATTTCCAAAGGGAGAGGGTGTAACACCCTCCTCCCAAAGGAAATGCATTGTTCTGCCTTCCGGGGACTGAGCTGCTCAGTCCCCAGGAGGGAAAAAACCTGTCTGTGAGGTGGCAGCAGCTGGGGCTGCAGTGGAAACCTCAGAGAGCTGGTTTGGCAGTACTGGGGGTCCATGGTGGAGCACCCAGGGTGCATGGGCTTGCCCCCCCAATACCAGATTTAAATTGGGGGACAATTCCATGATCTTAGGCACCTCACATGGCCATATTCGGACCTAGCATAGTGAAGCTACATATGTGTATTAACATATATGTAGTGCATGCGTATAATGGCATCCCTGCACTGACAAATCCCCCTGGATAATGTGGGGGCACCTTTGCTAGTGCAAGGGTGCCCTCAGACAGAGCAATTTTTCACCTAGCCCTCACTAAATGAAGGTGACTTATAAGTTACTTCAGTGCAGTGAAAATGGATGTGAAATAGTGTGTGCACTATTTCACTCAGGCTGCAGTTGCACTCCTGATGAAAAGTTTGTATGAGCTCCTTATTGGTTGCAAAAGAAATGCTGCAGCCCATAAGGATCTCCTGAAACCCCAATGCCCTGGATACCTAGGTACCATATACTAGGGACTTATACGGGGATCCAGTGTACCAATCAGAATTGGAATATGGAGTCACTAAAGTGTAGTGACAAATTTGGTAAGTAGAGAAAGTATAAGCACTGGAGTTCTCGTTAGCAGAACCTCAGTGACACAGTCAAGCATACTGACAACACACACATAGGCCACAATCTATGAACACTTTGGTCATCGCTAGCAGGATCCTAGTGAGACAGGCAAAATACACTGACAAACAGGCAGAAATTGGTGGTAACATGCCAAGACAGATGGTTCTTTCCTTCACTGCTGTTCAGATGGCCTCATTAAAGAGAGACCTCTGACCCAGGAAAAACACCTTATTGACCTATCTCCAATTCCAGCCATTGAGGCTGTCACAAAAGCCAGCATTCCTAATGCCAAAGCACTACATCCACGTTGGATTCAATGGGCAATGTCTCTGACAGCCACTGATGTTAATTATGTTTTTGACCCTAAATTACAAACTCAAGAATTTGTTCAATATGAACTAGAATACCCAGTTCCAGCAAATACTTTGCCTATTGAACAATATCAAATCATTATGTACACTGATGGCTTAGCCGTAGGCTCCAAACATAAACACTCCGCCGTCTGTGCGGTTGTGAGCAGCTACATGGAGGATGGTGAATTCCATCCACAACATACTTACACGCAGCTCTTAGAGGACTACACTACACAATTAGCAGGGCTCAAGGCTCTGTTGATGGCACAGGAATGCATGGATCCTGGACAGTTACCATTAATCGTCTTTGATTTGTATTACTCTGTCCAGTCCTTCAATGAATATCTCCATTACTGGTGCCAGAATGGTTTCAGAGATTCAAAAGGCACCACCATCAAAGACAGACATCTGTGGAGAAAGTAGTGGATCTGAAAGAAAAGCTACCCAATGTCCATGTAGTTCATATATTGGGACATCAACCAGTTGGAATACACATCACAGGCAATACCTTGGCTGATGAAGTGGCCAAGTCAGCAGTAGCTACGGCTTCTGTTGCTGCAATAACTCATTCATGGACAAGGTTGTAAGATGAAACATTGGCTGCTCTGAAAGCTTTGGCTGAAAGCAAGTCAATGCCAAAGGCATATCTTGCCACGTATTCCTACTGCATATCAAGCTTAAATACTGCCCATGTAACAATACAAGGGGTGGATGATCGGGTGATCCCCAACCAAGCTCAAAGAACCTGAGTTGATTAAGGCAGTGCATGAGAAAGTTGCCTCTGCCAAGCTGTTGTGCCGGCTACCTTTTCACTATTACAACCACACTACTGGTGCCCAGGTCTATACAAACAGACCAAATAGTATGCCCTTTGTTGTTACATCTGTCAGCAAGTAAAAGGGTTCCACCGTCAAACGTCCACAGCAGAAAAAAAAACTCTACAATGTGTGTACCTCGACTATTGTGGTACCTTGACACCTGATAGTGCATACAAATACAGCTTAGTCACTGTTGGCTCATGCTCCAGATTTCTATGGGTATGACTACAACTCTCAGCTGGCACTCAAACTGTTATTAAAGATTTTTAAGTCTTTTTCCTCAGACCGGGGCCCTGCATTCGCCTGAAGGGCATAAAGGAACACCATGGCTTCATTAGGGGTCCAACTGTATTATTTGTCTTTGTATCATCCTGAGGGAAACAGTGTTGTGGAGCTAAGAAAAGAGACCTAAAGCAATCCCTAACAGCAAGAGTATTAGGCCTGGTTCGTAGTTGGCTCAATCACTGTTATGGAGTCATGAGAGCACTTAATATTCTGCCCAGTATGAGAGGAGGCCTCTTTTGGCATGGTTAGCCCCCATTTTGTGCCTGATGTTGATGTGTTCTGGAAGTTGGTAGTGCCCAGGCCCCTGCTAACCAGGCTCCCTGGGCCAGAGCTCTTTCCCTAAGTCTGTTGAGATGCTTGTCACAATTGGATACATTCTTAAATATCACTGTAAGTCCCTAGTGAAGGGGTACACCTGTACTCAGGGTGTGGGATATTAGGGGTACGCCCCTGGGGCAGCAGCACTGATTGTGCCACCCTCTAGGGCCCTGCATCCAGATGCACCCAGAACTGCTGGTGCAGGCTGAGTGCACTGGGGCAAAACTAAAAAGAGAAACTCGACATGGCACACTCCCTGTGTGCCCTGTCCAACCTACACTGCATATGTTAAGGATAAGTCACCCCTCTGGTAGGCATACAGCCCTAAAGCAGGGTGCACCATACTATGTGTGAGGGCATAATTGCATGAGCAATATGCCCCCGCTGTGTCCTTGCCAAACTTGGGACTTAGTGAGTGTACAGAGCAGCCATTTTAAGTACATGTACTGGACATTGGTCAAACACGAGTTACCCAGCTACATGATGGTCACTTTGTATCTTGGGTTGTTTGGACTCATAATAGCAAATCCAAACTGGTACCAGTGTTGGATTTAACCCTGTAGGAGGATGGCCTGGTTTGTAGTGGGTACCTTGGGTACTTACACCTTATACCAGGTCCAGTTATCCCTTATTAGTGAAATGTAGTAGTGTTCTAGCAGCTTGGACTGACACAGGTAGCTATAGCAGAGCAGCTTAGGCTGAACTAGGAGACATGCAAAGTTCCTGCAATACCACTTATAGTTAAACAGTACTTGTACACAAGTAAAGACAATACTCACTGTTACCAAAAATAAAGGTAGTTTATTTGTGTGACACAGTAGCAAAAATATCATTTAGACAATGCTCCTTCTGGAGGTAAGTATTATTATACACAATACATACACTAGACACCAAAATTAGGCAAGTAAAGAGTCATAGAACAATGCAAACAATAGGAAATGCTATAGAATGCAAAGGGAGAAAATAGGTCTAGGGGCACCACACACCATATACTAAGAAAGTGGAATATGAATCACAAATTCCCCCCTAGACAAGTGTAATGTGTGCAGAATCGCTGGGAGAGTAAGAATGCAACAAAGGTAAGTAAATTACCGCATGCTAGAGCCCAGAAAAGCAGGAGTAAAGTACTGCAAGTTTCCTTCGGACACACTACATCTTGTTTTTAAGATTTTGCAGCAGCGAACCAAGTCTGCAAAGAATAACTGCTGGATTATTGGACGTGAAGACCTGCAAAGGAAGGTGACCGAAGTTCCAGGAAGAACAGGAGCCCCTGTCAACCCAGAAGAAGGTGCAAAAGAAGAGTCCCCAGTTAGTCGAAGACTGCAGGAATGCACCCAAGGAAGACACCAGCGGGTTCCTGCATGATGCAAAAGATGTCCCACAGTGTGAAGATCATTGCAGATGAGATTTCGTGTTGGAAGTTGCCAACAAGCCTTGGCTACGACAAAAGTGCGTTTTGTGTCAAAATGCACTGGATAGACCCAGGAGGAACCTGGGGGCCTCAACTCTGTTGAAGGAGGAAGAGAGGGGATCTCTGCACTTTTGAGAGCCATCAGTATACCAGCCAGCACCCCCATGAGTCACAGGATCTGGGTTCAAAGGAGGTGCAAAATGCAGCTCATGCAGCACAACAAAAGAAGTTCCCACGCTGCCGGAGAACAACTCAGCAAGTTGTGAGTCACAGGGTGGAGTTCTGGGGACCTGGGCCAGGCTGTGCATGAAGGAAATTTGCAAAGAGTGCACAGAGGCCTCAGGAGGCAAAGAAGATGCTGTACTCAGGGGTACCGTCGCTCTCAGGGAAGGCAAGGTCTTACCTCCTCCAAATTGCGTCAGCAGGACCTCAGGTCAGTCTATGCTGATGATGTCCACCTTCGATGTCCTTAGGAGCACACTTGTTGCTCTGAGAGGCATCCCAGTGTACTGGTCGTCGTCTTAGAAGGTGCATGCAGGACCACGGGAGTGACTCTGTCATTCCACAGGAGATTTCTTCAGCCCTTCTGGTGCAGGATGAAGACAGGGAGTCCCCAGAGCATGCACACTGTGGAAACTGTTGTAGTTGCTGACTTGGAGCTGAGGTTGCTGAAGAAAAGTGTCTCTTGTAGACACTTTGTTGCAGTTACAGCGCTTCTTGGAGCAAGCTGCGGTTGATCCGAGGTCAGAAGAGTCTGAAATAGTAGTTGCAGAGGATTCCTGAATGAAACTTGCAAGCAGAATCTGCAGAGAACCCACAGGAGAGACCCTAAATAGCCCTGAGAGAGGGATTGGCTACCTTATCAGGTATGGACCTATCAGGAGGAGTTTCTGACGTCACCTGCTGTCACTGGCCACTCAGAGGCCTCCAGAGTGCCCCACACCTTGCAAAGCAAGATGGCTGAAGTCTGGGACACACTGGAGGAGCTCTGGGCACCACCCCTGGGGAGGTGATGGACAGGAGAGTTGTCACTCCCCTGTTGCCATATTCAGACTTATCATTGTGAAGCTATATATAGGTTTTGACCTATATGTAGTGCACATGTGTAATGGTTTCCCTGCACTCAAGAAGTCTTTGGAATTGGCCCTGGACAGCGTGGGGGAACCTCTGTTAGTGCAAGGGTGCCCTCACACTTAGTAACTTTGCACCTATCCTTCAGTAAATGAAGGTTAAACATATAGGTGACTTATAAGTTACTTAAGTGCAGGGAAAATGGCTGTGAAATAGTGTGTGCACTATTTCACGCAGGGTGCAGTGGCAGTCTTGAAGAAAGGTTAGTCTGAGCTCCTTATGGGTGGCAAAAGAAATGTTGCAGTCCATAAAGATCTCCTGGAACCCCAATGCCCTGGGTACCTAGGTACCATATACTAGGGGCTTATAAAGGGGGTCCAGTGTCCCAATTGAAATTGGAATATGAAGTCACTAAACTATAGTGACTAATTTGGAACCAGAGGGAGCATAAGCACTGACGTTCTGGTTAGCAGAACTTCAGTGACACAGTTAAGCAGCACTGACAACACACACATTAGGCCACAACTATGAGCACTAGGGTCCTGACCAGCAGGATCCCAGTGAGACAGGCAAAACACACTGACAAATATGGGTTTTACTATGAGCACTGGGGTCCTGGCTAGCAGGATCCCAGTGAGACAGTAGAAACACACTGACACACACTCACAAACAGGCCAAAAGTGGGGGTAACCATGCTAGAAAGAGGCTACTTTCTCACATTCCCATACTTTGTAGGAACGGCTATTGTATGGTACAATTGTCACAACTGATTATGGGGATCATAACCCGATTGAAACAGCTTTTAAGATATGGCACAGGGAGCTTCATCAATAAGGGCCAAGCCTTGTAAATTTCTTGCCAAGTACTGATCATTTTAGGTTCTGCTGGACACCGCACCATCCATAACTTATTGAAAATATCTCAATGCGAGCCACCTGTGACACCGTTCAATGTTGGTGAAAGCTGGTTCACACAAAACCAGGTTCATGCATGTTTTGACCATGTGGGGAACAATTTAATCTGAATCGGTCTCTTAGAGTTGCAATAAAAAAACACTTCCGAACCAGCCCTCAGTAATCCCATACCAAATTAAACCATGCTGGATCAAGCATGAATTTTCAATAAGTTATGTATATTGACTTGATTGATTCACGGGGGCATATTTATACTCTGTTTGCGCCGAATGTGAGTCAAAACTTTTGACGCACATTCGGCACAAACCTTGCCCCATATTTATACTTTGACACCCGACCCCGTGGACTTCAAAATTCCTCTGTGTGCGTCATTTTTTGGATGCGGGAAACTGCCTTGAGTTAATGAGATGCAAGGTAGGCGTTCCCGCCCAAAAAATGACTTTAAGGCCTCTGCGCCATATTTATACTCCAGCGGGCCTTAAAAAACAGTGCACAGCCTGATGTGCGCCGCTTTTTAACGCCGGGGTCAGGGCAGGCGTTAAGGGCCCTGTAGGCTCACTTCCATGGTCTCTGACCATGGAAGGAGTCCAGAGGTGCCCTTCCCTGCCCCCAGGGACACCCCCTGACACCCTCGCCCAACCATGGAGGACACCCATGCATGGGGGAACCCATCCCAGGTAAGTACAGGTAAGTTGAGGTAAGTTTTTTTTATTTTTTAAGTGGCATATGGGGGCTTAATTTGGGCCCCCCCCTACATGCCACTGTGCCCACTGACCATGGAAGGAGTCCAGAGGTGCCCTTCCCTGCCACCAGGGACACCCCCTGCCACCCTTGCCCACCCATGGAAGACACCCATGCATGGGGGGACCCATCCCAGGTAAGTACAGGTAAGTTGAGGTAAGTATTTTTTTTTTTAAGTGGCATAGGGGGCCCTAATTTGGGCACCCCTACATGCCACTGTGCCCACTGACCATGGCCAGGGGACAGAAGTCCCCTGGGCATGGCCATTGGGCAGGGGGGCATGACTCCTGTCTTTGCTAAGTCAGGAGTCATTTCAATAGGGGTGGTGCATCAAAAAAGGGCGCAAGGCCTGTGTGAGGCATGATTTTTGCCTCAAACCTGACTTGCACCATTTTTTGACGAACAACCCCCATTTTCCCCTACGCCGGCGCTGCCTGGTTTGAGTCATTTTTTTTTACTCTGACTGGTCCGCAGCGCCGGCTAACGTCTTTCCTTAAATAAGGCGCCCGCATGGCGCGTAGGAATGGCTTTAGCCAACGTAAAAAAAAATTACGCAAACCAGCGCCGCCACTGGTTGGGAGTTGAATACTTGTATGCCCATTTTTTGTATAGCTCTGTGATATGTCCCAGACAAGTGGGGATATGTATCAGGACTTTAGATTACAGATTTATACAACCACATACCTGGTTTCATATATTAGGACGTTGGGACAAGTATGGTATTAGGCCCCAATGTCTGGACAATTTGTTGTAAATCATATTTGGTGCTTACCGTTTGTAGTGTGAGGGTCTTTTACCATTTACACTTGGTGTGAGGACAGCTCTTGCATTGTAAATGAGCCGTGTTTTTACACAATACTTTGCTTTTGCTCATTTTTTTAGGATTAGGATGTATCAGGGTCTGCTCCTTTCATGCTATTCTAATTTCTACAATTACCTTTGGTCTTAGAATTGGTGACTTTTTGCGAAATACTATTGTTGTACTTTTCCCCCATTTTAATGTATGTATGGCTTTTACCAAGCACTTGTCACTTGTATACTATTCTTGCAACCCTGGTGATATAATGGCAGTACATTTGGCCATAAATATTTATGTATATCTTTTTGCTCCTTGCAGTTTTTTGGGGTGTCCTACCGCAGATTTTGAATCAGTATCCCAGCTATTTGTGAATAGACTCATTACTAGCCGAATCTTCTGTGGAATATGTCTGCCTATCTACTCAATTAAGCTCGACTAGAGAACAGTACCTTACTTGTCCAGGTATCTATCCTTTAACAGTAGTCTTAGTGTGTTACTGATTTTGATCAAATTGTGCTGGACAGGTACATTGGTCAATAACTTACCGAACAGTGTTACTTTGCAGTCTTCTCGCCATTGTGAGTCTACTGAGTTGAATTTACAGTTTCGTAATCTGCTGGTAGGTTCTGGGCTTTCTTACATTGCATTCACAGCAGTTTCAGGATATGATTACATTCTGGTATCGTTGGTATTTCTCTGTGGTTAGCATGTGTACCACAGTCACATATCTGTTTAAGTAAAATAAGTGCTGTATTGTCCTTGGTCAATTCTTGTGTCCCTTGAACAATGATGGTGTCACCAGGTCTATATTCTCACATTCTCGTATTCTGGTCAGTGTATGGAGATATTCTTGTAAGGATGTCCCGTCAGGCGAAATATACTGTGCACACCGTTATACCCAGTGTATTGTTTTATAACCTTGAAAAAGTCACATGGCGTGATGAAACACGTGTTTGCTGTCGATGCTTTTATTTGTCTTTTGAAACAATGTCAATTTCCTTTATAATAAGATATGGCAATCATCAATTAAAAAGATGAGACCAGATTTGAAACATTGTGACTTTCTTTTTTGCTAATCATTGTGCCTTTATTATTTTCAAACCTACGTATGATTGGAAGTTGAATGTGTGCTGTGGTTCCGCATTTTAGTTAATAAATCCCTGGAAGCAACTGATTTTAGCTGACATAAATAAGATAGAGCGCTGCGGGCACCTTCTAGGAGATAGCTACTACAAGCTTTATTGTTTGAAAGAGCCAAAGAAGAGAGGTTGAGGGTTGAAGGTCAAAAATCAAGTGTTAAGAATTATCTATAAGTTAACCCTGGGGACATCTTTACTAACTATCTGTGGAACTATAGTACGAGCTGGGCTGGTACAGCAAAATAGTCCCCTTGTTTCCCGATTCGATTTCAGTCTGGAGTGTGCCCATGTTGCAATTTGCACAAGCAAACCATGTTACATTTTTTTTCTGTGAATATTATAAAATGTACACTAAAAAAGTATTGAACCTCTTTTGATGCATAAGAATCTACGGCTTTGTTTACAGACTTATCATTTTCAATTAGCACTGCTAGATGATGCAACATGTAGATATGTGTTCTCATTTCTTCAAGCCGCAGTCCTCTCCAGGAGGTCGGCTCCAGGAGGTCGATGTTCTCAGATTAATTTATTCGTTGTGCCAGTAGATCACCAAACCAGCATTTGGTATCTGTTTTATCTAGTTTGCTGATCGCCCAAATTGTTTTATTCACCTTCTGTTTATCAGATCTCTTATTTGATGATTTGTTTACATTTTATGTGTACTTTTAATTTTCATGATATCACATGTATTTTAGTTACATTTTTCCACGTTTGCTTGCATATTTGGTTGTTTGCAGCCCAATAAAGATGGTTCAGAGAAGCAGTGAGAGGGGAGAAACAGGTGGAAATGACTTTGCTAAGAGGGGTAGTATGAGATAAGTGAAGTGGGAAAGAGAAACTGATATGATATTTTAGACTGGGAGAAAGGTAAGGGGTGATGGCTGATAAATAGATACAGCTTAGATACAAATAGCTGAGTGAGGTAGGGAGAATTGACAGGTGAAATGTAAATGACAGACAGCTGCAAGAGAGGGGAGAGAGGAGAGAGTTGAAACAGAAATTGAACAAGTTGAGAGAGAGCTGCCTAGGATGATATTAGGGAAAAGTTCATTCGATGTCACTTCCTGTAATGCAACTGTGGTTGGACAAAGGGCAAGCCATGTCACATGGGATTATGGTGAATTGACGTCCACCCCAAGTTACCCAAATTCATTCTTTTCACAACTTCCCTCTTTGAGAAATTGATTTAACTTGCCCACCGTTCTGGAGTCCGCTGAAATCGTACCTACCTTGTATTGGAACAGATAAAGGAAGAAGTCTCTTGCTTAAAAAAATCAGTTCTTCACGCTCTAGTGGATGTGCCAAATGATTTCCAAAATGCCAACATTAGAAAACCTATAAAAACACCTTCCTCGGGAACACCAAGTAATCGAGCGAGCTGCAGTTCATTGTCCGTGTATCCAAGCTTCACAAATGGGGAGGCGCATAGCCTTTTTTATGATGCCCAACAGCTAATTTTTCCTCCATTTCTTTCTTTCCTTCCTTCCTTTCTTTCTTTCTTTCTTTCTTTCTTTCTTTCTTTCTTTCTTTCTTTCTTTCTTTCTTTCTTTCTTTGTTTCCCTTTGTCCATGCCTTTTCATTCTTTCTTTCTTTCTTTCTTTCTTTCTTTCTCATTCTCCTATTTGTTTCTTTTTTTTCTAGGAGTATAACTATTTTTATTTCTCATGTATTTTTCTCTTTTTCTCTTGGCTTTGTATTAATAACTGTCTTGTACATTCTGCTCCCTAGTCGTCTATTTTGCGTTTGTTTTGTGTGCTGCCCAATTCTTCTGGTTGTTTGCCTTTTCAAAAAAATATTGACTTTTCATTATTTACTTCCTTTATGAAATGTGCGTGTGTACTTTTCCTTTTGACAAGAGGCGGAAACAGGGGAAAACAGAAAGAATGTTTTCCTGCCTGTGACCTAATGGTATTCAAGAAACAAAGAGGGCTTCAGTAAACTGTCATCTGTAAAATAAATATTACGCATGAGCATCGGCTGTAAAATCTGAAAAGTGACGCAGATGCCAGCTTCCCTTGAAGCAAGCAAGCTCACCTTGAGAAACCGGAATCACTGTCACAGTCTGACAGGTTTATTTCCTTCTTTGTTGACTTATTTTCAAGCAGGAATTGAATTTAAGTATTGTAAATATACATTTTGAGTTTCTCCTGATACTTCGCATAGGGCTGAGCCAGGTATTGCACATAGAACAGTGACGACTTGTGGGCACTCCCCAGGACACCGTCTGTGCTGAAAAAAAATCCCATTAATGCATTCTCAAATCGCTGCCTAAGAATGGCACAATGCTTTCCAGGGTGGATCCAGAAACTCCAACCTGCTTTTAGTCTGCTCAACAAGTTGTTGTGGTTTGTTATGTCACAGACTATTCAGCGATTTTTTGTAAAATACGTAAAAAAGCAAAAACGATTACTGAGGGAATGGAGCTAAATTCTAGCTTTCAGTACTGAATAGCAGTAATTCTCCCTGATTATTGGCTCGAGAATACCTGCAATCTCTGATATGGAGTATTTCTAATATTGCTCTGTGAACAACTTACCCTGTGTACCACATACTGTCTATAAAGTTGGGTATCTAAACTGTTTGCTATCGGCGTGTGTGTGTATAAATATATATATATATATATATATATATATATATATATATATATATATATATATATATATATTCCTTGGGGCGTGGCCAAGCGTCCACCCTGGCGGACGCCTGACTCCGTCGCTCCTTATCCAGGCCAGTAACGTCCACCAGCAATCTGTCCCCAATATCATAAAAATGATGTGCCCTACACAGTAGAGGAATGGACAATGCACAGATGAGCGCTGGGGCCAGTGTGGCGTCCGGAGCCCAGTGAAGCCATGACAGTGTGGCGGTGGCAGCGAGGAGCCGCGGCCTACTGATAGGCCTCTCGTCTAGTGCTCACCCCTTCCTCCGATGCTGTGCGGCCCAACGGAAAGACGACAAAGGCAGCAGGAGCGACCCAACGGAGACTGGCAGTGAGTGGGCGGATTTCACTGCAGGCGGGTCGTGCGCAGGGGACTACTGCCAGGTGGCGGCAAAGGTGGTCAGCGGGCACGTGCCTTGAAAGCCGATAAGAGGCATGCCCTGATGCTCGAGAGACCCGCTGAGTGGCACAGGTCTCCGCAGACACTAAAAACTTGTAGATACCCTAACTGGGTGCATCGGGTGGCTCTGCACTGTTGAACCCAGCTGAGTGCCATGAGGAGGCAGCCTGGAGTCAGGCCCTGACAGCGTAAACCAGGTGGCAGCAACCACGAGGAGCTGCAGACTGTAGTGAATCCTAATTTGTTTTAATGGGATAACAGGAGTTAGCTTAGCCTTTGGCTTGCAGACGCGTGCCCCCGTCACCTGGTGACTTTTAACCTACTTAGCTTTCTCTGTCTTAGACCATTTATTTAATTAATTATTCTAAGATGGCTGCCTTTTTTATAGTTAGGCCCCTTTTGTTTAGAGTTATCAGTGTCACCGCGCTAAGGCATCAACTCATGCGAAAAAGACAAACAAACTGTAGGTGCTCACATTAGAAATTACCGTCCCAAGCATGCAGTGTTATCTATTGTTTTGGAACAACCTACGTCAGGGGTCCAAGTAGATCTGTATAAATACATCACACTTTCGACAGATAATCAGAGGTATTCCGACCAGATACCATCGCTGCTATCGATGCTGCACGTCGCCTTGACGCTGACCCAGACTTCATGTTCTTCCGAAGTCTGAGCTCAAGACCTCATTTCAAGGTAACCAGGGTTGGGGGCTCCTTCCGGGGACATGGCATTGGCAGATTAGGTTTAACATACCAAGCTCTCTTTTAGGTAGGGGGTTAGGCCTATCACAATAGGGTATTGGGACATATTATACACTTTATGGGCCACATGTAGCAAACTCCGAGATTGCGACTCGAAAATTGCGAGTCTGTCCGACTCGCAATTTCCGAGTCGCAATCTCGGATGCAGAACGGTGTCTCAGACACCGTCTGCGCCTCGCTATTGGGTCGCAAAGACCCACCTCATTAATATTAATGAGGTAGGTCGCATTTTGCGACCCTATAGCGAGTCCCTGCACTCACAGGGATGGTGGCCTGCTGAAGTCAGCAGACCTCCATGTCTGTGACTGCATTTTAAATAAAGCATTTTTTTTTTTCATTTTGCATCCCGTTTTCCTTAGAGGAATACGAGTTGCAAAATGAAAAAAATACCTAAACCGTTTGGTTTCGTTTTTTCAGTGTAGGCAGTGGTCCATTGGACCACTGCCTGCTCTGAAAAAATAATCTGGGCAACATTCACAAAGGGGAAGGGGTCCCATGGGGACCCCTTCCCTTTTGCGAATGAGTTACCACCAGTGTGACACTGGTGGTAACTGCGGGTTCCTTTGCGACCGCATTCGCGGTCACAAAGCAATTCTGAATTGCGAGGGACACCCCTTCCTATTTGCGAGTCGCATTCACAAATTGCGAGTCGATACCGACTCGCAATTTGTGAATGTGTATCGCGTTAGGCCGTTTGCACGGCGCAAACTGCGATTTGCACAGTTTGCACAATGCAAACGGCTACCTACATCTGGCCCTATGTCTTTACATGCTAACGCAAGATGGTGGGGGTCTTCGTAATCAAGGCTCTCGTCTTTACAATTCTATTTCTTTCATTGTTCATTATCCTAATCATTGCAGCCCATGCGATTTACCGCATTGTATTAAATAAAAACTATTGAAACATTACTGCATCTTCGATATTGCCTGTGTTTGGTTGAGACATGATAAATCTGTGAGAAAGGGGTAATCTCCGTTTAACCACGACACTCCCTGAGATGTCATACTTCTGAGTCCATGCGTAACGGCTGCCACAAATCACCTCTAACTGTTTGGGTTATTCGTGAGGTACTGCTAGTGAGCCGGACGGGTTGGGACTACCGTTGCGACATGTTGTAGGATACACTTAGTCACGTACAAACATAAGTGCTGTCATCCTTGAACCAGCAGTCTTGCCCAGAGCAAGAGTCCAAATTACAACAGGACTAATGGTGGGCCTTCTGCCTGGTACTCCGCCCTTCCCCCCCTGAGGCTGCACGGCCCAACTGAAACACGAAGAAGGCTGCAGGAGTGACCCGACGGAGACCAGCAGTGAGGAGGCAGATTGGGCAACAGACCGGTCAAGTGCTGGGGAATACTGCTGGGAGGTGGCAAAGACAGTTGGCGCGCGCATGCCTCGAAGGCCAAAAGACGGCGTTTCCCAGTGCTCGGGAGACCTATTGAGTGGTGCTGGTCTCCTCAGATAAAAAGAAGCTGCAGATATCCTGATTGGGAACATCAGGCGGCTAAGCACTGTGGAGGCCAGTGGAGTGTTATGAGGAAGCAGCCTGGATTGAGGTCCTGGCAGCAGAAACCGACTGCCACAACTAGACACTGGTGAGACCTGACAACTTTTGGGGTCCAGTCCACGAATGGCCACAGTGGCGAGGCTATTTGTTGAGTTAAGAAGCAGGGTCTGGCCACTTAACTGAGTCAGGCACATACCAATGCGACCCTACCCAGCCAATTAACAACTGAGACGGATTGTAAACACCCTGGGGAGATTGAGGGTGCACTGAGGGCTTGCAGCTCGGATCTGAGGGCCCAGGCAACAATAAGTCTCCCACAGACCCATACAGTGGGGACAATTGGGGCGACGGGTGTGTTTCCCCCCAGCCCTACAGTGATACCTCATTGACAAGATGGGGCGCAACAAAACCAAGCCTTCCAGACTGGAGGAATGTGGGGAGACGCGCTCCCCACCCTCGGAAGACTCAATTGTCTCAACACCATCTGACTATGTCCCCCCCCACAAGGTCAGAGCCTCCGATGTACAAATTGGATAACATCCTAAAGGAAATTTGCGACCCCAGACTAGTCATGGAACATAAACACTGTGCCAATACCACGTATATTAATCTGCTGAAAGATGATCAGCATAAGTTGGCGGACAGAGTCAAGTCTATGGAACATACACTAGCTACTTCAGCACCGACACAGACAGAGCAGGGTTCTGTGATTGCACAGTTGCGTAAACAAGTGGAACATCTTCAGGACCGAGCTGAAGATGCTGAGGGCAGGGCACGCAGAAATAATATTTGCATAGTGGGACTACCGGAGTGTTCCGAAGGAGATCACCCCACTCACTTCTTCTAAACATTGCTGCAGTTGCAGGTGGCTCCTGAGGGCCTTTGCGCTCTCTTCACAGTAGAACGGGAACATGGAATATCTGCCAGGAAACCCATCCCAGTGACGAAAATACTGAACTATAAAGAGAGAGAGACATGTTACTTCAGGCGGCACAAAAACGCGCGCCACTCATTGTCGCCGAAACCCAGAGTGTATCTCAAACTAGACTATACAATGTTGGTGCAATGCCGATGGGCTTTCTTCAAAGAAGTGAAAAGCCAGCTCAGAGCCCATGACCTTGTATACGCGTTGATATTCCCAGCAAAGCTTAAAATCATATATGAGCGGAGCTCTAATTTTTTTGACTCGCCAGCAGAAGTCAGAGAGTGGCTAGACCAAAATTTCCAGGGATCGCAAGATGACCAACAACATGGGTCTGTGTCACAGAAATCGAGCAGCCGGGCCTGGTGTACCCGCCGTAAAGCAGACACTATGATAGGTGGGAGAGGGCCACCATCTCCACAATAGGGCCCATGAGAGTCAATTGGAAGCCATTCAACTTGCCACGACCATGCGAGATCCCAGCCGTAAGTCCAGCACCAAGTCATCCCTGGCAGGGGACTCTGGCTGTGAAACTGAGGGCAGTGTGGCCTTATTTGTGATTGTCACAGCAGAGACTGCCAATGATCTATGAAGGCCTGAATTGTTGCCATTATCGTCTACATGATTCCAACTCAGCACACCTCCTTCTCTACATATGCCCGGGGAGCAGCCATATGGATACGGGCAGGGATCCCGTTCTTAGTTTAAGACACAAAAATTGGTACACAGGGCCGATACGTGCCACTCAAGGAACTCCTGGATGGTGAACAAATAATGTTGGGATGTTTTTCTGCACCAAATCAAGAACAAGATATTTTGTTAGACGCTTCTCCACGGTGTTGTCAGATTGGGCCACGTCCCATGGGTTCTGGGTGGAGACTCTAATGCAGTGCTTGACGTTCTCCTTGACCGCTCACACCCAGCCCTCCTGAATACTGCACCAATTTGTCAGGACAGATCATTGCGACAACGGGTCGAGAGTTGGGATCTTGTGGATGCATGACAGCACCGTAAAGGTGGTGTGAAGGAATATTCCTTTTATTCCCACCCACAAATGCTCCATTTCCCCCAGACCGATTCTTGTGCACCTCCCGCTTGCAGTTCCATATAGCCCACGCTACATACTTAGGCAAAACTTTGTCTGACCATGACCCGCTTGAAATCCAGCTAGCCTAGGGCCGGGTGCCCACTCCAATACCAACATGGTGCTTACACTCATGCTATTAGAAGACACAGTATATTGGGAAACACTGGCAACTACTGTAGATACATTATTTTTAGAAAGCACAGAGTTGGCCTCCTCCCCACTTAAGGTGGTAATACAGGGATCCTCCATATCCACACTGGTGGGAGCACTGGTGGAATTTCTTGAAGAACTCATGCAACTAGAAAATAATCCGGGTGCTAGGGAACAAGCAGCGGCACTAGACGACACACAAAAAGCACTATTACAAACAGCACGGATCCATCATGCAGAACTCCTGGAGCACTTGAGGGTCATAGATTACAGATCTTACACTCAAAGGGCACATACGGAGGCAGACAGACTTGGTGCCTTCCTTGCCAAACTAATCAGACCACAACAATCTCCTGCACCTATACTAATGATACACTCCCCACATTTGGGAATAGTAGATAATCAAACTTGCATCAATGAAGCCTTTTGTCAATCTTACACTGATCTTTACGCAGTGCCTCAGTTTGGTGACCCCCACACCATGCGCTCGTTTCTGCACCAATACGCACTTCCACAGGTGACAGTCGCTGGAGGGAGGAGCTGAGGGCTATGATTGTGACTACTGAGATCCACAAGGCAATCAGGGAGATGGCCCGTAATAAGACCCCTGGATATGATGGATTGCCAGTGGCATTTTACTCCATATAAGCCAACCGCCTACTCCCCCACCTTGAGAAATGATATAATAGGTCTCTAAAAGAGGGACTACTTCCTGCTACAATGCGGGAAGTGGTAGTGACCTTGCTCCTCAAACCAGATAGGTCCCCTACGCAGTTGTCCTCTTATTGACCCCTGTCTATTTTCAGTACAGTTTACAAGCTCCTCAGTAAGGTACTGGCACACTGCCTCCTTTCACTTCTTCCACGGTTACTGCAAACGCACTAAAGTGGATTTCATCCTCGCCGAGGTAAGTTGATGAATATTCATCGACTATTTCAGCTGATAGATGAGATGAAACTCCACTATCCACATGCAGGCTGCATCTCCTTGGATATGCGGCAAGCATTTGATACTCTCAGCTGGGACTATATGTTAGCCTCCCTGGAGGCTTATGGAATACCCCCAGATTTTGTACGGTGGGTGAAGCTCCTTTACCTAGGTCCACAGCTAGAGCCAAGACGGGTACTTATATCTCTACTTCCTACCACATGTATCATGGAACAAGACAGGGCTGTCCTCTTTCTCCTCCTATTTTCATTGGCATTGGAGCACTCGCACACCTTCGTCAGAGAGCAGGAGACTGGGAAATTGTGCTCAATCCCACCACTCACGCTTGCTCACTATATGCAGATGATATGATCTTCTATTATAGGGAACTGAGACAGGACACGAGGAGAGCAGCGTGGAACTTCTCTCAGCTCGCACTTCAAATTAATCCCGAAATATCCTATGCATACTCTTTTGGGGGCACTTACTTGGAACCTTTGATCCGATTCGGACCCATGACCATTTGCAATAGCACCCATGTCCTTCTGTGATATAGGTATCTAGGTATACCGTGATCAAGTAGATTTGCTAGAGGACAATTTAAGTTGGATGATTACATCACTCCAGTCCCAAGTAGATTTTTGGATCACTCTGCCCCTCTCTGTGGCAGGTAGGGTGGCATTGGCAAAAATTTTATGCTACCGTGTCTTATATTATTTTGTGAACCTGCCGCTCATGGTACCGCCTTGTATATTTCGGACACTGAACTCCTTGCTGATTGATTTGATATGGAGGAAGGGTTGCTGCTGAATCAGTCTAGTTACCTCCCAATATGGGTGGCCTGGGGACCTCAGACTTCAAAGCCTACTGCATAGCGGGCCAACTACAATAGTTATCATACAGGGTGGCCGGCCATAATATTGGAGAAATAAATTGTACAGTTGCAATGTTGAGGAAAGGCTTTGTACGTTGATTGCTATGCCAAGGGCCCCCTAAACTACCTATTGATGCTACCCTGCAGTTGCGTAACACATTGGCTTACTGGAAACTAGCTATGCGATACACAGCCTCATCAGTCCCATGTGCGCCAAATATACCACTGTGTGGGCTTCCTACCCCTCAGTGACTATCACAGCAGCTATGCTCCGAGTTTGGGAACAGCAAAGACCCCTTATGCTGGGAGACCTGTTTGAAGATGGCATGCTAATGCTGCACTCAGACTTTGTACAGACGCATGGTCTGCCTGAAGCTCTCTTTTTGACTCATGCTAAAATACTAGCCTATATGCGCAACAACTGGGCACCGGATGGTACCGAACTGGTAACACATGAAGCCCTTCAGCCTCTTCATATGATGGGACACGGTAGACATCTTATCAGATGGCTATACCGAGGGCTCCATGCACATCTCAACACATCTTTAGATCCACTCAAAACGAAATGGACAGCTGATATAGGAAGGGACATCACACCTAAGGAATGGACCTTCCTAATCCAATATGCTAAAAAAGTGTCCCGTAATTCTAGGTTCAAACTGATACAATTTTTCCTCTTTATCGTGCATATCTCACTCCGCACAGACTTAATGTGATGTACCCCACAATAACAGCTCAAGGTCCTCAGTGTCATACTCTGGATGCTGACCTCCTCCATATGATCTGGACATGTCTGTCCCTTTCATAGTACTGGTCTACAATAGGAGCATCATTAACAGATACCACAGGGATGACAGTGGAACTGACACCTGCTTATTTTCTATTAGGGCTATACCCTAGAACACGAGGCTCTACAATGACTTCACGCTTTATGGACCTTGCTATTTTCTTGGTGAAGCGTCAGTTAACGCAGCGCTGGAAGTCACCCCACGCTCCATCATTCTCTCATGGAGAGAGGAAGTGCAGCGCTGTGCCAAGCCAAAGGTTTTGCTCTCCGGCGGCAAGAATACAGAGGGCTGCAATGGCAACCGATATCACTGGAATGAGATGCTGGTGGAGACATTTAAGACATAGAATGAGACATAGGGGTCAACACACTGAGACTAGCAGTGCCCATAAAGAAATGTTCTGGGCTAGGAAGAGGTTTGAGTCATTGGGTTTAGACAATTCCAGATCTGGGAAGTTTCTATCCTCGCCTTCTCCCCCCAACCAAGCAGTTAACACCCAGATGGCCCCATTGTCACCGCCGAGACTACACATGCAGATCTTTTGTCATTTTACAGCTCGGCAAGGTTGACACTGTGTACAAATGGCAAAAGACTTTGTCACTATCTAGCTCAGTGTGGATAGCACTGTGCTGATTCAATGCTTAAAAACTTTGCTAGATAAACAGACATTTGAGGTGAGCAAATCTAGAGTGTCGCTGGTGTTGGAGGGTGCTTTAAGCCGTCTTGGCATTGCTGCCTGCATGTGTGTATTATGGTATTTAGAGTGCTGAATTCACTAACAAGTTTCAACGCCTTGAGTAAGGACACCCCCCAACACACAGAGAACTCTAGAGCACAACTGGGATTATTATATCACAGATAAACTTAGACCATCAGAAACCAACTCTCTGGTGTTCCTCTTTCTGCCCTGCAGATGCTCCAATCTCCAGACTCACATCCCACCCATGAACGTCATTTAGGGGTCACCAGGGGTCACATTTGCAACCCCTAGTTTGCCCCTTGTGACCCCTGCCACTACCCTTCCAACCCCCGCCCTATGAGATCAGCTAAAGTGGTGTCAGGAATGTTAAACTGGACCTTCTGAGCTTTTTTTCTTTTAATTATGTTAACTCACAGCCATGATTACCATGGTGCCTGCCATAAAAACATTCAACAGTGAAACTATACTGTACTGAAACATAATTTTACTATTTGTGACCTGTGGGACATGGGCTCAGCTACTTTTGCAGTCTGCATCTCCAGCAAGAACCTAGAAAATGGGTAATCTAAAAATAACAAAACTTACAACATAATTTATTGTGACTGAGAAGGTCCAGCAAAAGGTGCCTCCATGTCTATTGCTGATGCAGGCGGCTGGTCCTCTATGTAGTGTGCAAAGCTAGACACACTGTGCAGGAGGTCCAGGAAACCACACCTTGGTTTACAGGGGTAAAAACTAAATTACCTAGTGCTCTAATCAGTCGATCAGCAAGGCATCAGGATTCAGCATTAAAGTTTGGAAAAGGCAAAGGCGGTGATTCTAACCGCGGCGGGCGGCGGTCGCCGCCTGCCATGCGGTTACCGCCAAATGACCGCACCGCGGTCACAAGACCGTGGCGGCCATTCTGGCTTTCCCGCTGTGCTGGCGGGCGACCGCCAAAAGGCCGCCCGCCAGCACAGCGGGAAAGACCCAGCAACGATGAAGCCAGCTCCGAATGGAGCCGGCAGAGTTGCTGGAGTGCGACGGGTGCAGTAGCACCTGTCGCGAATTTCAGTGTCTGCTAGGCAGACACTGAAATTCTTTTTGGGGCCCTCTTACGGGGGCCCCTGCAGTGCCCATGCCATTGGCATGGGCACTGCAGGGGCCCCCAGGGGCCCCGCGGCACCCCCTACCGTCATCCTGTTCCTGGCGGGAGACCCGCCAGGAACAGGATGGCCGTAGGGGGTGTCAGAATCCCCATGGCGGCGGAGCACGCTCCGCCGCCATGGAGGATTCTCAAGGGCAGCGGGAAGTCGGCGGTACACCGCCGACTTTCCGTTTCTGGCCGCGGTTGAACCGCCGCGGTCAGAATGCCCAGCGGTGCACCGCCAGCCTGTTGGCGGTGCTACCGCGGTCATTCGCCCTGGCGGTTTTTACCGCCAGGGTTAGAATGACCACCAAAGTCTCTAAGCATTAAAGCTAAGCACGTCCCTTGCCAAGACGCAATGGGGGTAAAAGTAAGGGCAGAATGTCTAACGAAAATGCCTTTCGGCCAGCAAGTAAATTGGGCAATGGTCAGAATGAATGTCTTCTCTACATGTGATCCTGTTAAGTCAAAACTGTTAAAACTACCCCTCCAAATCCCTATTGGTCAGTTAATCGTATGTTTATACTGTGTCCAATAAAACTAAACTGTTAAATATATGATTTTAAATAACACTCCGTTCACATGTCGTTGATTGGTTTGTCTTGCAATGTCCTCATCATCTGGGTTGTCAGGTAACAATATTGTTGCAGCTTCCACTCTAGTCAGTATCTTCATTGTTCTTGTCCTCGGAAAGTCAGTATCACAGACACATCACATATAAAATATTGCATTAGCTGGAACATTATCTTAGCAGTCGGTTCTCATGAGAAGCTTCAATTATGAGCACATTTAAACAATACAATAGAAATTCACAGTTTAACTCTCTTGGACAGCCATTTTATTAAATGCTATGAAATACAGCTTTGACATGAGGCCTGGCAAGTAGACCAAGACACTCGCTAAGTTAAGACCTACAATTAATAAAGCTAAAGCTTAATTCATAACCCTTAATACGACATATTGCTGCATTAGTCTAACATATATTCAAAGTTTCACAGGTATTAAATCATTGATTAGTACATTTCGTTTACACTGGTGTCCATTCACATTTTCAAATGCGTGCATTACTTTTCTACGTTATTATATTCTACACAAACTTATTCAAAATACATAAACACTCATTAATCATTTTTAATAAAACACCTGTCCTAGCAATCGCTCTTCTGATGACTAAATATGTCATCACACTAACTATTACCCACAAATTTCTGCATCAGCTAAAATTCAGTCAATTCAATCTCTTCAGAGTCATAGCTTTATCAGCAGCTAATTCAGTATCTATCAGGAGTATGACTCCTGAAAAATGTGTCAGCATGTTATCCACAATAGTAGTCAACTTTAGAATCTTTATCGAATTCAGAAAGACTCCCACTAAAGGAATCACTGCTCCAAATATGTCTCCCACTATAGCAGAAGAGGACTCCCTCCTCTGTGTCTTATGATGTGATTCAGTCACTTTCGGAAACTTCTTCGAATCCTCTATTTGATAAATCTTTTGGAAAACTATCCCCAAATAACATGTCCCATTCCATCCTCTTGAAAGATGGTAATAAGCATTAAGACCACAGATGTAATAAATCCCTGGAATTGCAGGGTCACGCCCATTCAACATAAACATTCATTTGCTCTGAAACAAAAACACAGGCCTACATTCACTCGTTCCCACAAATAAATTGTCAGTGCACGATTTAGGCCTACATATACAAAGTTCCCCTAAGTGTTGTGCATCTTAAGCTAATTTCCTTTGTGTTTTAATTGCACTATAAGCATAATCATTCTTGTAAGTCTTTTTCTCTATGCCTTTTTCTAATGTCTCCTTTAATGCTCTCATCTGTATGAACTAAAAAGCTTTTCTCTAAAGGTGTAAGCAAGCATGTCAAATAATTGCTATGCGTATAAACTGTGCCAAACGTCAATGTAGGTTCAAAGAAACCTCTAGCTATTACTATGGCATTATCCATAGCTACTCTACTCCAATTATAGGAACAAACGAAAACACAACATCATAATTCGAATAAAAGTACTGAATGTACTCCTGGTTATAAAATCTTGTTTAGTAACAGACTACAACTCATCCCATAAGTTAAAGGCAGACTATAATAGGTGACTCCTTCCTCGACTGATGAAGGAATCTGAGGACACACAAAGCAATTCTTCGCATCCATTGTCTCAACATACTCACTCAATAAGCAATAGAAAACATTAGAAGAAAGTTCTCCTTGCACATTAGTATCCTCATGCAAATATTTCTCATCAAACCTAAACTTCTCTAATGCAGTTAGTGCAGTAGTTGTCTCAAAAGCAGAAGTATGGTTGGCTTCATTCTTATCAAGAATAGACATACCCACAATCAATACCACAAACAATATCCCACACATAATCGCCAAACCAATGCTCATATATTTACAGCGCCTAGCATATCTACCTGTTGACTAATGTTAGTCATGATCTGTAAAGAATCAGAAAGCAGAAGCATTTTAGAATAACTTGCAGCAAAAATAAAAAATAGACAACTCTTCTTTCAGCGGTTATTTATACCCTTCTGTGCCCAGGACGTAATGGTTACGTCCTGAGGCACAGTGCTGCTGTGCCCAGGACGTAACCATTACGTCCTGGTCACAGAGCCCAGAGGGAGCGCTAGCGCTCCCACTGTAGGGTTAACCCCCACCCCCCCAAGGCAGGGATGGAAGGGGAAGCCCTTCCACCCACCGACCTCCCCCTCCCCCCCTGTGACATCAGCACGCGAGCACGCGCTGATTGTCACAAGGCCTCCTCCCATTGCGCTGGAAGCTCAGCTTCTAGCGCGGTCGGAATGGAAATGCTTTGCATTTCTCTTCCGATCACGTGGGGGAGGCCAAGAGAGGCTTCAAAGGGAAGGAAAGTTATTTCCTTCCCTATGAAGTCTCTCTCAGCGTTTTGGCAGCCGGATTGCAAGCAATCCGGCAGTCAAAACGCCCGCTAGACACCAGGGATGTTGTTTTTAAAATTAAATTGTCATAAGGGAGCGACCCCTTGGGCAAGGGTCGCTCCCAGGGGGGCATTTTTTTTAAAGGCCTTTTAGGCCTTTTCTGCCCCCCCCGGGGGCGGATCGGCCGATAATTAGGCCGATCTGCCCCCAGAGGGAGCAGAAACCACTAGGCACCAGGGAGTATTTTGTTTTTTTTGTTTTGTTTTATATTTTTGAGGTGGGGAGCGACCCCTTAGGCAATGGGTTGCTCCCATAGGGGGCAAATTATATTTACGCCATTTCTGCCGCCCTTGGGGGCAGATTGGCCTATTTTTATGAGGCCAATCTGCCCCCAAGGGGGACAGAAACCACTAGACACCAGGGAGTTTTTTTTAATTTTAGCGAATTTCACGCAAGGGGAGCGACCCTTTGGGCAGGGGTTGCTCCCCCCCCCCCCGGGGCAGATCGGCCTATAATTAGGCCGATCGGTCCCCGGGAGGGCAGAAACCTCTAGGCACCAGGGATCATTTTTGTTTGTTTTTTTGTTTCTGTTTTGTTTTGTATTTTTGAGGTGGGGAGAGACCCCTTAGGCAAGGGTTGCTCCCCTAGGGGGCAAATCATATTTAGGCCATTTCTGCCCCCTTTGGGGGCAGATTGGCCTATTTTTATGAGGCCAATTTGCCCCCAAGGGGGACAGAAACCACTAGACACCAGGGAGTTTTTTTTTTTCCGCGAATTTCAACAAGGGGAGCGATCCCTTAGGCAAGGGTTGTTCCCCTGGGGGGCAAATATATTTTTTGTGATTTCTGACCCCCTGGGGGGCAGATCAGCCTATTTTAATTTTTTTTATTTTAATGGGGGCAGATCGGCTGATTTGAGGTCAATCTGCCCCCAAGGGGGGGAGAAACATCTAGGCACCAGGGATATTTTTTTTTGTGCCAATGTCACGCAGGGGGAGGGACCCCGTAGGAAAGGGTCGCTCCCCGGGGGGGGTGGGGGGGCAAATGTATTTTTTATTACGTTGTGTTTTGGGCGATTTCCTTTAATGGGCACTAGGCCTACCTACACAAGTGAGGTACCATTTTTATCGGGGGACTTGGGGGAATGCTGGGTGGAAGGAAATTTGTGGCTCCTCTCAGATTCCAGAACTTTCTGCCACCGAAATGAGAGGAAAAAGTATTTTTTGGGTCAAATTTTGAGGTTTGCCAAGGATTCTGGATAACAGAACCTGTTCAGATCCCCACAAGTCACCCCATCTTGGATTCCCCTAGGTGTCTAGTTTTCAAAAATGCGCTGGTTTGCTAGGTTTCCCCAGGTGCCGACTGAGCTAGAGGCCAAAATCCAAAGCTAGGCACTTTGCAAAAAACACCTCTGTTTTCTGTGAAAAAATGTGATGTGTCCAAGTTGTGTTTTGAGCCATTTCCTTTCAGGGGCGCTAGGCCTACCCACACAAGTGAGGTACCATTTTTATCGGGAGACTTGGGAGAACACAGAATATCAAAACAAGTGTTATTGCCCCTCGTCTTTCTCTACATTATTTCCTTCCAAATGTAAGGCAGTGTGTAAAAAAGACGTCTATTTGAGAAATGCCCTGTAATTCACATGCTAGTATGGGCACCCCGGAATTCACAGATGTGCAAATAACCACTGCTTCTCAACACCTTATCCTGTGGCCATTTTGGAAATACAAAGGTTTTATTGATACCTATTTTTCACTTTTTATATTTCAGCAAATCAATTGCTGTATACCTGGTATAGAATAAAAACCCATTGCAAAGTGCAGCTCATTTATTGGCTCCGGGTACCTAGAGTTCTTGATGATCCTACAAGCCCTATATATCCCCGCAACCACAAGTGTCCAACTGACATAACGGTATATTGCTTTAAAAAATATGACATCGCAGGAAAAAGTTACAGAGTAAAACGTGGAGGAAAAGGGTGTTTTTTTCACCTCAATTTCAATTTTTTTTTTTATTTCAGCTGTTATTTTCTGTAGGAAACACTTATAGGATCTACACAAATGACCCCTTGCTAAATTCAAAATTTTGTCTACTTTCCAGAAACGTTTAGCTTTCTGGGATCCAGCATTGGTTTCTCACCCATTTTGGTCACTAACTGGAAGGAGGCTGAAAGCACAAAAAATAGTAAAAATGGGGTATGTCGCAGTAAAATGTCAAAATTGTATTGAAAAATTGGGTTTTCCAATTCAAGCCTGCCTGTTCCTGAAAGCTGAGAAGATGGTGATCTTGCCACTGCAAACCCTTTGTTGGTGCCATTTTCAGGGAAAAAACCACGAGCTGCCTTTTGCAGCCCTTTTTCCCGTTTTTAAAAACAAAACAAAATCTTCACTGTATTTTGGCTAATTTCTTAGTCTCCTTCAGGGGAACCCACAAAGTCTGGGTACCTCTAGAATCCCTAGGATGTTGGAAAAAAAGGACGCAAATTTGTCGTGGGTAGCTTATGTGAACAAAAAGTTATGAGAGCCTAAGCGCAAATTGCCCCAAATAGCCAAAAAAAGGCTCAGCACAGGAGGGGGAAAAGGCCTGGCAGCGAAGGGGTTATAGCTCTCAGTTTCACTTCCAGGATCCATTGTCAAAATCGGTTAGAAGCTTCGTCAAAATCAGGTTTCAAAAGTCAAATCAGGTTATTAATGTCTCTTCCGGTTACTTTCAACAGTTTCTTTTCTCAATTATTTTTTCTCTCAGATTGTTTCAACTGGTCAGTTCAATAGTTTCCTTCACATGCCAAAATACCGACCCGGAATCTCTCTATCAAAACAAAAATACATAAACTCTTGCTGCCATTCATTCATAGTTGCATATATGCCCATTCAGGACCTGCGTATCTTCGACTTGCTATTCTCTTTCTTTTCAATTTTCGATCACCATTCAGCTCTCCCTCACTTAGATCTTCTCTTCTTGTAGTATCTACTTCTGCTTCGATTGTTGGTTAAACAACCACTTCTTTCCCTTTCTCCACCTGTGACTCCGGCCACTTATATTCTTTCAGTTGACCCCATGTCAGTGTTCTCTTCAGGGTCTAACTAGAACCTTCTACTTGTTCTGTGATGTTTTCTCTTGACAGACCTGAAACTGATTCAGGAGGAGTCAAATCACATTGACTTTGATCCACCTGAACTCCTTCCCCTTCTGGGTCTGGCAATTGCTCTGTTTGTCTCTCAAGATCATCTGATTCTGGGAAAGCCCTCCTCTGACTAGGCTTTCCTGCTGCCTCAATTGATATACGCACTCTGTCGCCCTCCTGGAGGTCTCCTCCCTCATCTCTCACAGGAGTGACTGAACCGTCCTCAACGAGCTCAGATCTGGTCTCAGTTCCCCTTTGTTATCCTTCTGGCCCTGAGACTTGTCTCACTGTTGTTGGTACTCTCAACAACACTTCTTCATGATCCAGAGTACATGCCACTTTCTTCGTATGACTTGCATGAATCCAGTTCGGAATTCCAGCACACTTCACAGCTGTGGTAGTTGTCAAAACCACCTGATAGGGTCCCTTTCAATGAGGCTCCAAACATGTCTTTCTCACGTATTTTTGGATCACAAGTCCCCAGCTCTCACGTTGAGCCCTGGGTCATGGATCAGTGGCAGTGTAGTGGCTTCCACCTGCTGAGAAAAAGAGCGAACCACATCAGCCAGACCTTTGCAGTAATCCAACACCATATCATCTGTAATGTTGACAAGTGCATTTGCAGGCACCGCTGGCAACCTCATTGCTCTGCCCATGAGGATCTCATGTGGCGACAATCCTGTCTTCCTGTCAGGTGTGTTTCTCATTGACATCAACACTAAAGGCAATACATCAGACCATTTCAAATTCGTGGACACACACATCTTTGCAAGTACCATTCATCTGTTCCACTATGCTGACTATCTGCATAGATTGTAACATGGCATGCCCTAGTAAGGGCTACCAGTTCTGCTACTTGGGCAGAATACACTCCTCAAAGCCAAGAAGCTTCCAAGGTACCAGTAATTGTGCACACAGCGTATCCTGCTCTCAATGTCCCTGTATTGTCTCTCAGACAAGAACCATCTACAAAGATAATTTGCTCATTTTCTTCCAATCGGGTATCTCCAATGTCAGGTCTCGGTTTTGTGCACAAGTCAGTTACTTGAAGACAATCATGCTCAACATCTTCAACTTTTTCAATTTCGACATTTTCACTTGGAAGTAAGGTTTCCGGGTTTAGCACTGTACATATTTTCAGTGACACATTTTTTGACCCTAGAATACTAGTTTCATATCTGGTCAACCTCGCACCAGTCAATTATTGGGGTTTTGTCCTTGCAAACAAAATCTCAATAGAGTGAGAGACCATTACAGTCAGGGGATGTCCCATCACAATGCCCTCACACTGTGTAAGGCTCTGACCGACTGCTGCAACTGTGCGCAAACAACCCAGTAAGGCTGCTGCAACTGGGTCCAAAATGGCTGACAAATATGCTACTGGGAGGTTTACACCTCCATGAACCTGGGTCAGGACAGACAAAGAACATGCATCACGCTCATGTCAAAACAATGTGAAAGGTTTCGTGTAGTCAGGCATACCCAATGCTGGAGCCCTGCACAGACTCTCTTTCAATTCAGTGAACACTTTCATTTCCTCCTGGTCTAACACTATGAGATCAGTGACTACCTTATGGGTTGGCTTCTGCAATGGTCTTAAAAAGTCTGAAAAATTTGGAATCTATTGGCGACAATAACCTACCATCCCTAAAAACATCCTGACATCTCTCTGTGTAGTCAGGGGATTTATCTGCAATATGGTCATAATTGTTTCCCTCAATATCTTTCTTGAACCCTTCTCAACTGGTGTTTAAAATATTTCACTACTTTCTGACAATACTGCAATTTCAGTGGGGATACTTTGTGACCATTCTTTCCTAAATGGTTCAATAGGGCACTCTTCCCTTGTTTTGGACGCAGTCAGCAAGTCATCGGTGTACTGCACCAAGGTCGATTGGAAAGGCAATTCCAATGACTCCAAATTATTTTTCAGAATCTGATTGAATATAGAAGATGACTCTGGAAACCCTTGAGGAATTCTACTCCAGCAGTGGACTCGGTCCAGGAATTTGAAACACAAGACAAATTGGCTATCCTCATGAAGAGGCACAGAAAAGAATGCTAGTGACAAATTGATGACTTTGAACCACTCGGCATCACATGGAATCTGGAACATTATCACAGCTGGATTTGGGCCCACGGTACAACATTTAACCACAATCTCATTTATTTTTCTCAAATCCTGAACAATCCGAACCTTCCCACAGGGCTTCTTCAAACCATTATTGGTGAGTTACATGGAATGCTCAATACTTCTTTCAGAACCCCTTGCTTTACAAAGTCTGCAATTATCTGGGTTACTTTCATTAGGACATCTTACAGCATGTGGTACTGTGGAAGGTGAGGAAAAACTGCATTCAGCTTCACAGTAACTTTGACTGGCTCTACTCTCTTTATCAGACCTACTTCTTTTCCTGTCAAATCCCACACTTTTTCTTTAACCGTTCCCTGCAAATCAGGATGAAGCTCTTTCACTGTGAACATCGGGAATTTTTTTGTCAAAGAGTACTCCTCACTCGTAGTTTCATTCTCTGTTTCTGGGGCTTGGTCCTCTTCGTCATCACTATACGTCTGAATCTCAATTCCATTGTTTGAACAAGTAATCAAACACCTTGTTTTACACAGCGAGTCCTGTCCCAGAAGGGATAATGGACTTGAATCACAGGCTACAAATTTTTGCAGTCCCTGGAAGTTGCCAATCTCAACTTGAATTGGATCTGCAATTGGGTTTGTCAAATACTGGTTCACTACTACCACAACCTGAACTGTTCTAACTGAAAGGGGCAAATCTGGACCTTCTGCACTTCTAACTGTAGAGCGTATAGCTCCCGTGTCAACCAAGAATGAAACCTTGTGACCCATAACCTTTTCCTTCACATAGGGTCCTCTTTGATCTACTTCTAAGGAAGTTACAAGTACACAAGGCTCCTCATCTGAACTGTCACTCATCCACTAATCATTTATTCCATTCTCACTGTGTAACGGGAATTGGTGCACTGTGTTACTATTTCTGTTATGTCTCTGACCTGTGACCTGTTGAGAAAGCATCATCTATTGCTGCTCCATCAGGGCATGAGATATTTTAATTTACTGTCTAGGTACCATGGGAACTTGCTGTTGCATCGCTGCAACTGTGACACTGCTGCACAGGGGCATTTGCACCTGATGCATGGGCTGAAAAGTGTGCATTTGATTCACATTATTCTGAAAATTTGGATTAGGACCTCTCACTGTCGGTCCTCTCACATTCTGAAATGAGTTGATGCCATTACTCTGTTGAACGACACCTTACTGCATCATCATTGGACACTCCCGTTTCCAATGTCCAACGGCTCCGCAAATGTGACATGGCAATAGCTTTTTCATTCCCTGCACATTATTCTGAACCACTACAGTATTCAAATCTGGACCACGATTCATATTGCCTTCAGGACCTCTACCTCTCATCTGGGGCTGAAACATCATGTTTCCCTGCTGCTGCAGCAACTGCTGTGAAAAAATCCCTTGCACTCCTGTTTGAGCTGCTTTAATCTGCATCACCATCACCTTATCTTTCTGCTTCAACTCAATCTCATCACAACATTATTTTGCATACTGCAACACCTCACCAATTGGCTATGCTTGCCAACAAATCAAATGACTCTAAATCATCTGGCTAATTTCAGGTCTCAATCCTTCCACAAATCTGAACACGGAATGAAGCATGTCTTTCGCCTTAATTGTTTCTGTACCACTGTACTGCTTGAATGCCTGCAACAACCTCTCATAATATGCATGTATTGACTCCGTTGCTTTCTGAGCTGTCCTGTCAATCTTCTGCCAAGCAATATTCTTTGGCAAAATTCTCTATTTCAAAAACCCAATCACCTTATAGTAATATTTCATTAGCTCAGGAGATGGTGCACCTGTATTCTTGTCTCTCTCCGGTTCACTTGTTGGCCAATCTACACTCCTCTTACACTTGATTCACAGATCATCTGGAACTACTTACTCTAGTAATGTGTTAAATTCCTCCCACAAACACTTTGCAAGTTTCACAAACCTGTCTGTCTACTGACACCACTCTACTGACTTTTCTCTCAATTTTGGATAATTATTTGTAAATGACAGAATGTCACTTCTGCTCCATGGGACATGAACAAACGTTCCCACTGGAATCTCTCTCATTGGTAAGATCCTTACTGGATCGTTATCCTGCTGCACATTTTCAGTCAGCTCCAAAGAATCCCTTTTTCTCTTATTTCTTTTCTTCACCCATCTGCCTTACCATTTGTCTAATGCTCCCCAGGTCTGACCTCTTTGGAGCAATTCTTTAAGGTGTGCCTTCAATTCGACAGATCTCATGTGTTCAAAATCTTTAGCTTCAAAATCTAATCTCTAACTCCTTTTCAAATGCTTTGTTTTCTCTATCTATATGCCGTACTTCTTCCCCAAGTCTGCTAATCTCTGATGCACATTGCTCACTTCTCTGGTAATATTGGACACAAATATCTCAATTCTGACTAACGTTTGGACCTTTCACAGTATCGGGAAGTGATACAAATGGACTAAGGTCTAGCAATGATCTTGATCCGTCAAAAGTCTATCCTACAGGAGAAGCTACGCAAGCATTTTCATTCTGTCCTCCCCTCATTAGGTTCTGGGACATTGCTCCCTATTCACCTACAGTAGTTCTTTTTTGCGCAAATAGTGGTACTGCTGGACCAACAGTAATAGGTAGCGATTTAACATCTGTGGCTGCTCTGGAATTTATGCTCTGTGGGAGATTAACTCCCATATTCTGATTCATCATCGGAGTCATATCTAACTGTGTCCCTGTCACTGGAGTGCATTACCTGCGGCTGCACTTGAGGCAATTAAATCAGAGTTGGCTCAGTCTGTACCAATATCGGTCTCGGAAAGACCTGTTTGGTTGGCACCACTATGTTCAAAGTTGTTTCCATAATGGGCACATCAGGATAAATTCTCAGGACCTGTGGCAGTTGTATCTGGGTTTGCACTACAGGAGTGGTAGGCACATTAAGACCACTTTGCACCGCATTCTGTGTCAGGTTAGCATTAACCTGCACCAGACTCACTGTCTCATTCACCTGTGTCAGGGCTGTCGGATCAACATTGGTACTTGGACCACTCTCATGTACTGTATATGGTAGTGGTCGATCTTTCAGTAACTGTGTAATAAACTCATCATAGTCCAAGTCCTCCTCTTCATTTGAAGACTTTCTATCCTCCTTACTCTCGGATGGACTTTTATTAGTTTTCCTAGAATCTTTCTTTCCTTCCTTCTCATTCTCCAGTGTAATTGCCTGGAACAACCTAATCCCTTGCAAAGTCTCCATTCTCCATGCTTTCTGAACACAGTCCCATCTAGCCTCCGCTAGAGTCCTCTCTGCCTTTTTCATTCTCCTTTCAAATTTTTCAAATTTCAGTTGCTGTTGCTGTCTGGCTACTAGCTCCCACATTGCTAATGCCTCAAACTGTGCTGGTCTTGAAAGGGGCTTCGATTCATATAGATCCATCCTTAAATGCTCGAAGACCCTCAAGTTGAACGTCCCATTTGTAGGGAACGCTAAGTTCCCGTCCTTTTCTGTCAATTTGCACCATTGATTTGGCCAAAGACATGGTGCGACACCCTTCTCTTCATTACAGTGTAAGCCGGTGTGCCTTCTGGCGGTGTAGCCTCTCCTACTCTCCTTGTAATATACATATCTCTCCTTAGGGCACTATTTAACGCTTTGAAAATGTTAATCTTTTTGACCTTTTTGTTATTCAAAATCAAATCAGGAAGTGACTTTTAATCCCAAGATTCCTTGCACCTACGATCCTCAACCAATTGCCTCTCACAGACAGCTGCCAATCCGTGCGTGACCCTTCTCATTAACCGACCTATCCCAGCGCGGCTCCAAAGATGTCACACTCACACGTACTGCAGCTGAGAAAGTCTTGCGGCTTGTCCTCCCTTTACTCCAATTCACACAACACTAATACAAACATTGGGAGCACTAATCAAAAAACAAAAAACAAATCTGCTGGTTTACTACAGGAAAGGTAACACAATCGCTTCAGAAACCATACGGATTTTTCACTGATGGCCTTTCCCGCACTTACAGCTACTCCTTTTTTCTCAGTCTCCCAGATTCGCAAGCAAAATTTGACCCGCAAATTTTACTCTCAACTGATCAATGGGTCTATCCCGGTGCATATAGGATTCGCCAAATTTCAGTCAAAATTTTCTTTCACTCACTTTAATTCACACACTGACTTGTTGACCACGCCCAAACAATCTACTAAAACAGATTACAACATAAAACCAAGTGTCTCATATACTTTTTAATATACTGCGGAGTCTTAGGCTACGCAGGGTCCGTACATCAACAGCCACGTGGACAATATTTTTAGCAAAAAGCGCCCCACACATATGAAGTTCGACGACTTCCCCACTCTTGCACTGCGGAGTACGCACACTCCTTCTACAACTTCATTTGGAGTACGCAAACTCCCTAAATCCCTCACAAACCTCACAATTCACCTACAATTTGCATAACCTGTGCAAGCACAACTACTTCATTCACTCTGTCACTAGAACACTGGGAACATCCTCAAACATCCATTATCAAGATCCAGGATCTGGGAAAGTCATTTCTGGACTTAAGGGAACATCATTTTCTCTCCAATTAGCATTATTGAAAAATAAAATCCAAACCTATATAAAAATGAACTCTCAAAGGACCAACTCATCAAACTACTACCATCTCTGGGAACACCTGTTCCTGTGTACTGTATGTCTATGATGAGCTCTTAAGGAGACTAACCATCAGCCTCTCTTACTGTCTCTGTTTGTCTATTATTCTATACCGGACGTCTATGGTAAGCTCTTAAGGAAACGCACCATCAGTCTGCTACCATCATCGGTTAGCACGTCTGACCTTAATAAGCAAACTTACAAGGGGACGCGAATAGGTCGATGTACCTTTTGACTCGCAATTAAGATGTCCCTACCATAGCTCCAATACATAATCAATAATCAGTACACAGGAATCAATAATCATTAGTAATCAATCAAATCAATAATAAATGAAGTCAGTAATTGTCACACAAAGTGACCTTTCAGTCTTCAATAACCACACCTTTTAGTGAAAGTTAGAATATTTGTGTGCCTATAATAACAGTGCTAAGGTCATGTAGATTAATCTCAAAATCAGATGAAACACATAAAGAAACAATACTGGCTGTCCAAAGCTGCGGAAAAAACTTAATCTAATCAAAGCTTGAACTACAACACATTCTAAGGCTATGTTGCAAATCAATAGCAAAATCAGCTGCATCAATGTAATTATATACATGAAGTTTAGCAGATGAAATTCATCAAACATTAGTCCCTGTTATTATAATTCATTAGTGAGAATTCTTAACTAACATCAAATTAGCATCAGCATGTTGGGCTTCATTCAAAACAAATTGATAACACAAATTTGGAAAACATCTAACTATGGCTCTATCAAAACAACGCAGTTGGTAGCTAGAAAGAAAAAGCGAATATGCATAATAATCACAATTTAGGCTATAGTACCTATCCTCAGTATGGCTCAGCAAAGCAGAATCCATCTTCGTCCTCAGGACATCAGTCGATCAGCAAGGCATCAGGATTCAGCATTAAAGTTTGGAAAAGGCAAAGTCTCTAAGCATTAAGGTTAAGCACGTCCCTTGTCAAGACGCAGAATGGGTAAAAGTAAGGGCAGAATGTCTAAAAAAAATGTTTTTTCAGCCTGCAAGCAAAATGGGCAATGGTCAGAATGAATGTCTTCTCTCTGTGTGATCCTGTTAAGTCAAAACTGTTAAAACTACCCCCCCCCCAAATCCCTATTGTCAGTTAATCGTATGTTCATACTTTGTCCAATAAAACTAAAATACCAAATCTATAAATGCTAATATTACTCTGTTCACATGTTGTTGATTAGTTTGTCTTGCAATGTCCTCATCATCCGGGTTTGTCAGGTAATAATATTGTTGCATCTTCCACTCTAGTCAGTGTCTTCATTGTTCTTGTCCTGGAAAAGTCAGTCTCACGCACACGTTACATATAAAATGTTGCTACTTGGTGTAGAGAATCTATTGATGAAGTTTAAGGAAATGATTGAGGCAAGTCTGGCCCCGGTCATAGAAAAATTGCAGGTGCTTGAAACTGCAGTTTCCATATTGAGTGTAAAGGGGAGGTCCAGTATAGACCCAGTCAATGGTGGCTTTTTGGATTCTGGGCGTCAAAGTCAATCGTTTGAGGGGGTGTATCCACAGTAGGGAAACCCTAGAGTCCTGGAAAGAGCTATGCAGCAAACCTCAAGCTTTATTAATTTAGGGGTTCCTGGAAACTGTGTAGAGGCTGCTTCTGTTGATTCTTCTGCAGTTGCTCAGGACAATTGTAGGTTGAGAGATGGAAAGACAATTGGAAGCAGGCACATGGAAAATGTGGAGATGTCTCAAGAAAGGAGTAAGGACCAAAATTTGCATTTGCAGAGAGGCTCTCCACTCGTCTGTTTAGAGCTTTATGTTGGTGTGCTAATAGATGTTCCTTCCTTAGTGCCGGGAACAAGCGAATCTACGGACTAATTAAAAAATAAGACTTGTCACTGGCTGAGTAAAAACTGTGGTTTTGTAACAATTTTAGGGATATTTTGTTTGTCAGAAGGATTGACTGGGTTGGGCCTCGGTTTAAAGAAGGAAATGGGGATTGTATTATTGTAAATTGTAGATACCCAGGTCTGGCCCAACGGCTCCTCTCAACACAATGATTGGTATTCCAGATGAAGGGAAAGATTGGTGTGGTCCCTTTAGGTTTCTTTTATCATCATACTCAGCTGATGGATGGTTTCCCAACTAGGAATCTTGGCAACGTGCAGGGTGACTTACAGCCAACTAGCTTGGGAAATGGAGCTACTACATACCCAGATGTTGAGGAGGTAGATTGATGCTATGTACGGAGAGCTCTAGTGGGAGTGGTAGAACCCCCAAATGTTACCATGGGCTCAGAAAGTCAGGGTGGAAAGACTTCGAAGTGTTGTCTTATTTCATGGAATGTGGCAGGGTATTATACCAAGCTATCAGATGGTAAATGAATAAAGTATTTGGTACATTTTGATTTTATTTTACTTTAAGAAATCTGGTCAGATGGGCTTGCAGTATGGAATGGTTACCAAAGGTTTGCAGTGTCAGCTGAGCGGACTCACGGAGGACGCCCTAAAGGGGGTTTAGTTACCCTGATTCCTTTTTCTAAAATTGCGAGAGCGTATCAAATTACCTGCAAACATCAGGGTTTTCAAATCATTTGGGTAGTTTTTTCCAAATAAATGCAATGTCTTCCTGATAAACTTTTATAATGTTGTATAGTACTTTGGGTGCTAAATTGGGGTCCTCTTTTCAGTCTTGCAGATACTGAAGTGTAGATTGGAGGGGTTTGATGTAGAGTTCTGTGCTGTTCTGTCAGGGGATTGTAATGCCAAAATAGGTGGCACAATACTGTGGTGAATTCCTTTGCGCAGGGTCATGGGATTCATACAGCTGAGGGATTACAGGATTCGAGAGGTAGGGCCCTGATTACGGGCTTACGGAGATTTGGACTTCTGAACATATGTGATTTGGAAGTGGTAGGTAAACATCAGGCCCCAAATTTTGTAGGCAGAGGGGCTGGAACAACAATTGATTACATTTTTGTGTCCCCATCTCTGAAAAACTTGGTCTTGTATGGTGAGGTGGTAGATCAGTATTTTAGTGATCATAATCCCTTCACGATTTTCTTTAACTTCTCTGTGATTTTATGTAAACCAGTGTTGTGAGGGCCAGTCTCTGTGAGAAATAAAGATCAGGGCAGGAGACTTGGATGGAGACAGGTCAATATCCAGCAAGTAGTAGAGAGGTTGGTGGGTCAAAATTTAAATTTGATAGCAGGGACTCTCTTGGCTGAATCCCCCAGATCAGGGGAAATTATGGATGCCATGCTCAGAGTAAATGAAGCTATTAAAGAATGTGTGACTGTAGCTTTTGAGCCCTTTTGTAAGTACAAGGGAGGGTGGTTCAGCAAGCCTTGTTATGAGACAAAGAAATCTCTGAAGAAGTCACTAAAGGGACGGCCAAGAGATAAGGCCCATGTATGCGATGCAAGGGCTAACCACAAAATAATTTTGAGGGCTAGGAAGCAGCAGCTCAAGGAGCTGGCCTGGGAGAACTTGGAATGTGTATCACGCAACAAGAACCCAGGCCTGTTCTGGAAGGTTGTAAATAGGGGTTCCTTCAAGACAGAAACATCGGAGGGTTTGGCCTGTAATATTGCGCCAGAGGCTTGGGTGAGCCATTTTTGTAGGATCTTTTTTGGGGGCCCTCTAGGGGAGAAAATGGGTGAACAGTATGGCTATCCCCAAATGTAGCTATTAGGTTTACACTTGAAGAGGTGAGGGAGGCACTGCAGGGCAGTGCTAGCCATAAAGCCCCGGGCCCTGATACTATCCCAATGGATCTATATAAATACTGTCCTCAGTTGTGGGCAACTATTCTGCTCAATGTTCTCAATGCAGCAGTTAGTGCAGGAATTCCCACTACCTGGAAATCGTCATGCATTATACCCGTCTACAAAAAGGGCAATTGAAATAACCCAAAGGCGTACCGCCTAATCTCACTCCTCGATTCCTCAGCAAAGATTTTGGGACAAATTATTTTAAGGCGTATTGAGGATTGGATGTTCTGAAAATGAGATCCTGAGCAGGGTGCAATATGGTTTTAGGGAAGGGCTTGGTACCCAAGAGCAATGTTTAAATCTGGTCATGCTGATTGGCAAATATACACAAGGAAGGAGGGGTATACTGTGTCTTGCTTTTATGGATCTTAGCTGTGCCTTTGGTAAGGTAAATTGAAGGAAGCTGTGGGAAAGGCCAGCCCGGTTTGGTATGGATCCCCAAATCATGGAGCTGCTTCGTTATCTCCACCTAGGAATAAATGCAAATGTGAGGTGTTGGCCGAATTGGGAATGCACAGACTCATTTGAGCTTAACAGGGGTGCACAACAGGGGTGTGTTTTGGCTCCTACCCTTTTTCTTCTATAAACAAATGGGCTGTATGATTTTTTAGTAGAAAGATATAAGGATGCTTCTAAAATCAGTGGTAAGAGAGTTCCAGTACTGATATATGCAGATGATGCAGTTCATCTGGCCCGTACTTTGAATGGACTCCGTGAGGCGATTACAGCCAATAGAACATTCATGTCTGCCTTTGATCTAGAAATAAATTGTAGCAAATCACATTTTATGGTGTATGACAAACATCTGAGTAGGGTGGGGGGGCTGAAGATAACTGATCAAGTAATTAGCAAGGTACAGGAGTTCTCCTATATAGGGGTAGGTTTTGATGAAAAGGGTACCTGGAAATCCTGTATCTCCAGGAGAGGGATGCTTTATAATGCTACATTAGGTGCTACCTTTGAGTTTGCTGGAAGGGTGGGAATTAAGCCACTCCTTGAAGTATACAGGCGTAAATGTCTTCCAGTCTTCATGTATGGGGCACCACTTTGGGGCTATACGGAAAATGGGGCACCTGTGATAGAGGGAAATTGTTTTTGTAGAAGGTTGTTAGGAGTAGGCCAAAACACCTCTGGTTTTTCTTTGCATGTTGAACTGGATTTGTATTTCATATAGGATGCCAAAAAGTTTGCTCCTTTTTTGCTTTGGATTTCCATTTGGACAAATGAATTTGCTTCCCTAAACAGGGAAATCCTGCGGGATTGTATGTTATGTGATCATGCAAGGGATATTCCCTGGTTGGCTTGTATAAGAGAAGTAGCCACTGCACCTGGACGGCCAGATACGTTTGTTGCACCAGAGGGTTTAACACGTTCTAATGAACGTTGGGCAAAAGAGAATTTCTTCAAAATCTCAGGGGCCAAGAGGGAGGTGGAGGAATTAAGGAACAAATCAGTGAGGGATTTTATAATGCTAAAAATGGGGGTGCGCCCAGAGGCGTACCTCCTGGAGATAAGGAATGTATGGGAAAGGACCCTCATTTCGCGATTTCGTTTAAGGGTAATTAGAAGTAATTTGTGCTTTCCGTTAGGCCAGTTTGGTCGAAATTCTATACAATATTGTCCGTGTGATGGTGTATCCTTACAGACCTTAGTTCACTTCACTTTGTTCTGTGATTTTTATGCACCCTTTAGGTGTTGTTTTTTACTCCCCCTGCTGAGAGAAAGGGGTTTTGTGCAGTATCTCCCAGCCTTTTTGTAGTTGCGCATGGTTTCTGATGTGTTGGTGTGTCGGGGTAGGGTGTTTTCTAAAGGGAGCCATAACCTGGGGGAATGGTGTTAATCTCTTTCAGGGGCTTTATAAGTTTTTATCGCTATTGAAATTTTAACTGAGAAATGAAATCTTGAATGTCATTTTTAAAAGTTGTCAAAATCAGTTGTGGGCTTTGATGTGTGAAAAAACGGTGGATTATTGCAATTCTCTTTTAATTTTTTTTTTTTTTTAAATCCTGAGAAGAGAAGCTGATCCACTGTAATTTTGTATGGGAATTGAAATACTTGAATGTATTTTTTTTTTTAAATTAGGAAAATTAGTGACTTTTTCTAATAATTATTGTGATTGCTATGTGATGTGATATATAGTTATCTGTTTTTATGGTGGAAATTTCTAAACCAAATAAAGTTTTTGATGATGATAAAATGTTGCATTAGTTGCTTCTAGCAGTCGGTTCTCATGAGAAGCTTCCATTATGAGCACACTTAAACAATACAATAGAATTTCACAGTTTAACTCTCTTGGACAGCCATTTTATTAAACGCTAAGAAATACAGCTTTGACATGAGGCCTGGCAAGTAGACCAAGACACTCTCTAAGTTAAGGCCTATAATTAATAAAGCTGAAGCTTTATTCATAACACTTCATATGACACATTACTGCATTAGTCTAACATACAGTCAATGTTTCACAAGTATTATATCATTGATTAGTACATCTTGTTAACTTTGGTGGCCATTCTTTGTAATTACATTTTCAAATGAGTGCATTATTTTTCTACATTATTATATTCTACCCAAGCTTATTATTCAAAATACATCAATACTCATTAATACATTTTATTAAAGCACCTGAGTGTTGAGGTCGCAAGGGGTGAGGGACCCTGAGGGCACAACAGGTTCTTCGTTGCAGGGCACAGGGCGGCCGGGTGCAGAGCGAGTCGGTGGGCCAGGAGGTGCGCGCAAAGATGCCCTTTGGATGTGGAGGTAAGTCACTTCAAGGGTCGTTTGCAGGACAACGGGGGCACAGTGCAGGAAGGTCCAGGGTGTTCCTTAAGTCCCTTGACTGGGGCTTCCTCCTGGTCCTTTTTCAGCCCCAGGCAGGCTATTTTTCCTGGTGTCCGATGTGAGCCGACCAGTAGCAAAGGTATTAGTATGGTCCAGCCACTAGAGGGCACAGTGGCACTAAACTTGGCACACTTATGGGGTTTGTCCTCATGGCTATTGGTGTGTCATCAGGTCTGGCTGCGACCTCCGGTTCAGGAGTTAGCAGCTGGTCAATGAGTTGACCCTCACTGGATTGCTGGTTTCTTCTTGGTTGAGGGTGGCACCTCCACTCTGGAGGGAGTTCTTGGGTGATTGGCAAAGCCTGGAAGCCTTCTGGGGTTTTTGAGGTCAGCCCAGTAGTTCAGCAGCTTTGCAGTGGCGATTGTTGAGTCCTGGGTGCAGCTGGCAGGATTTGGCAACTTTTCTTTGTGGAACAGGTCCACAGTTCTCGTGCCTTGGGCCTTCTAAGTTCTGGTCTTCTTTGTGTCCCTCAAATCTGATTATCTGGGCTAGGGGTGCCCACTAAATACTGTATTTAGTGGGCATTTTAGGGGGAACCTGATAGTGTCCAATGGGACACTTACCTTTTGGTGGCTACACCCCCTCTAGTGACCACTTCCTGTTGGAAGGGTCACTTCCCTATCCCTGATTGGCAATTTTCCTTCCATCAAGCAGGAGGAAAATGAAATGGAGTGCCCACCTCGCAGGTAACTCCTTAGGGGTGGTGCATGTCAGGTTGGGCTACTCCCCCCTTCTCTTTGTGTGGTTTCCAGCTTTTGCTCTCACCAAAATTGGGGTTTACAAACGGGTTGGCCATCTTCTTCTAGCAGCAGGCCTGGGGGGTCGAGTTTAAAAGGCGGTAAGCCCTTTGAAGCTCACCATCAGGGCAGTGCACATTCCTGAGGGAGGGGGTATTAGCACCTCCACCCAGGAAGGGCCCTGTTCTACAAACCAGGTTTGTAGATTGGGTGTTATCAACCATGCTAGGGTAGTTAGCTTTTGCAGAGGGCACCTACAGGGTGATCCTTGGGTACATTTAGTGATAAATCCATTACTGGTACCAGTTTGGATTTATCATTCTGAGTTGTTTGATACCAAACAACCCAGGGTTCAGAGTGGCCATCATGTAGCTGGGAAACTTGTGTTGACCAGCGTCTAACACATGTATTAAAATGGCTGCTCTGTTCACTCACTATGTCCTAGGTTTGCAAGGACAAAGTGGGGGCATATTGCTCATGCAGCTATGCCCTCACATATGATATGGTGCACCCTGCTTTAGGGCTCTAAGGCCTGCCAGAAGGGTGTCTTACCCACAGTCTATGCAGTGTATGGTGAACAGGGCACACAGGCAGTGTGCCATGTCAAGTTTGTGTTTTGAGGTTTGCACCAGTACACCCAGCCTGCAGTGGCAGTGCTGGGGCCATCTCGATGCATGGCTCTGGACAGTGGAACAATCAGTGCTGCTGCTCTCAGTGGCCTACACATAGGACCCGATGCCCTGGGTACCTAAGTACCCTTTTACTAGGGACTTATAGTGGTAGCTAAAGGTGTATTCAATTGTGCAAATGCATCACAACAGTTTTAGGGAAAGAGCTCTGGCCCAAGGAACCTGGTAAGAAGGGGACCTGGGCACTACAATTTCTAGGCTCATCATTCATCAGGCAAAAAGTGGGGGCTAACCATGTCAAAAAGAGGCCTTTTCTCACAGCTGGCTCTGGACATGTGAGGAGAGAGGGTAAATATACAGCAGAGAGTAGGGAGAAATGAAGTGTTAAGAGGGGAACGAGGGAGGAGCAGAGGGACCAGAAGAGAGAAAGAAGGCACAACAGATAGGTGAGATACAGAAGCGAGAGAGTGTGTGTGTGGGTGTGTGTGGGTGTGTGGGTGGGTGTGTGTATGTGTCTGAGGGTAAGTGTGTGTGTTGGAGACAAAGGAACAGATGGGTGTGTGTGAGAGAGAGAAACAGGAATGAAGTTTAAGACAGGCAGGCAAAAAGAGTAAGCAGACAAAAGGAAAGGCAGTGATGTGACATTCAGATAAGAAAGACTGACAGATAAGAAAGATACAGCAGAGAAAATAGAGAGACAACAGAGAAGCTTAAGACAGAGTAGAGAAAAAGAGACAGCTGACAGTGGGAAAGACAGAGATGTGACATGCATATAAATGAGAAAGGTGCAGTAGAGCTATAGAGGGGAGACAGGTGTGAGAAGGGAACTAAAAAAGAGACAGGACAGAAAATCACCACAGAGGGGACTGGGTGAAAAAGATGCATCTAAGGGATAGATGAGAGACAGGTCAGTATGAGGCAGGTTAAAGAGACAGAGAGTATGATGCAGGAGTATTACAAGTGATATAGAAAGACTTGTGCGAGAGAGCTCTGAGAGAGACGGAGAGAATGAGGGGGGCATGCGAAAGAGAAGGAATAGAAACAACTGAGCAGAGAAGGATAAGAGACTGCTGAGCGAGGGGAAAAATAATTTAGAGAGATGATAGGGAGGTAACAGGCAGATGAGAGAGAGGTTGGTGAAGTGACTGGTGCAAAGTTGATGATAAAGAGAGAAAGGGAATAAAGGGAATGTGATGGGTGAGGGAGGGAGATGTATGAGTAAAGTGGGAAAAGTAATAAGGAGTCAGGTGAGAGAGAGAGGTGAAAAAGACAATTCAGAGAAGCAGTGAAAAGGAGAGACAAGTCGGAAAGACTTTGCTAAGAGAGGTACTATGAGATAGATGAAGGGCAAAAGAGAAACTGATGTGATGCCTTAGAGTGAGAGAAAGGTGAGAGAGTGATGGCTGATAAAGAGATAGCAGCTTAGTTACAAAAAGCTGGAAGAGGTAGGGAGGATTGACAGGTGAGATGTAGGTAACAGACAGCTGCAAGAGAGGAGAGAGAGGAGAGAGCAGAAACAGAAATTGAACAAGATGAGAGTGACGAGGGGAAGAGGTGAATGCTTTGATAAAGCAGGAGATGGATGAGAAAGAAATATCTGGATGAAAGGGAAGCAAGTGACAAGAAGATCATAAAGACATAGGTGGTCATTCTAACTTCGGCGGGCGGCGGAGGCCGCCCGCCAAAGTTCCCCCGCCAGAATACCGCAGCGCGGTCAAATGACCGCCGCGGTAATTCTGACTTTCCCGCTGGGCGGGCAGGCGACCGCCAAAAGGCCGCCCGCCCGCCCAGCGGGAAAGCACCAGCAACGAGGAAGCCGGCTCCGAATGGAGCCGGCGGAGTTGCTGGTGTGCGACGGGTGCAGTTGCACCCGTCGCGATTTTCAGTGTCTGCTAGGCAGACACTGAAAATCAATGTGGGGCCCTGTTAGGGGGCCCCTGCAGTGCCCATGCCATTGGCATGGTCACAGCAGGGTGTAGGAAAGTACCATCTTGCCTGGCATGTTACCCCCATTTTTCACTGTATATATGTTGTTTTAGTTGTATGTGTCACGGGGACCCTGGTAACCCAGGGCCCCAGTGCTCATAAGTGTGCCTGAATGTGTTACCTGTGTAGTGACTAACTGTCTCACTGAGGCTCTGCTAATCAGAACCTCAGTGGTTATAATCTCTCATTTCTTTCCAAATTGTCACTAACAGGCTAGTGACCATTTTTACCAATTTACATTGGCTACTGGAACACCCTTATAATTCCCTAGTATATGGTACTGAGGTACCCAGGGTATTGGGGTTCCAGGAGATCCCTATGGGCTGCAGCATTTCTTTTGCCACCCATAGGGAGCTCTGACAATTCTTACACAGGCCTGCCACTGCAGCCTGAGTGAAATAACGTCCACGTTATTTCACAGCCATTTTACACTGCACTTAAGTAACTTATAAGTCACCTATATGTCTAACCTTTACCTGGTAAAGGTTAGGTGCAAAGTTACTTAGTGTGAGGGCACCCTGGCACTAGCCAAGGTGCCCCCACATTGTTCAGAGCCAATTCCCTGAACTTTGTGAGTGCGGGGACACCATTACACGCGTGACTACATATAGGTCACTACCTATATGTAGCTTCACAATGGTAACTCCGAATATGGCCATGTAACATGTCTATGATCATGGAATTGCCCCCTCTATGCCATCCTGGCATAGTTGGCACAATCCCATGATCCCAGTGGTCTGTAGCACAGACCCTGGTACTGCCAAACTGCCCTTCCTGGGGTTTCACTGCAGCTGCTGCTGCTGCCAACCCCTCAGACAGGCATCTGCCCTCCTGGGGTCCAGCCAGGCCTGGCCCAGGATGGCAGAACAAAGAACTTCCTCTGAGAGAGGGTGTGACACCCTCTCCCTTTGGAAAATGGTGTGAAGGCAGGGGAGGAGTAGCCTCCCCCAGCCTCTGGAAATGCTTTCTTGGGCACAGATGTGCCCAATTTTGCATAAGCCAGTCTACACCGGTTCAGGGACCCCTTAGCCCCTGCTCTGGCGCGAAACTGGACAAAGGAAAGGGGAGTGACCACTCCCCTGACCTGCACCTCCCCTGGGAGGTGTCCAGAGCTCCTCCAGTGTGCTCCAGACCTCTGCCATCTTGGAAACAGAGGTGCTCCTGGCACACTGGACTGCTCTGAGTGGCCAGTGCCACCAGGTGACGTCAGAGACTCCTGCTGATAGGCTCCTTCAGGTGTTAGTAGCCTATCCTCTCTCCTAGGTAGCCAAACCCTCTTTTCTGGCTATTTAGGGTCTCTGTCTCTGGGGAAACTTTAGATAACGAATGCAAGAGCTCATCCGAGTTCCTCTGCATCTCTCTCTTCACCTTCTGATAAGGAATCGACTGCTGACCGTGCTGGAAGCCTGCAAACCTGCAACATAGTAGCAAAGACGAATACTGCAACTCTGTAACGCTGATCCTGCCGCCTTCTCGACTGTTTTCCTGCTTGTGCATGCTGTGGGGGTAGTCTGCCTCCTCTCTGCACCAGAAGCTCTGAAGAAATCTCCCGTGGGTCGACGGAATCTTCCCCCTGCAACCGCAGGCACCAAAAAGCTGCATTACCAGTCCCTTGGGTCTCCTCTCAGCACGACGAGCGAGGTCCCTCGAATCCAGCGACTCTGTCCAAGTGACCCCCACAGTCCAGTGACTCTTCAGCCCAAGTTTGGTGGAGGTAAGTCCTTGCCTCACCTCGCTGGGCTGCATTGCTGGGAACCGCGACTTTGCAGCTACTCCGGCCCCTGTGCACTTCCGGCGGAAATCCTTTGTGCACAGCCAAGCCTGGGTCCACGGCACTCTAACCTGCATTGCACGACTTTCTAAGTTGGTCTCCGGCGACGTGGGACTCCTTTGTGCAACTTCGGCGAGCACCGTTTCACGCATCCTCGTAGTGCCTGTTTCTGGAACTTCTCCGGGAGCTACCTGCTTCAGTGAGGGCTCTTTGTCTTGCTCCACGTCCCCTCTCTCTTCAGGTCCAACTTGCGACCTCCTGGTCCCTCCTGGGCTCCAGCAGCGTCCAAAAACGCCAAACGCACGATTTGCAGCTAGCAAGACTTGTTGGCGTTCTTTCGGCGGGAAAACACTTCTGCACGACTCTCCATGGCGAGAGAGATCCGTCCACCAAAGGGGAAGTCTCTAGCCCTTTTCGTTCCTGCAGAAACCTCAGCTTCTTCTGTCCAGTAGAAGCTTCTTTGCACCCGCAGCTGGCATTTCCTGGGCATCTGCCCATCTCCGACTTGCTTGTGACTTTTGGACTTGGTCCCCTTGTTCCACAGGTACCCTAGATTGGAAATCCACAGTTGTTGCATTGCTGGTTTGTGTCTTTCCTGCATTATTCCTCTAACACGACTTCTTTGTCCTTAGGGGAACTTTAGTGCACTTTGCACTCACTTTTCAGGGTCTTGGGGAGGGTTATTTTTCTAACTCTCACTATTTTCTAATAGTCCCAGCGACCCTCTACAAGGTCACATAGGTTTGGGGTCCATTCGTGGTTCGCATTCCACTTTTGGAGTATATGGTTTGTGTTGCCCCTATCCCTATGTTTCCCCATTGCATCCTATTGTAACTATACATTGTTTGCACTGTTTTCTAAGACTATACTGCATATTTTTGCTATTGTGTATATATATCTTGTGTATATTTCCTATCCTCTCACTGAGGGTACACTCTAAGATACTTTGGCATATTGTCATAAAAATAAAGTACCTTTATTTTTAGTATAACTGTGTATTGTGTTTTCTTATGATATTGTGCATATGACACTAAGTGGTACTGTAGTAGCTTCACACGTCTCCTAGTTCAGCCTAAGCTGCTCTGCTAAGCTACCATTATCTATCAGCCTAAGCTGCTAGACACCCTATACACTAATAAGGGATAACTGGGCCTGGTGCAAGGTGCAAGTACCCCTTGGTACTCACTACAAGCCAGTCCAGCCTCCTACATTGGTTGTGCAGTGGTGGGATAAGTGCTTGAGACTACTTACCACTCTTGTCAGTGTACTTTTCATAAGAGAAAAATATACAAAACAAGGTCAGTGTATATACACATAGCCAAAAAGTTTTGCATTTCCTCTTTTCACTCTTTTCTAAGTGCTGAAAAGTACTTCTAACTTTCTAAAAAGTTCTAAAAAAATTTAAAAGTTTTTTTTCTCTGTCTTTCTAAAAGCTCTGACAAACTTTTTATCTTTTACTATCACTTTTACTCTCTCTAAAAATGTCTGGCACAGGCCAAAATGTTGATCTGTCCAAACTTGCATATGACAACCTTAGCTGGAAAAGAGCAAGGAGTCTCTGTATAGAGAGAGGTTTGAGTGTAGGGAAGAATCCTTCCTTGGAACTGTTACTTAACATGCTTAGAGAACAGGATAAGGCCATAGGTGCCTCATCTGTTGAAAAAGTACCTAATAGTTCTCAATCTGATTCAGGGACTCCCCCAGGAAAAGATTCAGGAAAGAAACTTCGTAGCCTGCCCATTACTAGACAGTCTAGCATAGTTGGTAATGATGATGAGCCACACCATACAAATAGTGTTGTCTCACATCATAGCAAAAGCATTTATTCTCACCATACTGGTAGTAATGTTTCTGTTAACCAAGCTGTTAGGGTGGCTTCTGTAAGGGACAGGTCTCCTTCTGTTCATTCCCATCATACCTCTGTTTCTAGGAATGTCCCTCCCACCAACCCTGATGACAGAATGTTAGAGAGGGAACTCAATAAGTTGAGGGTGGAACAAACCAGACTGAAGCTTAAAAAGCAACAGCTGGATTTGGATAGACAGTCTTTTGAACTAGAGAAGGAAAGACAGAAGTTGGGTTTAGAAACCCATGGTGGCAGCAGCAGTATTCCCCATAGTCATCCTGCAAAAGAGCATGATTCCAGGAATCTGCACAAGACAGTTCCCCCTTATAAGGAGGGGGATGACATTAACAAGTGGTTTGCTGCACTTGAGAGGGCCTGTGTTGTGCAGGATGTCCCTCAAAGGCAGTGGGCTGCTATCCTATGGCTATCATTTAGTGGAAAAGGTAGGGATAGGCTCCTTACTGTGAAAGAAAATGATGCTAATAATTTCCAAGTTCTTAAGAATGCACTCCTGGATGGTTATGGCTTAACCACTGAACAGTACAGGATAAAGTTCAGAGAGACCAAAAAGGAGTCTTCACAAGACTGGGTTGATTTCATTGACCATTCAGTGAAGGCCTTGGAGGGGTGGTTACATGGCAGTAAAGTTACTGATTATGACAGCCTGTATAACTTGATCCTGAGAGAGCATATTCTTAATAATTGTGTGTCTGATTTGTTGCACCAGTACTTGGTGGACTCTGATCTGACCTCTCCCCAAGAATTGGGAAAGAAGGCAGACAAATGAGTCAGAACAAGGGTGAACAGAAAAGTTCATACAGGGGGTGACAAAGATGGCAACAAAAAGAAGGATGGTAAGTCTTCTGACAAGGGTGGGGACAAATCTAAAAATGAGTCTCATCAGGCCCACAAAAACACTCTGGTGGGGGTGATGGGCCCAAATCCTCTTTTAATCAGAACAAGGAAAAGAAACCATGGTGCTATTTATGTAAAATAAAAGGCCATTGGACAACAGATCCCAGTTGTCCAAAGAAAAGCACCAATGCTCCTACCACTACAACCCCTACTGCTACCCCTAGTGTCCATACTAATAGCAGTGGTGGTGGGAGCAAACCTACTAATAGCCAATCCAAGGGAGTAGCTGGGCTCACTATTGGTAACTTAGTTGGGGTTGGTCTGATTAGGGAGACCACAGAGGCTACTTTAGTCTCTGAAGGGGCTATTGATTTAGCCACTTTGGTTGCTTGCCCCCATAACTTGGAGAAGTACAAGCAACTACCCCTAATAAATGGTGTTGAGGTCCAGGCCTACAGGGACACAGGTGCCAGTGTCACAATGGTGATTGAGAAACTGGTGCACCCTGAACAACACATACTTGGACACCAGTACCAAGTAACCGATGCTCACAACATAACACAAAGCCACCCCATGGCTGTCGTAAATCTCAACTGGTGGGGGGTAACTGGTCCAAAGAAAGTTGTGGTAGCTTCAGAATTACCTGTAGACTGTCTATTAGGGAATGATTTGGAGACATCAGCTTGGTCAGATGTGGAGTTGGAGGCCCATGCAGCAATGCTGGGCATCCCAGGGCATATTTTTGCTTTGACAAGGCTCAGGCCTAAAAGCAAAAAGGACAGGGAAGCTTGGATCCTGGAACAATGGACCAAGTGCTCCCTAAAGCTAGGGCTAGTAGAAGCAAACCACTTCCTACTATCCCTCCCTCTACAGTGGATTCTACTTCTGAGGAAGAAGAATTCCCTCCCTGTGCAGAACCTACACCAGAGGAGCTGGAAGCAGACACTGCTGAGCTTTTGGGTGAAGGGGGGCCTGCCAGAGAGGAGCTGAGTGTGGCACAGCAAACCTGTCCCACATTAGAGGGTCTCAGACAGCAAGCTGTCAAACAGGCTAATGGGGATGTCAGTGACTCTCACAGAGTTTACTGGGAGGACAACCTCTTGTACACTGAGCATAGGGATCCTAAACCTGGAGCTGCCAGGAGATTAGTGATTCCTCAGGAGTACAGAAAGTTCCTCCTAACACTGGCACATGACATTCCCTTAGCTGGGCATCTAGGACAAATGAAAACTTGGGACAGGCTTGTTCCCCTGTTTCATTGGCCTAGGATGTCTGAGGACACAAAGGAATTTTGTAAGTCCTGTGAAAACTGTCAAGCCAGTGGCAAGACAGGTGGCACCCCAAAGGCACCCCTTATCCCACTGCCTGTGGTTGGGGTTCCCTTTGAAAGGGTAGGGGTTGACATAGTTGGCCCCCTTGACCCTCCTACTGCTTCAGGCAATAGGTTTATCTTAGTGGTAGTGGACCATGCCACAAGATACCCTGAAGCTATTCCTTTAAGGACCACTACAGCTCCTGCAGTGGCAAAGGCCCTCCTGGGAATATTTTCCAGGGTGGGCTTCCCAAAGGAAGTGGTATCAGACAGGGGAAGCAATTTCATGTCTGCATACTTAAAGGCCATGTGGAAGGAGTGTGGTGTAACGTACAAGTTCACAACACCCTATCATCCACAAACAAATGGACTGGTGGAGAGATTTAATAAAACTCTCAAAGGCATGATTATGGGTCTCCCTGAAAAACTCCACAGGAGATGGGATATCCTTCTACCATGCCTCCTTTTTGCCTACAGGGAGGTACCCCAGAAAGGAGTGGGCTTCAGCCCCTTTGAACTTCTTTTTGGACACCCTGTTAGGGGTCCACTCACACTTGTAAAGGAGGGTTGGGAACAACCTTTAAAAGCTCCTAAGCAGGATATTGTGGACTATGTACTTGGCCTCAGATCAAGGATGGCTGAGTACATGAAAAAGGCCAGTAAAAACCTTCAGGCCAGCCAAGAGCTCCAGAAGCAATGGCATGATCAGAAGGCTGTTTTGGTTCAGTACCAACCAGGGCAGAAAGTGTGGGTCTTGGAGCCTGTGGCCCCAAGAGCACTCCAAGATAAATGGAGTGGACCCCACACAATTGTTGAAAAGAAGGGTGAAGTCACCTACTTGGTTGACTTAGGCACTGCCAGGAGTCCCCTTAGGGTGCTCCATGTCAACCGCCTGAAACCCTACTATGACAGGGCTGATCTCACCCTGCTCATGGCAACTGATGAGGGACAGGAAGAAGACAGTGATCCTCTACCTGATCTCTTCTCTTCCACAGAACAAGATGCTCTTGTGGAAGGTGTAGTTTTGGCTGATTGTCTTACTGCTGAGCAGAAAGATAATTGCATAAATCTCCTAGATCAATTCTCTGAACTCTTCTCTACTGTGCCAGGTACCACTTCTTGGTGTGAGCACACTATAGATACTGGAGACAGTTTACCTGTCAAAAGTAAGATCTATAGGCAGCCTGAACATGTCAGGGACTGCATAAAGCAAGAGGTCCAGATAATGTTAGAACTAGGAGTGGTTGAGCACTCTGACAGTCCATGGGCTTCTCCTGTGGTACTGGTACCAAAACCCCATTCCAAAGATGGAAAGAAGGAAATGCGGTTTTGTGTAGACTATAGAGGTCTCAACTTAGTAACCAAAACTGATGCTCACCCTATACCCAGGGCAGATGAGCTCATAGATACACTGGCATCTGCCAAGTATCTAAGCACTTTTGATTTGACTGCAGGGTATTGGCAGATCAAATTGTCAGAAGATGCTAAACCTAAGACTGCATTTTCAACCATTGGAGGACATTACCAGTTTACTGTAATGCCTTTTGGTTTAAAAAATGCACCTGCCACTTTTCAAAGGTTGGTGAACACAGTCCTGCAAGGGCTGGAAGCTTTCAGTGCAGCATATTTGGACGATATAGCTGTCTTTAGCTCCAGCTGGGATGATCACCTGGTCCACCTATGGAAAGTTTTGGAGGCCCTGCAAAAGGCAGGCCTCACTATCAAGGCTTCAAAGTGCCAGATAGGGCAGGGTAAGGTGGTTTATCTGGGACACCTTGTTGGTGGGGAACAGATTGCACCGCTTCAGGGGAAAATCCAAACAATTATTGATTGGGTTCCCCCTACCACTCAGACTCAGGTGAGAGCCTTCCTAGGCCTCACTGGGTATTACAGGAGGTTCATTAAGAACTATGGCTCCATTGCAGCCCCTCTTAATGACCTCACATCCAAGAAAATGCCTAAAAAGGTATTATGGACAGCAAACTGTCAGAAAGCTTTTGAGGAGCTGAAGCAGGCCATGTGCTCTGCACCTGTCCTGAAAAGCCCTTGTTACTCTAAAAAATTCTATGTCCAGACTGATGCATCTGAATTAGGAGTAGGGGCAGTCCTATCACAACTTAATTCTGAGGGCCAGGATCAACCTGTTGCTTTTATTAGTAGAAGGTTGACCCCTAGAGAAAAGCGTTGGTCTGCCATTGAGAGGGAGGCCTTTGCTGTGGTCTGGGCTCTGAAGAAGTTGAGGCCATACCTGTTTGGCACTCACTTCATTGTTCAGACAGACCACAAACCTCTACTTTGGCTAAAACAAATGAAAGGTGAAAATCCTAAATTGTTGAGGTGGTCCATATCCCTACAGGGAATGGACTATACAGTGGAACATAGACCTGGGAGTAGCCACTCCAATGCAGATGGACTCTCCAGATATTTCACTTAGACAATGAAGACTCATCAGGTCATGGCTAGTCTTATTGTCCTTCGTTTGGGGGGGTTGTGTAGGAAAGTACCATCTTGCCTGGCATGTTACCCCCATTTTTCACTGTATATATGTTGTTTTAGTTGTATGTGTCACGGGGACCCTGGTAACCCAGGGCCCCAGTGCTCATAAGTGTGCCTGAATGTGTTACCTGTGTAGTGACTAACTGTCTCACTGAGGCTCTGCTAATCAGAACCTCAGTGGTTATGCTCTCTCATTTCTTTCCAAATTGTCACTAACAGGCTAGTGACCATTTTTACCAATTTACATTGGCTACTGGAACACCCTTATAATTCCCTAGTATATGGTACTGAGGTACCCAGGGTATTGGGGTTCCAGGAGATCCCTATGGGCTGCAGCATTTCTTTTGCCACCCATAGGGAGCTCTGACAATTCTTACACAGGCCTGCCACTGCAGCCTGAGTGAAATAACGTCCACGTTATTTCACAGCCATTTTACACTGCACTTAAGTAACTTATAAGTCACCTATATGTCTAACCTTTACCTGGTAAAGGTTAGGTGCAAAGTTACTTAGTGTGAGGGCACCCTGGCACTAGCCAAGGTGCCCCCACATTGTTCAGAGCCAATTCCCTGAACTTTGTGAGTGCGGGGACACCATTACACGCGTGCACTACATATAGGTCACTACCTATATGTAGCTTCACAATGGTAACTCCGAATATGGCCATGTAACATGTCTATGATCATGGAATTGCCCCCTCTATGCCATCCTGGCATAGTTGGCACAATCCCATGATCCCAGTGGTCTGTAGCACAGACCCTGGTACTGCCAAACTGCCCTTCCTGGGGTTTCACTGCAGCTGCTGCTGCTGCCAACCCCTCAGACAGGCATCTGCCCTCCTGGGGTCCAGCCAGGCCTGGCCCAGGATGGCAGAACAAAGAACTTCCTCTGAGAGAGGGTGTGACACCCTCTCCCTTTAGAAAATGGTGTGAAGGCAGGGGAGGAGTAGCCTCCCCCAGCCTCTGGAAATGCTTTCTTGGGCACAGATGTGCCCAATTCTGCATAAGCCAGTCTACACCGGTTCAGGGACCCCTTAGCCCCTGCTCTGGCGCGAAACTGGACAAAGGAAAGGGGAGTGACCACTCCCCTGACCTGCACCTCCCCTGGGAGGTGTCCAGAGCTCCTCCAGTGTGCTCCAGACCTCTGCCATCTTGGAAACAGAGGTGCTGCTGGCACACTGGACTGCTCTGAGTGGCCAGTGCCACCAGGTGACGTCAGAGACTCCTGCTGATAGGCTCCTTCAGGTGTTAGTAGCCTATCCTCTCTCCTAGGTAGCCAAACCCTCTTTTCTGGCTATTTAGGGTCTCTGTCTCTGGGGAAACTTTAGATAACGAATGCAAGAGCTCATCCGAGTTCCTCTGCATCTCTCTCTTCACCTTCTGATAAGGAATCGACTGCTGACCGCGCTGGAAGCCTGCAAACCTGCAAAATAGTAGCAAAGACGACTACTGCAACTCTGTAACGCTGATCCTGCCGCCTTCTCGACTGTTTTCCTGCTTGTGCATGCTGTGGGGGTAGTCTGCCTCCTCTCTGCACCAGAAGCTCCGAAGAAATCTCCCGTGGGTCGACGGAATCTTCCCCCTGCAACCGCAGGCACCAAAAAGCTGCATTACCGGTCCCTTGGGTCTCCTCTCAGCACGACGAGCGAGGTCCCTCGAATCCAGCGACTCTGTCCAAGTGACCCCCACAGTCCAGTGACTCTTCAGCCCAAGTTTGGTGGAGGTAAGTCCTTGCCTCACCTCGCTGGGCTGCATTGCTGGGAACCGCAACTTTGCAGCTACTCCGGCCCCTGTGCACTTCCGGCGGAAATCCTTTGTGCACAGCCAAGCCTGGGTCCACGGCACTCTAACCTGCATTGCACGACTTTCTAAGTTGGTCTCCGGCGACGTGGGACTCCTTTGTGCAACTTCGGCGAGCACCGTTTCATGCATCCTCGTAGTGCCTGTTTTTGGCACTTCTCTGGGTGCTACCTGCTTCAGTGAGGGCTCTTTGTCTTGCTCGACGTCCCCTCTCTCTTCAGGTCCAATTTGCGACCTCCTGGTCCCTCCTGGGCCCCAGCAGCGTCCAAAAACGCCAAACGCACGATTTGCAGCTAGCAAGGCTTGTTGGCGTTTTTTCGGCGGGAAAACACTTCTGCACGACTCTCCAAGGCGAGAGGGATCCGTCCACCAAAGGGGAAGTCTCTAGCCCTTTTCGTTCCTGCAGAAACCTCAGCTTCTTCTGTCCAGTAGAAGCTTCTTTGCACCCGCAGCTGGCATTTCCTGGGCATCTGCCCATCTCCGACTTGCTTGTGACTTTTGGACTTGGTCCCCTTGTTCCACAGGTACCCTAGATTGGAAATCCACAGTTGTTGCATTGCTGGTTTGTGTCTTTCCTGCATTATTCCTCTAACACGACTTCTTTGTCCTTAGGGGAACTTTAGTGCACTTTGCACTCACTTTTCAGGGTCTTGGGGAGGGTTATTTTTCTAACTCTCACTATTTTCTAATAGTCCCAGCGACCCTCTATAAGGTCACATAGGTTTGGGGTCCATTCGTGGTTCGCATTCCACTTTTGGAGTATATGGTTTGTGTTGCCCCTATCCCTATGTTTCCCCATTGCATCCTATTGTAACTATACATTGTTTGCACTGTTTTCTAAGACTATACTGCATATTTTTGCTATTGTGTATATATATCTTGTGTATATTTCCTATCCTCTCACTGAGGGTACACTCTAAGATACTTTGGCATATTGTCATAAAAATAAAGTACCTTTATTTTTAGTATAACTGTGTATTGTGTTTTCTTATGATATTGTGCATATGACACTAAGTGGTACTGTAGTAGCTTCACACGTCTCCTAGTTCAGCCTAAGCTGCTCTGCTAAGCTACCATTATCTATCAGCCTAAGCTGCTAGACACCCTATACACTAATAAGGGATAACTGGGCCTGGTGCAAGGTGCAAGTACCCCTTGGTACTCACTACAAGCCAGTCCAGCCTCCTACACAGGGGCCCCCAGGGGCCCCACGACACCCGTTCCCGCCAGCCTGGTTCTGGCGGGAAGGGGGTCGGAATCCCCATGGCGGCGCTGCTTGCAGCGCCGCCATGGAGGATTCACAGGGGCAGGGGAAAACCGGCGGGAAACCGCCGGTTTCCCTTTTCTGACCACGGCTTTGCCGCCGCGGTCAGAATTGCCCTTGATGCACCGCCAGCCTGTTGGCGGTGCATCCCCCAACCCCGGCCCTGGCGGTCCATGACCGCCAGGGTCAGAATGACCCCCATACTCTCTTTATCTTCCTTGTGCTTATTGTATGATTTGTAACTACAGGTTTATCCTTTCTCATTGTGTCATCGGAGTAAAATGTCATGTAACATCACTTCCGAGGATGATATTAGGTGAAAGTTCATATGATGTCACTTCCTGTGATGTGACTGTGGGTGGTCAAAGGGCAGGTCATGTCACATGGCTACACTTAAGATTTTGCCGGCAGTCGCCGCATCTCAAGGGCAGGGGACGCAGGGGCGGAGGGCTAGGGAGGGGGAAATAAAAAATAATAAAAACACTGACCTTTTCCTATCGCCACCGCCTCCTGCCACCTCATTCCTCTTTCACTGGTACACCAGCACAGGCTCCCCAGCAATCCTGGCACTGCTTTTATGCTAAGCTAGCATGACACCAGTGTCAGGATTGTTCTGAGCGGCTTGGACTGCAGCTCACATAAAGCTCTGGGGTCTGTGCAGTTTCTCCAGCCTGGCTATTCAACACAGCTGGGGAGGGAGAAATAAAGTGCGCATGTGTTTGGCTGGCCTAAGTCAGCCGGCCAAACACACATGCGCACTTAGGGACTGATTTAAGGAAAGTGGCGCTGCGCGCAGTACAGCACCACTTTCCTTGCGCACCTTAGCACCCCTAAAGCCACGATGTGTGCGCTGTATCTAACATATGGTGCACCACGGCGATTGTTAGAGAAACTAGCATCAACATTTTTTACGCTAGTTCAGAGCTTTGCAGGACTTGCGTCAAAAATGTTGACACTAATCCTACAAAACCCATTGAGGCCCATTGTAAGCAATGGTGTGTCTCCTTTAAATGCCTGCTCTGAGCAGGCATTAAAAGTGCTGAAAAAAATGACGCAAATAAATCTCCGATTGCTTTGCACCATTTTTTCAGTCCCCCTAATGGGAGAATGCCCGCTTTGCATAGAATAATCCTGGCCAGGCATAATGTAGCGCAAAGGGTTACAAAGTGGCGCAATGCATGGCGCACAATAACGAAATATTGTTTTCTTTTTCAACTCCTGGCTTAGCCAGGGGGGCGACACTTCCTTTGCGCAGGAATCAACATCCACCCCAAGTTATCCAAATTCATTCTTTTAACAACTTCTATCATTGACAAATTGATTAAACTTACCCACATTTCAGGAACCCACTAGTGAACCAGTACCTACCTTGTACTGGAAACAGATCAAGGAAGCAGTCTCTTGCTAAAAAAATTCAGTTCTCCACACTCCAGTGGATGTTCAAAATGATTTTCAAAATGCCACATTAGAATTCTTTTCAACAAGAAAAATATAAGCATGTCATCAAAGACAGGCAGAAACGTCATTGGCTTCCAAGGGCACAACTAATTCAATTTAAAACTGCATGCATTCTCCACCAAAGCTACTATGGTAAAAATATCTCTTTTCTTGCCACAAAACAGACAAAAACACCTTCCCTCTGGAATACTCAGGTAAACCTGGAAGCTACAATTTGTTGTCCCTGTATCCAAGCTTGAGAAATGGAGAGGCACAGAGCCTTATTAATTGTATGATGCCTTAGTGCTATTTTTGCTTCATTCCTTACTCATGTTTTCTTTCTTTCTTCCTTTTTTTCTTTCTTTCTTTCTTTCTTTCTTTCTTTCTTTCTTTCTTTCTTTCTTTCCCTTCGCCCATGCCTTTTCATTCTTTCTTTCCCATTTGTTTCTTTTTATCTAGGAGTACAACTATTTTTATTTCTCATGTTCTTATAGCTTTGCCTCTTTCTCTTGGCTTTGTATTATCAAGTCTCTTGTACCTTCTGCTCCCTAGTTGTTTGTTTTGTGTGTTGTCCAACTCTTCTGGTGTTTGTCCTTTGCAGAAAAATGAAATGTGCGTGTCTACTTTTCCTTATGATAAGAGGGGGAAACACTGAAAACAAAAATAATGTTTTTCTGCCTGCGACCTAATGGTATTCAAGAAACAAAGAGGGCTTCTGTAAACTTCCTAAAAGTTTATTTTAACACAGCAAAATCTATCTATCTATCTATCTATCTATCTATCTATCTATCTATCTATCTATCTATCTATCTATCTATCTATCTATCTATCTAGCTAGCTATCTATCTATCTATCTAGTAAGGCTACTTATAAAATCTGGCAAGATTTTCTAAATTCTGCAGCAAAGTTGTCTAAATTATTCTGCAAAAAACAAATTATGCTGTCCATTCCTTAGCAGTATTATTTTCTTCCAATTTTTAACTCTGCAAATTATGTGGAAACTGTTGGCAATTCAAATTTATGTGGTAAACGGCACAAGCTCAGAATGATATAAAACCACTTATTCCCACAATTGTGCCTTGTTTTGTCAATATTTTATTTATTAAACATACACAAAACCTAAATATTCTAATTTCAGATTTTGACCATTGTTACCAGCACTTTGAAGAAAATTGCTGTTTCTGAATAACTACCCCAAAATAAACATTTAGGCCCAGAATTATTAGATTCTCGCACAGCAGCCAAAAAATCTGCACTGCGTAAGAAGGAAAGAGAAGGAGAGTACCATGTTTACAGAATTACGGCTCTCTCCTCCCTTCTTCCTAGCGCAGGCACTGATTTAGCTGCTGTGCACCACGCACACATCTTTGTGTCATAGTGCAAGGGTGTGTGTGTGTGTGAGTCTAATATAGGTTTTGGACTGGAAGGGTACCCTTCCTGGAGAAAATACTATACTTAGACATACTATAAAACGTTTCCGACTTTGTATGTGTGCTGTACAGTGAGCACACATCCAAGGTCAGAAAAGAAAGGAGAAATGAAAACCTTTCTCCTTTTAATGCCTGCTTTCACATGGCATTAACTTTTGGCACAAAACCCTGTCTATTATTGTTTATAGATAGGGTTTTGATGCAAAAGGCATAGGTGATTGCATGGGAACGCCCATGTACCATCTATGTAACACCCCCTTGGCGCTAAGTGACGCAAAGCAGTGCTTAGCGCTGCTTTGCATTACTTTTAAGTTACTTTCCAGTGCAAAACAAGTTTTGCGGTGGAAAGTAAATAGGTAAAAAAAGATTTTGTGATGTAAACACAGTGGAAAATTTAAGTAAATATACCCCTTAAAGTTCACATTCACTCAATTCCATGCTAGAGAAAAAGTTGAGGGAGGCTCAAAGGAGATATGTTTCCCATTTCAGACCCATAGAAATTTTGCTCACTGCTACAGCAAACAAGCATTGGTAAATGCAATAGGCTTTGCCTGTGTGAGTAATATTATTTTTTGGTTGTTGTATATTTAGCTTGGTGAACAGTTGTTCAATATAAGTTCCTGAAACTCCATAAAATTGTTATGACTTGTTTATTGAGAAAGCTAATATATCGTGCAGTAACTGGTGGTAATATAATGAGGGGAGACTAGGTAAAGTGTGGAAGACAAAGAAAAAAAAACATGCAGTGGCCAAGCACGTTTGAAATGTGTGTAGCCACAGGGAGATTAAGTAAAGGATGGAGGACAAACCAAACAAGCATAGCGCAAGCGCTGGGCAGGCAAAACCTAACTAGAATGTTATGTTTGTCTGAATCTTGAGAGCATTTATTTGTTGCAACCTTTCAACCCCTGCAGGAGCTGCATATGAAAATGTATCTCTTTTGATACAGGCTGGCAACCTGCCTCAAAATGACCCAAGTCGGGTAACTGGAACAGATGGATGGGAAAAGAGGTGGGAAGATGTCAATTATGATATAGTACTATTAATACAGTAACAGGTATTGGAAAGGCTTCCTGTTATGTGTTTTTTTAATTGTTTTGTGTAAGCCATGGAGCTGTGTCTGATTGCAATTCAAAACTAACAGTTAATGAGTATTTTAAAAAAAAACTGTGGAAAGCAGACTGATTCCTCCCAATCAATGTGTAAATGACAGTATCATTACCAATCTGAACACCTTGTTCCAAGAACACTGGTTTGAGCTAGTATTTTCTCTAATGGAAAACCCCTAGGCTTGTGACCAGTATTTGAGCATGCTTATTGTTAACATGCAAATTGGACAGATCTGGTATGAACAAACAGTACTGTTAAACTATTTGGCTAGTAGTGAATTTGTTTGACAACCTATCAAACGTCCTTTACCTTAGTCTGCCTCCGCCCGACTGATCCTCAACATACCCCGCCGAAGTCACGTCTCCCCTCACCTAAAGGAACTCCACTGGCTCCCGTTAGACAAGAGGATCACCTTCAAACTCCTGACCCACGCTCACAAGGCACTTCACAACACCGGACCCTCCTACCTCAACACCAGACTTCACTTCTACACCCCAACACGTCAACTCCGATCCGCCAACCTCGCCCTCGCCATCGTGCCCCGAATCCAGCGCAAGACATCCGGCGGCAGATCCTTCTCCTTCCTCGCCGCCAAGACCTGGAACTCTCTCCCCACATCCCTTCGCCAGACCCAGGACCTCCTCGCATTCAGAAGGCTCCTCAAGACCTGGCTCTTCGACCGATAAACCAGCAGCGCTCCCCTCCCACCCCCCCCCCCTCAGCGCCTCGAAACCCTGACGGGTACATAGCGCGCTTTATAAATACTATGATTGATTGATTGATTGATTGATAGTCTCTACAGCTGATAAGAATGCTCCCTAGACAAGTGTTTGTTACAGCACAGACTCCCCGAGGTATACATCCCTTCAACTCCCATGTTTTAGCCCAAATTTCCTGCAAAACTATGAAGTGAATGATGTTCAGTATGATCTAATTTAAGGGTCACTTATTTGAATGACAATCCCTGTGATGTTTGTCAAAACTAAATAAAGTAAGGTAGTGGCAGCTATTTTCTTTCAGACCTTCCAAGATTTCACAATTTGCACACAAAAAAAAAATCTGCACTTTTGCCAGGCCCAAAACTTAATAAAAATGAATGCCTCTGGGCCTATGGCATTCAGGGCACTGGGGGCATTACTTTTTATTAGGTTTTGGGCCCGCCACCCACAGGGCACACGGCGGGCCCAGGGAGCATTTATTTTTTTAAATGATTAGGGTCTGTTGGCTACGGTGCCCGCTGGGGGCCCTAATCATTCAAAAAATCAAAAGGCCCTATGGGCCCTCTTTGTCCCTGTGGGCACAAAGCTTGATAAAAGTTTGCGATGTGATGCTTGGCTCAAATGTAAGAAGAAGTTTATCAGGGTAAAGTTCATGACTGACCCGTACTAATAGGAACAGGTACTTCTCTCTCCACTAGTCCTGATAAGGCCCTTAATTAAAGTGGGCCAAAACCTGTCCACCTTTTGTATTTGAAGAGAGGTTGCCAAAAAATGTAATATTGTTCATAAGGATTTTTAAAGTAATACATCTTGCTTCAAATGTGTATGAAAATTAAGGGTGGTACAGAGATGTGTATATATGCTACAATCTCTTTTGCTGTGGATTTACACTGAAAGCATTGGCAATAACCACACTGCTTTGAAAAAGAGGAGATGATTGAGGGACTATGGCCCTCATTATGACCCTGGCAGTGAGTGATAAAGTGGCGGTAATACCGCCACACGCTGGCGGTAAGTACTGTCAAATTATGACCATGAGAACTCCCATAGACAGCTAATGTACCACACCAACTTGCAGAGCGGAAACAACACTCACCACGGCCGTCAACAGCCAGGCGGGAGTCAATGTACCGCCTACCATATTTTGACCCTGCAATCCTCCACCATTTCCAAAACGGAACCAGCGCCATCAAAAGCCTGGCGGAAACACATCACAGAAGAGAAAGGACTCACCATCGGAGACACAGGGAAAAACAACGCCTCCATGGAACATGAACTACAAGTTTTACAGATGATCTTCTACGTTATGCTCCAACTGGAACACCAACATCGACGAAGATGACAATGGCGAGAACAGCCGCCTAGCACACAAGGGAGGGAGGGAGGAAAATGAGAGTGACACACACACATGCACGACACTCACCATTCACACACACCCCACACACACAACCAGCTGCACACGAAAAACAAGTTGTCCCCGAAAAATGGAAGAATAATGCAATGACAACAGAAATGGATACAAGTGATTATAATCAGATCAAATTCAAAATCAATAATTTCATTTGCCAACTAAACAGATATGTACACATGTACAAAAAGGGACACTGCCCAGTCCAATGTTCAAAGGGTCCACATGGCCACAGGACCCAGTCTAAGGCCCTATTCGAATCGTTAGTTGGATAGTACACTGCAGGGGCATCAGTTTACAAATAGGCAGGCACCTCAGGGGGAAATGGGGCACCTCAGCTGGATGCAGGAACAAGCCCACTGGTTCTGGAGGGAAAACATGCCCATTGCTCTATTCTAGGGAGTGCAATGCCACAGTCTCTCAGGTGGGTGACTTGCCCACTGGTTCTGGAGGGGGCAACATGCCCATTGCTCTGTCCTGGGGAGTGCGGGGCCACAGTCTTTCAGGTGGGTGACTTGCCCACTGGTTCTGGAGGGGGCCCCATGGCATTTTTCTATCCTGGGGAGTGCAAGACCACAGTCTCTGGAGTATGTGGCTTTCCAACTGGTTCTGGAGGGGGCAACATGCCAATTTCTCTTTCCTGGGGAGTGCAAGGGCACAGTCTTTCAGGTGGGTGACTTGCTCACTGGTTCTGGAGAGGGCAACTTGCCCAGCAGCCCATGGAGGGTGGCCTACCTGGCGCCTCTGGCAGTGATGGATGTGTGGTGGTGGATGGAGGAGCCTCCTGGGCAGCCTCTGTACTGTCTGATGGCTGCAATGTGGTGGATGGAGGAGCCTCCTGGGCAGCCTCTGCACTGTCTGATGGCTGCAATGTGGTGGTGGATGGAGGAGCCTGCTGGGCAGCCTCTGCACTGTCTGATAGCTGCAATGTGGTGGTGGATGGAGGAGCCTCCTGGGCAGCCTCTGCACTGTCTGATGGCTGCAATTCATCAGCTGGTGGTGGGGGACCCATGACATCTGGTGGTGGTGGAGGTGTTACCCTGACAGCCTCTGCTGGAGTAGAGGGCTTCGTCTCCTCCAGTACATGGGGCATGGATCCCTTACCCTTCCTGGCAGGGGTGGGTGGGCTCTTCCCCCTTCTTTCCTGGTAGTGCAGACTCCTTCCCCTTCTTTCCTGGTGGTGCAGGCTCCTTCCCCTTCGTGTCTGGTTGTGTAGGCTCCTTCCCCTTTCTGCCTGGTGGTGCTGTCTCCTTCCCCTTCTTCGACGGAGGATCCTTACCACCACGAGTAGGTGGTGCTACCACTGTTCCCGGGGACTGTGTGGCTGAGGTGCTGGGCTGTGTCTATGGTACCCTGCTCATACGGGCAGGACGGGGGAGGGTAGAGAAGAGGTCAATTTGGGAAAGGAAAAGTTTTTAGGGATGTTGGGGAGGGAGGAGGGAAGAGTAATGGGAGTGGAGGTTGAGGGTGTGGTTGTTGGAGGTGTATGTCTGCTGTACTTGGGTGAAGGTGCATGGGCAGTAAGCTGATGTGACGTGGATGGCTGTTGGTTGTGTGAGTGCATGCATTTGTGTCCTTTAGGAGGGGGGACAGACACAGTGGGAGAGGAAAGAGGGGACGCGTGCATGGCTGTTGTGGAGGTGTCTGCCAATGAGGTGTGAGTGCTGCTTGGTGTGGTAATGCTGATGGTGGATGTTGATGTAGTGCATGCAGGTGTGAGTGTGGATATGAGTGGGAGGGAGGTGGAGGAGGAGAACAAGGGGGAGACAGTGGAGGCAGTGGATGTTGTCGTGTCTGCAACTGTATAGTGTTTGCCTGAGTGCTTGTGGGATGAAGTGTGGTGCTTGTGTTTGCCTGTGACACTCTTGGGTATTGTCTTGTGTGCATGCTTGTCTGTATGTGTGCTTGGGATGGGTTGGGGTTAAGGAGAATGGGACTGGGAAGTGGAAGTTGGAGGGGGGATGGTAGAATCAGGGACAATGGCTGCCATCAGAGAGGAGGCCAGAGCCTGAATCGATCTTTGTTGGGCCGCCAATCCTCTGTGAATGCCCTCCAGGAATGCATTGCATTGCTGCATGTGGGATGCCAGCCCCTGGATAGCATTCACAATGGTTGATTGCCCTACAGAGATGGATATCAGGAGGTCAGTAGCCTCCTCACTCAGGGCAGCAGGGCTCACTGGGGCAGGGCTTGAGGTGCCTGGGGAGAAGGAGATGTCCACCCTCCTAGGTGAGCGGGCACAGGAAAATTGCTGAGGGGCTGCTGGGAGGGCAGTGTTGGAACAGGTGATGGCGGCTCTACCTGCAGCTGGGGTGTCTGCCACCACGAGGGAGCTTCCAGCAGAGGAGGTATCTAAGTCTGTGTTGTCTCCTCCAGTCTCTGCTGTGGTGCTCCCCTCTCCCTCCGTCCCACTGGTTCCCTCGACGTCTGTGGATTCTGCCTCCTGGGTCATATGGGATGCAGCTCCCTCTGTCACCAGTGCCCCTGCTCCTCCGCCAGACAATGCTAATGCATGCAAGTAAAGGATGACAAAACAAGAAAGGGGGGAGAGACAAAGGATACACTGGGTCAATGACTGCACCAACACCACAGTTGGCATACACATCACTGTCACACACAGGGAACAGGCTTAAGCACTGTGCATTGCAGTACCAGGGATAAGGCAAGATGAGGACAATGCACCACCATCTGCAGCACTCCTGGGACCCACGATGCCCTGCCTGAAATGGACTGCTCTTAAGCTAGGTTACCTGTATTTGCCATACACCCTTTACCCTTCCGATGACCCACGCCTTAGGGGTATCCACTGACACACATCCACCACCCGGATACCATCCCACCAGCCAAAATATGTATTGATACCCACTGAACTCACCTCCTTGTGGCTGCTGTGATGCCCTCAAGTGCCCATCCAGATCTGGGTAGGCCACCGCCAGTATGCAGGCCATCAGGGGGGTCAGGGTCCAACGGGCACCCCTTCCTCTGGAGGAGGCCATCACCAGCTGGGCTTCCGCCGTCTTCTGTGCCCAGCGTCTCAGGTCCTCCCACCGTTTGTGACAGTGGGTGGTCCGCCTGCTATAGAACCCCAGGATCCGCACGTCCTTGGTGTTAGCACACCATAATCTCGTCTTTTGATGGGGGCTGACCTGCAGAGGCAATATAGACAGGAGAATACCATTAAACAAACAGTCCAGCCGTCACACAATGGCACCCATACACTTTTCCAACACTATTGGCACACACATAGCCCAGCGCACAACATGTACACCGCCAACAAACAACCCCCGACCCACCCTTACATGATGCTTGCACACACATCTCCATGCATCATTGCCACATGCACATTGGCCAAAGTGTGCTCACCAGTTGGTCTGGAGGCCCATACAGCTGTCCATACTGGGGTAAGACCCCATCCACCAGTCGCTCCAACTCCTCCAAAGTGAAGGATCGGGCCCTTCTCCGGTCCAACGGGCCATGGTAGGTTGCAGACACAGGTCACAGCAGCACATGCAGTGTAGGTCTTCTCCTGTTGGAGGTCAGGAAACAAGTGAGGATTGAGTTAGAAAATGGCGGTCATGTCCATGGCGGTGTACACTGTCACGGTCGGTGTAGATCCCCATTGGCCACTGTACTCCAAGGAGCCTCATATTATCCAATGAGGAATTGCACGGCGGTGCAAGACCGCCTTCTGCCACGACACCCAACGTCAGCGGAGTTACCTCACTTCCACCTGTCCCTCCATCCAGGACAGGCAGTCGTCATTTTGGTGGGGGAACAGGCATATCGATATTAACTGAGTCACAACCTAGATTAGCACAAACCTTACCATTGACACTGTCCCAATACATAAGAGCACCATGTGGACTGATGTTGTGGTTTAGGTGTTCACATTTTGACAGCCTACCCACTCTTGTGTCCCTTAGATACCTACCGCTGCAGATGAATAGGAGGTGGAGACATACCCCTGTGTACAGACCCCAGGTGGACTTAGCTACACTGGAGTACAGGCACATTATACTCACCTATAGACTGGACAGGGCCACAATCACAGAGCTGTTTGCCCAGTTGGAGCCTGACCTGATCTCATCTATCTGTCATCCGACTGGGATCCCCTCTATTTTGCAAGTGCTATCAGTGCTCCGTTTAATGGCAACAGGTTCTTTCAAAGTGACAGTGGGTTTGGCAGCAGGAAAACACAGCCAATGTCCTCAATCGATTTGGCAAGAGTGTTGTCTGCTCTGGTAAAACACAGGTGCAGCTACATACCTTTCCCCCAGGTGGAAGATTTGGCCACTATAAAGGCCGGATTCTATGTTATGGGACTTATCCCCAATATTATTGGGGTGATTGACGGTACACATATTGCATTTGCCCCCCTGCCAGAATGAACAGGTGTACAGGAATCGTATGAGTTTCCACTCCATGAATGTGCAGATGGTGTGCCTGGTGGACCAGTACATCTCCCACGTCAATGCTGAGTATCCTGGGTCGGTGCATGATGCCTTTCTCCTGAGGAATAGCAGAATCCCAAATGTGATGGCCCAACTACAGAGGCACAGGATTTGGCTAATAGGTGAGCCTTGGCGCCCACCCAGTGTATGTTAATGTATGCCTCTGGTGGAAAGTGTGTGGCTAAATGTTGTCCCTCAATACCTGCAGGTGACTCTGGCTACCCAAACCTATTGTGGCTGCTGACCCCTGTGAGGAATGCCAAGACAAGGGCTGAAGAACGTTACAGTGAGGCACACGGGTGAACCAGACGGATCATCGAGAGAACCATCGGCCTCCTGAAGGGCAGGTTCAGGTGCCTCCATCTGACAGGTGGATCCCTGTGATACTCACCCGAGGTCTGCCAGAGAGTAGTGGCATGCTGCATATTGCACAACCTGGCCCTTAGATGCCATGTACCTTTTCTGCAGGAGAAGGAGACTGGACATGGCCCTGTGGCTGCAGTAGACCCTGATGACAGTGAAGATGAGGACATTAGAACCACAGTTATCCATCAGTACTTCCACTGATACACAGGTGAGACAGTGAAACTTCTCATTTCTTGACTACTGGTGTATTCTGTGTGGCTGTGGCATGATGGCATTACCCAATCTTTACCTCTACTTACTGTCACCCATGGATTAACATTTTACAGATGTTGGTGCAATGACAATTGTGTACTAAAGTGCTGACTACAGCCAGCAACAGGTCATTATTTCTATGCTCTCACACTGTACAGTTCTTTTGCAAAGGATGTAACTGTTTCCATAAATACACTGTTTCAACACATGACACACAAGTATTTGAGTTGTGTTCAAGGGTGTTTATTGTAGTGTTAAGAAATTGAGAGGAAAATGGAATGGAACGGAGTGATGATGGAGGAAAGTCCAGGGTATTGTTCCAGTCTGTTTGTAGCACAGGTGCAGTGCCCAAGGGGCAATAGGAAGGGGAGCAAAGGCAGTTCAAGGTGGAGAAGGTGACCGGGTGGGACACAAGGAGGACAATCAGGAGAGTCTCATTTCCTGGCAGTGGTCTTGGCAATTGTCTCTGGCTTCTGTGTGGGTCACAGGGAACATTTGCGGGGTGGTTCACCTTCTGCAGGAGGAGGAGTACTGGTGGCCTGTGGGTCCTGTGGTGGGGCCTCATGGCCACTAGCGGAAGTGGAGGGCTATTCAGTTGACTGGCTAGTGGTAGGGGCCTGCTGGTGTGCTGTTGCCTCCCTCATGATGTTGACCATGTCTGCCAGCACCCCTGCTATGGAGATCAGGGTAGTGTTGATGGCCTGCAAGTCCTCCCTGATCCCCTGATACTGTCCCTCCTGCAACCGCCTGTTTTCCTGCACGTTGTCAAGGATCTGGCCAATCGTGTCCTGGGAATGTTGGTAGGCTCCCAGGATCTCGGAGAGTGCCTCCTGGAGAGTCGGTTCCCTGGTCCTGTCCTCCCCCTGGTGCACAGCAGTCATCTCAGTATCCCTGCTGGCCTGTGTCTCTGTCCCCTGAACAGTGTGCCCACTGCCAAATGACCACAGGTCCCTTATTGTATTGGGTATGAGGCGTAACCTGGGGTCCCTGTACAGGTGGAGACACAGCTGATTGACATGTTCTGGGGTCAGAGGTGTGGGTACACTGGGTGGGTGCTGTGGTGTTGGATCCTGATGGGGGAGGGTCTATGGTGGTCTTTGAGTGGGCTTGTGTAACGGGCTGTCCAGTGGTCCCTGATGGGCCAGGTCGGTCATTCAGATCCTGAAGTCCCGAGTTACTGTCATCACTGGGGGCATCTTCTGTTGGGGAACTGGATAGTCGTGACACCTCCTCTCCACTGACATTGGCTGGGGCACTTGTGGGGATGTAAGTGATGTATTATGCTTCATGTGTGAGACATTTTGTACATTCCTGGCTTCCCCTCTACTGTTGGTGTTGCCCTGCCACCTTTTGCTTGTGTATGGTGATGTATTGTGTGATTATTAGTTTCTCTATGCTGTGCATGCTTTAGTGATGGGTGTCCATGCAGGGCTGGGAGGGGTGGTTAGTCCAATGTGTAGGTGCATTGTGTGGGATAGAGTAGAGTGATGGGAGTGAGGTTGAGGGGGTGTGATTGCATGTAGGTATGGCGGGTGATAAGTGGTAAATGTTGACTTACCAGTGTCCAATCCTCCGGCTACACCAGCGCGTCCCTCAGAATGTAGTATTGCCAGTACCTGCTCCTCCCATGCTGTGAGCTGTGGGGGAGGTGGGTGTCCATTGCCTGTCATCTGTATGGAAAGCTGGTGCCTTGCTGCTATAGAATGTACCTTCCCCCGTAGGTCGTTCAACCTCTTCCTGATGTCGCCCCTTGTTCTTGGGTGCTGTCCCATGGCGCTGACACTGTCCACGATTCTATGCCATAGCTCAATATGCCTTGCAATCAAACTTCCTCCACCATGACCCTTAACTCCTCCTCAGTGAATCGGGGGTGCCTTTGTGGTGCCATGGGTGCTGTGTGGTGTGTGTTGGTGAGAGTGTGTTGAGTAATGTGGTGGGGTGTGTGATGTGGATTGCGTCACGGATGTATGGGTGTGAGTTGTGTGTGTGTGTCTAGTTGTCTCTGTGATGTTCGTGTCAACCTCCTGGCAGTAATTGTTGTTGGTAAAGGGTTGTGGGTAATGTGGGTATGTGTTTTATAGTGGTGTGGATGTGGTGTGTGTATGAGTGTCAGGTGTGTGTTTTTCATATTGGCCAAAGTAGTATTGTTTTGTATGTGGGTGTCCATTCTGAGCGCGGCAGTATGTACTGCCAATGTTTTACCGCCGTTGAATGTCCACCATGGTGATTCATGGGTCTTAATGGGATGGGCGTTGTTTGTTGGCGTAACGGTATGGGTTTTGGGACCGCCAGTTTAGCACTGACCTTTGGACTGGCGGATTTGTGTATGTGGCTGTATTCTGACGGATTGGTGTGTGTCATAATATGGTGAACGGATATTCGCCACCGCGGCGGTATGTTGGCGGCCATCAGCGTGGCAGTAGGCGGCATTTACCGCCAATGTCATAAGGAGGGCCTATATGTTTTTCAGATTTTTTTTTCATTTTATTTATTTGTATTTTGATTTATGTTTATAATATCTTTTAGAATGTGTACAAGCTATTCTTACGTCTGAGCAAAATAGAATGAATTAAGAAAATTTGATTAAATTGCAGTCTCAATGATTGATTTACAGTTTTATTTGTTTGAAATTAACAATTGTATTTTTCCCTACTTTTATCACTTATACATTTTTTAATAGGCCTACAGGGCACGTGGCAGGCCCGAGGAACATTTACTTTTTAAATGATTAGGGCCTGCAGCCCTGTGGGCCAAAAGCTTGACAAAAATTAATGTTCCGTGGGCCCGCTGCCTGGGGGGGGGCTTATTTATTTTTACATGAGTAGGGCCCACCGCACATGGCGGGCCAAGGTGGCATTTATTAATTTGAATTATTATGGGCCCCTGCCCACGGGGCATGTGGCGGACCTAAGGAGCATTAATTTTTTTGAATGATTAGGGCCTGCTGCCAGCTGGGCACGTGGCCGCTCCTTGAACCCTCAGGGCATACATTTTTTTAAATAATTAGGGGCTGCTGACCAAAGGGCACATGGTGGGCCCAGGAGGCATGCATCTTTTAAATGATGGTTAGGGCACGCTGCCAAGGGGCATGTGGCAAACCCAGGGTGTTTTTTTATTATTAAGGCCCACCGCCGCAGGGCATGAGGTAGGTGCAGAGGGCATATTTTTGTTTTTAATGAGTAGGGCTTGCTGCCTAGGAGGCACATGGCGGGCACTGGGTGCCTTTTAAAAAAAAAATGTATGGACCGCTACCCACGGGGCATGCAGCAGGCCCAGTAGATTTTTTTTTTTAAATGATTAGGGCCTGCTGTCCATGGGGCACGCGGCTGGCCTTTAGGGCATACATTTTTTTAAATAATTGGGGTTTGCAAACTATGGGGCACGTGGATGGGACAGGGAGCATTCATTTTTAAAAAATAATGATTAGGGTGTAGGGGGCACCCGGCGGGCCCTCAGCGTATTGTTTTTTTTAATTATGAGGGCTCGCCACCCACAGGGCATGCGACAGGCCCAGGCAGCATTACTTTTTAAAAAATTATCAGGACCCGCTACCCACAGGGCATGCAGCAGGCCCAGTAGATTTTTTTTTTTTAAATGATTAGGGCCTGCTGTCCATGGGGCACGCGGCTGGCCTTCAGGGCATACATTTCTTGAAATAATTAGTGTCTGCAAACTATGGGGCACGTGGATGGGACAGGGAACATACATTTAAAAAAAATAATGATTAGGGCCCAGGGGGCACCCGGCGGGCCCTCAGGGCATTGTTTTTTTTAATTATGAGGGCTCGCCACCCACAGGGCATTCAGCAGGCCCAGGCAGCATTACTTTAAAAAAAATGATCAGGACCTGCTGCCCATGGGGCATGCTGCTGGCCCTTGGGGAATACATTTTTTAAAACAATTAGAGCTCGCCATCCACAGGGCACGCGGTGGTCCCTAGGAGGCATTTAATTTGTAGCAAAATAAATTACTGCAAATGCCACAGAATTTGCAAATTTGTGCTGCAATACCCTGGGGGGTCTGTTCTTGAGTTAATTGCTTAATTATGCTTTTTTGGTAGTGTTTCATTTTATATCACTATCATGATCTGATGCAAAGCCTGTCTGGCAAAGAAGATTAATAAAAATAATCAATCTGTAAAAAGAGTCATCTGACATGCTAATTAACATTCACATGCCAGGAGACTGGCTGAAAATTAGGGGAGGAATAGAAAAAAAAGATACAGTTAGTTCATAGGCCTTGGGTGTAATGCTTTTTTCCGTGGCATATTCATCCGTCTGAAACATCAATGATCAAAGCCTAAGAGAATGAGGCATGAGGTTGGCTGTCACTCATATTATGGCCAACTTTTGCTGCAGATGGTACCCCTTCTTTCCATGAGTCATAATGTGAGAAGGACAACCTGAGATTTTCAGAAAGACCCCAAATATTTAAATATGGGAAAATCGCCTTATCCCCAACCAACTTCCTTTAGGGATAAAAAGTCCATAAAGCAGCTACATTAGGAAGATGATGACGGAATCTGGCCTGTTGGAATGCTTGTAAGTTCCTGCTTTGCCAAGCCTCATCAGTAGTGAGTATGCATCTCCGGTTCTTTAAAGGACATGTTAAACTTAATTCTGCCTAGTTATGAGGACCGAAAATATGGGGCTTGAGGGATGTAAAGGAAAACACTTAGGCCCATATTTATACTCTGTTTGCTCTGAATTAGCGTAATTTCATTTTTACGCTAATTCAGCACCAATTTAACCCCAAATTTATATTTTGACGCTAGACCCGTCTTGCACCAAAATATTGGAGTTAAAGTTATTTTTTGGATGTATGAACCACCTAGCGTCAATAAGATGCAAGGTAGGTGATCCCGTCCCAAAAATGACTCTAATGCCCTAGCGCCTTATTTATCCTCCCTTGCAAAAATGGCACACAGGAGAGAGAAGGACCTAAATAATGTGGCTAAGCCTGTTTAGCGCCATTGTTTAACGGCTGGGTCAGGGCAGGTATTAGGGGATCTGTGGAGCCATTTCCATGGTCAAACACCATGCCCCAGGAACACCCCCACCCACACCAGAGGGAAACCACAGGATTGGGGCACCCTATTCCAGGTAAGTAGGTTAAGTAGACGTAAGTATTAGAAAATGTTTTAAAGTGCCATTGTGGGACCTGAAATGGGCCCCTCTACGTGGTACTGGGTGCAGTGGCCATGCCCAGGGGACCCTTGTCCCTTGTGCTAGCCATTGGAGTGGTGGACATGACTCCTGTCTTTTATAAGACAGGAGTCATGATGTATGGATGATTTTGCATCGAGAAATGATGCGAAGCTGGTTAGAGGCATTTTCTTTTGCATCTAACCAGCCTAACAACATTTTTTGGTGCAAAACCCCCTTAATCCATACCGCCACACCCACCCGGCTAACGTAATTTTCCCAGACGTTAGCCCACCCTTTGCGCTGGCTTGCTGGGTTCCATAAATTTGGCACCCATCTGGCGCTCTGGAATGACGCAAGCCAGCGCTATACTTTTTGATGCAAAAATGAGTTTGCGCTGTTTTGCATCAAAAAGTATAAATATGGGCCTAATTGTGTTTGCATGCTTAGCAAGGTATGATATGATCAGAAGAAAGTAGTTAAAGTAATATGTATTCAAGGTCATTGGTTCAAGAAAATTCTGTGTGGCCGACGTCTCAAGTAATGAGCTGAGTGGAACATTAGGCAAGTGTTTGGACAAAGAACAATGAGGTGAGGATTCATAAGGTACTGAAGCATCGAATGTAAATTGGAGAGTATTATCAGATTACCAACGAGAGAATACAAGCCACGAACAGGAGAAGAGCAGGTGGTGAAGTTTGCATGAAAACTAATGCCATTGGGAGGATCTGTGAAACTGCATAATTATCTGGAAAGCTGTAAAACTCATCAGGTGATAGATGCAAGGACGAATGTCTTTTGTCCTTGTTTCCATTAGGATCTTTGATGTTTTGCTATTGTGCAAAGTGGGGGCGCGGGGGATTTGTACCATTTTATGTAGACGATATACCCTTGATTGTTTTGGATGTTCTTTTGAGGCTGCCTACACAGTTAAGCATTGTCAATTGTGAGACACGCGTTTTAATGATGGAATGAAGAGAGGTTATTCAAATAAAGTACAGTAGATGACAAAGAAACAAAAAGCTGTGAGGAGCGACACTGACGAATACAAAAGAATAATACAAAAGTGAAATAAAATGAAGCACAGCAAAAGTGCTGTGAAGGCAAAACCTTAAAAAAAGTCCTACAAAGTGGATAAAAACAGTACTTGTGCCACGGGAGGCTGATTAAAGAAACACACAAAGAAGAGCAGTAAATAGTATGCTACAACCAATAGAAATATATGAAAAGTAGAAAACACAGGAACCAATAAAAAGGGAGAGTGCTGGATGTAAGGCCCTTTTAAGATTTATATTAACAATAGATTTCACAAGCACAGCACAGGTCCTGTGCAGGCGAAACCTAAAAATGGCGAAATGATTTTCATGATGGGGTTAATTCCGTTTATAAATTGTTGAGATATTATCACTTAGAGGGAAGTGCTGGGTGGGCTTCAAAGGGTTACATGTATCTATATATATAAATCCATTTGACTTCTCAAATTCGGGTGTTATCTTGTGTTTGAGGGCAGTTCGAGGATTTATTTTTTCAAGTGATTGGACGAGTGGGTTTTTCTTTACAATGCTCATTTCTAACAAAAGGTGCTTTTAATAAAAAAAAAATTTCACAGTGGAAAAACTTCAGGCATACCAGATGTCCTCCCTCTAAGTTGCCACCAAGATTCTAAAGGAGAAGGGGACTTTTGAGAAACCTCTCCCTTTTATGAATCAGTTACCACCTCCTTTGAGATGTCATTAACAGTGCAATGGTTTGCCATTCGGAATTATGCTTGCAAAGCATTCATAGATAGATTACTGAATGACAAGTTGGAAGAAATGGGCTTTTCACTGCCTTTACAAATTTAGATTCAGAATGGGCCACAAAACCTATTTTCCCAGTCGGAAAAACATTAAACCTTACCATAATTCAGACCTGGAATTACCTAGTACAAATGACATTTGGGAGTTCTAGGTACATTTCTTTGTATTTACTGAGATACTTGTACGATGGCTTCATTGAGCTTTCAATAGGTCTTCTAAGGAAGACCCATGTCTTAGGCTTGCAAATCTTCACACACATTTAATTGGATGGTTTACAGTAACACAAAGCACCAGGCACTGCCTCTTCAAAGCTGGCACAGGGATTCCAGCCAACATAATCAGTCTACCGAATGACCTGATCTGACTCTGCATGATTCACATCATTAGCAAATTTTGCATTCCAGTTTTGCTATGCTTGTCACATCTGGCGGTACATGTGTTCACCTAGGCTGTTGTTTGCACACTCCCCACTGGAGTGGGACTTTGAGTCAGGGATGCTGATGGTGCAGTTGCTACATCTTGATTGCTTCATATTTGTCCCCACCAGGAGGGCCACTTGACCTAGAAGCTCCAGTTGTCATTTATTTATGATACATTTTGAAATGGGCACCTTTGACTCACCTGACCTGATTCTACATGCCTCGTAGCTGCCTGCTCCATGCGCTTTCCAATTTTCCCTTGTTTGTCAGCACTTGTGGTTGGTTGTAGTTTTGGAATTTAATGTAAGCCTTGTTATAGAACTTTCATTGTCCACTGTGAGGTAAGAGAGTTCTATGCTGATGTGGTGGCAATTCAGAAAGTTGACAGTTAAAGAAGAATGTGGTGGAATGAAGTGCTGCTGCAACAGAGCTAAGAATAATGATTAAGGGCCTGACTTAGGTATTGGCAGACAAGTTACTCTGTCACAACGGTGACGGATATCCCATTCGCCGAAATCTAAATTCCATCATACCCAGTGGGATTTGGATTTTCTCACATGGGATATACATCACCATTGTGATGGAGTACCTCGACCGCCAGTATCTAATTCATGCCCTACGTTACTTACAGTCTTCGTCTATTGAGCACCTTCCAGTGACAACAATCTTAGTTCTGCAAGGTTCCAGTGTGCAGAGAAGATGCGTTGAAGGAGTGGAAACCTGGAATTGGTGGTGTCTGATTGGGACAAGAAAAGATTGCTGGCCTCATAGACAGATCAGGGTGTGCAGAAAGGAACAGACAGATCAGTGTGTGCAGAAAAGGACCATAATTAGGCCTAGTGGGAGGTAAACGCTGGAAGTGGTGAATGAAGCAGGTGCACATCTGTTCTGCTTTCCCTCTTATCTCATAACCGAGCTTACAGAACCTCTCTGGAATGCACTTCTGAGTTTAAAGAAGACATTTATTGTTATTAATTCCCCACCACGAGGTTCCTGAGAGACGAAATGAGTAGATTGGAAGCACACGTTCAAAAGTAGTCGCAGCAATGAAAGCAAAATATATCAAAGTACTTCTCATTTGCAATGTACACAGCAAATATAGGTGATTATATTATAGCATAACTTCAAAGCAAAGCATAAAAGTCAAAATTCATCACCGTAGGGCCTATAGCTCAGCTTCATCTTTCTGAGGTCTGCAAGTTGATGACTCCGGTCAACTGCGAGAAAGAGATTCTCTACCCAAACGGGAGACAGGCAACTGAAGTCTAGCTCCTGTCTGAAGTCAAAGCAGATTCAGTCTCCCCTCCTGTAGCCCAGAGTCATCCTTAAAAGCAAACTCAGTGTGAGAACCGAAGGACCATGGAGAGTGGCCAATTCTCCCGAGCCCCCGTGCTCTCAGACTGGATTGCGAGGTAAACACAAAATCTACGTGCTCTTATCAGCTAAGGTCTGGTGTGAAGAAAACAGCTTGGTCCATCTTGTGGAAAAACACAGCTTGGAAAAACACAGCTCATCTGCAATGTCTCAACTGCAATGTCTAACCCCACGTTAAAGCCAATAGGCAGCTAACCTAAATATCAAATGTAATGTCTAATGTCATGTCAAAGCCAATAGGCAGCTAAACTGAATACAGGATGTAATGGCTAATGCCATGACAAAGCCAATAGGTGGCTAAACTGAATACAGAATGTAATGGCTAATGCCATGTCAAAGCCAATAGGCAGCTAAACTGAACAAAACATATAGGGGGTGATTCCGAGACTGGCGGGCGGCGGAGGCCGCCCGCCAGTCTACCCCCGACAAAATACCGCTCCGCGGTCGCAAGACCGCGGAGGGTATTTTGAGATTTGCCCTGGGATGGCGGGCGGCCGCCAAAAGGCCGCCCGCCAGCCCAGGGCAAATCTACCTTCCCACGAGGACGCCGGCTCCGAATGGAGCCGGCGTAGTGGGAAGGTGCGACGGGAGCGTATTTCCGCTTTGCAGACACTGAAATACTTTGTGGGGCCCTCTTACGGGGGCCCCTGCAGTGCCCATGCCATTGGCATGGGCACTGCAGGGGCCCCCAGGTGCCCTGCGGCACCCCCTACCGCCATCCTGTTCCTGGCGGGAGACCCGCCAGGAACAGGATGGCGGTAGGGGGTGTCAGAATCCCCATGGATCCGCAGCCATGGAGGATTCGCCCGAGCAGCGGAAAGTCGGCGGGAGACCGACGACTTTCCGTTTCTGACCGCGGCTGAACCGCCGCGGTCAGAATGCTCGACGGGGCACCGCCAGCCTGTTGGCGGTGCTCCCGTGGTCGGTGACCCTGGCGGTTACCGACCGCCAGGGTCAGAATGACCCCCATAATGTGCTACTGGTGAACACTGAGCAACTAATATGCGCAGTGGTGAAACACAAAGTCATTGGTCAAACACAATTAATAGCATCACATTCCACCCTATAACCAATACATTTTTGTTTCATACCTCTTATTTCAAACAAAAAACAAAAACATCAACACAAAAAAAACATTATAAGCAACTCAGATTTGAATGATAAAAGCAATCACTGTAAAGCAATGGAAGTGGATTAACATATTGATCTCATAACCTTTCACATCAGATACATCTACACAGAAAAGTGTCTCTAAAATAGCAATTTGATGTAGCATGAGTTCTACTCATGTAAAGGTGCACGGTCCACCTGCGAAAGTCAGAGTTCCACATGAAAAAACACAGACAGTTAACTGTTAAGGTTGCTTATTTCCAGGGAAGAATGTAATCAAACAAGTTGAACTTGAACTGAAGGCGCCATTCGCGCAAAATGGATCCATCGGGTTTGGACATTAATCAATCAGGTTTAGGTTGGGGGTTCGGTCCCCTCCCCGACCCCAGACACACACACCCGAAGGGAGACCACACAGCACACTCATGGTCAGTGGCGAAACGTGGTAGGATCTGCAAAAGAAAAAAGTATGACTTTTCTTGCAAATAACATTTGTCATCTGAAATGTGCCCTTCCTCTTCCTTTCCCTGTTTTATAATCAGCAGGATGTTTTTGGGGCCCTTTGTTATGATTTCTGCAGGTTCTGGAGGGTCACTTGGGGCTTCAACCCACACCTCAGCACTGAGGTTTTTATCTGCTGCACCACAGCTTCCCTTTCCTTGCACTGTCAGAAGGGCTGGGGCAGACTCTTTCTTTACCAAATCTCCATTCACTGCACTTTTGACAGTTTGGGCCATTCTGTCTCCAATTTGTATGAATGAATCAGATTATTTTCTAGTTATCAGCATAATTTTGATTTCTCCTTGGTAATCTGCAGCAATCACTCGCCCTATAGCCTGATCAATTTGCCATATCTGTTCTGGTAACTTTCCTCTCTCCAACTGATCTTTGATTGTTTGTGGGACAGATTGCTCTTGTGCGTGCTGCACAGTTTTTATCAAATCTAGGGTAATGTGCATCCCTCTCATCTCTGCCCACCTGTAAGTGGCTTTTTCTCCCAGCTGTCCACATTTCTGGTGCACCCACTTAGCCATCCCCACTAAGGGGGTCATTCCGACTCCCGCCGGCGGCGGTAACCGCACGCCCGGCGGGAGCCGCCGAAAGACCGCACCGCGGTCAAATGACTGCAGCGGTCATTCTGAGTTTCCTGCTGGGCTGGTGGGCGACCGCCAGAAGGCCGCCCGCCCGCCCAGCGGGAAACCCCCTTCCACGAGGATGCCGGCTCCGAATGGAGCCGGCGGAGTGGAAGGGGTGTGACGGGTGCAGTTGCACCCGTCGCGATTTTCAGTGTCTGCCACGCAGACACTGAAAATCTATGTGGGGCCCTGTTAGGGGGCCCCTGCAGTGCCCATGCCAATGGCATGGGCATTGCAGGGGCCCCCAGGGGCCCCACGACACCCGTTCCCGCCAGCCAGCCAGGTTCTGGCGGTGAAAACCGCCAGAACCAGGCTGGCGGGAAGGGGGTCGGAATCCCCATGGCGGCGCTGCTTGCAGCGCCGCCGTGGAGGATTCCCTGGGGCAACGGGAAGCCGGCGGGAAACCGCCGGCTTCCCTTTTCTGACCGCGGCTTTACCGCCGCGGTCAGAATGCCCCGGAAGCACCGCCAGCCTGTTGGCGGTGCTTCCGCGGTCGTTGGCCCTGGCGGTCCATGACCGCCAGGGTCAGAATGACCCCCTAAGTCAGAATCCTGGGTGGACACTTCAGACTCTGAATTTTTCTCTTTAACATCTTCAAGGGAATTGAACCAGTTATGTACAAGCCATGTGGAAAACCAAACGGCTAAACCATTGGCAGTGAACCAAGAATCAGTGTAAAAATGACACATCTCAAGCAGATCTGGCTTTAAAGTCTGACACACATTGTACAACGCTGTTCCTTCTCCTGTGCTAGAAAACCACTTTTCAGTCAATTAATCATTAGTCAAACAAACATGCTTTTTATCCTCAGGGGACACGAATTCAAATGGTGCACTCAATTTCACTGGTGACTCTTTTACCTGTGGTACTCCCTGCACCCTCTCCACATCCTGAAAAGGGGCTTGTGACACCTGTTCATGTAGGGCTGCAGTGACTCTAGCCCTGTCTTGCATGTACCAGATCCAGTGTATGATACTAGCTTCCTGTGCCTGTCCTAAACTGAGATTTAGGTGAATTCATCACCCACTGAATGCTTGATATTTCAGTTTCCATACTCCAAAGTTCCAGGGGCACTCTTGTCCTCCCCTGTTCCTTATTTACATGTAAATCAGTGTTTCCCTCTTGCACTGCGCAAAAACATAAAGCCAAATTAAAAGCGCGCCGCTGCCCATGCTTTTTTCTAATTACTTTATACCAAAGTGTTAGGATTTCACTCAGATGAGGGCTATACTGTTTCCAACAATCAAACAAGCTAATGAAACTCTGTGTCTCTTGCTTAGTGCAAATAGTAAGGAACTCTAAAATCTTTTGTTTTACTTGTGCCAGTAACTGCACATTTTGCGACGGTACTTCTGCCATGTAATTAATTTTTCTTTGCAGAAGCGATCTGTAAATAACATTCTGAGCTCTGTTCTCAGTGTTATCAGTTAAGGAATGCGGGGTGTTTTGCTCTATGCTCTGCTCACACGGTGGCTCAGACTGGCTCATAGTTGCCTTAACCCTCTCATTACTGGAATGGGAAAAGCCAGATTCTTCTAAAACAGCAGTTTTATAGATTGCAGCATTATCTTGCAATAATGTGTTCTGGCTAATTTGCTCACATAAATTCTTATTTTCATGTTCTAACTGCCTAAACTGAATACAGAATGTAATGGCTAATGCCATGTCAAAGCCAATAGGCAGCTAAACTGAATAAGGAATGTAATGGCTAATGCCATGTCAAAGCCAATAGGCAGCTAAACTGAACAAAACATATAGGGGATTATTACAACTTTGGAGGAGGTGTTAATCCATCCCAAAAGTGACGGTAACGTGACGGATATACCACCAGCCGTATTACGAGTCCATTATATCCTATGGAACTCGTAATACGGCTGGTGGTATATCCGTCACTTTACCGTCACTTTTGGGACGGTTTAACACCTCCTCCAAAGTTGTAATAACCCCCATAATGTGCTACTGGTGAACATTGAGCAACTAATATGCGCAGTGGTGAAACACAAAGTCATTGGTCAAACACAATTAATAGCATCACAACATCAAGAAAGAAACTATGCCCAATTCACTAAAAAGAAAAAGGTGGAGCTTGGAAGAAAGGTGTGCATGTGCACTAATTCATGCAGAAAAAGGGAAAACACTTGGCTTGGTGCCATTTTAGGAGGTTGGGAGATTCCCAACATAAATCGTCTTCAACCTACTAGAGAAAACAATGCAAACCGGCACATTGTGGTCATCTTAGAAAGTTGTGATACTTTCCCATCAACAACAAGAGAAGCATGAGGTAGTTGTTTATATGGAGATATGGGGATTTATCTGTTGAAAAGGTGACTGGCACACCACTAAGTAGAGGAATATGGATTTATTGCCTCATTTCTTTTGAGGTAATGAAAAATGCCAGTCAAGCCTTATAAAAGAAAAATAAATGTGTTCTTTGTTCTCATAAGTTTCCTGACAATGTGTAGCAGAGAAAAAATACATTTGGAACACGGAGGATGCTGTAAACTGGATCTGGAAGATTACAGAAGTGAATATTCACTGTGAGCAGCAACTCCTTAGATTGTGGGAATGTGTGAGGCACAATCATTTACGTTAACAACACCTGTATCATTTCTGACAAGTCCAGGTGAGCAGCAGGTAAAGTGACAAGAGTGGAAAGAATATTTTTTCAAATATATGTCAATGTTTGAGACCTAGAATTTGACATCTGATAAAAAAGAAAGGCATCTTATTGCACTTGTTAGGTCTTGAAGGTGTTAGGCAGTATAGTCATATTAAAAAAAGGCTAGAACAGAGGAGGAGACAGATGTATATTTGAATGCGTTGGATGATTTGGAAACTCATAATTCACCAACTATTTGTGTTGTTATAGATAGGTATAAGTTTCACAGGAAACAGAAATCTAATGATGTTAAAGAAAATGGCTATATTATGAAGATTTGGTGTGTTACAAGATGAATTGATTTGCGATCAAGCTATTATGCACACCAGTAATAAGAGGGTGCAAGAGAGACTCTGGGCGGGTGGTGAAGCAGCTTTGAAGGATGTTATTGCTACAGTGCGCAGGGTGAATCTGTCAGGAAGGTGTGCAAATGCAGATTTGAAAGGAGAAAAAGCTTTGAATGAAGTGTATCTTGTTGGAGTAAAGTGAAGAAAGAATGGAAGATTAAAAGTTTAGGGGTGTACACTCAAAAACCTATACAGGATGGTAAGAAGGAGGGCATATCAGATTGTCATAGTTATGGTAGTACAGAACATTTAGAACATTTAGCTAATAGCAAAAGGTGTAGATCCGGGGAACAGAAATTTTCTGCTTGTGGTATGAATGGACACTATGCTGGAGTTTGTAAGAAAAGAGTTAAGGGTTCAAAAGCAGAGTGAGTTGTGGAAGTGCAGAAAAAATACTGTCTGGTGACAACAGTTTTAGCAGTGATGATTGTGTATTGGTGATGTATAACAATGTTTTGGAGGTGGTAAACAACTCAAGGACTAAACTTTTGTGTGATGTTGAGGTTGCTGACATTATTGTGAAGTTGGTGGCTTATTCAGGGTCACCATCTACCATTATAAGTTATGTGGAGTGAGAAGTTAGACAATGAGATTGAATGAGAATTGGAGCCCCTGGATATTCTTCTTGAAAGGTTTACTGGGGAGAGCATACCAACAACTGGGTTTAGGTTTGTGTCATTCAAATTTAAGGGCAGGTATGCTGAAGGAAAAGTGTATGTGGCAGAAAGGGGTTCATGTGTACTTGGATGGATTGACCAGCACGCTTTGGGCACAATTCTGAACGCTAGCAGCAGGGAACAAGTATTGTTGTTGGAGAACATGAGGAAAGCATTCCCAAGAGTGTTTTGGGATAATGTGGGAAAGTTGTATGAATTTAAACATAAAATTATACTTAAGGATAAAATCAAGCCGGTTAGTCACAAAGTCAGAAATGTGCCATTTATTGTGTGGAGGGAGGTGGGGAAGGAATTGTAGAGTTTGGAAATGACGGAATAATTGAGTGTATAGAATCTGCTGAATGGATGTTTCTGATTATTGCTGCAAGATGTGCTAGTGGTAAAATCGGATTATGTGTTGATTTGAGGGATCTTAATAAGAATATTTTTGTGGACAAATTACCATTACCAGAAATTGATGAACTGTTATCCAAAACAAAGAACAAGAAATGTTTTTTAACTGTTGATCTTTAATCAGCATACCATCAGGTACCCATTCATCTGGAAAGCAGAAGGTTGATGGCCTTTAAAACACCTTTTGGATGTTACCAATTTGTAAGAATGCAATTTGGTATGGTATTGGCAAAGACTATAATTGAAGATTTGAAAGATGTAGAAGATATATTGTTCTTCCAAGGTGATATATTGATTTTAGGAAGGGACAGATAAGAAAATTATGGAAGACTGGGAAGAGTGTTGGAAGAGCTAGAAAAAAGGGTTTTTTAGTTGCGTATTCCAAATGTAAATTTGCTCTGAATCAGTGTCTTACTTGGGGAATATTATCAATTCAAGAGGAATATCTCCTGAAAAAAGAGCTTTTGGGTGGAGTAGGAAGGCATTTGCAAATAAGGATGAATTACATTCATTTTTTGGGTCTTGTAGAATATTGTTCAAAGTTTGTACAACATTTCACAGCACAAAACTTTCACTTTGAGACAATTGCTCAAGGCAAAGGAAAAATTCATATGAAGTGAATAATGTCAAAAAGCACTCTGTGAGATTAAGAGAAATATTTGTAAAGCAGCTCCACTACAAGGTTTTGATCCAGACCCACATAGTCAATCACTACTGATGCAAGTAATAGGTGATTGAGAGCTTTGTTAACACAAGTGCATAAGAATGGAACAGAATAGGTGATAAGTGTTCCATCCAGAACTTTAACACCAGCAGAAGAATGTTATTCTGTGAATGAATGAATAAATGAGCAGAATTTATAAGGCGTGCAAATACCCTAGGGTGTATTGGGGCTAAAGATCTAGACACACTGAGAAACACTTCCAGCTAGACAGCATGGCATTTAAAAAGGGTGTGTGAACAACCAAGATTTCATCAACTTGCGAATGCTGTGGAGGTTTAGTTGATTTCTATGATAAAAAGGCATTCTGTTCCTTAGTTGGCTAATATTATAGACAAATCCACATACTCCCCATGAAACTTTATTTATCCTAGTGGTTAGCACAAAAAAGGATGGGGTGGATCTCAAATTTTGTCTAGCTTCATACAATCTAATTTTTCTTGCCAGGTAGTGGGATACGGTGCTACAGAGAGCTTTGTGGGCCAGGCAGAGTGCCTTAAATGCCATGCACTACTTTATGGGGAGCCAGTGTAAATCTCTTAGCAACTGTACTACTGACATATGCTTAGAGCCTTTGTTAAGGAGGTGGGCAAATGCATTTTGCAGTGTCTGTAGCTTTTTGAGTACTACCTGTCTTACGCCCATATTTAGGGCATTGCAATATTCAATCTTTGATATAACCAGAGCCAAAATCACTTGTTTTTGGTCCTCAGGAGTTATAAAAGGAAGCACCCTTTTCAAGATCTTGAGGTGAAGAAAGCAAAATGAAGTAAGCTTGTTTATGTGCTCCTTAAACGACAAGTCAGTATCAAATATCACCCCAAAGTTTTTTACCATGGAAATTTGAATTGGAGGCGGTCCTAATCTTTGAGGCTACCAAGATTGGCCCAAAGTTTGGTCAGGAGACCGCTCCCCCAAGCCCGCAGCACCACCAAGCTGTCCCCCTGCCCTTGACCCTGTACGCGCTGCCAAACGCGCGTTCGAGGCCCTCCTCCACCCGCAGGCATCCTCCTGCGCCTCATCCCTGGCGTCTAGTGGGCTCTGGTAAGCTTCACTAGACTTCCATTTGTGCCATCTTATGTGATTGTGACTCGCGTCCTGTGCCTTGAATTATTGTGCCTTTCGCTCATCTGTTATTCGTGTTCTGTGCCTTGAATTATTGTGCCTCTCGTCATTTTTGACTCCTTTGAATTTTCTATGCCGCTCTTTTTTGCAGTTTCCTTCTGTTATTTCTGCCGCTTTATTTGCCCCTTGTGCGCTCCCCGTCCCCTTGTTGGCTCTCCTTAAGCTGCTTTCCCTGCCTGCTGCCTCCCTGTGGCCCGGCCCCCTCGCGCCCCCATTCGCCACTCCCTTCCGCCTCCAGCTGCTCCTCCCTCCCACCTCCCCCCTCCCTTCTTAATAGTGGTCGCTGCGTGTCTGCGCAGCGGGCGCGCCGCTGGTACGCCGGAGGAGCGCCAGAGGCAAGCCCATCTGCGCCCATCCGCACCTGGACCGCGCCCAGCGTCACCCCCCCTGGTCCGCGAGACCCCTGCTCCGCCAGACGCCGCTACACGCCAGACCAACTCAACGCCCTCAATCCCGTCCGCATCACAGCATGCTTCCAGACCTCACCAAGAAACACCCACGGACCCTTCACATGCCGCAGCTGCAAATTCACCTGCAACACAACAACGAAACCTACAAAGACCGGAACAAATCACCTGCACTGCATACTCCTCAACACCCGCTCCGCACGCAAGCACGCCATCGAGCTCTGGGACCTGCTCGACTACACCGCCCCAGACGTAGCCTTCCTGATCGAGACCTGGTGGAACGACTCCTCGGCACCCGACATCGCAATAGCCATTCCAGACAGCTACAAGATCACCTGAAGGGACCGCACCAATGGAATCGGGGGAGGAATAGCCATCGCCCACAAATCCACCCTCAAGGTCTACACCCACACTGACGACACCCTCAAGACCGCCGAACACCTACACTTCCGCATCCACATCGACCCCAACACCACTCTCAGAGGAACGCTCATCTACAGACCTCCCGGACCACGACCACCCTTCAGCGAATCCGTCGCCGACCTCCCCAACACCCACGCCCTCACCTCAACGGGCTACATCCTCCTCGGAGACCTAAATTTCCACCTGGAGAGCAACAACGACACCAACTCCACTACTCTGATATACAATCTCACAAACCACGGCCTCAGACAACACACCAACCACATCGCCGGCCACACGCTTGATCCCATCTTCTCCTCAAGCGCCCACGTCACCTTCAACCACACCACAGTACTCCACTGGACCGACCACCACTGCATCCACTTCACCTACAAGAAACATACCGAGCACCATCGCACCCAACAACCACCCAGCCGATGCTGGAGCAAAGTTACGGAAGACCAGCTTACAAACACCCTCACCCAGAACCCACCATCCGACCCCACCGACCCAGACGCCGCCGCCCACAACCTCACTCTGTGGATCAACGATTGCGCCAACATCCTCGCACCACTCAAGAAACCCACCAACAACCAAGTCAGAAGAAAAGCCGCCTGGTTCACCGACGAGCTCCTAAACTCCAAGCGCGACTGTCGAAAACTAAAAAAGGAATGGCTCCTCAAACACACACCTGACAGCCTCATAGCCCACAAGGACACCACCCGCAGACACCACCAACTCATCAGACAAGCCAAACGATCCTACTTCAAAGGCCGCCTGGACAACAACCCACATGACAGCAAAGAGCTCTTCAGCATCGTAAAAGAACTCTCCAACCTCAGCGCCAACGTCAACGACATCCCTCCATCCCAAGAACTCTGCAACGCACTGTCCACCTTCTTCCACCGAAAGATCACCGACATCCACGACAGCTTCAACGCCACTCCCATGCCAGCCCCCACTCCCGAAAGCTCCACCTGTGCAAACCGCCTGACCTCCTGGACCAACGTCAACGACACAGAGACACGCAAGATCATGAACTCCATCCACTCAGGATCTCCGTCAGACCCCTGCCCCCACCACGTATACAACAAAGCCGACTCCACCATCGCCCCCAACTACAGAAGGTCATCAACATCTCCTTTGAAACAGCGACTTTCCCGGAAAAGTGGAAGCACGCCGAAATCCGCACCCTCCTCAAGAAGCCCAAAGCAGACCCCAACGACCTCAAGAACTTCCGACCAATCTCCTTACTCCCCATCCCAGCGAAGGTGATTGAAAAAATTGTCAACACACAACTAACCAGCCACCTCGAAGACAACAACATCCTAGCTCCCTCCCAATCTGGCTTCAGATGAAACCACAGCACTGAGACCGCCCTTCTCGCCGCCACAGACGACATCAGACGTCAAATGGACAACGGTGAAACATCAGCCCTCATCCTCCTGGACCTATCTGCCGCCTTCGACACAGTCTGCCACCACACCCTGAAAACCCGCCTCCACGAAATCGGAATCCAAGGAAAAGCCCTCGACTAGATCATCTCATTCCTCTCCGGCAGAACCCAAAGAGTCCGCCTCCCCCCCTTCCGCTCAGAAGCCACTGACATCATCTGCGGCGTCCCCCCAGAATCATCCCTCAGCCTGACGCTGTTCAATATCTACATGGCCCCCCTCGCACAAGTAGCCCAACAATACAACCTCAACATTCTCACCTACGCGGTCGACACCCATCTCATCCTCTCGCTCACCAAAGACCCGCGCACTGCCATAACCAACCTCCACGAGGGAATGCAATCCATTGCCGAATGGATGAAAAACAGCTATCTGAAACTCAATTCGGACAAGACAGAGGTCATCATCCTAGGACCCAACCCCTCGACCTGGGACGACTCCTGGTGGCTACCGCACTAGGAGCCCCACCAACACCAACCAACCACGCACGCAACCTGGGCTTCGTCCTCAACTCCTCCCTCACCATGTCTAAACAAGTCAACGCAGTCTCCTCTTCTTGCTACAACACACGCTGCATGCTCCGTAGGATCTTCAAGTGGATCCCGTTAGAAACAAGAAGAATGGTTACCCAGGCCCTCGTCAGCAGCTGGCTAGACTACGGCAAAGCACTTTACACAGGCATCCAAGCAAAAGACCTACTACGCCTCCAACGCATCCAAAACGCCTCCGCCCGGCTGATCCTCGACGTACCTCGCCGCAGCCACATCTCCCACCACCTGAGAAACCTTCACTGGCTCCCCGTGGACAAGAGGATCTCTTTCAAGCTTCTCACCCACGCTCACAAAGCACTCCACAACACCGGACCAACCTACCTGAACAACAGTCTCAGCTTCTACACCCCCACCCTTCAGCTCCGCTCCGCAAACTTCGCTGTCATCCCCCGCATCCAACGAAAAATGTCCGGTGGCAGATCCTTCTCATACCTCGCCGTCAAAACCTGGAACACGCTCCCTACGAACCTGCGACAGACCCAAGACCTTCTCACCTTCAGAAGACTCCTCAAGACCTGGCTTTTCGATCAGTAACACCAGCTCACCCGTTAGAGGACATCCAGCTTACTAAAGCTTTTATGCAATTGTTATACCTGTTAGCCACTTCATCTCCATTTCCCGGAATAGAAACTACAACCTGAGTATTGTGGGCATAGGCTACTGAGGCAAAACCAAAGGATTTAATAGGTTTGGCCACACAAAATGTGGGGCTAAGTGGTGAACTTTGGGTGGACTCTGCAGGGAAGAAAAAAAGATTTTGATTGAAATCCCCCAAGACCTCTGATTGCTCCCTATCACTTAAGAAGGAAGCACTTGGCCCATATTTATACTTTTGTAGCGCCCCATTTGTGCTGCTTTTTTAGGCAAAAGTGGAGCAAACTTACAAAATACAATTGTTTTTTGTAAGTTTGCGCTGCTTTCGCATCAAAAAATTACGCAAATGCAGCACTAACAAAGTATAAATATGGGCCGAAGATCGTAAGTAACTGATTTAGATATTGGCGGATAGGTTACTCTGTCACAACAGTGATGGATATTCTGTCAGCCAAAATCTAAATCCCATTATATTCTATGGTATTTAGATTTCCGTGGACGAGATATCAATCACCGTTGTGATGGAGTAACCTATCCGCCAATATGGAAATCAGGTCCTAAGTTACTTACAATCTTCGTCCTATATTCATACTTTTTTAGTGCTGCATTTACGTAATTTTTTGACACTAAAGCGGCGCAGTTTGTGCCGCTTTTGCGTAAAAAAATGACGCAAATGCGGAGCTAAAAAAGTATGCATATAGGCCTTCGTGTATTGAGTATCTTACACAGGTGCCAACCTGAAGTGTTGTTTCTGTCCTCATCCAGAGGCTGGGGCTCATATGTGGAATGCTGATGGCACAGCTGTGCATCCCAGTGGGCCATTATCCATCCACCTTAGGACAATATTTTACTTGGTATCTTTAGGACATCCACTCTGGGGTGTCCTTTCCAAGGGTGTTTTCAAGGGTAGCATCAAAAGAAGCTCTGAGGAGAATAATGTTACAACAGCTCTCAAAAGTCAAGCAGACATGATCAAATAAATAAACATCCTGGAATGCCTATTGATGGCGACTGTAAGAGATGCAGGATTAGGGAAAGGTGGCTTTTATTTCTCTGCATTCGATGGCCACTTTAAATAGCCTGTTTAGGCCTGTTCGAGTTGATTCCAGGGAGAAAAGCAAATGTGGGTAGGATCTGTACTTCAAATGTGATTTGAGTAAAACTGGACCCAAATACAAATGTAGCAATTTAGGCTCATTGTTGAAGTTACAGCTTTTCAGGAAGATAATTGAAAGTGCTCTCCCTCAACCATACCAAAGGTTTAGGACATTCATTTGCTCCACTCCCTTCGATTGTTAAAAAAAAGTATACTTTTTTCTAGTTTTCAACTGAAGGGATTGCTTATTCTTTTTTTAAAGTAACATTTTTTGTGCAACTAGTTAAAAACTGTCTTTTTTCCACCCCAATTGCAGTTGGTATGTCACAATTTGGGAAGGAATACTGTAACTGTGGGAGATATTACTATTCATACTGATGATACTGATGATCGCTCAGTCAGGGCACGTTTTAGACTTGGGCCTTATTTATACTTTTTGGCCCATCTTTATACTTTATTAGCGCTGCATTTGCGTCGTTTTTTGATGCAAAATTGGTGCAAACTTACAAAATACAGGGGCATATTTATACTCTGCTTGCGCTGAATATGTGTCAACAATTTTTACGCACATTCAGCGCAAACCTTGCCCCATATTTATATTTTGACGCCCGACCCCGCGGATGTCAAAAATCCTCCATGTGTGTCATTTTTTGCATGCGGGAAGCCGCCTTGCGTTATTGACATGCAAGGTAGGCGTTCCTGTCCAAAAAATTACTTTAAGGCCTGTGCGCCTTATTTGTACTCCCGCATCATTTTGACGCACAGGAGGGGGCGGACCTTAAAAAACGGCACACAAGCTAATGTGCGCTGTTTTTTAACGCCTAGGTGTGGGAAGGTGTTAAGGGATCTGTGGGCTCACTTCCATGGTCAGTCTCTGACCATGGAAGCAGTCCAGAGGTGCCCTTCCATGCCCCCAGGGACACACCATGCCAGCCTCGCCCACCCTTGGAGGACACCCATGGATGGGGGGAGGGCCATCCCAGGTAGGTACATGTAATACTTGTAAGTTGGGGTAAGTATCATATTTTTTTTTTTTTTTAAGTGGCATAGGGGGGCCTTACTTGGGCCCCCCTACATACCACTGTGTCCAATGACCATGCCCAGGGGACAGAATTCCCCTGGGCAAGGGCATTGGGCAAAGGGGCATGACTCCTGTCTTTGGTAAGACAGGAGTCATTTCAATGGGGGTTGTGCGTCAAAAAAAAGCGCAAGTCCAGTTTCAGCCATGATTTTTTACCTAAACCTGACTTGCACCATTTTTTTACGCACAACCCCCATTTTCCCCTACGCTGGCGCTGCCTGGTTTGAGTCATTTTTTTACTCTGACCAGCCCGCAACGCTGGCTAACGCCAATCCTTAAATAAGGTGCCCACCTGGCACGTAGGAATGGCGTTAGCAGGTGGTAACTTTTTTACGCAAACCAGAGCCGGCGCTGGTTTGCGTCAAAAAGTATAAATATGAGCCTCAATTCTATTTTATAAGTTTGCGCTGCTTTTGCGTCACAAAAATGACACAAATGCGGTGCTAAAAAGTATAACTATGGGCATTTGAGCGCTGCATTTGTGTCATTTTCTCACGCAAAAGCAGCGCAAATGCACAAAATGCAATTATGGCCCGTATTTATACTTTTTTAGCGCCGCTTTTTGACGCAAAAGCAGCACAAACTTACAAAATATGATTGTATTTTGAAAGTTTGCGCTGCTTCTGCGTCAAAAAATGATGCAAATGGGGCGCTAAAAAAGTATATATACGGGCATTAGTGTCAAATATTAATGTACCTTCAGGTAGCTATGGTTCTGCAGCCTCCTGCTCTGACCACGTCATATTACATATTAGCAGGTGTTCTAGGTGGCTAATCATACACGGTTAGTACATCTACATATAGATAAGTCCGTAAATATTTGCTACTGATTATATTCACACAGAGGCACAAATGTATGGTTTACAACCCCATAATGTCTATTAACTATGTTTTATCTAAGCTTGTAACCTCTTTAGATAAGGTTGCTCCTGAACGACGTAATACTTTTTTTATCAACAAAAAAGACCCGTAGCCGTTTGTGTTCACTTGAATTACAGCAAGTAATTAATAGAATGGCGTAGATAGAATATCTTTAGAGGAAACCCTTCACAGAAAAAGGGCTATAGTGTATCCTTAAACGAGCTTTAGCAATCGAGCAATCGAGCGAACTGGCTATTTTTAATCAGTGTAGTTGGTTCTTTATTTATTGGCCTGTGTGTCTGTTTGTGCAGATGTGTAAGTGTACTTGAAAATGAGGCAATATTTTGATGAATCAATAGATGAGTGCACTGATAGATGAATTGGCAAGCGACCGAAAGCAGGGATGGGTGAGTGAATGATTAGATGGCTGAAGGAGCAAGTGACTGAGGTCATAGATCAGTGAGTGAATCAATGGATAGGTGAAAGATTGAGGGCATTCATTGGTGACTGAGTGCATAGTGAATGAATGGGCTAGTGACCGAGAGCTTAGATCGGTGCGATGTCTAGAAAAATGTGCGAGGGCGGTGTGAGATCGGAGACTTGGGGACCATGTGTGGAGGCAGTGTGTTGGGTGGAGCATTGTGGTAGGAAATTGGTGCACAGAGTATGGCATTTTTCAAATAAGTGCAGAAAGTGACAAAGGAAAAGAATTAAAAAATGGTCAAACGCAACTGTCACAAATATAAATAAAACATTGGGTGGCTTGATCCCTCCATGGCCCTGTTAACAACGCTATCTTGTACCCTGATTGCCTACTAACCCTTGCTGTAAAAAACAGTGACTCAGATGTGCTGTTGGCACTGAGTGGTGCATCAGATGAAAATTGATATCCTGTATTCAAAATCACTGTTTATGTACTGAACCCTTGTTCGAAAGGAGATTAAACTCGTCACTAATGTGTGAAGAGTAAACTCTGACAGTTCTAATCCCTGGGCACTTACAAACTTAAGAGAGTCTGATTCAGCACTGACCCTGGAAAGGGTGGGATGTACTGGTGGGTTGGCATCAATCAGGATTTGAAATCAGTCAGGATTTATAGAGCACGGCTTATCACCCATGGGTGAAAGGGGAGGTAATTCCAGGATTTAGTCACAAGGTAGGTGAAGGAGCATCTTTCATTATTGCTTCAGCAGATGCAGGGGGAAGAAAGGAAGAGGGATGGGGAGCTCAGGTGTCTGGAGGGTTGCTTGAAGCTCAGGCAGTGGTTGATGTATGCTAGTCCTTAATTGTGAAGGGATTTGTAGGTGTGGATCAGCATTTTAAAATGACATCTCTTCTGAATGAGGAGCCAGTAAAGCTTTTTTTGAAGTGGTAGATGATGTGGGACCATATAGGGAAGTTGAGAATGAGTCTGGCTGCTGTATTCTGTATGGTCTGTAATCTCTTTAGGAGGTGTGTTGTGATTCCTATGTAGAGTGTGTTGCCGTAATCTAGCTATCTGGTGACTAGGGATTGAGTGACAGTTGATCTGTTGTTGACGGGGAGCCATTGGAAGATCTTACGGAGCATGCGAGGAGCGAGGGATCAGATGGAGGAAACTGTGTTGATCTGTGTTTTCATGGCAAGCGTGCTGTCCAGGGTGATGCCAAGGTTGCAAGCGTGGTATGTCGCAGTTTCGTTCAAGTCGTAGTTCTATAGTTCAGCACTTCCGCTTTGATTGTGTTAAGTTTTAGGCAGTTGTTTTTCAACCATTTGGCGATGCCCATCATGCACCTGCAGAATTTGGCCCTTGTGATGTTGGGGTCTTCTGACAGTGAGAGGATGAGCTCGGTTCCATCTGGGTAGGACACAATGTTCATTCTGTGGGTTCTGATGATGTTGGCCATTGAGGACATGTAGATGTAGTGTAGGGCTGAGGGACACGCTTTGGGTGACGCTGCAGGTGATGTTCTTGGGTTCCGAATTGAAGAGTGGTAGGTGGGTTCTCTGGGTCCATGTGAGTGTGTCTTCTTGGATTCCAATGTGGTGAAGCCTCTTGATAAGGGTATGGGGGGATATGGTGTCAAATACTGTTGAGAGGTTGAGGAGAATCAGGGCTGCTGTTTGTCTCTGGTCAAGGTGGGTTCTGATGTCATCAGCAGTGATCAGATTGGTTTCGGTGCTGTGGTTGGTGCAGAATCTGTATTGGGTGGAGTCCAGAAGATTGTTGCTCTCCCGGTGTTCTTTGAGTTGATGCTTGATGGCCTTTTTGAGGACTTTGGTGGGAAAGGGGAGCAGAGATATGGGACTGTAGTTCTTGAGTTCAATGGGGTCGGTGGATGGTTTGTTGAGAAGGAGTTTGGCTTCTACATGTTACCATTCTTTGGGGAAGGTGGCCGTGGTTGTGGATGAGCTGAAAATGGCTAGGAAACTGTTCCTGATAACCTTGCTCCTGAGGTTGAAAATGTGATTGGGACAGGGGTCCATGTGTGCTCCTGAGTGGACTGAGTTCATGATGGCTGTGGTGTTTTGTGTGGTGAGCTGATCCCAGGCAGTGAGCAGGTCGAAGTCTGCATCGGGGTTAGCATACATGGGAGCCAGGAGGGTGAGGGTGTCGGCGGTGGTGGGTTGGGGTTCAAAGATTTGGTGTAGATCTTGTCTAGGAAGAGGTCCACCAGCGTATCGCAGAGTTCCTGAGAAGGAGTGATGATGTTTTAGGTGGCTGGAGTGCTGAAGAACTTTCTGTCGATGTTGAAGAGTTCTTTGCTGTGGTAGAGCTGGCTTTGATGCAACTGGCTAGGGTGCTTCTTTTCATCTCTTTCAGTAGTTTGTGGTATTGGTTGGGGGATGACTTGGAGGTGGCTCTTTGTTGGTGCACCATTTATTTTCTAGTCAATTGCAGTTGGTTTCCTGGTTTTCAGATCCATGGAGTATCAACTGGCCTGCTTGCTGGGTCTCTTGAGTTTGGAGGGCTTGACAGGGTGACTATTGCTGCAATCGATGATACAGGTGGAGAAGTTCTTGACAGTCTGTTCTAGGTTGGTTGTGGTGCTGGGAGGAGTGTAATTTCAATGGCTCTCTGATTTTCATCAGTTCCCTGGCTCTCTGATTTTCAGTCTATGAAATCGCAAATATTTCACCTAAATAGAACTCACAAGAAGAAATGCTCCCCCCTAAAAATCTTGGTATAAGTTGGTAGAGATATATGGATGAATGAATGAATAAATGAAGTTTTGATGGTCATAATACCATTGGATATACCACTGAGGATCAAACCCAATATTGATGATAACATTAGCAAATTACAGTCATCCTCAGACAGTCTTAGATTGGTATGGAAACTCCATAACCCAGCTCAATTCCTGCAGACCATAATAAGAGATAACCAGAAACTGGCTGTGTGTTGCTTGGCCAATAAGACAAGTCAGGAGTCAATAGTTTGTTCTATTATTGCCCGCGTGTCCCCACTAAAAAAAGCTCTTGTAAAACGTTTTAGACCCACATAAACTGACCTAGGTGGTTCAATAAAGATTGCTCTGCAGCAAATTCACTGAAGGGCCCTTACTGCTAACCCTAGAGATCCCCTCACAGTAGCTGCCCTTCATAAACAGTATAAATCAGTTACTTCAAAGAGATGGAATGATGTCATTAATCAGCACTAGATCACGCTAGCCCAAGCAGCATCTCTGATGGACTGTAAGTCCTTCTGGTCTGCTGTAACTGCTGTGAGAACCATAAACCATGCTGTGACTCTGATCAGCTGTCACATTTCTAGTGAAGCATTGGAGGCTCATTTTTCTAAAATATATTCAGCCGCAGCAATGACCACAGAGCAGAGTACAATTGGTAGCAAGTGTCAGGGCATATGGGTCATCTTATCTAAAGTTGTTGACTCTACTCAACAGAGTATTAGTGGGAAGGAACCGGGCCTGACCGAGTCCCTATATATCTGATGATTTACAACACTGAGCTCTGAGCTCCGCTATTGACTAACGTCTTCAACAACACTGCACACTACCTATTACTGAGGTTATGGATTACTTCAAATCATTTGTAGGAGGCTGGCCTGGCTTATAGTGGGTACCTTGTGGTACTTACACCTTGTGCCAGGTCCAGTTATCCCTTATTAGTAGACTAGAGGTGTTTCTATCAGCTTAGGCTGTTAGAGGTAGCTATGGCAAAGCCGCTTAGGCTGAACTAGGAGACATGCAAAGCTCCTACTATATCACTTATACCATATAGCACAATATCATAAGAAAACACAATACTCAGAGTTACTAAAAATAAAGGTACTTTATTTTAGTGACAATATGCCAAAAGTATCTCAAAGGATACCCTTACTTAGGAGGTAAGTAATATACACAAATTATATGTACACAAACCCAAAACAGGTAAGTAACAGTAAGAAAAGTAGTGCAAACAATGTAGAGTCACAATAGGATGCAATAGATGGACATAGGTCTAGGGGCAACACAAACCATATACTCCAAAAGTGGAATGCAAATCAGGAATGGACCACAGACCTATGGGAGGTTGTAAAGGGTCACTGGGGCTGTAAGACAACAGTAAGGGTGTCCAAGATACCCCACCCCAAGACCCTGAAAAGTAGGAGTAAAGTTACCCTACTACCCCAGAAAGACAGAATAGTCGTGATAGGGTTTTCTGCAAGAACCACAAGCACCAGCAAAACACTGAAGACGGATTCCTGGACCTGAGGACCTGTAAAGGAAGGGAACCAAGTCCAAGAGTCACGAAAGTGTCCGAGGGGGGGCAGGAGCCCACTAAACCCCGGAGGAAGGTGCAAAGGGCTGCCTCTGAATGGAAGAAGCTGGAGATTCTGCAACAATGAAAAGGGCTAGGAACTTCTTCTTTGGAAGGAAGATGTCCCAAGGCGTGCTGGAGGTTGCAAAAGTGATTCTAGGCAGAAATACCACAAACAAGCCTTGCGAGCTGCAAGAGTCATGGTTAAGGTTTTTGGGTGCTGCTGGGGCCCAGGAAGGACCAGGACGTCGCCCTTTGGAGGAGGAGACAGAGGAGGCACTCAGCAACTCAGAGAGCCTCGCAGACGCAGCACCCACAGAAGTACTGAAGCAGGCACTTAGAAGATCTGAGGACAGCGGTCAACTCAGAGTCACAAAGGAGGGTCCCACAATGTCGGATTTCAACTCAGTGAGTTGGGCAATGCAGGATGGAGTGCTGGGGACCCAGGCTAGGCTGTGCACAAAGGAATCCTTGGAAAAGTGCACAGAAGCAGGAGCAGCTGCAGATCATGCAGTACACAGGATTACTGTCTGGCGTGGGAAGGCAAGGACTTACCTCCACTAAATTTGGACAGAAGGGCCACTGGACTGTGGGAGACACTTGGACCCAGCTGTTGTGTTCCAGGGACCACGCTCGTCAGTATGAGAGGGGACCCAGAGGACCGGTGATGCAGTATTTTGGTGCCTGCGTTAGCAGCGGGAAGATTCCGCCGACCCACAGGAGATTTCTTCTTGGCTTCCAGTGCAGGGTGAAGGCAGACAGCCCTCAGAGCATGCACCACCAGGAAACAGTTGAGAAAGCCGGCAGGATGAGGCAATACAATGTTGCTGGTAGTCGTCTTGCTACTTTGTTGCAGTTTTACAGGCGTCCTGGAGCAGTCAGCAGTCTATCCTTGGCAGAAGTCAAAGAGGGAAGTGCAGAGGAACTCTGGTGAGCTCTTGCATTCGTTATCTAAAGAATAGCCCATAGGAGAGACCCTAAATAGCCAGGAAAGGAGGTTTGGCTACTGAGAAAGGAGGCTTGGCTACTGAAAGAGGTAAGCACCTATCAGGAGGGGTCTCTGACATCACCTGCTGGCACTGGCCACTCAGAGCAGTCCATTTTGCCCCAACACCTCTGACTCCAAGATGGCAGAGGTCTGGGACACACTGGAGGAGCTCTGGGCACCTCCTCTGGGAGGTACTGGTCAGGGGAGTGGTCACTCCCCTTTCCTTTGTCCAGTTTCACGCCAGAGCAGGGCTGGGGGATCCGTGAACGGGTGTAGACTGGCTTATGCAGAGATGGGAACCATCTGTGCCCATCAAAGCATTTCCAAAGGCTTGGGGAGGCTACTCTTCCCCAGCCCTTCACACCTATTTCCAAATGGAGAGGGTGTAACACCCTCTGTCTTAGGAAATCTTTTGTTCTGCCTTCCTGGGACTGGACTGCCCAGGCCCCAGGGGGGCAGAAACCTGTCTGAGGTGTTGGCAGCAGCAGCAGCTGCAGTGGAGACGCCGGAAAGGCAGTTTGGCAGTACCTGGGTTCTGTTCTAGAGACACGGGGATGCATGGAATTGTCCCCCAATACCAGAATGGTATTGGGGTACAATTCCATGATCCTAGACATGTTACATGGCCATGTTCGGAGTTACCATTGTGACGCTACATATAGGTAGTGACCTATATGTAGTGCACGTGTGTAATGGTGTCCCCGCACTCACAAAGTCCGGGGAATTTGCCCTGAACAATGTGGGGGCACCTTGGCTAGTGCCAGGGTGCCCACACACTAAGGGGGTCATTCCGACCCTGGCGGTCATGGACCGCCAGGGCCGGGGACGGAGGAAGCACCGCCAACAGGCTGGCGGTGCTTCATGGGCAATTCTGACCGCGGCGGTAAAGCCGCGGTCAGAAAAGGGCAACCGGCGGTTTCCCGCCGGTTTACCCCTGCCCAAAAGAATCTTCCATGTCGGCGCTGTTCGCAGCACCGCCATGGGGATTCCGACCCCCTTCCCGCCATCCTGGTCCTGGCGGTAAAAACCGCCAGGAACAGGATGGCGGGAATGGGTGTTGTGGGGCCCCTGGGGGCCCCTGCACTGCACATGCCACAGGCATGGGCAGTGCAGGGGCCCCCTAACAGGGCCCCATAATGATTTTCAGTGTCTGACTAGCAGACACTGAAAATCGCGACGGGTGCCACTGCACCCGTCGCACACCAGCAACTCCGCCGGCTCCATTCGGAGCCGGCTTCATCGCTGCTGGGGCTTTCCCGCTGGGCGGGCGGGCGGGCGGCCTTTTGGCGGTCGCCCGCCCGCCCGCCCAGCGGGAAAGTCAGAATGACCGCCGCGGTCATTTGACCGCGGTGCGGTCTTCTGGTGTTCTCCGCCCAGCGGGCGGCGCTGCCCGCCCGCCGGGGTCGGAATGACCCCCTAAGTAACTTGGAACTTGGCACCTAACCTTCACCAAGTGAGGGTTAGACATATAGGTGACTTATAAGTTACTTATGTGCAGTGAAAAATGGCTGTGAAATAACATGGACATTATTTCACTCAGGCTGCAGTGGCAGTCCTGTGTAAGAATTGTCTGAGCTCCCTATGGGTGGCAAAAGAAATGCTGCAGCCCATAGGGATCTCCTGGAACCCCAATACCCTGAGTACCTAGGTACCATATACAAGGGAATTATAAGGGTGTTCCAGTGTGCCAATGAGAATTGGTAAAATTAGTCACTAGCCTGCAGTGACAGTTTTGAGAAGCAGAGAGCATAAACACTGAGGTTCTGGTGAGCAGAGCCTCAGTGATACAGTTAGGCACCACACAGGGAAAACATATAGGCCACAAACATATGAGCACTGGGGTCCTGGCTAGCAGGATCCCTGTGACACATATCAAACACACTGACAACATAGGGTTTTCACTATGAGCACTGGGCCCTGGCTAGCAGGATCCCAGTGAGACAGTAAAAACACCCTGGCATATACTCACAAACAGGCCAAAAGTGGGGGTAACAAGGCTAGAAAGAGGCCACCTTCCTACATCATTTCCACAATATTTAAAAAAGGAAATCTTTTCATTCTAGTTGCTATCGCCCCATCTCACTCATTGATACATCTGTCAAAATATTAGGTAGGGATATACATAACAGGATTAAGGAATGGGCATCAGAAAATTGAATTTTAGATAGCTGTCAGCATGGTTTTAGAAAACAGATAAATATAATTGAGCAATGTCTGAACTTAATCTTAAAACAAGCAAACCCCGCTGTATCTTGCATTTATGGATTTGTCTTTGGCATTTGCCTATGTGAACCACTCGAAGCTTTAGAGATTTCTCCTCTTTAAAGGGATGGATGAAGTACTTGTACATTTTTTAGCCTCTCTTCATAAGAACATGAAAGCCAGATTAAGGACTGAGCCTAATGAGAAGTCTCCAATGAGTTTAAAACCCTTTAAGGCATGAGGCAAGGCTGAATTTTGGCGCCGTTATTTTTTTATACTTTATATAAACAAGCTCAGGTGCTATGTAATTACTATCACCCCTGATGTCTCTACGGTGAGTGGTGCATCCCTCCCGACCTTACTATATGCTGATGACGCAGTGCTGATGGCTCGCACTCTGGAAGCCCTGCATTTACTGGTGTCCTCTTTCACTCAATTCATGGCTGATCTCGACCTTCAAAAAACTTTTCGAAGTCAAATATCATGGCTTGCGGCCCTCAGCGTATTCAAGTTTTCACACTTGCAGTTGGTACCAACCACCTAGGAAGAATTAGCACCTTCTCTTATCTTAGAGTCATCTTGGATTCAGCTGGCTCTTTGTTACCTAACACACACAGCAGACTGTAGGTATCCAGGGCAGTTGGATCCCTTTTTAGTCTACCTCAGCCCCCGTGGGGGAGGGCACTCTCACTGCTTTTACATATTAAAGCCACTCGATGAGCTCCTATAGCAATGTAATGAGCCAAGATATGGGGCATTGCTTACTACGACGCTAACCCGGTGGAGAAAAATCTCTTTTACAGGTCCTTTCACCCATTTTATCCTCCTCCCATTTCATTTGACACGAGGAACTGGGTATGACTTATATGGTCAACTGTATTAGAACTCGCCCCCTACTCTTGTGGATATCTATTTGGAAATCCTTAACAGACATCGTTAAGGATTGTTTAGCATGCAACAAGGGTCCAAGCATTTCCTGGCTAGCGTATGTGAAGAAAGCATTCCAGGAGACTGGGTTATTCCACGACTTTACGGAGACTTGCTACAGCAGGAGTTTAAATAAAAAGTATGTGAAAACGTTAGAACTTAATCATGCTAGATCACAAAGGCTTTCTGTTGAGATGCTAAAGCCTTCTATTGCTGCTTATTTGAACCTGAGCCTTGAGAGTGAGCCCACACAATATTTGTTTAATGCACCGGGGAAAGATGTTTATTATTTATTTTTATAGCGGACACTGTTAAGTACTTACTCTGTTTCCCACTGGGTTATCAAAAAAAATCTTGGTACTTGCCCATGTCCTGTAATGGCAGATTCAGGCAAACAAGGTTATTTTTTCCCTTTTGTGAATTTTAGAAAAAATAGACAATTTTTAATTTAATTTAGAAGGTCTCAGAGTTTCAGGCAGTGCAGATCAGCCTTTTACTTTTTACAGCAACTGACAAACGGTGATTCCTGCCTCTATATTGGCTCTGTTCTTAGATCCACTTTGCGGTCATGAAGAACTATGCACTTTGATTAATTTATCCATGTTTTCATGACCTGGTATGTTTTTACCGCACCTAATTTATTGCATCTTACTGTATTTTATATTTTTAACATATAGGCCCTCATTACGACCTCAGCAGTCTTTTGAAAACACTGCTGAGGCTGCGGGAGCCAGAATTCCGCCAGTGCCGGCGGTATTTCTGGCTCCCTATTATGACTTTTCTACTGGGCCAGCGGACGGTAACAGTGTTACCGTCCACTGACCCAGCGGCAAAGTCACATCAACATTGCTGCCGGCTCGTAATAGAGCCGGTGGCAATGCTGATGTGCAGTGGGTGCAGTAGAACCTATCGTGCATTTCACTGCCCGAAATTCAGACAGTGAAATGCGCGACCGGGCTATGCCTGAGGGCCCCTGCACTGCTCATGCCAAGTGCATGGGCAGTGCAGGGGGCCCAAGGGGCACCCCAAGTCCCCCTTACCGCCAGCCTTTCCATGGTGGTGTTTACCACCGTGGCCAGGCTGTCGGTCGGGGACTCATAATCCCCAGGGCAGAGGTGCTTGCACCGCTGCCCTGGGGATTATGACCACCAGGCAAAAGCCTGGCGGTATGGTGGAGGGGCCGGCGGTATGGCCATGGCTATTGCGTCACGGTCATAATAGCTGGTGGAACACCGCCAGCCTGTTGGCGGTGTTGCCGCCAGCTTACCACCAGCCGCCAGGGTCAATTTTTAACGTTCAGTTCTCAAACTATGTCTACAGCACTACTAATAGCATTAGTCTAAAAATCAGCAGATATTTGATTGTTAAATCTAAGCAATTATGTGAGCAGGCCAGTCCAGTGCTGCTCTCCATACACTCACTCTTCAACTGGGTAAAAAGCTAACATACATGACCTATCAACGGTTATATTATTGGATAGTAACAATTAAAACAAGTGATCACTTGCTAGTTCAGTTGGTTCCAAGCTTTAAATCTGTTCAACATATTTTTAAGAATTGTCCTATTTGGTGGCAAAACCGTGATATAAGTTGATTGCAAACAAAGTGACAATGTCCCCTTACAAGCGTCCATACCATTTTGTAAGAACATGGGTTTCAAGAAGGTCTGATGAGCGTATCCAAATTTCAGACAACAGCAAGTAGGTAAATAAAGGATCCTTTTTTGTAATAACAGAATCTGTATTTCAAAACAACATGGTGTTGGCCTTATTTCTCTAATTTGTTTGGAGGTCTTTAATAAGTAGAATCATGAATCTGGAAAGCATGATGTTTTTCCTATATGCTGTACTCAGAGATTCTTTCAAACAATATTGTATGCATGATATTTCGTATGATGGCAAGATGAATATAAACTGCTTGTGGGATTGCAAGTGATGGAGTTGAATATTGGTTTACGAAGTCAGATTTGCCATCTCATCAGGGTAGAAACCCCTGCTTCACAGGCCAATGAACCTTGGGTGTAAATGAGATTAACCAGGAACTCTGCATCAATCAATTATTCATCCAAGTTCAAATATTAGGTTTTCAGACAATAATGAGAGTTAGTGTGAGTTCAAAAGCTTTATTTATAGATCTTTTAGTCACTTAAATCTCTATTGGATCTGCATAAGTAATCATCAATCAATTAGTATATCAATATAATCAAATGTCATCAGAGCAAATGCAGAAAGCGCAATTCATAAAAGAAAATTCCTTAGTCTAAATCTCAAAATGGGATTTAGATAGACAAGAAAAGGTGTCAGTCAGAATCCATAAAGAGATCCAAATAGAGAGGTTATAGCATAAAGCTTCAGAATCAAATCTCAAATAATCAGAGCAGAACTTCCTATAAAGAAAAGTTAATTAAACTCAGTAGTCTCAGAGCAACAAAGATTAGGGGAGAAAGTAAATGTGCATAGAAAAAGTGTGCTGCAGAGAGTCTGGGAAAGAAAAAACTAACATACTCTACCAACATGCACCTGCATAAAAGCATGATGTCTCAACTTTTGCAACATGTATCTTCTTCTTCGTCTCAACCAATGAGCAAACAGTGTCCTCATGGGATCAGGAACATTTCACCGTCGTCTCACAGCAATAACAATAGTTCATAGACAACAGTGCTTAACTGCAACATTTTTATCAGATTTTAAATACTTTGAAGAAGTTTCCCACTGTTGTCTCTGCTTAAAGAAAACTTCAGTTCATGGTTAGGTTTACATCATTCGATTAAATCACAAGCCATCTATTGATTCAAAGACTAAGGTATTGTGTGTTTGGAAACATTTAGCAGAATTTAGCTAATACATTTTAATACATTATCATAATCTTATGAAAATATACCTATTGGAAGTTTAAAACGAACTTCTTTTGCATTAAGTCATCATTCCTAAACTAAGTTAACTTTGCAAGCTGCAGTATCAGCTTATTAATTTGAATTAAAACACTGCAATGCTGACGAAGGCTACATGTTAATTCTATACGGTATTGCATTAATTTTCATTATTTTAAAACTCTCTTTCATAATGATTCAAAGTCGGATTCTCATGATAGTGCTGCAACATATTTTTCATGATGTGCTTCAGGGCCAAATAAGAAAAACGATTTGATCTTAAAGTGCCTAAGCTAAAATGTGAGTCAGTGCTCACTGTGTCTAAGTATATAGTCAGTTTGTTATCTGGACCATTAAAGATCTCTTGGAATATTCTTTTTTGTGATCCCTCCTGGGCATGGATAATATCAGAGAACTTGCAGATTGGCTACCAGATCTTGTTTCAATAGTCCAAATTCCAATCAAATCAGGGCTGTTGTGTGTACTGTAGTAGCTAGAATATACATCTGTAGGTGATACATTGCAGCTGTCTAAAGTGGAATCCTTTTGCATGGGAAGGCTTGTTGACCATACAAGGTTGTTGAAACCATTTTGGTCTTTGTTACTCTTGTGATGGCTTCAGCTGATGGGCTACACAAGTTTGTGTTTAATCGGCATGGTCCAGGTATTAAGTTGTGTGCTTTTTTTTTCTCCATTGATGTTAGATGACATAGGGCCAGATTAAGATCTAGGCAGTAATGGTCATGCCGTTGACTTCTTGCTGAAAACCCATCCACTGCTGTGACGGTCCGCCGTCTGTATTTAGATGCTGGTGGTCCCATAGACGAAAGCCTGCATTCACACTGCCATCTCCGCCAAGAAAGACCACCTGTGTCAATGGCAGGAGAGGGAAAAGTGGCTGACTGCAGAACCCCAGACACCCTTCCCGCCATGCAGATTTAGATGTGCCTTACAACCAAGAAAAATTGTCAGTCTGACCTCCATGTTTGAGTTAGCGGATTGGGGAGAGGTGTAAACACTCACCTTTTTTCTCCATTCTACCCCTGTTTTCACCTGGACACAACTGGACAATACCTGCCACTGCTGGTGCCACTGACCCACAAAGAAAACACAACTCTTTCCTGTTGCTAGACTCAAAGGTAGGGATGCCGCATTGCAAGGGTACGTTGGATAGGCACTGCAAAGGAGCTCATGCTGCCCACTGCAGGCAAATACATGTCACAGTCATTTTTTAAATGACTGTGACATGCATATATCGGGTACATGACGGTGTCACACATGGCTGGGGACACACTGGCACAACATGCATATCGCATACATACACAACTTTCATTGTGAGGTCATCATTCATTGCAAAATAAATGCTGGCACCACAATGACAGTACACTCACACTGGAGAATGGTGTCCATGTGTGCACATTGCAGGGGACCTGTATGAGTAGGTTTGTGCTATCTACTGTGTATGTGAGTCAGTGCATGTGTGTGCGTGGATTGTCTGTTTGAGATGGAAGGAGCTTGTGTGGATGGTATGGTTGTGTCTGTATGTGTGCCACTTGCATGTGGGATTCATGTTGTTGTGTGTGTTGTGTTGCCATGTGACACATTCGGGTGAGTGTTGTTGTGTGGTGGTCATTGTCATGCTGTGTGTAGTGTGTGTAGCTGAGTGTATAGTTTTGTTGTTTGTTGTGGCTGTGTTGTGTGTGGATGCAGTGTCAATGGTGTGTGTATGTTGTGTCATCGATGTCTGTCAATGTGTGTGTTCGGCATCTATGGGTTGTGTAGTGTTGGAATGGCCATGCATTATTGTGTGTATATGCTGTGTTGTGTAGTGTGTAGTGCAAGGGTACACATATGACTAAAGGACAGTGTGTGTGTGTCACTTACCTCTATTCTATAGCCCCTGCCATTGTATAAAGTCCATTGGGATCCCCTCCATCTCCCTCCCTCAGCAATCCATCGCCATTCAGTTTACTTGCAGAACTGAGGCATCTAAATACGTTGGGCAGAGCATAGTTGGCCTGATGGTCTTTTCGGGTCTGCCATCGCAACTGCCAAGATCTAATTCAGGCCCTTAGCCAAATCCCCAAAATGCTGTATGTTGTAGAGTAATCAATCTTATGTAAACGCAATTTCCAGACTCTGGGCCTGATTTAGATCTTGGTGAGAAATGGGTGCTGTGGTTGTGTCTCTATGTGTGCCCCTTGCATATGGCATTGATGTTGTTGTATATATTGTGTTGCCTCATGCAACATTCAGGTGAGTGTTGTTGCATGGCAGTCACAATTTTGCCTTTGCTAATGCGTTCCTCATGTTGGCGGGATACAAATTGAACAGCAACGGTGCCAATACACAAACTTGTTTAATGCCGCTGTTCGTAGAGAACTTTTGAGACACCCTATCACCATGGTCCAGTTTAACTCATACCCACGCATTTGAGTAGAGTGCAATTATCACTTTAAGTAGTGTTTAGGGTATGTCCCATTTAGCTAGTTTCTTCTAAAGTATTGAAAACTGCTGTCTACAAAAAGCAGTTTGTGAGGTAGGCCAGGTATAAAAGAGCGACAACATTATCTATGGTTCAAGGTTTTTGCCTCAATCCAGTCTGGCAACAGGATATACATTTTTTAGGTCGCACTCTGGCTTGGGGACAATCAGAAAGTTGACCTAGAAATGCATTCTGCCTGTTGCTTGCCATTAGCCTTGTGGTTTCTACCTCACATATTTTTCCTTTCCATTTGCTGACTTTATTTGTTTAAGGCTGTCCAGCTTGAATTCGGACCTTCTTTTCCCAATATCTTATTTACGGTATCCTTCTCAGTGTTCCCTTTCTGTAAACAGGCCTGTAAAAAAGCAATCTCTTACCTCATCACATTTGCTGTGCATTCAAAGACCAAGGTCAAATATCGGGTGCTATCTTTTGAGGGAGCTTGTTTACTTTTCTTTCTCTGAGTTCAAAGTATTAGGATTTATGTGACAATCTTACTCCATACTGCGGGTCGGAAGGAGTTTTTTTTATAGCAAATGACAACATTTAAATGAACTAAGTAGGTATTTCAGATTATATCAGAACTAGGCACACAATTACACATATTTTTGGTTATTTCTGAAGCGTGGTGGGAACACACATTTTTTTTATGATCAAAACAAATCATTATACTAGATGATGCAATGTCCACACATTTTCATCTTTGCGTTATTGTTAAAACTGCATGTCTGTGCAAAAGCAATGATCATTTCAATTGAAAATGTGTTGTCTGTATTGGCAGTGTGCTACCACACCATGAATACTCTACTCTATGCCTTTACATTATACTCTGCACAACTCCACACCATGATGCTCCACTCTGCACCATTCCAGCTTACACCACTCCACGCCACTGCACTCTGCATCTCTCCACTCTATGCCTCTGCACCGTATGCCACCTTTCACTATGCTGCTCCACTCTACCCTATACCACTCTACTCTGTGCCACTACAATCTTCACAACTCTACTCTACACCACTGCACTCTTCCCCACTACACTCTACACCATTCCATTCTAGGCCATGCCAATTTTCTCTGCTCACATCTATGCCACTGTACTCTATGCCATTCTGCAACACTTCACTCTAACCCACTGCAGTCTATGCCAATACAGTCTACCCCAATGTACTCTACTCTGTAACCTTCATATCGAAGCCTCTGCATTCTATGCCATTCAACTGTATGCCACTCTAATCCACTCTGCACCACTGCACTCTGTGCCACTGTACTCTAAACCACCTTACTCTATGCCATCACAACCAAAGACACTTTACGCAAATGCACTCTATCCTGCACCACTCCACTCTATGCCACTTCACTCTATTCCGAAACAATCTACTTTATGTACCTGCACTCTATGCCCCTCTACTCCACTCTGCACCACTCCAGTCTATGTCACTGCACTCAACGCCACTCTGCTCTTAACCACTGAAGTTTATCTCAATGCACTCCACACAACTGCACTCTTTGTCACTACACTATATGACACTACACTCTACTCTGCATCACAGTAACTATGACACTGCTTGCTACTCCACTCTACACCACTGCATTCTGACACTCTACTCTACAGCACTGCACTGCCTGCCATTGTACTCTACGCCACTCTATTCTACACTATTCCATTCTAAGCTACTCCTCTCTATACCACTGCTTTCTATGCCACTGCATTTTACAGCACTATACACTACTTGGCACATCCTATGCTACTCCACTCTGCACCCCTCTGTGCTACTGCACTCTATTCCACTCAACTCTATTGTGCACTCTACACCACTGCACTTTGTGCCACTCAGCTCTACTCTGTCCCACTATCCTCTACATCACTGAACTCTAGCCACTCCACTCTGCACCTCTATGTGCCACTCTGCCCCACTTCACTCTAAGAAGTACCACTCGAATCTATGCCATTGCATTCTATGACAATGCATTGTACACCACTGAATTAATTACCACTACACTCTATACCACCATGCTCTGAAACACTCTACATCAATGCACTCTACACCTCTACTCTATGCCACTCTGCTATATTCCACTCTATATGACTCCACACTATGCCACTCTAATACACAACACTCTCTGCCATTCCACTCTATAACAGTCTACTCCATTCTTTACCATTCTACTCTATGACACTCCATGCCACCCTCAACTACCCCAATAACTTTTAGCCATGCAGGAATGCCCTTGCCCCATTTTATAGATACCAGGATTTCATAACTCCTGCCTATTTCTTAGTGCACTTTAAAATAATTATATTTTGTGTTTTTTTTTCCAAAACCCAACCATGATATTATTGCTACCTGCCCAAGTTCTTTAAGTGCACCATGTCTTTTTTTGTAAGGAATCACTGAAAAGAAACTATAAGCCTCAATGCAAATGAGTATTTAAATCTATCCTATTGCTTTAAGCTATGTCGCTGACCCAGTATGCATTTACCAGTTTTTCACAAAATTTATTAGGGAAGCTGTCTGCACCATAACTATAAATCATATTTTGTTTACGGTTATGAAAAGGTCAATTTTGGGCTTCCCTGCTACTACAGTAGGTGAAGGTTTGCTCAGTTTGATGCATGACTTTCCCAACTCTGAGGTGATGACTGAAGAAGACTTGATTTTAGAGATGGAGTGAAAGGTGATTAGTCTCCCCATGCAGTTATGGGTGGGACAGCTATGAAGAAGGCAACAACAAACGTACAAACTAGCTTTATTTATGTTTTGCCTCCATAAGAAACTTGTCTTTATATGTTTACCTGTCGCTGTCAGGATTTTTCCCCCTCAGGTGCCAGGCCTTTTTTTGGCTCTTTGGAGATAGTTATGGCTTGTAGGTTCACCAAGAACCCTAGGTACCAAGAGACAATAAAGGGGATGCACCTTTAAATGGGTTTTCATTGTATACCGGGTGTACAGCAATTAATTTGGTGAAATATAAAAAGTGAAAAATAGGTATCAAGGAAACCTTTGTATTTCCAAAATGGGCACAAGATAAGGTGTTGAGAAGCAGCAAATGTTTGCACAACTCTGAATTCCAGGGTCTCCATACTAGCATGTGAATTATATGGCATTTCTCTAATAGACGTCTTTTTTACACAGTGTCTTACATTTCGAAGGGGAAAATGTAGAGAAAGACAAGGGGCAGTAACACTTGTTCTGCAATTCTGTGTGTGTAGGCCTAATGCACCCTACAGGAAACACAACATGGACACATCACATTTTTACATTGAAATCTGATGTGTTTTTTGCAAAGTGCCTAGTTGTGGATTTTGATCTCTAGCTCAGCCGGCCCCTAGGGAAACCTACCAAACCTATGCATTTTTTAAGGCTAAACACCTAGGGGAATCCAAGATGGGGTATCTTGTGGGGCTTTCAACAGGTTCTGTTACCCAGAATCCTTTGCAAACCTCAAAAATTGGCCAGAAAACACTTTTTCCTCACATTTCAGTGACAGAAAGTTCTGGAATCTGAGAGGAGCCACAAATTTCCTTCCTTCCAGCGTTCCCCCAAGTCTCCCGATAAAAATGGTATCTCACTTGTGTGGGTAGACCAAGTGCCCATGACAGGAAATGCCCCAAAACAACGAAGATACATCACTTTTTCCCAAAGGAAATAGAGCTGTATTTTGCAAACTGCCTAGCTGTGGATGTTGGCCTTTAGCTCAGCCGGCACCTAGGGAAACCTACCAAGCCTGTGCATTTGTGAAAACTAGACACTTAGGGGAATCCAAGATTGGGTGACTTCTGGGTCTCTCACCAGGTTCTGTTCCCCAGAATCCTTTGCAAACTTCACAATTTGGCCCCAAAACACTTTTTCCTCACATTTCGGTGTCAGAAAGTTCTGAAATCTGAGAGCAGCCACAACTTTCCTTCCACCCAGCACTCCCCTAAGTCTCTCGATAAAAATGGTCCCTCACTTTTGTGGGTAGGCCCAGTGGCCGCAACCGGAAATGCCCCAAAACACAACGTGGACACATCACATTTTCCCAAAGAAAACAGAACTGTTTTTTGCAAAGTGCCTAGCTGTGGATTTTGGCCTCTAGCTCAGCCGGCACCTAGGGAAACCTACTAAACCTGTGCATTTGTGAAAATTAGACACCTAAGGGAAAGCAAGATGGGGTGACTTGTGGGGCTCTTATCAGGTACTGTTTTCCAGAATCCTTTGCAAACCTAAAATTTGGCCAAAAAACACTTTTCCCTCACAATTCGGTGACAGAAAGTTCTGGAATCTGAGAGGAGCCACAAAGTTCCTTCCACCCAGCGTCTCTTCAAGTCTCCCGATACAAATGGTACCTCACTTGTGTGGGTAGGCCTAGTGCCGGTGACAGTGAATGCCCCAAAACACAATGTGGACACATCAAAATGATCTATTACAAAACTGCCTGTTTTTGCGGGGGGCACATGCATTTATGGTCCCAAGTGCAGCGGTTATCTAAGGAAACCTACCAAACCCAGACATTTTTTAAAACTAGACACCCGGAGGAGTTCAGGGAGGTGTGGCTTGTGTGGGTCCCCCATGCACACCTCCATCACTTTTTTTCATTTTTAAACAACAAAGAAACCACTAACTAATTATAAATAAGTACAAAACTACAAACATGAGAGTAATGCCAACCATGAAACTGAACATATGAAAATATAAAACTGCAGTTTACGCTCACGGTAGCTCCCAGTAATTCTTCTGTGTGTGGTAACTCCTGAAACAGTCACGCACACACAGCCCATGCTTTGAAAGACAATCAGGGTGGTACATCCTGGTCTTCTTCCAGATACCTCTTCAAGCACAGACTATACATCTCTTAGCAGGAAAGTCTTTTTTGGCCGTGGGAGGAACGTGCTCAGCAAAGGGACAGTCTTTCAATCTAGCCACATCTTCCACTTCTGTTTCTCTAGGAACTCTTGCCTGTTCCAGCACAATAAGGCTCGCTATGGCAGACACCTGAAATTTCACAAATATTATCCTTGACTCTGGAGAACTATTCTTGAACACAACAAAAGCATCAAAAGTTGCCAAGTGGAATAGGTGACTGCTAATTTCTTATACCAAACATAAGCCTTACGAGCAGAAGTGTAAGGTTCCAACCTCTGATCTATTCTATCAACACCACCCACGTGCTTATTGTAGTCTAAAATGCACAGAGGTTTTCGCACTTCAGCAACTTGACCCCAAACACCCACAGGTGAAATACTTTCATCATGGATGGTAGTTAGCATGTACACATCCCTCCCGTCTACAAATTTCAGAGATTGCAGCTCATAATTCCGCAAGGCACTGCACTGTCCCTTCTTAAGTTTTTTACCGACAAGCTCTCTTATATAGCCTTTCTGGTTAGAGCGGATTGTGACACAATCAACAGTGTCCACTTTGAACAATTCCTTGAACAACCGCACTCCAGTGTAGAAATTATCTACGTACAAATGGTGACCTTTGTTAAACAGTCGTCTACCAAGTTCCCACACAATTTTCTCTGTAATTTCAAAACTGGGCGGACAACCAGGGTGGTCAATGCTGGAATCCCTACCAGTGTAGACCTGAAAATCATAAACATATCCTGTACTACTTTCAGACAGCAAACACAATTTAGTTCCATACTGTACCCTCTTGCTAGGAATGTACTGCCTAAAAAACAAACAACCCTTGAACAGGACCAAAGACTCATCTACAGATATTTCTTTACCTGGAACATAGATCTCTGAAAAACAATCTACAAAATGATCAAGGAGAGGTCTCTTCTTAAAAAAACAGTCAGAATCAGGGTGATCTCGTGGCAAGGCTAAAGCATTATCAACAAAATGCAACATCTGAAGAAGAAGCTCATACCGGTTACGACTCATGGTCGCAGGAAATATAGCAGTTGCAATCAAGGGACTAGGAGAACAATATGAAGACAGTGATAACTTCCTTATCAGCCCCGTCAAAAAAGTTAAACCCAAGAACTTTTGAAACTTTTCCAGATTTGTGGAAATCCACTGGCTAGCTCTAGAGTGTGCCCAAATTCTGGCAGCGTTGTCTCTCAAATACTGCTCTGCATACACATTAGTCTGCTCAACAATCTCTTCCAAAAATACATCGTCCATAAACAACTGAAAGAATTTGACAGGCAAAAAGTTTTCCGTATTCACTCTACATTCTGGGAAACCAGTATAGCAGGCAACTGTGTCTGCTCCATGTTTGGGACAAAACAGAGTTCAGGTTTTCCAATGGGAAGCCTTTCAGCTGCTGCCTGCTGCACCATTGGCATATCAGTGTCCTTCTCTAAAACAGGCACTTCATCAGCAGTGAGAGTGGCTTCATCATCAGACGATTCCTCTCTGACAGAATATTCACTTCCAGAATCTTGCACTTCCTCTTCTGCCTCAGATACAGAGTCAGTCTCATAATCATGTCCAGAAGACGACACAAAAAGCACACCAACAACCTGCTGAGCGGTCATCCTATGGCTAGCCATGATCCTTCCTACGAAAAGTAACTGGAAAATGCATTACCAACAACCAGCACTGTGTAAGATAAGTAATAAACAAAGTGTGGCTTTATCACTAAGAGTTATTTACTCAAAAACTATACCACTCACTTGCCTGAAAAAGCTAGCCTCACCGGCAGCTACTCTGCACAGCAATCACCAATGATATCCCACTAAAAAGAACAAGAAAAAAAAATTACACACAAGACAACACAAATATCATTGTGCACTAATCTAATGACAATTTCACACACACAATCCTGCATTTAGTACACCTCTTACAAAATGTCATTCATGCATGGCAACAGTAGTCATTTGGAGTCAATTGATTTTTACCTACCTAAAACATGCAACAATGCAAACCACAGGCCAACCACTGCCAAAACCGCAACAAGACACATCAAAGGAAGCAAACGCTTTAAACTAGAACAAAGAGGAGAAATAAACTGAAAGAGACATAGAGAGAAAGGAAAACCCTTTCCTTCCCCCCGATGCCTCTTTTCTAGCAAACTTCCCCCGGCCAGAGGAGAAACTCACCTCCTCTTTCCACGACGCACTGGAAGCAAATGGTTTCCAGCACGTAGGTCACCCTCTGATGATGTCAGCCCGCGATCGCGCACTGACGTCATTAGAGAGGAGTTGGGGTGGAAGGGGAAGCGATCCCAGCCCACGAGGGCAGGTCCCAGGACTTAATGGTTATGTCCGTGGCGCCTCATTACGTCCTTGGCGGGAAAGGGGTTAAAGCAGATAGACACAGGCAGAAAGGGTGGACAAACAAGCTCTAAAGAGGGAATATGTTCAACTCAGTGCAGAGGTGACACTGTTGTACTCAGTAAGACTCAAACAAATGGATATGTTAGGACCAAATTATATGGCAAGATTCCCTGACTTATGTGGCAAAAATACCAACTTATGTGGCACTTTCTCTGTCAGTATTATTTTTGTCCATTTACATAGAAATGTTTTTGGAAAATCCACAAATTATCCTGCACTTTCAAGAATTTTTTTAACACGGCACTGCTTAAATAAACACAAAATATTAAAAATGCATTACAAGTACCATATGTAATATGATCCTATACTGCCGTCTTGGGGTTCTAGTGACATATACAAACTCCTTGGCCTTCGAGCCTTGTGATTTTTTACCACATTTCCACCTGAAAAACATTTTTTGGTTTGCTGATAACTTTGGCGCCATATGAAAAATCTTTACAACACTTTCCAAAAACAAGTCGCATCCACCTCAATTCCTTCTGTGAAGTTTTAGGGTGAACCATCAAGTGGGAGCTAAGAACAAAGGGAAGTCCTGAAAAGTGTTATCCCTATTCATTGTTTCATAGGAAAATTGAACAGCGATACTGCAAAAACTGCAGAACTGACTAAACTAAATTTGACAGAAAGCTACATCTTGATCCAGATGGCTTGCTTTTTGTTATTTGTTGTAAATTTGTTCAGTGGTTTTTGAGAATCTAAGGCTCAAAAACTTTCTATCTTTCACACTGTGGTGGATCCTCAAAGTCAACAGATTTTAAAATAAGACCTTATTGATTGCTACCATATCAAAAAAATGTGGTGGCAGCCATTTTAGGAGTCTGGACTCATTCTGGAATCTCTGCAGAGCACATAGAGAAATGGTCACATATTCCAGTTGGAACTGAAATTCTGTGTAAATGTCTGTGATGAGGGACACACTTGTTGAAATATTGACAAGGCAAAAGTAAAAGTAAATAAAGGCCCTTATTATAACATTGGCGGTAAAAACTGCCTACTGCCGCAGACACAGCCGTCAAAAGACCATAGCCGTGGCTACCAGCCGTCCACCAAATTATCACTACAGCTAGGTTTCCATCAGAAGCGCCACTTAAGTAGTCCGGTGCCGGCTGTATTATGAGAAGTAATAGGGCCTGACAGTGTTCTGCTGGCGGATGCTGATGCTGGCAGCAGCGCACCGTCCAGTCTCCTGCCAGAGGACCCCCTGGACACAGGTAAGTGGGTGCTCTGACGGGGGTGGGAGTGTTGTGTGTGTGTAAGTCTGTGCGTGCGTGTATGCGGGTGTGTGTTGCGTGTTGTATGTGTGTGCATGTTTGGGGTGTGAGTGCGTGTATTTTGAGTTGTGTGAATCCGTGTCTGCGTGTATGTATGTGTGTGTGAATGTGTGTGAATGGATGTATGCATGCGTGGATGAATGTGGGAATGGGTATGTGTGTGTGTAGGGAGGGATGTGTATGAAGGGTGGGTGTTCTGGAGAGGAAGGGGGTGGGGGGAACCTGTGGAGGGAGAGGGAGGTGGGGAGACCCTTTTAGTGACAGGGAAGGGATTCTCTGTCACTGATAGTACCTACCGCCATCGTTTTCGTGATGGTAAGGAAGCTACGAAAAGCATGGCGGTAGGCAGGGTCATAATCCCACAGGCGGGCAAGTGACGGCCGCTGGACTGGAGATTGATGTCTCCGACCCTATGGCCATTACAGCCGTGGCGGTCGGTGTGGTACATTGGCGGTTTGGCTTTAGCCAAACCGCCAATGTCATAATATGGAGGGAACTACCGCCAGCCTGTTGGCAGTACTTTCCTTCATATTAAGTCCGACCACCGAGGTCATAATGACCCCCAAAGTAATTATAAGTAATTATAAGTGACTGAGTGCAGTGCATGTTAGGGGCAAAGAAGTGAAGAGATGCAAGGAAATGCATTCAGAAAAGAGTGAAAAAAGGGTGCTGAAGAGGAAAGAAATGGGGTTAGATGAGATGTGTAGAGAAACAGGGTATACATGTCTAACATAAAGTGCACCTAAATGAAAACTCCTTCTACAGACCTCAATAATATTTAATTCACAGTCTCACAATTTCAGGATTGAAGCATTTTATATTAACTATCTATAACAAAATCATTGCTGTTACTCATTTATCTGAAACTGCTAACAACCATTGACAAAGCCAATAGTACCAGCAGGTTTTAGGTGTATGGCAGTTGTTGTGTTTTGTATATGGATGCAACAACAGAAAGCCCAGAGAAAAACTTGAGTACCAATCAGGTGGAACACTATGGGAGTCACAGAAATTTAGTTTACAAGTTTAGAAACCCCCATTTTCCATCATGCTGAAAGCAGAACATATTCTATATGGCTGATTATATCCAGCATCTGTGGGTACTTCCCCACGTCATGGTTAGAGCATTTTCTTCCAAAGTTGATTCCGCATGGAGTGCAAGGCACCGGGCAAGCACAGACTTTAAAGGGCCTGAAATTGTTGTACTGAACAATTTGCACACTACAGTCAGGGGCGTAGCTTGGTCAGTATGACTGAAGGGGTGTGAGCATAATATTTCCCAACAATCACGCTGGGAAATCTTGTTAAAACACAACATATGGGAAATCATGGCATGAAGGGGCTTAATAAAGAGAGGAGTGTGAATTGTTGGGGGTACTTTAAACACAATATTTTTCAAACTAATCAACATTTTGTAAACATAGAGGAGAGAGTGTGTGTGTGCGTTTTTGTCAGTGTATGCATGTACAAACTACAGGAGAAATCCAACAGACACTTCACATTACCTGACTGAAAGCACTTGTACCCACCTATTTCGTACAGACCACATTTTTTAGGCGGGGTGTAACACCCCAAACTCCTCCATTGGAGCAACTTGACTGACTACAGCACCTGTTGAACATTTTAATGCAATGAGATATGGGACAGTTTTTAATGTGTTTAAATATTTTAAGACTACATGTTCACAATCGCTTTATACACCTTCTTGTTTTCTCACTAAATTCTCGTTAGACCTGACAGCCTTATGATGGTCTCCCCTAACCTTTTGCCTGCCTCCCTCCAATTTTTGGACACTGTTTTTGCTGGTTTTAGGACTCTGTACACTTTACCACTGCTAACTAGTGCTAAAGTGCATATGCTCTCTCCCTTAAAACATGGTGACATTGGTTCATACCCAATTGGCTTATTTCATCTACTTGTAAGACCCCAGTAAAGTGCACTACATGTACCCAAGGCCCTATAGATTAAATGCTACTGGTGGGCCTCCAGAACTGATTGTGCCATACACATAAGTAGCCTCTTAACCATGCCTCAGGCCTGCCATTGCAAAGCCTGTGTGTGCAGTTTCACTGCCACTTTGACTTGGCATTTAAAAGTACTTGCCAAGCCTCAAACCCCCCCCTTTGTCTACATATAAGCCACCCCTAAGGTGGGCCCTAGGTAACCCATAGGGCAGGGTGCTATGTAGGTAAAAGGCAGGACATGTACCTGTGTAATTAATATATCCTGGCAGTGCAAAATCCTACGTTCCTTTCACACTACTGTGAGGCCTCCTCCTTTCATAGGCTAACATTAGGGCTACCCACACATACAGTTTGAATGGTAGATTCTGATCTGAAAGGAGTAACCAGGTCATATTTAGTAAGGCCAGAATGCTAATACATAATCCTGCTGACTGGTGAAGCTGGATTTAATATTACTATTTTAGAAATGCCCCTTTTAGAAAGTGAGAGTTTCTCTTCACTTAAATCCTTCTGTGCCTTACAATCCATGTCTGGCTAGGTTTAGTTGACAGCACCCTTGTGCATTCACTCAGACAACCCCAATCACACTTGCATACATCTGCATATTGAATGGGTCTTCCTGGGTTGGGAAGGTGGCGGGCCTGACAGTTAAATGTGAAAGGACAGTAACCTGTCCTCACACAAAGGACTGCCACACCCCCTACTGGGACCCTGGCAGACAGAATGGAACTGAAAGGGGACCTTGTGCACTTCTAAGCCACTCTTTGAAGTCTCCCCCACTTCAAAAGCACAATTGGGTATTTAAGCAGGGTGTCTGACCCTACCAACTCAGACACTTCCTGGAGAAGAAACCCTGAACCAGAACCTGCAACCTGCCAAGAAGAACTGCCTGGCTGCCCAAAGGACTCACCGAGACTGCTTTTCTGAGAAGGACTGCTGCTCTGCTGTTGCCCTGCTGCCTTGCTGCTCTCTGGCTGTGCTGAGAAGTGCTCTACAAGGGCTTGGATAGAGTTTGCCTCCTGTTCCCTGATGTCTCAGGACCATAAAGACTTAGTGGGTCATTCCGACCCCGGCGGGTGGCGGGCGCCGTCCGCCGGGCAGAGACCGCCAAAAGACCGCACCGCAGTCAAATGACCGCGGGGGTCATTACAACTTTCCCGCTGGGCCGGCGGTCGATCTCCAAAAGATCGCCCGCCGGCCCAGTGGGAAAGCCCCTGCAAAGAGGAAGCCGGCTCCGAATGGAGCCGGCGGATTTGCAGTGGTGCAACGGGTGCAGTGGCACCCGTCGCGATTTTCAGTGTCTGCAAAGCAGACACTGAAAATCTTCATGGGGCCCTGTTAGGGGGCCCCTGCACTGCCTATGCCAGTGGCATGGGCCGTGCAGGGGCCCCCAGGGGCCCCACGACACCCATTCCCGCCAGCCTCTTCCTGGCGGTGTAAACCGCCAGGAACAGGCTGGCGGGAAGGGGGTCGGAATACCCATGGCGGCACGCAGCGCCGCCATGGAGGATTCCCTGGGCCAGGGGAAAACCGGAGGGAAACCGCCGGTTCCCCTTTTCTGACCGCGGCTTTACCGCCACGGTCAGAATGGCCCAGGAAGCACCACCAGCCTGTTGGCGGTGCTTCCTCTGCCCTCCACCCTGGCGGTATGAAACCGCCAGGGTCGGAATGAGGGCCTTAATTCCTGCAAAAGAACTACTTGTGCAGTGAAAATCGATGCACAGCCTGCAAAAAACGACGCACAGCCTGCATCGCGGTGAGAAAATCCCCACACGCCGAACCAGAATGACACAGCCCGACTTAGCAAGGAGAAGATCGACACAGCGCCAGCATTGTGACCAGAAATTCGACGCACGGCCCACTGGATCGACGCAAAGCCGAGCTGGAATGATGCAGCCCGGCTTCCTGAGAGGAACTGATGCAGTGCCTGCCGTGTGGCAGAAATTTTCACGCATTGCCGAGCCGACCGACGAAGCCCCTGTGACTTCGTACTGCACGCCCAGGATTTCAACGCATCGGATCCGGGTCGTCCGAAAACCCCACAACCCGAAGAGCATTCTCGTCTACGCGCCGGAAATCAACGCAAAGCCTGCCCTGCATGAAAACTGAACGATGCATCGTCTGGGTGCACTGGAAAAATCAACGCACACCTCCCCGTTTTCCACGCATCTCCTCCTCTGGGGTCCCTTTATGGAGAATTTGAACGCAAACCAGGTACTTTGTGCTTGCAAGAGACACTTGTTGCTTTTTAAAGACAAAACTCTTTATATCATCTTTACAGTGATATTCCACGGTATACTTATTGATTCTAGATCATTTCTGACCTACATTTATCCAGATAAATAGTATATATTTTTCTAAACACTGTGTGGTGTATTTTTGTGGTGTTCTACTGTGTTACTGCATGATTTATTGCACAAATACTTTACACATTGCCTTCTAAGTGAAGCCTGAATGCTCAGTGTCAAGCTACCACAGGGTGTGCACAGCATATTTTGGATTGTGTGTGACTTACCCTGACTAGAGAGAGGGTCCTTGCTTGGACAGGGGGTAACCTGACTGCCCACCAAATACCCCATTTCTAACAATTCTTTATTAATATTTGCTTTAAAATGCACTACTTGCCAAACATTTTTCAAATTTTTCTTGGGAGTAAGTTCCCCCCAAGCCCTGAGTTTGTCCATCGTGCTAGCTTGCTTCTCTAGATACCTGATAGTCATATCCAACTTTTAAGCCCCAACACTTTCAAATTTCACCAGCTGCCACTTCCTGGGATGCTGAAATTTTCTGCCAAGAAGTGTGTGGGCATATCCTGCCCACATTCTCCCTTGCAAGAAATACAACTTTGCTCCTGCCTGGGCGGGAGCAGTGAAAAATGCTGCTTCTGCTGGGTGGGAGCAAAGTACCGGAGCCATTTCCTGCTTCCACTCAGTTTGGTGAAAAATGTTTGGCTCTTGCGATGGGATCCAGCAGAGGCTGCTGGGGCCCTGGAACTATTTCTGCAGACTGCCATCTGGAGAAAAATGCTGTGGTGTACCTTGGGTGGGATCCAGAGTACCACAGTTATCTTGAAACATGTTTGTGGCTCCTGTGCGTTCTTTGGGGTGCTTGCAGGGAGTAGGAGTGGGTGTTAAACTCTGCTCCTCCAGGGAAGTTTGCAGAGTTTTGCCCACTCCGAGCTCCACTTGGAGAGCGGGGTTCTGGAACAAGACCACCAACCACCATGTGGTGGAGTGTTTTCTCATGCACTGCTCACAAACGTTAAGTTAGCAAGCTAGAAAATCAAGCGCTAGACCATCCCGGCGAGATTTCTCAACGTGGGCAGTCACAGCAGATAGCTACTACTCGCATTGAGAAAGCTGCTGCTTGCAGTGAGAAATCTAATGCTCAAGTAGAAAGTCTACTCAAACATTAGAAAGTAGTAGCACCCTCTGGTGCTGTTCGTGGCAATTTTACACCATATGACAAACTTCCCATGCTAAAAATCAGCATTAGCAGCAAGATGTACTGGAATAATGCTGCATGCAGAACTCCGCGCAATCTTGCTGAGTTTTTAGGTAGCTCTGCAGAATTCTGCAGAGTGAAACTCTATAAGTTCTGCCACCCCCAGCAGCTGGTGGGGCAACAGGGGCACTGAAGTTCCCCCCAAAGGCCATCAACAATAATCAAAGAAGTGCTAGTCCTAGTGCCCCACAATGGCCTGAGAGGGCCGTTTACTGATTTTTATTTAGCCTGGAGGGGACCTAGAAGGGGCAGGTGCACCACTGAGCATTTCTAAGTTATGGGGGACTGCAAGGAGTGCAGCAACCTCCTTCTTGACAAAGTCAATAGATCTACTTTACATCTGTTAATGTGCTAGACCCTTGATAAAGCCAATAGCCTTGCCAATAGTATTTTGGTATTTTGAGCCTTTGACAAACCCTGTAGGTCTGCCTTACTTGAAATGGCCCCTTTAATATTCTGTACAAATGACACAATTTATATTGTTACATGATATACCTAAGCATGGGGTTGGACACCCATAGCTTGCGCGCAAGGCTGTGAGCAGGAAAAGGGTTCTCGGCCATAGGAGTTGGGCACGGGGCTTGTGCCTAACCTCACACCACACATGGTGATGGACATCTTACTTTATTTTAATAAAACATAGAAATGTACTGAATATCCGAAGGTTGAATTGACACAGATAGGTATTTAAAAAAACCTTACAAATTCACACAAAAAACTAAAGGTTAAAGAGATGTTATAGTTAGGTGAAAATGAAAATTAAAACATACTGGTTTTAAGAAGTAACACCAGTAAAAATCACCAGTATAAAATTTGTGCCCGCATGTCACTATAACTCGCGCCCTTGCCCTGCACTGCTTATTACTTCACATATATCATCATTCTTGACATTTTCTATGACATAATTGATAACATCACTGCAACATCTGAAATGACATAATTGATATAATTGATAACAACTCTGCATGACAGGGGCACAAGTTATAGTTGCTTGAGATTAGAAGCAACATGGGCAAATGGATGGGTTGGGGAGAAGCAACATAGCAACTGGGGGTTCGGAGGGGAAGAACCAACACTGAAAAGGGGGCAGTGTGGGAAAAGAACAAAGCAACATGGGAAACGCTGTAGTATGGGAGGAGGAGAAGCAACGTGGATGAGGGGGTGTGGGAGGGGAACGAAGCAACACAGACAAAGGGGGGTGGGAGGAGAAGAAGCAACACGGACAATGAGGGACCACCCATCCATAACAGAACACCAGGATGTCTGATGACACTTCCACCTGCCGCACAGTATAGAATATGGCAGCTCCTATTGGAAGATAGTTATGAGTCGAAGACAGTATAATGGGCACTCAGCATAGTCTGACGCGCCCCGCAGGGGGGCTCTTTGCCGGAGATCTTTTGAGAATTGAATATAGCCGGTCGAAAACAATGAAGTGAAGGATTGGTATATGGAAAAAATTAAAAATGCCTAGAGGTAACAACTAATATTTTTTTTAATTCTCGTGCTTATACCTCTGACAAGATTAAAAACCAGAACACGGGGAGTTAGTGGGATAATGTCCACAAACCCCATAGAAATATAGGTAGGTATAGTAGTAGTTGTAATGTCTCTTAGAGGAAAATAGCATACAAGAGACAGAGCACACAGGGTCCCCTGTGTCACTCTATGTAGTTGGTCAACATGTTTCTCGCTTCTAACGGAAGAATTACCTTATGCGATTCATCAGGACCTAATAACATACCTAATCCTTTAAATCGTGGAAACTTCCACAAATATGAAAATCAAAAACCTAAGGGAATATAGAAAAAAAGAGAAGAAACCACAATTAGCATAACATAGTTCATATAGGAGATATATTCACAGTAAATTACGTTGTGCAACCCCAAATCGAAGTGCAAAATCACTCAGGTGCCACGTGGTATATGAACGTTTCTAGAGCAAGAAAAAGTACGAGGCCCATTAGGCAGATAAACATCCACATTGCTTACCCTCCAAAAATTAATGGTAGGGCCACATCGGGGGAGTCCAGGCTAAAAAATCAACTCTGATCTATATATATACAAAAGAGGGAACATAAGAAAAACTGTCAATGAAAAGATTGGTACGTCACTGATCTAGTTATGCAGCATATTAAATATAATAGTGATAAGAGAGTAAAAATTCACTAAGGAGCTCCTATATCTCAACGGGACATCATCCCGAAGAAGCAGAGAGCCAGCTGTTAAAATAGTTGTGATCCATCACAAATATGCCAGTAACGTTAAACTCATAAATAAGTGCTACTAACTGCTAGTGCACGATCAAAGAGAAAACATACTTCAAAAGGGGCGGAGAAGGAAGAACCGCGTGGTGATGCCCACGTATTAACATGGGAAGACAAGGAGGGCGCGTGTTACTATAAGCGCGTATACTAATACTAGACAGTGAGTGGAGAGCGCGTGGTTATACCCGCGTCACTCCCTCATGTGGCAGTGAATATGAACAGAAGAAGCGTGTCAATGCAAGGCGCCGCAATGATAGTGCACCGTGTTCACGGTAAAGGAATAAACATTACTAAAGAGTCACAAAAGTGGGGGCACCAAGGAAAAGGACGCCGAGCCTCCGGACTCGTCAAAAGGAAGACGGCGTCACAAGGGTGCCGATAAGTGGTAGCGCATGGCAACAAAGGCACTTACTTTTGTTATGGACGGTCACTGCCGGTTAACCTACGCCGGATCCAACACCCCGGTAACCCTGGAGATACTGATATCGAGGGGTTTAAAAAGGAGAGTGAAGTCAAAAATAGAGGAAGGACTCATCAAACGAGAGGGCAGAAAGGTGTCGGCCATTTTGAAGGGTACACATAGAAAAAGGCAGAAATGTGTCGGCCATATTGAAGTGTACACAAAGCCAAATCATCGAATGTGAGTCCTGGCATAACAGTCAATAAAGGGGGGTGCCAAGGTTATCACAGCCAGGTATCGGAAAACGTTTATGAGACATTTTCAAAGTCTGTATAGTTATGGATCATTGTATGAGAAAATTGTAATTGGCCATTATAAACAAAACAAGGGGGGTGTTATTGTTAATGGATAAAATTAGTCCATTGAATATCGTCATTCAGACCAACTACATGGGTCTGAAGTCTGAAGACCCACCGTTGTTCTTTTTCAAAGAGCTTCTTGGTACTGTGAATGTTATCTCTCATAGTTTCTAGAACAAACCATTTGATATCATTAGGTGTGTGCTGTTTCTCAACAAAGTGGTTAGTCAGTTTCGTGGAGGATCTTTTACACCTGATGGTGCTACGGTGTTCGTTGATACGAACTTTCACCATCCTGGTCGTCATACCAATGTATTTCAAGTTGCACGGACAGGTAATCATGTAAATACAATTCTTAGTCCGACAGTTGGTATGGGATCTTAGTTGCCAGGTCTTTTGTTCGCCTATATCCACTTCTCGGGTATTGTCAGTAAGGGGGCAAACATTGCAAGAGCCACAGGGGTAATGCCCCTTTACTTTAAGCCATTGACCAGTGCCCAGATTGTCAGGGGGCCGATTCGCTGTGGGTCTTGTATGGACCACCAAATCCTTAATATTGGGAGTTCTTTTAAAGGCAAATAAGGGACGCTCTAGTGTGGCACCTGCACTAGTAAGGATGGGCCAGAGCCTGCGGACAATACCTTTTATACGGTTACTAAGGGGAGTGAATGTAGTGACGCAGGTTAATCTAGTCTGTGGGGAACGAGTATTGTTGGTCAGTAGTGTATCTCTAGGGATATTACCAGCCCTCTTTTTTGCCTGCCGGATATTAGGTAGGGGATAGTTACGTTCACAAAGTTTGCGACATAGAGTGTTAGCTTGTGTGTGAAAGTCATTTTTATCTGAGCAGTTACGTCGTATCCTCAGGAATTGACCAAAAGGTAAGTTATCTTGTAGGGCTTTTGGATGGTGGATGTTGTAGAGTAAAAGACTGTTACGATCCGTGGGTTTGTGGTATATAGATGAGTTGAGGAGGCCATCCCTAAGTGTGATTCGTAAGTCCTAAAAGGAAACTTCTTTGTCAGAGACGGTAGAGCTGAAACGAAGATGGGTGTCCAAAGTATTAACCCACTTGGTAAAGGCTATCGCACGGTCCATCTCGCCCCTCCAAATTACCAAGATGTCATCTATATATCGGCGCCACAGTATGATGTTGGAGAAAAATGGTTGTTCAGGGGTCAAGATGTGGCGTTGTTCAAAGGTAAACATGTAAAGGCAGGCAAGACTCGGCGCAAAAGTGCTCCCCATAGATGTACCTTGTATCTGATGAAAGAGACTTTTCTCAAATTGAAAAAAGTTCTCTTGAAGGGCCACACCAGCACATTGCATAATGAAGCTCACTGGGGTATTGTAAGTCCATGTGTCAGCTAGGAGTATTTCCTCTACAGCGGTGAGTGTGGCCTCTTGTGGAATATTGGTATAGAGTGCCTCTACATCTAGACAAATCAGTATATCAGTAGTGCCAGACTCATTTATGTCATTCAATAGAACTAAAGTGTCTTTTGTGTCCTTCAAAAAGGTAGATGTTCTCTGAACGATAGGTTGCAGGAAGAAGTCACAAAATTTAGACAGCGGCTCTAGTAAAGAGCCGATACCAGACACTATAGGGCGACCTGGAGGAGGGAGACCTTTGTGGATTTTTGGAAGGCAGTAAAAGTATGGAATTCTGGGATTCTTTGTGTCAAGGAATTCCGCTTCTTGTCGGGTAATCCAACCGACTGCTTCTGCTTCCAAAATCATACCGCAAATTTTACGTTGTAAACATGGGGTAGGATCAGTAGAGATAGGGCGATAGTAAGAAGAGTCACTGAGTAGTCTTCTACATTCCTGTTGGTAGTAGGTAGTATCCATAACCGCAATGGCACCACCTTTATCTGCTGGTTTTGGCGTGATATCTGGATTGGAAGACAAAGAGTTAATAGCCACCCGTTCTGATTTAGAGATGTTCTGGAAAACTTTAGGAGGGTTTAGCTGCTGAATTTCATGTCGGACTGCCTTTTCAAAGGTAAGTACTTCCAGAGGGACCGAGGTGGTGGGGGGCATGAAAGTGGAGGGATTCCTTAAATTAGTATCACCCCTCGTCTCCACACTTGGACGGTCTTTAAAGAAGAAATGCAGCCTAACTTTGCGAAACAAGGCTGCCATCTCACAATGTAATCTAAATTGATCCTCCCTTGGAGTGGGAACAAAGCCTAGACCTTTTTCCAGGACTGCTAGCTCTGACGGGGTCAAGGTGGAACTTGAAATGTTGACCACTAGGGTCTCTTTTGGCTTGTCACACTGCGGCTTCTGGTGATCATGTGGGGCTCTTCCTGTGCCCAATGAACATTTCTTCCTCTCCTTCTGTTTCTGCCTCTGCCTCTGCCTCTGCCCCGGCCTCTTCCTAAAAAAGGATTGAAGTTATATTGGGGCTGTGGTTGGAAATAAGGCATAGGCATTGATTGCCAATGTGGTATCGACTGGTAAGGAAAAGGAGAGTTAAAATGGGTAGGTGGAGCGTAGCGATTTCGATTCAGTCTCTGTCCCTCATCTCCGCTCCAGTCATCCGAGCTGGAGCTATTCTGTGGAAAACGGGGCCTCCGTTGTGAGGTATCAGAATCATCTGAAGTCTCAGAAGAACCCTCACATTGATAGTCATCTTTAGTATAGGGATACACTTTCTCTCTGCTGAAGCGTTTGATGTCTTTCTGTAATTTACTAATTGTCTGGCGTGTTAGATACTCTTTTGTCTCATTAAGTTCCATATTGATCTCGGCTAGGCGAGACTTAAATTGAGCAAGTTGGACCGTAGTTTTCATAGCTGCTTCCGTAATGGAAATCAGGATGGTAATGGAGTCCGCCAAACGTTTCGAGGTGTTAATAATAAGGATCAACCAGTCACAAGTGCATTTCCACGATATCTGTGACCAATCCAGGCGAAATTGGAGATCTTGGAGGAAGATCCTGGGTACATTGGTGACAATAAGACCATTTGGAGATATATTAGCCCTGAGATATTCAGTCATAATGGTACCGTGTAAAACGGTCTTGATGAGTTCCTTCTTGAGAGTTGATAATTTAGTCCAGTCCTCTTTGGTGCCACTCGAGGGACCACTACTATCATCCCCTAAAATAGAGGGAGTTTGTAGGATAGCCTGCACCATGCTATCATCAAAGCTAAGACCCTGTAGGTCTGACATATTTCACCACCAGATATAGTCTATTGGGGTGTAAAAAGAAAAAAGGAAAGAGAAGGAGAACGCCCCGTAGCCAGAGGCTACACTAAATCATCGAAGAAACAACAAAGGAGGGGTAGAAAAATGGGATATTCGGAGTGTGACTCCTGGTCCCGTGTGTAAGATTCCCAATAGACAATAAATCAAAAAAGATTACACATGGTTCCACCTAGTACTGTGGGTTTCTTTCAAGTAAATAGCTCGGTCAGTAGATGAGAACCGAAGCTTTTCGAAGCAAGAGCCCTCACTCACCATCCGGTGACATGCTTCATCATAGGGCCAGCTCCTCGTCAGGCTGGCGCTGCAATGCCTGACGGGCCCCGCAGGGGGGCTCTTTGCCGGAGATCTTTTGAGAATTGAATATAGCCGGTCGAAAACAATGAAGTGAAGGATTGGTATATGGAAAAAATTCAAAATGCCTAGAGGTAACAACTAATAATTTTTTTAATTCTCGTGCTTATACCTCTGAGAAGATTAAAAACCAGAACACGGGGAGTTAGTGGGATAATGTCCACAAACCCCATAGAAATATAGGTAGGTATAGTAGTAGTTGTAATGTCTCTTAGAGGAAAATAGCATACAAGAGACAGAGCACACAGGGTCCCCTGTGTCACTCTATGTAGTTGGTCAACATGTTTCTCGCTTGTTGCAGAAGAATTACCTTATGCGATTCATCAGGACTTAATAACATACCTAATCCTTTAAATCGTGGAAACTTCCACAAATATGAAAATCAAAAACCTAAGGGAATATAGAAAAAAAGAGAAGAAACCACAATTAGCATAACATAGTTCATATAGGAGATATATTCACAGTAAATTACGTTGTGCAACCCCAAATCGAAGTGCAAAATCACTCAGGTGCCACGTGGTATATGAACGTTTCTAGAGCAAGAAAAAGTACGAGGCCAATTAGGCAGATAATGATCCATAACTATACAGACTTTGAAAATGTCTCATAAACGTTTTCCGATACCTGGCTGTGATAACCTTGGCACCCCCCTTTATTGACTGTTATGCCAGGACTCACATTCGATGATTTGGCTTTGTGTACACTTCAATATGGCCGACACATTTCTGCCTTTTTCTATGTGTACCCTTCAAAATGGCCGACACCTTTCTGCCCTCTCGTTTGATGAGTCCTTCCTCTATTTTTGACTTCACTCTCCTTTTTAAACTCCTCGATATCAGTATCTCCAGGGATACCGGGGTGTTGGATCTGGCGTAGGGTAACCGGCAGTGACCGTCCATAACAAAAGTAAGTGCCTTTGTTGCCATGCGCAACCACTTATCGGCACCCTTGTGACGCCGTCTTCCTTTTGACGAGTCCGGAGGCTCGGCGTCCTTTTCCTTGGTGCCCCCACTTTTGTGACTCTTTAGTAATGTTTATTCCTTTACCGTGAACACCGTGCGCTATCATTGCGGCGCCTTGCATTGACACGCTTCTTCTGTTCATATTCACTGCCACATGAGGGAGTGACGCGGGTACAACCACGCGCTCTCCACTCACTGTCTAGTATTAGTATACGCGCTTATAGTAACACGCGCCCTCCTTGTCTTCCCATGTTAATACGTGGGCATCACCACGCGGTTCTTCCTTCTCCGCCCCTTTTGAAATATGTTTTTTCTTTGATCGTGCACTAGCAGTTAGTAGCACTTATTTATGAGTTTAACGTTACTGGCATATTTGTGATGGATCACAACTATTTTAACAGCTGGCTCTCTGCTTCTTCGGGATGATGTCCCGTTGAGATATAGGAGCTCCTTAGTGAATTTTTACTCTCTTATCACTATTATATTTAACATGCTGCATAACTAGATCAGTGACGTACCAATCTTTTCTTTGACAGTTTTTCTTATGTTCCCTCTTTTGTATATATATAGATCAGAGTTGATTTTTTAGCCTGGACTCCCCCGATGTGGCCCTACCATTAATTTTTGGAGGGTAAGCAATGTGGATGTTTATCTGCCTAATTGGCCTCGTACTTTTTCTTGCTCTAGAAACGTTCATATACCACGTGGCACCTGAGTGATTTTGCACTTCGATTTGGGGTTGCACATCGTAATTTACTGTGAATATATCTCCTATATGAACTATGTTATGCTAATTGTGGTTTCTTCTCTTTTTTTCTATATTCCCTTAGGTTTTAGATTTTCATATTTGTGGAAGTTTCCACGATTTAAAGGATTAGGTATGTTATTAGGTCCTGATGAATCGCATAAGGTAATTCTTCTGTAACAAGCGAGAAACATGTTGACCAACTACATAGAGTGACACAGGGGACCCTGTGTGCTCTGTCTCTTGTATGCTATTTTCCTCTAAGAGACATTACAACTACTACTATACCTACCTATATTTCTATGGGGTTTGTGGACATTATCCCACTAACTCCCCGTGTTCTGGTTTTTAATCTTGTCAGAGGTATAAGCACGAGAATTAAAAAAATTATTAGTTGTTACCTCTAGGCATTTTTAATTTTTTCCATATACCAATCCTTCACTTCATTGTTTTCGACCGGCTATATTAAATTCTCAAAAGATCTCCGGCAAAGAGCCCCCCTGCGGGGCCCGTCAGGCATTGCAGCGCCGGCCTGATGAGGAGCTGGCCCTATGATGAAGCATGTCACCGGATGGTGAGTGAGGGCTCTTGCTTCGAAAAGCTTCGGTTCTCATCTACTGACCGAGCTATTTACTTGAAAGAAACCCACAGTACTAGGTGGAACCATGTGTAATCTTTTTTGATTTATTGTCTATTGGGAATCTTACACACGGGACCAGGAGTCACACTCCGAATATCCCATTTTTCTGCCCCTCCTTTGTTGTTTCTTCGACCACTCAGCATAGTCAACAGTCATTTGCATTAGAAATGTACATTTTTGGATCAGTCTTGCCAGTGTCTCAATAGCAGATCTCCGAAAAAACCCTTTGTTTATTTTTGTGCACTTCCACCATTCACCTTCGAGGCCCACCTAGGCATTTTCATAGCCACCCCAGATCAAGAATCCTGCAGCCAGGTCTGCTGCATATCCAATTCAACTACCTTTTTCTATCATTAGAACTGGGGGTCAGCAGCATGTGTTGCTAGACAACACACTCCTCTCCAACCCTGCAGCACACACTGTTTTCAATCAACAGTACAGTGTATGTCCTCTCCCATGATGTAATATGCTTCTTGGCGTCTCTGCAAACCTTCCATTTATAATGCCTCATATTCTCCTTATACTTTGCTACCGCCTTCATGTGACCCTTGACCCTTCTCACCTGTATCATAAGGAGCTTTGGGGAAGGTAGAAAAGAAGTGTCCACGTTGTGCGGAGCCTAACCCAGACGACATACATATGTTTTGGAGTTGCCCTAACCTCTTCTCTTTTTGGACCTCGATTAATGGTTTTCTTAAACAGGTTATTTGCACTGATGTGGAAGTGACCCCTGTATTGGTGTTTTTTGGGGTTTCTTCGGGTACCTCATGGGATTCCAAGTTGCCCAGGTCATATAAGGGTTTGATGTTCCTACTGATGCTGCTGGCCAGAAGACAAATGTGCTTAAAATGGGTTAAATCCACACCTCCGAACATACGTGATTTGTTTGCATCTGTTAATTACTTTTGTGATTTGAAAAATATGGGCCCGTTGGGTAACAGAGATGAATGTTGGGGCATTTGGGAGAACTTTTTGCAAACTGTTACCCCAGTTTTATTATCCAATGATTATTACCACCTCCTTCTGTCCTCTTTCTCGCCCCCCCCTCTGGGCTGGCTGTTGGTTGGGGCCTTGCAGGTCATGAATTTTGGTTCCGTCTGGGAGAGGTGAATAGCTGCGTCTGCGAGGTGGGATTTTTCCACTATTATGAGGACGAAAAATAAATAAAAATAAGGAGTATGGTGTTCTAGGGTTCCTCACATTGGACCAAGGGAAATCCTCTAACTTGAGCTACTGCAGCACACTAAGGAGTAGTTTTATAGTGACAAGCAGATGCATTGGCTCCTAGTTCTAGAGAACAGGGTTAGAGAAGAAAGTTTATTATAGCCACAAGGGACATGCCTCTCCAGTACAAAGGATACCAATGACATGTCACATGGGCAGCCAAGGCACCCCGAGGGTGTCCGAGTCAATCTCAGTTGACCTGAAAAGTGGTGACATGCACATCAATGTGTTGTTCAGCTAACATGACTAATTAATAAAAATTCAGCATGATCTGAACATTGCCAACCACAACCCTGTAGATGCTGCACTGTACCCACCATTAGGGTGTCCTAAGGCTGGGTACTGCCTGAGCGCCACATAGGCCTGAGTATCTTGAACAACGATATATGTGTCAGCGTATATGACTTTTAACACACAGCTGATTTATTTAAAATATAATTTAAAATGTACTCCAGAATTTAGTTTGGCATTTCCATGTTTAAAGCACATCTAATCAATTTACGTCAATTTTACCCCAATGATTTTTTAGCAGGTTGCTCTTATACAGGGGAATTAAATCTAATAAGGTTCAGTGGAAGAAAGCATACAATGGAACATCACACAAGCTAGTTCCATATGATTCATACGATATCTTACAGCATATTAAAGAGTATTAAAATATCATCTTTCCTAACGATATGCAGCATTTTGCCTTAATACTGGGATCTCTGGAAACCCCAAATTCAAAGTTCTCACAGTCCAAACAGTGAAGCCACTAGGTAATTAAAGAACAGAACAACTGAGCCCCAACACTAGTGTGGATCAGTAGCATAATGAAGTTTGAGGGGATCCCCTTGCAAAGTACCTTGAGGGGGCCCTGTACGCTCTGAACTCAGTCAGGTGCTTGCTGCACGGGCACAGTGTACTGTGCTGAGGGGGCCCCCTGGAGCTTGGGGGCCCCCTGCACCACAGGGGCTGCGTTGGCCTTGGTTACATCACTGGTGTGAATGGGTGCCCAAATTCCTACTGAAACCATTATCCTCCTCAAACAATTATTTAATGCACAAACATATGCCATTTATGTCAGGCAGACACTATTTTGTGTTTAACTAGCAACCACCCTTACCCAATGGTTGAATTAACCATAATGAAGGTCTATATGTAAGTGCAAATATACACCATACATGGTCCATGATCATATGTAAGGTATAGTTTGAGTTTTTGTCTAGGCTTCTCTGGAGAGCATCTTATCATTTCCATAGTTGTACATGAATATATTGGTGCATGCTGGTGCTGCTCCGAATCCAATAGATGTTCCTTTCATTTGTAGGAAAGGTCATCATTGTCAATTTGAAAGAAATTGTGGTATAGTGTAAAATGTAGTAATTCTAGTAAAAATATTGGTAAAATATTGGGCCATATTTATGCTAGCCTTGTGCCATTCCAACGCCACATTAGCGTGATTTTTTATGCTAATGTGGTGCTGGAAGGAGAAAAATGCTGTGCCATATTTACATAGTGGTGCAGTGCTTACATTGCGTCACTTTGTAACCCCTTCCACCACATTGTGCCTGCGCCAGGCATAATGTATGCAAGGGGGCGTTCTGGTGCTAGGGGGCTTCAAAAATGGCGCAAAGGAATCTGTGAGAGTCCTTTGCACCATTTGTATTGGCATTTTTAACTCCTGCTAAGTGCAGGCATTGAAAAGAGGCTCCCATTGATTACAATGGGCCTCTGGGTACTATTTAGAATGAGTGTCATAATTTCTGACACTAATCTTGCAAAGTGCCGGACTAACGTAAAAAAATACTGCGCTACCATGGTGGCATTAGGGGAGCGCTAAGGGGAGCAAGAAAGGTGGTGCTGCACTAGGTGCAGCGCCACTTTTCATAAATGTGCACCAATGTTTGTTGGTTCACTCTGTAAAGCCCATTCGATGGCTTTGAGTCTGTCATAATACAGTTTTAGGGTGTAGAGCGGATATACATCCATGCTGCACAAGAGATATTCCTCCTGCTTATTTGTAATTTTCAATTTCCAGTTTCTAAGGCAAACATCAGTATCTTCCACATGAGGTGGCTAGGGGTGTATCTTTGCCAATATTGTTAGGAGTTGTGAGTTTGAAATTTCCCAACAAGCACAGTGGTATTCCCAATGGAGAAGGACAGGGGTTGTGCATGTGGAAGGAAGCAGTGTTGGAGAAAAGTCTGAGCAGTTCTGTTTCTGATTGCAGCAGCTATTTTTGACCTGACTTTGGGACCGCCCCTTTAAGACCTTCCACCTATTTATCTGTCAGTGGAGAGCACTGACCGAAGAACACACCCAGAAGCTCCCACACATTCACTGTATGTGTGTTGCGTGGAGAAGTAGCCTGCAGGGGTTCAATTGTTACCTCTCAGTCATGACCAGGCTGCAAATGCCCAACTTCACAGACAATCACAATTCTCTGTGCTCAAGATGTTCTTAGACTGGTAGCAGGACTTAGGGGTCAAACTGAGTGTACCCCAGAACGTCACAGCTCCTCCAGACAGAATGGCCCTGCGGGGTAACAAAGACACTCTGTGCTGTCACAAGAGACAAACAAATCTGAAATGTATTTTTTCTTAATATAACTGTTGCATTTCTGACCTCTTTACATACAGGTATTCTCCTGTTTATGGCCTAGAGTTACATCATTACACCAGATATTAGATAACAGTAAACCAGGTTGGACTTCAGAAAGATGGATAGTCTTTGAAATTTTGACTTGCAGATCACTGCTTCGTTCTTAAGCAATTGTTCAGCTGGCTGAATCAAGGCACTAGCTTACAAATGGTAATAATCCGAGCTAATACCACCCAAAAAAACAATTTTTTGCAATATTAAAATTACAAAAAATTGTTACCTTGGATGTTATATGCAGCTGTTTGCAGATAGCAACATGCTCCTCGTCCTGCTTTACCATTGTTGTAACTTATCTCCTGCAGGCTGTACACGGAGTTTTTTCAACAATCACATTTATCAGTTGAACTATCATACCTAGCAGCAGGCCTATCCTTAATACTATGGCAGTGTGATCAGTTTCCCTTTCCCCCCTCACTGAGCATGGAAATCAGATGGATTTCACTGAGGGCCCACATGCAAATAGTACGGCAAGCAGTCCAAGGAACGTGAACCAGTCAATAGAAACATGCTAATGTGTTTCCATACTAATAGTAACCTTTTATGCAGTACAATACAAACGTGCATTTTTGGTACTCAGACCCTTTTTTCGAGTTCCTGGATGTGGGTACTTTGTTTTGCCCCAAGGTGTAGGTGGCAGAGACTATAAGGCAAAAGAATGTCCAGAGGTAGAGGAGAGAGCAGGGGAAGCAATTTTTCTCTATTTTACTTCAGTAGGACAGTGGGAGCAAGGTGCTGCAGTTTCTCTCCACCCCATTAACTACTCTATCAGGTCTGTATCCAGTGCTTAAGGACCTTAGATTACTGGTTCCAGAATTTGCAAGCCTGGTAAAAATTAAAATTCCAGATTGAGACATTGAAAAACCTGTAATTGCCCAGAGAGGCATCCACCTTGGTATTCTGCTCTGTTCAACTTGTAATAACTGTCTTAGCGTTTTTCACTACCAAATGAACCAATTAAAAAAACAGCAAGGATATAAACTTTGGCCTTGCATGTTATAGGCAGCTATTTGCATTCAATGCATAACTTGCTGAGATTATTTTTTTACCAGGACTGTAACTTGTTACTCGCAAGTTACACAAGGTTTTGGTGAGTAATAAAAGCAGTAACCAACTGATCTATCTTACATATAATACAACTTTCTGACCTAACATTAAATGCAATGTACTGGTAGCAGGAACATTAACGCTTGAAGCTATTTTATGAAGCTTCAAACCTGCCACTGGAAATTGCAATTTGAAATATAACTCCAGTAAGTGCATTGACTGCGTAATGTTGAGAAACACTCATTATATACAGAACTTCAGAATAACACTGCTGCATATGTCACTATCACCAACTGGCCGCATGAGAAGTTGCGAGCTCTGACTGCCGGTGCTGATGAAGGAGTTAGTGTCTCAAACTCCCATTAATCCAATCACCAAAATAACTCATCGCACTCCAGGAAGATATTTTTTCAGCCTTTAATTAACATAATTGTAAGTTGTGCTACCACCACCCAATGCATTTCAACCTACAAAAGGTCTTGATCACAGGTGAAAAAACCGTCTCCTTCCCCCACATTTATATAGTTCCTTAGTACATAGTTATAACCTTGCATTCTGGGACATGTAGTTTCTTGAATATTTTAACTTAACCAATGGTTTGTTCATTCACACGTTGTAGTTGATTTTTAGTTTTAACCATACCACCCTTGTTTATTATAAGTTTCAACCCTTCCGGATTTATTGATTTTTACACATTGGATTGTCTTTTCTAAACCTTATTGATGAATTTATCGGAAATGTGGTAAAACGTGGCATAATTTATTTGAGAAATAGCGCTAACTTCTTTAGCATGTAATGTTTCAATTCCACAATATAGAGTAGAAGAGGTAAAATTATAAAATAACTAATTAGCCTACAATTCATTATTGGATCAGGTCCCTTGTATTTAACAGCTTATCATTATATATTTATCCCTTATCTAAACTTATTGTGGTGGCCACCTCAGGTCTATCTACATGACTCCCTTACATTTACATGTCCACTGACGCTAGTTTGCATAAGTTATCACTATTCTCAATGTTGAGGGCTATGCTATATATTCGAGGGAAGGGTTGACTTGTTTTACCCCATCTATACCCTTGGTGAATTTAAAACAATGATTTTCATTCTTGTAGGACTATAATATCCATAGTACATGTATATTATATCATATATCATTAATCAGTGACACTTAGTTATCGGACATTTTCTTGCATGTTTTCAAATGTTGCCTTGCTAATTCTTGTTGTTTACTCATAAATGTACAAAAAGTTATTTGTTGCAGTTTAACCCAAATGGGCTCTTAGTCTTTAATTTGATAATGTATCTTGATTCCAGATGACGTAGTTTCAGTGTTCTATTCCCCGCTCTTTCATTTGTGGGAACATGTACCACTCCAAAATATCACATCTGTCTCCAGTGATTCTCTGGGCACTGTCTATGATGTTTTGCTATCGCATAGCTTAAATCATTGTTATTCACCGCTCTAATGTGTTCCAATATACGTTTTTTTCAGTTAGCAAATTGTACTTCCCACATACTTTAGGCCACGACCACATTTTAAGACATATACCACATGGGTTGTCTCGCAAGTTATTTTTTGATTGATCTTAAAAGTTTTCCCAAAGTGTCTTTCACTAGTCTTCTGTTTTCACCAATCTGACAGGCTTTGCATTTCAAACATTTGAAAAAAACGGTATCTTCTTTTTTCAACCACATTTGTGGGATCTGTTCACTGAAATGGCTCTTCACTAAATGGTCTCTAATGGCAGGTGCGTTTTTAGAAGTGATTTTTGGTCCTTTACCCACCAGAGATCCAATGTCTGGCTCATTGTATAGTAGATTCCAGTGCCTTTTTAACATTTTTGAATTTTCATTGTGTTCCTTATTGTATGACATTATCATCCTAATATCTTGATCGTTCTTTTGTTCATTCATGGTCTGTGAATTCTTAGGCCTTTTATTCACTAAGGTTTGTTCTCTACCTACTTTTTGTGCTTTCATCATACCCATTCTGATGTCTTTTGGATTATAGCCTCTCTTGATGAACCTGTTTTTCATTTCCTCTCATTGTTCTTTCATGGTATCTTCCTCTGAGCCATTTTGTCTGACTCTCAGAAATTCACCATATTGTATACTTTTAAGAAAAGTGCGAGGATGAAAACTAGTGCCACTTAAAAAGACTATTTGTGGATGTAGATTTGCAATACACAGTTGTCTGTAAAGTTTGAGTATGCATATAAACCTTGATATCCAGAAATTCTATTTCTTTCTTATTGGTTTTATGTGTGAATTTCAGACCAACTTCATTGTTATTTAAAACATCAAATACTTCTTGAAACTCCTCTTCTGTTCCCTTCCAAATAATGAAAAGATCATCAATGAATCTCACCCATAGGGACACCTTTTCCATGTAGTTGCTATTTTCATCCTTCCAAGCCACTTCTCATTCCCACCAACCCATAGTGCGGTTGGCGTAACTTGGAGAGAAGGAAACTCCCATAGCCGTCCCTTCTTTTTGTAGAAAGACCTCATGGTTAAACATGAAGATATTGTTCGTTAGGCATAATTTAATCGTGGCTAATAACATCTCTGAATGTTGAAACTCTCGAATATTCTGTTGCCTTAGGAAATATTCCACAGCTTTCAGCCCAATTTCATGTCTGATAGATGTATATAGGGACACCACATCTACTGTTACCAACAGATACTCCTCCTGCCAACTAATATCTGTAAGTATTCTTAAAAAGTTACCAGTGTCTTTAATATAAGACCTCAAAGTTGGGACCAAGGGTGCCAAATAAAAATCAATATATGATGACATATTCTCGTATAAGGCACCACAGCTGGAGATATTCGGCCTGCCTGGAGGATTGTTTAGAGTTTTATGTATTTTGGGTAAAAAATAGATTTTTGGTATTGTTGGAAATGAATTGTATAGAAAGTCTTACTCATTTGCATTAATTAAATTATTAGCTTCCCACTGTTTTAAATTGAGTTTCAGTTGTTTAATCAAACCCTCCATCGGATTCTCTTTGAGTCTACAATAATTATTCTTGTCAATCAGTTGTCTATATGCTTCACGCTTGTAGTCCTGAACATTCATAATTACTATATTCCCTCCCTTGTCAGCTGATTTAATTTATATTGCCATATTCATTTTTAAATTGGCCAAGGCGTGTCTTTCATCCACTGTTAGATTTTCTCTTTTACTTTCTTGATGTTTTGTTCTTTTCAATTTGTCCAAATATTTGACCACAAGCTCATGAAAGGTATACATTTTATTTCCAGGACTCAACATTGGACAGAATTTTGATTGTGCTCATAAAGAACTAAATTGATGTTGATTAGTTCCTATATCCAATAGATCTAAAATTTGCATTTCCGAAAATTCTTCTCTATCCAAATTATCTGTAAGATCATAACAGGCTTTTAAGTCCTGAATTTGATCAATACTTAAATTGAAGTCTTGCATCTCTCTATGACCTTGTTTATTGCTTATTTGATTTTGATTAGCAAAAAATATTTTAGTTTTAATTTCCTCACAAATTTGTAGATGTCAATCCTTAATTCTGTATAGTTGAAATGTTTCTCAGAACAGAAAGATAGTCCTTTATTTCAAAGTTTACCTTCTTCTGCTGTCAATTCATAATTTGATAGATTCACTATCAAATTCTCATTTTCTGTTGTTGAGACTACTTCTTTAATTGCCCCCACAATTGATATATTTTTCTTCCGGTTTCCTCTTCTACTCTTTCTGTGTTTTGTTTTTTGGAGAGATTTTTTCTTCGATCTCTGTATCTCGGGATTCATTGATCGATATATAGTAGTTGCAATTCCTCCAAAAAAGAAGAAGGTTTTTCCATATTCAATGTACTGGGTTCCTCTCTCTCCGAAGTTTCTACATCTGATTCACTTGCCGATTCATTCAGTGTTGATATTATAGGCAATTTACCTCATGCATATTGTTTTTTTAGATTGTCAAATCTCCTTGCAAAAGTTAGTATTGTGCCCTTGAGATAGTCTTGTTCATCTCTCACAAACTTTCTCTGTTTTCTTTCTTCTACTTCTCTTTCATATTTATCAAGTCTGCTCTCCATTTGTTGTCTTAACTTTTGACTGTCCTCCTCTTCTTCCATTTTTTAAATTTTCTCCTCTAACTTCAATATTTGTTTGAGAATTTCTTCCAAACTCAATTTAGCATTTTTTATAATAATTAGAATCATATTTCTTTAGCATTGCATGCTATTTTCTCCCCATTCTTGTAACATTTCAGGCTTAGTATCAGCTTGATTTGGTAAAGTGAAAATTCTCAATCCTCTTGGTATTCGCTCTACCTCAATGTATTTTTCCAACGTTACGATCTCCCAACTCTTTGTGATCTCTTTTTTCAACAACTTCCCCAATTGACAAAAAATCTGTTTTAAAGTATATACCTTCTCTTTCTGAACCATTGTTTCTGTATTTGTCAATACATTAGCTTCTCCACTAAATATTAATTCTGCTTTTTGTTTTCTCCTTGCTGTTCTCTCTTCCACCTTGTCATAATTTTTCAAAGAATTTCCAAATATATAATGTGTATGATTGTTTGTCCTTATTATTGCCTCTTTTACCAAACAATTCTCAAAACCACAAATTTTTTCCTTCTTAAAACACCACTCTTATATTGTGCTTATTTTTTGTTTTTGATCATAATGTTAAATGAATTTAACTTTCTTTTCTTCCTTTTTTCCTCAGAAAATGACAAATGATTGCCTTAAAAAGTTCACTGTTTATGTTGGTTCTAATGATACATATCCATAAAGAAATCACTAAATCCACACTACGAAAAACATCTGGGGTGTCTGCACATTATTAATATATCAATTATTTATTTACTAGGCTTTATACTTCCCAGTCTTGACTCAACTGCATCAATATGAACACAATTCTCTTTCTTTTGGCACACATAAATTCAATAAACATACTTTTAGGGAGCGGAGACTGCTAGTCGAACGCCGTCCTCTGACTCAACTCGCTTCGCGCTACACTCGCCCAATGTATGTGACTGTTGTTGCAAGGTCAATTGCCATCACCTGTGATCAAGACCTTTTGTAGGTTGAAACGTGTTGTGTGGTGGTAGCACAACTTACAATTATGTTAATTAAAGGCTGAAGAAATATCTTCCTGGAGTGCAATGAGTTATTTTGCTGCATATATCACTATAACAAAATGAATTATTCAAAGAGTAGCGCCTTCTGACTAACCTTTCAGAGTAGGATCAAAATGGTGTATGGACATGACTACCGATCCCCAGCAATAGTGGGGGTAACAAGGCTAGAAAGAGGCTACCTTCCTACACCCCTCAATATTTTAGTACTTCAATAAACACCCTTGGAAAAAAAAAACATTTGGAGCATGTCATGTTTTTAAATTATGTATTCATTGAAACAGGTACAAACATTGCAATTCAACTGTATAGAAAATGAGCATAGACTAATGACCTGTAGTTGGCTGCAGTGCACTCACAAGGGGTGTATGTGAGGTCATCAACATCTGCAAATGAATTGCCAGAGGGAACAGTAAGTGGGCAAAGAAGTGGGAAATAGCATGCCAGTGCCACAGAAATTCAAACAAATGTAATGTGAAATAACACTGTCCTACCTGTGTGTAATTAGAAGTATTGTCTGATCACTGATGTTCTGTTGTCCTCATCCTCCTCCTCTGCCTCCACATCCTCACTGTCCACAGGGTCCACTGCTGGCACACTGGCATCTCCAGCCACCTCCTCCTGCAGGGATGGGACATGGCATCTGAGGGTTAGGTTATGCAACATGCAGCATGCCACCACTATCTGGCAGACCTTCTTGGGTGAGTAGCACAGAGTCGCACCTGTCAAATGGAGGCACCTGAACCTGGCCTTCAGGAGGCTGTAGGTTCTCTCAATGATCATTCTGGTTCGCCCATGTGCCTCATTATAACGTTCTTCTGCCCTTGCCCTGACATTCCTCACAGGGGACAGAAGCCATGATAGGTTTCGGTAACTAGAGTCACCTGCAGTTATTGAGGTACAACATTTAGCCACACACTATCTCATATGGCCCACACCATACCCATACACCAACATATACTGGGAGGAAACCACAGCTCACCTATTAGCCACACCCTGTAGTCTCTGTAGTTGGGCCATCACATTTGGGCTGCCGCTATTCCTCAGAACAAAGGCATCATGCACCAACCCAGGATACTTAGCATTGATGTGGGAGATGTACTGGTCCGCCAAGCACACCATCTGTACATTCATAGAATGGAAACTCTTACGATTTCTGAACACCTGTTCATTCTGGGGGGGAGGGGACAAATGCAATATGTATTCCATCAATCGCCCCAATTTTGTTGGGCGTATGTCCCGTTGCATAGAACTCGGCCTTCACTGTGGCCAAATCTTCAATCTGGGGCAAAATGATGTAGCTACACATGTGTTTATTCAGGGCAGACAACACTCTTGTCAGCACGTTGAGAACATTGTCTGTGACATACCTGCTGCCAAGCCCACTGTCACTTGGAAAGAACCAGTTGCCTGGAAATGGAGCACTGATAGAACTTGCACAAGAGGGGGGATCCCAGTGGGGTGACGGATAGCACATATCAGGTCAGGCTCCGATTGGGCACACAGCTCTGTGATTGTGGCCCTGTCAAGACTATAGGTGAGGATAACGTGCCTGTCCTCCAGTGTTGCCAAGTCCACCAGGGGTCTCTACACAGGGGTATATCTCCATCTCCTATTCATCCGCAGCGGTAGGTATCTATGGGGCAAAAGAGTGAGGAGCCAGTCACAAACTGAACGATGGAGCTACAATAGAACTTTGCATGCTGTTAACTTGTAATGGGTCAGTGTGATTTTTCCAGTATCTCCTAATTTCACCAGTGACGCAACTATTTTCCAGGGCCTGCCCCCCTCCATGAAATGGCATTTGCCTGTCCCGTGTGGAGGCACAGGTGGAAGTGAGGTAATTCCGCTGATGTTGTGGGCCGTTGCAGGAGGCGGTCAGGAACCGCCATGCAATTTCTCATTGGTTAACATTGGGCCCTATGGGTTACAGTGGCCCATGGTGATCTATGCCGGGGGTGACGGAATGCACCGCCACGGACGTGACTCCCATTTTCTATCTGATACCTCACTTGCTACCTGATCTTCCAAAGGAGAGGGCCTACACTGCGTGTGCTGCTGTGACCTGTGTCTGGAACCTACCATGGCACGTGTGACTGGGAAAAGGCCCCAGCCTTCACTTCGGAGGAGTTGGAGAGACTGGTGGATGGGGTCCTAACCCCAATACCGATTGCTGTATGAGACTCCAGACCAACAGGTGAGTACACTGTGGGCATGATGCATGTGGCAGGAATGCATGGAGTGATGTGTGTGAAGGCCTTGTGAAAGTGAGGTTGGTGGATGTCCTCTGGGTGGCATATAGGTTGGGTGCTGGGCCATCTGTGTGTAAATGGTGATGTGAAGGTGTATGGTAGGCCATAAGTGTAACAGGCAAGACTGTTTGTCTAATTCAAATTTCCTGTGTGTATTGCTTCTGCAGGTCAGCACCCATCAAAAGAAGGGTATATGACATGCCATCTCAAGGAGGTGTCATGACCCTGGGGGTCTATGTATGTCAGAGCACCCACTGTTGCAAACGGTGGGAGACCTGAGATGCTGGGCATGGACGATGGCGGAGGCCCAGCTGGGGATGGCCTCCCAATGAGGAAGGGGTGCCCATCCAACCCTGACCCCCCCAATGGTCCGCATACTGGTGGTGGCCTATCCAGAGCTGGATGGGCACTTTAGGGCATCACAGCAGCCACAAGGGGGTGAGTACAGTGCCCATCATTACTGCTTACGCATGGTAGGGTGGAATCCGGGTGGGGGATGTGTGTCAGTGGGTGCCCCTAGGCCAGGCCTGACATTGCAGCATCGCTCCCCTGGTGGCTAGGATTCTGAAGGGATAATCCTGCTACCTAGCTCCTAGGCATCCACTGCTGGGCAAAGCTGCCTGGGTCCCAGGTGTGCTGCCTTTGGCGGTGTGTGCTTCTCCCCATGCCCTGGTGGCAAGCTATTTCTCTTCTAGTGCTATGGCATATTGAGAAGGCCTGTTCCCTGTGTGTGGGGGTGCTGTGTACGCCAACGGTGGTGTTGGTGCAGCCATTGACCCAGTGTATCCTTTGTCCCTCTCTCACCTTTTTGTTTTGTCATCCTGTCCTTATGTGCATTAGACTCAACTGGTGGAGGAGCAGTGGCACTGTGGATGGAGGGAGCTGCATCCCACAGGACTCAGGAGGCAGAGTCCACTGACGGTGAGGGCACCAGTGGACCAGAGGGTGAGGGGAGCACCACGGCGGAGACTGGAGGGGACAGTTCTGACACAGATACTTCCTCCGATGGAAGCTCCCTGGTGGTGGCGGACACTTCTGTGACCACCCCAGCGACAGGTACATCCACCACCCCCATACCAGCACCGCTGTCCCAGCAGCCCCTCATCGAGTTACCCGTGCCCGCTCACCCAGGAGGGTGGGCATCTTCTTCTCCCCAGACACCTCACGCTCTGCCCCAGTGAGCCCTGCTGCTCTGAGTGATACATCTCTGTATGGCAGTCAACCATTATGAATGCCATCCAGGGGCTGGCAGCCCAGATGCAACAGACTAATGCATTCCTGGAGGGCATTCACACTCGATTGGTGGCCCAACAGAGATCGATCCAGGCTCTGGCCTCCTCTCTGATGGCAGCCATTGTCCCTGTTTCTACCCTCTCCCCTCCAACGTCCTCTTCCCAGTCATATTCTCCTCAACCCCAGCCCAACCCAAGCACACAAGCAGACGAGCATGCACACAAGACAAAACACAAGAGTGGTACAGGCAAACACAAGCACCACACTTCATCCCACAGGCACTCACACAAACACCACACAGATGCAGACACACCAACATCCACTATTTGCACTGTCTCCTCCTCCTCCTCCACCACCCTCCCAGTTCCATCTACACTCACACCTGCATGCACTACACCATCATCCAGTACCAGGATCATCACCACACCAAGCAGAACACACACCTCACTGGCAGAAACCTCCACAACAGCCATGCACACGTCCCCTGTGGCCTCTCCCACTGTGTCTGTCCCCTCCCCTAAGGTGCACAAACACATGCACTCAGACACCCAACAGCCATCCACCTCACAACAGCATCCAGCCCATACACCTACACCCAAACTCAGCAGACAGACACCTCCAACAACCCCTCCCTCTTCCTCCACTCCCATTCCTTCTTCCTCTTTCTGCCCTAATGTCCCTTAAAACTGTTCCTATCCACCGTTGACCTCTTACCTACACCTCCCCCATCCTGCACGTATGGGCAGGCTTGGAAGAACCTAGCTTAGCACCTCAGCCACCCAGTCCACGGACCCAGTGGTGGTGGAAAAGGATCCAAGCCACATGTCAAGAAGGTGAAGGAACCTGCACCAGGCAGCCTCAAGGGAAAGGAGCCTGCCCCAGCTGCCAAAAAGAGCAAGGAGCCTGCCCCAGCAGGCAAGAAGGAAAAGGAGCCTGCTCCAGCTGTCAGTAAGATCAAGGAGCCTGCTTCAGCAGGCAAGAAGGGAAAGGGGCCTGCCCCAGCTGCCAGGAAGACAAAGGAGCCTTCCCCAGCAGGCAGGATGGTAGAGAAGCCTGCATCAGCTGCCAGGAAGACCAAGGAGCATGCACCAGCAGGCAGGAAGCCCAAGGGGCCTGGGGCAGGAACTGTGACGGAGCCCCCACCACCAACCAAGGTTTTGCAGCCATCCAAGGTTGCAGGGGATGGGCAGGAGCCTTCAGCCCCCTCCTCCCCCCAGCAGGACCATCACCTCCACTGAACAGCCATCCGAGGTGACAGGGGATGGGCAGGAGCCTCCCCACAGCAGCAGCACCACCACCTTCACTGAGCAGCCCCCTCCAGAACCAGCAGGTAAGACACCCACATGGCCAACACTCCCCAGGATCAAGAGCACAGGGCACAATGCCCCCTCTAGAACCAGTGGGCAAGACACCCACCTGAGAGACTGTGACCTTGCACTCCCAAGGACCAAGCACAGGGCATGTTGCCCCCTTCAGAACCAGTGGGCAAGTTACTCACTCCAGAGACTGTGGCCTTGCACTCCCCAGGACCAAGCACAGGGCATGTTGCCCCCTCCAGAACCAGTGGGTAAGACACCCACATGGCCAAAACTCACCAGGATCAAGAGCACAGGGTACGATGCCCCCTCCAGAACCAGTGGGTAAGATGCCCACATGGCCATCACTCCCCAGGATCAAAAGCACAGGGCACGATGCCCCCTCCAGAACCAGTGGACAAAACACCCACCTGAGAGACTGTGACCTTGCACTGTCCAGGGCCAAGCACAGGGCATGTTGCCCCCTCCAGAACCAATGGTCTTGTAGCATCTCCCAGCTGAGTGCCCCCACCACCCCGCCCCCCTGAGGTGCCTGCCTATTTACCATCTGATGCCCCTGCAGTGTTCTCTCCATGTTGATGCAGTTGACATGTATGGCCTTGGACTTTTGCCTGTGGCCATGTGGCCTGCGAACATTGTGGACTGTGCTGTGTCCCTTTTTTAGTACATATGTATATATCTATTATCTTGCCTAACTTATTTTTCATGCTGTGTTGATCTCATTACATTAAATTTTTCAAAATTGTTTTGTCCTTGCATTATTCATCCGAGTTACGGGGTAAAATTGTTTTTGTAATGCAGCTGGTTGTGTGTATGGTGTATGTGTGTGTCACTGTCATTTTTATTCCTTCCCTTGCTTGTGTGATAGGCAGCTGTACTCACCGTCGTCGTCTTCGCCGGCATTGGTGTTCATGGTGGAGCAGAACGTAGAAGATCATATGGAAGACATGCAGTTCAGGCTCCATGCCGGCGTGGTTGTTCCCTATGTCTCCAATGGTGAGTCCTTGTCCTTCTGAGCTCAGTTTCTGCCAGGCTTTTGATGTCGTTGGTACCGCCTCGGAAAAGGGGGCGGTTTCCAGGGTCATAATATGGTGGGCAGAACATTGACTTCCGCCTGGCTGTAGGCGGCTACCGCTGTGGTGGCTGTTGTTTCCACCCTGGTGGTCGGTGTAGTACAATGGCTGTCTTTCGGAGATCTTTCCGCCATGGTCAGAATTTGGCCGTAGTTCCTGTCAGCCTGTTGGAAGTATTACCACCACTTTTACACCAACCGCCAGGGTTGTAATGGAGGCCTTAGTGTCATAAAGACAGTGAGTAAAATCAAATGTAATAGGTATCAGCAGCATAGTTTGCCAAAAGCTGTGAAACAAGTTCAAACAAATTAGAATTAACACAATTAGGCATTCAAGATGAATTATGCATATAATTAATGAAATTATCTTTGATACAGAAATATATTTCAGGTCAGATTGTATCAACATTGGACAAGTTCAATTAAGCAGAGTATTGCAAAATTTGGCTGGACACAGGTTGTCCCTACAGCTAACAAAATTAGGAAACGCATGTGTGGGGACAGACACAAAAGGCCAAAGATGCGAAAGGAGGCAAAAATAAGTTACGAAAAATATCTCTTGGACTACAATACTAGATAGAAAAATAAGAATGTGAGTGCCAGCATGACAGATTCTATTTTTTCAAAAAGGACATGTTGAAGGAAATAGCAATCAGCTGAGAGAGGTACACCTCTCTGTTAGAACTAGCGTCCTTGGCGTGGTCTTGCCTGTCTTTTATTCCTCTGCTTCCCATGTTTTGACTGTGTGCTGGACTCGGTTTTTGCTGTTTATGGTACTCTGGACACTTTACCACTGCTGACCAGTGCTAAAGTGCAAGTGCTCCTGTGTAAATTGTATTTGTAATTGGCTTTTTCTTGATTGGCATACTTGATTTACTAGTAAGTCCCTAGTAAAGTGCACTAGAGTTGCCCAGGGCCTCTAAATCAAAATGCTACTAGTGGGTCTGCAGCACTGGTTGTGCCCCCACGAGTAGCCCTGTAAACATGGCTCAGACCTGCCACTGTAGTGTCTGTGTGTGCACTTTTAAACTACCAATTCAACTTGCCAAGTGTACCCACTTGCCAAGCCCAAACCTTCCTTTTTTATACATGTAAGGCACCCCTGAGGTAGGCCCTAGGTAGCCCCATGGGCAGGGTGCAGTGTATGGTAAAGGTTGGATATGTACTGATGTGTTTTACATGTCCTAACAGTGAAATACTGCCAAATTTATTTTTCACTGTTACAAGGCCTATCTCTCCCATAGGTTAACATGGGGGCTACCCTTAAATATATTTTAAGTGTAGTTTCCATTTGAGAGCAGATAGCGATATGGAGTTTGTGGTCCCTGAACTCACAGATTTGAAATACACCTTTTGGAAAAGTTGTTTTTTAAATTATCTTTTCGAAAATGCCACTTTTAGAAAGTGGGCATTTTCTTGCTTAAACCATTCTGTGACCCTGCCTTTTTTGTGTATTTCCCTGTCTGGGTCAAACTGACAGTTGGGCTATTTGTGAATCCCCTCTAGACAGTGCCACAAAGGGAGCTGGGGTGTAGCCTGCATATCCAGAGCTAGAGTGGAGGGAGGAGTGGTCACTTACACCTGAATGGACTGTGCCTATCCTCTCACAATGCAGTCTCTGACCCCCTGGTGTGTGTCTGGGGCCAGGCCTGGGCAAGGCAGGATCTTGCGAACAACAGAGACTTTCCTTTGAAGTTTTCCTACTTCAAAGGCAGAAAGGGGTATAAGTAGTGAACCCCAAACCCCAGATTTTTAGATTTGCTTCTGGAACCAAGAGGAACCTCTGCCAAGGAGAAGACAACAACAGCTGAGGAGAAGTGCTACACCTGCCTGTGACCGTGCTATCCTGCAGTTATTGCTTCTGCCTGAAGAAGGACACAAAGGGGGTCATTCTGACCCTGGCGGTAATTACCGCCATGGCGGAGGTCGGCGGTAGCACCGCCAACAGGCTGGCGGTGCACCGCTGGGCATTCTGACAGCGGCGGTTCAGCCGCGGCCAGAAACGGAAAGTCGGCTGTGAGAAAGTAGCCTCTTTCTAGCCTTGTTACCCCCACATTTGGCCTGTTTGTGAGTGTATGTCAGGGTGTTTTCACTGTCTCACTGGGATCCTGCTAGCCAGGGCCCAGTGCTCATAGTGAAAACCCTATGTTTTCAGTATGTTTGTTATGTGTCACTGGGACCCTGCTAGTCAGGACCCCAGTGCTCATAAGTTTGTGGCCTATATGTATGTGTTCCCTGTGTAGTGCCTAACTGTCTCACTGAGGCGCTGCTAATCAGAACCTCAGTGGTTATGCTCTCTCATTTCTTACAAATTGTCACTAACAGGCTAGTGACCAATTTTACCAATTTACATTGGCTTACTGGAACACCCTTATAATTCCCTAGTATATGGTACTGAGGTACCCAGGGTATTGGGGTTCCAGGAGATCCCTATGGGCTGCAGCATTTCTTTTGCCACCCATAGGGAGCTCTGACAATTCTTACACAGGTCTGCCACTGCAGCCTGGGTGAAATAACGTCTACGTTATTTCACAGCCATTTTACACTGCACTTAAGTAACTTATAAGTCACCTATATGTCTAACCTTTACCTGGTAAAGGTTAGGTGCAAAGTTACTTAGTGTGAGGGCACCCTGGCACTAGCCAAGGTGCCCCCACATTGTTCAGAGCCAATTCCCTGAACTTTGTGAGTGCGGGGACACCATTACACGCGTGCACTATATATAGGTCACTACCTATATGTAGCTTCACAATGGTAACTCCGAATATGGCCATGTAACATGTCTATGATCATGGAATTGCCCCCTCTATGCCATCCTGGCATAGTTGGCACAATCCCATGATCCCAGTGGTCTGTAGCACAGACCCTGGTACTGCCAAACTGCCCTTCCTGGGGTTTCACTGCAGCTGCTGCTGCTGCCAACCCCTCAGACAGGCATCTGCCCTCCTGGGGTCCAGCCAGGCCTGGCCCAGGATGGCAGAACAAAGGACTTCCTCTGAGAGAGGGTGTTACACCCTCTCCCTTTGGAAAATGGTGTGAAGGCAGGGGAGGAGTAGCCTCCCCCAGCCTCTGGAAATGCTTTGTTGGGCACAGAGGTGCCCAATTCTGCATAAGCCAGTCTACACCGGTTCAGGGGACCCCTTAGCCCTTCTCTGGCGCGAAACTGGACAAAGGAAAGGGGAGTGACCACTCCCCTGACCTGCACCTCCCCTGGGAGGTGTCCAGAGCTCCTCCAGTGTGCTCCAGACCTCTGCCATCTTGGAAACAGAGGTGCTGCTGGCACACTGGACTGCTCTGAGTGGCCAGTGCCACCAGGTGACGTCAGAGACTCCTTCTGATAGGCTCCTTCAGGTGTTAGTAGCCTATCCTCTCTCCTAGGTAGTCAAACCCTCTTTTCTGGCTATTTAGGGTCTCTGTCTCTGGGGAAACTTTAGATAACGAATGCAAGAGCTCATCCGAGTTCCTCTGCATCTCTCTCTTCACCTTCTGCCAAGGAATCGACTGCTGACCGCGCTGGAAGCCTGCAAACCTGCAACATAGTAGCAAAGACGACTACTGCAACTCTGTAACGCTGATCCTGCCGCCTTCTCAACTGTTTTCCTGCTTGTGCATGCTGTGGGGGTAGTCTGCCTCCTCTCTGCACCAGAAGCTCCGAAGAAATCTCCAGTGGGTCGACAGAATCTTCCCCCTGCAACCGCAGGCACCAAAAAGCTGCATTACCGGTCCCTTGGGTCTCCTCTCAGCACGACGAGCGAGGTCCCTCGAATCCAGCGACTCTGTCCAAGTGACCCCCACAGTCCAGTGACTCTTCAGTCCAAGTTTGGTGGAGGTAAGTCCTTGCCTCACCTCGCTGGGCTGCATTGCTGGGAACCGCGACTTTTGCAGCTACTCCGGCCCCTGTGCACTTCCGGCGGAAATCCTTTGTGCACAGCCAAGCCTGGGTCCACGGCACTCTAACCTGCATTACACGACTTTCTAAGTTGGTCTCCGGCGACGTGGGACTCCTTTGTGCGACTTTGGGTGAGCACCGTTTCATGCATCCTCGTAGTGCCTGTTTCTGGCACTTCTCCGGGTGCTACCTGCTTCAGAGAGGGCTCCTTGTCTTGCTCGACGTCCCCTCTCTCTGCTGGTCCAATTTGCGACCTCCTGGTCCCTCCTGGGCCTCAGCAGCGTCCAAAAACGCTAACCGCACGATTTGCAGCTAGCAAGGCTTGTTGCCATTCTTTCGGCGGGAAAACACTTCTGCACGACTCTCCACGACGAGAGGGATCCGTCCACCAAAGGGGAAGTCTCTAGCCCTTTTCGTTCCTGCAGAAACCTCAGCTTCTTCTGTCTAGTAGAAGCTTCTTTGCACCCGCAGCTGGCATTTCCTGGGCATCTGCCCATCTCCGACTTGCTTGTGACTTTTGGACTTGGTCCCCTTCTTCCACAGCTACCCTAGATTGGAAATCCACAGTTGTTGCATTGTTGGTTTGTGTCTTTCCTGCATTATTCCTCTAACACGACTTCTTTGTCCTTAGGGGAACTTTAGTGCACTTTGCACTCACTTTTCAGGGTCTTGGGGAGGGTTATTTTTCTAACTCTCACTATTTTCTAATAGTCCCAGCGACCCTCTACAAGGTCACATAGGTTTGGGGTCCATTCGTGGTTCGCATTCCACTTTTGGAGTATATGGTTTGTGTTGCCCCTATCCCTATGTTTCCCCATTGCATCCTATTGTAACTATACATTGTTTGCACTGTTTTCTAAGACTATACTGCATATTTTTGCGATTGTGTATATATATCTTGTGTATATTTCCTATCCTCTCACTGAGGGTACACTCTAAGATACTTTGGCATATTGTCATAAAAATAAAGTACCTTTATTTTTAGTATAACTGTGTAGTGTGTTTTCTTATGATATTGTGCATATGACACTAGGTGGTACTGTAGTAGCTTCACACGTCTCCTAGTTCAGCCTAAGCTGCTCTGCTAAGCTACCATTATCTATCAGCCTAAGCTGCTAGACACCCTATACACTAATAAGGGATAACTGGGCCTGGTGCAAGGTGCAAGTACCCCTTGGTACTCACTACAAGCCAGTCCAGCCTCCTACATTGGTTGTGCAGCGGTGGGATAAGTGGTTTGAGACTACTTACCACTCTTGTCATTGTACTTTTCATAAGAGAAAAATATACAAAACAAGGTCAGTGTATATACACATAGCCAAAAAGTTTTGCATTTCCTCTTTTCACTCTTTTCTAAGTGCTGAAAAGTACTTCTAAACTTTCAAAAAGTTCTTAAAAGTTTTAAAAGTTTTTTTCTGTCTTTCTAAAAAGTTCTGAAAACTTTTTTTCTTTTTCTATCACTTTAACTCTCTCTAAAAATGTCTGGCACAGGCCAAAATGTTGATCTGTCCAAACTTGCATATGACCACCTTAGCTGGAAAGGAGCAAGGAGTCTCTGTGTAGAGAGAGGTTTGAGTGTAGGGAAGAATCCTTCTTTGGAATTATTGCTTAACATGCTTAGAGAACAAGATAAGGCCATAGGGGCCACATCTGTTGAAAAAGTAGCAAATGGTTCCCAATCTGATCCAGGGACTCCCCCAGGAAAAGATTCAGGAAAGAAACTTCCTAGCCTGCCCATTACTAGGCAGTCTAGCATAGTTGGTAATGATGATGAGCCACACCATATAAATAGTGTTGTCTCACATCATAGCAAAAGCATTTATTCTCACCATACTGGTAGTGATGTTTCTGTTAGCCAAGCTGTTAGGGTGGCTTCTGTAAGGGACAGGTCTCCTTCTGTCCATTCTCACCATACTTCTGTTTCAAGGCATGTCCCTCCCACCCACCCTGATGACAGATTGTTAGAAAGGGAGCTCAATAGATTGAGAGTGGAACAAACCAGACTGAAGCTCAAGAAGCAACAGCTGGATTTGGATAGACAGACTTTAGAAGTAGAGAAGGAGAGACAGAAACTGGGTTTAGAAACCCATGGTGGCAGCAGCAGTATTCCCCATAGTCATCCTGCAAAAGAGCATGATTCCAGGAATCTGCATAAGATAGTTCCTGTGAGAAGGTAGCCTCTTTCTAGCCTTGTTACCCCCACTTTTGGCCTGTTTGTGAGTGTATGTCAGAGTGTTTGTCACTGTTTTCACTGTCTCACTGAGATCCTGATAGCCAGGCCTCAGTGCTCATAGTGAAAACACTATGTTTTCAGTATGTTTGTTATGTGTCACTGGGATCCTGCTGGTCAGGACCCCAGTGCTCATAAGTTTGTGGCCTATATGTATGTGTCACTGGGACCCTGTCACACAGAGCCCCAGTGCTCATAGGTGTGCATGTATATGTTCCCTGTGTGGTGCCTAACTGTCTCACTGAGGCTCTGCTAACCAGAACCTCAGTGGTTATGCTCTCTCATTACTTTTAAATTGTCACTAACAGGCTAGTGACCAATTTTACCAATTTACATTGGCTTACTGGAACACCCTTATAATTCCCTAGTATATGGTACTGAGGTACCCAGGGTATTGGGGTTCCAGGAGATCCCTATGGGCTGCAGCATTTCTTTTGCCACCCATAGGGAGCTCTGACAATTCTACACAGGCCTGCCACTGCAGCCTGAGTGAAATAACGTCCACGTTATTTCACAGCCATTTTACACTGCACTTAAGTAACTTATAAGTCACCTATATGTCTAACCTTTACCTGGTAAAGGTTAGGTGCAAAGTTACTTAGTGTGAGGGCACCCTGGCACTAGCCAAGGTGCCCCCACATTGTTCAGAGCCAATTCACTGAACTTTGTGAGTGCGGGGACACCATTACACGCGTGCACTACATATAGGTCACTACCTATATGTAGCTTCACCATGGTAACTCCGAATATGGCCATGTAACATGTCTATGATCATGGAATTGCCCCCTCTATGCCATCCTGGCATTGTTGGTACAATTCCATGATCCCAGTGGTCTGTAGCACAGACCCTGGTACTGCCAGACTGCCCTTCCTGGGGTTTCCCTGCAGCTGCTGCTGCTGCCAACCCCTCAGACAGGCAGCTGCCCTCCTGGGGTCCAGCCAGGCCTGGCCCAGGATGGCAGAACAAAGAACTTCCTCTGAGAGAGGGTGTGACACCCTCTCCCTTTGGAAAATGGTGTGAAGGCAGGGGAGGAGTAGCCTCCCCCAGCCTCTGGAAATGCTTTGTTGGGCACAGATGTGCCCAATTCTGCATAAGCCAGTCTACACCGGTTCAGGGACCCCTTAGCCCCTGCTCTGGCGCGAAACTGGACAAAGGAAAGGGGAGTGACCACTCCCCTGACCTGCACCTCCCCTGGGAGGTGTCCAGAGCTCCTCCAGTGTGCTCCAGACCTCTGCCATCTTGGAAACAGAGGTGCTGCTGGCACACTGGACTGCTCTGAGTGGTCAGTGCCACCAGGTGACGTCAGAGACTCCTGCTGATAGGCTCCTTCAGGTGTTAGTAGCCTTTCCTCTCTCCTAGGTAGCCAAACCCTCTTTTCTGGCTATTTAGGGTCTCTGTCTCTGGGGAAACTTTAGATAACGAATGCATGAGCTCAGCCGAGTTCCTCTGCATCTCCCTCTTCACCTTCTGATAAGGAAACGACCGCTGACCGCGCTGGAAGCCTGCAAACCTGCAACATAGTAGCAAAGACGACTACTGCAACTCTGTAACGCTGATCCTGCCGCCTTCTCGACTGTTTTCCTGCTTGTGCATGCTGTGGGGGTAGTCTGCCTCCTCTCTGCACCAGAAGCTCCGAAGAAATCTCCTGTGGGTCGACGGAATCTTCCCCCTGCAACCGCAGGCACCAAAAAGCTGCATTACCGGTCCCTTGGGTCTCCTCTCAGCACAACGAGCGAGGTCCCTCGAATCCAGCAACTCTGTCCAAGTGACCCCCACAGTCCAGTGACTCTTCAGCCCAAGTTTGGTGGAGGTAAGTCCTTGCCTCACCTCGCTGGGCTGCATTGCTGAGAACCGCGACTTTGCAGCTACTCCGGCCCCTGTGCACTTCCGGCGGAAATCCTTTGTGCACAGCCAAGCCTGGGTCCACGGCACTCTAACCTGCATTGCACGACTTTCTAAGTTGGTCTCCGGCGACGTGGGACTCCTTTGTGCAACTTCGGCGAGCACCGTTTCACGCATCCTCGTAGTGCCTGTTTCTGGCACTTCTCCGGGTGCTACCTGCTTCAGTGAGGGCTCTTTGTCTTGCTCGACGTCCCCTCTCTCTGCAGGTCCAATTTGCAACCTTCTGGTCCCTCCTGGGCCCCAGCAGCGTCCAAAAACGCCAAACGCACGATTTGCATGTAGCAAGGCTTGTTGGCGTCCATCCGGCGGGAAAACACTTCTGCACGACTCTCCAAGGCGTGGGGGATCCATCCTCCAAAGGGGAAGTCTCTAGCCCTTGTCGTTCCTGCAGTATTCACAGTTCTTCAGCCTAGTAAGAGCTTCTTTGCACCAACCGCTGGCATTTCTTGGGCATCTGCCCATCTCCGAGCTGCTTGTGACTTTTGGACTTGGTCCCCTTGTTCCACAGGTACCCTCAGTCAGGAATCCATCGTTGTTGCATTGCTGATCTGTGTTTTCCTTGCATTTTCCCTCTAACACGACTATTTTGTCCTTAGGGGAACTTTAGTGCACTTTGCACTCACTTTTCAGGGTCTTGGGGAGGGTTATTTTTCTAACTCTCACTATTTTCTAATAGTCCCAGCGACCCTCTACAAGGTCACATAGGTTTGGGGTCCATTCGTGGTTCACATTCCACTTTTGGAGTATATGGTTTGTGTTGCCCCTATCCCTATGTTTCCCCATTGCATCCTATTGTAACTATACATTGTTTGCACTGTTTTCTAAGACTATACTGCATATTTTTGCTATTGTGTATATATATCTTGTGTATATTTCCTATCCTCTCACTGAGGGTACACTCTAAGATACTTTGGCACATTGTCATAAAAATAAAGTACCTTTATTTTTAGTATAACTGTGTATTGTGTTTTCTTATGATATTGTGCATATGACACTAAGTGGTACTGTAGTAGCTTCACACGTCTCCTAGTTCAGCCTGAGCTGCTTTGCTAAGCTACCATTATCTATCAGCCTAAGCTGCTAGACACCCTATACACTAATAAGGGATAACTGGGCCTGGTGCAAGGTGCAAGTACTCCTTGGTACTCACTACAAGCCAGTCCAGCCTCCTACATTGGTTGTGCAGCGGTGGGATAAGTGCTTTGAGACTACTTACCACTCTTGTCATTGTACTTTTCATAAGAGAAAAATATACAAAACAAGGTCAGTGTATATACACATAGCCAAAAAGTTTTGCATTTCCTCTTTTCACTCTTTTCTAAGTGCTGAAAAGTACTTCTAAACTTTCAAAAAGTTCTTAAAAGTTTAAAAAGTTTTTTTCTGTCTTTCCAAAAAGTTCTGAAAACTTTTTTCTCTTTTGCTATCACTTTAACTCTCTCTAAAAAATGTCTGGCACAGGAAAAAATGTTGAACTGTCCAAACTTGCATATGATCACCTTAGCTGGAAAGGAGCAAGGAGTCTCTGCATAAAGAGAGGTTTGAGTGTAGGGAAGAATCCTTCCTTAGAACTGTTAATTAATATGCTTAGAGTACAGGATAAGGCCATAAGTGCCCAATCTGTAGAAAAAGTAGCTAATGGTTCTCAATCTGATCCAGGGACTCCCCCAGGAAAAGGTTCAGGAAAGAAACTTCTCAGCCTGCCCATTACTAGACAGTCTAGCATAGTTGGTACAGAGGTTGAATCACACCATACTGATGGTGTGCTCTCACATTATGCTGGTAGCCAAGCTGTTAGGGTGCCCTCTGTAAGGGACAGGTCTCCTTCTGTTCATTCCCATCATACCTCTGTATCTAGAAATGTCCCTCCCACCCACCCTGATGACAGATTGTTAGAAAGGGAGCTCAATAGATTGAGAGTGGAACAAACCAGACTGAAGCTCAAGAAGCAACAGCTGGATTTGGATAGACAGTCTTTAGAAATAGAGAGGGAAAGACAGAAATTGGGTTTAGATACCCATGGTGGCAGCAGCAGTATTCCTCATAGTCATCCTGCAAAAGAGCATGATTCCAGGAATCTGCACAAGATAGTTCCCCCTTATAAGGAGGGGGATGACATTAACAAGTGGTTTGCTGCACTTGAGAGGGCCTGTGTTGTACAGGATGTCCCTCAAAGGCAGTGGGCTGCTATCCTATGGCTATCATTTAGTGGAAAAGGCAGGGATAGGCTCCTTACTGTGAAACAAAATGATGCCAATAATTTTACAGTTCTTAAGAATGCACTCCTGGATGGTTATGGCTTAACCACTGAACAGTACAGGATAAAGTTCAGAGAGACCAAAAAGGAGTCTTCACAAGACTGGGTTGATTTCATTGACCATTCAGTGAAGGCCTTGGAGGGGTGGTTACATGGCAGTAAAGTTACTGATTATGACAGCCTGTATAACTTGATCCTGAGAGAGCATATTCTTAATAATTGTGTGTCTGATTTGTTGCACCAGTACTTGGTGGACTCTGATCTGACCTCTCCCCAAGAATTGGGAAAGAAGGCAGACAAATGGGTCAGAACAAGGGTGAACAGAAAAGTTCATACAGGGGGTGACAAAGATGGCAATAAGAAGAAAGATGGTGAAAAATCTCAAGATAAGCATGGGGATAAGGGTAAAACCAAAGATCCCACTTCAAATCTTAAACACTCTTCAGAGGGTGGGGATAAAACAAATTCTTCCTCTTCTTCCCAACCTGCACACATTAAAAAGCCTTGGTGCTTTGTGTGTAAAAACAGAGGCCATAGGCCAGGGGATAAGTCCTGTCCAGGTAAACCCCCTGAGCCTACCACCACTAATACATCAAGCTCTAGTGCCCCTAGCAGTAGTGGTACTAGTGGTGGGACTGCTGGCAACAGTCAAGCAAAGGGTGTAGTTGGGTTCACTTATGGGTCCATAGTGGAAACTGATGTAATCAGTCCCAAGACAGTTTCTGTCACACCTAGTGGCATTGGCCTTGCCACACTGGCTGCTTGTCCCCTTACAATGGATAAGTACAGGCAGACAGTTTCAATAAATGGTGTTGAGGCCTTGGCCTACAGGGACACAGGTGCCAGTTTCACTTTGGTGACTGACAACCTAGTGCACCCTGATCAACACATCATTGGACAACAGTATAAGATTATTGATGTCCATAACTCCACTAAGTTTCTTCCCTTAGCTATAATTCAGTTTAGTTGGGGTGGAGTTACTGGCCCTAAGCAGGTGGTGGTATCACCTAGCTTACCTGTAGACTGTCTCTTAGGTAATGACCTAGAGGCCTCAGGTTGGGCTGATGTAGAGTTTTATGCCCATGCAGCCATGCTGGGCATCCCTGAGGAATTGTTCCCTCTCATTTCAAGTGAAATGAAAAAGCAAAGGACTGAAAACTCAGGATCCCTCTCCATCAACAGGTAAAAAGGGTATCACAGTATCCCCTAACCACCCTACCATTCAGGATACCATTCCTGTGGTGGGAGAAACCTCTCCTGGGGTGGCACCTGTTCCAAGGGAATCATCAGATGGCATAGCTGGACTCCCTGAGGTAGAAGTACCTCTCTGTGGGATAACTAACATTGGTGACAAAAAGAGCACCATTTTAGTTAACATGGAGCATCCCTCCAACCCTCCCAGAGAAACTTTAGTGCAGAAACCCTGTACTGCCTCACAACACTTAGGACAGCATCCCTGCCCTAGTGTGGAGCTCATAGGACAGCATCCCTGCCCTGCTCCAACTCAAGAGAAACAGCATCCCTGTTCTCTCTTCCAGCCAAATGGACAAAGTTTTTGCCCAGCTATGGCTTTACTGAGACAGCATCCCTGTCTGGCATTTCCATCATTACAAATAGGTTCAGTGGATAATTCCCACTGCTCTAAACTAAAACTTACTGATAGAAACTCTGAAAATACATCTTCACATTGTTGGTTAGCTAAAAAACTTCAAACAGGGTGGTTTACATCCCCACAGGGAAGTAACCATATAGTGGATGATAAAGGGAGTAACCAGTCTATTGCAGAGCTACTCTCTACTTATCACCACTTAGACAATAAAGTCTCAACTGGCCAAGGTTAGCCTTATTGTCCTTCGTTTGGGGGGGGTTGTGTGAGAAGGTAGCCTCTTTCTAGCCTTGTTACCCCCACTTTTGGCCTGTTTGTGAGTGTATGTCAGAGTGTTTGTCACTGTTTTCACTGTCTCACTGAGATCCTGATAGCCAGGCCTCAGTGCTCATAGTGAAAACACTATGTTTTCAGTATGTTTGTTATGTGTCACTGGGATCCTGCTGGTCAGGACCCCAGTGCTCATAAGTTTGTGGCCTATATGTATGTGTCACTGGGACCCTGTCACACAGGGCCCCAGTGCTCATAGGTGTGCATGTATATGTTCCCTGTGTGGTGCCTAACTGTCTCACTGAGGCTCTGCTAACCAGAACCTCAGTGGTTATGCTCTCTCATTACTTTTAAATTGTCACTAACAGGCTAGTGACCAATTTTACCAATTTACATTGGCTTACTGGAACACCCTTATAATTCCCTAGTATATGGTACTGAGGTACCCAGGGTATTGGGGTTCCAGGAGATCCCTATGGGCTGCAGCATTTCTTTTGCCACCCATAGGGAGCTCTGACAATTCTACACAGGCCTGCCACTGCAGCCTGAGTGAAATAACGTCCACGTTATTTCACAGCCATTTTACACTGCACTTAAGTAACTTATAAGTCACCTATATGTCTAACCTTTACCTGGTAAAGGTTAGGTGCAAAGTTACTTAGTGTGAGGGCACCCTGGCACTAGCCAAGGTGCCCCCACATTGTTCAGAGCCAATTCACTGAACTTTGTGAGTGCGGGGACACCATTACACGCGTGCACTACATATAGGTCACTACCTATATGTAGCTTCACCATGGTAACTCCGAATATGGCCATGTAACATGTCTATGATCATGGAATTGCCCCCTCTATGCCATCCTGGCATTGTTGGTACAATTCCATGATCCCAGTGGTCTGTAGCACAGACCCTGGTACTGCCAGACTGCCCTTCCTGGGGTTTCCCTGCAGCTGCTGCTGCTGCCAACCCCTCAGACAGGCAGCTGCCCTCCTGGGGTCCAGCCAGGCCTGGCCCAGGATGGCAGAACAAAGAACTTCCTCTGAGAGAGGGTGTGACACCCTCTCCCTTTGGAAAATGGTGTGAAGGCAGGGGAGGAGTAGCCTCCCCCAGCCTCTGGAAATGCTTTGTTGGGCACAGATGTGCCCAATTCTGCATAAGCCAGTCTACACCGGTTCAGGGACCCCTTAGCCCCTGCTCTGGCGCGAAACTGGACAAAGGAAAGGGGAGTGACCACTCCCCTGACCTGCACCTCCCATGGGAGGTGTCCAGAGCTCCTCCAGTGTGCTCCAGACCTCTGCCATCTTGGAAACAGAGGTGCTGCTGGCACACTGGACTGCTCTGAGTGGCCAGTGCCACCAGGTGACGTCAGAGACTCCTGCTGATAGGCTCCTTCAGGTGTTAGTAGCCTTTCCTCTCTCCTAGGTAGCCAAACCCTCTTTTCTGGCTATTTAGGGTCTCTGTCTCTGGGGAAACTTTAGATAACGAATGCATGAGCTCAGCCGAGTTCCTCTGCATCTCCCTCTTCACCTTCTGATAAGGAAACGACCGCTGACCGCGCTGGAAGCCTGCAAACCTGCAACATAGTAGCAAAGACGACTACTGCAACTCTGTAACGCTGATCCTGCCGCCTTCTCAACTGTTTTCCTGCTTGTGCATGCTGTGGGGGTAGTCTGCCTCCTCTCTGCACCAGAAGCTCCGAAGAAATCTCCCGTGGGTCGACGGAATCTTCCCCCTGCAACCGCAGGCACCAAAAAGCTGCATTACCGGTCCCTTGGGTCTCCTCTCAGCACAACGAGCGAGGTCCCTCGAATCCAGCAACTCTGTCCAAGTGACCCCCACAGTCCAGTGACTCTTCAGCCCAAGTTTGGTGGAGGTAAGTCCTTGCCTCACCTCGCTGGGCTGCATTGCTGGGAACCGCGACTTTGCAGCTACTCCGGCCCCTGTGCACTTCCGGCGGAAATCCTTTGTGCACAGCCAAGCCTGGGTCCACGGCACTCTAACCTGCATTGCACGACTTTCTAAGTTGGTCTCCGGCGACGTGGGACTCCTTTGTGCAACTTCGGCGAGCACCGTTTCACGCATCCTCGTAGTGCCTGTTTCTGGCACTTCTCCGGGTGCTACCTGCTTCAGTGAGGGCTCTTTGTCTTGCTCGACGTCCCCTCTCTCTGCAGGTCCAATTTGCGACCTTCTGGTCCCTCCTGGGCCCCAGCAGCGTCCAAAAACGCCAAACGCACAATTTGCGTGTAGCAAGGCTTGTTGGCGTCCATCCGGCGGGAAAACACTTCTGCACGACTCTCCAAGGCGTGGGGGATCCATCCTCCAAAGGGGAAGTCTCTAGCCCTTGTCGTTCCTGCAGTATTCACAGTTCTTCAGCCTAGTAAGAGCTTCTTTGCACCAACCGCTGGCATTTCTTGGGCATCTGCCCATCTCCGAGCTGCTTGTGACTTTTGGACTTGGTCCCCTTGTTCCACAGGTACCCTCAGTCAGGAATCCATCGTTGTTGCATTGCTGATCTGTGTTTTCCTTGCATTTTCCCTCTAACACGACTATTTTGTCCTTAGGGGAACTTTAGTGCACTTTGAACTCACTTTTCAGGGTCTTGGGGAGGGTTATTTTTCTAACTCTCACTATTTTCTAATAGTCCCAGCGACCCTCTACAAGGTCACATAGGTTTAGGGGCCATTCGTGGTTCACATTCCACTTTTGGAGTATATGGTTTGTGTTGCCCCTATCCCTATGTTTCCCCATTGCATCCTATTGTAACTATACATTGTTTGCACTGTTTTCTAAGACTATACTGCATATTTTTGCTATTGTGTATATATATCTTGTGTATATTTCCTATCCTCTCACTGAGGGTACACTCTAAGATACTTTGGCACATTGTCATAAAAATAAAGTACCTTTATTTTTAGTATAACTGTGTATTGTGTTTTCTTATGATATTGTGCATATGACACTAAGTGGTACTGTAGTAGCTTCACACGTCTCCTAGTTCAGCCTGAGCTGCTTTGCTAAGCTACCATTATCTATCAGCCTAAGCTGCTAGACACCCTATACACTAATAAGGGATAACTGGGCCTGGTGCAAGGTGCAAGTACTCCTTGGTACTCACTACAAGCCAGTCCAGCCTCCTACAGTTCCCCCTTATAAGGAGGGGGATGACATTAACAAGTGGTTTGCTGCACTTGAGAGGGCCTGTGTTGTACAGGGTGTCCCTCAAAGGCAGTGGGCTGCTATCCTATGGCTATCATTTAGTGGAAAAGGTAGGGATAGGCTCCTTACTGTGAAAGAAAATGATGCTAATAATTTCCAAGTTCTTAAGAATGCACTCCTGGATGGTTATGGCTTAACCACTGAACAATACAGGATAAAGTTCAGAGAGACCAAAAAGGAGTCTTCACAAGACTGGGTTGATTTCATTGACCATTCAGTGAAGGCCTTGGAGGGGTGGTTACATGGCAGTAAAGTTACTGATTATGACAGCCTGTATAACTTGATCCTGAGAGAGCATATTCTTAATAATTGTGTGTCTGATTTGTTGCACCAGTACTTGGTGGACTCTGATCTGACCTCTCCCCAAGAATTGGGAAAGAAGGCAGACAAATGGGTCAGAACAAGGGTGAACAGAAAAGTTCATACAGGGGGTGACAAAGATGGCAATAAGAAGAAAGATGGTGAAAAATCTCAAGATAAGCATGGGGATAAGGGTAAAACCAAAGATCCCACTTCAAATCTTAAACACTCTTCAGAGGGTGGGGATAAAACTAATTCTTCCTCTTCTTCTCAACCTACACAATTTAAAAAGCCTTGGTGCTTTGTGTGTAAAAACAGAGGCCATAGGCCAGGGGATAAGTCCTGTCCAGGTAAACCCCCTGAGCCTACCACCACTAATACATCAAGCTCTAGTGCCCCTAGCAGTAGTGGTACTAGTGGTGGGACTGCTGGCAACAGTCAAGCAAAGGGTGTAGTTGGGTTCACTTATGGGTCCATCATAGAAACTGGGGTAGTCAGTCCCAAGACAGTTTCTGGCACACCTAGTGGCATTGGCCTTGCCACACTGGCTGCTTGTCCCCTTACAATGGAAAAGTACAGGCAGACAGTTTCAATAAATGGTATTGAGGCCTTGGCCTACAGGGACACAGGTGCCAGTATCACTTTGGTGACTGAAAACCTAGTGCACCCTGATCAACACATCATTGGACAACAGTATAATATTATTGATGTCCATAACTCCACTAAGTTTCTTCCCTTAGCTATAATTCAGTTTAGTTGGGGTGGAGTTACTGGCCCTAAGCAGGTGGTGGTATCACCTAGCTTACCTGTAGACTGTCTCTTAGGTAATGACCTAGAGGCCTCAGGTTGGGCTGATGTAGAGTTTTATGCCCATGCAGCCATGCTGGGCATCCCAGAGGAATTGTTCCCTCTCATTTCTACAGAAATGAAAAAGCAAAGGAGAGAAGGCCTGAAAACTCAGGATCCCTCTCCAACAACAGGTAAAAGGGGTATCACAGTATCCCCTAACCACCCTACCATTCAGGATACCATTCCTGTGGTGGGAGAAACCTCTCCTGGGGTGGCACCTGTTCCAAGGGAATCATCAGTTGGCAAAACTGTACTCCCTGAGGTAGAAGTACCTCTCTGTGGGATAACTAACATTGGTGACAAAAAGAGCACCCTTTTAGTTAACATGGAGCATCCCTCCAACCCTCCCAGAGAAACTTTAGTGCAGAAACTCTGCACTGCCTCACAACACTTAGGACAGCATCCCTGCCCTAGTGTGGAGCTGATAGGACAGCATCCCTGCCCTGCTCCAACTCAAGAGAAACAGCATCCCTGTTCTCTCTTCCAGCCATATGGACAAAGTTTTTGCCCAGCTATGGCTTTACTGAGACAGCATCCCTGTCTGGCATTTCCATCATTACAAATAGGTTCAGTGGATAATTCCCACTGCTCTAAACTAAAACTTACTGATAGAAACTCTGAAAATACATCTTCACATTGTTGCTTAGCTAAAAAACTTCAAACAGGGTGGTTTACATCCCCACAGGGAAGTAACCATATAGTGGATGATAAAGGGAGTAACCAGTCTATTGCAGAGCTACTCTCTACTTATCACCACTTAGACAATAAAGTCTCAACTGGCCAAGGTTAGCCTTATTGTCCTTCGTTTGGGGGGGGGGGTTGTGTGAGAAAGTAGCCTCTTTCTAGCCTTGTTACCCCCACATTTGGCCTGTTTGTGAGTGTATGTCAGGGTGTTTTCACTGTCTCACTGGGATCCTGCTAGCCAGGGCCCAGTGCTCATAGTGAAAACCCTATGTTTTCAGTATGTTTGTTATGTGTCACTGGGACCCTGCTAGTCAGGACCCCAGTGCTCATAAGTTTGTGGCCTATATGTATGTGTTCCCTGTGTAGTGCCTAACTGTCTCACTGAGGCTCTGCTAATCAGAACCTCAGTGGTTATGCTCTCTCATTTCTTACAAATTGTCACTAACAGGCTAGTGACCAATTTTACCAATTTACATTGGCTTACTGGAACACCCTTATAATTCCCTAGTATATGGTACTGAGGTACCCAGGGTATTGGGGTTCCAGGAGATCCCTATGGGCTGCAGCATTTCTTTTGCCACCCATAGGGAGCTCTGACAATTCTTACACAGGTCTGCCACTGCAGCCTGAGTGAAATAACGTCCACGTTATTTCACAGCCATTTTATACTGCACTTAAGTAACTTATAAGTCACCTATATGTCTAACCTTTACCTGGTAAAGGTTAGGTGCAAAGTTACTTAGTGTGAGGGCACCCTGGCACTAGCCAAGGTGCCCCCACATTGTTCAGAGCCAATTCCCTGAACTTTGTGAGTGCAGGGACACCATTACACGTGTGCACTACATATAGATCACTACCTATATGTAGCTTCACAATGGTAACTCCGAATATGGCCATGTAACATGTCTATGATCATGGAATTGCCCCCTCTATGCCATCCTGGCATAGTTGGCACAATCCCATGATCCCAGTGGTCTGTAGCACAGACCCTGGTACTGCCAAACTGCCCTTCCTGGGGTTTCACTGCAGCTGCTGCTGCTGCCAACCCCTCAGACAGGCATCTGCCCTCCTGGGGTCCAGCCAGGCCTGGCCCAGGATGGCAGAACAAAGGACTTCCTCTGAGAGAGGGTGTTACACCCTCTCCCTTTGGAAAATGGTGTGAAGGCAGGGGAGGAGTAGCCTCCCCCAGCCTCTGGAAATGCTTTGTTGGGCACAGAGGTGCCCAATTCTGCATAAGCCAGTCTACACCGGTTCAGGGGACCCCTTAGCCCTGCTCTGGCGCGAAACTGGACAAAGGAAAGGGGAGTGACCACTCCCCTGACCTGCACCTCCCCTGGGAGGTGTCCAGAGCTCCTCCAGTGTGCTCCAGACCTCTGCCATCTTGGAAACAGAGGTGCTGCTGGCACACTGGACTGCTCTGAGTGGCCAGTGCCACCAGGTGACGTCAGAGACTCCTTCTGATAGGCTCCTTCAGGTGTTAGTAGCCTATCCTCTCTCCTAGGTAGCCAAACCCTCTTTTCTGGCTATTTAGGGTCTCTGTCTCTGGGGAAACTTTAGATAACAAATGCAAGAGCTCATCCGAGTTCCTCTGCATCTCTCTCTTCACCTTCTGCCAAGGAATCGACTGCTGACCGCGCTGGAAACCTGCAAACCTGCAACATAGTAGCAAAGACGACTACTGCAACTCTGTAACGCTGATCCTGCCGCCTTCTCTACTGTTTTCCTGCTTGTGCATGCTGTGGGGGTAGTCTGCCTCCTCTCTGCACCAGAAGCTCCGAAGAAATCTCCCGTGGGTCGACGGAATCTTCCCCCTGAAACCGCAGGCACCAAAAAGCTGCATTACCGGTCCCTTGGGTCTCCTCTCAGCACGACGAGCGAGGTCCCTCGAATCCAGCGACTCTGTCCAAGTGACCCCCACAGTCAAGTGACTCTTCAGTCCAAGTTTGGTGGAGGTAAGTCCTTGCCTCACCTCGCTGGGCTGCATTGCTGGGAACCGCGACTTTTGCAGCTACTCCGGCCCCTGTGCACTTCCGGCGGAAATCCTTTGTGCACAGCCAAGCCTGGGTCCACGGCACTCTAACCTGCATTGCACGACTTTCTAAGTTGGTCTCCGGCGACGTGGGACTCCTTTGTGCGACTTCGGGTGAGCACCATTTCACGCATCCTCGTAGTGCCTGTTTCTGGCACTTCTCCGGGTTCTACCTGCTTCAGAGAGGGCTCCTTGTCTTGCTCGACGTCCCCTCTCTCTGCTGGTCCAATTTGCGACCTCCTGGTCCCTCCTGGGCCTCAGCAGCGTCCAAAAACGCTAACCGCATGATTTGCAGCTAGCAAGGCTTGTTGGCGTTCTTTTGGCGGGAAAACACTTCTGCACGACTCTCCATGGCGAGAGGGATCCGTCCACCAAAGGGGAAGTCTCTAGCCCTTTTCGTTCCTGCAGAAACCTCAGCTTCTTCTGTCTAGTAGAAGCTTCTTTGCACCCGCAGCTGGCATTTCCTGGGCATCTGCCCATCTCCGACTTGCTTGTGACTTTTGGACTTGGTCCCCTTGTTCCACAGGTACCCTAGATTGGAAATCCACAGTTGTTGCATTGTTGGTTTATGTCTTTCCTGCATTATTCCTCTAACACGACTTCTTTGTCCTTAGGGGAACTTTAGTGCACTTTGCACTCACTTTTCAGGGTCTTGGGGAGGGTTATTTTTCTAACTCTCACTATTTTCTAATAGTCCCAGCGACCCTCTACAAGGTCACATAGGTTTGGGGTCCATTCGTGGTTCGCATTCCACTTTTGGAGTATATGGTTTGTGTTGCCCCTATCCCTATGTTTCCCCATTGCATCCTATTGTAACTATACATTGTTTGCACTGTTTTCTAAGACTATACTGCATATTTTTGCGATTGTGTATATATATCTTGTGTATATTTCCTATCCTCTCACTGAGGGTACACTCTAAGATACTTTGGCATATTGTCATAAAAATAAAGTACCATTATTTTTAGTATAACTGTGTATTGTGTTTTCTTATGATATTGTGCATATGACACTAGGTGGTACTGTAGTAGCTTCACACGTCTCCTAGTTCAGCCTAAGCTGCTCTGCTAAGCTACCATTATCTATCAGCCTAAGCTGCTAGACACCCTATACACTAATAAGGGATAACTGGGCCTGGTGCAAGGTGCAAGTACCCCTTGGTACTCACTACAAGCCAGTCCAGCCTCCTACATCGGCGGTGTACCGCCGACTTCCCGCTGCCCTTGAGAATCCTCCATGGCGGCGGAGCGCGCTCCGCCGCCATGGGGATTCTGACACCCCCTACCGCCATCCTGTTCCTGGCGGGTCTCCCGCCAGGAACAGGATGGCGGTAGGGGGTGCCGCAGGGCCCCTGGGGGCCCCTGCAGTGCCCATGCCAATGGCATGGGCACTGCAGGGGCCCCCGTAAGAGGGCCCCACAAAGAATTTCAGTGTCTGCTTTGCAGACACTGAAATTCGCGACGGGTGCAACTGCACCCGTCGCACCTTCCCACTCCGCCGGCTCCATTCTGAGCCGGCGTCCTCGCGGGAAGGGTGTTTCCCGCTGGGCTGGCGGGCGGACTTTCGGCGGTCGCCCGCCAGCCCAGTGGGAAACCCAGAATGACCGCCGCGGTCTTTTGACCGCGGTACGGTCTTCTGGCGGTTCCCGCTTGGCGGGCGGCTACCGCCGCCCACCAAGCTTAGAATCACCCCCAAAGTCTTGACTTTGTGGTACATTCTTGCTTGTGAAGAATCTCCAAGGGCTTGGACAGAGCTTGCCTCCTGTTTTGAAGTCTCAGGGCCATCAAAGACTTCCTCTGCCGGCACCTGAGCCCTCTGCTGAGACTCCTGCCCTGCCAAGTGGCGCCCTATCCAGTCCCTGGGCCCATGAAAGGTGAAGCTGGTAGAACAAGGACAGAAATCCACACACATGGAACCGTGTGTGAAACTTTTGATGCATAAAAATTGTGGCTTCAATATGGCTGAAAAATGACGTGCCACCCGCCTCACAGCTGATTTCAACGCATCACCTGCATCGCAGCTGGAGAAACGGTACACCACCCGCTTGCAGCTTCTGAAAACGACGCAAACCCCACACAGCATGGTTTTCCATCATCGTGCAACCAGGATTTCTGACGCATTGCAGCTGGCCATCAAAGTCATTGTGAACCTGCACAAATCTGAGGTGCCCTATCTGAAAATCGACGCATCACTCTCTTGCGGGGAGAAAAATGCTGCATTGCTTACCTGACCGGAGAAGAAACAATGCATGGCTTCACTTGCGAGAAAGGAATCGACAAATTGCTAACTTTTCCAACTCACACTCGCCTGTGTGGCTTTATTTTTTACGCAAACCATATACTTTGTGTAAGAACGTTTCCATTTTTTTCTATGGAGTAAGACTCTTTTTACTCTAAAAAATCATAACTTGACTTGTGTATCTTTATTTTTTGTTGTTGTGGCCTTGTTTGATTTAGATCAATATTGCCTATTTTTCTAAACTGGTGTGGTGTCCATTTTGTAGTGTTTTCACTGTATTGCTGTGTATTTTGGTACAAAAAGGCACTGCCTTTGAGATAAGCTTGACTGCTTTTGCTAAGCTACCAGGGGGTTGAGCAGGGGTTCTCTTAAGTGTGTATCTCCATTGCCCTGAGTAGAGTGAGGGTCCCTGCTTGAACAGAGTGCAAACTGACTGCCAACCAAAGACCCCATTTTTAACACTCTCCAAAGGACAGCATTCAGGGATTCTTTATCAGCAAAGCATCTGAATCAGCTGCAAAGTTCAGTCAGGAGTGTCATCAGGCAAGGTGCAGAAAGAACATCTGACTAGTTTCAGGTCAGACAAAAAGGGCATCATCCAATCACAGGCAATGTAGATCTTGAAGTTGCAACATTTCATCAAATTCTCTGACTTTCCCTGAGAACCCTCTTTCATCTGTGTAAAGCCATACAGTAGTAGCAACATTTTATTTCCTGTTAAGTCTCCAGGCATGGATGTCCCTCTCCAAGGTCACTACACTAAAAGTCTCTGTGAAATTGAACAATGAACATATTGCTACTCGCGAAGAACTCACTTTAGAAATAACAGTGATTCATCACTTTTACATGACTGTGAACTACGAGCTCTGCAGGCCTCATTTAAACTAACATAACAAAATCAATTGCATTACAGTTAGTCATTGCAATTAAAATAAACAAGTAGAATATAAACATACTTATTAATAATGCATTAGTATGAGCTATACATTTTACTTTAAATGATAACTTTGTCAGTACATTTCAGTAAATGTGGCAGAGAAGTGCAATTGTTACCTTGTTTGCACATAACTTTAAACTCATAAATCACACATTAAGCATTAGAAAATGAAATTTGTTTTGATACTAGCAATTAGTATAGGGTCTGAATTATACCTTAACATCATTTTTATTTCATTAACATATTGTTTAACAGGAAAGGCACAATTTTGACCACCAAGTGAAAACATAAGCACATTTAAAATGTGTCAGTGCAGCTTTCTACTTGCTGTCAAACATGAGACATAAATTGTCACTTTCTGCTGAGGTCTAGGTCAGTAAAAACATTACTAAAATGTGCACTCCACCAGAACATTAAACCTAATAAAATGATGGGAGGTGTTCTACCCCATACACTACGCCCCCATGGAAGCCTACCCTTGCAGCCACAGTTTCCAGTGTATGATTCTTCAGAATTCTGGGTGTCCGAATAACATGACTTTGTAGTCTTGATTCCACCTCATGCCTCTTTTCCTGCCACTCTACATTTTATGCCTCTTAATTTCACTTCTGCAGGCCCCTTTTATCCACGTTTTTTTCTTTTGACAGTGTTTTCCCAACTCTTCCCTTTGCCTGCTTTCTCTCTTTTTGCTTTCCTCCCTTTTGCTCTGTGTCAAAGTGTGATCATGAAAAATATCCAAAGATACAGCCTACCCCACCACTCACAACCACCTATTCAAACTGTGACAGGTTGCAAACAGTTTGGAAGTTTTTTTTTGTTTTTTTTTAACAACGCATCAGTTACTGGTATTTGAGTCATGGTTAGTAGCAGGTAGAAGAGTAACTGGAGAAAAAGTTAGAATTAAAATGATTTGTTTAAAACTGTCAGGAGACAGTGCTTAGCTGGGTGCTAAAAGAGACCTGAAAATGTGTTCATGTCACCTCTCAACTGTACTGAGTGGTTGTAAGGAGTTGGCCCTAGCAAGTCTCACTCTTTACATCTGACTCAGTCAACTGTTCTCGAGTTTCAGGAGAATTTTGGTGAAGGGGGTCATGTATGTGTTTAAAAAAAAATGTTTCTATTCTCTGAGAGTTTTGCTAGGTTAGATAACTGTTGGCCCGCTAAGAACAGTCATCAGTTTACCATAGGTTTTCTTGTGTCCCCAGTGGTCAGTGTAGCCCTGTAACGACGGAGGAGAGGGCAGTTGTTTTGGGAGGTTTGGGGTGGAGGGGCTTATAGTCATTGTTATTGTTTGCCATTTTAGGGCAGTCATTGCGCAAGGAGGCTGTGTTTGTGATAACTTCCAATTGGTCTCTTGTAAAGCAGTCTTTTGCACAATTCACATTGACTTAACTCCCATAACCTCAGATCTCTCTGTAAAATGAAAGTAGTACACAGTACTTCCCAGCACTGTCTTGCGTGAAGCTTATTTTAAGACATTGAGACGCTAAACTGCGCTAACGCAGTTTAGCGTCAAAAAGTTTAGCGCCGGCTAACGCCATTCTGAAGCACCATGCGGGCGCCGTATTTATTGAATGGCGTTAGCCGGCGCTAGCAGACCGGCGCTGCCTGGTGTGCGTGGAAAAAAAACACGTACACCAGGCAGAGCCGGCGTTGGGGAAAATGGCGTTAGGGCGTCTTAAAATGGGGCAAGTCAGGTTGAGGCAAAAAAATCGCCTCCACCCGATTTGCGCCATTTTTAACGACGCCCAGACGCCATTTACATGACTCCTGTCTTAGTAAAGACAGGAGTCATGCCCCCTTGCCCAATGGCCATGCCCAGGGGACCTATGTCCCCTGGGCATGGTCATTGGGCACTGTGGCATGTAGGGGGGCACAAATCACGCCCCCCTATGCCAAAAAAAAATATTTAAAAAAAACAAAATTATACTTACCTGAACTTACCTGAATGTCCCTGGGATGGGTCCCTCCATCCTTGGGTGTCCTCCTGGGGTGGGCAAGGGTGGCAGGGGGGGTCCCTGGGGGCATGGGAGGGCAGCTGTGGGCTCATTTTGAGCCCACAGGTCCCTTAACGCCTGCCCTGACCCAGGCGTTAAAAAGAGGCGCAAATGCGGGGTTTTTTGCCCCGCCCACTCCCGGGCGTGATTTTTGCCCGGGAGTATAAATACGACGCATTTGCGTTGCAGTCATTTTTTTAGACGGGAACGCCTACCTTACATCTCATTAACGCAAGGAAGGCGTTCACGCAAAAAAATGACGCTCATTCCTCATACTTTGGCGCTAGACGCGTCTAACGCCAAAGTATAAATATGGCGTTAGTTTTGCGCCGAATTTGCGTCGAAAAAAACGACGCAAATTCGGCGCAAACGGAGTATAAATATGCCCCTGAATGAATTCCATTTAAAACATTCGTGTTATGTTATTTTTCTTTATCATAACTACCAAGGTTTTCTGAAGACGAAACAGTGGCATTGACGCACTTAAAATTTGCTAGCAATAGCCTGCCCTTGGCGAGCGCATTTAGGATTCCTAAAAGATTAATTCAGCATAATTGAGAAATGCCAGCCAATATTACCCGCCCGGTGACTAAGTGCTACGGGACGCCCAAGGCTGCCGAACGTTTGATAAGGTCTTTTTGTCTTGTTAATGTGACTTTTGAGGGCTCATTTGCGGAACGTATCTTTGTAGAAATGCAGGAATCGAAAGGTAAACCGAAGTAAATACCGAAGTTCATCTTGTGATGCCAGCCTTCGTTGCTTTATTATTTTCTTAAGGATCTTTTCAGGGTCGAGAGTGGTGGTGAGTCGGATTACTGCAAGGCCTCCTTATGCAAGAAGTGTGTCCTTTAAATGAAACACAGGCACTCAGCCTGAGGCGCGCGTAGGAACAGATGCAGAGATCATAGAGCGAAAGCCTGCAGTTGGTGTACGCCAATCAGAAAGAGCCTTGAACTGCTGTCACAGCTTAAAGTACCAGGACTGAAACGTCAGCAAAAACTGCACGTCAGTGGTAGTTGGTACTTTCAGCAGGGAGGGGGTGGACAAAAACGCACACATAAAAACTGACTCACACCCATGCATTCACACACGCGTGTGCACGCACACACATTTATTCACTTACAAATAAAAATGCACACATGCACCAAACATTTTAAAAAATCATATTTACCTGGGCAACACTCTCTCGGAAGTCCCAATGGGGTTGCAACTGCTGCCTTCACTCAGAGAAGCATGGCCAAGGTGCAAGATATAGTTCATGTAGTTTGGCTAGCGAGTTCACAACACTGTGTGTAAAGGCACGAGTCAGAGTAAGTTTTGGGTGGAACTCAGATTATGATGTTAAATTATAACTATAATTTTATAATTTCTAACCTTTGTGTAGTTTAGGTTGGTTTTGTATGAAAATTAAGTATAACGTTTTCCTAACTAGAACTTTTCCTCAACCCTTCATCTTTTCATTGAATTTCATAAAAAAAAAAAAAATGGTGTTTCAAATCAAACAGTGGAGTGTCGTCAAGTGGGGTGTCATTGAGTGGCGTGTCATAGAGTACAGTGGAGGAGAGTATTGTAAAGTGTGGTGTCATAGAGTGTAGTGTCATACAGTGAATAGTTGAAGAGTGGACTAGAGGGGTTATCATAGAGAGGAGTACCATAGAGTGGGGTGTCGTGGCATAGAATGATGTGGCATAGAGTGTTGTTGTGTAGTATGCCATGGTGTAGGGTATTGTGGTGTAGAGTGGAGTAGTGTACGATGGAGTCGCATACAGTGGAGTGGCATAGAGTAGAGTTGAGTGTCATGGCAGAGAGTGTTAAGGTTTAGTGTGGAGAGGTGTATACTGGAGTAGGGTAGAGTGGGATGGCATAGAGCAGAATGGCATAGAGTAGAGTGGCATAGAGTTGAGTGGGGTGTCATAGAATACAGTGAAGAGACTTAGATTGTACTGGCATTTCGTAATGTGAAGTGGTGTGTCATGGAGTGGTATGTCATAGAGTGTCTTGCAGTGGAGGACTGTAAAGTGGAGTGCCGTAGAGTGGAGTGTCATGTGGCAGAGTGTAGTGACACGTGGTAGAATGGAGTGGCATGTCGTAGAGTGGAGTGTCTTGTCATACAATAGAGTAGAGTAGAAGGGCATTAAGTGGAGTGGCATACAGTGGAGTGTCTTACAGTGTTGTTTCATAGAGATCCTTGGTGTAGAATGTCATAGTGTTGTGGCACTGTGTGTCATGGTGTAGGGTATCCTGGTGTGGAGTGATAAACAGTGGAGTGGAATAGAGTGATGTTGCGTGGAGTACATGGCATGTCATAGAGTACAGTAGAGTGGCATAGAGGGTACTGGAGTGGATTAGCGCATCTTAGAGTAGCATGCCATAGAGTGTCTAAGAGCAGAGGGGCATTAAGTGCTGTGGCATGCCATAAAGTGTAATAGAGTGTAGTGTCAGAGATTGGAGTGGCAAGGAGTGCTGTAGAGTAGAATCGACTGTTGTACAGTACAGTGATGTGTTGTAGAGTGTAGAGGTATGTCAAAGAGCGTAGTGGTGTGTCGTACAATAGAGCAGAGTGGAGTGGCACAGAGTGGAGTAGCATAGAGTGGAGTTTTGTACAGTGTCATGTTGTAGAGTGTTGTGACATAGTGTCATTTTGTAGAGTGTTGTGGCATTAAGACTCATGGAATAGTGCTGTGACATAGAATGGAGTGGTGTGAGTACATCTGAGTGGAGTGGTGCAGAATGGAGTGTCATACAGTAGAGTGGAGTGCAGTGTCATAGAGTGGCATGTCGTAGAGTGTCATAGAGGGGAGGGTTGTAGAGTGGAGTGAAGCTGAGTGGGGTGGCATGCTATACAATAGAGTGGCATGTCATGGAGTGAAGTCGAGTCATACAGAGGAATGGAGTGGCATGTAATTGAGTGTCATACAGTGGAGTAGAGTAGTGTAGAGTGGAGGGGCTTAGAGTTGAGTAGAGTGTTGCAGAGTGGAGTGGCATGTCATTGAGTAGCATTGAGCAGACTAAAATGGCATAGATTGGAGGTGCATAGAGTGGAGTACAGTGTTGTAGAGTGGAGTGGCATAGAATAGACTGGCTTCTCATAGAGTGTCGGAAAATGGAGCAGCGTTGCACAGATTGGAGGGACACAGAATAAGGTAGAATGTTGTAGAGTGGAGCAGCGTAGAGTGCAGTGGTATATCATAGAGTGGAGAGGCGTGTCGTAGATTGGTGTGTTGTAGACTGTTTTACATTAGAGGAATGTAGAGTGGAATGGGGTAGAATAGAGTGGCATGTCACAGAGTGGAGTAGAGTAGAGTGGCATAGGGTAGAAGGGCATAATGTGGAGTAGAATGTTGTAGAGTGGAGCAGAGTAGAGTGGAGTGGTATGCCATAATGTATAGCAGAGTGGTATTTCATAGAGTAGAGTATTGTAGAGTTCAGTGGCATGTCATAGTATGGATTGGCCTGGAGGGTTGTAGAATTGAGTAGAGTGTCAGAGAGTGGTGTGGTATGTCATAGAGTGGAGTAGTGTGTCATTGAATAGATGGTTGTGGAATAGAGTAGAGTAGTGTAAAGTGGAGTAAAATGTCATAGACTGGAGTAGCGTGTCACAGAGTGGAGTGGAGTGGCGTGTTGTAGAGTGTCAGAAAGTAAACTAGAGTGACATAGAGCAGAGAGGTATAGAGTAAAGAAGAATGTTGTAAAGTGGAGTGGCATAGAGTTCAGTAGCATGTCGTAGAGTAGAGTGAAGTGGTGTGTCATAGAGTAGCATGCAGTAGAGTGTCTTACAGCACAGAGACATAGAGTGGAGTGGCATAAAATGGCACAGCATTTTGTACAGTGGAGTTGCATCTCCTAGAGTAGAGTTGCATGTTGTACAGTGGACTGGCGTGTAGATTGGAGTAGTGTGGAGTATTGTAGAATGGCATAGCATGGAGTGGCATACAGTGGAGTTGTATGTGATGCCGTGTAGCGGCTTGTCCTAAAGTGGAATGTCATGGAGTGTCATAGAGTAGATGAGGGTAGAGTGGAGTGACATGTCATGGAGTGGAGTAGCATGTCATAGATTGGAGTGAGGTGTCAAGGTGTGGAGTGGAATGTTGTGTCGTACAGTGGCGTAGAGTGGCATAGAGTGGTGTAGGGTGGAGGTACATAGAATGGAGAAAGATGATGTTGATTGAAGTGGTGTAGAGTGGAGTGGTGTGTAGTATGGTACAGTGAAGTGAAGTGTCATAGAGTGGTGTGTCGTAGAGTAAGGTGGTCTGACGTAGAGTGGCGTGATGTAGAGTTGAGGGGAGTGTCACAGAGTGGAGTGGCATCTCATTGATTGGAGTTGGTAGAGTGGAGTGGCATGGAGTGAAGTAGAGTGGAGTGGCATTGTGTAGAGTGGAGTAAAGTGTCATTGAGTGGAGAGGCATGTTGGAGAGAGTCGGAAGTGAAGTAGAGTGCTATAGAGTGCAGTGATGTGACATAGAGTAGAATGGAATGGTGTGTCATAGAGTGCCTTACAGTGGAAGGGCATTGAAAGGAATGACATGGAATGCAGTGGCATGTTAGAGAATCATAGCATGCAGTGGAGTGTTGAAGAGTGGGTGGATTGTTATAAACTGGTATGGAATGTTGTAGAGTAGTGTAGCAGCTTGGAGTGGAGTGTCATGTTGTTGAGTGGAGTAGCATGTCATAGATGGTGTGTTGTAAAGTGTGTTACAGTGGAGGGGCATTGAGTTGGATGGCATAAGTTAAGTGGCATGTTGTAGAGTGGAGTGGCATATCTTAGTGTAGAGCGGAGTAAGGTGTCATAAAATGGAGAGATAGGGTGAGGAGGCATGTCGCAGATTGGAGTGGCGTACAGTGATGTAGAGTGGAGTATGTAGGAAAGTACCATCTTGCCTGGCATGTTACCCCCATTTGTCACTGTATATATGTTGTTTTAGTTGTATGTGTCACTTGGACCCTGGTATCCAGGGCCCCAGTGCTCATAAGTGTGCCTGAATGTGTTACCTGTGTAGTGACTAACTGTCTCACTGAGGCTCTGCTAATCAGAACCTCAGTGGTTATGCGCTCTCATTTCTTTCCAAATTGTCACTAACAGGCTAGTGACCAATTTTACCAATTTACATTGGCTTACTGGAACACCCTTATAATTTCCTAGTATATAGTACTGAGGTACCCAGGGTAATGGGGTTCCAGGAGATCCCTATGGGCTGCAGCATTTCTTTTGCCACCCATAGGGAGCTCTGGCAATTCTTACACAGGCCTGCCACTGCAGCCTGAGTGAAATAACGTCCACGTTATTTCACAGCCATTTTACACTGCACTTAAGTAACTTATAAGTCACCTATATGTCTAACCTTTACCTGGTAAAGGTTAGGTGCAAAGTTACTTAGTGTGAGGGCACCCTGGCACTAGCCAAGGTGCCCCCACATTGTTCAGGGCCAATTCCCCGGACTTTGTGAGTGCGGGGACACCATTACACGCGTGCACTACATATAGGTCACTACCTATATGTAGCTTCACAATGGTAACTCCGAATATGGCCATGTAACATGTCTATGATCATGGAATTGCCCCCTCTATACCATCCTGGCATAGTTGGCACAATCCCATGATCCCAGTGGTCTGTAGCACAGACCCTGGTACTGCCAAACTGCCTTTCATGGGGTTTGACTGCAGCTGCTGCTGCTGCCAACCCCTCAGACAGGCATCTGCCCTCCTGGGGTCCAGCCAGGCCTGGCCCAGGATGGCAGAACAAAGAACTTCCTCTGAGAGAGGGTGTTACACCCTCTCCCTTTGGAAAATGGTGTGAAGGCAGGGGAGGAGTAGCCTCCCCCAGCCTCTGGAAATGCTTTCTTGGGCACAGATGTGCCCAATTCTGCATAAGCCAGTCTACACCAGTTCAGGGGACCTCTTAGCCCTGCTCTGGCGGGAAACTGGACAAAGGAAAGGGGAGTGACCACTCCCCTGACCTGCACCTCCCCTGGGAGGTGTCCAGAGTTCCTTCAGTGTGCTCCAGACCTCTGCCATCTTGGAAACAGAGGTGCTGCTGGCACACTGGACTGCTCTGAGTGGCCAGTGCCACCAGGTGACGTCAGAGACTCCTTCTGATAGGCTCCTTCAGGTGTTGCTAGCCTATCCTCTCTCCTAAGTAGCCAAACCCTCTTTTCTGGCTATTTAGGTTCTCTGTCTCTGGGGAAACTTTAGATAACGAATGCAAGAGCTCATCCGAGTTCCTCTGCATCTCTCTCTTCACCTTCTGCCAAGGAATCGACTGCTGACCGCGCTGGAAGCCTGCAAAACTGCAACATAGTAGCAAAGACGACTACTGCAACTCTGTAACGCTGATCCTGCCGCCTTCTCTACTGTTTTCCTGGTGGTGCATGCTGTGGGGGTAGTCTGCCTCCTCCCTGCACTAGAAGCTCCGAAGAAATCTCCCGTGGGTCGACGGAATCGTCCCCCTGCAACCGCAGGCACCAAAAAGCTGCATTACCGGTCCCTTGGGTCTCCTCTCAGCACGACGAGCGAGGTCCCTCGAATCCAGCAACTCTGTCCAAGTGACCCGCACAGTCCAGTGACTCTTCAGTCCAAGTTTGGTGGAGGTAAGTCCTTGCCTCACCTCGCTAGACTGCATTGCTGGGAACCGCGACTTTTGCAGCTACTCCGGCCTCCGTGCACTTCCGGCGGAAATCCTTTGTGCACAGTCCAGCCTGGGTCCACGGCACTCTAACCTGCATTGCACGACCTCCTAAGTTGTTCTCCGGCGACGTGAGACTTCTTTGTGTGACTTCGGGTGAGCACCATTTCATGCATCCTCGTAGTGCCTGTTGCTGGCACTTCTCCGGGTGCTACCTGCTGCTAAGAGGGCTCCTTGTCTTGCTCGACGTCCCCTCTACCTCCTGGTCCAATTTGTAACCTCCTGGTCCCTCCTGGGCCACAGCAGCATCCAAAAACGCTAACTGCACAATTTGCAGCTAGCAAGGCTTGTTGGCGTTCTTTCGGCAAACAAACACTTCTGCTCGACTCTCCACGGCGAGAGGGATCCGTCCACCAAAGGGGAAGTCTCTAGCCCTTTTCGTTCTTGCAGAAACCTCAGCTTCTTCTGTCCAGTAGAAGCTTCTTTGCATCCACAGCTGGCATTTCCTGGGCATATGCCCATCTCCGACTTGCTTGTGACTTTTGGACTTGGTCCCCTTGTTCCACAGGTACCCAAGATTGGAAATCCATCGTTGTTGCATTGTTGGTTTGTGTCTTTCCTGCATTATTCCTCTAACACGACTTCTTTGTCCTTAGAGGAACTTTAGTGCACTTTGCACTCACTTTTCAGGGTCTTGGGGAGGGTTATTTTTCTAACTCTCACTATTTTCTAATAGTCCCAGCGACCCTCTACAAGGTCACATAGGTTTGGGGTCCATTCGTGGTTCGCATTCCACTTTTAGAGTATATGGTTGGTGTTGCCCCTATCCCTATGTGTCCCCATTGCATCCTATTGTAACTATACATTGTTTGCACTGTTTTCTAAGACTATACTGCATATTTTTGCTATTGTGTATATATATCTTGTGTATATTTCCTATCCTCTCACTGAGGGTACACTCTGAGATACTTTGGCATATTGTCATAAAAATAAAGTTCCTTTATTTTTAGTATAACTGTGTATTGTGTTTTCTTATGATATTGTGCATATGACACTAAGTGGTACTATAGTAGCTTCACACGTCTCCTAGTTCAGCCTAAGCTGCTCTGCTAAGCTACCATTATCTATCAGCCTAAGCTGCTAGACACCCTATACACTAATAAGGGATAACTGGGCCTGGTGCAAGGTGCAAGTACCCCTTGGTACTCGCTACAAGCCAGTCCAGCCTCCTACATTGGTTGTGCAGCGGTGGGATAAGTGCTTTGAGACTACTTACCACTCTTGTCATTGTACTTTTCATAAGAGAAAAATATACAAAACAAGTTCAGTGTATAAACACATAGCCAAAAAGTTTTGCATTTCCTCTTTTCACTCTTTTCTAAGTGCTGAAAAGTACTTCTAACTTTCTAAAAAGTTCTAAAAAGTTTTAAAAGTTTTTTTTTCTCTGTCTTTCCAAAAGCTCTGACAAACCTTTTAACTTTTACTATCACTTTAACTCTCTCTAAAAATGTCTGGCACAGGCCAAAATGTGGATCTGTCCAAACTTGCATATGACCACCTTAGCTGGAAAGGAGCAAGGAGTCTCTGTGTAGAGAGAGGTTTGAGTGTAGGGAAGAATCCTTCCTTGGAACTGTTACTTAACATGCTTAGAGAAAAAGAGAAGGCTAGAAGTGCCCCATCTGTTGAAAAAGTAGCTAATGGTTCCCAATCTGATCCAGGGACTCCCCCAGGAAAAGATTCAGGAAAGAAACTTCCTAGCCTGCCCATTACTCGACAGTCTAGCATAGTTGGTAATGATGTAGAGCCACACCATACAAATAGTGTTGTCTCACATCATAGCAAAAGCATTTATTCTCACCACAGTGGTACTGATGTTTCTGTTAGCCAAGCTGCTAGGGTGCCCTCTGTAAGGGACAGGTCTCCTTCTGTCCATTCTCACCGTACTTCTGTTTCAAGGCATGTCCCTCCCACCCACCCTGATGACAGATTGTTAGAAAGGGAGCTCAATAGATTGAGAGTGGAACAAACCAGACTGAAGCTCAAGAAGCAACAGCTGGATTTGGATAGACAGACTTTAGAAGTAGAGAAGGAGAGACAGAAACTGGGTTTAGACACCCATGGTGGCAGCAGCAGTATTCCCTATAGTCATCCTGCAAAAGAGCATGATTCCAGGAATCTGCACAAGATAGTTCCCCCTTATAAGGAGGGGGATGACATTAACAAGTGGTTTGCTGCACTTGAGAGGGCCTGTGTTGTACAGGATGTCCCTCAAAGGCAGTGGGCTGCTATCCTATGGCTATCATTTAGTGGAAAAGGTAGGGATAGGCTCATTACTGTGAAAGAAAGTGATGCCAATAATTTTACAGTTCTTAAGAATGCACTCCTGGATGGTTATGGCTTAACCACTGAACAGTACAGGATAAAGTTCAGAGAGACCAAAAAGGAGTCTTCACAAGACTGGGTTGATTTCATTGACCATTCAGTGAAGGCCTTGGAGGGGTGGTTACATGGCAGTAAAGTTACTGATTATGACAGCCTGTATAACTTGATCCTGAGAGAGCATATTCTTAATAATTGTGTGTCTGATTTGTTGCACCAGTACTTGGTGGACTCTGATCTGACCTCTCCCCAAGAATTGGGAAAGAAGGCAGACAAATGGGTCAGAACAAGGGTGAACAGAAAAGTTCATACAGGGGGTGACAAATATGGCAACAAAAAGAATGATGGTAAGTCTTCTGAGAAGGGTGGGGACAAATCTAAAAATGAGTCTTCATCAGGCCCACCAAAACACTCTGGTGGGGGTGGTGGGTCCAAATCCTCCTTTAATCAAAACAAAGAAAAGAAACCATGGTGCTATTTATGTAAAGTAAAAGGCCATTGGACAACAGATCCCAGTTGTCCAAAGAAAAGCACCAAGCCTCCTACCACTACAACCCCTACTGCTACCCCTAGTGTCCCTACTAATAGCAGTGGTGGTGGGAGCAAACCTACTAATAGCCAATCCAAGGGAGTAGCTGGGCTCACTATTGGTAACTTAGTTGGGGTTGGCCTTGTTAGGGAGGCCACAGAGGCTGTGTTAGTCTCTGAGGGGGCTATTGATTGAGCCACCTTAGTTGCTTGTCCCCTTAATATGGATAAGTACAAGCAGCTACCCCTAATAAATGGTGTTGAGGTTCAGGCCTACAGGGACACTGGTGCCAGTGTGACTATGGTCATAGAGAAACTGGTCCACCCTGAACAACACCTACTTGGTCACCAGTACCAAGTAACCGATGCTCACAACAACACACTTAGCCACCCCATGGCTGTTGTAAATCTCAACTGGGGGGGGGGTTACTGGTCCAAAGAAAGTTGTGGTAGCCACAGATGTACCTGTAGACTGTCTACTAGGAAATTATTTGGAGACATCAGCTTGGTCAGATGTGGAGTTGGAGGCCCATGCAGCAATGCTGGGCATCCCAGGGCATATTTTTGCTTTAACCAGGGCTCAGGCCAAAAAGCAAAAAGGACAGGGAAGCTTGGATCCTGGAACAATGGACCAAGTGCTCCCTAAAGCTAGGGCTAGTAGAAGCAAAACACTTCCTACTATCCCTCCCTCTACAGTGGATTCTACTTCTGATGAAGAAGAATTCCCTCCCTGTGCAGAACCTACACCAGAGGAGCTTGAAGCAGACACTGCTGAGCTTTTGGGTGAAGGGGGGCCTGCCAGGGAGGAGCTGATTGTGGCACAGCAAACCTGTCCCACATTAGAGGGTCTAAGACAGCAAGCTGTCAAACAGGCTAATGGGGATGTCAGTGACTCTCACAGAGTTTACTGGGAGGACAACCTCTTGTACAGTGAGCATAGGGATCCTAAACCTGGAGCTGCCAGGAGATTAGTGATTCCTCAGGAGTACAGAAAGTTCCTCCTAACTCTTGCCCATGACATTCCCCTAGCTGGACACCTGGGACAAATGAAAACTTGGGACAGACTTGTCCCCTTGTTTCATTGGCCTAGGATGTCTGAGGACACAAAAGAATTTTGTAAGTCATGTGAAACCTGTCAAGCCAGTGGCAAAACAGGTGGCACTCCAAAGGCACCCCTTATTCTACTGCCTGTGGTTGGGGTTCCCTTTGAAAGGGTAGGGGTTGACATAGTTGGCCCCCTTGACCCTCCTACTGCTTCAGGCAATAGGTTTATCTTGGTGGTAGTGGACCATGCCACAAGATATCCTGAAGCAATTCCTTTAAGGACCACTACAGCACCTGCAGTGGCAAAGGCCCTCCTAGGAATATTTTCTAGGGTGGGCTTCCCAAAGGAAGTAGTATCAGACAGGGGAAGCAATTTCATGTCTGCATACTTAAAGGCCATGTGGAAGGAGTGTGGTGTAATTTACAAGTTCACAACACCCTATCATCCACAAACAAATGGACTGGTGGAGAGATTTAATAAAACTCTCAAAGGCATGATTATGGGTCTCCCTGAAAAACTCCGCAGGAGATGGGATATCCTGTTACCATGCCTCCTTTTTGCCTACAGGGAGGTACCCCAAAAAGGAGTGGGCTTCAGCCCCTTTGAACTTCTTTTTGGTCACCCTGTTAGGGGTCCACTAACACTTGTCAAGGAGGGTTGGGAACAACCTTTAAAAGCTCCAAAGCAAGATATTGTGGATTATGTACTTGGCCTCAGATCAAGGATGGCTGAGTACATGAAAAAGGCCAGTAAAAACCTTCAAGCCAGCCAAGAGCTCCAGAAGCAATGGCATGATCAGAAGGCTGTTTTGGTTCAGTACAAACCAGGGCAGAAAGTGTGGGTCTTAGAGCCTGTGGCCCCAAGAGCACTCCAAGATAAATGGAGTGGACCCCACACAATTGTTGAAAAGAAGGGAGAAGTCACCTATTTAGTTGACTTAGGCACTGCCAGGAGTCCCCTTAGGGTGCTCCATGTCAACCGCCTGAAACCCTACTATGACAGGGCTGATCTCACCCTGCTCATGGCAACTGATGAGGGACAGGAAGAAGACAGTGATCCTCTACCTGATCTCTTCTCTTCCACAGAACAAGATGCTCTTGTGGAAGGGGTAGTTTTGGCAGATTGTCTTACTGCTGAGCAGAAAGACCATTGCATAAATCTCCTAGATCAATTCTCTGAACTCTTCTCTACTGTGCCAGGTACCACTTCTTGGTGTGAGCACACTATAGATACTGGAGACAGCTTGCCTGTCAAAAGTAAGATCTATAGGCAGCCTGACCATGTCAGGGACTGCATAAAGCAAGAGGTCCAGAAAATGTTAGAACTAGGAGTGGTTGAGCACTCTGAAATTCCATGGGCTTCTCCTGTGGTACTTGTACCTAAACCCCATTCCAAAGATGGAAAGAAGGAAATGCGGTTTTGTGTAGACTACAGAGGTCTCAACTTGGTAACCAAAACTGATGCTCACCCTATACCCAGGGCAGATGAGCTCATAGATACACTGGCATCTGCCAAGTATCTAAGCACTTTTGATTTGACTGCAGGGTATTGGCAGATCAAATTGTCAGAAGATGCTAAACCTAAAACTGCATTTTCAACCATTGGAGGCCATTACCAGTTTACTGTAATGCCTTTTGGTTTGAAAAATGCACCTGCCACTTTTCAAAGGTTGGTGAACACAGTCCTGCAAGGGCTGGAGGCTTTCAGTGCAGCATATTTGGACAATATAGCTGTCTTTAGCTCCAGCTGGGATGATCACCTGGTCCACCTATGGAAAGTTTTGGAGGCCCTGCAAAAGGGAGGCCTCACTATCAAGGCTTCAAAGTGCCAGATAGGGCAGGGTAAGGTGGTTTATCTGGGACACCTTGTTGGTGGGGAACAGATTGCACCACTTCAGGGGAAAATCCAAACAATTATTGATTGGGTTCCCCCTACCACTCAGACTCAGGTGAGAGCCTTCCTAGGCCTCACTGGGTATTACAGGAGGTTCATTAAGAACTATGGCTCCATTGCAGCCCCTCTTAATGACCTCACATCCAAGAAAATGCCTAAAAAGGTATTATGGACAGCAAACTGTCAGAAAGCTTTTGAGGAGCTGAAGCAGGCCATGTGCTCTGCACCTGTCCTGAAAAGCCCTTGTTACTCTAAAAAATTCTATGTCCAAACTGATGCATCTGAATTAGGAGTAGGGGCAGTCCTATCACAACTTAATTCTGAGGGCCAGGATCAACCTGTTGCTTTTATTAGTAGAAGGTTGACCCCTAGAGAAAAGCGTTGGTCTGCCATTGAGAGGGAGGCCTTTGCTGTGGTCTGGGCACTGAAGAAGTTGAGGCCATACCTGTTTGGCACTCACTTCATTGTTCAGACAGACCACAAACCTCTACTTTGGCTAAAACAAATGAAAGGTGAAAATCCTAAATTGTTCAGGTGCTCCATTTCCCTACAGGGTATGGACTTTACAGTGGAACATAGATTTAGGAGTACCCACTCCAGTGCAGATGAACTCTCCAGATATTTCCTCTTAGACAATGAAGACTCATCTAGGCAAGGTTGGGGGTGGTTGTGTAGGAAAGTACCATCTTTCTTGGCATGTTACCCCCATTTTTACCTGTATGTCAGTATGTTTTTGCCTGTCTCACTGGGATCCTGCTGGTCAGGACCCCAGTGCTCATAGTTTATGGCCTAATGTGTGTGTCTGTATAGTGCTTAACTGTGTCACTGAGGCTCTGCTAATCAGAACCTCAGTTCTTATGCTCTCTCTGCTTTTAAATTTGTCACTATAGGCTAGTGACTTCATTTACCAATTTCATTTGGCACACTGGACCTCCCTTATAAGTCCCTATTATGTGGTACCTAAGTACTGTAGGAGGCTGGCCTGGCTTTTAGTGGGTACCTGATGGTACTTACACTTTGTGCCAGGTCCAGTTATCCTTTATTAGTAGATTAATAGTGTTCTAGCAGCTTAGGCTGATAGAGGTAGCTATGGCAGAGCAGCTTAGGCTGAACTAGGAGACATGCAAAGGTCCTACTATACCACTTATATCATATAGGTACTATATCATGAGAAAGACAATACTAAGGGTTACTAAAAAAAAAGGTACTATATTTTAGTGACAATGTGCCAAAAATATCTCAGAGGATATACTCCCTTAGGAGGTAAGTAAAATACACAAAATATACACACAAACCAAAATCAGGTAAGTAATACAGTCAGAACAAACACTGTAGAATACAATAGGATGCAATAGGCCTAGGGGCAACACAAACCGTATACTAGGAAGGTGGAATGCGAACCCCGAATGGACCCCTAGACTAGTGTAGTGTGTAGAGGGTCACTGGGAGTGTAAGAAAATACTAAGGCCCATATTTATACTTTTTGACGCAAAACTGCGCTAACGCAGTTTTGCGTCAAAAAAATTAGCGCCGGCTAACGCCATTCTGAAGCGCCATGCGGGCGCCGTATTTAATCAATGACGTTAGCCGGCGTTAGCCGGCGGCACTGCCTTGTGTGCGTGAAACAAAACGACGTACACCAGGCAGCGCCGGCGTAGGGGGATATGGGGCTTGGGCGTCAAAAAATGGGGCAAGTCAGGTTGAGGCAAATTGTTCGCCTCAACCCGATTTGCGCCATTTTTTTCAACCCCCATAGAAATGACTCCTGTCTTAACAAAGACAGGAGTCATGCCCCCTTGCCCAATGGCCATGCCCAGGAGACTTCTGTCCCCTGGGCATGGTCATTGGGCATAGTGGCATGAAGGGGGGCACAAATCAGGCCCCCCTATGCCACAAAAAAAAGAAAAAAAATGACTTACCTGAACTTACCTTAATGTCCCTGGAATGGGTCCCTCCAGCCTTGGGTGTCCTCCTGGGGGGGGCAAGGGTGACAGGGGGTGTCCCTGGGGACATGGGAGGGCCCTCTGGGCTCCTTCAGAGCCCACAGGTCCCTTAACGCCTGCCTTTTGCAGGCGCTAAAAAACGGCGCAAAAGCGGGCGTACGTCATTTTTTTTGACCCGCCCACTCCCGGGCGTGAATTTTGCCCGGGAGTGTAAATACGGCGCACATGCCTCGGTGTAAATTTTTTAGACGTGAACGCCTACCTTGCATCTCATTAACGCAAAGTAGGTGTCCACGCAAAAAAATGACGCAAACTCCATGGACTTTGGCGCTAGACGCGTCTAACGCCAAAGTATAAATATGGAGTTAGTTTTGCGTCGGAATTGCGTAAAAAAAAAACGACGCAATTCCGGCGCAAACGGAGTATAAATATGCCCCTAAGGGTGTTCAAGATACCCCACCTCAAGACCCTGGAAAATAGGAGTAAAGTACTACTATTTCCCCAGAAACACACTAAAGTTGTAATAAGGGATTTTGCAAAGACCACAACAGACTGCAAAGCACTGAAGATGGATTCCTGGTTCTGAGGACCTGCAAAGGAAGGGGACCAAGTCCAAGAGTCGCAAAAGTGTCCGGGGGGGACAGGAGCCCTCTAAACCCCAGATGAAGGTGCAAAATGGCTGCCTCTGGATGGAAGAAGCTGAAGATTCTGCAACAACGAAAGGTGCTAGGAACATCTCCTTCGTGCAGAAGATGTCCCACGGCGTGCTGGAGGATGCAGAGTTGTTTCCTTGGAAAAATACTGCAAAAAAGCCTTGCTAGCTGCAAGCGTTGCGGTTAGAGAAAAAGGGTGCTGCCCAGGCCCAAGAAGGACCAGGATGTCGCCACTTGGGTGAGGAGACATAGGGGGCCCTCAGCAACATAAATAACCCATGCACAAGCAGGAAACACCCACAGAAGTCCTTGAACACGGGTTCAAGAAGTCTGAACTTGGCGGTCATCTCAACACTGCAAAAGAAGGTCTTACAACACCGGAGATCAACTCTGGGAGCTGAGCATCACAGGACAGAGTGCTGGGGACCTAGGATTGGCTGTGCATGCAGGATGTTGTGGAAATGTGCACAGAAGCTCTTGTAGCTGCAGTTCACACAGTGCACTGGATTACTGTCTGAAGAGGGGAGGCAAGGACTTACCTTCTACAAATTTGGACAGTTGGACCACTAGACAGTCTGGGTCACTTGGGTCTACCACCTGTGTTCCAGGGGCCACACTCATCAGGATGAAAGGGGTCCCAGAGAACCGGTGATGCTGAATTTTGGTGCCTGCTGAAGCAGGGTGAAGAATCTGTCGATCCCGGGAGATTTGTTCATGGTTTCCAGTGGAGGATGAAGGCTGGCAGCCCCCAAAGCATGCATCAACAGGAAAAAGTCAAGAAAGCCAGCAGGATTAGGTGCTACAATATCGCTGCCAGTCTTCTTGCTACTTTGTTGCAGTTTTGCAGGCGTCCTGGAGCTGGCAGCGGTTGATCCTTGTCAGAAGTCGAAGAGAGAGGTGCAGAGGAACTCTGGTGAATTCTTGCAAGTCGTTATCTGAGGAAAAGCCCACTGGAGAGACCCTAAATAGCCCTCAGAGAAGGATTGGCCACCTAGTCAATAAAGCACCTATCAGGAGGGGTCTCTGACATCACCTGCTGGCACTGGCCACTCAGAGGCCTCCAGAGTGCCCTCACACCTTTAGAAACAAGATGGCAGAGGTCTGGGACACACTGGAGGAGCTCTGGGCACCACCCCTGGGGTGGTGATGGACAGGGGAGTGGTCACTCTCATTTCCTTTGTCCAGGTTCGTGCCAGAGCAGGGACTGGGGGTTCCCTAAACTGGTGTAGACTGGCTTATGCAAGGAGGGCACCATCTGTGCCCTTCAAAGCATTTCCTTGAGGCTGGGAGAGGCTACCCTTCCCCAGCCGTTAACACCTATTTCCAAAGGGAGAGGGTGTAACACCCTCTCTCAGAGGACATTCTTTGTTCTAGCTTCCTGGGACCGGGCTGCCCAGACCCCAGGAGGGTAGAACCCTGTCTGTGGGGTGGCAGCACCGGTAGCTGCAGAGGAAAACCCTGAGAGCTGTTTTGGAAGTACCCTGGGTCCATAGTGGAGCCTCGGGGATGCATGGAATTGGCTCCCCAATACCAGATTTAGAATGGGGGGGACAATTCCATGATCTTAGACATGTTACATGGCCATATTCGGAGTTACCATTGTGAAGCTACATATAGGTATTGCCCTATATGTAGTGCATGCGTGTAATGGTGTCTGGGGAATTGGCCCTGAACAATGTGGGGGCACCTTTGCTAGTGCCAGGGTACCCTCACACTTAGTAACTTTGCACCTAACATTCAGCAAGTGAAGGTTAGACATATAGGTGACTTATAAGTTACTTAAGAAACAGGACTTCGAAGGGAAAACGCTCACCTCTACACACCACATGAGGAATCCGGACGCCATGGAACCCGAGCTCCAGATCCTGCCAGCCATCATCTTTCTCCTCTACCAGGAGCACGAATGCCGGCGGCGAAGACAACAGTGAGTACTGCACTTACGACACAGGGGAGGGGGAGGAAAAAAACAGGGACACACACACACAACAACCCCACCCCCACCCTTACCCACTACAACACACACACACTAATACAGCATGAAACATTAGAGTTACACCCTCCAAAGCCCTCGGAAGAATTCAAAGACAAAAGCAAATGAGTGTAACCATTGTAATATATTAAAATCCAGGACGCAAAAATATATATACACTATAAACAAATATATACACCAAGAATAGTAGTCCAGGTAGTGCTCCATTGAAGTCTGTGGAACACTGGGCCCACATGCCATGGGCGAGGCCCACACTCAATCCCCGAACATGACAGAGAGAACACTGCAGGGGCATCAGACAGCAAAAAAAAAAGCACCACAGGGGGAAGGGAAAGGGGGGGGGGCACCTCAGGCGGTTGAGTGCACGATGCCAAATCCACGAGGGGGCCACATGCCCACTGTTCAGTCCTGGGGAGTGCAAAGCCTCAGTCTCTCAAGTCTCTACAGTGGGTGGGTTGCCAACTGCTTTATCCTGGGGAGTGCAAAGTCCCAGTCTCTCAAGTCTCTCCAGTGGGTGGGTTGCCCACTGCTTTATCCTGGGGAGTGCAAAGCCACAGTCTCTCAAATCTCTCCAGTGGGTGGGTTGCCCACTGCTTTATCCTGGGGAGTGCAAAGCCACAGTCTCTCAAGTCTCTCCAGTGGGTGGGTTACCCACTGCTTTATCCTGGGGAGTGCAAAGCCACAGTCTCTCAAGTCTCACAAGTGGGTGGGTTGCCCACTGCATTATCCTGGGGAGTGCAAAGACACGGTCTCTCAGGTGGCCTTGTGCCCAGAGTGCTTCTTCCTGCCAAGGACAGAGGTAGCGGATGCCTTTCTCCACTGGTTCTGGAGGGGGCATTGTGCCCAGAGTGCTTCATCCTGCCAAGGACAGAGGTAGTGGATGTATCTCTCCACTGGTTCTGGAGGGGGCCTTGTGCCCAGAGTGTTTCATCCTGCTCGTGACGGACTCAGTAGCGTCAGTGCCCTTGGCGCTCATGGGCAAGCAGTGCTTGTTGCGGCGGTGTCCTTGGCAGCGGTGCTTGTGGCAGCGGTGCTTGTGGCGCCAGTGTCCTGTTCAGCAGTGCTTGTGGCGGTGGTGTCCTGTTTAGCGGTGCTTGTGGCGGCGGTGTCCTGTTCAGCGGTGCTTGTGGCGGTGGGGTCCTTGGCAGTGACTCAGCTGCTGGTGGTCCTGTCTGGCCCAGCGGGGCTGGTGCTGGCGGTCCTGGGCTGGTGCTGGCGGTCCTGTCTGGCCCAGCGGGGCTGGTGCTGGTGGTCCTGTCTGGCTCAGCGGGGCTGGTGGTCCTGTCTGGCCCAGAGGGGCTGGTGCTTGCGGTCTTGTCCTGGGCAGCTGGGCTGGTGCTGGCGGTCCTGCCCTGGGCACCTGGGTTGGTGCTGGCGGTGGCCTCCAGGGCAGCTGGGCTGGTGCTGGCGGTTGCCTCCTGGGCAGCTGTGCTGGTGCTGGAGGTGGCCTCCTGGGCAGCTGGGCTGGTGCTGGCGGTGGCCTCCTGGGCAGCTGGGCTGGTGCTGGCGGAGGCCTCCTAGGCAGCAGGGCTAATGGCGGTGGCCTCCTGGGAAGCGGGGATGATGGCAGTGGCCTCCTGGGCAGCGGGGATGATGGCGGTGGCCTCCTGGGCAGGGGGGATGATGGCGGTCTTCTCCGCCATGCTGCTCTTCCCAGACTTGCTGACTTTCTTGTGGCCCTTCCCCACCTTGGAAGGTGTCGCAGCTGCCTCCAGACTCCCACCTGTACCCCTGGGAGTGGCTTTGGTGGTTGGAGTCTCCCCCCTCTCTCGCCGGGCACTGGCCAACTTTTGATGTATCACAGGTGGGGGACTGTCCGTGCTGTGGCTCCGTGCCACACTGGCTGCCCGGCTGTCCGGTGCACTCCAGATTCCGGTGACTACAGGCACCACTGGTCCCGGAGATGTTGTGGCTGAGGTGCTAGGTTGGGACCTGGAGAGTCGGGCACTAGGAGACTGACGGGGTGGGGGAGGTGAGGGAAAGAGGTCAAGGTTGCATAGGAAAGGTTTCTTGGGAGCACTGGGACAGGTAGCTGGAGGGGGGTTGGGAGTTGAGGTTGTGGTTGTAGGAGGTGTTTGTTTGGTGACTTTGGGTGAAGGTGCATGAGCTGGAGGCAGTTGTGAGGTGGATGGCTGTTGGGTGGGTGTGTGCCTGCATTTGTGTATCTTGGGCGGTGGCGTCACAGACACACTGGGAGAGGACACAAGGGACGTGTGAATGGCAGTGGGGGTGGTGACTGCACGTGAGCGAGGTGTGGTGGTGTGTGTGCTGGTGATAGAAGTAGTGGGTGTAGATATAGTGCATGCATGTGTGAATGTAGACGAGACTGGGAGGGAAGAGGGAGATGAGGAGGGGGACACAGTGGAGGCAGTGGATGTTGGTGTGTCTGCATGTGTGTGATGCTTGCGAGAGTGCCTGTGGGATGTGTGGTGCTTATGTTTGCCAGAGCTTCCCTTGTGTGTTGACGTGTGTGCATGCTGGTCTGAAGGTGTGCTTGGGATTGGCTGAGGTAGAGGGGATTGAGTCTGGGTGTAGGAAGTTGGAGGGGGGAGGCTAGAGACAGGGACAATAGCTTCCATCATTGCTGAGGCCAGAGTCTGAAAAGCTTGCTGAAAGGCCACCTGACCAGAATGAATGCCCTCCAGGAATGCATTTATTTGTTGCAACTGCCTTTCTACACCCTGGATGGCATTCAAAATGGTAGACTGCCCCAACAGTGAGGGAGCCAGGGGGTCAAGGGCACGCCAAATATCCTTTTTCTGGTGGGTGCTGACCTACATGAATTGTACAGGGGGAAAAGAAAAGTTATTACCAACTGCACCGTCACAATCATTGGCCCCCATCCCTACCATTGCCATGTGGTACATGCACTCACAGTCGTTTCATGCATGCCTCAATCTCCCCCCCCCATCTTTCATCCACCCCACTCCACACAGGCATAGCCCATACAGCATGCTCCCAGTGTACTTACCTGTTTGTATGGAGGACCGTAGAGTAGCGTGTACTGGGGGAGGACCCCAACCATGAGTTTCTCCAACTCCTCCGATGTGAAGGCAGGGGCCCTTTCCCCAGACCACAAGCCATTGTCTCTTCAAGACCGAGGTCACAGCAGCACTTGCAGTGTAGGTACTCTCCTGTCGAAAATCAGGTATCAAGTGATTGAACAGATAGAAAATGGTGGTCACGTCCACGGCGGTGTGTACCGTCACCGCCGGCGTACATCGTCATTGGCTCCTGGAACCCATAGGGTCCAATGTTAACCAATGCAGAATTGCGCCGTGGTCTTTGACCGCCTACCGCGACGGTGTACAATGCCAGCGCAGTTACCTCACATCCCACTGTCGCACTTTACAGGTCAGGCAGCCACCATTTCAGGGGCCCACATGGCTTAATTTGTAACTCCGTCACACATACCTAGGCCTTGCCTCAATACTCATACACGCCAAATTTCGGATTATGATTCGTGTTCTGTGTAAGCTGTGGGTACGTACCTCTGAGTTGGTTGACTCTGTGCTCGCTGTTGTCCTTCATAGGCACCACCCGCTGGGACATGTGAGGAGATGCCGGCATCCTCCGGGGTACAGACCGTTGGTGGACCTGTTGACAATGGAGGAAAGACATGTGATCATCACCTACAGGCTTGATTGTGCCACAATCCTGGAACTGTGTGCCCAGCTGGAGCCAGACCTGATGTCAGCTATCCGCCATCCCACAGGAATCCCCCCTCAAGTGCAGGTGCTGTCAGTACTCCATTTCCTTGCAAGTGGGTCGTTTCAAACAACAGTGGCCACAGCATCAGGGATGTCCCAGCCTATGTTTTCCAACGTGTTGTCCGCCCTGCTGAAACACATGCGGAGCTACATCGTTTTCCCTCAGGTGGAGGATTTGCCTCCAGTGAAAGGTGACTTCTCTGCCCTGGGACATATCCCCAACATCATAGGTGCCATTGATGGGGCACATGTGGCTTTGGTACCCCCCTGCAGGAGTAAAAAGGTGTACAGAAACCGGAACAGTTATCATTCCATGAATGTGCAGATGGTGTGTTTGGCCGACCAGCACATCTCCCATGTTAATGCCAAATTCCCTGGCTCAGTGCATGACGCTTACACCCTGCGGAATAGCCGCATCCCTTATGTGATGAGGCAACTCCAGAGGCACCATGTGTGGCTTTTAGGTGAGCACCTAGAAGCAAGTCAGTGGGAATGGTTGTCTGGGTCTGGGGATATCCCTATAGGTTAGTGTGTGTCTAACAGTTGTCCCTCGCCATTTGCTGGTTACCCCAACCTGTCATGGCTACTGATCCCAGTGAGGAATCCCAGGACCAGGGCAGAGGAACGCTACAATGAGGCCCATGGGCGAACTCAGCGGATTATAGAGCGGACCTTCGGCCTCCTGAAGGCCAGGTTCAGGTGCCTCCATATGACAGGTGGATCTCTATTCTACTCACCAAAGAAGGTGTGCCAGATCATTGTGGCCTGCTATATGCTTCACAACTTAGCTTTGCGACGACAGGTGCCTTTTCTGCAGGAGGATGGTCCAGATGGCGGTGTTGTTGCAGCTGTGGAGCCTGTGGACAGTGAAGACGAGGAAGCAGAAGAAGAGGACATCGACATTAGGAACTCGGTGATCCTGCAATATTTTCAGTGAGACACAGGTAAGAATACAATCCTGCCTACTACATGTACTTTAACACTACTACCTCTCTACTGTCTGTCATTTTCACCCAGTGTATGCTCACTGAGTTGTCACTTTCCCTTATGATTTCACAGAGGTGGGTCCCACTGTGTGACATTTGCTTTTTTTCCTCATGGACTAGAGCTTTGTGACATAGGTATGTTGACATTACATTTGAAAGAGCATTTTGACACTGTAATTGCTAATACACAATTTCGAAATCACAGACTGACTCCAAATTGTTTTGTGCTTCAAGGGTGTTTATTTAAGTGCTCAATAGTGGAGGGGGTTGTAAAATGGTGAGGGGTGAAGGTGGAGGAATGTCCATGGCAGAGTCCAGTCTATTAGTCTCACTGGTGCAATGCCAAAATGGGCATAGGAAGTGGAGCAGGGGCAGTTTGAGGATGGACAGGGTGATAAAGTGGGACAGAAGGATGACATTCAGAGTGGTCTCATTTCTTGGAGGGGGTCTTGGCATCGTTCTCTGTCTTTGTCCTGGATCCCAGGGACCGTTTGAGGGGTGGTTCACCCTCTGCAGGGGGTGAGGTGCTGGTGTGGTGGTCCTGTGGCGGTGCCTCCTGTCCACTAGCGCCGGTGGAGGTCGTGGGCAGTTTATCGTCCAGGATAGTGTCAGGGGCCCCTTGTTGTGCCACAGTGTCCCTCCTGGTGTTGAGGACTTCCTTCAGCACCCATACGATGGTGCCCAGGGTGGAATTGATGGATCTGAGTTCCTCCCTGAAGCCCAAATACTGTTCCTCCTGCAGGCGCTGGGTCTCCTGAAACTTGGCCAGTACCGTTGCCATCGTCTCCTGGGAATGGTGGTAGGCTCCCATGATGTTGGAGAGGGCCTCGTGGAGAGTGGGTTCCCTGGGCCTGTCCTCCCCCTGTCACACAACAGCCCTCCCAGTTCCCCTGTGTTCCTGGGCCTCCATCCCCTGGACCGTGTGCCCACTGCCACTGCCCCCAGGTCTCTGATGTTGTTGGGGTGGTGGGTTAGCCTTGGTTCCCTGTAGTGGTGGACACACTGCTGATTGACGTGTCCTGGGGACAGAGGTATGGGCCCGCTGGGTGGGTGCTGTGCTGGTGTTTCCAGAGGGGGGAAGCTCTGTGGTGGCCTGTGACTGTGTCAGGGGCACCGACTGTCCAGAGCTCCCCGATGGGCCAGGCTGGTCATCTAGATCCAGTTGGACAGAGCTGCTCTCATAACTGTGGGCCTCTTCTGTTGGTGGTGTGGACATGTGTGGACCCTCCTGTCCGGTGACGTTGGGTAGGGGTCCTGCAGGGGTATAAAATGTTTATTACATATGTGTGTGGTATGGTGTGCAATGGTGGGGTGTCCATGTACCCCAGTGCTTGCATTCCTGTGTGGGTCCTTGTGTGATGGCGGTTTAGGGGGGGGTGTGGGTATGTGCAGTGGCCATGCTTTGGTGATGGGTGTCCATGCTTTGTTGTTGCATGCAGGGCTTGGTGTTAGGATGTGTGGTTTGTGATGTTGGGACATTTGTGAGGAGTTGGAGTGATGAGGTTGAGGGTCGGGGTATGTGATAGCATGCAAGTAGGGTGGGGGATGTAATAGTTAAGATTTGACTTACCAGAGTCCATTCCTCCATCTACTCCTGCGAAGCCCTCAGGATGCAGAATCGCCAAGACCTGCTCCTCCCATGTTGTTAGTTGTGGGGGAGGAGGTGGGGGGCCGCCGCCAGTCCGCTGAACCGCAAGGTGGTGTCTTGAGACCACGAAACGCACCTTCCCCTGTAGATTGTTCCACCTCTTCCTGATGTCATCCCTATTTCTTGGGTGCTGCCCCACTGCGTTGACCCTGTCCACTATTCTTCGCCATAGCTCCATCTTCCTAGCTATGGAGGTGTGCTGCACCTGTGATCCGAATAGCTGTGGCTCTACCCAGACGATTTCCTCCACCATGACCCTGAGCTCCTCCTCAGAGTACCTGGGGTGTCTTTGCCGTGCCATGGGTTGGTGTGGGTGATGTGTGGGGTGGTGTGTGTAGTGATAAGTGGGGTGATATTTAGTGGTGTGTTGTGTGGGGTGCGTGGAAGTTATGTGGGTGATGGTATTGTGTGCCTCTGGATGCTTTGTATTTTTTTTTAGTATCTCTCTCTGGCCTTCTCTCTGTAGTTTTGTCGTAGGGGATTGTGGGTGATGTGGGTGTGTGTTTTATATTATAATGGGTGTGTGGGAGTGGTGTGTGTATGTGTGTCAGGTGTGTGTATTTTGAATTGTCCAATGTGGTAGTGTTTTGTAAATGTGTGTGTATTTTGAACGCGGCGGTGTGTACCACCAATGGAATACCGCTGTTGAAAGACCGCCGTGTGGATTCATGTATCGTGATAGTGTGGGAGTATTTCTGTTGGCGTGACGGTGAAGGTTTTGATATCGCCAGTTTATCACTGACCTTTGGTGTGGCAGACTTGTGTGGGTGTCTGAATTTTGGCGGATTCTGAGCAGTGGGTCATAATGACCGTGGCGAAATTCCGCTGCCGCGGCGGTGTGTTGCCAGTCTTCTGCACTGTGGTAAGCGGCTTTTACCGCCAAAGTTGTAATGACCCCCATTGTGTATAATACTTACTTCCAGAAGGAGTATTGCCTCTAACATATTTTTGGCCTTGTATCACTAAAATAGACTACCTTTATTTGTGGTAACACTGAGTATTGTCTCTTGGTCTAGAGACATTGCAAAAAGATTCCTTTGTGAAATCTACTTGGATCTGCCATGTCTTGGTTAAACTGCAAATAAAAAAAAGTTCTAAAAAAAAAACACTGATTATTGTCTTTTATTGTGTATGAGTACTATGTAACTGTAGTGGTATTGGAGGAGCTTTGCATGTCTCCTAGCTCAGCCTTGGCTGCCCTGCTACAGCTACCCCAAGACAGCTAAAGCTGCGGGAACACTGCCTACATTTCACTAATACGGCAAAACTGAACCTGGTATAAGGTGTAAGTACCTTAGGTACCCACTACAAACCAGGCCAGCCTCCTACAAGATGCCTACCGCCTACTGCTGCAGCCCATCCGCATTGGCGGGACTGGCGGTGACTTGGCTGTGTTCCAGTAGGAACATCGCTATGGTTATATTATGGCGGTCTTCTTCACCAGGCCTGCGGAGGTGCATCCACCACGTCCACCTTGGCGGCCCTTGGACTGCCAAACCTGTAATGAGGGCCTCAATTACTGAGTGCAGTGTCACAACAGATGTACTTCAGGAACACACATATTACATCATGGTCCACGAACAATGCCACCATACATGCGTGAAAACCTGTCAGACTGCACAACATGACAATTCCACCATCAAACACCATTCCAGATATGACAATACTTGTCACAGAGGCCAGACAATACACATCTCAGACAGTAAATGTCATGATGCATTAGACACACATGGACCCACAACACTGCCTGTACACCACTTACACATACCACTACTACATGAGCCAGCCTGGGGAAACTAAATGCAACAGTAGATTCACATCTACATGCCATGTGACATGCAATATGCCAACCTCTCCTAATCTGCCACTTCAACTTGGCCAGGCAAACAGAAAGGTCACAGTCCATCAGATCTGGCACCCACTTTCCATTAGGACATGATATACGCAGTAACTCTGCAATGTAGCATATCAAATACTAGGGCATTGTCATACATCCCATATACATACCATGGTTACATCCACAAGACCTGTCAAAGCACTTACCACCTCTAGTACCATCGCATTGGTTTAACAGAATCATCCCCAAAAGTATTTCACCTAGGAATGCAAGATGTCTGCAACCAGACCTCATCAACTGTACATGTATCAGCATCCCATTTTGCCTAACTTCACTTACCCTACAATCAGCAGATCACATATATATCGCAATACAGCTATCAAATCAACAATCCAGTCCCATGAATGCCATATCTGTTGTAGAACTATAATGGCAGTCCCACATTCAGTCAATACCATTACCAGTACATGATTTATTCAGTCCCTATGATAAAACTGCAGTCTCACAGTAGCATATACAGGTATGCTTCACAGATGGGAGTGCACTGACACCTCAGAGCCATCAATGCTGATGGATGGAGCAGGTCATGCTCACTGTGTAGGGTGATACTAATGCTCACATCCATTGCATAGGCATGATGGTCTAAGTCATGTGGCTATGTCATTTGACTGTCTTCACATTCCAGACATGGACGTGTAGAAATGGGAGATGTACAACCACTGACAGTAAAGCATGCTAACACATGTACTATTTATAATCAGGCTGGGTGCATAATACCCATTTCCAATAGATATTACACACAATGCCCTTACAACAATGTCACTTTGCCTGCAGTGTGGTACATAATCTCTACTAAGCCCAGCCAAGTGACAGGAAACAGTCAGTACTCAGCCCTTTGTGGCTGCTGTGCTGCCCTCAAACACCCATCCACCTCAGGGTAGGCCAAGGCCAAAATGCGGGCCATTAATGGGGGGGCAGAGTCCAACGGGCACCCCTCCCTCGTTGGGAGGACATCCCCAGCTGGGCGTCCGCAGACTTCAGGGCCCAGGTTTCAGGTCCTCCCACCTCTTTCTGCAGTGGGTGCGCTGCCAGCTGAGACCCCTCAGGATCCGTACTTGCTTGGCAATGGCACTCCAGATCCCTTTCTTCTGATGGGCATTCATCTGCATGGATGACAGAGACTGAAGAGAAAGTCAGCTACATATGCCCCATACCAACAGCAGTGGACAATACACATCCGACTCACCAAATTACCACACATGCCCTTCCTCTCAGCTCACATGGCTCAACTCCATGCCCCCTGCATGCATGTACTCCCTTCCTAGTACACTTGCCCCTGACACCATCGCACACACACCCCTATCACACAAGACTATGGAATTGGGCTCACCTGTTCCTCTGATTCTCCATAGAGCTATCCATACAGGGGTAGGCCCCGTCCACGAGTTTCACCAGCTCTTCTGGGGTGAAGGCTGGGGCCGATCACCTGCAAGACATGGCATGATAGGTCCCAGAGACAGGACACTGCAGCTCAGATTTTGGAGGACTTGCTTGCAAGAGTGTCAGGAGTCAAGTGAGCAAGGTGACAGAAAATGGTGGTCATGGCCACTGCATATCTGACCGTCCCCCCCTGTGGTGATTGCCATTGGCCACAATCCTCCATAGGCAACAATGTTAACCAATGAGAAGTTGCACGGCGTTTGCGACCGCCATGATGGCATACGCCAACAGACTTAGGTCACTGACAAATGTCCTGTGCTGCAGGCCAGGCGGCTGCCATTTAATGCACATATCATACCTTGCAGGCCCTAAATGAGTGTGTCATATAGATTTATGTCCAAACTGCGGTGTAGGCCTATGTTGTGCCATCATAGTTTTGCTAATACATGTGACCTTCATGGAAGCGTGACCCTTCAGCTTTCCCATAATGGCATGTGTCAGCAGTACGACGCATGTCTACAGTTTTAGATGTTTGCGATGGTGACATGTTCTGCTTACATGTGTAAAGTACTTATCACATTTTCTACTCTCTATCCTAGATATCCCGCCACGAGGTGATTGAGACATGCACCAGTGTACCGACCACTAGTTGACCTTGCAACCACGGAGGACAGGTGTGTCATCCAGACCTATCATCTTAATCATCAGACCATCATGGATCTATGTACCCAGTTGGAGCCTGATCTATTGCCTGCCATAGGCATTCCCTATGTCATCCTGGATGTCACAGCACATGTTCAGGTCTTGTATTGAAGGATGTACTGTGTGCATTAATGAAACACTGGGGCAGCTACATCAGGTTCCCCCAACGTGGAGATTTGGCCTATGTGAAGGCAGACTTCTATGATATGGGACACATCAGTCATGTGATTGGGGCCATAGATGGCACCCATAATGCCTTGGTGTAGGAAACTACCATCTTGCCTGGCATGTTACCCCCATTTTTACTTATATGTCAGTTTGTTTTTGCCTGTGTCACTGGGATCCTGCTAGCCTGCTCAGTGCTCGTAATTGTGGCCTGTATGTGTTCCCTGTGTGGTGCCTAACTGTATCACTGAGGCTCTGCTAACCAGAACCTCATTGTTTATGCTCTCTCTGCTTTTAAAATTGTCACTGCAGGCTAGTGACTATTTTCTTCAATTCTTATTGGCACACTGGAATACCCTTATAATTCCCTAGTATATTGTACCTAGGTACCCAGAGTATTGGGGTTCCAGGAGATCCCTCTGGGCTTCAGCATTTCTTTTGCCACCCATAGGGAGCCAATAGGGAGCTCAGACAATTCTTATACAGGACTGCCACTGCAGCCTGAGTGAAATAATGTCCACGTTATTTCACAGCCATTTTACGCTGCACTTAAGTAACTTAAGTAACTTATAAGTCACCTATATGTCTAACCTTCACTTAGTTAGTGGTTCCCCTGCCAGGCCCTCCATTCAACTAGCTGTGGCAGATTTGGACAGTTCAGATGTAATATAGTTAGTGAAAGGGGCCTGCTGGTGGGTGGAGAAAGCACACAGGGTGGTGTTGATGTCCCTGAGCAACCCTGCAGTGGAGGCCATGATGGCATTGTGGACCTGCCACTGCTGCATGACCTCCTGGTGGTATTCCTTCAACAGCCTTTGGTTTTCCCCCAACATGTAATGATCTGGCCCATCCTGTCCTTATATTATTGGTATGCTCCCAGGACTTGGGAGATGGTTTGCTGGTCAGTTGACTCCCTTGGGGGCCCGTCCTCTGGTCCACCGGTTCCCTCCCATGCCCCCTGGCCCCAAGTGCCTGTGCCTCTGGCACAGTGTGCCCACAGTGCAGGGTGAAGGTAGACAGTCCTCAGAGCATGCACCACCAGGAAACAGCCGAGAAAGCCGTCAGGATTAGGCGCTACAATGTTGCTGGTAGTCTTCTTGCTACTTTGTTGTGGTTTTCCAGGCGTCCTGGAGCAGTCAGTGGTCAATCCTTGGCAGAAGTTGAAGAGGGAGATGCAGAGGAACTCTGGTGAGCTCTTGCATTCGTTATCTGACGAGAAACCCACAGGAGAGACCCTAAATAGCCCTCAGAGGAGGATTGGCCACCTAGCCAGGTAAGCACCTATCAGGGGTCTCTGATGTCACTTGCTGGCACTGGCCACTCAGAAGCCTCCATTGTGCCTTCACACCTCTGCATTCAAGATGGCAGAGGTCTGGGACACACTGGAGGAGCTCTGGGCACCACCCCTGGGGTGGTGATGGACAGGGGAGTAGTCACTCCCCTTTCCTTTGTCCAGTTTCACACCAGATCAGGGGCTGGGGGATCCATGAACCGGTGTTGACTGGCTTATGCAAGGAGGGCACCATCTGTGCCCCTTAAAGCATTTCCAGAGTCTGGGGGAGGCTACTCCTCCCCAGCCCTTAACACCTATTCCCAAAGGGAGAGGGTGTAACATTGTCTCTCAGAGGAAATTTTTTGCTCTGCCTTCTTGGGACTGGGCTCCCTAGACCACAGGAGGGCAGAAGCCTGTCTGTGCGTTGGTAGCAGCGGTAGCTGCAGTGAAAACCCCAGAGAGCTAGTTTGGCAGTACCTGGGATCCATGCTGGAGCCCCGGGAATGCATGGGTTTGGAACCCCAATACCAGATTTTGCATGGGGGGACAATTCCATGATCTTAGACATGTTACCTGGCCATATTCGCAGTTACCATTGTTAAGCTACATATAGGTATTGAAATATATGTAGTGCACGTGTGTAATGGTGTCCCTGCACTCACAAAGTCTGGGGAAATTGCCATGAACAATGTGGGTACCCTCACACTTAGTAACTCTGCACCTAACTTTCACTAGGTGAGGTCTAGACATATAGGTGACTTATAAGTTACTTAAGTGCAGTGTAAAATGGCTGTGAAATAATGTGGACATTATTTCACTCAGGCTGCAGTGGCAGTCCTGTGTAAGAATTGTCTGAGCTCCCTATGGGTGGCAAAAGAAATGCTGCAGCCCATAGGCACCTCTTGGAACCCCAATACCCTGAATAACTAGGTATCATATACTAGGGGATTATAAGAGTGTTCCAGTGTGCCAATTTGAATTGGAAAGAATTGTCACTAGCCTTCAGTGACAATTTTAAAAGCAGAGAGAGCATAACCACTGAGGTTCTGGTTAACAGAGCCTCAGTGACACAGTTAGGCACCACACAGGGAACACATTCAGGCTATAAACTATGAGCAGTGGGGTCCTGGCTAGCAGAATCCCAGTGAGACAGGCAAAAACAAACTGACACACCAGTAAAAATGGGGGTAACATGTCAGGGAAGATGGTAATTTCCTACACAACCCCGCCCCCCCAAACAAGAGACAATAAGGCTAACCATGCCCAGATGAGTCTTCATTGTCTAAGTGGAATATCTGGAGAGTCCATCTGCATTGGAGTGGGTACTCCCAGGTCTATGTTCCACTGTATAGTCCATTCCCTGTAGGGAGATGGTCCACCTCAACAATTTAGGGTTTTCACCTTTCATTTGTTTAAGCCATAATAGAGATTTGTGGTCTGTCTGAACAATAAAGTGAGTACCAAACAGGTATGGTCTCAACTTTTTCAGTGCCCACACCAAAGCAAAGGCCTCCCTCTCTATGGCAGACCAACGTATTTCTCTAGGGGTCAACCTTCTGCTGATAAACGCAACAGGTTGACCCTGGCCCTCAGTGTTAAGCTGTGATAGCACTGCCCCCACCCCTAATTCAGAAGCATCAGTCTGGACTATGAACTTCTTGGAGTAACAAGGGCTTTTCAGGACAGGTGCAGGGCAAATGGCCTGTTTTAGCTCATCAAAAGCCTTTTGACAGCTAGCTGTCCACAATACCTTTTTAGGCATCTTCTTACTAGTGATGCATTAAGAGGAGCTGCAATGGAGCCATAGTTCCTAATGAACCTCCTATAGTAGACTGTGAGGCCTAAGAAGGCTCTCACCTGGGTTTGAGTTGTAGGGGGAGCCCATTCCATAATGGTGTAGAGCTTTCCCTGCAGCGGTGCAATCTGTTGCCCACCTTCCAGGTGGCCCAGATAAACCACTTCCCCCTGCCCTATCTGGCACTTTGAAGCCTTGATAGTGAGGCCTGCCTTTTGCAGGGCCTCCAAAACTTTCTATAGGTGGACCAGGTGCTCATCCCCAGGTGGCGTTAAAGACAGCTATATCATCTAGTTATGCTGCACTAATAGCTTCCAAACCTTGCAGGACTGTGTTCACCGACCTCTAAAAAGTGGCAGGTACATTCTTCAAACCAAAGGGTATCACAGTGAAGTGATAGTGGCCTCCAATGGTGGAAAATGCAGTTTTAGGTTTAGCATCTTCTGATAATTTAATCTGCCAATACCCTGCAGTTAAATCAAAAGTGCTTAGATACTTGGCAGAGCCTAGTGTATCTATTAGCTCATCTGCCATGGGTATCGGGTGAGCATCAGTTTTGGTTACTTGATTGAGACCTCTGTAGTCAACACAAAACCTAATTTCTCTTTTATCATATTTACTGTGAGGTTTTGGGACAAGCACCACTGGGCTAGCCCATGGGTTTCTGAAGGCTCAATCACTCCTAATTCCAGCGTTTTCTGTACCTCTTGTTTTATGCAATCCCTGACATTGTCAGGCTGCATATAAATCTTACTTTTGACAGGTAAACTCTCTCCAGTGTTGGTTGTTTGCTCACACCAGGTAGTGGTACCTGGTATCAGTCAGAAGAGGTCAGAAAATTGGCCTAGGAGATTTACACAGTTGTCCTTCTGCTCAGCAGTAAGGCAATCTGCAAGCACCACTCCCTCCACTAAGCCACCAGCTTCAGTGGTGGAGAAGAGATCAGGGAGAGGGTCACTCTCTTCTTCCTGTCCCTCATCAGTTGCCATGAGCAGGGTTAAGTCAGCCCTGTCATAGTAGGGTTTTAGGAGATTGACATGGAGCACCCTAAGGGGACTCCTGGCAGTGCCCAGGTCTACCAAGTAGGAAACCTCACCCTTCTTCTCAACAATGAGATGGGATCCACTCCATTTGTCCTGGAGTGCTTTTGAGGCCACAGGCCCCAATACCCATACCTTCGGTTCTGGGTGGTACTCGGTCAGGACAGCCTTCTGGTCATGCCATTGCTTTTGGAGCTCTTAGTTGGCCTGAAGGTTTTTACTGGCCTTTTTCATGTACTCAGCCATTCTGGATCTTAGACCAAGTATATAGTCCACAATGTCTTGGTTAGGATCTTTTAACGGTTGTTCCCAACCCTCCTTCACAAGAGCAAGGGGACCTCTTACAGGGTGCCCAAAGAGGAGTTCAAAGGGGCTAAAGCCCACTCCTTTTTGGGGTACCTCCATGTAAGCAAAAAAGAGGCCTGACAACAGGACATCCCATCTCCTTATGAGTTTTTCAGGGAGTCCCATAATAATACCTTTGAGAGTTTTATTAAACCTCTCAACCAGACCATTTATCTGTGGATGATAAGGAGTAGTGAACTTATAAGTTACACCACACTCCTTCCACATAGCTTTGAGGTATGCAGGCTTGAAGTTACTACCTCTGTCTGACACCATTTCCTTAGGGAAGCCCACTCTGGAATAGATTCCCAGGAGAGCCTTTGCCACTGTGGGAGCTGTAGAGGTCCTTAAAGGGATTGCTTCGGGATACCTAGTGGCATTGTCCACTACCACAAGGATCAATCTATTGCCTGAAGCTGTTGGTCGGTCAAGGAGGCCAACTATGTCAACCCCTACATTTTCAAAGGGCATCCCAACCACTGGGGGTGGAACTAAGAGGGCCTTAAGTTTGCCACCAGTCTTGCCACTGGCTTGGCAGGTCATACAAGAGTGACAAAACTCTTTAGTGTCCTCTGACATGTGAGGCCAGTGAAACAATGGAACAAGCCTGGCCCAAATTTTACTCTGGCCCAAATGCCCAGCCAAAGGAATGTCATGTGCCAAGGTTAGAAGAAACTCCCTATACTGCAAAACGATAACGAATCTCCTGGCAGCTCCAGGTTTAGGGTCCCTTGACACAGTATAAAGGATGTTGTCTTCCCAATAGACCTTATGGCTATCAGTGACATCCCCATTCTGCTATTTGACAGCTTGCTGTCTTAAACACTCTAGTGTGGGACAGGTCTGCTGTGCCACACTCAGCTCTTCCCTAGTAGCCCCCCCTGCACCCAAAAGCTCAGCAGTGCCTGTTGCCAGCTCATCTGCTGTAGGTTCTGCACAGGGATAGGATTCCTCTTTCTCAAATGGGGAATCTTCTGGGGAGGGAGGGATAGTGGGCAAGGATTTACCCTTTCTACCCCTAGCTTTTGGGAACACTTGGTCCATTGTTCCAGGATCCAAGTTTCCCTGTCCTCTTTGCTTCTTGGCCTGAGCCCTTGTCAAAGCAAAGATATGCCCAAGAATGCCCAGCATTGCTGCATGAGCCTCCAACTCCACTTCAGCCCAAGCTGATGTCTCCAAATCATAGCCTAGTAAGCAATATACAGGTAATTCAGTGGCTACCACAACTTTCTTTGGACCAGTAACCCCCCCCCCCAGTTGAGATTCACAACAGTCATGGGGGTGGCTAAGAGTGTTGTTATGAGCATCAGTCACTTGGTACTGCTGACCAAGTAGGTGTTGATAAGCGTGAATCAGTTTCTCAATCACCATAGTGACACTGGCTTCTGTATCACCGTAGGCCTCAACCTCAACACCATTTATTAGGGGAAGTTGCTTGTACTTACCCATATTAAGGGGACAAGCAACGAAGGTGGCAAAGTCAATACCATCGTCAGAGACTAAAGTAGCCTCTGTTGTCTCCCTAACAAGACCAACGCCAACTATATTACAAATGGTGAGCCCAGTTACACCCTTTGAGTGGCTATTTGTAGTTGACTTCCCACCACCACCGCTATTACTAGGGGCACTAGAGGACGCAGTTGGGGTTGTGGTAGTGGGAGCCTTGGTGTTTTTCTTTGGACAAGTGGAATCACTTGCCCAATGGCCTTTACTCTTACATATATAACACCATGGCTTCTTTTGATTGTGGGAAGATGATTTGGATCCACCACCCCCAGCGGATTTTTGTGGGCCTGATGAAGACTCAGAATGTTTTTTAGCTTTGTCCCCACCCTTGTCAGAAGACTTACCATTCTTCTTCTTGCCATCCTTGTCAACCCTGTTTGAGCTTTTCTGGTCACTCTTGTTGTGACCCATTTGTCTGCCTTCATTCCCAATTCTTGGGGAGAGGTCAGATCTGAGTTTACCAAGTACTGGTGCAACAAATCAGACAAACAATTGTTCAAAATATGCTCTCTCAGGATTAGATTATACAGGCTTTCATAGTCAGTCACCTTACTGCCATGTAACCAACCCTCCAAGGCCTTCACTGAACAGTCTATAAAGTCTGTCCAGTCTTGAGAGGACTCTTTTCTGGTATCTCAGAACTTTATCCGGTGTTGTTCAGTGGTTAAGCCAAATCCATCTAAGAGTGCATCCTTCAAAACATTGTTATTATTAGCATCACTTTCTCTGACAGTAAGGAGCCTATCCCTACCCTTACCAGTGAAAGATAGCCACAAGCTAGCAGATCACTGCCTTTGAGGGACCAACTGTACTATACAAGCCCTCTAAAGTGCAGCAAACCACTTGTTTATGTCACCCCCTCCTTGTAAGGGGGGACTATCTTATGCAGGTTTCTGGAATCTTGTTCTCTTACAGGATTACTATCAAAAACACTGCTGCTGCCACCATGGGGAACTAACCCCAAACTCTGCCTTTCCCTCTCTACATCTAGGGATTCCCTGTCTAAGGCCAACTGTTGCTGTCTTAACCTCAGTCTGGCCTCTTCCAACCTCAGCTTTCTGAGTTCCCTTTCCATAGTGTTATCCTCAGGGTCTGAGGCTTGGGAATTCTGAGACACAGAGGAGATGTGGGAATTGGCAGACGTGGACCTGTCTCTAACTGGCAGGACTCTAGTAACCTGGCCTTTTGGAGTGAAAGGTGCCCTATTAGTGTGTGACCCCCTCCCACTACCAGTGTCACTAGGAGGCCTGTTAGCTGGCAGGTCTTTGGATGAACCATCCCCAGCATCTTCAGGGGACTCCTCTGAGTCTTGCTGGGTATCCCCCTCCTCTACCTCCTGATCCTGGGATGGCCCAGACTGGTTCTGGTCACTTTCTAGGAGGAGGCTAAGGAGAAGATCTTTGGTAGGGTTCAGACCAATGCTTAAACCTCTTTCTATGCAGAGACCCTTCAAACCTTTAAAGTTTAAACTACCATAGGTTGCTTGGACAACTGTGGGAGTAAGTTCTACTGCAGACATGATTGTTAGAAAGGGTTTAGGACAGAGAGAATATTTTTTAGAAACGTTTAGAGAAAAGAGAAAAACTTTTGAAAACTTTTGAAAACTTTTGAAAACTTTTCTGAAACTTTTTAGAAAGTTTGTAGAAAGAAAGTTAAACTGTTTAGGTTAACTGTGTATTTTTTTAGTATTTGGTATATGTTTTTCTAACGAAAAGCACCAATGACAAAGTGGTAAAGCAGTTACAAGTACTTATCCCACCGCTTCACCACCAATATAGGAGGCTGGCCTGGCTCATAGTGGGTACCTGATGGCACTTACACCTTGTACCAGGTCCAGTTATCCCTTATTAGTAGATTAGTAGTGTTCTAGCAGCTTAGGCTGATAGAGGTAGCTATAGCAGAGCAGCTTAGGCTAAACTAGGAGACATGCAAAACTCCTACTACACCACTTATATCATATAGCACTATATCACAAAATACACAAAATATACACACAAACCAAAATCAGGTAAGTAAACAGTTAGAAAAGTAGTGCAAACACTGTAGAATACAATAGGATGCAATTGGCCTGGGGCAACAAAAACCATATACTAAGACAGTGGAATGCGAACCACTTATGGACCCCAGGCTGAGTGTAGTGTGTAGAGGGTCACTGGGAGTGTAAGAAAACACTGAGGGTGTCCAAGGTACCCCACCCCAAGACCCTGAAAGGTAGGAGTAAAGTGACCCTACTTCCTCAGAAACACACTAAAGTTGTGATAGGAGATTCTGCAAAGACCACAACTGACTGCAAAGCACTGAAGACGGATTCCTGGACCTGAGAACCTGTAAAAGAAGGGGACCAAGTCCAAGAGTCACGCAAGTGTCCAGGGGGGCAAGAGCCCACTAAACCCCAGATGAAGGTGCAAAATGGCTGGCTCAGGGTGGAAGAAGGTGAAGAGTCTGCAACAATGGTAGATGCCAGAACTTCTCCTTTGCACAGAAGATGTCCAACGGTGTGCTGGAGGACGCAGAGTTGTTTCCACGCAGAAAGACCGCAAATAAGCCTTGCTAGCTGCAAAGTTTCCGGTTGAAGAAAATGGGTGCTGCCCGGGCCCAGGAAGTACCAGGAGGTTGCCCCTTGGAGGAGGAGATAGAGGGGGAGCTCAGCAGCACAGAGAGCCCATGCAGGAGTAGGCAGCATCTGCAGAAGCACTTGAGCAGGGTTTCCAGAGAACTGAGCACAGCAGTCATCTCAACACTACAAAGGAGGGTATCACAAAGTCGGTGTTCAACTAAGCGAGTTGAGCAATGCAGGAGAGAGTGCTGGGGACCTGGGCTATGCTGTGCATGAAGGATTCCTTGCAAAAGTGCACAGAAACTGTAGCAGCTGCAGTTTACGCAGTACACAGGATTACTGTCTGGTGTGGGGAGGCAAGAACTTACCTCCACCAAATTTGGATAGATGGACCACTGGACTGTCGGGGTCAATTGGATCCAGCTCCTGGACCAGGCTCATCAAGATGAGAGGGGACCCAGAGGACTGATGAAGCAGAAGTTTGGTGCCTGCGTTAGCAGGGGGAAGATTCCGTTGACCCACTGGAGATTTCTTCTTGGCTTCCAGTGCAGGGTGAAGGCAGACAGCCCTCAGAGCGTGCACCACCAGCAAACAGTTGAGAAATCCGGCAGGATTAGGTGCTACAATGTTGCTGGTAGTCTTCTTGCTACTTTGTTGCAGGTTTGAAGGCGTCCTGGAGCAGTCAACGGTCGATCCTTGGCAGAAGTCAAAGAGGGAGATGCAGAGGAACTCTGGTGAACTCTTGCATTCGTTATCTGACGAGAAACCCACAGGAGAGGCCATAATTAGCCCTAAGAGGAGGATTGGCCACCTAGGCAGGTAAGCACCTATCAGGAGGGGTCTCTGACGGCACCTGCTGGCGCTGGCCACCCAGAGGCCTCCATTGTGCCCTCACACCTCTGAATTGAAGATGGCAGAGGTCTGGGACACACTGGAGGAGCTCTGGGCACCACCCCTGGGGTGGTGATGGACAGGGGAGTGGTCACTCCCCTTTCCTTTGTCCAGTTTCGCGCCAGAGCAGGGGCAGGGGGATCCCTGAACCAGTGTAGACTGGCTTATGCAAGGAGGGCACCATCTGTGCCCTTCAAAGCATTTCCAGAGGCTGGGGGAGGCTACGTCTCCCCAGCCCTTAACTCCTATTTCCAAAGGGAGAGGGTGTAACACCCTCTCTGAGGAAATTCTTTGTTCTGCTTTCCTGGGAATGGGCTGCCCAGACCCCAGGAGGGCAGATGCCTGTCTGTGGGTTGGCAGCAGCGGTAGCTGCAGTGAAAACCCCAGAGAGCTGGTTTGGCAGTACCCAGGGTCCATGCTGGAGCCCCAGGGACGCATGGGATTGGCACCCCAATACCAGATTGGGCATGGGAGACAATTCCATGATCTTAGACATGTTACATGGCCATATTCCGAATTACCATTGTGAAGCTACATACAGGTATTGACCTATATGTAGTGCACGCGTGTAATTGGTTCCCTATGGGTGGCAAAAGAAATGCTGCAGCCCACAGGGATCTCCTGGAACCCCAATACCCTGGGTACCCAGGCACCATATATTAGGGAATTATAAGGGTGTTCCAATGTGCCAATCAGAATTGGCAAAAATGGTCACTATCCTGTAGTGACAATTTTAAAAGCAGAGAGAGCATAAGCACTGAGGTTCTGGTTAGCAGAGCCTCAGTGACACAGTTAGGCACCACACAAGGAACACATTCAGGCCACAAACTATGAGCACTGGGGTCCTGGCTAGCAGGATCCCAGTGAGAGAGGCAAAAACAAACTGACACACAAGTAAACATGGGGGTAACATGCCAGGCAAGATGGTACTTTCCTACAAATAGTACATGCATATTTAGCATTTTTATGCAAACAGTGAAGAGGGGCTAAGAGGAAATGTTCGTGAACGTGATCCCGGTGTCCGAACTGCAAGGGGTGTTTTCGTTTAACTAGAGTTTTACAATGAAGAACGAGAGTGTGCAGCAGCCTTTAAGTACAGTTACTATATATATATATATATATATATATATATATATATATATATATATATATATATATATATATATATATGGGACGTTATAGTTAGGTTCAGATTTTGCATGCAGAAAACCATAAATGTCTGCTATTATAGTTAGAGTTATTTCAAGTAACTATAACTCGTGCGCTAAGGTAACTATAACTCTCACCCTGACCATGCACAGTTTTCTCATCAATAAACTTACTGCAATAGTTACAGTGATAACGTCTTTTTTAGCGCTTTTTCCCCTCACCCTTTGCAGGGTTTGAAAAATTCTTCCTTTTCCTCGGGTCAATGGATCTTTTCTCTCAAACTGATAGCGCGTCAGAACCTTGATAAGTAAACTTACAAGGAAACACGCCTAGGCCGATGAACTTTTAGACCACGTTCGGAGACTTCCCAGTACGAGGTATCTTTCTGACATCACAAAATCAAATCTCAATAATCCAATCGATATCTTAGTAACTAATCAACAAGATAATCAATAACATTTAATAGGAATCAATTACGAATTCACCATGACCTTTCAGTTAGGAATAACCACACAAATCTAGTTAAGTGTTACGATATTTATTCCCTATTGATTACAATCTAGTAGTCATCTCCATTAACCTCATTAGCAATCAATCTCATTAGTAACTCTTCAGATACATAATTTGAACACAGTTAATCAACCCATAGAGAATATTCATTAAGCATTAACACATCATTAATAAGAACAGCTAAACAAAGTCTCAAAGTACAAGATTCAACAAAGCAAGAACTCAGTCATTTGTCTATTTGCGTCAGGTTTTAGTGAGCACCTTAACTAACCTCGAATTAGCATCGGCATGTTGAGCTTCATGCAAAACAATTTAGCAAACCCAAATTTGGAAAACATCTAACTCTGGCCTCTATCAAAAGAGCAGTTGGTACCTAGAAAGAAAAGGCAAACAGAGAATTACAATTCTCATCAGATAGTTACCCCTCCAACGAATCAGCCAATAGCGTCAGTCTTCATATTCAGGACATCAGTCGATTCACCATCAGCAAGGATAGGACAGGGCAAAGTCTCAGTATGGCATAGCTAAAGAATAAGGCGCTTCCCTTATGTGGAGGAGAAGCAAGCATCAGTAAGGACTTAGATAGTGGATGGTTTAAAGTATCAGGAAGAACAAACAGCAAAGGCTCAAAAAGAGCAATGGCAAAGTATGGCTTAAGGCATAATGTCAGAATAATGGCCAATAATGTCCGAATAATAGCTAATAGTGGCAAATAATCGTTGATTTCTCTTCGGTTCATGCAGTTATGTCAACACTGTCGAACTAGCCCTTAATTCCCCATTGGATAATATCTGGTGCATAATTTTTCTTTCTACAGCACAAACCATAACTTTTATGGCAAAATGAACCCCCTAATGTTCTTCCTTTCTAAATTAAATGTTTCAAGTTTTACCAGTTTGATTCAATCAAGATGGCTTCAGACATGCCACACTTTTGTCATAAGTAAGACTGTTAGCGCTCTAGTTGTTCTTTAGAACCCTCTGGGAGGCTGCAGTAGAACAGAAGGGAATAAAAATATTTCTAGCTATTGCGTCAAGAATTGTAGATTCTATTAAGGACATGGAGGCGAGAATCATGCTTTCCTTCTTTGCTGTTTATTATAAGTAAAAAATGCAGCTGCAAATCAGAATAAACGTTTGCAATAAACTACATTTCCCATAAACACTACTTCATGTCCACTGCACCAAAGATAGGCCTCACCCTATAAATGCTTAGTCAGGCGCCATATTCCTCCTCTTTCTATGCCTAGCGGTGTAACCTGAACTTGGAATTCACCATGAGCTTCTGGCTTAGCTGGGACCATAGATCGAATCAGCCGAACCTGAGCAGAGAGAACTTAACTGATGACCATCAGGGTCTGGAAATGCTAAACAGGAGGAAAACATATTCCTTCATCCATTCTTTTGTTCAGAATCGGAAAAAGGAAATAAAAGAGGACCTGGTAATACCCAACCTCTGACACATAAGTCATCATATTGAACTACACAATTTGGGTGGGAAAAACATTCATCAAGACATTTAAGATTGCTTTTTCATTACAAATGTTATTGTATATTGTTAAAGATAAATGAATGGGAGGGATAATGCTCGCCTCCGTGTCCATAAAAGAATAAAAAATTCTTGACTTGACAACCAGAATTTTTTTTATTCTATGTTCGGACCAGAGGCTTCGTAAAATGCTTGTTTAAAGCTGTTGTAAAACTAAAGAAGCTACATCTAGAATAGGTTTATAATAAAATGTTTTAAATGTTGAATCAGTAGACCATTCTGCTGCTTTCATAGTGTCTCCTATAGTGAACCTAAGGAGTAAGACATAGAAGCCATGGCTGCTCTCACTGAGTGTGGATCAAAAAAAGACGTGTCTATACCTGCGTCTGACAAAATCCATTTCAACCAGTGAGCTAACGTGGCAGAAGAGACTGTGTTTCTGAAAGGCAATCAGGAGTTGACCACTGTTAGACTGTCAAAATTCATGTGTAAGGTCTTTGTTCTCTTTTATGCAATGTACAACAAAAAGTTTCTTGTTTTCATGAAAGCTTTTATAAGAGATCTGCTTAGAAAAAGCCTTTGTGCACCTCGAGATGGAAAAAGAGACTCAATTCGGACAGCCTTGATGCCAGACTCTCTCTGCATGAAACTAAGCATAGTAGAAGTGTTAATTTGTCTCAAAGCTGTTTCCTAGACAGATCTGCGTTACATGGCCAGCGTTGCAGGAACTTTAGAACAATATTGAAGTCCCAAAGAACTGAATGTTTAGGAAGGGGAGGATTACAAAGGCAAATACCTCTGTTGGAGTGTAGCTTTTATATTCAATATTAACATGAAAAGCTTGCAAAATAATGTATAATGAAGCTGCATAGAAAATGTGATAGAAGAAAAATGAATGTGCACGTCTGAAATGTGCCCACGGGGAGTGGCCATCAATGTATACGATGATTAATGAAATTGACTAATGATGAATCAATAATGTACTAATGTATGATTTTGTATTAGCACCAAGAATTATATGTTAAGGTTTTGCTAAATCACTCACTTGGCCTTAATTATCAAGAGGCTGGGCCTAGCTGCCTGGTCTCGTATTAAATGTGTTTTTCTAACGTGCAATGTGCTGTCTTCCTGAAGGACGTGAAACTGTACTTTTCCAGAAGCTAGAGATGGGTGTGTAACCGTAGTAAATTCTTTCTCATGAGACCCGACTTGTTCAAGGAGACATTCTTGCTGAATGCAACAGTGTAATTCGCAACAGGTACAAGGTCGCCCAAACTGGTAAAGACAATGGAGCTACTGACTGAAGCGAGGGGTGTAACTTTTCGTACCTGACATTCTACCCATTGAAGACGTAAAATCACAGGAGCGAATAATCTGCATGAGAACTGTTTTTAGGTGAAAATTCTAGTAAGGTGATCAACGGATTATTGGACAGAGATAACGATGCACCAAATATCGACCAATTGGAAATTACAGACTTGTCTGGCAAATTCAATTTAACGACCTGTTACAAGGAGAAATCAGCCATTAGAGGGACACCCCTGCTGTTACTCTGACATTCCATCTCATTCTTTGCTGTTCTGATACTTTAAACCATCCTCACTTTTGCCGTGCCTGATACCTGCTTCTCCTCCTTATGAGGGAAGAGCTTTCTGCCCTGTTTGCTGATTCTTTGCTATTCTATCCTGGCTGATGTTGGATCGACTGCTGTCCTGAGGACGAAGATGTATTCTGTATGCTGACCCATTACGGAGGGTAACTGTAAGGAAATGCCTCCTTGGCATGGTTACCCCCTGACTTTTTGCCTTTGCTGATGCTATGTTTTGAATTGAAAGTGTGCTGAGGTCTGCTAACCAGGCCCCAGCACCAGTGTTCTTTCCCTAACCTGTACTTTTGATTCCACAATTGGCACACCCTGGCATCCAGATAAGTCCCTTGTAAGTGGTACCCCTGGTACCAAGGGCCCTGATGCCAAGGAAGGTCTCTAAGGGCTGCAGCATGTCTTATGCCACCCTGGAGACCCCTCACTCAGCACAGACACACTGCTTGCCAGCTTGTGTGTGCTGGTGAGAACAAAACGAGTAAGTCGACATGGCACTCCCCTCAGGGTGCCATGCCAGCCTCTCACTACCTATTCAGGTATAGATAAGTCACCCCTATAGCAGGCCTTACAGCCCTAAGGCAGGGTGCACTATACCATAGGTGGGGGCACCAGTGCATGAGCACTGTGCCCCTACAGTGTCTAAGCAATACCTTAGACATTGTAAGTGCAGGGTAGCCATAAGAGTATATGGTCTGGGAGTCTGTTTTACACGAACTCCACAGCACCATAATGGATACACTGAAAACTGGGAAGTTTGGTATCAAACTTCTCAGCACAATAAATGCACACTGATGCCAGTGTACACTTTATTGTAAAATACACCCCAGAGGGCACCTTAGAGGTGCCCCCTGAAACCTTAACCGACTATCTGTGTAGGCTGACTAGTTCCAGCAGCCTGCCACAACCGAGACATGTTGCTGGCCCCATGGGGAGAGTGCCTTTGTCACTCTGAGGCCAGTAACAAAGCCTGCACTGGGTGGAGATGCTAACACCTCCCCCAGGCAGGAGCTGTCACACCTGGCGGTGAGCCTCAAAGGCTCACCCCTTTGTGCCAGCACCGCAGGACACTCCAGCTAGTGGAGTTGCCCGCCCCCTCCGGCCACGGCCCCCACTTTTGGCGGCAAGGCCGGAGAAAATAATGAGAATAACAAGGAGGAGTCACTGGCCAGTCAGGACAGCCCCTAAGGTGTCCTGAGCTGAAGTGACTCTAACTTTTAGAAATCCTCCATCTTGCAGATGGAGGATTCCCCAATAGGATTAGGGATGTGACCCCCTCCCCTTGGGAGGAGGCACAAAGAGGGTGTACCCACCCTCAGGGCTAGTAGCCATTGGCTACTAACCCCCCAGACCTAAACACGCCCTTAAATTTAGTATTTAAGGGCTCCCCTGAACCTAAGAATTTAGATTCCTGAAACTACAAGAAGAAGAAGACTGCTGAGCTGAAAAACCCCTGCAGAGGAAGACCAGAAGACACCAACTGCTTTGGCCCCAGACTTACCGGCCTGTCTCCTGCCTTCCAAAGAAACCTGCTCCAGCGACGCTTTCCAAGGGACCAGCGACCTCTGAATCCTCTGAGGACTGCCCTGCTTCAAGAAAGACACGAAACTCCAGAGGACAGCGGCACTGCTCCAAAAGAACTGCAACTTTGTTTCAAGGAGCAGATTTAAAGACCCCTGCAACTCCCCGCAAGAAGCGTGAGACTTGCAACACTGCACCCGGCGACCCCGACTCGACTGGTGGAGAACCAACACCTCAGGGAGGACCCTCCGGCGACTTCGAGACCGTGAGTAACCAAAGTTGTCCCCCCTGAGCCCCCACAGCGACGCCTGCAGAGGGAATCCTGAGGCTCCCCCTGACCGCGACTGCCTGAACCTAAAGTCCCGACGGCTGGAAAAGACCCTGCACCCGCAGCCCCCAGCACCTGAAGGAACGGAACTTCTGTGCAGGAGTGACCCCCAGGAGGCCCTCTCCCTTGCCCAGGTGGTGGCTACCCCGAGGAGCCCCCCCCTTGCCTGCCTGCACCGCTGAAGAGATCCCTTGATCTCTCATTGAAATCTACAGAGAACCCGACGCGTGTTTGCACATTGCACCCGGCCGCCCCCGCGCTGCTGAGGGTGTACTTTTTGTGCTGACTTGTGCCCCCCCCGGTGCCCTACAAACCCCCCCTGGTCTGCCCTCCGAAGACGCGGGTACTTACCTGCTGGCAGACCAGAACCGGGGCACCCCCTTCACTCCATTGAAGCCTATGCGTTTTGGGCACCACTTTGAACTCTGCACCTGACCGGCCCTGAGCTGCTGGTGTGGTGACTTTGGGGTTGCTCTGAACCCCCAACGGTGGGCTACCTTGGACCCCAATCTTAACCCCGTAGGTGGTTTACTTACCTGCAAAAACTAACATTACTTTACCTCCCCCAGGAACTGTGAAAATTGCACTGTGTCCACTTTTAAAACAGCTTATTGTGTTTTATGAAAAAAAGTATATATGCTACTGTGATTATTCAAAGTTCCTAAAGTACTTACCTGCAATACCTTTCAAATGAGATATTACATGTAGAATTTGAACCTGTGGTTCTTAAAATAAACTAAGAAAATATATTTTTCTATAACAAAACCCATTGGCTGGATTTGTCTCTGAGTGTGTGTCCCTCATTTATTGCCTGTGTGTATGTACAACAAATACTTAACACTACTCCTTTGATAAGCCTACTGCTCGACCACACTACCACAAAATAGAGCATTAGTATTATCTCTTTTTGCCACTATCTTACCTCTAAGGGGAACCCTTGGACTCTGTGCATACTATTCCTTACTTTGAAATAGTGCATACAGAGCCAACTTCCTACAGTAACTATATGATGATGAATTGTAATTGTCTGTTTGCCTTTCCTTTCTAGGTACCAACAGCTCTTTTGACAGAGGCCATAGTTAGATGTTTTCTAAATTTGTGTAACTAAATTGTTTTGCATGAAGCCCAACATGCTGATGCTAATTAGAGGATAGTTAAGGAGTTCACTAATTCGGATGCAAATACACAAGTGACTGAATCTTGCTTTGTTGAATAATCTGCTAATGATACTCTGCTAAAGTTGATTCATGTTGACGTCGTGCTTTGTTCTAATGTTCATGATCTTTGCTTTGTTTAAGTCATATTCAAGTTGCCACATTGTGACATTGTTGATGTGTTTTCTGGTGTTGAGACTAATAAACTTGCTAGTAGAGTGTAACAAATAGGGAATAAATATCAATAATCTTACTAAAATTGTGTGGTTATTCATGGCTGGAGGGTCATGGTGTATTTCGATTCTTATTAATTGATTTGATTGATCGCTATTGTGAATATTGATGGGGTGATTGATTCATTGATTACAATGCAGAATAGAGATCTCGTCTTAAGGTGTCTCCAATCAGGGTCAAAAGATTTGTTGGCCTAAAACGAGTCCCCGTGTAAGTAAAGTACCTAGGTTGGGACGCGTTATCAGTTCTGATAGCAGAGGAGGGTTCCGGCCCTTTGGGGCCCTAAGACGAGGGACCATTGTTTTTTAATTGGGTTTCGAGATAATGCAGATTGGAGAGATGTAGTTCCCCTAAGTCCCAAATCACTTTCCCGGGACCCCGGAGCCTGCCGAAGTGAGTTGGGTATGTTCTTGGCGTTCTAGTGATAGAGTGAGTGGCGTAGTGTTTGCGCTTGCACAGCTTATGCATATGGCAGGTGAATTGTGAGGTTTGTGAGGATTGTAGGCCAGGTAATGTTTTAATAGGAGTGTGCGTACTCCACAGTATGAGAGTAGGGAAGTCGGCCAACTTCATGTGAGTGTGGCGCTTTATGCTAAAAAAAATGTGTCCACGTGATTGTTGGTGATGTACGGACCCTGCGTGGTCTAAGACTCCGGAGTAGGTAGATAAGTGTATGAGACACTTGGATTATGTTGTAATTTGCGCGGTTTAATAGGTCAGTCTGGCGTGGTTGACAAGTCGAATTTTAGTCAAAGTGAGTGAATGCAAACTTTGATGGAGATTTGGTAAGTTCTAAATTGCCCTAGTACGAACCATTGACAAGTTGAGAGTAGAATTTCGGGTCGAATTCTGCTTGCGAGTGCGGATCTGAAAAGGAGAGAGTAGCGCCCGAGGCTTAAAGTGAAATCTCTGTAAAGTTCTGAAGCGATTGTGTTACCCTTCCTGTAGTTAACCAGCAAATTTGAGTTTTGTTAGTGCTCGCAATATATTGCACTAGTTGTGTGTGAATCGAGAGTGAGGGAGACAAGCCGCACGACTTTGTTAGCCACAGTGTGTGTGAGTGTGACGTCATTGGAGCCGCGCTGGGATAGGTTGATTGGTGAGAAGGGTCACGCACGGATTGGCAGCCGTCTGTGAGAGGCAATTGGTTGAGAAGGTAGGCGAAGGGTGTTCTGGGAATTTAAGTCACTTCCTGATTCAGTTATAAACGAAATAAAAGAAGCAAAAAATGAAGTTCTTCAAGGCTCTAAGTAGTGCTTTGAGGGAAAATGTGTACATTACCGCTAGTGTGGGGGAGCCTACACTGCCAGAGGATACTCCGGCTTATGCCGTAATGGAAGAGAAGGGAGTTGTGCCATGGCTTTGGCTAAAGCAATGATGCAAATTAACAGAGAAAGATGGGTGTTTGGAGATTCCAGAGAATGGGTTGTTCAATATAGGGATCTTAGAGAATTTGCGGAAGGCATTAAACGAACAAAAGCCACCTCGGAGGCCAGCACAGTTTGAGGCTTTAGCAATTTGGGAATTGATGGCCATACGACAATGGCAACAGAAGTTTGAGAGGAGGATGAGAAAGGCAGAAAAGACACCAGCGGAGGCTAGATGGGATAATGAACACAGAATGTGGAGAAGATAAATAATAGACGGTGTTAGGATGTTACCGGCAATAACTCAGGAAGCCGACACGCAAGGAAGAAAGGCTACTTGTAAGACGGATAAAGGCTCTAGCAAGCGAAAGGAGACTAAAAGGTCTTGGGCAGATGCAGGTGATTCAGATGCTACATGATCGTCCACCGCCATATGCCATGGATGACAATAGACCAAGTACTACTGCAGGTCCTGTAAATTCAACACAGAACCAGGGAACAGTGAATACAGCACAGGTAAATACAGTTGCGACACCAGCTCCAGTACAGAATAGTGTCAGTGTGTCTACTGCCCCAGAGATGCAGACCCAGTTGCAGCCACCACCAGTTCAGAGGTTCTAACCTGATTTCCCAATACTAGAGACTACTACAAGCTTGATGGTGCCACCTGACCAGACATATATGAGATCAAAGTTAGCGCAGATTGAGCCAACTCCACTTTTACTACCCCAGCCACAGCCACAGATGGTTCCGAGTTACACTTCGGTCACAGAACCGCAGTTAGCTGCGGCACAGATTATGAATCAGAAGATGGGGGCCAGTGTTCCACAGGTTGTGGGAAACAAGCCAACACCAGCCACCATATTCTTACACAATACGGCTGGCCCACCAGTGCCATTGTACGCGCAGGACAAGCCTAGTGTATGTGATCATGGAGTAATGACCCAGAACATGATGAGAGGAGGGTTCATAGGGAGCTCTCAAGGGGTGACTCCAGTGGAACAGATGGTGGAGAGGTTGAGGTCACTGTTGGACTTTAGTCCGATAGCTGTTCCTCCAGATGCCAAGAGACACTCAGGGTTGGGATTACTGACTCTACAGATTCCAAGTGCGAATGCGTCACAAACACCAATGACACAGGCTGGAAATATCTAGTTGCAAGGTTTAACTGCGCAACAATTGAACATATGGTTAGACAAGCTGAATACACCACAGACTACCCCTGCGACAGCAGAGCACTCGGAAAGAGAAGAGTACCTGAATTTTGTGAGGTTGGGCATGGAAGCAGCTGAGTTAGTTGAAGGGAGCATGGGAGTAAACAGACTAGAATCTTACACTGAGGCAGAATTGAGATACCTGTGCCCGAAAATAACCAAAGAAGTGAGCAAGGTGCATCAGAGGTTGGTGAACCTAGCCGACAAATATGACATAGACTTAGACAATACTAAGCATCTTAAAAGGAGTTACAGATTAGACTTTGAGCCTAAGGACTTTGAGCACATGAGGTCTACTGGGACGAAGGCACACCTCAAAGAGATACTACAGAGCACCCAAGTTTGGGGAGCGTTAGAGAAGTGGGAAGGCAGATGGGCAAAGAAAAGAGATAAAAGGAAAAGGGACAGCTTGGAGCAGCAGCAGGCAAAACCAGCACCAGATACCGGTAAATAAAAATGCTACCCATGAGAGAAACAGCCGGCGGGGTTCTTGTCCATGTACCATGGTCTAGAGGTGACATTCTGTCATTCACAAATGACTTTCCCAGGTTGAGGGAGAAGCCAATAGAATGGTATCAGCAGACAGACAGGTTTGTGAAGCTTGCGAAATGTCTTTGGGAAGACTTGAATACACTCTTTGAGATCATAGTTCCAGCGGATTTGTGGCTTGAGCGCAAGAGGAGTGTGGATTGGCCAAAAGTGGAACCAGCGAGAGATAGAGCCACAGGAGCTCCGTCTGATCGAACGGCACAGGAAGCTAAAGAGTCAATACATGCCTATTACGAGAGGTTGTTGAAAGCGTTCAAGCATTACAGTGGTACAGAGGTCATAGAACCAAAAGACATGAATCACCTTGTGTTCAGGTTTGTTGAGGGATTGAGACCAGAGATTAGCCAGATGATTAAGAATAATTTGATCTGTTGGCAAGCGAAGCCGATTGATGAGGTGTTACAGTATGCGAAATACTGTAGTGACGAGATTGAGTTGAAGCAAAGAAATTTGAAGGAGAAGGTGATGGTGATGCAAATTAAAGCCGCGCAAGCAGGGATGCAGGGAAATGGAGTACAACAGATGGTGCAACAGCCGCAAGTTAAGGGATGTTTCAGGCGCAAGCGAGAGGCAGCGGTCGAGGAGGTTTTGGGAACCGTGGTCCAGATTTAAATACCGTTACAGTTCAAAGTGATGTACAAGGGATGAAGGTGTTACCATGTCATGCATGCGGGGGCGTCGGACACTGGAAGCGGGAATACCCGATGATGGTGCAGGAGGGTGTTGTTCAGCAAAGCAACAATGTTAATGCATTTCAAAATGTTAAGGGACCAAGAATAAGGGGTCCTAATCCAAATTTTCAGAATAACATGGTTCAATTGCAGGGTCTCCAACCCATGCAACAAGTGCAGATGCCACGTATGCAACCAGTGCAGATGCAGCAAGTGCAACAGCAGATTCCAGTGGTACCTAGACAGCAAAAGCAGATGCCCTTAGCACCAATGGGACAGCAACAGGTGATGCTTCCTCAACAGGTCACAGATCAAGGAATGGGTCAAAGTAACACAGTACAACAGTTCCCATTGCGTGGTAAAAATGGAATAAACGATGACTGGTCGGATGACAGTTCAGATAGTGAGGAGTGCAGGCTTGCAGCGTCCCTAGAAGTAGATCAGAGGGGACCTTATGTGCAAGGGAAGGTGATGGGTCACAAGGTATCATTTCTGGTTGACACAGGAGCTACACGCTCGACCGTCAGAAGCGCAGAGGTTCCGAAATTGCCTCTCTCGGGACGTACAATAAAGGTAGTGGGAGTGGCAAACCAGCTCCAGCCTAACCTGATTACAGATCCGGTTCAAGTTGAGATTGGTACCTTCCAGGGATTGTACAGATTTGTGGTTTGCAACTTAAGTCCGGTGTCCCTACTGGGAAGAGACTTACTGTGCAAGAAGAGGTGTTCTATCACCTGTTCCAACTAAGGGTTAGAGGTGCAGACAAACAGTGACGATGAAGGGTATGATGGTCAGCTCTCAGAGCCTGAGACGGAGACAACAGATGAAGAGTAGCCCTTGATAAGCTTCTTCCCGATGTTCACAGTGACTGATTTGCCCGCAGACCTGTAGGGGACAGTCACGGAGAAAGTATGGGACTTGACAGGAAAGGAAGTGGGACTGATAAAAAGTAGACCCAGTCAAAGTAGATGTGAAGCCAAATGCCGTGTTCCCCTAGGTACCGCAGTACCACATGGCACAGGATGTCCTCATACAGGTGACGCAGATAATCACAGACTTTGTGAAGCAAGGAGTCCTGAGAGAAGTGATGAGCAGCCCATGTAATTCACCTATAATGGGGTTGAGAAAGCCGTGTGGGAAAGTTCGGATTGTTCAAGACTTGAGAAAGATCAATGACATAGTGGTGAAGTGTTGCCCAATAGTGCCAAATCCAGCAGTGATTATGTTACAGGTCCCATGCGATGGAGAGTGGTTCACAGTCATGGACTTGTCTCAAGTGTTCTTTTCTGTGCCTCTTCATGAGGACAGACAATTTCTTTTCAGTTTCAAATTCTTGGACAAGGTTTACAGTTGGTGTTGAATACCCCAAGGGTTTTCAGAATCACCTTCCATCTTTAATCAGATCCTGAAAAAGGATTTGGAGTCATTGGAACTGCCTTTCCAATTGACTCTAGTGCAGTACATTGAAGATTTGTTGATAGCTTCCAAAACAAGAGATGACTGCAAGTACGATACTATTGCCTTACTGATCCACTTGGGAAAGAATGGGCATAAAGTGTCCTCAAAGAAGCTGCAGTACTGTCAGAAAGAGGTGAAATATCTAGGTCATGTGATTGAGAAAGGGTCAAGGAAAATATCTAAAGAAAGAGTGACTGCCATATTGCAAATGAATCCCCCGGGATCTTGGAGAGTCGTTAGGATGTTTCTGGGAATGGTGGGCTACTGTCGCCAGTGGATCCCGAACTTCTCAGTTATCTCCAAGCCTTTGGTGAGACTGACGGTTAAAGAAGTTAAGGATGGCCCAGATGCTATTACTATGTCCGAGAAAGAAATGAAGGCGTTCATTGAGTTGAGGGAGTGTATGTGCAGGGCTCCAGCTTTAGGTATGCCTGATTACACAAAGCCTTTTGTTCTGTTTTGTCATGAACGTGATGCTTGTTCCTTGTCTGTCCTGACACAGGTCCATGGAGGTGCGAACCGACCAGTAGCATATTTTTTAGCTACTTTGGACCCGGTCGCAGCAGCCTTACCAGGTTGTCTGCATGCCGTTGCAGCAGTTGGTCAAAGCTTCACACAGTGTGAAGGCATAGTGATGGGACACCCTTTAACAGTTATGGTCCCACATTCAGATGAGATTTTACTGACCCGAACCAAAACTCAGCACATGACAAATGCCAGATTAACGAAGTATGAAACAATTATATTGGGGTCACCAAATGTCTCACTGAAGAGGTGTACTGTATTGAACCCGGCAACTTTGCTTCCAAATGAGAATACAGAGGTTGATGATGCTGAGGATGTAGAACATGATTGTCTTGAGGTAACAGAACTGTGCTCCAAACTGAGACCTGACATTAAAGATACCCAATTGGAAGAGAATAATTACATTATCTTTGTTGATGGCTCGTGCTTGAGAGACTTAGTAGGAGTACTGAGAGCCGTATACGCTGTGTATACAATCACTGGTATCCTAGAAGCATCTTGGCTTGAAAGAGTATACTCTGCTCAAGTGGCTCAATTGGTCACTCTTACTAGGGCATGCCATGCCACTGACAGGCTGAAAGTGACTATCTATACTGACAGCAGATACAGATTTGGAATTGTCCATGACTTTGGCCAGCTATGGTCCCAGAAGGGTTTCATGACCTCCTCTGGTTTGCCAGTGAAAAATGGTGAAAGAATTAAGGAGTTGTTGCACGCAATTTAATTACCTCTTGAAATTGCCGTGGTGAAATGCAGTGCTCATGTGAAATCACAAGACTTTGGGGGTCATTCTGACCCTGGCGGTCATGGACCGCCAGGGCCAATGACCGCGGAAGCACAGCCAACAGGATGGCGGTGCTTCCATGGGCATTCTGACCGCGGCGGTACAGCCGCGGTCAGAAACGGGAAACCGGCGGTGTCCCGCCGGTTTCCCGCTGCCCCAGGGAATCCTACACGGCGGCACTGCAAGCAGCGCCGCCATGGGGATTCCGACCCCCTTCCCGCCAGCCTGGTTCTGGCGGTTTTCACCGCCAGAACCTGGCTGGCGGGAACGGGTGTCGTGGGGCCCCTGGGGGCCCCTGCAGTGCCCATGCCATTGGCATGGGCTCTGCAGGGGCCCCCTAACAGGGCCCCACATAGATTTTCCGTGTGTGCGTGGCAGACACTGAAAACCACGACGGGTGCAACTGCACCCGTCGCACCCCTTCCACTCCGCCGGCTCCATTCGGAGCCGGCATCCTCGTGGAAGGGGGTTTCCCGCTGGGCGGGCGGCCTTCTGGCGGTCGCCCGCCAGCCCAGCGGGAAACTCAGAATGACTGCCGCGGGACCGGGGTGCAGTCATTCGGCGGCTCCCACCGGGCATGCGGTTACCACCGCCGGCGGGAGTCAGAATGACCCCCTTTGTGTCAATGGGAAATGGATATGCGGATCAAGTCGCAAGGTTTTGCGCGCTGAACTGTATATCGTTCAAGGATCAGTGGGAATTGTTACCTGAGACAGAAAATGAAACAGGTTACGCATAAAGAGTGGTTGACACTTTGGAGGAATTAAAATTGTTGCAGGGTCGTGCCAGCAGGGAAGACAATTGCTCTTGGCTTAAAATGCAATGTGTACAGAGACCAGATGACTTGTGGGTTTCAGATGAGGGGAAAATGTTTTTTCCGAAAAGTCTTCTGTCACAATTTGCAAGGTTCTATCATGAGCAAGCACGTATTGGGAGAGATGCCATGATCAGGTTGTTCTAGATTGATTGGTTCAACCCGAAGTTCAGACAAGCTGCAGAAGTGATTTATCACAGGTGCACCATATGTCAACAGATGAATGCGGGGAAAGGGACAGTGGTAAATTTGAGCCACATTGGGAGAGCAGGAGCTCCATTTAGCAGAAAGCAATTGGATTTTATTGAGATGCCTGTGTGTGGAGGTTTGAGATATATGTTGGTGATCGTGTGCATCTTTAGTCACTGGATTGAAGCTTACCCTACATGTAGAAATGACAGCCTCACAGTAGCGAAGTTGCTGCTTAGGGAACTGAAACCACATTTCGGGTTTCCGATCTCTTTAGAATCAGACAGAGGAAGTCACTTCAACAACGAGGTGGTTAAGCTATTGTGCGCAGCATTGAACATTGAGCAGAAGCTGCATTGCAGTTACCGCCCTGAAACATCAGGACTAGTGGAGCAAATGAATGGTACTCTGAAGTCTCTAATGGCAAATATGTGTGCAGCTATAAACTTGAAATGGCCTGATGCGTTGACCTTAGTACTAATGTCAATGAGAAATACACCCAACAAGAAAACAGGACTGTCTCCTCATGAAATTCTCATGGGCCGAGCTATGAGATTGCCCACAGTGCCTGCAAATGCTCTTGTGAATATCACGGGTGATATGGTGTTGGACTACTGCAAGGTTGTGGCTGACGTGGTCCGCTCTTTCTCTCACAAGGTGGAAGCCACCACATTGCCACCGATAAGTGATCCATGTCACAACCTGAAAGCTGGGGACTGGGTTGTTGTCAAGAAACACGTGAGGAAGTCGTGTTTGGAGCCACGTTGGAAGAGGCCATATCAAGTAATACTGATGACTACCACTGCTGTGAAGTGTGCGGGAATTCCAAACTGGATTCATGCCAGTCACACAAAGAAGGTGACGTGCCTGACTGATGAGGAAATTGAATTGTCGAAAATAACCCCTTCAGAAAAGGAAGTCTCAGGGCTGGAGAGTAATCAAAGGGGAACTGAGACTGAAGGAGAGCCCGTTGATTACGGCTAAGTCACTCAAACAACAAATGAGATGACAGTGAGCCTATCTCAACTGAGGCTCCAGGAGGACTGACTCAAAGAGAGGTTCTCCCAAAAGCAGACGGATATGGGTTTGAAGTTGAGCCCCTGACAGACCCAGAAGGCGAAGGAGTTGAGGCAGAAGAAATTCAGAGTGCCCGGACTCATCCTGAGCCCATTGCAGGTCCAGCAAGAGAAAACACCATAGAACAAGAGGAGGGCATTGAGCTGCCACATGGAACGTCAAACAACAGAGGAACTTTAAAGGGAGTAAGTGGCCAGAATTGCAAGTGACAAAAGGAAAGGTGGTCATTGATGAGAAAATTGAAGAAGAGGTCGATACAACAAGGAAGGAAGACTTGAGCGAAGGAGAGTTGCAAGGTGACCGCAAATTGAAAAGAAAGAGAGTAACAAGTAGAAGGTACGCAGGCCGTGAATGGGCATACGCAACATCAGCTGAGTTCTTGGCATTCTGTTTTGATTGAGAAGTTCCAGGTCAATACTATGGTACCTGAGTTTGGCTACAAAGAAAAGAGACTCCGTCAAGTCGAAATTGAATTAAAAAAACCTGGGAAAAGAGACTGATAAGTTACCGGATGTGATGCTGTTAACCTGAATTGACTTTCGAAAGCTGATTGTGACAAGCTGCCAACTGAATTTACAGGGATCCTGGGAGTGAATGAGAGAGAGCTGTAAATATTTGCTGATGAAAGACTTTGCTTAGCCTCGCTGAGAAGGAAAAAAAAAAAAAGAGCTTTTAGACATCCTCAGTTAGTTGTTGTTTACATTTGTAGCACTTTACTTTCTGATTCTTTACAGATCATGCCTAGCACGGGAGATGATAGTGAGGGGACTAAGGGGGTCATTCCAACCCTGGCGGTCATCGACCGCCAGGGTGGATGACCACGGAAGCACCGCCAACAGGCTGGCGGTGCTTCCTTTTGTATTCCAGCCGCGGTCGCCCAGCCGGGTCCGGCGGTTTCCCGCCGGATTACCCCCGGCTGGGAGAATCCTCCATGGCGGCGCTGCAAGCAGCGCCACCATGGGGATTCCGACCCCCTTCCCGCCAGCCTGTTTCTGGCGGTTTTCACTGCCAGAAACAGGATGGCGGGAATGGGTGTCGTGGGGCCCCTGGGGGCCCCTGCACTGCCCATGCCACTAGCATGGGCAGTGCAGGGGCCCCCTAACAGGGCCCCAGCAGGATTTTCTGCTGCACCCGTCACACCCCTGCAACACCGCCGGCTCCATTTGGAGCCGGCTTCTATGTTGCAGGGCCTTTCCCGCTGGGCCGGCGGGCGCTCCCTTGGCGGGCGCCAGTCGGCCCAGCGGGAAAGTCAGAATGGCCTCCGCGGTCTTCTGACCGCGGAGCGGCCATTTGGCGGTTCCCGCCAGGCGGGCGGCGTCCGCCGCCCGCCCAGGTCAGAATGACCCCCTAAGTGTTGTAAATATTTGGGTATTGCTTTGGGTGTTGTATGTGTGATGTTCCTTATAGCTTTGTTTGTGGAAATGCTATTGGTGGACGAGAATGAAACTAACAATGCTGCAATTTCTGAGACCGCTACACTATCACCTTGAGAGAGGTTCGAGCAAGATACAAAGTATTTGCATGAGGAAACTAACACAAAAGGGGAACTGTCTACTAATGTTTTCTATCGCTTGCTGAGTGAGTATGTTGACACTGTGGATGCGAAAGCTTGCTATGTGTGTACACAAATTCCTGTTTCAGTACAAGAGGGAGTTACCTACCATAGTTTGCCCCTAACCTATGGGATAAGTTGTAGTTTGCTACTAACACGTTTCTATAACCAAGAAGGGCAATATTTTTACTCCAACCACGACCTTGTGTTCTCTTATGTGCCTATCATAGAAGATTTGAATAGCGTAGCTAAATATTATGCCATAAAGTTGATTAAAGGGTTCTTTGAAGCTAGAGTAACAATTAGTACATCCTAAGCACACCACAATAACTTGACTTGCTTGCTTTCACCTGTAGAGAAAAACTTTCTAGATCACACTGAAGATAGAAGAAGGGTTCTGAAGGGTAAATTAGAAAAGGGCTTGCAGCAGCGATCCTTTATTAATAGTGGGAGTTACAATGGAGTTAGGGAACAAGGGAAATTAGCTCTAGATGAACTACATGTAGGTAAGCTTTGCATAACACAGCCAAAGTCATATTATGACAATGTGTTTTTGTTTCAGAGTAAATGGACGTTCATGTTAAATGGAATGGATCCAGCGATCTCAGGGGTCTATTATATTTGCGGACTATGGGGGTCATTATGACCCTGGCGGCCGGCGGTATGTTGGCGGTAACACCGCCAACAGGCTGGCGGTGTTCCGCCAGCAATTATGCACCGCTGCCCTGGGGATTATGAGTCCCCGACCGCCGGCCTGTCCATGGCGGTACACACCGCCATGGAAAGGCCGGCGGTAAGGGAACTTGGGTGGCTCAGGGGGCCCCTGCACTGCCCATGCACTTGGCATGGGCAGTGCAGGGGCCCCCAAGGCATAGCCCCGTCGCGCATTTCACTGCCCGAATTTCGGGCAGTGAAATGCGCGACGGGTGCTACAGCACCCGCTGCACATCAGCATTGCCGCCGGCTCTATTACGAGCCGGCTGCAATGTTGATGTGACATTTCCGCTGGCCCAGCGGAAATGTCATAATAGGGAGACAGAAATACCGCCGGCAATGGCGGTATTCTGTCTCCGGCGGCCTCGGCGGTCTTTTGAAAAGACCGCTGAGGTCGTAATGACCCCCTATATGCTTATTACCTTCTTCCAAAGGGATGGTATGGGACATGTTATTTGGGGATTTGTTTTCCCAAAGATTTACGAGCTAGAGGACCTAAAGAAGTTTCCGAAGGTGTCTGAATTACTTCATACTAGACAAAAGAGAGAGACTTCTGCTGGTGTAGTAAGAGACATATTTGGAGCAATAATTCCCTCAGTGGGGGTTATCTTGAACTCCATAAAGATTCAAAAGGTGTCTACTATCGTGAATAACATGCTGACAAATTTCACAGGAGCTATACTCCTGATGGATACTGAGCTTGCTGCGGAAAGGGTTATGACTCTTCAAAACAGGCTTGCTTTAGACATTCTTTTAGCGAAAAATGGCAGAGTCTGTAAGATGCTTAATGAGGGTCACTGCTGTGCCTACATACCTGACAATAGTAATGAGATTAGAAGTATGCTTACTAACCTAACAAGAGATAGTACTGATTTGAAGGAATTGAAAGAACCTGGATTTTGGGAAAAGGTTGGAAAATGAATTGCTCATGTGGGAAGCTGGCTTAGTAGTATTTGGCATGAGATATTGGGAAAATTAATACAGGGAATAGTGATTGTTTTGGCTTGTTTATTTGGTCTATGGTTATCATGCAAAATAAGTAAAAGAATTAAAGCAAAATTGGCAAAACATAACGCGAGGAGGGAAGAAAAGAAAAGGGAGAAAATGTTCAGAGCAAAATATGAAAAGGCAAAACCGAGGGAAGAAATTGAAATGACAGAGTGTAGAAAATGAAAATTTATAAAGAAGGGACTTGTGTGATGACAAGAGTCATTAGAGGAAGGATTGTTGGAGTGTAGCTTTTATATTCAATGTTAACATGAAAAGGTTGCAAAATAATGTATAATGAAGCTGCATAGAAAACGTGATAGAAGAAAAATTAACATCTGCATCTGAAATGTGCCCACGGGGAGTGGCCACCAATGTATGCGATGATTAATGAAATTGACTAATGATGAATCAGTAATGTACTAATGTATGATTTTGTATTAGCACCAAGAATTATATGTTAAGGTTTTGCTAAATCAATCACTAGGCCTTAGTTTTCCAGGGTTTGGGCCTAGCTGCTTGGTCTCATATTAAATGTGACTTGCTCAAGGAGACATTTTTGCTGAATGCAACAGTGTAATTCGCAGCAGGTACAAGATCGCCCAAACTGGTAAAGACAATGGAGGTACTGACTGAAGCGAGGAGTGTAACTTTTCTTACCTGACATTCTACCCGTTGAAGACGTCAAATCACAGGAGCCAATAAACCGTATGAGAACTGTTTTTAGGTGAAAATTCTAGTAAGGTGATCAACGGATTATTGGACAGATATAACGATGCACCAAATATTGACCAATTGGAAATTAGAGAATTGTCTGGCAAATTCAATTTAACGATGTGTTACCAGGAGAAGTCAGCCATTAGAGGGACACCCCTGCTGTTACTCTGACATTCTGTCTCAATCTTTGCTGTTCTAATACTTTAACCCATCCTCACTTTTGCCTTGCCCGAAACCTGCTTCTCCTCCTTATGAGGGAGGAGCATTCTGCCCTGTTTGCTGAGACTTTGCTATTCTATCCTGGCTGATGGTGGATCGACTGCTGTCCTGAGGACGAAGACTGATCTGTATGCTGACCCATTACGGAGGGTAACTATATGATGATGAATTGTAATTGTCTGTTTGCCTTTCCTTTCTAGGTACCAACTGCTCTTTTGACAGAGCCCATAGTTAGATGTTTTCTAAATTTGCTTTACTAAATTGTTTTGCATGAAGCCCAACATGCTGATGCTAATTAGAGGATAGTTAAGGAGTTCACTGATTCAGATGCAAATAGACAAGTGACTGATTCTTGCTTTGTTGAATAATGTGCTAATGATACTCTGCTAAAGTTGATTCATGTTGACGTTGTGCTTTGTTCTAATGTTCATGATCTTTGCTTTGTTTAAGTCATATTGTTTAAGTCATATTCAAGTTGCCACATTGTGAAATTGTTGATGTGTTTTCTGGCATTGAGACTAATAAACTCGCTAGCAGAGTGTAACAAACAGAGAATAAATATCAATAATCTTACTAAAATTGTGTGGTTATTCATGGCTGGAGGGTCATGGTGTGTTTCGATTCTTATTAATTGATTTGATTGATCGCTATTGTGAATATTGACGGGGTTATTGATTCATTGATTACAATGCAGAATAGAGATCTCATCTTAAGGTGTCTCCAATCAGGGTCAAAAGATGTGTTGGCCTAAAACGAGTCCCCGTGTAAGTAAAGTACCTACGTTGGGACGCATTATCACCTCTTATGACTCTACTTACTAGGGATTGTTCTCCAAAAGGCTTACCATCCAGAGAGACATGACCAGCGGAAACAGCAGACCAGTAATTGTTGACTGAACAATAACAAAGACCATTGGAAGCCATTTAATCTAAAACGTTGATGACAAAGGTAACAGGAGCCCCCATGGTATCAACATTCTGTGAGTCGCACCAACCCAGCCCCTTATGCCATGCTGAGGCATATCACTTGTGAGTGGATTCAGACCAAGATGTGGAGATGAAGTTAATAGCCTGCTCTGAAAGGTTCAAATGCAAAAACAACATATGATGGAAGGAATGCAGAGCAAATGAAACATTCACCCCCAGTCACGGATCTGGGTTTAATCCATCAGTTTTTTTAGCTTGCCATGCCATCCAGTTTGGACCCAGCCATATGCAAATCAGTCCGGACCCTGTTCCACATGGGAACAGTCTCGCCGGAACTGCCTGGCTGGTCCTCCCTGAACCAGAAACAAGCATCCTGGGACCAGTTTCAGGGTATCATCCTTCATCAGCAAGGCTAGCTTGAATCTGGTGACATAGCAAGAACGGGACCCACGTCTGGGCATACCCTTCCCACTTGGGGTGGCAAATGCAAAAACAACAGATGATGGATGGAATGCAGAACAAATCAAAGATTCACCCCCAGTCATAGATCTGGGTTTAATCCATCAGTTTTTGCAGATAGATTCGGCACAAACCATCTTGTACAGAAATGCGCCATGAGATGAAGGTTGCCCTGCTGAAGAAGAGGGTGCCTGTTGCCCATTGTGTCTGTCAAAAGATCTGGTATCAAGGCTATCAGCAACAGGCAATCTAGAGACATCTCCAAAAGAATAGGTAACAAGCGCTGGTCTCTCCAAAGTGGAGTGATCAGAATCAGTTTGGCTTGTTGATGGAGGACTTGAGCTGCCACCCTTTGGATCATGAGGAATGGGGGAAGGCATAAAGTAGATGGTCCCCCAATGTTGGAGAAAGGCATCTGTGGTGCTGGCTAGATGATTCAAATAGGTCTGTGTGGCACGGACCCCACCAAATCTGAAGAGTTTTGAAGAATGAATGGAATATCTTCCATTCGCTGGAGTCTCTGAGGTATCTCGATTTCCAGTCCGCCAACACATTGCACTGACCTGGGAGCTATTCTGTGATCACTGAAATGGGATGTTGAAGGGAGTACTGCCAAAAGCTCTTTGCTATCTCTGCCAGGATACGGGAATGTGTTCCACTCAGTTTGTTGAAAAAGCGGACCACTGAGATGTTGTCCATCCTCAACAGAATGCGTAATTTTGAGAGGGGAGCCAGAGTCTGGATTGAGAATGAACCGGCCAAGAGCTCAAAGCAGTTGATGTGTAATTGACATTCCTCTTGGGAACATTGAAGCCTGGTGGGGATGTCACCGCATTTGGCACTCCAACCCCACTGATTGGCATCTGCTTCCAGAACGACATCTGGTTGTGAACCGAAGATGGCCCTGCCATTCCAAGCTGACATGTGTTCTAGCCACCATTGAAGTTCAGCTCTTGTCTTGAGGTTAAGAGATATGAGATTTGAGTACCCTACTCCCTTCTGGAGGTGTTGAATCTTTAATCACTAAAATGCCCTGCAAAGTAGAGGGGCAGGAAAGATCGCCTTAATCGAGGATGCCAGGAGACACATAATCCTGGCTAGGGACCTAGGGGAAAATCAGTAGGACAGACTTTATAACTTTCCAAACAGTTTTCAATTTCTGAGGCTGGAGAGAAAGGAGGGATGAAAGAGAATTGATTTGGAAATCTAGAAACTGTATGCAACAGGAGGGAGAAAGGGCCGATTTCTTCTCATTGATAAGGAAGCCTAAATCTTGTAACAGCTGAACTGTCCAATTTAGGTGGACCATGAGAGTGTGATACTGTTGGACCATTATGAGGAAGTTGTCTAAATAAATTATAAGATGAACACCCCTGGAGTGAAGGGACTCTACCACCGGGTGCATTATTTTGGTGAAACACCACAGGGCAGATGATAGACCAAAGGGGAGAGCTGTGAAATGGAACCACTTGGCTTTCCATTTAAATTAGAGAAATTTCGGGTGAGAATGCCAAATTGGAATTGAGAGATACGTCTCTTTCAGATCCCGAAAGACCATCCAGTCACCCTCTTGTAGGATACCCACAAAGGGGGTCATTCTGACCCTGGCGGTCATGGACCGCCAGGGCCAACGACCGCGGAAGCACTGCCAACAGGCTGGCGGTGCTTCCGGGGGCATTCTGACCGCGGCGGTAATGCCGCGGTCAGAAAAGGGAAGCCGGCGGTTTCCCGCCGGCTTCCCGCTGGCTTCCCGCTGCCCCAGGGAATCCTCCACGGCGGGGCTGCAAGCAGCGCCGCCATGGGGATTCCGACCCCCTTCCCGCCAGCCTGGTTCTGGCGGTTTTCACCGCCAGAACCTGGCTGGCGGGAACGGGTGTTGTGGGGCCCCTGGAGGCCCCTGCAGTGCCCATGCCAGTGGCATGGGCACTGCAGGGGCCCCCTAACAGGGCCCCACAAAGATTTTCAGTGTCTGCGTGGCAGACACTGAAAATCGCGACGGGTGCAACTGCACCCGTCGCACCCCTTCCACTCCGCCGGCTCCATTCGGAGCCGGCATCCTCGTGGAAGGGGGTTTCCCGCTGGGCGGGCTGGCGGCCTTCTGGCGGTCGCCCGCCAGCCCAGCGGGAAACTCAGAATGACCGCCGCGGTCTTTTGACCGCAGTACGGTCTTCTGGCGGTTCCCGCCAGGCCGGCGGCATCCGCCGCAAATCTATTAGGTTTATGACAAGATGGGAACCTCCCCCTTTTTGCGTCAGAATGAAAATATTGCTGCGGAAACCAGAAGATTCTGAAAGACAGAGGCATATCGCATCTTTCATCAGGAGTTGATCTATTTCCTGTTGAATAAAGACTTGGGCGGTGATTCCGACCCTGGCGGTCATAGACCGCCAGGGCCGGGGACCGCGGATGCACCGCCAACAGGCTGGCGGTGCATCCAGGCCAATTCTGACCGCGGCGGTAAAGCCGCGGTCAGAACAGGGAAACCGGCGGTTTCACGCCGGTTTTCCCCTGGCCTGAAGAATCCTCCATGGCGGCGCTGCAGGCAGCGCCGCCATGGGGATTCCGACCCCCTTCCCGCCAGCCTGGTTCTGGCGGTTTTGACCCCCAGAACCTGGCTGGCGGGAACGGGTGTCGTGGGGCCCCTGGGGGCCCCTGCAGTGCCCATGCCAATGGCATGGGCACTGCAGGGGCCCCCTAACAGGGCCCCACAAAGATTTTCAGTGTCTGCATAGCAGACACTGAAAATCGCGACTGCACCCGTCGCACCCTTTCCACTCCGCCGACTCCATTCGGAGCCGGCATCCCCGTGGAAGGGGGTTTCCCGCTGGGCGGGCGGGCGGCCTTTTGGCGGTCGCCCGTCAGCCCAGCGGGAAACTCAGAATGACCGCCGCGGTTTTTTGACCGCGGTACGGTCTTCTGGCGGTTCCCGCTTGGCCAAGATCAGAATGACCCCCTTGATCTCTATGGGAACAATGGTGAGGTGGTGGACAGGGAGTTTGTTGTGGAATTCCGTAGACTTCTAGTCTGAAACCCTTGACTGTCTCTAATACCCACGGGTCTGAGGTCAGAAGAGACCAGTTGTTCAGGAAAAACCGTGTCCTGCCCCCAAGATCACAGATGTTGGCAAATTAGGCTTACTTTGGTATTTGTTCTAGAGTTATACCCAGCGTAGGCTCAGAAGGAGCCTCTGTTGTACCAGGGGCGACCCCCTTCAATTTCTGGCTGGGTAGGAGCTAGCTTTGCCCTGGTTGTAGTAGCCACGGTCTCTGCAAGAGGTGGATGGGAGTGGGCTGCGGTTGGCAAGGCGGCTGGATGATTGCTCTCTGTAAAGACCGGCCTTGGCAAAAAGTCACTGGTTTAACTCCTTCTGTATGAAGTTCTGAGCCTTGTCCAGGGTTGTTAACCTGTTGGGTGCCTTGGACGAGGTGACCTCATCCAAGGCACCGGTTCCCAGGTGACTTGGATGAGATCACCTCGTCCTGCACCCGGGAACCGGGGGGCCCCCCATCCACACCCCCCGGTCGTCGATGAAAGGGGAATCCCTTCCCTTTCCACCCCGACCCCTCCACCCCCCCTGTGACATCAGCGTGCGATCACGCACTGACAATCACAAAGGTCACCTCTGATAGAGAAATGCAAAGCATTTCTCTTCCGATCACGTGGAGGAGTCCGGAGAGACTTCAAAGGGAACTAAATTAATTTTCTTCCCTTTGAAGTCTCTCTGAGCATTTCAAAAGCCGAATTGTAAAGCAATCCGGCTTTTGAAATGCCCACTAGACACCAGGGATTTCTTTATTTTTATGAACTTGGCATGAGGGAGCGACCCCTTGGGCAAGGGTCACTCCCAGGGGGGGCATTTTTTTTTAAGGTCTTTTCTGTCCCCGGGGGGGCATAAACCTCTAGGCACCAGGGATCTTTTTTTTTTTGTTTGTTTAGTTTTTTTGTTTTTTTAGAGGTGGGGAGCAACCCCTTAGGCAAGGGTCGCTCCCCTAGGGGGAAAATATATTTAGGCCATTTATGCCCCCCTTGGGGGCAGATTGACCTATTTTTATGAGACCAATCTGCCCCCAAGGGGGACAGAAACCACTAGACACCAGGGAGTTTTTTTTTCTTTGTGAATTTCACGCAAGGGGAGCGACCCCTTAGGCAAGGGTCGTTTCCATGGGGGGCAAATTTATTTTAGGCCATTTCTGCCCCCCTGCGGGGCAGATCAGCCTATTTTAATTAGGCCGATCTGCCCCCAAGGGGGGCAGAAACCACTAGGCACCGGGGATTTTTTATTGTTGTTGTTGTTTTACAGATGGTGAGCGACCTCTTAGGCAAGGGTCGCTCCCCTGGAGGGGCAAATTATATGTAGGCCATTTCTGCCCCCCTTGGGGGCAGATCGGACGATTTTAGGTCAATCCGCCCCCCAAGAGGGGCAGAAACAACTAGGCACTGGGGATCTTTTTTTTGCGCCAATGTCATGCAAGGGGAGCGACCCCGTAGGCAAGGGTCCCTCCACAGCGGGGTTGGGGGGCGGTGGCAAATTTATTTTAGGCCATTACTGCCCCCCCGGGGGCAGATCTGTCTATTGTTATTAGGCCGATCTGCCCCCAGGGAAGGCAGAAAGCTCTAGGCGCCAGGGCAAATATATTTTTGTGTTTTTTTGTTGTTGTTGGTTTTTTTAGAGATGGGGAGCGACCCATTAGGCAAGGGTCGCTCCCCTGGGGGGAAAATTGTATTCAGACCATTTCTACCCCCCTTGGGGGCAGATCAGCCAATTCTTGTCAGGCCAATCCGCCCCCATGGGGGCAGAAACCACTTAGGCACCAGGGATTGGTGTGTGTGTATGCGTGTGTTTTTTTTTAGGGAGGCAGCCCCTTGGGTAAGGGTTGCTCCCCATGGGGGCACATTACTGTTGGCCATATGTGCCCCCCATTGGGGGCAGATGGGCCTATTTGTGGAAGGCCCATCTGCCCCAAGGGAGGGGGGCAGAAAGCCCACCAGAGGCCAGGGACATTTTTTCCCAAAAATAAGAGGGTGGGGGCAGATGGGGCAATTACCCCTGATCCACACCCGGGGGGGGGGGGGTAGAGAGTCTACTAGATGCCAGGGAATAAAAAAAAAAAAAAACATATTGGGGTGGTGGCTACCAACCAGTATGGGCCTGGTTACGCCCCCACCTCAACTGAAGGGGGTAACAGTATTTGAGCTCTCCCCCGCACTCTAAAACATCTTATCCCACAGCAAGCAAGAAGGCATTTGATTATTTTGGGTTTTAGTTTTACATTTGGGCCATGAGAACTTGGCTTACTCTCAAAATCGTCCCACTTGGAATGGTGAGGGCTGCACATTATGGACTTTGGGACGCTGCCATGTAGAAAAATCCACAAGACCCAGACACATCTGAAAACTAAACATCTGGGTGATTCCAGGGTGGTGTGTTACACATGCACCCCGCACCATTTTTGTACCCACAATCCCCTGCAAACCTCCAACTTTGCTTGAAATCACACATTTACCCCACGTTTTTGTGATGGAACCTTCTGGAATCTGCAGGAATCCACAAAATTCGTACCACCCAGCATTGTCTCATCTATCCCCATAAAAATTATGCTGCACTTGTCAGCCTAAAAATGTTTTTTTGCAAACTGCCCTTTTGGACCCCCTTTGTTCCCCCTCAATATTGACATGTTTTTGGCTCTTCCCTTTCACAAGCACTTTGCCCACCTACACAAATGAGGTATCATTTTTACCGGGAGACTGAGGGGAACATTGGGTGGTATGAAATGTGTCCCAGTGCGGTGATCCCACACAGAAATGTGGGAAAATTTTGATTTTTTAGCTAAATTTGCGGTTTGCTGAGGATTCTGGGTAAGAAAACATTGGGGGATACACGCAAGTCACACCTCACTGGACTCCCTCTGGTGTCTAGTTTTCAGAAATGTCTGGGTTTGGTAGGTTTCCCTAGAAGGTTGCCTAGCCCAGGACCAAAAACGCAGGTGCCCTCCTGCAAAAACAGGTAGTTTTGTATTTGATAATTTTGATATGTCCAGATAGTGTTTTGGGGCATTTCCTTTCGTGGGTGCTAGGCCCACCCACACAAGTGAGGTACCATTTTTATCGGGAGACTTGGGGGAACGCTGGGTGGAAGGAAATTTGTGGCTCCTCTCATATTCCAGATATTTCTGTCACCAAAATGAGAGGAAAAAGTGTTTTTTTTGTCAAATTTTGAGGTTTGCCAAGGATTCTGGGTAACAGAACATGGTCAGAGCCCCACACGTTGGATTCCCCTAGGTGTCTAGTTTTCAAAAATGCACTGGTTTGCTAGGTTTCCCTAGGTGCCGGCTGAGCTAGAGCCCAAAATCCACAGGTAGGCACTTTGTAAAAAACACCTCTGTTTTCTGTGAAAAAATGTGATGTGTCCATGTTGTGTTTTGGGCCATTTCCTTTCAAGGGCACTGGGCCAACCCACACAAGTGAGGTACCATTTTTATCGGGAGACTTGGGGGAACATAGAATAGCAAAACAAGTGTTATTGCCCCTTGTCTTTATCTACATTTTGTCCTTCCAAATGTAAGGCAGTGTGTAAAAAAGACGTCTATTTGAGAAATGCCCTGTAATTCACATGCTAGTATGGGCACCCCGGAATTTAGAGATGTGCAAATAACCACTGCTTCTCAACACCTTATCTTGTGGCCATTTTGGAAACACAAAGGTTTTCTTGATACCTATTTTTCACTTTTTATATTTCAGCAAATGAATTGCTGTAAACCCGGTATAGAATAAAAACCCATTGCAAGGTGCAGCTAATTTATTGGCTCTGGGTACCTAGAGTTCTTGATGAACCTACAAGCCCTATATATCTCCGCAACCAGAAGAGTCCAGCTGACGTAACGGTATATTGCTTTAAAAAATCTGACATCTCAGGAAAAAGTTACAGAGTAAAACGTGGAGAAAAATGGCTGTTTTTTTACCTCAATTTCAATATTTTTTGCATTTCAGCTGTTATTTTCCGTAAGAAACACTTGTAGGATCTACACAAATGACCCCTTGCTGAATTCAGAATTTTGTCTACTGTTCAGAAATGTTTAGGGGTCCAGCATTGGTTTCTCACCCATTTCGGTCACTAACTGGAAGGAGGCTGAAAGCACAAAAATAGTAAAAATGGGGTATGTCCCAGTAAAATGTCAAAATTGTATTGAAAAATTGGGTTTTCCAGTTCAAGTCTGCCTGTTCCTGAAAGCTGGGAAGGTGGTGATCTTGCCACCGCAAACCCTTTGTTGTTGCCATTTTCAGGGAAAAAAACACAAGCTGCCTTCTGCAGCCCTTTTTTCCCATTTTTGTGAAAAAACAAAATGTTCACTGCATTTTGGCTAATTTCTTGGTCTCCTTCAGGGGAACCCACAAAGTCTGGGTACCTCTAGAATCCCTAGGATGTTGGAAAAAAAGGACGCAAATTTGGCATGGGTAGCTTATGTGAACAAAACGTTATGAGGGGCTAAGCGCGAACTGCCCCAATTAGCCAAAAAAAGGCTCGGGACAGGAGGGGGAAAAGGCCTGGCAGCGAAGGGGTTAAGGTGTGAACAAATTTCCCCAGATCCTTGACAACTTTGTTACCAAAGAGTAACCCATTGGCTAGGGGTCCGGGTTCTGCTTGGGCAGTTGGGTCAGCTTGGGGTCTATGCGCATGTGCACTGATCTTCTGTGCTCCACTGATAACACACAGTTGGTGTTGCCTAAAAGGTGCAGAACGCATTGAGCCCAGCCTGCTAGTGTGTCAGGGTCGACAGGCATGTCAGGTTATTTGGTCATCACCGCTATGTCCAAGATTTTACATAAGGGTCCAGATATATCTAGCAACTTATCATGGAAGGCCTTCCAGGATCAGTCAATCCCCTTCTTAGAGTCTTTAGAGGAGCTTTTAAGAAAGGTGACCATGCTTGCGTCAAGTTCTGGGGTCTCAGCGGCCTTATGTGGAATGTCGGGGCATGGGCATTCAGATCTAAGGCCCTCATTACAACCCTGGTGGTCGGTGTTAAAGCGGAGGTAATACCACCAACAGGCCAGAGGTAAAAAAAATTGAATCACGACCATGGCAGAAACTGCCAACATAGACAGCCTCTTTAACACTCCGAACGCCACGGCGGTAGAAACAAACACCGTGGCGGTAACCACCAATAGACAGGCGGAAGACAAAGTTCTGCCCACTGTATTACAGCACGCCTATCCGCCACCTTTTCCGGGGCGGTACCAGCGCCATCAAAAGCACGGCAGAAACAGTACTTGGAAAGGAAACCACTCACCTTTCGACACTTCACGAACAACCAGGACGCCATGGAGCCCGAGTTACAGGTCCTGCTGATGCTGGTCTACCTCCTCTTGTATCAGGAGCAGCAAAGACACCGGCAATGACCACGGTGAGTACTGCACCTAGTACACAGGGGAGAGGGGAGGGAAAAGAGAGTGACACACACACGCAACACGCAACACCCCCACCCTCACCCACAACACCATATACACAACTACATGCAGCAACATTACATATACACCCCGTCACCCCCTGGAAGAACGCAACGGCAAAAGGAAATGATTGTAATGAGTGTAATCATTGAAATATCAGACAGGCCAAATTCAAATATCAGTATATACAAATATGTACACCAACTACACAAGTCTGGATATGAATGAAATTATTGTCCGTGGATCAGTGTCCCAAAATGAATGGGCGAAGCCCACACAAGATACCTGACTCAAAATGGAGAGATCACTGCAGGGGCATCAGATGGAAAATAAACAGGCACCTCGGGGGGGCCACCTCAGCCGGATGAACGGACGACGCCACTGCTCCACGATGGGGTTCCATGCCCAATGATTGGTCCTGGGGAGTGCAAAGCCACAGTCTCACAAGTCTTTCCAGTGGGTGGTTTGCCCACTGCATTATCCTGGGGAGTGCAAAGCCACAGTCTAACAAGTCTCTCCAGTGGGTGGTTTGCCCACTGCATTATCCTGGGGAGTGCAAAGCCACAGTCTCACAAGTCTCTCCAATGGGTGGTTTGCCCACTGCTTTATCCTGGGGAGTGCAAAGCCACAGTCTCACAAGTCTCACAAGTCTCTCAAGTGGGTGGTTTGCCCACTGCTTTATCCTGGGGAGTGCAAAGCCACAGTCTCACAAGTCTCTCAAGTGGGTGTTTTGCCCACTGCTTTATCCTGGGGAGTGCAAAGCCACAGTCTCTCAAGTGGATGTCAGTCTCCACTGGTTCTGGAGGGGGCATTGTGCCCAGAGTGCTTCATCCTGCCAATGACTGAGGTAGTGGATGTGAATCTCCACTGGTTCTGGAGGGGGCTTTGTGGCCAGAGTGCTTCATTCTGCCAAGGACTGAGGTAGTGGATGTGAATCTCCACTGGTTCTGGAGGGGGCCTTGTGCCCAGAGTGCTTCATCCTGCCAAGGACTGAGGTAGCGGATGTGAATCTCCACTGGTTCTGGAAGGGGTATTGTGCCCAGAGTGCTTCACATGCAGTGTGGCAGATCCCATTCCCTCACCTGGGTGTGTGTGCCACGGAATTGCCTGGGAACAGGTAGCATGATACTCCATGGAGGCAGAGACACACTCCACCCTGCTGCAACTTCACCTCCCACCTGCAGGTACAAACAGTGCTGGGTGTTGTGCCTCATGTACGCTGTGCAGGGTCTAGGATGACTCCTGCAGCCTTGCACGGCTGGCCACTGGGGATGATTGCCATGTCAGCTGTGGTGGCATTGTCTGAGCACATTGAGGGGCTGGTGGCGGTGGTTGCGGCGGTGTCTGTGGCAGAGGTGCTGGCGGTGGTGCATGTGTCTGCACCTGCGCCTCTCAACACCCTGGATGGCATTCAAAATGGTTGATTGCCCAACAGTGAGGGATCTCAGGAGGTCAATAGCCTCCTCACTGAGGGCAGCAGGGCTGACTGGGGCAGGGCCTGAGGTGCCTGGTGCGAAGGAGATGCCCACCCTCCTGGGTGAGCGGGCACGGGAAACTTGATGAGGGGCTGCTGGGAGGGCGGTGCTGGTAGGGGGGTTGGCGGCTGTACCTGTTGATGCAGTGGGCACAAAGGTGCCTGCCACCGCAAGGGAGTTCCCATCAGAGGAGGAGTCGCTGTCGCTGGTGTCTCCTCCTGTCCCTGTCTTGGAACTCCCCTCGCCCTCTGTCCCGCTGGTGCCTTCGTACTCCGTTACTTCACCCTCCAGGGCCATGTGGGATGCAGCTCCCTCCTGCTCCAGTGCCACTGCTCCTCCGCCAGATGATACTAATGTACACAAGGACAGGGTGACAAAACAAAAAGGGGGGGAAGACACAAGAGACACAGGGTAAATGCCGGCAACAGCACTACCGTTGGCGGACACAACACACAGGGAGCAGCCCTATGCACTAAGCCATGCACTAACAGGGCAGGGGAAAAGCACATGCCCATGGGGGACTCTGTCGAGAACCATTTCATGCACAGCTGGAACCCATAGGTGTAGAAGGCAAATACCACCTTTGGGGATGGACTGGGAATGAGGCTGCAAATCAATGGATCTACCTTTGCGCGTCCGCCCTGGCCTAGGGGAACCCACAGCCCACCTCTCCCACCTCGACACCTCGTCAAGTGCACAGAGTCAGCTGAATGAGAGTGATGTCCTCAAGCGCCCATCCAACTCAGGATATGCCACTGCCAGGATCCGGTACATTAGGGGGGGTCATGGCGCGACGGGCACCCCTTCCACGTTGGGAGGCCATCCCCAGCTGGGCCTCCGCCGTCTTCTTGGTCCAGTGGCACAGGTCCTCCCATCTTTTCCGGCAGTGGGTGCTCCGTCTATGGTAGACCCCCAGGGTCCGCACTTCCTTGACGATGGCACGCCCAATCCCCTTCCTCTGGTGGGCACTGACCTAGAGGAAAAGTGAAGTAAGAATGGATGTTACTCTCCCATACATTTCTTCTCACACATTGGCCACAAACCTCCCACCCTGGCCCAGAAAAACATACACACTCCATCCTCACATGCTGGCCTGTCCCCCCCATCTTTTCCATCCACGACACTTCGTACAATCTTGTGCCATCCACCATGCACACAGTTTACTCACCTGTTTGTCTGGAGGACCGTACAGTTGCGTGTACTGAGGGAAGACCCCATCCACCAGTTTCTCCAACTCCTCTGCAGTGAAGGCAGGGGCCCTTTCCCCGGACACTGTAGTCATTGTCACTTCCAGACGCAGGTCACAGCAGCACTTGCAGTGTAGGTCCTCTCCTGTTGAAGGTCAGGTATCAAGTGAGGGAACATATAGAAAATGGCGGTCACGTCCGTGGCGGTGCGTACCGTCACCGCCGGAGTACATTGTCATTGGCTCCTGGAACCCATAGGGGCCAATTATAATTAATGCTGAATTGCGCAGCGGTCTTCGACCGCCTACCGCGACACGGCACAACCCCAGCGCAGTTACCTCATTTCCCCTTGTCCCACCTTACAGCTCAGGCAACCGCCATTTCAGGGGGCCACATGGCAGGACAACTAACTGCGTCACACCTATTTAGGCCAGGAATACTGACAGACAAAGGCACATAGAGAAAATTTAACGATTGTGCTAAACAGACTTGTGAAACCTATGTGGTGTATGACCCTCTGCTCACCGTTCTCCTCCATAGGGCACGTCCGCTGGGGCAGGTGAAGAGATGGCGGCATCCTCCGGTGTACAGACCCCTGGTGGACCTGTCGACAATGGAAGACCGACACATAATTATTACTTACAGACTTGATTGTGCAATAATCCAGGAACTGTGTGCCCAGTTGGAGCCAGACCTGACGTCAGCTATCCGCCATCCCACAGGAATCCCCCCTTTAGTGCAGGTCCTGTCAGTGCTCCATTTCCTGGAAAGTGGATCTTTTCAAACAACAGTAGCCATGGCATCAGAGATGTCACAGCCAATGTTCTCTAACATGTTGTCCAGAGTGTTATGTGCCCTGCTGAAACACATTCGAAACTACATTGTTTTCTCTCAGTTGGAGGATCTGCCCACAGTGAAAGATGCCTTTTATGCCCTGGGACATATCCCCAACATAATTGGTGCCATTGATGGGCCACATGTGGCATTTGTCACCCCCCCCGGCAGAAATGAACAGGTGTACAGAAACCGCAAAAGCTACCATTCAATGAATGTGCAGATGGTGTGTTTGGCAGACCAGTACATCTCCCATGTGAATGCCAAGTATCCTGGCTCAGTGCATGACGCTTACATTTTGAGGAATAGCAGCATCCCTTATGTGATGGGGCAACTCCAGAGGCAACTTGTGTGGCTAATAGGTGAGCCCAAGGTCCCTACACAGTTTCATTTGCTGTCTGGGTATGGGAGATTCCCTAATGTTTGGAGGATGTCTAACAGTTGTCCGTGAATATTTGCAGATGACTCTGGTTACCCCAACCTGTCATGGCTACTGACTCCAAATCGCAGGGAAAGGGCAGAGGAACGCTACAATGAGCCACATGGGCGAACTAGGAGGATAATAGAGCGCAATTTCGGCCTCCTGAAGGCCATATTCCGGTGCCTCAGTCTGACAAGTGGATCCCTATACTACTCACCAAAGAAGGTGTACCAGATCATTGTGGCATGCTGTATGTTGCACAACCTGGCTTTGCGACGCCAGGTGCCTTTTCTGCAGGAGGATGGGCCTGATGGTGGTCTAGTGGTAGCTGTGGAGCCTGTGGACATTGAAGAAGAGGAGGCAGAAGAAGAAGATGTAGACAGCCGTAGCAACATCATCATGCAATGCTTCCAGTGAGACACAGGTAAGAGGATGGAACTGCTTCTCACATCTCATACTATTGTAGGACTTAGCATAAATCTGCCTTTTTACCTCTGTGTATGGACCCTGACTTGTCACTTTGGCTTTCCATTTCACAGATCTGGGTCTTACTTTGTGCCCTCTACTATGTTTACTGCTGGACAACAATTGTGTAACATTGGTATGTGAACAAGTATATTGACATTGCTATATTTCAGAGAGGTTGCAATTACACATTTGTGAAAGCACAGACTGACTCCAGATTGTTTTGTGATTCAAGGGTGTTTATTTCTGTGCTAATAAGTGGAGGTGGTGTGAAATGGGCTAGGGTGATGGTAAAGGAATGTCCATGGTAGAGTCCAGTCTCTTGGTCTCACAGGTGCATTGTCCTATGGGGCATAGGAAGGGGAGAAATGGCAGACTAAGGTGGACAGGGAGACAAAGTGGGACAGAAGGGTGACATTCAGGAGGGTTTTTATTTCCTGCCAGGGGTCTTGGCAATGCTCTCTGTCTTGTTCCTGGATCTCAGGGACCGTTTGCGGGGTGGTTCTCCTTCTGCAGGGGGTGGGGTGCTGGTGGCCTGTTGTTCCTGCTGCGGTGCCTCCTGTCCACTAGCACTGGCGGAGGTGGAGGGCTGTTCATAGTCCAGGCTAGAGTCAGGGGTCTGTTTGTGTGCCACTGTGTCCCTCATGGTGTTGACAAGGTCTGCCGGCACCCCTGCAATGGTGACCAGGTGTTGTTAATGGACTTCGAGTCCTCCCTGATCCCCAGGTAGTGTTCCTCCTGCAGCCGCTGAGTCTCCTGAAACTTGCCCAGTACCGTGCCCATGATCTCCTGGGAATGGTGGTATGCTCCCATGATGTTGGAGGGTGCCTCGTGGAGTGTGGGTTCCCTGGGCCTGTCCTCCCCCCGTCGCACTGCAGTCCTCCCAGGTTCCCTTTTATCCTGTGCTTCTGACCCATGAACTGTGTGCCCACTGCCACTGACCCCAGGTCCCTGATTTTCTTGGGTTGGTGGGTTTGCCTGGGTTCCCTGTAGTGGTGGACACATTCCTGATTGACGTGTCCTGGGGACAGAGGGATGGGCCGCTGGGTGGGTGATGTGCTGGTGTTTCCTGAGGGGGGAGGTTCTGTGGTGGCTTGTGACAGTGGCAGGGGAACTGACTGTCCAGAGGTCCCTGATGGGCCGGGCTGGTCATCTTGATCCAGACGTGCAGAGCTGCTGTCATCGCTTTGGGCCTCTTATGTGGTGGGACTGGATATGTCTGGCACCTCCTGCCCAGTGACGTTGGGTATGGGTCCTGTTGGGGTGTAAATGCAGTTTTAGTATCTGTGTGTGTCATCTTGTGCATTGGGTGAGGTACCCTCTACTCCTGTGCTTGCATAATTGTGTTTGCCCTGTTGTGATATCTGGTTTGGGGTCTGTGTGGGTATCTGTATTGGACATGCTTTGGTGATGGTGGTCCATGCATAGGTGTTGCATGCAGGGCCTTGGTGTTGGGATGTGTGGGTTGTGATAGTGGGACATATGTGAGGTGTTGGAGTGATGGGGGTGAGGGTGAGGGTGGGGGTAGGTGATGGCATGCAGGTGGGGAGGGGGATTTGGTAAATAAGATATGACTTACCAGAGTCCAGTCCTCCTGCTACTCCTGCGAGGCCCTCAGGATGCAGTATTGCCAAGACTTGCTCCTCCCATGTTGTTAGTTGTGGGGGTGGAGGTGGGGGTCCACCGCCAGTCCTCTGTACAGCAATCAGGTGTCTGGATACCACTGAACGCACCTTCCCCCGTAGGTCGTTTCACCTCTTCCTTTTGTGTGGCAGACTTGTGTGGGTGTCTGTATTGTGGCGGATTCCGAGATGTGGGTCATAATACCTGTAGCGGAATTCCGCCACCGGAACGGTATGTTGGTGGTCTTCAGCACGGCGGAAAGCGGGATTTACCACCAGGGTTGTAATGAGGGCCTAAGTCTGTTGCGGACTTCCTTGTCAAATGCCTTATGAAGTCTGTCATGGGCATAGTCAGCTACAGGTGGTAGAGGAGGCCAGTCTGAAGAGCGTGGGTGGACGATACTGTCCAGGTCGTAGTCAAGAGAGGAGCCTTGAGGATAAGGGGAGCTTGAGGGGTATGGGGTGTGGTCCGTTGAGTCCTGTTTATGTTTGCGGCTCTATATGAGTCAGCATTGTTGGAGACCGAATTGTTTGAGTATGAGGCTCCTGTGTCATTGTCTGGTTGGAGATCATCTGGGAGGGCAGTGCTGGTGGACACTGTGAGTGTGGAATAAGCGTGGTCAGAGGTGAAAGCCTGGGAGATACGTGCCATGATCCTGTTGTGGGGGCAGTTAGAGGGATGGGGAGCTTTGTCTCTCTGGGGAAGTGGGGGAGGGGCTAGCGGATTAGGTCATAAGGAGATACTGAAAGAGCATATCTTTTTAATTGGCACATTATAGGTTGAAGAGCGACCACCAAGGGTCTATTTACGGATTGGGTGACAGAGGTGTCTAGGGCATTGACGACGTTGCCTGCAAGGAGAAGGTCTTCATCTGTTTGGGGGAGATTGTCTGTCAGGTCTTTTTGGGCGATGATCTTAGGAAAGTTGACTGGCAAAAGATCTTACCAGAATAGTCAAAGGGGGGGGTACCCACTTAAATATATATGTCGGTACAGGGGCAATAAGTCAATAAAAAAAACAATCTAAGCAGCAATAAATTGCAGGTGTATATGAATTATTCCCCTCAGGATCAACTTGTAATAGCCTGCACTTGCCCTGGCGTCGGGCGTATGGGAGACGTTTCCAAGCTGCCAAGGGACAGATTATTGATGCCGGCAGATAGCACTGATTTGCCGAGCCTCAGCATGGAGCTCCTGTCCCGATATACTCTGGGGACAGCCTGGCGCAAGGAGAATGTGCAGAGCAAGCTCAAAATAGGATGGGCTGTCCTCACACTAGAGTGCGTTATCTCCCGCCACCAGGCACCCACTTCGGGTGCGCAGTGGCGACTCAGTGAGCGAAGCGCTTAGCCAAATGAAGTACAGTATGTAATCCTAAATGAGAAAAGTTGAAATCAGAGATAAAATCTACTTAGCTTGTCCTCGCGGAGCAGCAAAGTAAGAAGAGGAATATGGCACCGAACTAAGCATTTATAGGGCGAAGCTCATCATTGGCACAGTAGACATGACTTCATGTTTATGGGAAATGTAGTTTATTGCAAAAGTTTATTCTGATTGGCTGCTGTGTTTTTTACTAATATTAAACAACAAAGAAGGGAAGCACAATACGAAGCCTCTGGTCCTGACATAGAATCAACTGGCAGGCTACTCCTGTTGGGAGTACAACAAGAAGATATTTTAAAACTCACATAAAACTTGTCCTATGTTTTCTTTCTACAGCACTAATTATAATTTCTATAAGAACATGAACCCCCTCATTGTGTTACTTTCTAAATTAAATGTATATAAGGGTTACTAGTTTGATTCAATCAAGAAGGCTTCAGGTGTGCCACACTTTTGTCATAAGGAAGCCTGTTGCAATCTAGTTGTTTTTTAGAACACTCGGGCAGGCTTTAATAGAACACCGGGTAATCAATTGTTGGAGGTACATGTTTTATTGTAAATGTCTGACTTCATTCTCATATGACTGAGAAAGACTGTGTGAATTTACAGAAAATATGCTCTCATTTTGGCTTCTGGAGCACCTTCCATAACCTCAATATGAAAATCATGAAAAAACTGTTTTCTCTCAAACATAATTCATGAAATCCTAGTAGGCAAAATCACCTTAGAACACACAACATTTCTCAAAATTAGCATGGTACCATAACAAATGATTTATAGCACAGCTAAGATGTGTTATCACCCTTTATATGGTGTCCTTTTCGTGTCCCTCAAACCTGCCATTCACTACAATGCAGTTCAATGGGGTACTATCATGTATATTGGTCCCAAGATTGTTACCAGCACTTTCTAATTGAAGTGCTGACATTCAGTCAGATCTCACCACGAGATCTGTGCTTAGGCTCCATGCAAATATACAAATTTGGTTTTCTTTAAATATCTCAAAAATTACTGAACAGATTTACACCAAATAGATTCATCAATGGGCACCAAATTTATGGGCAAGTCAAAAAAAACTTTTTCTATAGAAATTCGGTCCTAAATATAACTACCTAGTAGTATATATATATATATATATATATATATATATATATATATATATATATATATATATATATATATATATATATATATATATATATATGTGTGTGCATGTGTGTGTATATATATATACACACGCACATACATAATATATATATATATAATGAATACGGGTTACAGGGACGTTATAGTTAAGCTGACATTTTAAACGTCAAAACCACAGAAATTCACCTGTTAGAATTATCTCAAGTAAATATAACTTGTGCACTAAGGTAACTATTACTCGCTCCCCCGTAAAACATTTCACTGCAAATATAGCATCAATATTATCAATGATGTTATCAAAGGTGTCATGAGTGCCGCAATGTGTTGGGTAATTAGCAGTGCATGGCAAGGGTGCAAGTTATAGTTACCTTAGGGCTCGAGTTATAGGTATTTGAGATAAACCAAACTATAATAAGTGAATTTCTATGGTTTTGTGCTTTTAAAATGTCAGCCTAACTATTACGTCCCTGTAACCTTTGGTTTTCTATGTGAATTTCTATGTGTTTTAATTCTGTTTTCTAATTATAACATCCCTGTAACCTTTGGTTTATTCAGTGAATTTCTATATTTTATTTTAAAGTATTTTTCATTGCTATACATTAATACAACCACTGCCGCGCACGGCTGAAGGCCAGCAGTTGGTTGCACCAAGGCTTGGCCACAGGGCCTGGACTGCAGCCAGGCCCTACAGCCAACCTCAATAACAATCCAACTCTATGCTGCACACAGTTTTTGGACGTGCACGGTGGGGCATCGCAGCAATGCCTGGCTTGCGGTTAGGCGCTGCGGTCAACCCCTACAACCACACAGCCCAGTGCTGCACAAATCCTTTGACCATGCACAGCAGGGGTTAGGCTCCGGGTATGTGAATATGTGCATAAGGGTGTGACTGGGTCTTTGAATGGGTGTATGAGGGTGTGCGTTGGTCTGTGAATGTGTGCATCAGGGTGAGCTAGGTCTGACAATGGGTGCATCAGGGTGCAAGCAGATCTATGAATGGGTGCATGGGGGTGTGACTGGGTCTGGAAATGGGCGTGTTAGGGTGTCACAGGTTCTCTGAATGGATGTGTGAGGGTCTGACGGATCTGTGAATAGGTGCGTAAGGGTCTGAGTGGATATGTGAATGGGTGCAAGATGGTATGATAAGGTCTGCAAATGGCTGCCTGAGGGTGTAAATAGGTCTGTGAATAGGTGTGTTAGGGTGTGAGTAGATCTCAGAACGGGTGTATGAGGGTGTGACTGGCTATGCGAATGACTGCAGGATACTCTGAGTGGTTCGGTGAATGGGTACATGAGTGCCTGAGTGGGTTTGTAAAAGGATGTATGTCTCTCTCACTGGTTCGTTGAATGGGTGCATGAGTATCCGAGTGCAACTGTAAGTGACTGAATTAGTGTATGAATGATTATAAATCATTTTTTGTTGTCACTCATATTCGCACATTCGTCATGAAGATACACGGGAGTCGCGTTGAACATCACAACATATTCGTGAATATCGCATAGCATTAAAAAAAACATTCTAAGGTTATAACTTGGCCTACAAACACTACTATATCACTGCCCTGGGGTCAGAGTAACCCCACCCTGACCGATTATGCAATTTTTCAGTTAAGTTTTCTGCCACAGGAATCATGTTCGTTATTTAAAATGGCAGCTGCAACTTTCTAATCGGGTTGCGGCCAGCCAATCTTAGTATTCCTTTTGTCATGTGCATTCACGAGTACGTCACGATCAACATCAAAACTTTGTGGCGGATTGGTGGTCCTAGATATACACATTTGTTTTCCCTTTAATAGCTCCAAAACTCCTGGACAGATTTGCACCAAATAAGGAAAAGGGTAATCTGCGTACCAAAAGCTGACTTTCTGCCAAATTTGGTGTAATTCAGTCCTGCAGATCGGGCTGTAGTAGTGTTCGAAGTGAAAATTCATGTTTTTTTTTATGCCCCCCATTTAACTCAGTCCCCGTTTGACAGATCACCCCGAAACTTTCCATGCGCAATAAAAATCACCAGGGCACTTTTTGGGGGAAAGTTTTGTGAAGATTTGTTAAACTGTGCCAAATATATAGGAAAGTCAAAAACACTTTTTCTTGGTAACATGGTCCTAACTATAACTACCTAGTGGCGCTCGGCACTAGATAATTTATATACCTGCCAAAGGCCATGCACAGCGGTGGTTGGATTAACGTATTGTAATGAAAACTACTTTGAGTTAAAGTAAAGCTTGAGCAGGACAGGGATGAGGCCAAGCACAATGCATGTTCAGAGGTGTTATTTATACTGGCATGAAAAAGTTTTCCACCAGGCATGTGTCCCATGTGAAAGCATGGAATATTCCAATAAACCTGGAGAAGATCACGTGTTACATACAAAGAATATGAGGCCTTGCGGAAGGCAGGTGCAAATTGTAAATGGCAACAATAAACAAGTATAACAAACCCCAAGTGCATCATGGTACACTCAGTGGGGCAGAGTGGATAACATAACTTATCCTAGAAGACACATGGTATTCTGCAGGTGCAAAAAAGACTCTAACTTTGCATTGCAACAGAACTGAATGGTCAATGGCTTTAGCTTCCTGGAGGGGGACTATGGGATTCTCATGACAGGAAGGCGCCATAAGGGAGGAATGACTTTGAGCACTCAGTACTGGGAGGTGCCCCAAGGTAAGGGTGATCTGAGGCTGGTGGGTGAAACCCACAGTACATAGGGCACAAAATGGGGTCATGACACAAGGTAAATAAAGACAATCTCAGGTCCCTTCAAATAGGCTAGGTACTGCCTGCTTTTCCACAGGTGTGGCCGCTCAACTTAACTTAAGTCAGTGAAACATGCATGATGCTAGAGCAGAGGTGCAGGCCTGGCTGTTGCAATTTCTGGATAGTTGTAAGGTGGATTCATCCCTACGTGCAACAAAAGGGTGAAGCAGGATCAGGCCCCAACAGGGTCATACCAGTCACTATGGCAGATGCAGCCATGGTTGGGCCAAGACAGGTAGTATTAGCTGAGTCCAGCACTGGCTGGGCTTCTGTCCTGCCATTTGATAAAGTTTGTTTTGACCAATGACTTTGTGTTTCACCACTGCGCATATTAGTTGCTCAATGTTCACCAGTAGCACATGGTATGTTTTATTCAGTTTAGCCGTCTATGGGCTTTGACATTGCATTAGCCATTACATTCTGTATTCTGCCTATTGGCTTTGACATGCTGTATCCAGTCTAGCCGCCTATTGGCTTTGACATTGCATGCCTATTGACTTTGACATGATGTATTCAATTTAGCTGCCTATTGACTTTGACATGCTATTAGATATTCTGCCTATGGGCTTTGACATGATATTATATATTGCATTTTGTATTCAGCTTAACTGCCTATTGGCTTTGACATGATATTCAGCTTAACTGCCTATTGGCTTTGACATGATATTATATATTGCATTTTGTATTCAGCTTAACTGCCTATTGGCTTTGACATGATATTCAGCTCCGCTGCCTATTGGCTTTGACATGATATTATACATTGCATTTTGTATTCAGCTCAGCTGCCTATTGGCTTTGACATGATATTATACATTGCATTTTATATTCAGCTCAGCTGCCTATGGGCTTTGACATGATATAAGACATTGCATTTTGTATTCAGCTTAGATGCCTATTGGCTTTGACATGGCACTAGACATTGCATTTGATATTTAGGTTAGCTGCCTATTGCCTTTAACATGACATTGCATTTGATATTTAGGTTAGCTGCCCATTGCCTTTAACGTGGAGTTAGACATGGCAGTTGAGAATCTAAGCTGTATTTTTCCAAGCTGTGTTTTTGCACCAGAGAACCAAGATGTTTTGCTCTCACAGTAGACTAGACCTGATAAGAGAGAGTACATGGGCGTCGTTTCTCTTCCCTTGAGCTTGGGAACAGGAGTAGTCTTGGAGACCTGGCCAGTCTCCAAAAGGCTTGCTCAGTTTCCCAGGTCTGAGAGGAGGGGGCACACCTTTGTAACGAATGTAACAGGCTGCAGAGAGTCAGATTAGAATCTGCCGGACCTCGTGCTGGAGCTTGGCGCAGGCTGCCAGCAATCCCGTGTGGGTAGATGAATCTCTCTTTCTCGCGGTTGACAGGGGTCCTCAGCTTGCAGACCTTAGAAAGATGAAGCTGTGAATAGTTCCCACACGGTGAAGTATTTGTTTTGCTTTGCATTCAATATCTTATAAATATAACCTGCTGTGTATATTGCAAACTGATATATTTTGTTTGATTAACGCGGACTTGAAAGCTACTAATTCGTCATTCATTCATAAACATTGTGGTTGGGGAAGAATAAAATAACAATAAAAGTCTTCTTTGACCTCAGAAGTGCATTTCTGTTGTGTTATGTTAGTGCTTAGAAACTAAATAAGAGGAAAGCACTACAATTGGTACCAGAGGTCGTGGGGCGTCGGTCATTAAGAGGTGATTAAGAAGGGGTTTGACGAGTTAGTAGATTTCTAAGTGCACACTTTAAAAGTGTAATTGTTTTTTTGTTGTTTGGAGAATTACAGAAATTGTTCTGTTTGGGGAATCACAGTAGCACGGCAGACCATGTCTGAGAATACATGTGTTGATGAACTGCCTGATGGTGCTAAGAAAAACTGTGAATTGTTTTCTGTTTGGGGAATTACAGAAGAAAATGCATGTGTAGCTAAAATGCCTGATGTTGTTTTGAGAAATAATTCCTGTTGTATATATGTAGAAAAAGTGTGTTTTGGAAGTAATGATGACAGAAAGGTCTGGATACCTTTATCTGCTTACAGAGAAATGCAGGAGAAATGTAGGAAGTTGGAACATGAAAATAGGAATTTACGTGAGCAAATTAGCCCGACTGAAAGTTATAAAAGGGCTGTTTTTGAAGAATCTTTCTTGTCCCATTCCAGTAATGAGGGGGTTAAGACAGCTCCGAGCTGCACTGAGTTTCAGTGTGAGCCAGGGTTTTTGGCAGCCAAAATGCATTCCTTAACTGATAACACGGAGGAGAGAGACCAGAATGTGATTTACGAGTTACCATTGCAAAAGTAAAACGAAGGATTTTAGAGCAAGACACCCCGAGTTTCATTAGCTTGTTTGATTTTTGGAAAAAGAATAGCTCTCATTTGAGAGAAATCCTAACACTTTTGTATATGGTCACTGTGAAAAATAATATGCAGCTGCGCGCTTGTGATTTGGCAAATGAAATAATGCAGACTTAAGGTTTCTGCGCAGTGCAAGAAGGAAATACTTATGTACATTTAAATCATGAACAAGGGAAGAAAATAGTGCCCCTAGCTAGAATCATACAATGGATCTGGTACTTGCAAGACAGGGCTAGAGTACCACAGGTAAAAGAGTTACCAATGAAATTGTGTGCACCATTTGAATTCGTGTCCACTGAAGATAAAAAGCATGTTTGTTTTACTAATGATTCATTGACTGAAATGTTGCTTTCTGGCACAGTAGAAGGAACAGCGTTGTATAATGTGTGTCAGATTTTAAAGCAAGAGCTACATGAGATGTGTCATTTTTATGCTGATTTTTGGTTCTTTGATAATGTTTTAGCACCTAACTGGTTCAATTACCTTGCAGATGTTAATGAGAAAAATGCAGAGAGAGAAGTGTTCACCCAGAATTCTGCCTTAGTGGGGATAGCTATGTGGGTGCCCCAGAAATGTGAAAAGGCCACTTACAGGTGGGCAGAGATGAGAGAGATGCCCATTCCCCTAGATTTGATAAAAACTGTGCAGCATGCACAAAAGCAATCTGTCATGCAAGCAGTCACAGAGCAGTTGGGGAGAGGAAAGTTACCAGGACAGAAATGGCAAAGTGATCAGGTTTTAGGGAGAGTGATTGCTGCAAATTACCAAGGAAAAATCGAAATTATGCTGATACCTAGAAAAGAATCTGATTTATTCATACAAATTGGAGACAGAATGGCCCAAATTGGCAAAAGTGCAGTGAATGGAGGTTTGGTAAAGAATGAGTCTGCCCCAGCCCTTCTGACAGTGCAAGAAAAGGGAAGCTGTGGCGCAGCAGATAAAAACCTCAGTGCTGATGTGTGGGCTGAAGCCCCAAGTGATCCTCCAGAACCTGCAGAAAATATAACAAAGGGCCTCAAAAACGTCCTGCTGATTATAAAACAGGGAAAGAAAGAGGAAGGGTGCAGTTTAAATGAAAAATGTTATTTGCAAGAAAAGTCATACTTGTTTCTTTTGCAGATCCGACCACGTTTCGCCGCTGTCCCTGAGTGTGCTGTGTGGTCCCCCTTCCGGTGTGTGCGTGTGGGGTCGGGGAAGGGACCGAATCCCCAACCTGAACCTGGCTGAGTAAAGTGCCAGCACCATGGATCCATTTTGCGCAAACTGCGCCTTCAGTTCAAGTTCAACTTGTTTGCTGTGTTTTTTTTTTTTTTCCCTCTCGTATGGAACTCTGACTTTTGCTTACCTTCCAGAAAACCTTTCAGGTGGACCGTGCCTCTTTACATGAGCAGAACTCATGCCACATCAAATTGCTAACGCTGTTGAATTAGAGACTCATTCAGAGAAAAAAAAAATAAAATTGCCCAGTCTTTTCTATGTAGATGTATCTGATGTGAAAGGTTATGAGATCAATGTGTTAATTCACTTCTATTGCTTTACAGGGATTGCTTTGATATAATTTTTTTTTGTGCCGATGTTTTTTTTTTGTTTGTTTGAAATATGAGATATGTGAAACAAAAATTCATTGGTCAAAGGGCGGAATGTCCTGCCATTTGATAAAGTTTGTTTTGACCAATGACTTTGTGTTTCACCACTGCGCATATTAGTTGCTCAATGTTCACCAGTAGCACATGGTATGTTTTATTCAGTTTAGCCGTCTATGGGCTTTGACATTGCATTAGCCATTACATTCTGTATTCTGCCTATTGGCTTTGACATGCTGTATCCAGTCTAGCCGCCTATTGGCTTTGACATTGCATGCCTATTGACTTTGACATGATGTATTCAATTTAGCTGCCTATTGACTTTGACATGCTATTAGATATTCTGCCTATGGGCTTTGACATGATATTATATATTGCATTTTGTATTCAGCTTAACTGCCTATTGGCTTTGACATGATATTCAGCTTAACTGCCTATTGGCTTTGACATGATATTATATATTGCATTTTGTATTCAGCTTAACTGCCTATTGGCTTTGACATGATATTCAGCTCCGCTGCCTATTGGCTTTGACATGATATTATACATTGCATTTTGTATTCAGCTCAGCTGCCTATTGGCTTTGACATGATATTATACATTGCATTTTATATTCAGCTCAGCTGCCTATGGGCTTTGACATGATATAAGACATTGCATTTTGTATTCAGCTTAGATGCCTATTGGCTTTGACATGACACTAGACATTGCATTTGATATTTAGGTTAGCTGCCTATTGCCTTTAACATGACATTGCATTTGATATTTAGGTTAGCTGCCCATTGCCTTTAACGTGGAGTTAGACATGGCAGTTGAGAATCTAAGCTGTATTTTTCCAAGCTGTGTTTTTGCACCAGAGAACCAAGATGTTTTGCTCTCACAGTAGACTAGACCTGATAAGAGAGAGTACATGGGCGTCGTTTCTCTTCCCTTGAGCTTGGGAACAGGAGTAGTCTTGGAGACCTGGCCAGTCTCCAAAAGGCTTGCTCAGTTTCCCAGGTCTGAGAGGAGGGGGCACACCTTTGTAACGAATGTAACAGGCTGCAGAGAGTCAGATTCGAATCTGCCGGACCTCGTGCTGGAGCTTGGCGCAGGCTGCCAGCAATCCCGTGTGGGTAGATGAATCTCTCTTTCTCGCGGTTGACAGGGGTCCTCAGCTTGCAGACCTTAGAAAGATGAAGCTGTGAATAGTTCCCACACGGTGAAGTATTTGTTTTGCTTTGCATTCAATATCTTATAAATATAACCTGCTGTGTATATTGCAAACTGATATATTTTGTTTGATTAACGCGGACTTGAAAGCTACTAATTCGTCATTCATTCATAAACATTGTGGTTGGGGAAGAATAAAATAACAATAAAAGTCTTCTTTGACCTCAGAAGTGCATTTCTGTTGTGTTATGTTAGTGCTTAGAAACTAAATAAGAGGAAAGCACTACAGCTTCTCATCCTGGATAGTCTGTCCTCCTGCAAGGCTGAGCAGACTCCTGCCCTCTATGTAGACATGCTTCTAGGGAGTTAAGAAAACCCTCAGCCCTTCCAACAGAAAGTACAAACTTCAGTTTATGTCCCTTACTTCTGGGAGTCTGACTGTCAAGCATACACCAGCCCTTCTCATACAGCAGTCCTTTAAAAACTCTTCGGAGCACTCTCTTCCCTGGTCTTGAAGGATGGAGATGAGGATGAAAATTGGGTGGATTTGACATATTTTATACTGTTCTCTAGAAAGAGGATGTGAATCAACTGTCTAAAACTTCAGAACTGGTTTGAGGAGGTTATTTTCAAGATTTGTTTACAGGCTACCCTATAGACATAGGACCTGATTTAGATCTTGGTGTTATGGCCAAATCACGTCAGCAGCAGATCCGAAAAGACCACGAGCCTACTGTGTTCCACCCATCGTATTTAGATATTGCAGTTCTGTAGGCAGATTGAATTGCGATGGATTGCAGACAAAGGGAGAAGACGGTGTGACTCAATAGACTTCATTCAATGGCAGAGGCAATGCAATAGAGGTAGGTGAGACACACACACTGTACCTTAGCCATATGTGTAGCCCTGCAGCACACTCTACACAACACACCACACCACACCACATATACATAATTACCCATTGCTATTCCAAAACAATGCAACCCATACATGCCGAAAACACACATTGAGATACGTCCATGCCACAACATATACACACCTCTGACACTGCACCCACACACTACACAATCCCTACCACAAGCACAACTTCACAGTCAGCAACACACATGCATAACTACACACAGTATGAGACGATCCACCACACAACAACAAGATTCACCTAAATGTGTCACACAGCAATACAACATACACAGCATCGATCTCAAATGCAAGTGACACACATATAGACATAACCACACCACCCAGTCCAGCCACTACAGCCCCCTCCACCTGAAGCAGCCAATACACACACACACACAATCGCACACGTACTGACACACATACACAACCGACAGCACAAACCTACCTGTACAGGTCCCCTTGCACTGCGCACACATGGAAACCATTGTATAGAATGAGTATATCATCATTGTGGTGCCAGCATTCATTATTCAATGAATGTTGATACCACAATGACAGTTGTGTATCTGTATGATATTCTTGCTGTGCAAGTTATACCAGTGTGTCCCCAGCCATGTGTGACACAATTGTCTCCCCGACATATATTTAAAAAATGTCTGTGACATGTATATGCCTACAGTTGTCCCGAACTCCCATGCAGTGCCCACCCAACGTACCCTGGCAATGTGGCATCCCTACCTTTGCGTCCAGTGATGGAAGGGGGTTGCGTTTTCTCCATGGATTGGTGACAGCAGTGACGGCAGGTGTTGTCCAGTTGATGACGGGGGAATGGGAAAAAAGGTGAGTTTTAACGCTCCCCCCCAATTCGCCAACTCAAACATGGAGGTCAGCCCACTACTTTTTTCTTGGAGGTAATGCACATCCAAATATGCATGGCAGGAAAACTGTCTGGGGTGCTGCCGCCAGCCATTTTTCCCTCTCCTGCTGTCAAATGTGGGCTTTCGTCTATGGGACTGCCAAGATCTGGCAGACTTTCACGGTGGCAGATGGGTTTCCAGTCGAAAAGTCGATGGCAGGACTGTTGCCACCAAGATCTAAATGAAGCCCTTAGTCTTTAAATAGGGTGATGCTTCTGGGAGCAGGTAGCACTGGTGCCGTCTTACATTTGGAGCACCTACAACGCAGGCACACTGAAGTGGGGGATTTCTGAAACTGCCTATAATCTCTCTGAAGTGGTATTCAGGGATAGACAAAAGGGCAGAACTGATCTAGAAATGTCCTCACCTTGAACAACAGAAACTGCTTCCTTACTATTCACTCCTACCATCAGTCAAATATCTGTGCTCAGGAAGTCCTAACCAGCAGCCCTTGATAACAAAAGTACTTATGAAATTTAAAAGGCAGTCCCATCCCCAGCCTTCTCACTTCAGTGTCAGGATCTCCACTTCAAGCTACAGGAATAGAAGCAATGCCCTTCCACTGTCTGGGCCAGCTGCCCTCATCCACCATCTTTTACCTTGACAAGCACAGGCTATTCAAAATGGATGCCACTTGCTTCATTACTCAGGCTCACTCTCACATAGAACCCTACAACTGTACATGTGTTAATAACACACTACATACGCACATGCATTTATCATACACATCAGATGCCAAGTCAAGGTTCTGGGCATACACATAACAGCAGAACGTTACAAAAGAAGAACCGTATGATGCCACCACTGTTTTGTGTGCTATACCCATGTCAGCAATGAGGCCATGCTTGAGGCATGTGTTCATACATTTGTTCTGGGTGCCTCTGCTGGTTCTCCAAACGTTTTTTGAAGACAGTAATATTATCTAGCTCAGCCACATTTAACTCCTCCAACCTTGAAAGAACATGGTTCACCAGGTGCTGAAAATGTCATGACCGTTGGATAGCTCAAATACAGGACAGCAAGGCGAATCCTGCCTTCTCCTCCCATAGGTTGAAGCACCTCTTGAATTTAACTCCTGGAAAGTGTGCAAACCTATTGTAAGGGAAAATGGATTACAGAAGTGAGAGAGAGAGCAACAGAGAGAATGAGAAAGAGTACATTAGAGACACTTGTTCGAGAAGGTTGGACTGGACAGGCCCGGATTGGCATCTCCTGGTCACAGAAAGGCACAGTGTCACATACGATGTATATTGAGCACAATTTATTTGTCAGAAAAGAGAAACAAAAGACAGCATGTATGTGAGCACAGTCAAGTATCTCTCAAGCCTTAAGATGAAAATAACCACAGTGAATTCTTACCCGGTGGGACAGGGAGTATAACTGTAACTAGCCTTCAGCAAACATTGAACGTTTCAAAAGAAGTGAAGAAAGGATGAACTACCACCACCACAGGGAAACAGCATTGTGTTATCAAACACAGAGTTAAATCCAAGATAAATTCATACATGGAGCACAGTTAAGGATAGAGATTATTGGAGAAGGACGAAAAAACTGAAAAGGCAAAAAAATAAAGGTGAGAGAGCATGTGTAAGCTGGTACGAAAAGTGAGAGAGTCTTAACAAATGCTGTTTCAAGGCGTCTGTACACAGTTCAAAGGAACCTTCATATGGCTCTGTCTCACTTCTGGAAGTCAATTATTGACACTGTAGATGTTCATCTAAGCCTGGAAGTGTCTGTCCTCCTTAGTTGTAGTTTCTAGTGACCCACCCTTCAACTTCTCCACAAGTAACATTTACTAACCCTTTTCTAAGATGCATTTCTTAGAGACCTGATTAAAAGTGTCAGGAGCATTATGAAGTTCAAAAGACATTTTCCTAAACTGACACACTCCTTCTGTCATAGATAATATAGGGGGTCATTACAACATTGGCTGTAAAAGCCGCTTACCGCCGTGCAGAAGACCGCCAACACACTGTGGCGGCTGCAGAATTCCAACACAGTAATTATGACCCACAGCTCGGAATCTGCCAAAATCCAGACACCCACACAAGTCCGCCACACCAAAGGTCAGTGATAAACTGGCGATAACAAAACCTCCACCGTCACGCCAACAGGAATACGCCCACACTATTACGACCCACGAATCTGCACAGCGGTCTTTCAACCGCAGTATTCCATTGGAGGTACACACTGCCTCGCTCAAAATACACACACTTACAAAATACATCCACATTGGACAAATCGAAATACACACACCTGATACACATACACACACCACTCCCACATCCCAATACAATATAAAACACACACCCACATCACCCACAAACCCTTACGTCAACATTTGCGACTGAAGGGCAGAGAGAGACACCACCATCTACAAACTAGCATCCACAGGCACTCAACACCATCACTCATACAACATCCAAGCACCTCACACAACACACCTCGATCTACAGGGGAAGGTGCGTTCCGTGGTCTCAAGACACCACCTTGTGGTTCAGAGTTCTGGCGGCGGACCCCCACCTCCTCCCCCACAACTAACAACATGGGAGGAGCAGGTCTTGGCTATACTGCATCCTGAGGGCCTCGCAGGAGTAGCAGGAGGAATGACTTTGGTAAGTCAAACCTTTAACTACTTCATCCCCCACCCACCTGCATGCTATCACATACCCCCACCCTCGCCCTCACCCCCATCACTCCAACTCCTCACGTATGTCCCAATATCACAAACCACACATCCCAAACCCAAGCCCTGCATGTAACACCAAAGCATGGACAAACATCACCAAAGCATGGCCACTGCACATACCCATACACCCCCCTAAACCATTATCACACAAGGTCCTACATAGGAATGCAAGCACTGATGTACAGGGTCACCCACCCATTGCACACCATGGCACACACAGATGCAATAATCATGCCTTTACACCCCTACAGGATCCCTACCCAATGTCACCGGACAGGAGGGTCCAGATATGTCCACTCCACCCACAGAAGAGGCCCACAGTGATGACAGCAGCTCTGTCCATCTGGATCAAGATGACCAGCCCGGCCCAACTGGGACCTCAGGACAGTCGGTTCCTTTCACACTGGCACAGGCCACTACAGAGCTTCCCCCCTCTGGAAACACCAGCACAGCACCCACCTAGCGGGCTCATACCTCTGTCCCCAGGACACGTCAAGCAGCAGTGTGTCCACCACTACAGGGAACCCAGGCTAACCCACCACCCCAACAACACCAAGGACCTGGGGCAGTGGTAGTGGGCACACGGTTCAGGGGACAGAGGCACAGGAACACAGGGGAACTGGGTGGGCGGTTGTGCGACAGGGGGAGGACAGGCCCAGGGAACCCACTCTCCATGAGGCCCTCTCCAACATCATGGGAGCCTACCACCATTCCCAGGAGAAGATGGCAATGGTACTGGACAAGTTTCAGGAGACCCAGCGGCTGCAGGAGGACAGTATTTGGGCTTCAGGGAGGAACTCAAATCCATCAATTCCACCCTGGGGACATTGTAGGGGTGCTGAAGGAACTAGTGAACACCAGGAGGGACACTGTGGCACAACAAGGGCCCCCTGACACTAGCCTGGACAATTAACTGCCCACCACCTCCGCCGGTGCTAGTGGACAGGAGGCACCGCCACAGGACCACCACACCAGCACCCCACCCCCTGCAGATGGAGAACCACCCCGCAAGCGGTCCCTGAGATCCAGGACAAAGACAGAGAACAATGCCAAGACCCCCGCCAAGAAATTAGACCACCCTGATTGTCATCCTTCTGTCCCACTTTGTCACCCTGTCCATACTGAAACTGCCCCAGCTCCACTTCCTATGCCCCTTTGGACAATGCACCTGTGAGACTAATAGACTGGACTCTGCCATGGGCATTCCTCCACCATCACCCCTGACCATTTTACAACCCCCTCCACTATTGAGCACTTAAATAAACACCCTTATATCACAAAACAATCAGGAGTCTCTCTGTGCTTTCGAAAATGTGTACTAGCAATAACAGTGGCAAAATGATATATCAAATGTAATGTCAACATACCTATGTCACACAGCTCTAGTCTATGCGGAAACAAAGCAGATGTTACACAGTGGGACCCATATCTGTGAAATCGTAAGGGAAAGTGACAACTCAGTGACCATATACTGGGTGAAAATGACAGACAGATGAGAGGTAGTAGAATTAAATCAGATGTAGCAGGCAGTGTTATCTTCTTACTGTGTCTCACTGGAAGTATTGCAGGATCACCGTGTTCCTGTTGTCTATGTCCTCTTCTTCTGCTTCCACATCTTCACTGTCCACAGGCTCCACAGATGCCACAACACCTCAGTCTGGACCATCCTCCTGCAGAAAAGACACCTGTTGTCGCAAAGCCAAGTTGTGAAGCATACAGCAGGCCACGTTGATCTGGCACACATTCTTTGGTGAGTAGAATAGGGAACCACCTGTCATATGGAGGCACCGGAACCTGGCCTTCAGGAGGCCGAAGGTCCACTCTACAATCCTCCTAGTTTGCCCATGGGCCTCATTGTAGCTTTCCTCTGCCCTTGTTCTGGGATTCCTCACTGGGGTCAGTAGCCATGACAGGTTGGGGTAACCAGAGTCACATGCAAATGTCGAGGGACAACTGATAGACACCCACTAACTCATAGGGACATCCCCAGACCCAGACAACTAGTCACACTGTATTGGGTCCATGTCCTCACCTAATAGCCACACACGGTGCCTCTGGAGTTGCCCCATCACATAAGAGATGCTGCTATTGCTCAAAATGTAAGCGTCATGCACTGAGCCAGGAAATTTGGCATTCACATGGGAGATGTACTGGTCTGCCAAACACACCATCTGCACATTCATCGAATGGTAACTCTTCCGGTTTCTGTACACCTGTTCACTCCTGCGTGGGGGTACCAAGGGCACATGTGTCCCATCAATGGGACCTATGATGTTGGGGATATGTCCCAGGGCATAGAAATCCCATTTCACTATAGGCAAATCCTCCACCTGAGGGAAAACGATGTAGCTCCGCATGTGTTTCAGCAGGTCAGACAACACTCTGGACAACATGTTGGAAAATATAGGCTGGTACATCCCTGATGCTATGGCCACTGTAGTTTGAAAAGACCCACTTACTAGGAAATGGAGTACTGACAGCACCTGCACTTGAGGGGGGATTCCTGTGGGATGGCGGATAGCTGACATCAGGTCTGGCTCCAGCTGGGCACACAGTTCCAGGATTGTGGTACGATCAAGTCTATAGGTGATGATCACTTGTCGCTCCTCCATTGTCGACAGGTCCACCAGCGGTCTGTACACCGGAGGATGCCGCCATCTCCTCACATAACCCAGCGGACGGTGCTTATGGAGGAGAACAGCGAGCAGAGAGTCAACCAACTCTGAGGTACGTAAACATAGCTCAATTGGAAAATATTAGCAAATCCACATATGCCTGTATTAGTGTTTAAGCAAGGCCTAGATATGTGTGACACAATCCAAAATAATGCCATGTGGCCCTCTGAAATGGCGGCTGCCTGACCTGTTAAGTGGGACAAGGGGATATGAGGTAACTGCACTGGCATTGTACACCGTTGCGGTAGGCGGTCGAAGACTGTGGCGCAATCCTGCTTTGGTTAACATTGGGCCCTATGGGTCCCAGGAGCCAATGACGATGTACGCCGGCGGTGACGGTACGCACCGCCGCGGACGTGACCGCCATTTTCTCTCTGTTCAATCACTTGATACCTGATCTTCGACAGGAGCGGACCTACACTGAAAGTGCTGCTGTGACCTCAGTCTGGAAGAGACAATGGCTTGTGTGTCTGGGGAAAGGGCCCCTGCCTTTAGCACGGAGGAGTTGGACAAACTAGTGGATGGGGTCCTCCCCCAGTACACGCTACTCTATGGTCCTCCAGACAAACAGGTAAGTACACTGTGAGCAAGCTGTATGGGCAATGCATGTGTGGAGTGGTATGGATGAAAGATAGGGGGGTTAGAATGAGGCGTGCATGAAACAACGTTGAGTGCATGTGCGTCATGGCAGGGGTAGGGATGCGGGCCAATGACTGTGACGGTGCGGACGGTAATATCTTTTCCCCTGTACTATTCCTGTAGGTCAGCGCCCACCAGAAGAAGGACATTTGGCATGCATTGCCAAGGAATTCCGGACCCTGGGGGTCTACCACAGACGGAGCACCCACTGCCCGAAAAGATGGGAAGACATTCGCCGCTGGAGCAAGAAGACGGCGGAGGCCCAGCTGGTGATGGCCTCCCAACGTGGGAGGGGTGCCCATCGCATCATGACCCCCCTGATGTTTAGGATCCTGGCGGTGGCGTACCCGGAGTTGGAGGGGCACTTGAGGGCATCACAGCAGCCACAAGGGGGTGAGTACACTCTCATTCAGCTGATTCAGCGCGCATTGGAGGTGTCTGGATGGAGAGGTGGGCTGTGGGTGCCCCTAGGCAAGGGCAAGTTTAGTAGGCATGGTCCCTTCTTAAGGTAGGCCCTGTGGTACTCCACCCCACCTGTGTACAGTGCCAACTACACCTAGTCAGGCTCCTGTGACATCCATGTGTGCAGCAATCGTGCATAGCCTTGTAACCCATGTCCTTGTGATTGATTAGGGAACTCCAAGTGCACGACGTAGTGCAGGGGGCTTCTGTGTCTGTAGTGTCCACCAACGGTAGCGGTATTGCATGCACTCAACATGTCTTTCTTCTGTCTCCCCCCCCCTTTTTGTGGTCTTCCTGTTCTTGTGTGCATTAGCATCATCAGGCGGAGGTGCAGTGGCACCGGAGCAGGAGGGAGCTGCATCCCACATGGCCCTGGAGGGCGACACAACGGAGTCTGAATTCACCAGCGGGATGGAGGGTGAGGAGAGCTCCACGGCAGGGACAGGAGATGAGACCAGCGATACAGACTCCTCCTCTGATGGGAGCTCCCTTGCGGTGGTGGGCACCTCTGTACCCCCCGCATCTACAGGTACAGCCGCCACCCCCCTACCTGCACCGCCCTCCCAGCAGCCTCTCAGCGTGTGTCCCGTGCCCGCTCACCCAGGAGGGTGGGCATCTCCTTCGCCCCAGGCACCTCAGCCCCTGCCCCTGTCACCCTTGCTGCCCTCAGTGAGGAGGCCATTGTCCTCCTCAGGTCCCTCACTGTTGGGCAGTCTACCATTTGGAATGCCATCCAGGGTGTAGAGAGGCAGTTGCAACAAACCAATGCATACCTGGACGGCATTCATTCTGGTCAGGCAGCCCATCAGCAAGCTTTTCAGACTCTGGGCTCAGCACTGATGGCAGCCATTGTCCCTGTCTCTAGCCTCCACCCTCCAACTTCCTCCACCCAGACCCAAAGCCCTGTACCTCAGCCTATCCCTAGCACACCATCAGACCAGCATGCACACACCTCAACACACAAGGGAAGCTCTGGCAAACATAAGCACCACAAATCCCACAGGCACTCACGCAAGCATCATACACATGCAGACACACCAACATCCACTGCCTCCAATGTGTCCCCTCCTCTACGTCTCCCTCCTCCCTCCCTGTCTCGTCTCCACTCACACCTGCATGCACTACATCCTCAGCCACAACGTCCATCACCACCACACCCACCACCACTCCCCGCTCACGTGCACTCACCACCCCCACTACCATTCACACATCCCATGTGTCCTGTACCAGTGTGTCTGTGAGCCCTCCTCCCAAAGTACACAAACGCAGCCACACACCCACCCAACAGCCATCCACCTCACAACAGCCTCCAGCCCATGCACCTTCACCCAAAGTCAGCAAATGTACACCTCCTACAACCACTACCTCTTCCTCCACTCCCAAACCCCTCCATCTACCCGTCGCAGTGTTCACAAAAACCTTTTCCTGTCCAACCTTGACCTCTTCCCCTCAGCTCCCCCACCCCTTCAGTCTCCTAGGGCCCGCCTCTCCAGGCCCCAACCCAGCACCTCAGCCACAACATCTGCGGGACCAGTGGTGCCAGTAGTAACCAGCTTCTGGAGTGCGCCAGGCAGCAGGGCAGCCAGTGTGGCAAGGAGTCAGAGCACGGACAGTCCCCCACCTGTAAAGCACAAAAAAAGTTGCCCAGTGCCCGGCGGGAGAGAGGAAAGAAATCAGCCACCAAAGCCGCTCCCAGGGGCACAGTTGGGAGTGTGGATACAGCTGCGCCACCATCCAAGGTGGGGAAGGGGCACAGTAAATCTGGCAAGTCTGGGAAAATCTGCACGGCGGACAAGACCGCCACCAGCACCGCTGCCCAGGACACCGCCGCCACCAGCACCGCTGCCCAGGACACCACCGCCACCAGCACCGCTGCCCAGGACACCGCTGCCACCGGCACCGCAGGCCAGTGAGCAACAAAGATTCCGACCCTACTGCGGCCGCTACGAGCTGGATAAAGCACTCTGGACACAAAGCCCCCTCCAGAACCAGTGGAGAAAGACATCCACTACCTCAGTCCTTGGCAGGATGAAGCACTCTGGGCACAAAGCCCCCTCCAGAACGAGTGGAGAAAGAAATCCACTACCTGAGTCCTTGGCAGGATGAAGCATTCTGGGCACAAAGCACCCTCCAGAACCAGTGGAGAACGGCATCCACTACCTCAGTCCTTGGCAGGATGGAGCACCAGTGGAGAAAGACATCCACTACCTCAGTCCTTGGCAGGTTGAAGCACTCTGGGCACAAAGCCCCCTCCAGAACCAGTGGAGAAGGCATCCACTTGAGAGACTGTGGCTTTGCACTCCCCAGGATAAAGCAGTGGGCAAACCACCCACTGTAGAGACTTGAGAGACTGTGGCTTTACACTCCCCAGGATTGAACAGTGGGCAAACCACCCACTGGAGAGACTTGAGAGACTGTGGCTTTGCACTTCCCAGGATAAGGCCGTGGGCAAACCACCCACTGTAGAGACTTGAGAGACTGTGGCTTTGCACTCCCCAGGATAAAGCAGTGGGCAAACCACCCACTGTAGAGACTTGAGAGACTGTGGCTTTACACTCCCCAGGATTGAACAGTGGGCAAACCACCCACTGGAGAGACTTGAGAGACTGTGGCTTTGCACTCCCCAGGATAAAGCAGTGGGCAAACCACCCACTGTAGAGACTTGAGAGACTGTGGCTTTGCACTCCCCAGGATTGAACAGTGGGCAAACCACCCACTGTAGAGACTTGAGAGACTGTGGGTTTGCACTCCCCAGGATTGAACAGTGGGCATGGAGCCACCTCGTGGATCTGGTGTTGTGCACTCATCCGGCTGAGGTGCCCCCCCCTTCCCTTCCCCCTGAGGTTCCTGTTTTATTTCTATCTGATGCCCCAGCAGTGTTCTCTCCATCTTGTTGAGGTATTGAGTGTGGGCCTCGCCCATGCCTTTTGGGCCTAGTGGTCCACAGACTATGATAGTGGAATACATTGAACTTTTATTCTTGGTGTATATATTTTTTTATAGTGTGAATATCTTTATATATGTATATATTTTTTGATTACTGTCTTTGGATATATTACAATCATTCGACTCATTTGCTTTTGTCCTTGCATTCTTCCGGAGGGGGTTGGGGGGTGTAACTGTTATGTATCATGATGTATTAGTGTGTGTGTTGTGGGTGAGGGTGGGAGTGTTGCATGTTGCGTGTGTGTGTCACTGTTTTTTCCCTCCTCCCTCCCCTATGTCGTAGGTACAGTACTCACCATGGTCTTCTCCGCCGGCGTTCGTGCTCCTGGTAGAGGAGCAGGAAGATAAAGGCTGGAAGAATCTGAAGTTCTGGTTCCATGGAGTCCTGGTTCCTTGTGGGATGTGTAGAGGTGAGCGTTTCCCCTTCCAAGTCCTGTTTCTGCCATGTTTTTGTTCATGGTGAATCCGCCCCGGAAAAGGTGGTGGATTGGCCTGTTGTAATTCCCTCCGCCTGTCTGTTGGCGGCTACCGCTGCGGTGTTTGTTTGTACCGCTTTGGCAGTCAGAGTGTTAAAGTGGCTGTCTATGTTGGCGGTTTCCGCCATGGTCGTAATTCTATTTTTTTTTCTGCCGGCTTGTTTTACTGCCACTTTAACACCGACAGCCAGGGTTGTAATGACCACCATAGTCTTCTCCTTAGCACTAGGCACTTATGAGATCTGTCAGTAGCCACTAGTCAAATCGAAGGTCATCCAAGTAGCAAGCAACACCCAGCCTGTCCATTATCCCATCAGTCCTGGAAATCGGGTATTCATGGGCCTTGGTCACCTTAGTGAGGACAGAAGTCCACACAAAATGGTATGTCTGTGAGTTCTTTCTCAGGCACCAACAACACCGGTCTGTCTCAAGGACAACAGAAATCCTCAGTCACTCCCAGGTCCAACATCTTGGGCAACCTCTTCCTTGATACACTGGACTATGAGACATCAGGTAAGTCTTGCTTTTCAGTTGCACAGACACAGTTTCAATCCTGGAGTAAGTGCAAAGCGAGAGGAAAATTGTCCTAACATTTCTACATACTCTTTCTGCTACCCAGATGTTAGCTAAGAGGCATGTTGTACTCCTGCCCAGAATCATTCTTCACATCACCATCCCACTGGTCAGGAAGTGGATCACTGTCTTTCTCAACCTTTTCTGCCATTGCCATTATGTTCACTGTGTAGTCCCTCCAAATGTATTGCTTAAGCGGGTTCACATGGAACAACCTCTTTGGCTCTTCTGTGCACTTCTGTCCATCAAGTTGTTGACCTCAGAACTCTTCTGCATTATTTGGAATGGCAAACACCACCTATCTTCCAAAGTACCTAGACAAATGGACTTCAGTACTAATACCTCCTGACACCCCGGTAATCAGTCAGCACTGCTTTCTGGTCAAACCACCCCTTCATCAGTTCTTAGCTTGCCTGATGGTTTTCTTTTACCTGACTCATGTATTGTGCCATCATGTTCAGTCACATAGTCAGCAACATCTTTTGAGGTGAGTGAGAAGTGTTTTCCGACCCTTCTCTGAATGAAGTGACTGGGTCATGCACTATGTTCCCAAAAATTAATTTGAAGGCACTGAACTTCATCCTATAGTCCTTGGGACTTTTATATTACTTGGATTACCTAACACAATGATTTCTGACCAGGGAACACAAGAGAGATGTGAGAGCAAGGTGGTATAACCTACTACTTCTTCACAGCAAACCACCAATAAACCTAGAGTTTGTAAAAAGACTTAACAAGACCTTTGAGAGCATATTGGGAACCATACATAAGAACAACAGAAGGAAATTGGATAATCTTCAGCAGTGTCTGTTGTTACATATGGAGGAAGTCAACAAATCATCTTAGCCTTTCCATACATGTGCACAGGCTCTTTTGGAAAATTAGCAGGTACTCCCATAGAGTAGGAGATGGAATCACTGCTTTGAAAGGTGGAGGTAGAGGTAGAATATAGCCATGTTTGCTGCCATCCTAAGCATTTGCCTCTCTAAAGCTTACCACTTTTTCTGAGCCACCTACAATTTCAGTTACAGTTCTCAGCTATAGTTAACCCACTCAAGAGAAAAACTCATGCAGCTGGGGACAGTGGTACCTTGACTCTGGAGTGGTAAATATCTTGGCAAAATACTTCGAACCAAAGGGTGTGTGTGGGGAAAACCTGTGCTAAGTAGCCAAGAAAGCCTGTTACTACAGTGCTCCCTCTCCAAGTTCTGACCCTGGTACTTCCCCCGGGGTTCATCACAGTTTCTTCCTGTTGGAAATTACCATCATTTGCATGGTACCCCACATTTTCCCCTTCACTGTTTTTGCTGGCTGCGGCCCTCTGTGCACTTCTTTTTACTCCTACTAAATAGTTGTAAAGTTCCTGCACTCTCCCTTTCAACATAGTTAAATTGGTATACCACTGATTGGCATATGTAACTTATGTATACGTGTGTAGAATATGGTATAAACAGGGCCTGTAAGTTAAATGTCACAAGTGGACTGCATCACTCATTATGCCATTCACTGTAGAGGCAGCATAAACATGACTGCAGGCCTGCTACCAGTAGCCTGACTGTGCAGGTTTTTACTGCAGATTCAACTGCCAAAATAAACCATTTTGAGAGGCCTGAATTTCCCTTTTAAATATTTATGTTACCTTTAAGTAGCCCTTATTCCCCATAAAATCATGGTGCAGTGTTTAGAAGTAGGCAATGTGAAAATGTAATGTTAATCATTTCTTTAGAGTGACAATGCATTCAGAACTATTTTCACTGTAATATGTTTGGCTGTTTCATAACAAAGCGTTGAGATACATTTGAATTTAATATTTGCTATCGCCACATAGGAAACAGCTATAAAGTTCATGTTCAGACTTTTTCAAAAATGTGTATTACATGCCCAAAACACTGATGACATGTGTGATAAATATTTTAGAATGAGTACTTTAAAAACATTTATTGTTACCTGCCTAAGCCTATAGAAGACCATTTGCATAAGGTTCCAGCTGTTGCTTGGGATGCTGGATGGCCTCCTTAATGAGGTGTGAAAATGATCCAAAAAACTATGGCAAAGGCCTTGGGTGTGGAGAGGTGTTTTGTTTCACTGAAAGGCTGAACATCTGGGATACGTCTATGAACTGAATTAACTTCAAAGGGGCATACCTACCATAGGCAGATGAAGCTAACTCCTGAGCCTGCCCCTTCTTTCATTCTCCTTGCTAGTGAGGCACCAGGCCCAGTGGGAGAGGATGTGCCCCAGGAACTGTTCAGAGTGATTACAGCGGAAGGGCTGCTCATTTCCTTGGCCACACCTCTAGGGTGGGCACAGGAGCTAAGCACAGGGAAGTAAGGTTCTATAATGGATTTAGACAAAGAGGGCACTATGGTCTTGTTTGCCATAAAACACACAGAAAGTGTTGTAAAAGGGGGTAGGATCAATCCTGGGATTTTTACCCTCTTGGTTAGGTAGGGTGTGCCCATGTGTTCCCCCTAACCATAGGCTGGCATTGGGAATGAATGTGGCACTGACGGTACCCTCCTCAGAACACTTCTGGGCCTGTGGAAGTGGACTGACTGTGACCTGAAAAGAGCCTGGAAGACTGGACCTGCTCTCCCTCTTGTACCAGGACAATGAAGTGGACTCCAAGAGTCATAATGCTGACCTCTTGTTTGGACTACAAAGACACAGCAAGCTTCAAAAAGCATTTTCTTACATTTCTGCCCTAGAAACTGCTGCTGGTCTCCTTCATTCATTTATTTAGGTTGCTCCACACATGTTCTTCTCCGCAGCAGCAAATCTCATTCATCAGGACCTCATGGAAAAGGTATCTGGCCTTGTGGAGCCCTCCTTGGCTATAGCCTGCAGCACTCTGCCACTGGAAGAATCCAGGCTCCAAAGTTTGGAGGCAGACATTTTTATAGGGTGAATGTGCAAAAAATATTGGCCAGGCAAGGGACCTTCTATGGGGGGGAAATTCAAATTTCTCCTTCTCAGAGGTTTCCCATTGTAAGTCAATGGCTTAATGTAGACCTCGGCCAGTGGCTATCAAACAACGTGCAGCCTTCTTGCTGTCTTGCACTGCTGAGGATTTTTGACTTCTATTTCACAGACTAAGGGCCTCATTATGACCCTGGCTGTCTTCTGACCACCAGGGTAAATGTGGCGGTGTAGACTGCCACATTATGGGTGTCGCAGGTTGGCCTCTGCCAACCTGCCACATATCCACCCACACCACCAGGTGGTCAAAGTCACTGGGCTGCGGATGAGGATCTTCGACCTGGTGGTCGACAGAAGGCCGTCAGCGGTATTACGAGCCACCTTTCCACTAGGGTTTCCACGACAGTAGCACCGCCATGAAAACCCTGGTGGAAATGGTACCAGTGACAGGGAATTTCTCCCCTGTCACTGGTAGATGACTCCCCCACCCCTCCTTGTAAGCACAATCACCCCCCCAAGTAGAGCGACTCCCTCCCGCCATGTAAGGCAACCACCTTCCCCAACCCCCAAGTAGAGCGACTCCCTCCCCACCACCTGAAGTAAAGAAACCCCCTCCCCGCATACATGCACACACACACACCCACACGCACCATGCATACACTCATTCACCTACACTTACATAAAGACGTTCACTCACACGCATCCATACTCGCATTCACCTCAGCACTCATACACGCATTCAACGCCGCATGCACACACCAATTCATCCACGCATACTCACAACCATAAATACACGCATACTCAAACCCATTCATAGATGCATACACACACCCATTCATACACGCATACACACACGCACACAAACATGCATTCACCACAACACCCATACTCACATATACAAATGCATACACACTTCCATGCATACATGCACTCACTTCCTCATTCAGACACGCATACCACCACGCATTCACACATTCATGCGCACATGCAGACAACACACACTCACACAATAACCCGCGCCCTCCCACCCACCTCCCCTGTCAGACAATTAACTTACCTGCTCCGGGGAGGAGGTCATCTGGCAGAGAACAGGTGCTTCCACCTCCGGCAGCAACCCGCCATCAGGACACAGCCAGGCCATTTTAGTTTACATATTATGGCGCGGTGTCCTTCTGGCGGGTAGGGTTCAGTGTTGGAACCGCGCCAGTGCCTCCACCCGCCAGCATGACTACTACTGGATTTCCACCAAAAGTGTGACAGAAATCCAGCAGTAATTGTAATATGGCGGTCTTCTAACGCCTGTGACTAGACCACCAAAGTCATAATGAGGGCCTGAGTCCAAAGGTAAAACTCTTCATCAGAACAAACCTAGTCCTTGAATTCAAACCCAGCTCCATTTTAGTCAGCCTTAAACTTTACCCTTGTCCAAGTCAAGTGCAACCAGATGAATGCAGTTGGCTTTTAACGCTTTTTGACAATATTTTGAATGTTAACCTTTAAAATGGCATAACTCTTATTCTGTGTACTAGGTTTTTCTCATTCTGGTATCATTTCCCTTATTAAAACCCAGACTATTTTTCTAAATTGGTTTAAGATTTTGCTTGTGTTGTGTTTTAACTTTTAATGTTTGAGTGCTACTAAATATTTCACACATTGCCTCCATCTGAAGCCTGGCTGCTCTGTGCCACAGCTTCCTGGGGGGTGAGCTCAAGCTACGTTAGTGTCTTTAGTGGTTCATTCTCAAAAAGAGTGTGGTTATTATTTGAGGTGGGTTCTCACCCCACTCAACTCAAACCCCAATTTCTTACACACCTATTTTCTCTAACTTGTCCCTAGCAAAACTAACAAGGTTATCTCTATCCTTTTTTCCTTTCACCACTACGTACTCTCACAACACAGATCCCTTAACTGCCGTAAGGACGGGGTGCCATGGTCTACTTCCACCACCCCCATATTACTTTGCAGGTTTTGTTCAAGCTGAACTTATTGTTCTTTTGACAAAAATTGGAAGTGGCACTTAGTGATCTTACATCGCTTGCAGTCCTCCTGAGTTAGACAAAGTTTTCACTGTGTTTAAAAATCATGTGGTGCTTTGTGATCCTCACATTTACCCTGGTTTGCTGGGCGATGAGATGACCAGGGCTGACCTTTTTAAACATTTTTGTTATATGTGTGGTCAAAAGGTAGAAAGCTTGTAGTACTGGCTTGCACTGCCTATGCTATGCCCGGTGGGACAAGGGACTTAGGCAAATGATACAAGAGTGTATTTGAGGGAGGAGAAGCAGGGAAAGAAAAGGATACAGAAGCTTGGCTCATTGTTGGACCAAGACCCTTGGATTGTCTTGGGCTGGGAGAGTGAGTATTAAGTAAGTAATTGCGAGGAATGCTCGCCCTTGATGACTGTGTGACTACATGGGCATGCTCTGCTGCTTCTGAGAGGTAGGACCAAAATTCTGAAAGGGGAAGAGTGATTCCACAATAAGGCAAGTAAAATTGCTCTCATTGCTTGTAATTTAGCATTGCATACCCTAGATACACATGGAAAAGTGTGAATGTATGCAATACCAGGGTAATTAACACTGAAACGTCCTGACAAAAGCTCTGGACCAGAAAGGTCATAGAATAAGGGCTGAAACATGCTGATGGTTATGTTAGGGTAATTGTGAGGACCATTACACCCCCAACCCCCATTAAGATAAGTTTTAATCTATACCCACACAGACGACCACTAAAGGGACACATAGCTCTGTTTTATTTTTCTGAACATCCTCATCAGAAGAATATCAAAATTGCTCTGTGGAATACAGTTGAGCCCATCCTGGCTTTTATGGGCCAGGATGAGACCCAATGATGAAGCATGCCACTACTAGAGTAGGTAAGGGGTCTTACTATATGTTATGTTATGTTATGTTATAATTGCTTGTAGGGCGCTTAAACTGCCTGAAGGCCTCGTAGCGTTCATGCTGCAACGCAGAATTGCAATAGTACACAACATCATATGAATTTCAGGCTCTGAAGAGCCATGTTTTTAGGGCTTTCCGAAATGAGTTTTCTTGAGATCTTGATCTGAGATTATGTGGCAGACTGTTCCAGAGTTTAGCTTTTTCACCTTTGGGACTATAACTAACTATAGGAAACAAAAGGTTACTTTTTTCACTAAATAACTGAGTGTGCATCCATGTGGGATAGGAGTTACTGTAGATAAGCACGGGATACCCCATGGTTGTATTTGCACACCATTCGTCGAGCCAGAGCTAGATATATGAACTGAGCTAGGCTTAAGCTGTTACCAGCTTGCCCACCTCTATTTAAATCAAGACAGGAAGGCAATTAATATATTAATTTGCATTTAATCACTGCCCCTGGATGTTGTATTGCCATTGTCAGTATCCACAACAATAACAGTGAAACACATATTAGGTGGATTGGTGTGTATGCGTCTTTACTTCGGTGCTTGCCTCACTATTGCAACTGGTGGCTACTAGTGGGGGAGCTTGCCTCCACCATTGCATTCTTCTCCCTGTGTCAATTTTTACTGCTCCACTTTATCCCCCCATCCTCTCCTTCCTCCACCCACCCTCTTCATCTTGGCACAAGGTGTGTTCAGTGTCCAGTGTCCAGGGTGAGTGGTAGTCTGCTGCATGTTCCTATTGATTTGTATATTACACGACAATAGCCTACAGAGGCGAATACATATTTATAGAAATAACTAAACACATTCCTCAATGGTCAGTAAGCTTCTTTGCTTTCCTCACATAAATTATATTTTCCTGCACAAAACAGCTAGTGACATAGCATTATCATAGATCAGTTTTTAAATGTTTTAATTAGAAGTAACTTTTCAATTATATTTTTCTGAGAAAATGGTAGCTTTGCTATTTTAGTAAGTTTCACTCTTAGATTTCATGAGATAATATATCATGGCAGTGCTAAGATTATAGTGTCATTACTATTCAGTAATGGGGTATGCTCAATTTAAGATTTCTCTTTGCTTTTCTGTTCCAACGTTTATTTCCTAAAGGGTACAACTTCATGTAACTTCATGTAGGAAGCGATTAAATTTTGAGGTTTCTTTCGAGCCACCAGTAGCCCCGAACTTTTGGAGCACATAGCTATAGCGAATATACTCCCTTTTTATGTCACTCCACCGAAGATCATAATATCTTTGCAAGGTATTGTAGGAGGCTGGCATGGTTTGTAGTGGGTACCTAAGGTACTTACAGGCCCAGTTATCCCTTATTAGTGACATGTGGTCAGGGTCTAGAAGACAGGCTGTCTAGAGGTAGCTGTAGGCAGAGCAGCCAAAGCTGAACTAGGAGACATGCAAAGCTCCTGCAATACAACATATAGTCACACAGTACTTATATACAAGTAAAGACAATACTCAGTGTTACCAAAAATAAAGATAGTTTATTTGGGTGGCACATTACCAAAAATATCTTAGATGCAATCCTCCTTTTGGAGGTAAGTATAATACACAATATATACACTAGCCACCAACATAAGGCAAGTAATTAGACATAGGATAGTGCAAACAAAAGGAAATGCTATAGAATGCAATGGGAGAAAATTGGTCTAGGGGCAACACAAACCATATACTAGGAAAGTGGAATGTGAATCACAAATTCCCCACTAGACAAGTGTAGTGTGTGCAGAATCGCTGAGAGAGTAAGAATACAGAAAAGGTAAGTAAATTACCCTACCCCAGAGCCCAGTAAAGTATTGCAAGTTTCCTTAGGACACACTACACCTCAGTGGATTCCTGGACCTGAAGACCTGAAAAAGAAGGAGACCAAGTCCAGAAGTCAAAAGAAGCTCCAGGAAGGACAGGAGCCCCTGCCAACCCAGAAGAGGGTACGGTGCAAAAGAAGACTGCAGAAATGCACCCTAGGAAGACACCAGCGGGTTCCTGTAGGAGGCTGGACTGGCTTGTAGTGAGTACCAAGGGGTACTTACACCTTGCACCAGGCCCAGGTATCCCTTATTAGTGTATAGGGTGTCTAGCAGCTTAGGCTGATAGATAATGGTAGCTTAGCAGAGCAGCTTAGGCTGAACTAGGAGACGAGTGAAGCTCCTACAGTACCACTAGTGTCACTTGCACAATATCATAAGAAAACACAATACACAGATATACTAAAAATAAAGGTACTTTATTTTTATGACAATATGCCAAAGTATCTCAGTGAGTACCCTCAGTATGAGGATAGCAAATATACACAAGATATATGTACACAATACCAAAAATATGCAGTATAGTATTAGAAAACAGTGAAAACAATGTATAGTTACAATAGGATGCAATGGGGACACATAGGGATAGGGGCAACATAAACCATATACTCCAAAAGTGGAATGCGAACCACGAATGGACCCCAAACCTATGTGACCTTGTAGAGGGTCGCTGGGACTGTAAGAAAACAGTGAGGGTTAAAAAAAAGCCCACCCCAAGACCCTGAAAAGTGAGTGCAAAGTGCACTAAAGTTCCCCAAAGAGCACAGAAGTTGTGATAGGGGAATTCTGCATGAAAGACCAAAACCAGCAATGCAACAACGATGGATTTCCAGACGAGGGTACCTGTGGAACAAGGGGACCAAGTCCAAAAGTCACGACCAAGTCGAGAGTGGGCAGATGCCCAGGAAATGCCAGCTGTGGGTGCAAAGAAGCTGCTACTAGGCAGTAGAAGCTGAGGATTCTGCAGGAACGACAAGGGCTAGAAACTTCCCCTTTGGAGGATGGATGTCGAATGTCGTGAAGAGTCGTGCAGAAGTGTTTTCCCGCCGAAAGACCACAAACAAGCCTTGCTAGCTGCAAATCGTGTGGTTAGGGGTTTTGGATGCTGCTGTGGCCCAGGAGGGACCAGGATGTCACCAATTGCGTGAGGGGACAGAGGGGGCGTCCAGCAAGACAAGGAGCCCTCTCAAAAGCAAGCAGCACCCTGAGAAGTGCCGGAACAGACACTACGAAGTGGAGTGAAACGGTTCTCACCCGAAGTTGCACAAGAGAGTCCCACGCCACCGGAGAACAACTCAGGAGGTCGTGCAATGCAGGTTAGAGTGCCGTGGACCCAGGCTTGGCTGTGCACGAAGGAAATCCTGGAAAAGTGCACAGGAGCCAGAGTAGCTGCAAAAGACGCAGTTCCCAGCAATGCAGTCTGGTGTGGGGAGGCAAGGACTTACCTCCACCAAACTTGGACTGAAGAGTCACTAGACTGTGGGAGTCACGGGGACAGAGTTGCTGGAGTCAAGGGACCTCGCTCGTTGTGCTGAGAGGAGACCCAGGGGACCGGTGATGCAGTTCTTTGGTGCCTGCGGTAGCAGGGGAACGATTCCGTCGACCCACGGGAGATTTCTTCAGAGCTTCTAGTGCAGAGAGGAGGCAGACTACCCCCACAGCATGCACCACCAGGAAAAAAGTCGAGAAGGCGGCAGGATCAGCGTTACAGAGTTGCAGTAGTCGTCTTCGCTACTTTGTTGTAGTTTTGCAGGCTTCCAGCGCGGTCAGCAGTCGATTCCTTGGCAGAAGGTGAAGAGAGAGATGCAGAGGAACTCTGATGAGCTCTTGCATTCGTTATCTAAGGAATTCCCCAAAGCAGAGACCCTAAATAGCCAGAAAAGAGGGTTTGGCTACTTAGGAGAGAGGATAGGCTAGCAACCCCTGAAGGAGCCTATCAGAAGGAGTCTCTGACGTCACCTGCTGGCCCTGGCCACTCAGAGCAGTCCAGTGTGCCAGCAGCACCTCTGTTTCCAAGATGGCAGAGGTCTGGAGCACACTGGAGGATCTCTGGGCACCTCCCAGGGGAGGTGCAGGTCAGGGGAGTGGTCACTCCCCTTTCCTTTGTCCAGTTTCGCGCCAGAGCAGGGCTGAGGGGTCCCTGAACCGGTGTAGACTGGCTTATGCAGAAATGGGCACCATCTGTGCCCATGAAAGCATTTCCAGAGGCTGGGGGAGGCTACTCCTCCCCTGCCTTAACACCTTTTTCCAAAGAGAGAGGGTGTAACACCCTCTCTCTGAGGAAGTTCTTTGTTCTGCCTTTCTGGGCCAAGCCTGGCTGGACCCCAGGAGGGCAGAAACCTGTCTGAGGGGTTGGCAGCAGCAGCAGCTGCAGTGAAACCCCTGAAAAGGCAGTTTGGCAGTACCCGGGTCTGTGCTAGAGACCCGTGGGATCATGGGATTGTGCCAACAATGCCAGGATGGCATAGAGGGGGCAATTCCATGATCATAGACATGTTACACGGCCATATTCGGAGTTATCATTGTGAAGCCACACATAGGTATTGACCTATGTGTAGTGCACGCGTGTAATGGTGTCCCCGCACTCACAAAGTCCAGGGAATTTGCCCTGAACAATGTGGGGGCACCTTGGCTAGTGCCAGGGTGCCCACACACTAAGTAACTTTGCACCTAACCTTTACCAGGTAAAGGTTAGACATATAGGTGACTTATAAGTTACTTAAGTGCAGTGGTAAATGGCTATGAAATAACGTGGATGTTATTTCACTCAGGCTGCAGTTGCAGGCCTGTGTAAGAATTGTCAGAGCTCCCTATGGGTGGCAAAAGAAATGCTGCAGCCCATAGGGATCTCCTGGAACCCCAATACCCTGGGTACCTTAGTATCATATACTAGGGAATTATAAGGGTGTTCCAGTATGCCAATGTGAATTGGTAAAATTGGTCACTAGCCTGTTAGTGACAATTTGGAAAGAAATGAGAGAGCATAACCACTGAGGTACTGGATAGCAGAGCCTCAGTGAGACAGTTAGTCATAACACAGGTAACACATTCAGGGCACACTTATGAGCACTGGGGCCCTGGCTGGCAGGGTCCCAGTGACACATACAACTAAAACAACATATATACAGTGAAAAATGGGGGTAACATGCCAGGCAAGATGGTACTTTCCTACAGTTCCTGCATGATGCAAAGGATGTACCACATACTGAAGTTGGATGTAGGAGAGCTTTGGCACTGGATTCCTCCAACAAGCCTTGGATCACGTTTTGCATCAACTCGACCCTATCTGGACCCAGGAAGGACCTGGGGGCCTCAACTCTGTGTGAGGAGGAAGAGGGGCTCTCAGCACTTCAGAGAGCCTTCAGAGCACCAGATACCACCCACGGGTGTCCCAGGACACGGGGACAAAGGAGGTGCAAAATGCAGTTGGTGTAGCACTACAAAGGAAGGTCCCACACCGCCAGAGAAACAACTCAGCGAGTTGAGCGTCACAGGATAGAGTGCTGGGGACCTGGGCCAGGCTGTGCACAAAGGAATTTTGCAAATAGTGCACAGAGGCCTCAGGAGGTGAAGAAGGCGTGGTGTACAGGGGTACTGTAGTTCAGAGGAAGGCAAGGTCTTGCCTCCTCCAAATTGGGGCAGCAGGACCCCAGAACAGTCTGTGTCTATGGGGTCCACCCTCTGTGTTCTAAGGAGCACGCTCTTTGTCAGGAGAGGAGTCCAAGAGAACCGATCGCCAACCTAGAAGGTGCCTGCATGAGCAGGGGAGTGACTCTGTCACCCCACAGGTGTCCTCTGGTACAGGGTGAAGACACGGAGTCCTCAGAGTGTGCACACCATCAAAACTGTTGCAGTTGTTTGCTGGAGCTGAAGTTGCAGAGGAAACCCTTCTGGATACTTTGTTGCTGTTACAGGGGTTCCTGGAGCAGGCTGCGGTTGATCCGAGGTCAGAGGATGAAGTAGAAGTTACAGAGGATTCCTGCTGAAAACTTGCAAGTAGAATCTGAAGAGAACCCACAGGAGAGACCCTAAATAGCCCTAAGAGGGGGATTGGCTACCTTATCAGGTATGGACCAATCATGAGGGGTCTCTGATGTCACCTGCTGGCACTGGGCACTCAGAGCCCTCCAGAGTGCCCACACACCTTGTGAAGCAAGATGGCTGAAGTCTGGACCACACTGGAGGAGGTCTGGGGTCAGCCCCCTTTCCTTTATCAAGTTTTGCACCAGAGCATGGGACAAGGGGTCCCTGAAGCAGTGTAGACTGGCTTCTGCAAGGAGGGCCCTTCAAAGCATTTACAGAGGCTGGGGGAGGCTACCCTTCCCCAGCCTGTAAAACCTATTTCCAAATTGAGAGGGTGTAACACCCTGCTGCCAAAGGAAATGCTTTGTTTTGCCTTCCTGGGATGAGCTGCTCAGACCCCAGGAGGGCAGAACCCTATCTGTGAGGTGGCAGCAGCTGTTGCTGCATTGCAAGCCTCAGAGAGCTGGTTTGGCAGTATTGGGGGTCCATGGTGGAGCCCCCGGGATGCACGGAATTGGCTCCTCATTACCAGATTTGAAATGGGGGGAGAATTCCATGATCTTAGACACCTTAAATGGCCATATTCAGGGTTACAATTGTGAAGCTACATATAGGTATTGACCTTTATGCAGTGCACGTTTGTAATGGCGTCCCCGCACTCGCAAAGTTCTGGGAATAGGCCCTGAACTATGTGGGGGCACCTTTGCTAGTGCAAGGGTGCCCTCACACTTAGGAACTTTGCACCGACCCTTCATTAAATGAAGTTTAGACATATAGGTGACTTATACGTTACTTAAGTGCAGTGAAAATGGCTGTGAAATAGTGTGTGCACTATTTCACGCAGGCTCCAGTGGCAGTCCTGTGAAAGGGTTTGTCTGAACTCCTTATGGGTAGCAAAAGAAATGCTGCAGCCCATAAGGATCTCCTGGAACCCCAATGCCCTGGGTACCTAGGCACCATATACTAGGGACTTATAAGGGGGGTCCAGTGTGCCAACTGAAATTAGTAAATGAAGTCACTAGCCTGCAGTGACAACTTTAAAAACAGAGAGAGCTTAAGCACTGAGGTTCTGATTAGCAGAGCCTCAGTGATACAGTTAGGCACTACACAGGCATACACATTAGGCAACAAACTATGAGCACTGGGGTCCTGGCTAGCAGGATCCCAGTGAGACAGGCAAAACACACTGACATAAAGGGTTTTAATCTATGAGCACTGGGGTCCTGGCTAGCATGATCCCAGTGACACAGTAAAAACACACTGACACATACTCACAAATAGGCCAAAAGAGGGGGTAACCATGCTAGAAAGAGGCTACTTTCCTACACAACCCCCCAAACGAATGACAATAAATCTAACCTTGGCCAGTTGAGACTTTATTGTCTAAGTGGTGATAAGTGGAGGGTAGTTCTGCAATAGATTGGTTACTCCCTTTATCATCCACTATATGGTTACTTCCTTGTGGGGATGTAAACCAACCTGTTTGGAGATTTTTACCTAACCAACAGTGTGAGTGTAAATTCTCAGAGTTCCTATTAGTATGTTTCAAAGTTGGGCAGTGGGATTCGTCCACTGGGCCTATGTCAAATGCAGGAAATGCTAGACAGGGATGCTGTCTCAATGAAGCCATAGCTGGGCAAAAACTTTGTCCTTATGGCTGTAAGAGAGATCAGGGTTGCTGTTTCTCTTGAGGTGGAGCATGGCAGGGCTGCTGTCCTATAAGCTCCACACCAGGGCAAGGCTCCTGTCCTAAGTGTTTAGTGGCAGTGCAGGGCTGCTCCATTAATGTTTTGCTGTGAGGGTTGGAGGGATGCTCCATATTTACTAAAATTATGCAGTTTGCACATCTGGTTTAGTAGTTCCACAGAGAGGTGCTTTTACATCTGGGAGTCCAGCTGCAGTAGCTGGTGGTTCCTTTGGTGCAGGTTCCACCCCAGGGGAGGTTTCTCCCACCACACGAATAGTATCCTTAGTGGCAGGGTGGGGAAGGGATACTTTGACACCCTTTTTACCTGTTGGTGGAGAGTGATCGTGTGAATTCAGGCCTTTTTCTCTCCTTTGCTTTTCATTTGACCAGAAATGAGAGGAAACAATTCCTCAGGGATACGCAGCATGGATGCATGGGTACTAAACTCCTCCTCAGCCCAACCTGAGGCCTCTAGGTCATTCCCTAATAGACAATCTACAGCTAAACTAGGTGATATCACCACCTGCTTAGGGATAGTAACTCCACCCTAACTAAGTTGAACTATAGCTAAGGGGAGAGACTGAGTGGAGTTTTGACATCAGTAACTTGGTACTTCTGTCCAAGCAGGTGTTGTGCAGGTAACCCCAGGTTTTCAGTCAGCAAAGTGATACTGGCACCTGTGCCCCTGTAGGCCTAGGCCTCAACACCATTTATTAAGATTGACTGCCTGTACTTATCCATGTTAAGTGGACAAGCAGCCAAGGTGGCAAGGCCAATGCCACCGACCGGTTGTGACAGAAACTGTCTTGGGACTTTCTACCCCAGTTTCTATTATGGTTCCAAAGGTGATCCCAACTGCACCTTTAGTTTGACTATTGCCAGTAGTCCCACCACGATTACCACTACTCCTAGGGGCACTAAAGTCTGATGTCTTAGTGGTGGTAGGCTCAGGGGCTTTACCTGAGCAGGACTTATCCCCTGGCCAATGACCTTTATTTCTACACACATAGCGCCAAGGCTTTTTCTGATTGTATGAAGAGTTTGAAGAAGATGAAGAAGTTTTACCCCCATCCCTAGAGGAGTGTTTTGGACCTGAAGAAGGATCTTTGGCCCATATTTATACTTTTTTAGCGCCGCATTTGTGCCACTTTTTGACACAAATGCAGCGCAAACTTACAAAATATCATTGTATTTTGTAAGTTTGCAACGCTTTTGCATCACAATATGACGCAAATGCAGCGCTAAAAAAGTATAAATATGTGCCTTTGTGTTTACTTTTATTCCCATGCTTGTCCTGAGATTTTTCACCATCTTTCTTCTTGCCATCCTTGTCACCCCCTCTATGAGCTTTTCTGCTCACCCTTATTCTGACCCATGTGTCTGCCTTCTTTCCCAGTGCTTGGGGAGAGGTCAGATCTGAGTCCACAAGGTACTGATGCAACAAGTCAGACACACAGGTATTCAAAATATGCCCTCTCGGAATCAAGTTATAAAGGCTTTCATAATCAGTCACCTTACTGCCATGTAACCAACCTTCTAGGGCCTTCACAGAACAGTCTACTAAGTTTGTCCAGTCCTGTGAGGAATCCTTTCTGGTCTCTCTGAACTTAAGTCTGTACTGTTCAGTGGTTAAGCCCAGACCATCCAAGAGTGCATTTTTAAGAACCTGGCAATAATCTGCATCATCCTCTCTGACAATAGGAAGTCTGTCTCTATCTTTGCCAGGGAAGGATAACCAAAGGATAGCAGCCCACTATACATGAGGCACCCTCTGAACTTAACAGGCCCTCTCTAGTGCAGCAAACCACTGGTTGATGTCTTTACCATCCTTGTTAGGAGGGACAACTTTGTGAAGATTCCTAGAATCAAATGAAGGTTTTCTAACATTTGTATTTCTAAAAGTGCTGCTGCCACCATGAGAAACTAACCCCAAACCCTGCCTCTCTTTCTCCACAGCCATGGATTCCCTGTCTAAGGCCAACTGCTGCTGCATTAGCTTCAGTCTGGCCTCCTCTAACTTCAGTGTTCTGAGTTCCCTTTCTAGGGACTGGTCCTCAGGGTTAGATTTATGTGAGGCCTCTAAAACAGAGGTATCATGAGAGTGTGACCTGGCCTCTAGGGGTCAAGAGAGCCCTACTTGTGTGAACCCTTCCCACAATCAGTTATACTAGGGGGCCTGTTGACAGATAAGTCTGTGGAAGGACCCTCCCCAGGATTGTCATTCTGCTCCTCTGAGCCTTCCTGGTTGGAGTTATCCTCTACCTCTTCCCTTGTCTGATCTAGACCAGTGCTGAGTCTCTGCTCATCTTGGAGGAGAAGACTTAAGAGGAACTTCTTATTGGGGTTCTTCACAATCCCTAAACTTCTATCAATACAGAGACCCCTCAAACTGATAAAGTTTAGATTCTCATATGTTGTTTTCACAACTCTAGGGGTGGCTTCTACAGAAAACATATTAAAAGAAAAAAGCTTAGGAAAGTGAGTAAAAGGTTAGTAGAATAACAGAGCTAACATTTTAGAAAAAAGAAGAAATCTTTTCAGAACTTTGTAAAAACGTTTGTAAAGTTTAAAGAACTTTTAAGAAAGTTAGAAAATTGCTTCTAGGTATTTATTATATATGCTCTAAGTATTGGAGCAAGCTTTTCTTGTGAAAAGCACCAGTAACAAAGTGGTAAAGCAATTGCAAGTACTTATCCCACTGCTGCACCACCAATGTAGGAGGCTGGCCTGGTTTATAGTGGGTACCTTGGGTACTTACACCTTGTACCAGGTCCAGTTATCCCTTATCAGTGAAGTAGTAGTGAAGTAGTAGTGCTCTAGCAGCTTAGGCTGATAGAGGTAGCTATAGCGGAGCAGCTTAGGCTGAACTAGGAGACATGCAAAGCTCATGGAATACCACTTATAGTTATACAGTGCTTATACACAAGTAAAGACAATACTCAGTGTTACAAAAAATAAAGGTATTTATTTGGGTGACACAGTGCCAAAAATATCTTAGAGACAATACTCCTTCTGGAGGTAAGTATCATACACAATATATACACTAGACACCAAAATTAGACAAGTAAATAGTCATAGAAGAATACAAACAGTAGGAAATCCTGTAAAATGTAAAGGGAGAAAATAGGTCTAGGGGCAACACAGACCATATACTAAAAAAGTGGAATGTGAATCACAAATTCCCCCCTACACAAGTGTAGTGTGTGCAGAATCGTTGGGAGAGGAAGAATACAGTAAAGGTAAGTAAATTACCCCACCCCAGGCCCCAGAAAAGAAGGAGTAAAGAACTGCAAGTTTCCTTAGGACACACTACACCTCGTGAGTGGGATTTTGCAGCAGCCAACCAAGTCTGCAAAGAACAACTGCTGGATTCCTGGACCTGAAGACCTGCTGCAGGAAAGTAGCCTCTTTCTAGCATGATTACCCCCACTTTTGGCCTGTTTGTGAGAGTGTGTCAGTGTGTTTTTACTCTGTCACTGGGATCCTGCTAGCCAGGATCCCAGTGATCACAGATAAAAACCTATATGTCAGTGTGTTTTGCCTGTCTCACTGGAATCCCTCTAGCCAGGACCCCAGTGCTTATAGTTTGTGGCCTAATGTGTATGCCTGTGTAGTGCCTAACTGTGTCACCGAGACTCTGCGAATCAGAACCTCAGTGCTTATGCTCTCTCTGCTTTTACATTTGTCACTGTAGACCAGTGACTTAATTTACCAATTTCAATTGGCACACTGGACCCCCCTTATAAGTCTCTAGTATATGGTACCTAGGTACCCATGGCATTGGGATTCTAGGAGATCCATATGGGCTGCACCATTTCTTTTGCCACCCATAGGGAGCTCAGACAAACCCTTGCACAGGACTGCCATTGAAGCCTGCATGAAATAACACGCATGTTATCTCACAACCATTTTCACTGCACTTAAGTAACTTATAAGTCACCTATATGTCTAACCTTCACTTGCTGAAGGTTAGGTGCAAAGTTACTAAGCATGAGGGCACCCATGCCCTAGCAAAGGTGCACCCACATATATCAGGACCATGTCCCCGGACTCTGTGAGTGCCAGGACACCATTACACGCGTGCACTACATATAGGTCAATACCTATATGTAGCTTCACAATGGTAACTCCGATTATGGCCATGTAACATGTCTAAGATCATGGAATTGTCCCCCCATTCCAAATCTGGTATTGGGGAGGCAATTCCATGCATCCTGGGGGCTCCACCATGGACCCCTTAGTACTGCTAAACCAGCTCTCGGGGGATTGCACTGCAGCTACAGCTGCTGCCACCTCACAGACAAGGTTCTATCCTCCTGGGGTACGGGCATCCATGTCCCAGGAAGGCAGAACAAAGCATTTCCTCTGAGAGCAGGGTGGTACACCCTCTCCCTTTGGAAATAGGTGTTACAGCCTGAGGAGGGGTAGGCTCCCCCATGCTCTGGAAATGCTTTGAAGGGCACAGATGGTGCCCTCCTTGCCTAATGCAGTATACACCAGATTCAGGGACCCCTTGTCCCCAGCTCTGGCACAAACCTGGACAAAGGAAAGGGGAGTGACTACTCCCCTGTCTATCACCACCCCAGGGGTGGTGCCCAGAGCTCCTCCAGTGTGTCCCACATCAGCCATCTTGCTTTGCAAGGTGTGGGGGCACGCTGGAGGGCTCTGAGTGGCCAGTGCCAGCAGGTGACGTCAGAGACCCCTCCTGATAGGTCCATACCTGATAAGGTATTCAATCCCCCTCTCAGGGCTATTTAGGGTCTCTCCTGTGGGTTCTCTTCAGATTCTGCTTGCAAGTTTCCTTCAGGAACCCTCTGCAACTACTTCATCATCCTCTGACCTCGGATCAACCACAGTCTGCTCCAGGAACCGCTGTAACAGCAACAAGGGATCCAGAAGGGATACTTTTTCTCTGCAACTTAAGCTCAAGCCAGCAACTGCAACAGTTTCCACGGTGTGCATGCTCTGAGGACTCCCTGTCTTCACCTTGCACCAGAAGGACTGAAGACTATTCCTGTGGGGTGACGGAGTCACTCCCCTGCTCCAGCAGGCACCTTTTAAAACAACAACCGGTACCCTTGTTCTCCTCTCACAGCAACAAGCAAGCTCCTAAGGACACAGAGGTTGGAAACTATCGACATAGGCTGTCCTGAGGTCCTGCTGACTCAATTTGGAGGAGGTAAGACCACCAGACCTGAGAGCGACGGTACCCCTGTGTGTTGTGTCTTCTTCACCTCCTGAGGCCTCTGTGCACTATTTGCAACATTCCTTTGTGCACAGCCTGGCCCAGGTCCCCAGCACTCCATCCTGTGACGCTCAACTCGCTGAGTTGTTCTCTGGTAGCGTGGGACCTTTCTTTGTTGTGCTGCACCATCTGCATTTTGCACCTTCTTTGTCCCCCTGGCCTGGGACTCCCGTGGGTGCTGCCTGGCAACCTGAGGGCTCTCTAAAGTACTAAGAGCCCCCTCTTCCTCCTCACAAAGAGTTGAGGCTCCCAGCTTCCTCCTGGGTCCATCCAGTGCCATTTTGATGGAAAACACACTTTTGTCATAACCAAGGCTTGTTGGTGACTTCCAACACGAAATCATGTCTGCATCCATCTTCACGTTATGGGACATCCTTTGCATTATGCAGGAACCCGCTGGCATCTTCCTAGGGTGCATTTCTGCAGTCTTGGACTATCCGTAGACTCTTCTTTTGCACCCTCTTCTGGGTTGGCAGTGGCTCCTGTCCTTCCTGGAACTTCTTTCGACTTCTGGACTTGGTCCCCTTCTTTTGCAGGTCTTCAGGTCCAGGAATCCAGCAGTTGTTGTTTGCAGAATTGATTGGTTACTGCAATATCCCAATAACGAGGTGTAGTGTGTCCTAAGGAAACTTGTAGTACTTTACTCCTGCTTTTCTGGGCTTTGGGGTGGGGTAATTTATTTACCTTTACTGTATTCTTACTCTCTCAATGATTCTACACACACTACACTTGTCTAGGGGGTAATTTGTGATTCGCATTTCACTTTCTTAGTATGTGGTTTGTGTTGCCCCTAGACCTATTTTCTCCTCTTGCAATCTATAGCATTTCCTATTGTTTGCATTGTTATATGACTATTTACTTGTCTAATGTCGGTGTCTAGTGTATATATTGTGTATAATACGTACCTCCAGAAGGAGTATTGTCTCTAAGATATTTTTGGTACTGTGTCACCCAAATAAATACCTTTATTTTCGGTAACACTGAGTATTGTCTTTACTTGTCTACAAGTGGTAGTGCATGAGCTTTACATGTCTCTTAGTTCTGCCTAAACTGCTCTGCTATAGCTACCTCTATCAGCCTAAGCTGGTAGAACACTTCTACATTTCACTAATAAAGGATAACTGGACCTGGTATAAGGTGTAAGTACCCAAGGTACCCACTATAAACTAGGCCAGCCTCCTACTGAGGGGCACAGGCCAGTGGGGGTAAAGCATGTGGGAAGATGTTATTGGCCAGCGGGTGAGGCCACTGGGGCTGCTCTTAGCCAGGACACCATCAGTTAGGTCTTCGGGTCTATCAGGAGTCCTTAGGCATGAAGGGCCAGGTATTGACCGAACTCCAAGAAATCAAGCGGCTACAGAGGAACATACATAGGGAGATTTGTGAACAGATGGAGCCCCACAATTCCAACAAGGCCTACCTAACAGGGGTGTTGAGGGATATAGATACCACCCTGAGCAGGGCTTCCAATACCAGTCTACCCCTTTCTTGGGCTCATCAACAGCAGGTCAATTAACATTGGTGTGAGCCACTGGAAGGGATGCCCTGCCAGAGGAACAAGAGGCCACAGACACCCCTGGTTCTGTAGCAGGGGACTCCCACCCAACAGCAGGGGACGTCCAGCAAAGAATCCAGGAGGTGCGGATGCAAAGACACCCTCCACTGTGGCACCTCTGCTTTGTGTACCACACATTCAGTCTAGACTGATGATGAACCACCTACCATTTCCAGTGGGAGGAGTACTCTGGACTTTGGACTCCCAATGGTGTGATACCTACTCTAATGATTTTATTCACCATGACTGACCTCTTCACATTTGAATATTTGTTGAGTCATGTCACAAATATTTTGGTTAGTCGTAGCTTCACAATAAAATCACCCATCACTGACTTATTGTCTGCTGAATTTGATTTCATATTTAGCCACATAGATATGTCAAACCATGTTAACTTTTCAATGATGATCCAAGGTACTTGTTCAAGATGGGATATGTTGCATGTACACAGTGTCAAGCTCAGAATTATAACCATCCTACACAAACACATATATACAAGTTTCTGGTCAAATTAAAAAAATGTATTACAGTGTTCAGCACATACGCTGTCAACATGCACGAACTTTTGGAAATCATAAATGATTGACTCATACTGAGTAAATGAACAGTTTTAGAGGTACTGACCTTCACCCATGGAAGGAAAGGATTTGTCAGACATTATCCTGTAGAATGGGAAAACATTGAAGTTGTTGATATCACCAGCTTGAGACTTATCACATACCACACCAATTTAATTCAACATCACATATACAGATGGCAGTACAACAGTCCCTGGTCACAGGGCTATCATACTCCAATGCTCATTCATCTGGTGATATGACGAAAACATATGTCAGTACTGTGGCACAGGCACTGTGACCTAAAATGATGAAACACATCTACAGCTATATGCAGGTCAAACAAAAATAATGTTTAGCCAATGTGAAGGGAACGCAACTTGGTCATGGTCTAGGGCTACATGTTTCATTCCCACATGATGACACAGATGATGCATCAGGCCCACCACAGCACACAAAACAAGTCCAATGGGCACTTCTGACCTTCCACCCAAACACTGTACAAGCTGTCTTGGCACAAGTCTCATAAACTTAAACTCTGTGGCCTACATTACCTGGAACAATCCATGTCCACCTCATAAGTCAGAACACCATGACACACCTGCCAATGTTCCAACTCTAAAATGCCCACTTGAAGATGTCATGGTGAAGGTACCTGTACAATGAACAAAACAAGGAGTATAGGTTTGAAACCATGCATATGACACAAGTCAAATAGCAGGCAGCTGGAAAATAAAATAAATTGCAAGGTAACTGACACAAGCAAAGCAGCATCATTTAGGTGGGAGTGTGACTAGAGCTATCTAATCAATCTGCCCTTGGCTGATTATTGCAGAGTATCTGCTCCCTAGCTGTTTTCAAAACATTCAACTCCACACATTCTCATGACTACATTTCATTGTGCAGTCACAGTCATAGCATCACATGACTTAGTTACAGTCATGTGAGGTAGCTGTGGATAAGATCTTCTCGCAAGTCATTTCCTTCCTCTTCACCACTGTCATCCTGACTTGGCATGCTAGGATTCTCACCGGGTGGCATTGCAGGCTCCCCTCCTCTGGGATATACAGGATATTCCTCCACAGGGAGATGTTGTAGAGCATGCAGCATGCCACTGTGATCGGACACACTTTTACGAGTGAGTAGAGGAGGGATCCACCAGTTTTGTCCAGACAATGAAATCTGGTGGGGGGGCATGGCCCCTCCGTCCTAAAGGACGGGCCGCCACTTATCAGGACAGATGTGACTTACCAACCAGCCAGGCCCTCTCTGGTTGCAGTTTTGACATCAGCTGGGGTATGGTGCTGTTCCGCATTATGAAGGAATCATGTGCTAATCTTGGATAACAGGCACACATATTTGAGATGTAGAAATCTGCCAAACAGACAACTTGCAGGTTGATGGAATGGAAGTTCTTTCTGTTGCAATAGACTTGTTTAGTGGCCTGTGGTGGTACCAAGCCAACATGTGTGCCATCAATGGCCCCCACCACATGTGGTAAAAACCATAGAAGTCAGCCATCACATTGGCTAAATCCTCACATCGGGGGGGGCCTGATATAGCTGTCAATGTGTTTCAATATTGCAGATAGGAAATCCTTCAACACCACACTGAGCATAGATTGGCACATACCAGCAGATAGGGCCACTGTATGTTGGAAGGACCCTGTGGCTAGGAAGTGCAATATTGACATGAATTATACAATGGGTCGTATGCAGATTGGATTACTGTTAGCCGGCATCTGATATGGTTGCAACTGATGGCATAAGTCCCCTTTTGTTTGTCTATCCAGAAGGTATAGCTGCATGACCTGTGATTCCTCCATGGTCTGAAGGTCTGGCATTGGACGGTAGACAGGAGGTTGTTGTATCCTCCCTCTCTTGGGATACCTATGTATGACAAGACATAATTGATAACATTAGTCAGTGTGTCCACAGCAACATATATGATGCATGCCAACAATATCATGTGAGAAAGCATTTCTGACTGGAGAGGCATAGCACCCAGTACACATCACAGCTGGCAACTACACGAGGGTCAAATGTGAGTCCCATGGTTGTCAACACATGTGTCGATAACATGGATTCGGTGGACACCCAACCACTTGTTACACGTTTGTCCCTCGAAATGTGACTGTACTTTCTGACCACAAAAGAAATACCTTCGGAGATGGTGGACTGTGGACCGCTGTCATATGCTATCTGTGCCCTGCAAAACAAAACACTGGTGGTTATGTAGTCAGACCTACACAACAAGACAGATTTAGGAGGTTTGTAATGATATGATACTTATATTGTTATTGTGGCACATTTTACAGAGCCATATACAGCATTTCAAACCTCCAAAATGGCAGATACCTGACCTACTCCACTGGACATCAGGAACCGCCCGCACCCCCTGCAGAAGTCATTTGCATGGTAGGTGGTTCCAACCACGGTGGACACAGACATAGGCTAACATTGTTGCCTTTGTTTGTCGTGGCCCAATGGCTGAGTCCATCAGTGATGACCGCATGTGTGGCGTACTTGTACACTGTACTGTGCAAAATCAGTCACTTGACTCCTGATACTGATGCAAGCAACATCGTCACCACTTCAGCTTCTGTGTGCCACCTCTGGGAACAATCATGCCATGTCCAGCAGGTGAAAGGGCCCCTGCCTTCTATCCAGAGGAGTTGGAGAGGCTGTGAGTGAGGTCTTTCCCCATAAGGACAGCTCTATGGCTCACCAGAGGAGCAGGTAAGTACTTAATTGGTACAATTGACACTGTTCAGCCCCATCCTTTCCCTCCTCACAGGCTACAATGTGCCACTGTGTGCCAGTCAGACTGCTCGTGTGCCTGTTGTTGTAATCTGTATGGTATCAATGGGCTGTACATGGTGCAGGTATTGGTGACCAGTACTATAAGTTGTGTTCATTTACATTTTGTTGTATGATTTATTTGAGGGATCTAGATCCACCTTGCGTTGGATTCACATACCTTGACAAGGAGACGTTAATGCCATCCAATGACATTTCTTTGTTTATGATGGCTGTAAATGTTGGACAACATGTATGTGAATGATGAGCTGCATATGCTTCTTGTCTGAGTCATTTGAGGATCTTATAAGCAATGTGTATTGTGCCACAGATCTTTCACCCCACATCTGGCCTTGCCAAACTGCTGTCTGGAAAGCATGTCATGACTCACTGTGCCCTTCAGGTTGCCACAAAAGCCAAAAACCACATTACTGGTGGCCACATGATGTATTGTCATGCATGGAAGTGATAGAAATGTGAGTGTCATGTAGGTTCTGTATGCTCAACCTGTAGAGACCAGGGCCTGTCAAACATATCTCCCAGGCTGTGGGAGAGTCACTGTGGCTATGCAACTGTGGCATTGTGCCCACTCCCTGTACACCAGGACATGCCTTGCATGTGGCCAATATGAGGCTTTAGTTGCAAATCTTGTCCTGAATGCCCCAGTCCATTGATTAGATTAGGAATGGGTACAGAGATAAATCTCAGAACTAGTCCATATGTCCATTTTGCATCATTGTCAATGTGTGTCTTTAACTCATGACAGGTCCCTTACTCCCACAGCTTTGTTGTCACCTTCACAGAAGCCATATTTGTCCTGTACAGGCTTATTGTACAAGTGACAGACCCACAGAGCAGACAGTGTGTAGATTCCTGGGAGGCCATGACGTGACTCAGTTGCTTGGTTATATAGCAGATATTGTACAATAAATACCTTTGTATGTTGGATGCCATCTCTGTAGTTTAGACACATATGTCCAAATGAGCGTTCTGTGGTAGAGGTACATATCACAGAAATCCACCATGAAGTGGTACGAGTCTGCATTTGGCAGGCCACATTTCCATACATCTACAGGGAAGACACTTCCTGCACTCACCATGCCAGCCCCTTTATTGTCACTCAAGTGTAAGGGAGAAGTCTGTACTTTGGAAGTAACCTGTAGGGACTATATGCAGTGAGTCAGTCTTACAGAGCGTAAATGTGTTGTTCCAGTCAGGCCTAAGGAGTTTACCATTCAGAAGCTACACTGGTGTGTTGTATTTCATTGTGGCTCACATCACAGTACATGTTGCTGGATCCTGGGTTACCTTATGTGAATAGGCTTTCTTGGTCATTGTAGACCAGGAGCAGGTTAGTAGGTTAGTCTGCAGAAGGATACAAAAATGTTTAGTCATGCCCCTGTACTTATTGGCATGTGTGCTTTACACTTGCAGTGTGTTCACAAATTGGCCATTTTTTCCTCTGGGTTTCTGATGTCTGTGATACAACCATTTAGGCAAAAACTTGTGATTCAAATCGCTTGATTTGTCTTTTGCATCCATACAGGTAAACGAGCATCAGAAGAAGGAGATTTGGGGAGCCATCACTTGGAAAGTGCAGACCCTAGGGGTCCACAGCCAGCAGAGCACCCACTGTCACAAGAGGTGGGAGGACCAGAGACACAGCCCAGATGATCGCAGAGGTCCAGCTGGGGCTAACCTCCCAATGTGGGTGGGGTACACGTCAGACCATGACTCCCTTAATTTCCCACATCCTGGAAGTGGTGTACCTGGACCTTGATGGGCTTTTGAGGGGAGAACAGCAGCCACAGTGGGGTGAGTACAGGGCATATTCCTGCCTGTCACATTACCAAGTTGATGTGTTAGGTACTGACTCCACCTGACGATTAGGGATGGGCCTTGTGTGACACAGTAGCTGAATAACTGTTTGTATAGATTTGTAATCTGGTGCATACTGATGTGCCTTGCCCATTACCCCAGGGACCTAAAACACAACTTCGTACAATACACAAACACATGGCAGTGTGCATTGATCAATAAGGTAATGTTTGTTGTTGTAGTGGGTATAAATTATGTGATACAGACCACTAATCCTTAGTGTTACCGGCCAAAGAAAAAGAATAGATGGATCACTGTCCTCAGCTATGTGTCAGCTCAAATGAGCAAACTGGCACCTGTCCCCCACAGGCCCCTTGTCTTCAGTGTGTAATGAGTGCTGGTGCCTCACTACTGTCTGTCATGTGAAGGTGGCTATGATGCATGTGACAGAGCGTACATTGGGGCATATTTATGAAAATTGGTGCTGCATCTAGTGCAGCACTACTTTTCTTCTGCCCCTTAGCGCCACCCATAACACCACCATGTGTGCGCTGTAGGTAGGGAACTAGCATCAGAATTTTAACACTAGTTCGGCGCTTTGCAGGATTAGCGTCAGTTATAGTGACGCTAATCCTGCAAAGCTCCCAGAGGCCTATTGTAACCAATGGGAGCCTCCTTTTAATACCTGCTCAGATCAGGCATTAAAAGTGATGGAAAAAATGACGCATAGAAATCTCTTAGATTTCTTTGCACCATATTCCCCCCCCGGGGGGGAACACCCCCTGTGGATACATTATGCCTGTCACAGGCACAAAGGGTTACAAAGTGGAGCAAAGCATTAGTAAATATGGCATGGCATTTTTTGGCCATCTAACGCCACGTAAAACAAATGACGCTAATGTGTCATTAGAATGGCGCTAGGTCCTCCTAAATCTGGGCCATTGTTCTTTGGGTGCAACTTCAGACCAAAACTTTCCCTTGGTAAGTGGGGAATGTCTATTGACATGTTTTATGTGCCATCACTGTTGCCAACATTCCTTGTGCCTACATGTTAGCATGTGTCCCTTCCTTTTTTGACAAAATGTAAACACTGCTGTTTCATGCATGGTCTACCTCTGTTCATGGGATGATTTTGGTATTCCCTCACATATATTTGCATGCCAACCTGTGTTTGGAATAGAACATTTGCAGTGGGGCTACATTTGATGTGGTGCTACAGACAGGAATGTGCCACCATTGATTGTTAGCTGAGACATACCCTCACCCGTCATAGTATGTAATTTGGCATGTTCAACTGCAGTAGCAATAAGGGACATGACAGATAGGACTAGAGGTTTTACGCACAATGTGCATTTGCATGCCATTGATGTGACATCATGTGGCAAAGTGCACTGCACATGTGTGATGGGGAAGGGTCGTTACCTGACTGTTTCCATGCATCATGGTTGTGTTTCTGGAAGCGACGTTGAATGTTAAGTACGCTGGTACCGAGTGGCTCACAGCAAAATGAGATGAGGAGGTGCTGCAGACCTGCGGTTGGTTTGTGTGGCAGTGGTGGTGCTTCAGCATCCCTGAGGATCGGTGCCTGGTCCGCGCCCTGATTAAGGTTATATGGGCGAGTGGGCAGGCGGGCCAGGAGATTCGCTCGTATCGCTCCTCCCTGCCTTGTCGCTGCCATCACTGGCTTCAGCCCACTGGTGCTGGCAGTCACGGCGTGGGGATTAACCTGCTCGGCCTCTCCGCTTCTGCCCCTTCTGTGACTCCGCAGTGGCCCCCATACATGTCACTTGCCTGAGTCATCCACCTGACTACCGCCCGACTGCAGTTTGTTCCAGTTACACAAACACCCCCACCAGAAGTCAGGGCCCTGGGGGTTGCCGAGGCCAACCAGGATAACAAAAACCCGGGAATTCCCTACAAACAAATTTAACAGAAAGTGTCCAAGTGCAGACAATAGTACATCAGAATACAAATATGAAGGGAACTGAAATGGGACAACCATCAATTAAGCAGTTCTGTAAATCCTCAGCGCCACAGTCCTTTTTCGTAGGCCAAGTAGGATAAAACAATTCCACACTATGTAGACATGATATTAGCTCATTTAGTTTGGAGCCCTCCTCACTTGACAACTTTGCAATTAGAAACACAGAACACCAATTAAATAGTATAACATCGGATAACCTAACGTTTTTGGATTGCAACATAATAAAGGGCTTCAGGGATAAGGAAGACAAGCAATCAATAATCAAAATGAGCAAAGCCAGGAGACCAGAAACGACCTCCCACTAGATCAACCCATTTTTAGCATTATGAAAATCATATGCACAACATTGGAATCAATTGCAAGTGCGATCATGGCCCATTCTCTTAAACTTGACAATCAACTTGAGCTGACCAGACAATTTACATCTACCATAAAGACCATAGACTACAGGATGGCCCTGGTAGAGGGTGCTGTAAGGGAAAAGCTGCGGCAACCGTCCGTTGCTGATACTGCAGATAGGCAAATATGTAGTCCACAGCTGGAGAAATTAACAATATAATTGAATACTGTAAACTTAGTCTTAAAAATGTACCCATGTATGACCATGAAACCACAGAAATAGCGCCAAGCACACCAAAACGCCAACGGACAGAATAGACCCACTAATCTTAGGATGAATAGGCGGCCCAGACATGAGCTGTCACATAGAAGAAATAGAGAGAAAGAGGAGAATCGCTGCATCCGTAATTGAAGCTCCAAGTTTAGTAGAAAAGAAGGTTCCGAATAAAAGGTTGCAACCAAAAGGGAAATGGAAAAGTAAGTGGGAAAAGGCGAAGGGGGGTCTAGACCAGTGGGGCAAATTCAAAAGACTGTACAGCTTGTTCAACAACAGAATATAGATACCATGATAGAGAGCCCAGGAAAAACAACGGACAAAGAAAACAACTTTATGAATAAAAATCCAGGTTTGCTGTCTGATAAAAGCTGCACCTTTCACCGTCATATAAATTGTATGCCCATTGGATACAGGGGAAGTCAAGCATCTAGCCTAGGCATCAGAAACAAAAAGAGGTTGGAAATAGATTTAGCAACGAATCCAGGGACAAATGATGCAAACGAGGATTCAGATAATGGAATGTACAGAGTCCAGAGACATAAAAACCAAAGCTAAGCTTTAACAAAGATATGCATCCCGTGGTCACGAAAATAGAACATCTAGCCCAAGTACACCATCCGAATGCAGTGGAAAATCATAATGAAAATTGTCAACAAAAGTTAAACACCACTATTGAGGGTACACCGCAAGTGAATAGTAAAGGAAAAAAATAGGACACTGAAGTGTACTGAGGGCGCAGATAGCGAACAAAGTACAAAAATAACCACCTATGTGGAAATTAATGACAATCTAATATCTCCGGCTCCTGCACCCCTGACAAAAATAAAATATTGTCATCATGCCTGGCCAGGAGAACACAGTAGCCAGATGGGGTATGACGATGCCACGCCTGCACTACCACGGCCCACACTCGACTGGAAAAATAAATCAAAAATTTAATTCTGGCTCTTAAGAAGTCAAACACATGAAGGATGCAAGAACACTGAGATGCATCACGGAAGGAGAAAAGAACAGGAAGGGCTGACATCCATATGGCCTGTAGCTAATGCTAACAGCAAAGAGAAAGATGAAAGTCGACACAAAAGAAGACGGATCCTGAAAGGTTGTGAGCATAGTGAGATCCATCTGAAAGAAACAAAGATCACGAAGATACAATCATGTTTACCCATGAGTATTTCTCAAGAGGGAGCCAAGATATTCTAAACAGGAGCAATATTTTATATCTTGTTAACTCCTTGCCAGGCCTGCATAACGACTAAAGATTTGCTTTCAGTATGATTCATACAAAGAAAAGGGCCAAATAGCGGGGAATCATCAGAAACAGTATGGACATCATCATGGATAGTAAATCAGATCCTAAATCAGTCCAGTCTAATGAAGACCTGGGGAATAACAACTGACATTCCACAAAAGGAACTATATCCATCAATATTTCTTGAAAAAGCTCAAATACAAAGGGGCATATTTATACTCTGTTTGCGCCGAATGTGCGTCAAAATTATTGACGCACAATCGGCGCAAACCCTGCCCCATATTTATACTTTGACGTCCGACCCCGCGGGCGTCAAAATTCCACCATGTGTGTCATTTTTTGGAAGGGGGAACCAGCCTTGCGTTAATTATATGCAAGGTGGGCGTTCCCTTCCAAAAAATGACTTTAAGGCCTGTGCCCCTTATTTATACTCTGGCGTCATTTTGACGCACAGGAGGGGGTGGGCCTTAAAAAATGGCGCACAGCCTGATGGGCGCCGTTTTTTAACGCCTGGGTCAGGGCAGGCGTTAAGGGACCTGTGGGCTGGGAAGGAGTCCAGAGATGCCCTCCCCTGCCCCCAGGGACACCCCCTGCCACCCTTGCCCACCCCAGGAGGACACCCAAGGATGGAGGGACCCATCCCAGGGAAGGAAAGGTAAGTTCGGGTAAGTATTTTTTTCCGATTTTTTTTGTGGCATAGGGGGGCCTGATATGGGCCCCCCTACATGCCACTATGCCCAATGACCATGCCCAGGGGACATAAGTCCCCTGGGCATGGCCATTGGGCAAGGGGGCATGACTCCCGTCTTTGCTAAGACAGGAGTCATGTCAATGGAGGCTGGGCGTCAAAGAAAATGGAGCAAATCCGGTTTGAGGCCTGAATTTTGCCTCAGACCTGACTTGCACCGTTTTTTGACACACAACCCCCATTTTCCCATACACCGGCGCTGCCTGGTGTGAGTCATTTTTTTTTACGCACACCAGTCCTCAGCGCCGGCTAACGTCATTCCATTAATAAGGCGCCCGCATGGCGCGTTGGAATGGCGCTAGCCGGCGGTAAAACTTTTGATGCACAACTGCGTTGGCGCAGTTGTGCGTCAAAAAGTATAAATATGGGCCAAAATGTACAAAGCAAGTACAAGCCTAAAGATAACTTCGGCTCGATATTGCAGGGTGCAATTATCTCTAAACAACAATTACCTGAACAAATAAACTTGAGCAGCAAGAGATTGTGTTTGTTAGTCAATACTCCAAGAAACATCTCTGGTATTATCTCACAGCCACAGATGTACGAAGAACAGCCATACAGAAGCCTGTGGCAAAAAATGGACCACCCGAATATAATAGATGGAATTAGATCACCACTAAAAATCTTAAATTGGAATATTGCAGGCCTAAAAGCCAAAGCCGAGGATAAGGATTAGATAGAATTGATCAAACAACAAGATATCAGCAGCTTCCAGGAAACTTGGTCTATCAATGACATCGACTTAGATGGTTTTTCCACTGTCTATCTACCCGCAATTAAACAAAATAAAGGTAGACCAATAGGGGGCTTGACTATTTGGATTAGAACTTCACTAATGGAAAATTCTGTAGCAACCCACATTGTATTATGCAAGGATACTCGTACATTAGTAGTGAAACACAGGGCGTGGTTGTGAGAAAGTAGCCTCTTTCTAGCCTTGTTACCCCCACTTTTGGCCTGTTTGTGAGTGTATGTCAGGGTGTTTTCACTGTCTCACTGGGATCCTGCTAGCCAGGGCCCAGTGCTCATAGTGAAAACCCTATGTTTTCAGTATGTTTGTTATGTGTCACTGGGACCCTGCTAGTCAGGACCCCAGTGCTCATAAGTGTGTGGCCTATATGTATGTGTTCCCTGTGTGGTCCCTAACTGTCTCACTGAGGCTCTGCTAACCAGAACCTCAGTGGTTATGCTCTCTCATTTATTTCAAATTGTTACTAACAGGCTAGTGACCAATTTTACCAATTTACATTGGCTTACTGGAACACCCTTATAATTCCCTAGTATATGGTACTGAGGTACCCAGGGTATTGGGGTTCCAGGAGATCCCTATGGGCTGCAGCATTTCTTTTGCCACCCATAGGGAGCTCTGACAATTCTTACACAGGCCTGCCACTGCAGCCTGAGTGAAATAACGCACACGTTATTTCACAGCCATTTTACACTGCACTTAAGTAACTTATAAGTCACCTATATGTCTAACCTTTACCTGGTAAAGGTTAGGTGCAAAGTTACTTAGTGTGAGGGCACCCTGGCACTAGCCAAGGTGCCCCCACATTGTTCAGAGCCAATTCCCTGAACTTTGTGAGTGCGGGGACACCATTACACGCGTGCACTACATATAGGTCACTACCTATATGTAGCTTCACAATGGTAACTCCGAATATGGCCATGTAACATGTCTATGATCATGGAATTGCCCCCTCTATGCCATCCTGGCATAGTTGGCACAATCCCATGATCCCAGTGGTCTGTAGCACAGACCCTGGTACTGCCAAACTGCCCTTCCTGGGGTTTCACTGCAGCTGCTGCTGCTGCCAGCCCCTCAGACAGGCAGCTGCCCTCCTGGGGTCCAGCCAGGCCTGGCCCAGGATGGCAGAACAAAGGACTTCCTCTGAGAGAGGGTGTGACACCCTCTCCCTTTGGAAAATGGTGTGAAGGCAGGGGAGGAGTAGCCTCCCCCAGCCTCTGGAAATGCTTTCTTGGGCACAGATGTGCCCAATTCTGCATAAGCCAGTCTACACCGGTTCAGGGACCCCTTAGCCCTGCTCTGGCGCGAAACTGGACAAAGGAAAGGGGAGTGACCACTCCCCTGACCTGTACCTCCCCTGGGAGGTGCCCAGAGCTCCTCCAGTGTGCTCCAGACCTCTGCCATCTTGGAAACAGAGGTGCTGCTGGCACTCTGGACTGCTCTGAGTGGCCAGTGCCACCAGGTGACGTCAGAGACTCCTTGTGATAGGCTCCTTCAGGTGTTGCTAGCCTATCCTCTCTCCTAAGTAGCCAAACCCTCTTTTCTGGCTATTTAGGGTCTCTGTCTCTTGGGATTCCTTAGATAACGAATGCAAGAGCTCATCCGAGTTCCTCTGCATCTCTCTCTTCACCTTCTGATAAGGAATCGACTGCTGACCGCGCTGGAAGCCTGCAAACCTGCAACAAAGTAGCTAAGACGACTACTGCAACTCTGTAACGCTGATCCTGCCGCCTTCTCGACTGTTTTCCTGCTTGTGCATGCTGTGGGGGTAGTCTGCCTCCTCTCTGCACCAGAAGCTCCGAAGAAATCTCCCGTGGGTCGACGGAATCTTCCCTCTGCAACCGCAGGCACCAAAAAGCTGCATTACCGGTCCCTTGGGTCTCCTCTCAGCACGACGAGCGAGGTCCCTCGAATCCAGCGACTCTGTCCAAGTGACCCCCACAGTCCAGTGACTCTTCAGTCCAAGTTTGGTGGAGGTAAGTCCTTGCCTCACCTCGCTGGGCTGCATTGCTGGGAACCGCGACTTTTGCAGCTACTCCGGCCCCTGTACACTTCCGGCGGAAATCCTTTGTGCACAGCCAAGCCTGGGTCCACGGCACTCTAACCTGCATTGCACGACGTTCTAAGTTGGTCTCCGGTGACGTGGGACTCCTTTGTGCGACTTCGGGTGAGCACCGTTTCACGCATCCTTGTAGTGCCTGTTTCTGGCACTTTTCCGGGGGCTACCTGCTGCTGAGAGGGCTCTTTGTCTTGCTCGACGTCCCCTCTCTCTCCTGGTCCAATTTGCGACCTCCTGGTCCCTCCAGGGCCACAGCAGCGTCCAAAAACGCTAATCGCACGATTTGCAGCTAGCAAGGCTTGTTGGCGTTCTTTTGGCGGGAAAACACTTCTGCACGACTCTCCACGGCGAGAGGGATCCGTCCACCAAAGGGGAAGTCTCTAGCCCTTTTCGTTCCTGCAGAAACCGCAGCTTCTTCTGTCCAGTAGAAGCTTCTTTGCACCCCCAGCTGGCATTTCCTGGGCATCTGCCCATCTCCGACTTGCTTGTGACTTTTGGACTTGGTCCCCTTGTTCCACAGGTAACCCAGATTGGAAATCCAGCGTTGTTGCATTGTTGGTTTGTGTCTTTCCTGCATTATTCCTCTAACACGACTTCTTTGTCCTTAGGGGAACTTTAGTGCACTTTGCACTCACTTTTCAGGGTCTTGGGGAGGGTTATTTTTCTAACTCTCACTATTTTCTAATAGTCCCAGCGACCCTCTACAAGGTCACATAGGTTTGGGGTCCATTCGTGGTTCACATTCCACTTTTGGAGTATATGGTTTGTGTTGCCCCTATCCCTATGTTTCCCTATTGCATCCTATTGTAACTATACATTGTTTGCACTGTTTTCTAAGACTATACTGCATATTTCTGGTATTGTGTATATATATCTTGTGTATATTTCCTATCCTCTCACTGAGGGTACACTCTGAGATACTTTGGCATATTGTCATAAAAATAAAGTACCTTTATTTTTAGTATAACTGTGTATTGTGTTTTCTTGTGATATTGTGCATATGACACTAAGTGGTACTGTAGTAGCTTCACACGTCTCCTAGTTCAGCCTAAGCTGCTCTGCTAAGCTACCATTATCTATCAGCCTAAGCTGCTAGACACCCTATACACTAATAAGGGATAACTGGGCCTGGTGCAAGGTGCAAGTACCCCTTGGTACTCACTACAAGCCAGTCCAGCCTCCTACATTGGTTGTGCAGCGGTGGGATAAGTGCTTTGAGACTACTTACCACTCTTGTCATTGTACTTTTCATAAGAGAAAAATATACAAAACAAGGTCAGTGTATATACACATAGCCAAAAAGTTTTGCATTTCCTCTTTTCACTCTTTTCTAAGTGCTGAAAAGTACTTCTAAACTTTCAAAAAGTTCTTAAAAGTTTAAAAAGTTTTTTTCTGTCTTTCTAAAAAGTTCTGAAAACTTTTTTCTCTTTTTCTATCACTTTAACTCTCTCTAAAAATGTCTGGCACAGGCCAAAATGTTGATCTGTCCAAACTTGCATATGATCACCTTAGCTGGAAAGGAGCAAGGAGTCTCTGCATAGAGAGAGGTTTGAGTGTAGGGAAGAATCCTTCCTTGGAACTGTTACTTAACATGCTTAGAGAACAAGATAAGGCTATAGGTGCCACATCTGTTGAAAAAGTACCTAATAGTTCCCAATCTGATCCAGGGACTCCCCCAGGAAAAGATTCAGGAAAGAAACTTCTGAGCCTGCCCATTACTAGACAGTCTAGCATAGTTGGTACTGAGGTGGAGTCACATCATCCAGATGATGTGCTCTCACATTACACTGTCAGCCAAGCTGTTAGGGTGCCCTCTGTAAGGGACAGGTCTCCTTCTGTTCATTCCCATCATACCTCTGTATCTAGAAATGTCCCTCCCATCCACCCTGATGACAGATTGTTAGAAAGGGAGCTCAATAGATTGAGAGTGGAACAAACCAGACTGAAGCTTAAAAAGCAACAGCTGGATTTGGATAGACAGTCTTTAGAATTAGAGAAGGAAAGACAGAAGTTAGGTTTAGAAACCCATGGTGGCAGCAGCAGTATTCCCCATAGTCATCCTGCAAAAGAGCATGATTCCAGGAATCTGCATAAGATAGTTCCCCCTTATAAGGAGGGGGATGACATTAACAAGTGGTTTGCTGCACTTGAGAGGGCCTGTGTTGTACAGGATGTCCCTCAAAGGCAGTGGGCTGCTATCCTATGGCTATCATTTAGTCGAAAGGGTAGGGATAGACTCCTTACTGTGAAAGAAAGTGATGCCAATAATTTTACAGTTCTTAAGAATGCACTCCTGGATGGTTATGGCTTAACCACTGAACAATACAGGATAAAGTTCAGAGAGACCAAAAAGGAGTCTTCACAAGACTGGGTTGATTTCATTGACCATTCAGTGAAGGCCTTGGAGGGGTGGTTACATGGCAGTAAAGTTACTGATTATGAAAGCCTGTATAACACAATCCTGAGAGAGCATATACTTAATAATTGTGTGTCTGATTTGTTGCACCAGTACCTGGTAGACTCTGATCTGACCTCTCCCCAAGAATTGGGAAAGAAGGCAGACAAATGGGTCAGAACAAGGGTGAACAGAAAAGTTCATACAGGGGGTGACAAGGATGGCAATAAGAAGAAAGATGGTGAAAAATCTCAAGATAAGCATGGGGATAAGGGTAAAACCAAAGATCCCACTTCAAATCTTAAACACTCTTCAGAGGGTGGGGATAAAACTAATTCTTCCTCTTCTTCTCAACCTGCACACATTAAAAAGCCTTGGTGCTTTGTGTGTAAAAACAGAGGCCATAGGCCAGGGGATAAGTCCTGTCCAGGTAAACCCCCTGAGCCTACCACCACTAATACATCAAGCTCTAGTGCCCCTAGCAGTAGTGGTACTAGTGGTGGGACTGCTGGCAACAGTCAAGTTAAGGGTGTAGTTGGGTTCACTTTTGGGTTCATAGTAGAAACTGGGGTAGTCAGTCCCAAGACAGTTTCTGTCACACCTAGTGGCATTGGCCTTGCCACACTGGCTGCTTGTCCCCTTACAATGGATAAGTGCAGGCAGACAGTTTCAATAAACGGTGTTGAGGCCTTGGCCTACAGGGACACAGGTGCCAGTATCACTTTGGTGACTGAAAACCTAGTGCACCCTGATCAACACATCATTGGACAACAGTATAAGATTATTGATGTCCATAACTCCACTAAGTTTCTTCCCTTAGCTATAATTCAGTTTAGTTGGGGTGGAGTTACTGGCCCTAAGCAGGTGGTGGTATCACCTAGCTTACCTGTAGACTGTCTCTTAGGTAATGACCTAGAGGCCTCAGGTTGGGCTGATGTAGAGTTTTATGCCCATGCAGCCATGCTGGGCATCCCTGAGGAATTGTTCCCTCTCATTTCTAGTGAAATGAAAAAGCAAAGGAGAGAAGGCCTGAAAACTCAGGATCCCTCTCCATCAACAGGTATAAAGGGTATCACAGTATCCCCTAACCACCCTACCATTCAGGATACCATTCCTATGGTGGGAGAAACCTCTCCTGGGGTGGCACCTGTTCCAAGGGAATCATCAGCTGGCAAAGCTGGACTCCCTGAGGTAGAAGTACCTCTCTGTGGGATAACTAACATTGGTGACAAAAAGAGAACCATTTTAGTTAACATGGAGCATCCCTCCAACCCTCCCAGAGAAACTTTAGTGCAGAAACCCTGCACTGCCTCACAACACTTAGGACAGCATCCCTGCCCTAGTGTGGAGCTCATAGGACAGCATCCCTGCCCTGCTCCAACTCAAGAGAAACAGCATCCCTGTTCTCTCTTCCAGCCATATGGACAAAGGTTTTGCCCAGCTATGGCTTTTCTGAGACAGCATCCCTGTCTGGCATTTCCATCACTACAAATAGGTTCAGTGGACAATTCCCACTGCTCTAAACTAAAACTTACTGATAGAAACTCTGAAAATACATCTTCACATTGTTGCTTAGCTAAAAAACTTCAAACAGGGTGGTTTACATCCCCACAGGGAAGTAACCATAGAGTGGATGATAAAGGGAGTAACCAGTCTATTGCAGAGCTACTCTCTACTTATCACCACTTAGACAATAAAGTCTCAACTGGCCAAGGTTAGCCTTATTGTCCTTCGTTTGGGGGGGGTTGTGTGAGAAAGTAGCCTCTTTCTAGCCTTGTTACCCCCACTTTTGGCCTGTTTGTGAGTGTATGTCAGGGTGTTTTCACTGTCTCACTGGGATCCTGCTAGCCAGGGCCCAGTGCTCATAGTGAAAACCCTATGTTTTCAGCATGTTTGTTATGTGTCACTGGGACCCTGCTAGTCAGGACCCCAGTGCTCATAAGTTTGTGGCCTATATGTATGTGTTCCCTGTGTGGTGCCTAACTGTCTCACTGAGGCTCTGCTAACCAGAACCTCAGTGGTTATGCTCTCTCATTTATTTCAAATTGTCACTAACAGGCTAGTGACTAATTTTACCAATTTACATTGGCTTACTGGAACACCCTTATAATTCCCTAGTATATGGTACTGAGGTACCCAGGGTATTGGGGTTCCAGGAGATCCCTATGGGCTGCAGCATTTCTTTTGCCACCCATAGGGAGCTCTGACAATTCTTACACAGGCCTGCCACTGCAGCCTGAGTGAAATAACGCACACGTTATTTCACAGCCATTTTACACTGCACTTAAGTAACTTATAAGTCACCTATATGTCAAACCTTTACCTGGTAAAGGTTAGGTGCAAAGTTACTTAGTGTGAGGGCACCCTGGCACTAGCCAAGGTGCCCCCACATTGTTCAGAGCCAATTCCCTGAACTTTGTGAGTGCGGGGACACCATTACACGCGTGCACTACATATAGGTCACTACCTATATGTAGCTTCGCAATGGTAACTCCGAATATGGCCATGTAACATGTCTATGATCATGGAATTGCCCCCTCTATACCATCCTGGCATAGTTGGCACAATCCCATGATCCCAGTGGTCTGTAGCACAGACCCTGGTACTGCCAAACTGCCCTTCCTGGGGTTTCACTGCAGCTGCTGCTGCTGCCAGCCCCTCAGACAGGCAGCTGCCCTCCTGGGGTCCAGCCAGGCCTGGCCCAGGATGGCAGAACAAAGGACTTCCTCTGAGAGAGGGTGTGACACCCTCTCCCTTTGGAAAATGGTGTGAAGGCAGGGGAGGAGTAGCCTCCCCCAGCCTCTGGAAATGCTTTCTTGGGCACAGATGTGCCCAATTCTGCATAAGCCAGTCTACACCGGTTCAGGGACCCCTTAGCCCTGCTCTGGCGCGAAACTGGACAAAGGAAAGGGGAGTGACCACTCCCCTGACCTGTACCTCCCCTGGGAGGTGCCCAGAGCTCCTCCAGTGTGCTCCAGACCTCTGCCATCTTGGAAACAGAGGTGCTGCTGGCACACTGGACTGCTCTGAGTGGCCAGTGCCACCAGGTGACGTCAGAGACTCCTTGTGATAGGCTCCTTCAGGTGTTGCTAGCCTATCCTCTCTCCTAAGTAGCCAAACCCTCTTTTCTGGCTATTTAGGGTCTTTGTCTCTTGGGATTCCTTAGATAACGAATGCAAGAGCTCATCCGAGTTCCTCTGCATCTCTCTCTTCACCTTCTGATAAGGAATCGACTGCTGACCGCGCTGGAAGCCTGCAAACCTTCAACAAAGTAGCTAAGACGACTACTGCAACTCTGTAACGCTGATCCTGCCGCCTTCTCGACTGTTTTCCTGCTTGTGCATGCTGTGGGGGTAGTCTGCCTCCTCTCTGCACCAGAAGCTCCGAAGAAATCTCCTGTGGGTCGACGGAATCTTCCCCCTGCAACCGCAGGCACCAAAAAGCTGCATTACCGGTCCCTTGGGTCTCCTCTCATCACAACGAGCGAGGTCCCTCGAATCCAGTGACTCTGTCCAAGTGACCCCCACAGTCCAGTGACTCTTCAGTCCAAGTTTGGTGGAGGTAAGTCCTTGCCTCACCTCGCTGGGCTGCATTGCTGGGAACCGCGACTTTTGCAGCTACTCCGGCCCCTGTGCACTTCCGGCAGAAATCCTTTGTGCACAGCCAAGCCTGGGTCCACGGCACTCTAACCTGCATTGCATGACGTTCTAAGTTGGTCTCCGGCGACGTGGGACTCCTTTGTGCGACTTCGGGTGAGCACCGTTTCACGCATCCTCGTAGTGCCTGTTTCTGGCACTTCTCCGGGTGCTACCTGCTGCTGAGAGGGCTCCTTGTCTTGCTCGACGTCCCCTCTCTCTCCTGGTCCAATTTGCGACCTCCTGGTCCTTCCAGGGCCACAGCAGCGTCCAAAAACGCTAACCGCATGATTTGCAGCTAGGAAGGCTTGTTGGCGTTCTTTCGGCGGGAAAGCACTTCTGCATGACTCTCCACGGCGAGTGGGATCCGTCCACCAAAGGGGAAGTCTCTAGCCCTTTTCGTTCCTGCAGAAACCGCAGCTTCTTCTGTCCAGTAGAAGCTTCTTTGCACCCCCAGCTGGCATTTCCTGGGCATCTGCCCATCTCCGACTTGCTTGTGACTTTTGGACTTGGTCCCCTTGTTCCACAGGTACCCCAGATTGGAAATCCAGCGTTGTTGCATTGTTGGTTTGTGTCTTTCCTGCCTTATTCCTCTAACACGACTTCTTTGTCCTTAGGGGAACTTTAGTGCACTTTGCACTCACTTTTCAGGGTCTTGGGGAGGGTTATTTTTCTAACTCTCACTATTTTCTAATAGTCCCAGCGACCCTCTACAAGGTCACATAGGTTTGGGGTCCATTCGTGGTTCACATTCCACTTTTGGAGTATATGGTTTGTGTTGCCCCTATCCCTATGTTTCCCCATTGCATCCTATTGTAACTATACATTGTTTGCACTGTTTTCTAAGACTATACTGCATATTTCTGGTATTGTGTATATATATCTTGTGTATATTTCCTATCCTCTCACTGAGGGTACACTCTGAGATACTTTGGCATATTGTCATAAAAATAAAGTACCTTTATTTTTAGTATAACTGTGTATTGTGTTTTCTTATGATATTGTGCATATGACACTAAGTGGTACTGTAGTAGCTTCACACGTCTCCTAGTTCAGCCTAAGCTGCTCTGCTAAGCTACCATTATCTATCAGCCTAAGCTGCTAGACACCCTATACACTAATAAGGGATAACTGGGCCTGGTGCAAGGTGCAAGTACCCCTTGGTACTCACTACAAGCCAGTCCAGCCTCCTACAGTGGTCACTTGAAATAGTGAATGTATACTTCCCACCTATCAGTTGGGTTCAAGTTAAGTCAGGGGTGCGGCTGCTTAAGGAGCACATCCTAAACAAAAGATCCAGAGACCAGTATGATTCTATGATTGCTTACATGAATTGCTTACATGAATTGCTAACATGCCTCGAAACCCTAACGGGTACATATCGCGCTTTATAAATTATTGATTGATTGATTGATTGCTTTGTCCTTTTCAGTTTTGTAAACAACTTCGTACTAATATGTGGTGACTTTAACACCAAACCTCATCCTATCTTTGGGGATGAACAAGTATTAGAAGAAGACAACGCTTGGAATATTCCGATCCTCCCCCATCGAACGTTGCCAAGATTCAAAGAAAGGAGAATTAATATTTAAAGCCCTAATAGAAGGAGGGATTTGCATTTTAAAGGGAAGAACTAAATCAGACAAAGCATTGACATCCACCTTCCGAGTTGGAAAAAGGCAAAGTATTATTGACTAAATGGCAATAAGCATCGAAGCCTTGCATTACATCATAGATATGGAAGTAGGGGACAGGATCGAGAGTGACCATGACCTGCTGTTAATGGAGATGGTCCATCCCGACATGAGCTCCTGGAAACCTGTTCCTCCATATAAAGAAAACTGCCCAACAATAGCTCTGAGACCAAACAAGGAAAACATTGTAAGGACAGATGTGGGTGAAACTTATACGGGTGCCCCCAGTAATACCTGGATATCATCACTCTCCATGTTCCGAGGTCTGCCAGGTAATGAGGTCCCTCTCCTCCTGCAAAAAATGCAATAATCTTATAACACAAACATAGAAGGAAAGAACTAAGAATCTCAAAAGCATCCCAACAGAGACTGGGGGTTGACGAGTGCTTAAAATTAAAAAAGGCACTATCACAAGCATTAAAGAACCAGCATTTGAGTAACTTTAATGAGCAGCAATTCTTTGATTGCAGGCAACAATACAAGAAATTACTGAGACACAAAAAGAAGACTTTTCCACATAAGTTCTGGGGAGATCTCTTGCATGCAATCTCAGCTGGAAATTCAAAAGAATTTTGGGAAATAATCAGGTGGGGAAGTGAAGGACCTCCAAAAAACTTAAAATTGAACATCTATCCACAACTCTGGGTAAAGCATTTCACTGCTCTATACCAAGAAGAGGATAAGATCGCGTCTGGAAGTATCAATAATCCAATAGGCCGCAAGCAAGGGTTGGATGGTAGCGACTGTAACTCAAGCAAGATAACACCACCTCCTGAGAGTCGCGTGGTAGCAACTAAGTGGCCCAAGGTGCCCAAACATGAAACAATGGATGAATCAGTTCCTAATAATTCTCCCCACACAAACTTCATACAAATAACCTATGCTATACCCTGTGCTATGGACCTAGTGTTTGAATTCAGTGAGAAAGAAATTGCGCAAGACATCCTCGTCCAAAAACCGCACAAGTCTGCAGGTCCAGATATAGGGCCTCATTCTGACCCTGGTGGTAAAATCCAGCAGGGCCACGGACCACGGAAAGCACCGCCAACAGGCTGGCGGTGCTTCCTGGGCCATTCTGACCGCGGCGGTAAAGCCGCGGTCAGAAAACCGGGTCCGGCGGTTTCCCGCCGGATTAACTCCGGTTGGCCCAATCCTCCATGGCGGCGCTGCAAGCAGCGCCGCCATGGGGATTCCGACCCCCTTCCCGCCAGCCTGTTTCTGGCGGTTTTCACCGCCAGAAACAGGATGGCGGGAACGAGTGTCCTGGGGCCCCTGGGGGCCCCTGCACTGCCCGTGCCACTGGCATGGGCTGTGCAGGGCCCCCCTAACAGGGCCCCATTAAGCTTTTCACTGTCTGCCTAGCAGACAGTGAAAAGCGCAACGGATGCTACTGCACCCGTCGCACACCTGCAACACCGCCGGCTCCATTTGGAGCCGGCTTCTGTGTTGCAGGCCCTTTCCCGCTGGGCCGGCGGGCGCTCCCTTGGCGGGCGCCTGCTGGCCCAGCGGGAAAGTCAGAATGGCCCCCCCGGTCTTTTGACCGCGGAGCTGCCAATTGGCGGTTCCCGCCAAAGTTAGAATGAGGCCCATAATTCCTTCAGACGTCTATTGTAATCAACTATCCTTATGGTTACCAGCTTTAACTCGTCTATATAATAGCGTTTGGTTCTTTAAGGAAATCCAGCCCTCACGAAGAAAATCAATAATTGTTCCAATACACAAAGAGGGGCCACAGGACATGGTGTGTAATTACAGGCCAATCTCATTGTTTGACAGTGTTGGGAAATTTTTTGCCAAATTGATCCTGTCTCGCCTAGACCACTGGATAGAGGAAGGAGATCTACTATCATTACATCAAGCTGGTTTTAGGAGGGGCCAAAGTACAATAGATCAACTCTTTAAGCTGAACATGATTTTCTCCAAATATGTCTCCCTAAATAATTCCCCACTGTATTTGGTATTTGTCGACCTTCAAAGAGCATTTGATAGTGTGGATTGCCAAATATTATGGCAACTACTGTTGGAAATGGGAATTCCAGGAAAGATATTAAGGTTGCTAATCTTATTACACCCAGGAAACGCTGCCAGGGTCAGAAACAGCTCGAGAAATGACGATACAGCAGATATTCCAATCCAGCGAGGTGTCAAACAAGGGTGTGTTTTGGCCCCAACCCTATTTAATTGTTATATAAATGAAGTGGGCCAAAAACTGAATAATCTAAAATTGGATGTGCCGAAATTAGCTAATGAAAGCATACCTATTTTGCTCTTCGCAGATGATGCTGTGCTATTGGCAAGAATGGAGAGAGCAATGCATCATCTGCTAAAAGTCTTCGAATCATTCTGTGAATTGAGTAATTTGATGATTAACAAAGGTAAAACAAAGTTTATTATTCTCAACCAAAAACAGAAGATGCGAGCTACCTTTAAGGTTAAAAAAAAGTATTTGGACCAAGTTGAGACCTATGATTACTTAGGCTGCCGGCTGGATGATAAATTGATTTGGAATCTGCAAGTTTATAAAAGCAACATCTCCCTTGCCCAACAAACTGGTGCTGTACTCAGATTCGCAAAAACCACGGGGAATCACTCAGTGAACTCTGCACTGCTTGTGTATAAAATGAAAGCAAGGACTGCTGCAATTTATGCTTCGGAGATCTGGCGATTCAAAAAGACCCCACCAACACAAGTAACTGAACATAAATTAATACGACGACTATTCTGTCTAGGTAGTGGCACACCTATGAAAACAATAATAATAGACTTACAAATGAGAACAATTGAGGATTATATAGCATTGGCTCCTATAAGATACTGGATTCGCATTTCGACCAAGGAGGAACTTAAATCATATCAATCTGTAATGATTGATATCTACAAAATCATCAGAAATTGCCCTGGTTCAATCATGTTTCAACTACCTTGGCTGCAATAGGCCTAGGAGAATTCTGGTTCCACCCAGAAAAAATCACAAAGCTTAGCCTTGTTGCTGTTAAAATAGGCATATTGGGACCCGAAGATATGGAATCTTTGTGGCCCACCTAGTCTTGTATTAAAGCATTATATTTTATTTAATCAAGAACTTAAACCAGCTTTCTTTATGGATAGTATTTATCCGGAGGAAAAAAGATCTCTTTATTTTAAATTTCACATGGGTACGCTACCGGTGATTTCAGTGACTAATAAGTGGCATCCGGTTCCCTTGGGGAGATCTGATTGTTGCCCCTGCCTCTATGGTGGTCAAGAAACATTACTTCACTGCGTAGTAATATGTCACTTTATGCTTCAACTTCAAAAACTACACTTATGACCACTTTTTAAATAGTATGGTGTTAGGAAATGTAAGGAAGCTGAAGTGTTGTGTATGCGTTCGGATCAAAAACACATTGTGATGATTGTTTCAACATATATCTTGGAGGCATGGAAATTAAGATCGTCAATGCACTCACAGTTTCCACTATACTAATAACTGTTAAGTGGGGTCTTATAGGTGCCTGTCGTTTGGGGAAAATGGTGTAGGACAAGGCATGATAGTGAAAGTATTCTGGGAAGTTATTAAGTTGGAGGGTCGTATCCAACGGTCCTATATGATTAGTTTCAGGATAACTACATCTAACTTTAGGCTTTATTATGCCTCTATTGAGTTGGTTAGTGTGTTATGTAAATAAATAAGGGTGTTAGCCACTGTCACAGAGCACTTACATGATAATTTTGGGTACTCTTGGCTTCGTGCGGTGGTGTACGCAAATTAATTGATTGTTGAGCATAGCTTTTATTGATAAGTTTGCATTTTAATATGTGATTTTTAACATGTTATGTGATGTCTGTAATTGTAAGCGTGAAATAGTTATGGCTGGATAGGCTGGCAGCAATAAATGGTAAATGGTAAAATGGCACCATGGAGTGACATGTAGTTATGTTGAAATCACATGTGATTGGGTACAACAATTCATCTAAGGATATCTGTTTTTTCAGGACCAAAATGTAGACAGTAATGTAGCTTCCCAGTCGGCAACATGTTGAGGGCCTCCTACAACTACTTACAAATCTCTGGTCCTCTCCAACATACAAAGGACTAATGGCGTCTACTGATGCAATCAGAAAATGTCATTGTAAGGGGTGCCAGTCATTATTGGTGATTTCCCTGGGGCTTGCGGATTCATTGTGTTGTGAATTTTAGAGACATATCTCCCTGACAATTTGCACATTTTGTCTAAAGTGTATATTTCCATGCCAAATGTGTAGCATTTCTGAGCACCATTAGTACTACCTCCGTGACTCTATTAGGACAAATTACACATGGTGAAGTGTGCATTGTAGATATGTTCCCAGTGTGAGATAAGTAGCTCCATGTAACCTTTTCATGCTCCTCCACTGCTTTCACCAACATGACAGGTTATTGGAGCATCATTTCCTGTAGTTGTGTCATTGTGTATGTGATAAATAGATGTATGCATGAACTTGTGTGGGAACTGTGGGAATGAACTTGCCATTGGCCTACTATTGTATGGCAACAGGTAACAGGTCTACTCCATGAGGTAAAACATTGAAGGTGATTGTAGGAAAGTACCATCTTGCCTGGCATGTTACCCCCATATTTCACTGTATATATGTTGTTTTAGTGTATGTGTCACTGGGACCCTGCCAGGCAGGGCCCCTGTGCTCATAAGTGTGCCCTGTATGTGTTCCCTGTTTGATGACTAACTGTCTCACTGAGGCTCTGCTAACCAGAACCTCAGTGCTTATGCTCTCTCTGCTTTTCAAATTGTCACTAACAGGCTAGTGACCAATTTCACCAATTCACATTGGCATACTGGAACACCCTTATAATTCCCTAGTATATGGTACTGAGGTACCCAGGGTATTGGGGTTCCAGGAGACCCCTATGGGCTGCAGCATTTCTTTTGCCACCCATAGGGAGCTCTGACAATTCTTACACAGGCCTGCCACTGCAGCCTGAGTGAAATAATGCCCACATTATTTCACAGCCATTTTACACTGCACATAAGTAACTTATAAGTCACCTATATGTCTAACCTTCACCTGGTTAAGGTTGGGTGCCAAGTTACTTAGTGTGTGGGCACCTTGGCACTAGCCAAGGTGCCCCCACATTGTTCAGGGCAAATTCCCCGGACTTTGTGAGTGTGGGGACACAATTTCAGGCGTGCACTATACATAGGTCACTACCTATGTATAGCATCACAATGGTAACTCCGAACATGGCCATGTAACATGTCTAAGATCATGGAATTGTCACCCCAATGCCATTCTGGCATTGGGGAGACAATTCCATGATCTCCCGGGTCTCTAGCACAGAACCCGGGTACTGCCAACCTGCCTTTCCAGGGTCTCCACTGCAGCTGCTGCTGCTGCCAACCCCTCAGACAGTTTTCTGCCCTCCTGGGGTCCAGGCAGCCCTGGCCCAGGAAGGCAGAACAAAGGATTTCCTCTGAGAGAGGGTGTAACACCCTCTCCCTTTGGAAATAGGTGTGAAGGCTGGGGAGGAGTAGCCTCCCCCAGCCTCTGGAAATGCTTTGATGGGCACAGATGCTGCCCATCTCTGCATAAGCCAGTCTACACCGGTTTAGGGATCCCCCAGCCCTGCTCTAGCGCGAAACTGGACAAAGGAAAGGGGAGTGACCACTCCCCTGACCTGCATCTCCCAGTGGAGGTGCCCAGAGCTCCTCCAGTGTGCCCCAGACCTCTGCCATCTTGGAAACAGAGGTGTTGCTGGCACACTGGACTGCTCTGAGTGGCCAGTGCCATCAGGTGACGTCAGAGACTCCTTCTGATCGGCTCTTACCTTTCTTACTAGCCTATCCTCCTTCCTAGGTAGCCAAACCTCCTTTTCTGGCTATTTAGGGTCTCTGCTTTGGGGAATTCTTCAGATACCGAATGCAAGAGCTCACCATAGTTCCTCTGCATCTCCCTCTTCACCTCCTGCCAAAGGATCGACCGCTGACTGCTCAGTACGCCTGCAAAACTGCAACAAAGTAGCAAAGACGACTACTGCAACCTTGTATTGCTTCATCCTGCCGGCTTTCTAGCCTGTTTCCTGGTGGTGCATGCTCTGCGGGTAGCCTGCCTCCTTCTTGCACCAGGAGCTCTGAAGAAATCTCCAATGGGTCGACAGAATCTTTCCCCTGCAACCGCAGGCAACAAAAGACTGCATCACCGGTCCTCTGGGTCCCCTCTCAGCACGACGAGTGTGGTCCCTGTGTAGGAGGCTGGACTGGCTTGTAGTGAGTACCAAGGGGTACTTGCACCTTGCACCAGGCCCAGTTATCCCTTATTAGTGTATACGGTGTCTAGCAGCATAGGCTGATAGATAATGGTAGCTTAGCAGAGCAGCTTAGGCTGAACTAGGAGACGAGTGAAGCTCCTACAGTACCACTAGTGTCATATGCACAATATCATAAGAAAACACAATACACAGATATACTAAAAATAAAGGTACTTTATTTTTATGACAATATGCCAAAGTATCTCAGTGAGTACCCTCAGTATGAGGATGCCAAATATACACAAGATATATGTGCACAATACCAAAAATATGCAGTAATAGCAAAAGAAAGAAATCTTTTCAGGCTCATGCCTCCTCACTGATGGCTGCCAGTCACCCCCTACATTCATCTCCCCTCCACCTCCCTTTTCCCCCTCCAAATCCCCTATTACCCTTACCTGTTCCAAGCACACAGACACATCAGCATGCACCCACCTTGACACACACATGCAGCTCACTTCGACACAAGCACCACAAGACATACCAGCACACAAGCACTCAACATTTACCCACAAGCACCACATCAGCCACCACTTCACCAGACACCATCCCACACATTACATCCAACATATCCATAAACACCACCACAAAAGACAGTGACCGTTCCACCATACCTACCATACACCCAGACAACAGCTCACAACCCACAGACCCACATACCTCAGACACCATACCCCTGACACCAGCCCAACACACAGAGACGCATCCACCACATCAGCCATACCCACAGACACCACCCCAACACACAGACACATCCACCACATAAGCCATACCCACAGACAACACACCAGCACACACAGACACATCTATCACATCCAGCATGCTCACAGACAGCACCCCAACAGACATGCACACATCCACCACTCCCACATCAGCTAGTACCTCTGCTTCCCAGCATCCCAAGACATGCAAAGATCCACAGTAACACACACAACAGACACCACCCAAACACAAACACACCCAAGGCATCTACATGCACACACACAACAGCTCCCTCAACCTCCAAATCCCCAATCCCTTCTGATTACCCTACCCGTTTCCTTTTCTACCTTGCACTTTCCCCTGTTACATCCAAACCTCCTTCCAAGCCCAAGAGGACCCCAGGCTAAACATAGCATGTAAGCAGCACCAGGATTAGTCTGAGTGGCTCTGAGTGCCACTCAGCCACAAGCCTGGGGTCTATGCTGTTTCACAAGCCTGGCTGTGCATACAGCCAGGCTGGAGAAACCTACTGTGCATGTGTGTTTGGCTGGCCTGAGGCGGCCAGCCAAACACACATGTGCACTAGGTGCACTCTCCCCTCCACACCGTTCCTTCCTCCCACAGCCTAGCCCTGCCCCACCCTAAACACACTGCTGGATGATCCAGCAGATGAAAGATAAAACAATATAAATATTGTTTTATCTTTCATCTCCTGGCTTAACCAGGGGGATGACGCTCCTTCGCTATTTCAAAGGAGTTGTCCCTGCCAATTTTACTGCTTGCCTGAAAGCTGGATGTACCAGGAACTCTACAACAGTTGCTTGTAAATAGTATCCCTCTCCCCGCCCCGGGTCAGGGCCCCTCTCCAGATCAGCACCCTTTGCGGCCATACCAGTCACATCGTCCTAAAGCCTCCCCTGATTGGGAGGGATGAGTCTCTAAGTACAAGAATCTTTTGGAAGGTAGTTATCCAGATTTTAAGTATTGTTAACGTAATGCCTCTCTGTGAAATTATTCAGTCAGTCAGTTAAATACTTATTCAGCTAAATTCTAGCCATCAAAAGACACAAAATAAAACAATAACACAATCAATACAATAAAATGTAAGTAGATCTCAATACATTAACTTGAAATTTAACTAAAAAAACAGAGGCATTTCAGGATAATAACAAAAACACAGAGAAATACAATAAACTCCATACAGTATTGCTAAAGGGTGTGCAGAAGCCCCCAAGCTAGTCCTAGTCCTATGGGAACATCTAGTAAAGCTGGTGACAGCCTGGCCGATAAAAGGACTCCCTAAGCGCTGGAGGAGTTTAAGGCTCACTCTTCCAGATCTAGAGTTAACAGATCACAGAATGGGGCGCAAAAAATGTATTCTCAGAGCCGAAGAAAATGTACAAAATAAAATAAAGGGAATTAAAGATTGCTGGCTAACCTGTTCACATGGATAGCACGGAACGGTGGACAACCAGCTGCCTTGAACAGGGTAAGCTACCATACAGTGTGACATGGACAACCTGATATGGGTCAAATGGAACCTGTATTCCTGATTGGAGACCCAAAGTAGATATGGCTCAATACAGTTGGAGGTAGTGATTTCTGAGTGCAAAGCAACTGTGGGCAGATGTAGAGTCTTAGGGGGTCATTATGAATTAGGCAGATAGAAAAGCCGTCTGCTGAAGTCACGATGGGTAGGTTGCCTCTGGCTGAGAAAGGAGACGTAATCCCAGGGCAGCACCGACCTGGCGGATTAGGACCACCAGCACTGCCACACCGTCCTGTGAAGGAAAAGTGGCAGTGCTGGCTGTCCGACTGCAGCGCTACTGCCACAGTCGTAATGTGGTGGTCAGACCGCCACCATGGCCCTGGCGGTCTTAAGACCTCTGCAGCACTGCCCTGGCAGATGAGGACTACCAGCACCACCACACCATCCTGTGTAGGAAAAGTGGCAGTGCTGGCAGTCTGACTGAAGCACTACCGCCGCAGTCGTAATGTGGTGGTCGGACTGCCACCATGGTCCTGGTGGTCTTAAGACTGGTGAAGTTGGATTTTATATTACTATTTATTACTATTTCAGAAATGCCACTTTTAGAAAGTGAGCATTTCTCTGCACTTAAAACCTTCTGTGCCGTACAATCTACGTCTGGCCTGGGCTGGTTGACAGCTCCCTTGTGCATTTCACCCAGACAACCAGAAACACAGGATACTCAGTCACACCTGCAGACATCTGCATACTGAATGGGACTTCCTGGGCTGGAAGGGTGGAGGGCCTGACACTGAAATTTCACAGGACAAGCCTGCACTCACACAATGAACTGCCAAACCTCCTACTGGGACCCTGGCAGAAAAGATTGTACTGAAAGGGGACCTTGTGTACTTCTAAGCCACTCTTTGAAGTCTCCCCCCACTTCAAAGGCACATTTGGGTATGTAAACTGGGTCCCTAACCCTACCAACTCAGACACTTCTTGACAAGATACCTCCTGGGAAAGAAACTCTGAACCATCACCTGCAACCTGCCAGGAGAAGCTGCCTGGCTGCCCAAAGGACTCACTTGGATTGCTTTGCTGTAAACGACTGCTACCTTGCTGTTGCCCTCCTGCCTTGCTGACTTCTGGCTCTGCTGAGAAGTGCTCTCTGAGGATTTTGATTGAGCTTGCCTCCTGTTGCTGAAGTCCCAGGGCACTAAAATACTTCACTTTCTGCAAAGAAATCCTTGTGCGCCGAAAATTTGACTCACAGCCTGTGGGAAACGATGCATAGCCTGCACCATGGTCAGAAAATAGCTGCACAGCTGAACTGGAACAACGCAACCTGACTTCCCAAGTGAAGATCGACACAGCTCCTGCATTGCGACCTAAAAGTCGATATAAAGCCCCCTGGATCGATGCGCAGTTGAGCCTGAACGACGCAGCACAACTTCTCAGATGGAGAATCGACGCAACACCTCCCGTGCGACAGAAAATCTGACGCAACGTGCTTCTGGAACGACGCCAGCCTGTGACTTTGCCCCGCAAGCCCAGGATTTCCAGGCATCATCCCTGGGTGCAATGAAGATCCCCGTACCGCAGTGAGAAACCCGGACCAAACAACGCAAGCACTGTGTTGCGGGGAAAGAAACAATGCATCGTCTGTGGGCGCCTGAAAATGTTACGCATACCCTCTCTTTTTCCATGCAACCTCCTCCTCTGCGATCCTCAGGCATGTAATTTTTGATGCACACCAGGTACTTTGAAAACCAAGCATTAATTGTCTGTTTCTCATTCAAAGACTATTTTACAACTCTTGAAATTCATAGTTCAACTTGTACTTATTGAAAATCTTGATCGTTTTGACCTTAATCTGCTCTGATAAATATTCTTAATTTTTTCTAAACCTGTATGGTGTATGTTTGTGGTGTTAATACTGTGTTATTGCATGATTTATTGCACAAATACTCTACACATTGCCTTCTATTTTAAGCCTGTCTGCTCAGTGCCAAGCTACCAGAGGGTGGGCACAGGATAATTTGGATTGTATGTGACTTACCCTCACTAGAGTGAGGGCCCTTTCTTGCACAGGGGGTAACCTGACTGTCAAACAAATACCCCATTTCTTTCAAACACTCACACTACATCATGTCTACTGCTGGGCCTAGCTCTGAGGTCATGGGTACTCCCTATGAGGGTATGACCTTCAAAGAACTGAAGGGACTTTGATCAGAGAGAAGCTTAGATGTAAGGAAGAACCCTAACAAAATGTTTCTTCTGAGCCTCCATATTCAGGATGACCTGGAACATACGGGTAACCAGGGCGAGGAGGGAGATTCCACACCCTTAGAGTCAGGGAATCATTCTGAAGATTCAGGGGAGGGCTCTTCCAAAGGTTTCCCCCCTAGCAAACCTTCTAGTGTAGCTGGCAGTGGGAGGGATAGTCACTCTGGTAGGGCTCCCTTCACACCTAGAGGTGAGGTTACTAGGTTAGTAAAGTTAGGGAAAGATCTACCTCTGCCCATTCCCATATCATCTCAGTTTCTGAGGGGTCCCATGGTTCCACTCCAGATGATGACTCCATAGATAGGGAGTTTAGGATACTGAGACTGGAGGATGCCAGTATCAGGCTGCTGCAGCAACAGCTAGCCCTAGATGAGGAGGCCTTGGCTCTGGAAGGGGAAAGGCAGGGGTTGACGTTAGTTCCCCATGGTGGCAGCAGCAGTTTCAGGAGTTAGGGAGGATACCATTGACTCTAGAAACTTGCATTAAAGTGTTCCCCCATACAAGGTGGAGGATGATATCTACAAGTAGTTTGCTGCACTTGAGAGGGCCTGTAAAGTTCAGAGAGTCCCTCAAAGGCAGCGGGCTGCTATTCTATGGTTGTCCTTTTCTGCCAAAGGGAGGGATAGACTTCTCACTGTCAGAGAAGAAGACTCAGACAACTACAGTATTCTTAAAAATGCACTCTTGGATGTATTTGGCTTAACCACTGAACAAGACAGGATAAAGTTCAGAGAAACAAGAAAAGAGTCTTCACAAGATTGGATAGACATTGTGGACTGTTCTGTGAAGGCTTTGGAAGGTTGATAACATGCCAGCTAAGTGTCTCACTATGAGGGTCCATATAATCTAAATTTGAGAGAGCATATTTTGTATAACTGTGTGTCTGATTTGTTACACCAATACTTGGTAGACTCAGATCTGACCTCTCCCCAAGAATTGGGAAAGAAGGTAGACAAATGGGTCAGAACAAGGGTGACAAGGAAAGCTCATACAGGGGGCGACAAAGGCAAGAAGAAGGATGGTAAGTCACATGACAAAGGTGGGGACAAAGATAAAAGCAGGAGTATTTATCTGCCTCCCAAAAATCATCTGGGGGTGGGTCTAACTCCTCTTCTAACCAACAGAATAAAAAGCCTTGGTGTTATATGTATAAAAACAAAGGCCATTGGGTAAGTGTCAGTACTTGTCCAAAGAAAAACACCAAAGCTCCCACCACCACAACCCCCACTGCTTCCACGAGTGCCCCTAGTAATAGCAGTGGTGGTGGGAAAAACAACACTACAAATAACCAGTCAAGCGTGTAGCAGGGCTCCCTCTCTGTAATGTAGTGGGGGTTGGTTCAGTTAGAGAAACCACTGAGGCTGTTTTAGTCTCTGATGGTGGTATTGATCTTGCTACCCTTGTTGCTTGTCCCCTTAATATTTATAAGTACAAGCAACAACCCCTAATAAATAGTGCTCAGGTTGAGGCCTACAGGGACACAAGTGCCAATTGTAGGAAAGTACCATCTTGCCTGGCATGTTACCCCCATTTTTCACTGTATATATGTTGTTTTAGTTGTATGTGTCACTGGGACCCTGGTAACCCAGGGCCCCAGTGCTCATAAGTGTGCCTGAATGTGTTACCTGTGTAGTGACTAACTGTCTCACTGAGGCTCTGCTAATCAGAACCTCAGTGGTTATGCTCTCTCATTTCTTTCCAAATTGTCACTAACAGGCTAGTGACCATTGTTACCAATTTACATTGGCTTACTGGAACACCCTTATAATTCCCTAGTATATGGAACTGAGGTACCCAGGGTATTGGGGTTCCAGGAGATCCCTATGGGCTGCAGCATTTCTTTTGCCACCCATAGGGAGCTCTGACAATTCTTACACAGGCCTGCCACTGCAGCCTGAGTGAAATAACGTCCACGTTATTTCACAGCCATTTTACACTGCACTTAAGTAACTTATAAGTCACCTATATGTCTAACCTTTACCTGGTAAAGGTTAGGTGCAAAGTTACTTAGTGTGAGGGCACCCTGGCACTAGCCAAGGTGCCCCCACATTGTTCAGAGCCAATTCACTGAACTTTGTGAGTGCGGGGACACCATTACACGCGTGCACTACATATAGGTCACTACCTATATGTAGCTTCACCATGGTAACTCCGAATATGGCCATGTAACATGTCTATGATCATGGAATTGCCCCCTCTATGCCATCCTGGCATTGTTGGTACAATTCCATGATCCCAGTGGTCTGTAGCACAGACCCTGGTACTGCCAGACTGCCCTTCCTGGGGTTTCACTGCAGCTGCTGCTGCTGCCAACCCCTCAGACAGGCAGCTGCCCTCCTGGGGTCCAGCCAGGCCTGGCCCAGGATGGCAGAACAAAGAACTTCCTCTGAGAGAGGGTGTGACACCCTCTCCCTTTGGAAAATGGTGTGAAGGCAGGGGAGGAGTAGCCTCCCCCAGCCTCTGGAAATGCTTTGTTGGGCACAGATGTGCCCAATTCTGCATAAGCCAGTCTACACCGGTTCAGGGACCCCTTAGCCCCTGCTCTGGCGCGAAACTGGACAAAGGAAAGGGGAGTGACCACTCCCCTGACCTGCACCTCCCCTGGGAGGTGTCCAGAGCTCCTCCAGTGTGCTCCAGACCTCTGCCATCTTGGAAACAGAGGTGCTGCTGGCACACTGGACTGCTCTGAGTGGCCAGTGCCACCAGGTGACGTCAGAGACTCCTGCTGATAGGCTCCTTCAGGTGTTAGTAGCCTTTCCTCTCTCCTAGGTAGCCAAACCCTCTTTTCTGGCTATTTAGGGTCTCTGTCTCGGGGAAACTTCAGATAAAGAATGCAAGAGCTCATCCGAGTTCCTCTGCATCTCCCTCTTCACCTTCTGATAAGGAAACGACCGCTGACCGCGCTGGAAGCCTGCAAACCTGCAACATAGTAGCAAAGACGACTACTGCAACTCTGTAACGCTGATCCTGCCGCCTTCTCGACTATTTTCCTGCTTGTGCATGCTGTGGGGGTAGCCTGCCTCCTCTCTGCACCAGAAGCTCCGAAGAAATCTCCCGTGGGTCGACGGAATCTTCCCCCTGCAACCGCAGGCACCAAAAAGCTGCATCACCGGTCCCTTGGGTCTCCTCTCAGCACAACGAGCGAGGTCCCTCGAATCCAGCGACTCTGTCCAAGTGACCCCCACAGTCCAGTGACTCTTCAGCCCAAGTTTGGTGGAGGTAAGTCCTTGCCTCACCTCGCTGGGCTGCATTGCTGCGAACAGCGACTTTGCAGCTGCTCCGGCCCCTGTGCACTTCCGGCGGAAATCCTTTGTGCACAGCCAAGCCTGGGTCCACGGCACTCTAACCTGCATTGCACGACTTTCTAAGTTGGTCTCCGGCGACGTGGGACTCCTTTGTGCAACTTCGGCGAGCACCGTTTCACGCATCCTCGTAGTGCCTGTTTGTGGCACTTCTCCGGGTGCTACCTGCTTTAGTGAGGGCTCTTTGTCTTGCTCGACGTCCCCTCTCTCTGCAGGTCCAATTTGCGACCTCCTGGTCCCTCCTGGGCCCCAGCAGCGTCCAAAAACGCCAAACGCACGATTTGCGTGTAGCAAGGCTTGTTGGCGTCCTACCGGCGGGAAAACACTTCTGCACGACTCTACAAGGCGAGAGGAATCCGTCCACCAAAGGGGAAGTCTCTAGCCCTTTTTGTTCCTGCAGAAACCTCAGCTTCTTCTGTCCAGTCGAAGCTTCTTTGCACCCGCAGCTGGCATTTCCTGGGCATCTGCCCATCTCCGACTTGCTTGTGACTTTTGGACTTGGTCCCCTTGTTCCACAGGTACCCTAGATTGGAAATCCACAGTTGTTGCATTGCTGGTTTGTGTCTTTCCTGCATTATTCCTCTAACACGACTCTTTTGTCCTTAGGGGAACTTTAGTGCACTTTGCACTCACTTTTCAGGGTCTTGGGGACGGTTATTTTGCTAACTCTCACTATTTTCTAATAGTCCCAGCGACCCTCTACAAGGTCACATAGGTTTGGGGTCCATTCGTGGTTCGCATTCCACTTTTGGAGTATATGGTTTGTGTTGCCCCTATCCCTATGTTTCCCCATTGCATCCTATTGTAACTATACATTGTTTGCACTGTTTTCTAAGACTATACTGCATATTTTTGCTATTGTGTATATATATCTTGTGTATATTTCCTATCCTCTCACTGAGGGTACACTCTAAGATACTTTGGCATATTGTCATAAAAATAAAGTACCTTTATTTTTAGTATAACTGTGTATTGTGTTTTCTTATGATATTGTGCATATGACACTAAGTGGTACTGTAGTAGCTTCACACGTCTCCTAGTTCAGCCTAAGCTGCTCTGCTAAGCTACCATTATCTATCAGCCTAAGCTGCTAGACACCCTATACACTAATAAGGGATAACTGGGCCTGGTGCAAGGTGCAAGTACCCCTTGGTACTCACTACAAGCCAATCCAGCCTCCTACATTGGTTGTGCAGTGGTGGGATAAGTGCTTGAGACTACTTACCACTCTTGTCATTGTACTTTTCATAAGAGAAAAATATACAAAACAAGGTCAGTGTATATACACATAGCCAAAAAGTTTTGCATTTCCTCTTTTCACTCTTTTCTAAGTGCTGAAAAGTACTCCTAAACTTTCAAAAAGTTCTTAAAAGTTTAAAAAGTTTTTTTCTGTCTTTCTAAAAAGTTCTAAAAACTTTTGTCTCTTTCTCTATCACTTTAACTCTCTCTAAAAAATGTCTGGCACAGGCCAAAGTGTTGATCTGTCCAAACTTGCATATGACAACCTTAGCTGGAAAAGAGCAAGGAGTCTCTGTATAGAGAGAGGTTTGAGTGTAGGGAAGAATCCTGCCTTAGAACTATTAATTAACATGCTTAGAGAACAGGATAAGGCCATAGGTGCCCCATCTGTTGAAAAAGTACCTAATAGTTCCCAATCAGATTCAGGGACTCCCCCAGGAAAAGATTCAGGAAAGAAACTTCCTAGCCTGCCCATTACTAGACAATCTAGCATAGATGGTAATGATGATGAGCCACACCATAGAAATAGTGTTGTCTCACATCATAGCAAAAGCATTTATTCTCACCATACTGGTAGTAATGTTTCTGTAAACCAAGCTGTTAAGTTGGCTTCTGTAAGGGACAGGTCTCCTTCTGTTCATTCCCATCATAGCTCTGTTTCTAGAAATGTCCCTCCCACCAACCCTGATGACAGAATGTTAGAGAGGGAACTCAATAAGTTGAGGGTGGAACAAACCAGACTGAAGCTTAAAAAGCAACAGCTGGATTTGGATAGACAGTCTTTTGAATTAGAGAAGGAAAGACAGAAGTTGGGTTTAGATACCCATGGTGGCAGCAGCAGTATTCCCCATAGTCATCCTGCAAAAGAGCATGATTCCAGGAATCTGCACAAGATAGTTCCCCCTTATAAGGAGGGGGATGACATTAACAAGTGGTTTGCTGCACTTGAGAGGGCTGGTGTTGTACAGGATGTCCCTCAAAGGCAGTGGGCTGCTATCCTATGGCTATCATTTAGTGGAAAAGGTAGGGATAGGCTCCTTACTGTAAAAGAAAATGATGCCAATAATTTCCAAGTTCTTAAGAATGCACTCCTGGATGGTTATGGCTTAACCACTGAACAGTACAGGATAAAGTTCAGAGAGACCAAAAAGGAGTCTTCACAAGACTGGGTTGATTTCATTGACCAGGCAGTGAAGGCCTTGGAGGGGTGGTTACATGGCAGTAAAGTTACTGATTATGACAGCCTGTATAACTTAATCCTGAGAGAGCATATTCTTAATAATTGTGTGTCTGATTTGTTGCACCAGTACTTGGTGGACTCTGATCTGACCTCTCCCCAAGAATTGGGAAAGAAGGCAGACAAATGGGTCAGAACAAGAGTGAACAGAAAAGTTCATACAGGGGGTGACAAAGATGGCAACAAAAAGAAGGATGGTAAGTCTTCTGACAAGGGTGGGGACAAATCTAAAAATGAGTCTTCATCAGGCCCACAAAAACACTCTGGTGGGGGTGGTGGGTCCAAATCCTCCTTGAATCAGAACAAGGAAAAGAAACCATGGTGCTATTTATGTAAAATAAAAGGCCATTGGACAACAGATCCCAGTTGTCCAAAGAAAGGCACCACAGCTCCTACCACTACAACCCCTACTGCTACACCTAGTGTCCCTACTAATAGCAGTGGTGGTGGGAGCAAACCTACTAATAGCCAATCCAAGGGAGTAGCTGGGCTCACTTTTGGTAATTTAGTTGGGGTTGGTCTGATTAGGGAGACCACAGAGGCTACTTTAGTCTCTGAAGGGGCTATTGATTTAGCCACTTTGGTTGCTTGCCCCCATAACTTGGAGAAGTACAAGCAACTAACCCTAATAAATGGTGTTGAGGTCCAGGCCTACAGGGACACAGGTGCCAGTGTCACAATGGTGATTGAGAAACTGGTGCACCCTGAACAACACATACTTGGACACCAGTACCAAGTAACCGATGCTCACAACATAACACAAAGCCACCCCATGGCTGTTGTAAATCTCAACTGGGGGGGGGGTAACTGGTCCAAAGAAAGTTGTGGTAGCTTCAGATTTACCTGTAGACTGTCTATTAGGGAATGATTTGGAGACATCAGCTTGGTCAGATGTGGAGTTGGAGGCCCATGCAGCAATGCTGGGCATTCCAGGGCATATTTTTGCTTTGACAAGGGCTCAGGCCAAAAAGCAAAAAGGACAGGGAAGCTTGGATCCTGGAACAATGGACCAAGTGCTCCCTAAAGCTAGGGCTAGTAGAAGCAAACCACTTCCTACTATCCCTCCCTCTACAGTGGATTCAACTTCTGAGGAAGAAGAATTCCCTCCCTGTGCAGAACCTACACCAGAGGAGCTGGAAGCAGACACTGCTGAGCTTTTGGGTGAAGGGGGGTCTGCCAGAGAGGAGCTGAGTGTGGCACAGCAAACCTGTCCCACATTAGAGGGTCTCAGACAGCAAGCTGTCAAACAGGCTAATGGGGATGTCAGTGACTCTCACAGAGTTTACTGGGAGGACAACCTCTTGTACACTGAGCATAGGAATCCTAAACCTGGAGCTGCCAGGAGATTAGTGATTCCTCAGGAGTACAGAAAGTTCCTCCTAACACTGGCACATGACATTCCCTTAGCTGGGCATCTAGGACAAATGAAAACTTGGGACAGGCTTGTTCCCCTGTTTCATTGGCCTAGGATGTCTGAGGACACAAAAGAATTTTGCAAGTCCTGTGAAACCTGTCAAGCCAGTGGCAAGACAGGTGGCACCCCAAAGGCACCCCTTATCCCACTGCCTGTGGTTGGGGTTCCCTTTGAAAGGGTAGGGGTTGACATAGTTGGCCCCCTTGACCCTCCTACTGCTTCAGGCAATAGGTTTATCTTGGTGGTAGTGGACCATGCCACAAGATATCCTGAAGCTATTCCTTTAAGGACCACTACAGCTCCTGCAGTGGCAAAGGCCCTCCTGGGAATATTTTCCAGAGTGGGCTTCCCAAAGGAAGTGGTATCAGACAGGGGAAGCAATTTCATGTCTGCATACTTAAAGGCCATGTGGAAGGAGTGTGGTGTAACGTACAAGTTCACAACACCCTATCATCTACAAACAAATGGACTGGTGGAGAGATTAAATAAAACTCTCAAAGGCATGATTATGGGTCTCCCTGAAAAACTCCGCAGGAGATGGGATATCCTTCTACCATGCCTCCTTTTTGCCTACAGGGAGGTACCCCAGAAAGGAGTGGGCTTCAGCCCCTTTGAACTTCTTTTTGGACACCCTGTTAGGGGTCCACTCACACTTGTAAAGGAGGGTTGGGAACAACCTTTAAAAGCTCCTAAGCAGGATATTGTGGATTATGTACTTGGCCTCAGATCAAGGATGGCTGAGTACATGAAAAAGGCCAGTAAAAACCTTCAGGCCAGCCAAGAGCTCCAGAAGCAATGGCATGATCAGAAGGCTGTTTTGGTTCAGTACCAACCAGGGCAGAAAGTGTGGGTCTTGGAGCCTGTGGCCCCAAGAGCACTCCAAGATAAATGGAGTGGACCCCACACAATTGTTGAAAGGAAGGGTGAAGTCACCTACTTGGTTGACTTAGGCACTGCCAGGAGTCCCCTTAGGGTGCTCCATGTCAACCGCCTGAAACCCTACTATGACAGGGCTGATCTCACCCTGCTCATGGCAACAGATGAGGGACAGGAAGAAGACAGTGATCCTCTACCTGATCTCTTCTCTTCCACAGAACAAGATGCTCTTGTGGAAGGTGTAGTTTTGGCTGATTGTCTTACTGCTGAGCAGAAAGATAATTGCATAAATCTCCTAGGACAATTTTCAGAACTCTTCTCTACTGTGCCAGGCACCACTTCTTGGTGTGAGCACACTATAGATACTGGAGACAGTTTACCTGTCAAAAGTAAGATCTATAGGCAGCCTGACCACGTCAGGGACTGCATAAAGCAAGAAGTTCAGAAAATGTTGGAACTAGGAGTGGTTGAGCACTCTGACAGTCCATGGGCTTCTCCTGTGGTACTGGTACCAAAACCCAATTCTAAAGATGGAAAGAAGGAAATGAGGTTTTGTGTAGACTATAGAGGTCTCAACTTGGTAACCAAAACTGATGCTCACCCTATACCCAGGGCAGATGAGCTTATAGATACACTGGCATCTGCCAAGTATCTAAGCACTTTTGATTTGACTGCAGGGTATTGGCAGATCAAATTGTCAGAAGATGCTAAACCTAAGACTGCATTTTCTACCATTGGAGGACATTACCAGTTTACTGTAATGCCTTTTGGTTTGAAAAATGCACCTGCCACTTTTCAGAGGTTGGTGAACACAGTCCTGCAAGGGCTGGAAGCTTTCAGTGCAGCATATTTGGACGATATAGCTGTCTTTAGCTCCAGCTGGGATGATCACCTGGTCCACCTATGGAAAGTTTTGGAGGCTCTGCAAAAGGCAGGCCTCACTATCAAGGCTTCAAAGTGCCAGATAGGGCAGGGTAAGGTGGTTTATCTGGGACACCTTGTTGGTGGGGAACAGATTGCACCACTTCAGGGGAAAATCCAAACTATTATTGATTGGGTTCCCCCTACCACTCAAACTCAGGTGAGAGCCTTCCTAGGCCTCACTGGGTATTACAGAAGGTTCATTAAGAACTATGGCTCCATTGCAGCCCCTCTTAATGACCTCACATCCAAGAAAATGCCTAAAAAGGTATTATGGACAGCAAGCTGTCAGAAAGCTTTTGAGGAGCTGAAGCAGGCCATGTGCTCTGCACCTGTCCTGAAAAGCCCTTGTTACTCTAAAAAATTCTATGTCCAAACTGATGCATCTGAATTAGGAGTAGGGGCAGTCCTATCACAACTTAATTCTGAGGGCCAGGATCAACCTGTTGCTTTTATTAGTAGGAGGTTGACCCCTAGAGAAAAGCGTTGGTCTGCCATTGAGAGGGAGGCCTTTGCTGTGGTCTGGGCTCTGAAGAAGTTGAGGCCATACCTGTTTGGCACTCACTTCATTGTTCAGACAGACCACAAACCTCTACTTTGGCTAAAACAAATGAAAGGTGAAAATCCTAAATTGTTGAGGTGGTCCATATCCCTACAGGGAATGGACTATACAGTGGAACATAGACCTGGGAGTAGCCACTCCAATGCAGATGGACTCTCCAGATATTTCCACTTAGACAATGAAGACTCATCAGGTAATGGCTAGTCTTATTGTCCTTCGTTTGGGGGGGGGTTGTGTAGGAAAGTACCATCTTGCCTGGCATGTTACCCCCATTTTTCACTGTATATATGTTGTTTTAGTTGTATGTGTCACTGGGACCCTGGTAACCCAGGGCCCCAGTGCTCATAAGTGTGCCTGAATGTGTTACCTGTGTAGTGACTAACTGTCTCACTGAGGCTCTGCTAATCAGAACCTCAGTGGTTATTTCCAAATTGTCACTAACAGGCTAGTGACCATTTTTACCAATTTACATTGGCTTACTGGAACACCCTTATAATTCCCTAGTATATGGTACTGAGGTACCCAGGGTATTGGGGTTCCAGGAGATCCCTATGGGCTGCAGCATTTCTTTTGCCACCCATAGGGAGCTCTGACAATTCTTACACAGGCCTGCCACTGCAGCCTGAGTGAAATAACGTCCACATTATTTCACAGCCATTTTACACTGCACTTAAGTAACTTATAAGTCACCTATATGTCTAACCTTTACCTGGTAAAGGTTAGGTGCAAAGTTACTTAGTGTGAGGGCACCCTGGCACTAGCCAAGGTGCCCCCACATTGTTCAGAGCCAATTCACTGAACTTTGTGAGTGCGGGGACACCATTACACGCGTGCACTACATATAGGTCACTACCTATATGTAGCTTCACCATGGTAACTCCGAATATGGCCATGTAACATGTCTATGATCATGGAATTGCCCCCTCTATGCCATCCTGGCATTGTTGGTACAATTCCATGATCCCAGTGGTCTGTAGCACAGACCCTGGTACTGCCAGACTGCCCTTCCTGGGGTTTCACTGCAGCTGCTGCTGCTGCCAACCCCTCAGACAGGCAGCTGCCCTCCTGGGGTCCAGCCAGGCCTGGCCCAGGATGGCAGAACAAAGAACTTCCTCTGAGAGAGGGTGTGACACCCTCTCCCTTTGGAAAATGGTGTGAAGGCAGGGGAGGAGTAGCCTCCCCCAGCCTCTGGAAATGCTTTGTTGGGCACAGATGTGCCCAATTCTGCATAAGCCAGTCTACACCGGTTCAGGGACCCCTTAGCCCCTGCTCTGGCGCGAAACTGGACAAAGGAAAGGGGAGTGACCACTCCCCTGACCTGCACCTCCCCTGGGAGGTGTCCAGAGCTCCTCCAGTGTGCTCCAGACCTCTGCCATCTTGGAAACAGAGGTGCTGCTGGCACACTGGACTGCTCTGAGTGGCCAGTGCCACCAGGTGACGTCAGAGACTCCTGCTGATAGGCTCCTTCAGGTGTTAGTAGCCTTTCCTCTCTCCTAGGTAGCCAAACCCTCTTTTCTGGCTATTTAGGGTCTCTGTCTCGGGGAAACTTCAGATAAAGAATGCAAGAGCTCATCCGAGTTCCTCTGCATCTCCCTCTTCACCTTCTGATAAGGAAACGACCGCTGACCGCGCTGGAAGCCTGCAAACCTGCAACATAGTAGCAAAGACGACTACTGCAACTCTGTAACGCTGATCCTGCCGCCTTCTCGACTGTTTTCCTGCTTGTGCATGCTGTGGGGGTAGCCTGCCTCCTCTCTGCACCAGAAGCTCCGAAGAAATCTCCCGTGGGTCGACGGAATCTTCCCCCTGCAACCGCAGGCACCAAAAAGCTGCATCACCGGTCCCTTGGTTCTCCTCTCAGCACGACGAGCGAGGTCCCTCGAATCCAGCGACTCTGTCCAAGTGACCCCCACAGTCCAGTGACTCTTCAGCCCAAGTTTGGTGGAGGTAAGTCCTTGCCTCACCTCGCTGGGCTGCATTGCTGGGAACCGCGACTTTGCAGCTGCTCCGGCCCCTGTGCACTTCCGGCGGAAATCCTTTGTGCACAGCCAAGCCTGGGTCCACGGCACTCTAACCTGCATTGCACGACTTTCTAAGTTGGTCTCCGGCGACGTGGGACTCCTTTGTGCAACTTCGGCGAGCACCGTTTCACGCATCCTCGTAGTGCCTGTCTCTGGCACTTCTCCGGGTGCTACCTGCTTCAGTGAGGGCTCTTTGTCTTGCTCGACGTCCCCTCTCTCTGCAGGTCCAATTTGCGACCTCCTGGTCCCTCCTGGGCCCCAGCAGCGTCCAAAAACGCCAAACGCACGATTTGCGTGTAGCAAGGCTTGTTGGCGTCCTTCCGGCGGGAAAACACTTCTGCACGACTCTCCAAGGCGAGAGGGATCCGTCCACCAAAGGGGAAGTCTCTAGCCCTTTTTGTTCCTGCAGAAACCTCAGCTTCTTCTGTCCAGTCGAAGCTTCTTTGCACCCGCAGCTGGCATTTCCTGGGCATCTGCCCATCTCCGACTTGCTTGTGACTTTTGGACTTGATCCCCTTGTTCCACAGGTACCCTAGATTGGAAATCCACAGTTGTTGCATTGCTGGTTTGTGTCTTTCCTGCATTATTCCTCTAACACGACTCTTTTGTCCTTAGGGGAACTTTAGTGCACTTTGCACTCACTTTTCAGGGTCTTGGGGAGGGTTATTTTGCTAACTCTCACTATTTTCTAATAGTCCCAGCGACCCTCTACAAGGTCACATAGGTTTGGGGTCCATTCGTGGTTCACATTCCACTTTTGGAGTATATGGTTTGTGTTGCCCCTATCCCTATGTTTCCCCATTGCATCCTATTGTAACTATACATTGTTTGCACTGTTTTCTAAGACTATACTGCATATTTTTGCTATTGTGTATATATATCTTGTGTATATTTCCTATCCTCTCACTGAGGGTACACTCTAAGATACTTTGGCATATTGTCATAAAAATAAAGTACCTTTATTTTTAGTATAACTGTGTATTGTGTTTTCTTATGATATTGTGCATATGACACTAAGTGGTACTGTAGTAGCTTCACACGTCTCCTAGTTCAGCCTAAGCTGCTCTGCTAAGCTACCATTATCTATCAGCCTAAGCTGCTAGACACCCTATACACTAATAAGGGATAACTGGGCCTGGTGCAAGGTGCAAGTACCCCTTGGTACTCACTACAAGCCAGTCCAGCCTCCTACACCAATGTCAAAATGGTGGTGGAAAAACTGGTAGCCCCTGAGCAACACCTACTTGTTCATCAGTACCAAGTGACTGACACCCATATTAACACTGTTAGCCACCTCATGGCTGTTGTTGGTATCGACTCGGGGGTGGGGGGGATTACTGGTCCAAAGAAAGTTGTGGTTTCCACAGACCTACCTGTAGAGTGTCTACTAGGCAATGATCTGGAGACTTCAGCTTGGGCTGAAGTGGAGTTGGGGGCCCATGCAGCAATGCTGGGCATTCCTGGCCATATATTTGCTTTAACAAGGGCTCATCCCAAAAAGCAAAGAGGACAGGTAAACTTGGATCCTGGAACAATGGACCAAGAGCTTCCCAAAAATAGGAGTAGAAAGGGTGAAAAGCTATCCACTATCCCTCCCTTCACTGAAGATTCCCCTTTTGAGGGAGAGGGGTCTACTCCCTGTGCAGAACCTACACCAGAGTAGCTTCAGACTGACACGCATGAGCTTTTAGGTCCACGGGACCTGCCAGGGAGGAGTTAAGTGTGGCTCAGCAGACCTCTCTCACACTTGAGGATTTAAGACAGCAAGCTGTCAACCAAGAGGCAGGGGATGTCAGTGACATTCACAAAGTGTACTGGAAAAATATTCTCCGAATCACAGAGGCAATGGACCCACAACCTGGAGCTACCAGGAGACTGCTCATTGCCTTGCAGTATAGGGAGTTTATTTTGATCTCTGCAGATGGCATTCCCCTTGCTGGACATCTGGGACAAAGTAATACCTGGGACAGATTAATCCCTCACTTTCACTGGTCTCACATGTCAGAAGACACAAAAGAGTTTTGTCGCTCTGGTGTAACTTGCCAAGCCAGTAGTAAGACTGCTGATCCCCCAAAGCCCCCCTAGATCCCACTGCCAGTGGTTGGGGTACCATCCATTTGAAAGGGTAGGGGTTGACATTGTTGGCCCCCTTGACCCTCCTACTGCTTCTGGCAATAGGTGTATCTTGGTGGTAGTGGACCATGCCACTAGATATCCAGAAGCAACACATCTGAGGACCACTACAACTCCTGCAGTGACAAGGGCCCTCCTGGCAATATTTTCCAGGTTGGGCTTTCCAAAGAGGTGGTGTTGGACAGAGGTAGCAACTTCATGTCTGCATACCTTAAAGCAATGTGGAAAGAGTATGGTGTAACCTACAAGTTCACCACACCCTATCATACCCAAACAAATGGGTTAGTTGAGAGATTTAATAAAACTATCAAAGGTATGATTATGGGACTCTCTGAAAAGCTCAGAAGGAGATGGGATGTCCTGTTACTATGCCTCCTTTTTGCCTACTGGGGGGTACCCCAGAAAGGAGTGGGCTACAGTCCATTTGAACTCTTTTTTGGTCACCCTTTTAGGGGTCCATTAGCTCTTGTGAAAGAAGGGTGGACCTAGACACTCCAAGAAGTCCTCTTAGAGTACTTCATGTGAACTACCTGAAACCTTACTATGATAGGGCTGACCTAATCCTACTCATGGCCACTGATGAGGGGCAGGAAGATGAGAGTGACCCTCTCCCTGATCTTTTCTCCAACACTGCAGCTGATGGCTCAGTGGAAGGGGTTATTCTTGCACATTGTCTTTCTGAAGTGCAGAAGGAGGACTGCAGGAACCTCTTAGGTCCATTTTCTGAACTCTTTTCTCTGACACCTGGTCATACCACTTGGTGTGAACACACCATAGATACTGGAGACAGTTTACCTGTCAAAATTAAGATTTATAGAATGCCTGGCCATGTCAGGGACTGTATTAAATCTGAAGTTCAGAAGATGCCTGACTTGGGAGTGATTGAGCACTCTGATAGTCCCTGGGCCAGCCCAGTAGTGCTTGTACCCAAGCCTCATTCACAAAATAGGAAAAAAGAAATGAGGTTCTGTGTAGATTACAGAGGGCTCAACACAGTCACCAAGACTGATGCTCACCCTGTACCCAGGGCATATGAGCTTATTGATACAGTGACATCTGCCAAATATCTCAGCACTTTTGACTTGAATGCAGGGTATTGGCTGATCAAGCTATCAGAAGAGTCTAAACCAAAAACACTTTTCTCTACCATTGGAGGGCATTATCAGTTCACTGTTATGCCCTTTGATCTAAAGAATGCACCTGCCACTTTTCAGAGGTTGGTGGATACAGTCCTCCAAGGTCTGGAAGCTTTTAGTGCAACATATCTAGATGATATTGCTGTCCTCAGCTCTACCTGAAATGACCACCTGGTCCACCTGTGGAAAGTTTTGGAGGCCCTGCAAAAGGCACGCCTCACTATCAAGGCTTTAAAATGCCAGATAGAGCAGGGGAAGGTGGTTTATCTGGGACACCTGGTAGGTGGAGAACGGATTGAACTGGTCTCCCCCTAAAACACAGATCCAGGTCAGAGCCTTTCTTGGTTGCACTGGATATTACAGGAGGTTAATTGAAAACTATGGCTCCATTGTTGCCCCTCTTAATGGAGTCACATCCAAGAAGATCTAAAAAGGTATTATGGACAGCTAGCTGTCAGAAAGCTTTTTGAGCTTAAGCATGCTATGTGTACTTCACCTGTCCTAAAAAGCCCAAACAACTCAAAGACGTTTATTGTCCAAACTGATGCTTCAGAGGTAGAGGTTGGGGCTGTGCTATCACAACTGAATTCAGACAGCCAGGATCAACCTGTTGCTTTTATCAGTAAAAGGTTGACCCCCAGAGAAAAGCTTTGGTCAGTCAGAGGGAGGCCTTTGCTGTGGTGTGGGCCTTGAAGAAGTTGAGGCCATACCTCTTTGGGACTCACTTCATAGTTCAGACAGACCACAAACATATCTTATGGGTAAAACAAATGAAAGGTGAAAACCCTAAATTGTTGAGGTAATCCATTTCCCTACAGGGGTTGGACTTTTTAGTGGAACATAGACCTGGGAGTAACCACTCCAAAGCAGATGGACTCTCCAGATATTTCCACTTAGACAATGAAGACTCATCTGGGTAAGGTTAGCCTTATTGTTCCCCATTGGGGGGGAAGGTTGTGTGGGAAAGTACCCTTTTTTGGCATGTTACCCCCAATTTCTGCCTGATGTCAGTGTGTTTGACTGTGTACACTGGGATCCTGCTAACCAGGACCCCAGTGATTATGCTCTCTCACCTCTAAATGTTGTCACTAAGTACTGGTAACCCAGTATTTCACCAAAATTGGCATAATGGTCACCCCTTATAAGACCCTATTATATGGTACTTAGGTACCCAGGGCATTGGGGTCCCAGGGGATTCCTGTGAGCTACAGCATTTCTTTTGCCACCTGTAGGGAGCCCTTGCAAAGGCATCTACATGACTGCCATTTCAGCATGTTTGAAATGGTACATGCACCCTTTCACTGCCATTTACACTACACCAGGTCACTTATAAGTCACCCATATGTCAGTCCTTCCAACCCTTAAGGCTGGGTGCAGAGTACCTATGTGTGAGGGCAACCCTGCACAAGCAGAGGTGCCCTCACGGCCTCCAAGACCATTTTCCCGGACTTTATGAGTGCGGGGACGCAATTTTACGCGTGCACTGTACATAGGTCACTATCTATGTTCAGCTTCACAATGGTAACTCAGAATATGGCTATGTTTGGTATCAAACATGTTGGAATCACATCCCAAGGCTTTTGAAAGCATTGGCTGTATGATTCAATGCACCCCTTACTGCCTTTTCAACCTTCTGAGGTTTTCCAGGCAGCCCCAGCTACAGCCCCCTCACAGACAGGTTTCTGCCCTCCTGTTGCTTGAGCAGCTCAAGCTCAGGAAGGCAGAACAAATGATTTCCTTTGGGTGAGGGATGTTCCACTGTCTCCCTTTGAAAATAGGTGTTACAGGTTGGGGAGGGGTAGCCTCCGTCAGCCTCTGGAAATGCTTTGAAAGGCACAGATGGTGCCCTCCTTGCATAAGTCCTTCTACACTGGTTCAGGAACCCCTTCTCCCCTGCTCTGGTGGGAAACTGGACAAAGAAAAGGGGAGTGACCACTCCCCTGTCCATCACCACCCCAGAGGTGCTGCCCAGAGCTCCTCCAGTGTGTCTCAGACTTCAGGCATCTCACTTTGCAAGGTGTGGGGGCACCCTGGACTTCAGCTCCAGCAAGCAACTGCAACACTTTCCATGGTGTGCATGCTCTGAGGACTACCTGTCTTCACCCTGCACCAGAACGACTGGAGAAATCTCCCCTGGTGACGGAGTCACTCCCCTGCTCCAGCAGGCACCTTCTAAGATTATGAACAGTACCCTTGGACTCCCCTCACAGCGGAGAGCGTGCTCCTTAGGACACAGAGATTGGACCCCATCAACATTGGCTGTCCTGAGGTCCTGCTGACACAATTTGAGGAGGTAAGACCTTGCCTTCCCTGAGAGCGACGGTATCCCCTTGTACTGGGTCTTCCTCGCCTCCTGAGGCCTCTGTGCACTATTTTAAAAATTCCTTCATGCACAGCCTGACCCACGTCCCCAGCACTCCATCCTTCGATGCTCAACTCGCTGAGTTATTCTCCAGCGGCATGGGACCTTCCTTTGTTGTGATGCACCAACCGCATTTTGCACCTCCTTTGTCCCTGTGTCCTGGGACTCCTGTGGGTGCTGCCTGGTATCCTGAGGGCTCTCAAAAGTGATGAGAGCCCCCTCTTCCACCTCACAGAGTTGTGGCCCCCAGGTCCCTCCTGGGTCCAGCCAGCACCAAAATGCACTTTTGTCGTACCCAAGGCTTGTTGGCGACTTCCAACACAAAATCAAATCTGCATCCATCTTCACGTTGTGGGACATCCGTTGCATCATGCAGGAACCCACTGGCATCTTCCTAGGGTGCATTCCTGTAGTCTTCAACTAACCGGGGACTCTTCTTTTGCACCCTCTTTTGGGTTGGCACGGGCTCATGTACTTCCTGGAACTTCTTTCAACTTCTGGACTTGGTCTACTTCTTTTGCAGGTCTTCAGGTCCAGGAATCCAGCAGTTGTTGTTTGCAGACTTGGTTGGTTACTGCAATATCCCAATCACGAGGTGTAGTGAGTCCTAATGAAATTTGCAGTACTTTACTCCTGCTTTTCTGGGCTCTGGGGTGGGGTAATTTACTTACCTTTACTGTATTCTTACTCTTCCAGCGATTCTGCACACACTACACTTGTCTAGGGGGGAATTTGTGATTCGCATTCCACTTTCTTAGTATATGGTTTGTGTTGCCCCTAGACCTATTTTGTCCCATTGCATTCTATAGCATTTCCTATTGTTTGCATTGTTCTATTACTATTTACTTGCCTATTTTGGTGTCTAGTGTATATATTGTGCATAATACTTACCTCCAGAAGGAGTAATGTCTCTAAAATAATTCTGGTACTGTGTCACCCAAATAAATACCTTTATTTTTTATAACACTGAGTATTGTCTTTACTTGATTAAAAGTACAGTGTAACTTTAAGTGGTATTGCATGAGCTTTGCATGTCTCTAGTTCAGCCTAAGCTGCTCTGCTATAGCTACTTCTATCAGCCTAAGCTGCTACAACACTACTACATTTCACTAATGAGGGATACCTGGACCTGGTATAAGGTGTAAGTACCCAATGTACCCTCTACAAACAAGGCCAGCCTCCTACACTGGTCCACCAAAAACACCAATGACGGCGAAGACGACCATGGTAAGTACAGCTGCCTAGCAATCAAGGGAGGGCGGAGGAAAAAGAGAGTGACACACACACAACACCCCCACCCCCAACATCATACACACATACAGCTGCAGTACTAAAACATATTTACCATGTACCTCGGATGAATAATGCAAGGACAACAGTGAATGTAATAAGATCAACACAGTAGAAATAAGAAATATGCAATGCAACAAATATATACAATTGTACAGTTCAAGGGACACTGCCTATTTCTCAGTGTGTGTGGGCAAAGTCCAAGGACCCACTTGTCACCTGCATCAACACGGGGAGAACACTTCAGGGGTATCAGTTTGGAAATAGGCAGGCACCTCAGGGGGACGGGGGGCACCTCAGCTGGGAGATGAAACAAGACCGCTGGTTCTGGAGGGGGCAACATGCCCTGTGTGTGGTCCTTGGGAGTGCAAGGCCAGAGTCTCTCAAGTGGATGACTTGCCCACTTGCTCTGGAGAGGGCAACATGCCCTGTGCTTGGTCCTCTGGAGTGCAAGGCCACATTCTTCCAAGTGGGTGACTTGCCCACAGGCAATGGAGGGGGCAACATGCCCTGTGCTTGGTCCTGGGGAGTGCACGGCCACAGTCTCTTAGGTGGGTGACTTGCCCACATGCCCTGGAAGGGGCAACATGCCCTGTGATTTGTCTTGGGGAGTGCAAGGCCACATTTCCTGTAGTGGGTGTCTCCCACACTGGTTCTGGAGGGGGCATTGTGCCCTGTACTCTTGGTCCTGGGAGGCTGGGGCTGGTGGGCGTCTCACCCACTAGTTATGGAGGGGGCAGCATGCTCTGTGCTCTTGATCCTGGGGAGGCTGGGGTTGGTGGGTGTCTCACCCACTGGTTCTGGAGGGGGCATCGTGCCCTATGCTCTTGATCCTGGGGAGGGCGGTGGTGGTGGGTGTATTACCCACTAATTCTGGAGGGGGCATCATGCCCTGTGCTCTCAATTCTGGGGAGTGCAAGGTCACAGACTCTCAGGTGGGTGTCATACCCACTGGATTTGCAGGGGGCAGGCTGCACAGCAGCCCATGGAGGAAGGATTACATACCGCCCGTGGGCGGTGACGGCTGCTTAGTGGTGGTGGTGGTGCTGCTGCTACTGTGGGGAGGCTCCAGCCCATCTACTGCAGCCTTGGATGGCTCCCCACTTGTGGTGGTGGTGCTGCTGGTGGGTGGAGGCTCCAGCCCATCCCCTGCAGCCTCGGATGGCTGCCCACTGGTGGTGGTGGTGCTGCTGCTTCTGCTGGTGGGAGGAGGGTCCAGCCCATCCCCCTGTAGCCTCAGATGGCTGCACAACCATGGTTAGTGGTGGGGGCTCCGTCAGAGTCTCTGCCCCAGGCCCCTTGCCTTTACTGCCTACTGGTGCTGGCTCCTTGCTCTTCCGGGCAGCAGCTGGGACAGGCTCCTTGGTCTTCCTGGTAGCAGCTGGGGCAGGCTCCTTGGTTTTCCTGGCAGCAGCTGAGGCAGGCTCTTTGCTCTTCCTGGCAGCAGCTTGGGCAGGCTCTTTGCTTTTCCTGGCAGCAGTTGGGGCAGGCCCCTTGCTCTTCCTGGCAGCAGCTGGGGCAGGCTCCTTGCTTTTCCTGGCAGCAGCTGGGGCAGGCCCCTTGCTCTTCCTGCCAGCAGTTGGGGCAGGCTCCTACCCTTGAGGCTGCCTGGTGTAGGCTCCTTCACCCTCAGGACATGTCCCCTGGATCCTTTCCCACCACAAGTGGGTGTGGTGACTACTGGGCCTTGTAGTAAAGTACCTTCTTGTCTGGCATGTTACTGCCATTTTCACATGTATGTAGGTTTGTTTTTGCCTGTTTCACTTGGTTCCTGCTAGCCAGGACCTCAGTGCTCATAGTTTGTGGCCTGAATGTGTGCACTCTCTCTGCCTTTAAAATTGTCACTATAGGCTAGTGACCATTTTCACCAATTCTATATGGCACACTGGACACACTTATAATTTCCTAGTGTATGGTACCTAGGTACCCGGGGTATTGGGGTTCCAGGCGATCCCTATGGACAGCAGCATTTCTTTTGCCACCCATACTGAGCTCAGACAAATGTTACACAGGACTGCCACTGCAGCCTGAGTGAAATAACACACACGTTATTTCACAGCCATTTTACACTGCACATAACTAACTTATAAGTCACCTATGGTGGTCATTCTGACCCTGGCGGTCTTTGACCGCCAGGGCGGAGGACCGCGGGAGCACCGCCGACAGGCCGGCGGTGCTCCAATGGGGATTCCGACCGCGGCGGTAAAGCCGCGGTCGGACCGGCACCACTGGCGGGGTCCCGCCAGTGTACCGCTGCCCCATTGAATCCTCCGCGGCGGCGCAGCTTGCTGCACCGCCGCGGGGATTCCGACCCCCCCTACCGCCATCCAGATCCCGGCGGTCGGACCGCCGAGATCCGGATGGCGGTAGGGGGGGTCGCGGGGCCCCTGGGGGCCCCTGCAGTGCCCATGCCACTGGCATGGGCATTGCAGGGGCCCCCGTAAGAGGGCCCCTACATGTATTTCACTGTCTGCTGCGCAGACAGTGAAATACGCGACGGGTGCAACTGCACCCGTCGCACAGCTTCCACTCCGCCGGCTCGATTCCGAGCCGGCTTCATCGTGGAAGCCTCTTTCCCGCTGGGCTGGCTGGCGGTCTGAAGGCGACCGCCCGCCAGCCCAGCGGGAAAGTCAGAATTACCGCCGCGGTCTTTCGACCGCGGAACGGTAACCTGACGGCGGGACTTTGGCGGGCGGCCTCCGCCGCCCGCCAAGGTCAGAATGAGGGCCTATATGTCTAACCCTCACTTAGTGAAGGTTAGGTGCAAAGTTACTAAGTGTGAGGTGTAGGAAAGTACCATCTTGCCTGGCATGTTACCCCCATTTTTCACTGTATATATGTTGTTTTAGTTGTATGTGTCACTGGGACCCTGTCACCCAGGGCCCCAGTGCTCATAAGTGTGCCTGAATGTGTTACCTGTGTAGTGACTAACTGTCTCACTGAGGCTCTGCTAATCAGAACCTCAGTGGTTATGCTCTCTCATTTCTTTCAAATCGTCACTAACAGGCTAGTGACCAATTTTACCAATTTACATTGGCTTACTGGAACACCCTTATAATTCCCTAGTATATAGTACTGAGGTACCCAGGGTATTGGGGTTCCAGGAGATCCCTATGGGCTGCAGCATTTCTTTTGCCACCCATATGGAGCTCTGACAATTCTTACACAGGCCTGCCACTGCAGCCTGAGTGAAATAACGTCCACGTTATTTCACAGCCATTTTACACTGCACTTAAGTAAATTATAAGTCACCTATATGTCTAACCTTTACCTGGTAAAGGTTGGGTGCTAAGTTACTTAGTGTGTGGGCACCCTGGCACTAGCCAAGGTGCCCCCACATTGTTCAGGGCCAATTCCCCGGACTTTGTGAGTGCGGGGACACCATTACACGCGTGCACTACATATAGGTCACTACCTATATGTAGCTTCACAATGGTAACTCCGAATATGGCCATGTAATATGTCTATGATCATGGAATTGCCCCCTCTATACCATCCTGGCATAGTTGGCACAATCCCATGATCCCAGTGGCCTGTAGCACAGACCCTGGTACTGCCAAACTGCCTTTCCCGGGGTTTCACTGCAGCTGCTGCTGCTGCCAACCCCTCAGACAGGCATCTGCCCTCCTGGGGTCCAGCCAGGCCTGGCCCAGGATGGCAGAACAAAGGACTTCCTCTGAGAGAGGGTGTTACACCCTCTCCCTTTGGAAAATGGTGTGAAGGCAGGGGAGGAGTAGCCTCCCCCAGCCTCTGGAAATGCTTTCATGGGCACATTTGGTGCTCATTACTGCATAAGCCAGTCTACACCGGTTCAGGGACTCCTTAGCCCTGCTCTGGCGCGAAACTGGACAAAGGAAAGGGGAGTGACCACTCCCCTGACCTGTACCTCCCCTGGGAGGTGCCCAGAGCTCCTCTAGTGTGCTCCAGACCTCTGCCATCTTGGAAACAGAGGTGCTGCTGGCACACTGGACTGCTCTGAGTGGCCAGTGCCACCAGGTGACGTCAGAGACTCCTCCTGATAGGCTCCTTCAGGTGTTGCTAGCCTATCCTCTCTCCTAGGTAGCCAAACCCTCTTTTCTGGCTATTTAGGGTCTCTGTCTCTTGGGATTCCTTAGATAACGAATGCAAGAGCTCATCCGAGTTCCTCTGCATCTCTCTCTTCACCTTCTGCCAAGGAATCGACTGCTGACCACGCTGAAAGCCTGCAAAACTGCAACATAGTAGCAAAGACGACTACTGCAACTCTGTAACGCTGATCCTGCCGCCTTCTCGACTGTTTTCCTGGTGGTGCATGCTGTGGGGGTAGTCTGCCTCCTCTCTGCACTAGAAACTCCGAAGAAATCTCCCGTGGGTCGACGGAATCGTCCCCCTGCAACCGCAGGCACCAAAAAGCTGCATAACCGGTCCCTTGGGTCTCCTCTCAGCACGACGAGCGAGGTCCCTCGAATCCAGCAACTCTGTCCAAGTGACTCCCACAGTCCAGTGACTCTTCAGTCCAAGTTTGGTGGAGGTAAGTCCTTGCCTCCCCACGCCAGACTGTATTGCTGGGAACCGCGACTTTTGCAGCTACTCCGGCCTCCGTGCACTTCTGGCAGAAATCCTTTGTGCACAGTCCAGCCTGGGTCCACGGCACTCTAACCTGCATTGCACGACCTCCTAAGTTGTTCTCCGGCGACGTGGGACTTCTTTGTGCGACTTCGGGTGAGCACCGTTTCACGCATCCTCGTATTGCCTGTAGTCGCAGTGCTACCTGCTGCTGAGAGGGCTCCTTGTCTTGCTCGATGTCCCCTCTCTCTCCTGGCGCAATTTGCGACATCCTGGTCCTTCCTGGGCCACAGCAGCATCCAAAAACGCTTACTGCATGATTTGCAGCTAGCAAGGCTTGTTGGCAGTCTTTTGGCAGGAAAACACTTCTGCACAACTCTCCACGGCGAGAGGGATCTGTCCACCAAAGGGGAAGTCTCTAGCCCTTTTTGTTCCTGCAGAAACCTCAGCTTCTTCTGTCCAGTAGAAGCTTCTTTGCAACCACAGCTGGCATTTCCTGGGCATCTGCTCATCTCCGACTTGCTTGTGACTTTTGGATTTGGTCCCCTTGTTCCACAGGTACCCTCGACTGGAAATCCATCATTGTTGCATTGCTGGTTTGTGTCTTTCCTGCAGAATTCCCCTATCACGACTTCTATGTCCTTTGGGGAACTTTAGTGCACTTTGCACTCACTTTTCAGGGTCTTGGGGTGGGCTATTTTTCTAACCCTTACTATTTTCTAATAGTCCCAGCGACCCTCTACAAGGTCACATAGGTTGGGGGTCCATTTGTGGTTCGCATTCCACTTTTGGAGTATATGGTTTGTGTTGCCCCTATCCCTATGTGTCTCCATTGCATCCTATTGTAACTATACATTGTTTGCACTGTTTTCTAAGACTATTACTGCATATTTTGGTATTGTGTATATATATCTTGTGTATATTTCCTATCCTCTCACTGAGGGTACACTCTGAGATACTTTGGCATATTGTCATAAAAATAAAGTACCTTTATTTTTAGTATAACTGTGTATTGTGTTTTCTTATGATATTGTGCAGATGACACTAAGTGATACTGTAGGAGCTTCACTCGTCTCCTAGTTCAGCCTAAGCTGCTCTGCTAAGCTACCATTATCTATCAGCCTATGCTGCTAGACACCCTATACACTAATAAGGGATAACTGGGCCTGGTGCAAGGTGCAAGTACCCCTAGGTACTCACTACAAGCCAGTCCAGCCTCCTACATTGGTTGTGCAGCGGTGGTATAAGTGCTTTGAGACTACTTACCACTCTTGTCATTGTACTTTTCATAAGAGAAAAATATACAAAACAAGTTCAGTGTGTGTACACATAGCTAAAAAGTTTTGCATTTCCTCTTTTCACTCTTTTCTAAAGTGCTGAAAAGTACTTCTAAACTTTCAAAAAGTTCTTAAAAGTTTAAAAAGTTTTTTCTGTCTTTCTAAAAAGTTCTGAAAACTTTTTTTTCTTTTTCTATCACTTTAACTCTCTCTAAAAATGTCTGGCACAGGCCAAAATGTTGATCTGTCCAAACTTGCATATGACCACCTTAGCTGGAAAGGAGCAAGGAGTCTCTGTGTAGAAAGAGGTTTGAGTGTAGGGAAGAATCCGTCCTTGGAATTGTTACTTAACATGCTTAGAGAACAGGATAAGGCTAAAAGTGCCCCATCTGTTGAAAAAGTAGCTAATGGTTCCCAATCTGATCCAGGGACTCCCCCAGGAAAAGATTCAGGAAATAAACTTCCTAGCCTGCCCATTACTAGACAGTCTAGCATAGTTGGTACTGAGGTGGAGTCACATCATACAGATGGTGTGCTCTCACATTACACTGTCAGCCAAGCTGTTAGGGTGCCCTCTGTAAGGGACAGGTCTCCTTCTGTCCATTCTCATCATACTTCTGTATCTAGAAATGTCCCTCCCACCAACCCTGATGACAGAATGTTAGAAAGGGAACTCAATAAGTTGAGGGTGGAACAAACCAGACTGAAGCTTAAAAAGCAACAACTGGATTTGGATAGACAGTCTTTAGAATTAGAGAAGGAAAGACAGAAGTTGGGTTTAGAAACCCATGGTGGCAGCAGCAGTATTCCCCATAGTCATCCTGCAAAAGAGCATGATTCCAGGAATCTGCATAAGATAGTTCCCCCTTATAAGGAGGGGGATGACATTAACAAGTGGTTTGCTGCACTTGAGAGGGCCTGTGTTGTACAGGATGTCCCTCAAAGGCAGTGGGCTGCTATCCTATGGCTATCATTTAGTGGAAAAGGTAGGGATAGGCTCCTTACTGTGAAAGAAAGTGATGCCAATAATTTTACAGTTCTTAAGAATGCACTCCTGGATGGTTATGGCTTAACCACTGAACAGTACAGGATAAAGTTCAGAGAGACCAAAAAGGAGTCTTCACAAGACTGGGTTGATTTCATTGACCATTCAGTGAAGGCCTTGGAGGGGTGGTTACATGGCAGTAAAGTTACTGATTATGACAGCCTGTATAACTTGATCCTGAGAGAGCATATTCTTAATAATTGTGTGTCTGATTTGTTGCACCAGTACTTGGTGGACTCTGATCTGACCTCTCCCCAAGAATTGGGAAAGAAGGCAGACAAATGGGTCAGAACAAGGGTGAACAGAAAAGTTCATACAGGGGGTGACAAAGATAGCAACAAAAAGAAGGATGGTAAGGCTTCTGACAAGGGTGGGGACAAATCTAAAAATGAGTCGTCATCAGGCCCACAAAAACACTCTGGTGGGGGTGGTGGGCCCAAATCCTCTTTTAATCAAAACAAAGAAAAGAAACCATGGTGCTATTTATGTAAAGTAAAAGGCCATTGGACAACAGATCCCAGTTGTCCAAAGAAAAGCACCAAGCCTCCTACCACTACAACCCCTACTGCTACACCTAGTGTCCCTACCAATAGCAGTGGTGGTGGGAGCAAACCTACTAATAGCCAATCCAAGGGAGTAGCTGGGCTCACTATTGGTAATTTAGTTGGGGTTGGTCTGGTTAGGGAGACCACAGAGGCTATATTAGTCTCTGAGGGGGCTATTGATTTAGCCACCTTAGTTGCTTGTCCCCTTAATATGGATAAGTACAAGCAGCTACCCCTAATAAATGGTGTTGAGGTTCAGGCCTACAGGGACACTGGTGCCAGTGTAACTATGGTCATAGAGAAACTGGTCCACCCTGAACAACACCTACTTGGTCACCAGTACCAAGTAACCGATGCTCACAACAACACACTTAGCCACCCCATGGCTGTTGTTAATTTCAACTGGGGGGGGGGTTACTGGTTCAAAGAAAGTTGTGGTAGCCACAGATTTACCTGTAGACTGTCTACTAGGAAATGATTTGGAGACATCAGCTTGGTCAGATGTGGAGTTGGAGGCCCATGCAGCAATGCTGGGCATCCCAGGGCATATTTTTGCTTTAACCGGGGCTCAGGCCAAAAAGCAAAAAGGACAGGGAAGCTTGGATCCTGGAACAATGGACCAAGTGCTCCCGAAAGCTAGGGCTAGTAGAAGCAAACCACTTCCTACTATCCCTCCCTCTACAGTGGATTCAACTTCTGAGGAAGAAGAATTCCCTCCCTGTGCAGAACCTACACCAGAGGAGCTTGAAGCAGACACTGCTGAGCTTTTGGGTGAAGGGGGGCCTGCCAGAGAGGAGCTCAGTGTGTCACAGCAAACCTGTCCCACATTAGAGGGTCTAAGACAGCAAGCTGTCAAACAGGCTAATGGGGATGTCAGTGACTCTCGCAGAGTTTACTGGGAGGACAACCTCTTGTACACTGAGGCAAGGGATCCTAAACCTGGAGCTGCAAGGAGATTAGTGATTCCTCAGGAGTACAGAAAGTTCCTCCTAACTCTTGCCCACAACATTCCCCTAGCTGGACATCTGGGTCAAATGAAAACTTGGGACAGGCTTGTTCCCTTGTTTCATTGGCCTAGGATGTCTGAGGACACAAAAGAGTTTTGTAAGTCCTGTGAAACCTGTCAAGCCAGTGGCAAGACAGGTGGCACCCCAAAGCCACCCCTTATTCCACTGCCTGTGGTTGGGGTTCCCTTTGAGAGGGTAGGGGTTGACATAGTTGGCCCCCTTGACCCTCCTACTGCTTCAGGCAATAGGTTTATCTTGGTGGTAGTGGACCATGCCACAAGATATCCTGAAGCAATTCCTTTAAGGACCACTACAGCACCTGCAGTGGCAAAGGCCCTCCTGGGAATATTTTCTAGGGTGGGCTTCCCAAAGGAAGTAGTATCAGACAGGGGAAGCAATTTCATGTCTGCATACTTAAAGGCCATGTGGAAGGAGTGTGGTGTGACTTACAAGTTCACTACACCCTATCATCCACAAACAAATGGACTGGTGGAGAGATTTAATAAAACTCTCAAAGGCATGATTATGGGTCTCCCTGAAAAACTCCGCAGGAGATGGGATATCCTGTTACCATGCCTCCTTTTTGCCTACAGGGAGGTACCCCAGAAAGGAGTGGGCTTCAGCCCCTTTGAACTCCTCTTTGGTCACCCTGTTAGGGGTCCACTAACACTTGTCAAGGAGGGTTGGGAACAACCTTTAAAAGCTCCAAAACAAGATATAGGGGGTCATTCTGACCCTGGCGGTAAATACCTCCAGGGCGGGGGTTGGCGGTAGCACCGCCAACAGGCTGGCGGTGCTCCGCCGGGCATTCTGACCGCGGCGGTACAGCCGCAGCCAGAAGCGGAAAGCCGACGGTGTACTGCCGACTTTCCGCTGCCCATGGGAATCTGCCATGGCGGCGCAGCTTGCTGCGCCGCCATGGGGATTCTGACACCCCATACCGCCATCCTGTTCCTGGCGGGTCGCCCGCCAGGAACAGGATGGCGGTATGGGGTGTCGTGGGGCCCCTGGGGGGCCCTGCAGTGCCCATGCCAATGGCATGGGCAATGCAGGGGCCCCCGTAAGAGGGCCCCACAAAGAATTTCAGTGTCTGCTTTGCAGACACTGAAATTCGCGACGGGTGCAACTGCACCCGTCGCACCTTCCCACTCCGCCGGCTCCATTCGGAGCCGGCTTCCTCGTGGGAAGGGTGTTTCCCACTGGGCTGGCGGGCGGACTTTTGGCGGTCGCCCGCCAGCCCAGTGGGAAACCCAGAATGACCGCCACGGTCTCTTGACCGCGGGACGGTCTTCTGGCGGTTCCCGCTTGGCGGGCGGCTCCCTCCGCCCGCCAAGCTTAGAATCAGGCCCATAGTGGATTATGTACTTGGCCTCAGATCAAGGATGGCTGAGTATATGAAAAAGGCCAGTAAAAACCTTCAGGCCAGCCAAGAGCTCCAGAAGCAATGGCATGATCAGAAGGCTGTTTTGGTTCAGTACAAACCAGGGCAGAAAGTGTGGGTCTTGGAACCTGTGGCCCCAAGAGCACTCCAAGATAAATGGAGTGGACCCCACACAATTGTTGAGAAAAAGGGTGAAGTCACCTTTTTAGTTGACTTAGGCACTGCCAGGAGTCCCCTTAGGGTGCTCCATGTCAACCGCCTGAAACCCTACTATGACAGGGCTGATCTCACCCTGCTCATGGCAACTGATGAGGGACAGGAAGAAGACAGTGATCCTCTACCTGATCTCTTCTCTTCCACAGAACAAGATGCTCTTGTGGAAGGTGTAGTTTTGGCAGATTGTCTTACTGCTGAGCAGAAAGACCATTGCATAAATCTCCTAGATCAATTCTCTGAACTCTTCTCTACTGTGCCAGGTACCACTTCTTGGTGTGAGCACACTATAGATACTGGAGACAGTTTACCTGTCAAAAGTAAGATCTATAGGCAGCCTGACCATGTCAGGGACTGCATAAAGCAAGAGGTGCAGAAAATGTTAGAACTAGGAGTGGTTGAGCACTCTGAAAGTCCATGGGCTTCTCCTGTGGTACTTGTACCAAAACCCCATTCCAAAGATGGAAAGAAGGAAATGCGGTTTTGTGTAGACTATAGAGGTCTCAACCTGGTAACCAAAACTGATGCTCACCCTATACCCAGGGCAGATGAGCTCATAGATACACTGGCACCTGCCAAGTATCTAAGCACTTTTGATTTGACTGCAGGGTATTGGCAGATCAAATTATCAGAAGATGCTAAACCTAAAACAGCATTTTCAACCATTGGAGGCCATTACCAGTTCACTGTAATGCCTTTTGGATTGAAAAATGCACCTGCCACTTTTCAGAGGTTGGTGAACACAGTCCTGCAAGGGCTGGAAGCTTTCAGTGCAGCATATTTGGACGATATAGCTGTCTTTAGCTCCAGCTGGGATGATCACCTGGTCCACCTATGGAAAGTTTTAGAGGCCCTGCAAAAGGCAGGCCTCACTATCAAGGCTTCAAAGTGCCAGATAGGGCAGGGTAAGGTGGTTTATCTGGGACACCTTGTTGGTGGGGAACAGATTGCACCACTTCAGGGGAAAATCCAAACAATTATTGATTGGGTTCCCCCTACCTCTCAGACTCAGGTGAGAGCCTTCCTAGGCCTCACTGGGTATTACAGGAGGTTCATTAAGAACTATGGCTCCATTGCAGCCCCTCTTAATGACCTCACATCCAAGAAAATGCCTAAAAAGGTATTATGGACAGCAAACTGTCAGAAAGCTTTTGAGGAGCTGAAGCAGGCCATGTGCTCTGCACCTGTCCTGAAAAGCCCTTGTTACTCTAAAAAATTCTATGTCCAAACTGATGCATCTGAATTAGGAGTAGGGGCAGTCCTATGACAACTTAATTCTGAGGGCCAGGATCAACCTGTTGCTTTTATTAGTAGGAGGTTGACCCCTAGAGAAAAGCGTTGGTCTGCCATAGAGAGGGAGGCCTTTGCTGTGGTCTGGGCTCTGAAGAAGTTGAGGCCATACCTGTTTGGCACTCACTTCATTGTTCATACAGACCACAAACCTCTACTTTGGCTAAAACAAATGAAAGGTGAAAATCCTAAATTATTGAGGTGGTCCAAATCCCTACAGGGAATGGACTATACAGTGGAACATAGACCTGGGAGTAGCCACTCCAATGCAGATGGACTCTCCAGATATTTCCACTTAGACAATGAAGACTCATCAGGTCATGGCTAGTCTTATTGTCCTTCGTTTGGGGGGGGGGGGGTTGTGTAGGAAAGTACCATCTTGCCTGGCATGTTACCCCCATTTTTCACTGTATATATGTTGTTTTAGTTGTATGTGTCACTGGGACCCTGTCACCCAGGGCCCCAGTGCTCATAAGTGTGCCTGAATGTGTTACCTGTGTAGTGACTAACTGTCTCACTGAGGCTCTGCTAATCAGAACCTCAGTGGTTATGCTCTCTCATTTCTTTCAAATCGTCAGTAACAGGCTAGTGACCAATTTTACCAATTTACATTGGCTTACTGGAACACCCTTATAATTCCCTAGTATATGGTACTGAGGTACCCAGGGTATTGGGGTTCCAGGAGATCCCTATGGGCTGCAGCATTTCTTTTGCCACCCATAGGGAGCTCTGACAATTCTTACACAGGCCTGCCACTGCAGCCTGAGTGAAATAACGTCCACGTTATTTCACAGCCATTTTACACTGCACTTAAGTAACTTATAAGTCACCTATATGTCTAACCTTTACCTGGTAAAGGTTGGGTGCTAAGTTACTTAGTGTGTGGGCACCCTGGCACTGGCCAAGGTGCCCCCACATTGTTCAGGGCCAATTCCCCGGACTTTGTGAGTGCGGGACACCATTACACGCGTGCACTACATATAGGTCACTACCTATATGTAGCTTCACAATGGTAACTCCGAATATGGCCATGTAATATGTCTATGATCATGGAATTGCCCCCTCTATACCATCCTGGCATAGTTGGCGCAATCCCATGATCCCAGTGGCCTGTAGCACAGACCCTGGTACTGCCAAACTGCCTTTCCCGGGGTTTCACTGCAGGTGCTGCTGCTGCCAACCCCTCAGACAGGCATCTGCCCTCCTGGGGTCCAGCCAGGCCTGGCCCAGGATGGCAGAACAAAGGACTTCCTCTGAGAGAGGGTGTTACACCCTCTCCCTTTGGAAAATGGTGTGAAGGCAGGGGAGGAGTAGCCTCCCCCAGCCTCTGGAAATGCTTTCATGGGCACATTTGGTGCCCATTTCTGCATAAGCCAGTCTACACCGGTTCAGGGACCCCTTAGCCCTGCTCTGGCGCGAAACTGGACAAAGGAAAGGGGAGTGACCACTCCCCGGACCTGTACCTCCCCTGGGAGGTGCCCAGACCTCCTCTAGTGTGCTCCAGACCTCTGCCATCTTGGAAACAGAGGTGCTGCTGGCACACTGGACTGCTCTGAGTGGCCAGTGCCACCAGGTGACGTCAGAGACTCCTCCTGATAGGCTCCTTCAGGTGTTGCTAGCCTATCCTCTCTCCTAGGTAGCCAAACCCTCTTTTCTGGCTATTTAGGGTCTCTGTCTCTTGGGATTCCTTAGATAACGAATGCAAGAGCTCATCCGAGTTCCTCTGCATCTCTCTCTTCACCTTCTGCCAAGGAATCGACTGCTGACCGCGCTGGAAGCCTGCAAAACTGCAACATAGTAGCAAAGACGACTACTGCAACTCTGTAACGCTGATCCTGCCACCTTCTCGACTGTTTTCCTGGTGGTGCATGCTGTGGGGGTAGTCTGCCACCTCTCTGCACTAGAAGCTCCGAAGAAATCTCCCGTGGGTCGACGGAATCGTCCCCCTGGAACCGCAGGCACCAAAAAGCTGCATTACTGGTCCCTTGGGTCTCCTCTCAGCATGATGAGCGAGGTCCCTCGAATCCAGCAACTCTGTCCAAGTGACTCCCACAGTCCAGTGACTCTTCAGTCCAAGTTTGGTGGAGGTAAGTCCTTGCCTCCCCACGCCAGACTGCATTGCTGGGAACCGCGACTTTTGCAGCTACTCCGGCCTCCGTGCACTTCCAGCGGAAATCCTTTGTGCATAGTCCAGCCTGGGTCCACTGCACTCTAACCTGCATTGCACGACCTCCTAAGTTGTTCTCCGGCGACGTGGGACTTCTTTGTGCGACTTCGGGTGAGCACCGTTTCACGCATCCTTGTAGTGCCTGTTTCTGGCACTTCTCCGGGTGCTACCTGCTGCTGAGAGGGCTCCTTGTCTTGCTCGATGTCCCCTCTCTCTCCTGACGCAATTTGCGACATCCTGGTCCTTCCTGGGCCACAGCAGCATCCAAAAACGCTTACTGCACGATTTGCAGCTAGCAAGGCTTGTTGGCGGTCTTTCGGCGGGAAAACACTTCTGCACGACTCTCCACGGCGAGTGGGATCCCTCCACCAAAGGGGAAGTCTCTAGCCCTTTTTGTTCCTGCAGAAACCTCAGCTTCTTCTGTCCAGTAGAAGCTTCTTTGCACCCACAGCTGGCATTTCCTGGGCATCTGCCCATCTCCGACTTGCTTGTGACTTTTGGACTTGGTCCCCTTGTTCCACAGGTACCCTCGACTGGAAATCCATTGTTGTTGCATTGCTGGTTTGTGTCTTTCCTGCAGAATTCCCCTATCACGACTTCTATGTCCTTTGGGGAACTTTAGTGCACTTTGCACTCACTTTTCAGGGTCTTGGGGTGGGCTATTTTTCTAACCCTTACTATTTTCTAATAGTCCCAGCAACCCTCTACAAGGTCACATACGTTGGGGGTCCATTTGTGGTTCGCATTCCACTTTTGGAGTATATGGTTTGTGTTGCCCCTATCCCTATGTGTCTCCATTGCATCCTATTGTAACTATACATTGTTTGCACTGTTTTCTAAGACTATTACTGCATATTTTGGTATTGTGTATATATATCTTGTGTATATTTCCTATCCTCTCACTGAGGGTACACTCTGAGATACTTTGGCATATTGTCATAAAAATAAAGTACCTTTATTTTTAGTATAACTGTGTATTGTGTTTTCTTATAATATTGTGCATATGACACTAAGTGGTACTGTAGGAGCTTCACTCGTCTCCTAGTTCAGCCTAAGCTGCTCTGCTAAGCTACCATTATCTATCAGCCTATGCTGCTAGACACCCTATACACTAATAAGGGATAACTGGGCCTGGTGCAAGGTGCAAGTACCCCTAGGTACTCACTACAAGCCAGTCCAGCCTCCTACATGAGGGCACCCTCGCACTAACAAAGGTGACCCCACATAGTTCAGGGTACTTTCCCTGGACTTTGTGAGTGTGGGGACACCATTACACATGTGCACTACATATAGGTTAATACCTATATGTAGCTTCACAATGATAACTCAGAATATGGCCTCGTAACATGTTTAATTTGACAATCCCATACATCCCCGGGGCTCCACTATGGACCTCGGGTACTGCCAAACCAGCTTTCTGGGGTTATCTCTGCAGCTAGCACTGCTGCCACCCCACAGACAGGGTTCTGCCCTCCTGGGGTCTGGGCATCCCAGTCCCAGGAAGACAGAACATGACTTTCCTCTGATAGAGGGTGTTACATAGTTGTTAAGGGCTGGGGAGGAGTAGCCTCCCCAGCCTCTGGAAATGCTTTGAAGGGCACACATGGTGCCCTATCTGCATAATGGTATGGTATGGTATGGTAATCGTTTTTATATAGCGGTTACTACCCCTGACGAGACGTCGAAGCGCTTTTCGATGAGTAGCACGCAACTCTGGAACCCAACAAGAATTAGTGATGGATTAGGATCAGGAAATAATGAGTACAGTTTTAGTATTATTATGAGTTAATTAGAGCCGCGGATATGAGAGTTTGTTAGTTAGATTGACTGGAGTAATGGAGGGGTGGAGGAGGAAAGAAATCCAGAAGTGTTAATTGGGAGTATATCCTTCATTTACTCAACCCAAAGGCTTGGGATGAGTAAAGGGGGGTGGAGGAGGGAAGATTATGTGGAAGGGTTAATGAGAGCATAGTAGCAGGGCAAGATAAATGCGGAAGAATTTAGTAGGGTTGTGTGGGAGGTCACAGTAGTAGAGTGAGGTTTGGTGAGTTAGATGTGGAAGCGGAGGGAAGAGCTTAAGCAGAGTTATTTAGGGGATTAAAGTAGTAGAAGGGATTTGGGATAAGTCAGAGTGAAAATGGAGTATAGTTTGATAGAGACATGACATGATGATGAGTAGATAAGTGTGATAAGATGAGAGCAGGAATTCATAGATATCTAGTATAACAACCCACCCAGGAGCCATGCAATGATCCACGAAACATGCCAAGCACAGAATACACATACATACATATATATATATATATACACGCACACACACAAATAAGCCAGTCTACACCACTTCAGGGAGGCCCCAGCCCCTGCTCTGCCGCGAAACTGGACAAAGGAAAGAGGACTGACCACTCCCCTGTCCATCTCCACCCCAGGGGTGGTGCCCAGAGCTCCTCCAGTGTGTCCCAGACCTCTGCCATCTTGAATGCAGAGGTGTGAGGGCACAATGGATACCTCTGAGTGGACAGTGCCAGCAGGTGACGTCAGAGACCCCTCCTGATAGGCTCTTACCTGGCTAGGTGGTCAATCCTTCTCTGAGGGCTATTTAGGGTCTCTCCTGTGGGTTTCTCTTCAGATAACGAATGCAAGAGCTCACCAGAGTTCCTCTGCACTTCTCTCTTCGACTTCTGCCAAGGATCGACCGCTGACTGCTCCAGGACACCTGCAAAACCGCAACAAAGTAGCAAGAAGACTACCCGCAACATTGTAGCACCTAATCCTGCCGGCTTTCTCGACTGTTTCCTGGTGGTGCATGCTCTGAGGGCTGTCTGCCTTCACCCTGCACTGGAAGCCAAGAAGAAATCTCCCGTGGAACGATGGAATCCTCCCCCTACTACCGCAGGCACCAAACTTCTGCATCACTGGTCCTCTGGGTCCCCTCTCATCTTGACGAGCGTGGTCCCTGGAACACAGGAGCTGGATCTAAGTGACCCTGACAGTCCAGTGGTCCTTCTGTCCAAATTTGGTGAAGGTAAGTCCTTGCTTCCCCACGCCAGACAGTAATCCTGTGTACTGCATGATCTACAGCTGCTAGGGCTTCTGCGCACTTTTGCAACACTTTCTTTGTTCACAGCACAGCCCAGGTCCCCAGCTCTCCATCCTGCACTGCCCAACATGCTGAGTTGACCTCCGGCTTCGTCGGACCCTCTTTTGTTGTGTTGAGACGACCTCCATGCTCAGATTTTTTGAACGCCTGTTCAGGTGCTTCTGCGGGTGCTGCCTGCTTCTGCATGGGCTCTCTCTCTTGCTGAGCGCCCCCTCTGTCTCCTCCTCCAAGGGACGACCTCCTGGTCTTTCCTGGGCCCTGGCAGCACCCATTATCTTTAACCATGACCCTTGCAGCTAGCAAGGCTTGTTTGCAGTCTTTCTGTGTGGAAACACCTCTGCATCCTCCAGCACGCCGTGGGACATCTTCTGACCAAAGGAGAAGTTCCTGGCACCTTCCGTTGTTGCATAATCTTTGGCTTCTTCCACCTGGAGGCAGCCCTTTTGCGCCTTCATCTGGGGTTTAGTGGGCTCCTGCCCCCCCTGGACACTTGTGTGACTCTTGGACTTGGTCCCCTTCCTTTGCAGGTCCTCAGGTCAAGGAATCTGTCTTCAGTGCTTTGCAGTCAGTTGTTGTCTTTGCAGAAACCCCTATCTCGTCTTTACTGTCTTTCTGGGTGTAGTAGGGTAACTTTACTCCTACTTTTCAGGGTCTTGGGGTGGGGTATCTGGGACACCCTTAGTGTTTTCTTACCTTCCCAGAGACCCTCTACACGCTACACTAAGCCTGGAGTCAATTCGTGGTTCGTATTCCACTTTTGGAGTATATGGTTTGTGTTGACACTAGGCCTATTGTCTCCTATTGCATTCTATTGTGTTCTACATTGTTTGCACTACTTTTCTAAGTGTTTTACTTACCTGATTTTTGGTTTGTGTGTATATTTTGTGTATTTTACTTACCTCCTAAGGGAGTATATCCTCTGAAATACTTTTGGCATATTGTCACTAAAATAAAGTACCTTTATTTTTAGTAACTCTGAGTATTGTGTTTCTTGTGAGATAGTGCTATATGATATAAGTGGTATAGTTGAAGCTTTGCATGTCTCCTAGTTCAGCCTAAGCTGCTCTGCTATAGCTACCTCTATCAGCCTAAGCTGCTAGAATACTACTAATCTAATAATAAGGGATAACTAGAGCTGGCACAAGGTGTAAGTACCACAAGGTACCTGAGTTGACCTCCGGCTTCGTGGGACCCTCTTTTGTAGTGTTGAGATGACCGCTGTGCTCAGTCTTCTTTTACCCATGTTCAAGGACTTCTTCAGGTCCTTGAACATGGGTAAAAGGTGTAAGTACCACAAGGTACCTGAGTTGACCTCCAGCTTCGTGGGACCCTCTTTTGTAGTGTTGAGATGATCGCTGTGCTCAGTCCTCTTTTACCCATGCTCAAGGACTTCTTCAGGTGCTGTCTTCTTGTGCGTGGGCTCTCTGTATTGCTGAGGGCCCCCTCTGTCTCCTCTCCCAAGTGGCAACATCCTGGTCCTTCCTGGGCCCGGGCAGCATCCTTTTTCTTCAACCACGACCTTTGCAGCTAGCAAGGCTAGTTTGTAGTCTTTCACCAAAGAAACAACTCAGCATTCTCCAGCACTCCGTGGGACATCTTGTACACAAAGGAGAAGTTCCTAGCACTTTTCGTTGTTGCAGAATCTTCAGCTTCTTTCATCCGGAGGCAGCCATTTTGCACCTTCATCTGGGGTTTAGTGGGCTCCTGCCTCCCCGGACACTTTCACGACTCTTGGACTTGGTCCCCTTCCTTTGAGGGTCCTCAGGTCCAGGAATCCATCTTCAGTGCTTTGCAGTCTGCTGTGGTCTTTGCCGAATCCTCTATCACGTGTTTAGTGTGTTTCTGGGGAAGTAGTATCACTTTACTCCTACTTTTCAGGGTCTTGGGGTGGGGTATCTTGGACACTCTTAGTGTTTTCTTACACTCCCAGCGACCCTCTACACGCTACACTATCCTAGGGGTCCAGTCGCAGTTCGCATTACACTTTCAGAGTATATGGATTGTGTTGCCCCCAGGCCTATTGCATCCTATTGTATTCTACAGTGTTTGCACTCTTTTTCTAACTGTTTACTTACCTGATTTTGGTTTGTGTGTATATTTTGTGTATTTTACTTACCTCCTAAGATATTGTGTTTCTTGTGATATTGGGCCATATGTCTGAAAACTGGAACTTGCAAATCGCAAATAGCGATTTTTAAGAAATCGCTATTTCCGAGTCGCAGTTGGCCATGTAACAAAATTGCGATTCGGAAATAGCGATTTCTTAAAAATCGCTATTTGTGATTTGTGAGGCCCATTTACCGAATCGCAATTTGCATTATCGCAAATTGCGATTTTTTTGCGATTCGGTAAAAAATCGCAAATCGCGAGAAAGTTTGAGAATGCACACCTGGAGGAGCCTAATGACATCACCAGCAGGAAATGAGTCATCCCAGGTAGTTTCAGGTGCCACACCCAAACCAGCATCCTGAGAGAGAGCAGCCCAGCCACACAGAGCAGCACTCAGAAGGATCAAGAACACCTGAGCAAGGATGGATATTCCAGGACAATCACAGGAGAAGGGTGAAAGGAAGCGCAAGCTGAAATTCAGCGAGCAGGAGCTTGAGGTACTAACTGAGGAGGTGGTGAGGAGCCATGATCGCCTGTTTGGAAAAAGCTCACTCCAGGTGCCTGAGAGTGAAAAGAAGAGACTATGGTTGGACATACAGTCCAAAATCTGCGCAATTGGAGTGGCACAACGCTCCATTGAAGAGATAAAAAAAAGGTGGTATGACCTGCGGTCCCATGCAAAGGAGAGGGTGGCAAGGAGACTTGCGGATGCCAGGGGCACAGGAGGCGGTCCCCCCACAGGGGCACCATTAACACCATTGGAGGACCTAGTGGAGTCCACACTCCTACCTGAAGCTGTGACTGGGGTCACAGACATCAACACCTCCGGCACACCAAGTACCAGCCAAGCTAAGTGCAATATTGATTTATAACCCTATATGTGTATGCACAAAAGCCCCTTAGGAATTAGCAAGTAATGTGAAACAGTGTGAGAAGTAGTCCAGTCCACATCTTAGAAGCAGCACTACAATGCATTATGAGAGTGGCAGTCCAAAACCCAGAACTGAAAGTAGCACAATGTATTTAAGTAGGGTGACACCCAGAGGAAAACAACACACACAACACCGTGTAGAGCAGTACCTGTACCTTTATTGCCATTGCCTGACCGAAAATGTAACATACAGAACTGACATGCTGCATATTGTTGTTGCAGGTGGGCCAGGCCCAGCAGCCACAGCATCTGCAAGGGTAGGCGACACAGACACCCATCTGCCCTCAGATTCGAACACCAGTGGGTCCCTCAACATAGCAACTGTACGACGCAGGCCCAGGGCACTTCCACTGCCAGAGCTCAGCAACGACTCCGATGAGCAGCAGGAAGGGCCAAGTACCCCATCAGCACCAGACAGGCACAGTCAGATTCAGGAGGGCAGGTGTCATCCAACCACAGCACCGCGCAGGATTGCGACAAAGTGCTGGGCACAGCAGCATGAGGCAGGTGAGGGTCCCTCCTTATTTGGTGGCCTGGAAGCTGCTATGTTACAGCACCAGCGTCTGCAAAATAAGCGGATCCATGCATTAGACAAAAACCTGCGCAAACATAACCGCAACATGATGGGCCAGCATCGCCAACTTGACTCCCTCAATAGTAACATTCTACAGCTGCGTGAGGGACAGGTGCAGGCATCACAGGACACCAGGGACCTTACAAGTGCTGTCCGTGAACTCTGCCAGGAGCTGTGCCATGAGAGGGTGAGCCAGCTCAGACAGGAGCGGAGATTCCGTACCATGTTTGGCAGCTTCTGTCGTTCCTCTAACAGGATGGCAAATTCTACAGCACTGATTGTCCGTCGTGCAGTGGCTGCGCAAGTGGAGGCAGCACACAGCAGCATGGATGTTGTCAATGGACTTGTACAGATCACAAATGTGATTGAACACATTATGGGACCAAGATCAGCCACTCCAAGTGAGCTAGCACTGGGGGACACTGAGGACAGTTCCAGCCTCAGCAGTGTTGCCATACCTGCAGCGGACACCAGACGGCGCAGTGCCAGGCACAGCACTGTCACTGAGGGTGACAATAGGGGTGCAAGTGACGTAACAGGGCACCCGAGTGGTGTGTGTGGGCGAAAAAAATGACTCTTGCTGCTATTGGACTGCTGTTGACACTATGAAGTAATAGTTCATAACTCTGGTTCTTCATTGGTTTGCGTTTGTCACATTACCAGTTTTTTTTATTACTCACACGTACATTACCTGACTTAAGGTAGTACATTTTTTCACTACAGGTACAGTTGTCAGGGGATTTGTGTCATTGATACTCACGTCTGAAATGGTTGTGTGTGATGTCGGCACGCCTTTGCCGTCCCTCTGCTGCACTGGTCCTGTCTGCTGGATGTAGAGGTGGTATGGGATCGTCATCCTCATCTGATTCAGTATCACTGATTTCTACAGGTATGCCCCTAGCGGTAGCTATATTGTGCAGGATTGCACAAGTAGCCACTATTCCACATGTTGTCTCTGGACTGTACTGTAGTGCCCCTCCACTTTTGTGGAAGCACTGGAAGCGACTCTTCCGCAGTCCAAATGTGCGCTCCACCACGTTGCGGGTTGCCCTGTGTGCTGCATTGTATCTCCGTTCAGCTGGTGTTGTTGGATTGAGGTAGGGCGTCATTATGTAGGTGCGAACTGCGTAAGCACTGTCTCCTGGAAGGGACAGAGGGTGTGATGAGTAACTGAGCCATCTGACATTGGTACGTCATGAATGCAGCACTGTACAGAGGGACATTACCTAGTAGATATCCTTCTCCAAACTCCCCAGCTAGCAGTCTTGTGTGAATGCCGCTATGGCGAAAGATGTAAGAATCATGTGTGCTCCCTGGGTACCTGGCCACGAGATCAGTAATAATGTAGGAGGCATTGCATATCACCTGTATATTCATGGAATGTTGGTATTTTCGGTTGTGGTACACCTACTCTGTGGCTGATGGTGGACAGATTGCCACATGTGTCCCATCTATGGCACCTAGGACGTGGGGGAACTGTGCTATCTGGTAAAACTCTATTTTTGTCTGCTGTAATTCCTGTGGGGTGTAGGGGAATCTGATGTACTGGTGTAGTTTGCTCAGCATGGCGTTGATGAATGCATTGAAAAATCTGGAGAGGGTACTCTGTGTGACCCCTCCAGCTGCTGCTATGACCCCTTGATAGCTCCCTGAGGCAAGTAGGTGGAGGGAGCATTATACCTGCACATGGGTGGGTATGCTGTGAGTTCTTAGTGTTCTGCGCTGCAGTATGGGTTGTAGCTCAGCTATCAGATCAAGTATCATGGCTGAGTTCAACCTATACTTCTCAAATATTTCCTCCTCAGTCTGGTCAAAAAGTGTAATGAGCACTCTGAAAATGCGCTCCTGTCTCCTCCTCCCTCTCCTAAAACCTGCCAAGATCCTCATTCTCCTCGCCATGACGTAGAGTTCAGCCATTGTGGAAAAGAGTCTGAGGCATTCTGGGCCTCTTTATAAAGGTTGCACCTGGTTACCACCTGGTTTCAGTTCATGGTATTTTGCATGTGCAAAAAGCCATTCTGCGAAAAATTGCAATTTGCGATTTTTTGATGCATCTCTTTGCGAATTGGATTTTGCGAATCCCAATTTGCGCCTCGCAATTTCCTACTGGAAATACCGAATAGCAAAATGTGACTTGCAAAACCAGGTCGCAACGCAAAAAATCGCAATTTTTGCCATTTCTTATTTTTGGTCTGTGAATGCCTTTTATGCATCGCAGACCACGTTTTTGCACTCGCAAACGGCCAAATTTTGCGATTCGCACCGTTTGCAAGTGCAAAAATATTTCATACATCTGGCCCTTAGTACCTATATGATATCAGTGGTATAGTATATAGTAGGAGCTTTTGCATGTCTCCTAGTTTACTCTAAGCTGCTCTGCTATAGCTACCTCTATCAGCCAAAGCTGCTAGAACACTACTAATCTACTAATAAGGGGTAACTGGACCTGGCACAAGGTGTAACTACCATCAGGTAGCCACTATAAGCCTGGCCAGCCTCCTAAAGGCTGGTTGAGCTGCTTGCCTGGGTTTTTGCCACCCTGGACAGATGTGCATGGTGGGGGAGGGAGGAGTAGGAAAGAGGTCAATGGTGGAGAGGAAAAGCTTTTTAGGGATATTGGGGTGGGAAGAGGGAGAAGGTTTGGGAATGGAGGAAGAGGGAGTGGTTGTAGAAGGTGTCTGTTGGCTGATTTTGGGAGCATGTGCATGGGCTGGATGATGTTGTGAGGTGGAAGGCTGTTCGGTGTCTGAGTGCTTGCATTTGTGTACTTTAGAAGGGGGGGCCCGACACGGTGGGAGAGGACACAGGGAACATGTGCATGGCTGTTGTGGAGGTGTCTGCCAGTGAGGTGTGTGTTCTGCTAGGTGTGGTGATGCTGGTAGTGGATGATGGTGTAGTGCATGCAGGTGTGAGAGTTGACAGAACTGGGAGGGGGGTGGAGGAGGAGGAGGAGGGGGACACAGTGGAAACTGTGGATGTTGGTATGTCTGCATCTGGATGGTGTTTTTGTGAGTGCCTGTGGGATGAAGATTGGTGCTTGTGTTTCCCTGTGCCACTCTTGTGTGTTGTCTTGAGGGAGGTATCTGTGTCAGAACTGTCCCCTCCAGTCTCCGCTGTGGTGCTTCCCTCGCCTCCGTCCCACTGGTGCTCTCACCGGCTGTGGACTCTGCCTCCGGGGCCTTGTGGGATGCAGCTCCTTCCATCGCCGGTACCTCTGCTTCTCTGCCAAATGATGCTAATGCACATAAGAACAGGGTGACAAAACAAAAAGGGTGGGGAAAGAGACAAAGGATACACCGGGTCAAAAGCCGCACCAACACCACCGTTGACGTACACACCACACTCACACACAGTGTACAGGGCCTACGCAAAATGCATTGCACTCCCAGTAATATTGCTAGCCACCAAGGCATAGGGAGGGGCACCCCCCCAAATGCAGCACACCTGGGACCCACGCAACCCTGACCAGTAGTGGATGCCTACGAACTAGGTAGCAGGATTATCACTTCACAACCCTTACCACCAGGGGACATTCTCTGCAATGTCAGGCCTGGCCTAGGGACACCCACTGACACACATCCCCAGCCCAGATACCACCCTACCATGTGTAAGTTGTGATGATGGGTACTGTACTGACCCCCTTGTGGCTGCTGTGATGCCCTCAAGCGCCCACCCAGCTTAAGATAGGTCACCCCCATTATGCGGGCCATCAGGAGGTCAGGGTTCGACGGGCATCCCTTCCTCATTGGGAGGCTATCCCCAGCTAGGCCTCTGCCGTCTTCCATGCCCAGCATCTCAGGTCCTCCCACCGTTTCCAACAGTGGGTGCTCCGCCTGCTGTAGACCCATAGGTGGTCATTCTGACCCTGGCGGTCTTTGACCGCCAGGGCGGAGGACCGCGGGAGCACCGCCGACAGGCCGGCGGTGCTCCAATGGGGATTCCGACCGCGGCGGTAAAGCCGCGGTCGGACCGGCACCACTGGCGGGGTCCCGCCAGTGTACCGCGGCCCCATTGAATCCTCCGCGGCGGCGCAGCTTGCTGCACCGCCGCGGGGATTCCGACCCCCCCTACCGCCATCCAGATCCCGGCGGTCGGACCGCCGAGATCCGGATGGCGGTAGGGGGGGTCGCGGGGCCCCTGGGGGCCCCTGCAGTGCCCATGCCACTGGCATGGGCATTGCAGGGGCCCCCGTAAGAGGGCCCCTACATGTATTTCACTGTCTGCTGCGCAGACAGTGAAATACGCGACGGGTGCAACTGCACCCGTCGCACAGCTTCCACTCCGCCGGCTCGATTCCGAGCCGGCTTCATCGTGGAAGCCTCTTTCCCGCTGGGCTGGCTGGCGGTCTGAAGGCGACCGCCCGCCAGCCCAGCGGGAAAGTCAGAATTACCGCCGCGGTCTTTCGACCGCGGAACGGTAACCTGACGGCGGGACTTTGGCGGGCGGCCTCCGCCGCCCGCCAAGGTCAGAATGAGGGCCATAGTGTCCGCACCTCCTTGTTGATGGCACACCATATATCTTCTTTTGATGGGCGCTGACCTGCAGAGGGAATACACACAGGAAAATATTATCCTTCACCGGCCCACCATACCCATACACATTACCATTTACACACACATGGCCCAGCACACAACCTGTACGCCGCACAGGGAAATCCACCATCCCCCCTTACATGAGGCCTTCACACACCACTACATGCATTCATGCCACATGCATTGTGCCAACACTGTACTCACCTGTTGCTCTGGAGACCCATACAGCTGTCTGTACTGGGGTAGGACCCCATCCACCAGTCTCTCAAACTCCACCGAGGTGAAAGCAGGGGCCGTTTCCTCAGTCACATGGGCCATGGTAGGTTCCAGACACAAGTCAAAGCAGCACATGCAGTGTAGGTCCTCTCCTGTGGAAGGTCAGGTAGCAAGTGAGGAATCAGATAGAAAATGGCAGCCACATCCACGGCGGTGCATACCGTCAGTGCCGGTGTATATCACCATTGGCCACTGTACATAGGGCACAATGTTAACCAATGAGGAGTTGCACGGCGGTTCTCGACCGCCTCCCGCAACGGCGCACAACGTCAGCGGAATTACCTCACTTCCACCTGTCCCTCCACACAGGACAGGGGGATGTCATTTCAGTGGGGGGGAGGCACAGGATAATTACTGCGTCACTGTCTAAATTTAGACATACAGGACATTCACACTTACCCATTACAATTTTACCACATGCATTGTACTGTTGTAGCCTCATTGCTCAGTTTGTGACTGGCTCCTCACTCTTTTGCCCCATAGATTGCTAACACTGTGGATGAATAGGAGATGGAGACATAACCCTGTGTACAGACCCCTGGTGGACTTGGCAAAAATGGAGGACAGGCACATTATCCTCACCTATAGACTTGACAGGGCCACTATAACAGAGCTGTGTGCCCAATCGGAGCCTGACCTATCTGCTATCCGTAACCCCACTGGGATCCCCCCTCGTGTACAAGTTCTATCAGTGCTCCATTTCTTGGCAACTGGTTCTTTCCAAGTGACAGTGGGCTTGGCAGCAGGAATGTCACAGTAAATGTTCTCAATAGCGCTGACCAGAGTGTTGTCTGCCCTGATTAAACACATGTGCAGCTACATTGTATTTCCCCAGTTGGAGGATTTGGGCACAGTGAAGGCTGACTTCTATGCAATGGGACATATCCCCAACATAATTTGGGCGATTGATGGAACACATATTGCATTTGTCTCCCCCCCCGTGAAAATGAACAGGTGTACAGAAATCGTAAGAGTTTGCACTCAATGAATGTACAGATGGTGTGCTTGGCAGACCAGTACATCTCCAATATCAATGCTAAGTATACTGGGTCAGTGGATGATGATGCCTTTATTCTGAGTAATAGCTGCATCCCAAATGTGATGGCCCAACTACAGAGGCACAGGGTGTGGCTAATAGGTGATCCCTGGTCCCCACCCAGAATATGTTGGTGTATGGGTATGGTGTGGGCCACATGGAATAGTGTGTGGCTAAATGTTGTCCCCCAATATTTGCAGGTGACTCTGGTTACCCCAACCTATCATGGCTTCTGATCCCTGGGAGGAATGCCAGGACAAGGGCCGAAGATCGTTATAATGAGGCACATGGGGGAAACAGAAGGATCTTAGAAAGAACCTTTGGCCTCCTGAAGGCCAGATTTCGGTGCCTCCATCTAACAGGTGGATCCCTGTGCTATTCACCCAAGAAGATCTGCCAGATAATAATGGCATGCTGCATGTTGCACAACCTTGCCCTGAGATGCCAGGTGCCTTCACTGCAGGAGAAGGAGGCTGGAGATGGCCGTGTGACAGCAGTGGACCCTATGGACGGTGACGATCAGGAGGCAGAGGTTGAGGATGAGGACAACAGACCAGCAGTGACACGACAATATTTCCAATGACACACAGGAAAGACAGTGTTACTTCGCATTTCATTGTCATTATTTTGAAATTCTTTGGCACTGACATGCTGTTATTTCCCACTTCTATGGCCACTTACTGTACCCTTTGGTAATTCATTTTACAGATGCCTCACTATAGCTCCTGGTGTGATCACTGCATCCAACTACAGGTCTTTCTTATGTGTTCATATACTGTACAGTTGAATTGCATTGTTTGTACCTGTTTAAATGAATACATACTTGAAAAATGTGACATACTCCATACTTTTGTTCCAGGGTGTTTATTGAAGTGCTAAGAAAAAGAGGGGCAAGTGCAATGGGATGGGGTGATGATGGAGGAAATGCCAGGGTATAGTTCCAGTCTGTAGCACAGGTGCATTGTCAATGGGGACATAGGAAGGGGAGAAATGGCAGTTCAAGGTTGTAGGAAAGTAGCCTCTTTCTAGCATGGTTACCCCCATTGTGGCCCGTTTGTGAGTGTGTGTCAGTGTGTTTTTACTGTTTCACTGGGATCCTGCTAGCCAGGACCCCAGTGCTCATTGATACAAACCTATATGTCAGTGTGTTTTGCCTGTCTCACTGGGATCCTGCGAGCCAGGACCCCAGTGCTCATAGTTTGTGGCCTTATGTCCTGTGTAGTGCCTAACTGTGCCACTGAGGCTCTGCTAATCAGAACCTCAGTGCTTATGCTCTTTCTGCTTTTAACTTTGTCACTGTAGGCCAGTGACTACAGTTACCAATTTCAACTGGCATACTGGACCTCCCTTACAAGTCCCTAGTATATGGTACATAGGTACCCAGGGCATTAGGGTTCCAGGAGATCCATATGGGCTGCAGAATTTCTCTTGCCACCCATTGGGAGCTCAGACAAACTCTTACACAGGCCTTCCATTGCAGCCTGCATAAAATTACGCACATGTTATTTCACAGCCATTTTTACTGCATTTAAGTAACTTATAAGTCACCAATATGTCTAACCTTCACTTGCTGAAGGTTTTTTTAAATTTTTTATTCAATTTTTAAAACACATAAACCAAAAAATATACATTAATACAAACATATCCTCAACGAGGAAAATCAGAAAAGGGTAAGGCACATTTCGAACCATATAGCTTCAACGGGTCCAGTGACACAAGAAGTTCTCTGCAAAGTCTTTCCCGCATACATTCAATATCAAGGGGACCATTCTCAAATACCTTCCCCACCGGGGCAGTGAAGGGGTCCAGAGCCCCGGTACAGGAGAGAAACTTACACGCCAATGGTCATAACCTAGCGTCAACAAACAAGTAGAACTACAAAAAAAAAAAGAAATTTGCTAAAACCACTAAGAAGGCAGGTGGAGCAAGCAGCCACAGCGCGCAGGTTTATCTTACGGCGTGGTAACACACATGATCCAAAGGGGGGATGAACCTCACAGGTGGGAGCCACCAATCACGCAGCACACTCCATCCGGGCAGCCAAATATTCATTCAGGGGGGACCAGATATCCTTGGGGCGGGACCCCTTTGGCATAAGTCCCCAAAATACCGACAGCTGATCATGACAGAAAGCTGCATCTCGCAGCCAGTCAGACCTACGAGGAGCTCTCCCCCGACTCCAGCACATGGCAACCCTGCGCTTAGCCAGCAACATGAGGAGACCTACTAGGCGTCTTTAGGGGCCCTGAATCTCATCCATATATCACAGCAGCGCAATCTTAGGGGAGGGAGGCAGCTCCAAATCTATCATTTCAGCAATCGACTGCCATACCTCCATCCAAAAATTATGCACTTCCGCACAGTCCAACGCCAAATGAAAAAATCCCGCATCTTGAGTCCCACAGCGAGCACAGCGAGCACAGCGTGCTTCCGCCAGCAACCCCATGGAATGTAGTCTCTTGGGCGTATAATATAGTTGGTGCAAGAACTTAAAGTGCAGCAGGCGCAGCCTATAATTCGGGGACAATGCTTTCATGTGCGCGCAACATCTGTGCCACATTGCCTCCGGGATAGGCTCCCCCACATCTCTCTCCCATGCAGTCCTAGAGGACTCCCCAAGGCCACCCCTCTGCTCCTGTACAGAATTGTACAGCTTTGTTATCAGGTTAGAAGGGGATCTCACACCGCAAAGTACCTCCAGAGCACGAAACTCCAAGGGAGCACCAGGCGTACCAAAGAGTTGATCCCGCAGCAAAGCACGAACCCGGAGAGCATAAAAATGCTGCAACGCAGTACCCTCGCAGCCCGAAAGCGCCTCGGAAATATCCAGCAGTTGTCCGTCAACTACCCAGTCTCCCAGCACCATCAGGCCAGCATCTCTAAGGAACCTACGCAACCCCCATCCCGAAACATCTGAGCATCAGCAATTGCCATAACAGGCAGCGAAGGGGCGAATGGTATAGAAACCCCGGAACGCTGCATCAGCGCCCACCACGCTCTCGCCGTGCAGGCCACCGTGTTGATTCCCCTCGGACAGGCAGGTACCCGCCTACCGAGCACACACACCAAGCTGTCCGGCCACACAGAGTCACTCTCAGGCGCCGAATGTGGCATATAACGGGTCGGGTTTAGCCAATAGTACGCAAAATGCACCTGTGCGCAGTGATAATATAATTCCAGGTCTGGGGCGGCCAGCCCGCCCTGTTCAAATGGCAGTGTCATCTTCTCCCAAGCAATACGTGGCTGTCGCCCCGCCCACGCCAATCGAATGAGCGCAGCTCTGAGGCGTCGGAAATAACCTCCAGCAAGCGGAAGTGGAAGATTCACAAACAAATACAGGTATTTAGGGAGTACCACCATCTTGGCAATAGCAATGCGACCGATCAGAGAAAGTAGCAAAGTGCTCCAGACCTCCACCTTATCCTCCAGCCATGTCAGCGCTGCCCCGTAGTTAGCAAGAAGTAGTGCATCCTCGTCACAACACAGGTGTATGCCCAAATAACGCACCGGGCCCTCCGCCCAAACCAAAGGATATCGAGAAACAAATCTCTCCACGCTAGAAGTCATAGGTAAGATCATCGACTTCGACCAGTTTATAGTGACCCCGGAAAAGTTCCCAAAGTGCACAATTTCATCTAGTAGCATATCTAGATTCTTTCCTGGGTTCCGCACGTATAACGCGATATCATCCGCATATAAAGATATCAAGACAGGGCGTTGCCGAAACTGTAAGCCCTTGCTACTATATTTCTGTTGCAATCCCGCCGCCAACGGCTCCATCGCAGCCGCGAAGAGAAGCGAAGACAGCGGGCACCCCTGGCGCGTACCCCGAGAAACCGGGAATGGAGCCGACACACTTCCGTTAAGGCGCAACCTGGCAGTGGGCAGAGTATACAGCAACCTAATCCAGTTCACAAATCGCGCACTGAGTCCCACTCGGCCCAGAAGCGCAAACATATACTCCCAAGCCAGGGAATCGAAAGCTTCGGTCGCATCAAGAAACATCGCAGCTACATCATCACTCGCCTCCAGTGAGCCCACCACCGCAAAGAAGGTGCGTAGATTATGACTCGTAGACCTCCCAGGAACAAAGCCTGATTGATCTGGAAGCACCAATCTGGAAAGAAGTGGCTGCAAGCGAACCGCTATCATCTTTGCAAGAATTTTGTTATCAATATTTATCATGGAGAGTGGGCGGTATGAATCACACCGTGTCGGTCCTTCCCAGGCTTCAGAACTGTTATTATTAAAGCCTCCCGGAGGGAGGCCGGGAGCGACCCAGTCGCCAGAGACTCCGCATACACCTCCAGCAGACACGGAGCAAGGATGTCTACGTATTCTTTATAAAACGCAGGTGTCAGCCCATCAACTCCTGGAGACTTGTCCCCGGGTAAGCTTAGAATCACAGCTGCCACTTCCTCCACTGTAAACGGCATATCTAGATACGGCCTGTGTGTCTCTTCGAACCACACCAGTGCGATGTTTTCAAAATACTCCTTCATATCTGCCTCCCTCAGACCTACCGGGGACGCATATAGCTGCGAGAAGTATTCTATAAATACTTGCATCATGCCACTCGATCCGGTCACCCTGCTGCCCTCAGCGTCAATTGTCTCAGTAACGTAATTACTGGCCCAGGGTCTACGCAGTAGTCCCGCTAGTGTTCTCCCGGCTCTCTCGCCTTCTCTGAACCTACGAGCTTGTGCGTGTCTCCCAAGGAAACAAACTTCTCTTAGAGAGGCCTCCTCATACGAGGACACCTCCCGCCTGATTTCCACAAGGACCTCGCTTGACCATGTCGCCGCCAACCGTCGTTCCAGCTCACCAAGCCTCCCCTCAATATCGGCCATCTCCCGCCTTAAGGCTTTCACAATCCCATGCTGCTTCGCGAGACACACCCCACGAATAACCACTTTGAATGCCTCCCAGACAGTGCCGGGAGATCCCACCGACCCTCTGTTCTCAGCAAAAAATAGCCAGATCGCCTCCCGTACCTCCTCCCGGAAGTCCTCGTCTCGGAGCGCTCCGCTGGGCAATCGCCACATAGCCGTCGGCAGCAACTCACTAGGTATCGCCAATTCTAATAGCACCGGCGAGTGGTCCGATAGAGTACGGGGGAGATGTTCTACCGCTCTAGTCCAAGCCTCCACATCTCTGGTGCCCAGCCATCGGTCAATACGAGACCAGCTACTATGAAAGCAGTTTAAGCAGGTGCCCTCTCACACGTCTGCATGTCTCTGCCTCCACAAATCCACCAGAGCTCCACTGTTCATCACTGCCGCCAGGGATCTCGCCGAAGAAACATGCTGCACCCTAGCCACACTCTCGCGGTCAAACTTAGCATCTAGGACTACATTAAAATCACCGCCCCAGATCACAGCTCCAGCTCCCAGCGATTCCACAAGGCGCCACACCTCCAGGAAAAACTCCGGATCATCAACATTCAGCCCACACACAGCCACAAGTCGGCAAGCCCTGTCCAGCAACATTCCACTCAGTAGCACATACCTGACGTTGGGATCAATAATGGTTTTGCACGTACACCACTGCAATCCTTTGCGGATAATAATTGCAACCCCTGCGCGTAGCTAGAGTATGTGGAGCAATGAGCCTCCCCAACCCAACCAGCCTTCAGTCTGCTCACAGCAGACGCCATCAGATGCGTCTCTTGTATCATACAGATGTCAATACTATGTCGCTTAACATAGGCAGTCACCAGCCGGGCTTTCCGATTATCGTTGAGCCCCCGCACATTCCATGTCAAGCATCTAACAGCAGAGGTAGCATCACCCCTCATCCAAAACTACAGCCATACCACATTGCGCATGACCACACCTCTCCACCTGCCAGGAACTTAACGAAAAGGTAACCTGAAACATTCCCAAATTGGCCCAAACCCCCCACCACCCACACAGGCCCCCCAATCGGACCCACACAGAGCCCCTCCCATCCCACCCCAAAGCCCATCCCGTAAACTTAAAGCAAGCAGTAACCGGACTCCGGAAGCCTGCCAGATAGCTCTCCACCCAGAATGTTCAAGGCGAGAGGGGCCATTGGGCCAAGCAGAAACTACACATCAGGGGCCAGACCACGGAGCAGACCCGCACGCACCCACAGCCCCAGACATAGCAGCACTCTGTACAAGCCGGTTAATCATTGTCGCTAAGAGCAGCGTCCTCTGCACCCGCCCCCTCGGATCCCGCCAGCCCCGACTGTCTTGGTAATCGTCTAGCAAACTTGGTCGCCTGCTTTGGATCTGAGAAATACAGCACCTTGCCCTCGTGCCGCACCCTCAGTTTAGCCGGGTATAACAGGGCAAACCCAACTCCAGCCTGGCTCAGTAGACGCTTCGGCGGCAGAAAGGCCCGTCTCTGGGCCTGTACCCCTGGGGTGTAATCAGGGAAAAAGTTAATTTCGGAATTCTTATATACTAGAGGTCTTTTCTCCCTAGCCAACCGGAGGACAGTGTCCAGGTCCCTGTAGTTCAATAGTCGTGCAATAATTGGACGTGGAGGAGTACCCGGCGGAGGCCGAGGCCCCAGGGATCGATGTGCCCTCTCAATCACCAACAGCCGTGAAAGCTCGCCAGCAAACAACTCCTGCAACATATTCTCCACGAAGTCTTCCATACGACCCATATCAGTTGCCTCCGGCAGTCCCACAATGCATATGTGGTTGCGCCGGGATCGTGCCTCCAAGTCCTCATTTTTATTCCGTATCACCTCTAGAAGACGCTCCATTTGGGCAATCTGTTCTCTATCACCACTGCGCACATCCTCTATTTCAGACGTACGTGACTCCAGAACCTCAAACCTGGCATCATGGTCATCGACCCGAGCTCTAATACGATCCAGCCGTTCCGACACATGGTCCAGCTTAGCATCAATTCCTGCCAAGCTAGTCTTATGTTCCAGGAACATGGACCGCACAGACATCTCTGGAGACTCTTCTTCAGTCTCAGTGTCTCCAGGCTGGGAGGCAGTGGCGGCACCACCCCTCCCTCCGCCCGCGAAGGTGAGTTTAGCTTGTCGCTTTTCTGCCTTGCCCATCATTCAATTCGACACGAATATTCGCAGCATGCACCAGCTCAGGGAAAAGGAACGAAGGCTGCAGGTAACACCTCCAAAAAAACCCAGCTGGCAGCACAGCTCTCCTCACAAGGCCACCAAACAACTTCCAGGCGCACAGGCCCGCCGCCCAGCCCCTCCAGACCAAACAGCCTGCTTTATAGGGACTCCGCCAGCACTGCCAGCAGCACAATAGTCCACGTAGCCCAAGCGAAGGGAGGAGATGATATCAGGCAGGCCCCAGTTCCCAGAGCCAGGGGGTTCCACAGCTCCCGTGCGCCAGAAGACCCCCCAAAGGCGCTCCGCCACACCAGCCCAGGTCGCTGCACTCCACCTCACCACCTGTGCCAGTGTCCACTCGATCTTCTCTGTCTGGGGGAATTCAGGGCTTCCAATGCCATATGAGGCCTCCTCGAATAGGAATCCGCAGGTAAACACCCCGGGGCAAAGTTACAGCCCTCTCAGGTCGCCCCTACACCAGGGCCTCAAGTTCCAGGCCTTCGCCCCCACCGGCCATCTCACCGTCCAGGGGCCGAGCCGCTCTTCGCTGCGGCGCGCTCTCCGCATGTCTCAGCCGTCAGGGCCTAACACGCATCAGCCGGGAGCCCGAGGATCAGGATGCTCAGGAGGCACTCCAGTCGGAGACCACAGGGACCCAGGGGGGCCGGCGCCAATAGCCACGATGCACACCAGGTAGGGGCGATGCAGCCGCAGGACAGGCCTCCCGGAGCTCCTCCGCACTCCCGGGCGCTCCCTAGGCCGGGAGCAGCCCCAGCGCCTCCCCTCCTCCAAGCGCGCAGTTGGAGTCAGCGCGGGAGACCGCGGCGCCAGGCCCGATCGCGCGGATCCGGTCCCCCGGCGCCCGCCCCAGCCGGTCTCGGCACACCAGAAAGTCGTCGGGGGCTCCGGGTAACGCCCGGGGGGCTCCGATCCAGTCTTAGCCACCTGCAGGATAAATTAAATTAAATCAATTGCCCGGGCCCGGCAGAGCCTCACACTGTGTCGGCCATCTTGCCAGGCGGCCAGGCCACGCCCCCCACTTGCTGAAGGTTAGGTGCAAAGTTTCTAAGTGTGAGGGCACCCTTGCGCTAGCAAAGGTGTCCCCACATAGCTCAGGGCCATTTCCCCGGACTTTGTGAGTGCGGGGACACCATTACACACGTGCACTACATATAGGTCAATACCTATACGTAGCTTCACAATGCTAACTCCGAATATGGCCATGTAAGGTGTCTACGATCATGGAATTTCATTTCAAATTTGGTTTTGGGGAGCCAATTCCATGCATCCTGGGGACTCCACCGTGGACCCCCGGTACTGCCAAACCAGCTATCTGAGGCTTGCACTGCAGCTACAGCTGCTGCCACCTCTCACACAGGGTTCTGCCCTCCTGAGGCCTGGGCAGCCCGGCCCCAGGAAGGCAAAACAAAGCATTTCCTCTGAGAGCAGGGTGTTACACCCTCTCCCTTTGGAAATAGGTGTTACAGGCTCGGGAGGGGTAGCGTCCCCCAGCCTATGGAAATGCTTTGAAGAGCACAGATGGTGCCCTCCTTTCATAAACCAATCTGCACCAGTTCAGGGACCCTTTCTCCCCTGCTCTGGCAGGAAACTGGACAAAGGAAAGGGGAGTGACCACTCCCCTGTCCATCACCACCCCATGGGTTGTGCCCAGAGCTCCTCCAGTGTCTCCCAGACTTCAGCCATCTTGCTTTGCAAGGTGTGGGGGCACTCTGGAGGGCTCTGAGTGGCCAGTGCCAGCAGGTGATGTCAGAGACCCCTCCTGATAGGCCCTTAGCTGATAAGGTAGCCTTACCCCTCTCTGGGCTATTTAGGGTCTTTCCTGTGGTTTATCTTCAGATTCTGCTTGCAAGTTTCCTTCAGGAATCCTCTGCAACAACTTCAAACTCTTCTGACCTTGGGTCAACTGCAGCCTGCTCCATGAAATACTGTAACTGCAACAAAGTGTCTAGCAGAGACACCTTTCTGCAGCAACCTCAGCTCCAAATCAGCAACTGCAACAGTTTCCATGGTGTGCATGCTCTGGGGACTCCCTGTCTTTATCCTGCACCAGAAGGACAGAAGAAATCTCCCATTGAATGATGGAGTCACTCTCCTGCGCCAAGCAGGCACCTTCCAAGGTGATGACTTGTACCCTGGGACTCCTCTCATGGTGACGAGCGTGCTCCTAAGGACACAGAGGGTGGACATCATCAACATGGACTTTCCTGAGGTCCTGCTGATGCAATTTGGAGGAGGTAAGACCTTGCCTTCCCCGAGAACAATGGTACCCCTGTGCATTGTGTTGTCTTTGCCTCCTGAGGCCTCTGTGCAATCTTTGCAAAATTCCTTCATGCATTGCCTGGCCCAGGTCCCTAGCACTCGACCCTGTGATGCTAAACTCACTGAGTTGTTCTCCGGCGGCGTGGGACCTTCTTTTGCTGTGCTGCATCAACTGTGTTTTGCACCTCCTTTGTACCCAGATCCTGTGGCTTCTGGGGGTGCTGGATGGCATCTGGAGGGCTCTCTAAAGTGCTGAGAGCCTCCTCTTCCTCCTCACACAGAGTTGAGGCCCCCAGGTCCCTCCTGGGTCCATCCAGCACCATTTTGACAAAAAACATACTTTTATTGTAGCCAAGGCTTGTTGCCACCTTCCAACACGAATTCTCATCTGCAACGATTTGCATGCCATGGGACATCTTTTGCATCATGCAGGAACCTGCTGGCATCTTCCTAGGGTGCATTTCTGCAGTCTTTGACTAACCAGGGACTCTTCTTTTGCACCCTCTTCTGGGTTGGCAGGGGCTCCTTTCCTTCCTGGAACTGCTTTCGACTTCTGGACTTGGTCTCCTTTCTTTGCAGGTCTTCAGATCCAATAATGCAGCAGTTGTTCTTTGCAGACTTGTTTGGCTGCTGCAAAATCCCAAAAACGAGGTGTAGTGTGTCCTAAGGAAACTTGCAGTACTTTACTCCTGCTTTTCTGGGCCCTGGGGTGGGGTAATTTACTTACCTTTCTGTATTCTTACTCTCCCAGTGATTCTGCACACAGTACACTTGTCTAGGAGGGAATTTGTGATTCACATTCCACTTTCTTAGTATATGGTTGGTGTTGCCCGTAGACCCTTTTTTTCTCCCATTGCACTCTATGGCATATCCTATTGTTTACATTGTTCTATGACTATTTACTTGTCTAATTTTGGTGTCTAGTGTATATATTGTGTATAATACTTACCTCCAGATGGAGTATTGCCTCTATGATATTTTTGGTACTGTGTCACCCAAATAAATACCTTTTTTTTGGTAACACTGAATATTGTGTTTACTTGTATGTAAGTACTGTGTAACTATAAGTGGTATTGCATGAGCTTTGCATGTCTCCTAGTTCCGCCTAAGCTGCTCTGCTATAGCTACCTCTATCAACCTAAGCTGCTAGAGCACTACTACTTCACTAATAAGGGATACCTGGACCTGGTATAAGGTGTAAATACCCAAGGCACCCACCACAAATCAGGCCAGCCTCCTACAAAGGTAAACAGGGTGACAGAGTGGGACACAAGTGTGACAATCAGGAGAGTCTCATTTCTTGGCGGGGTTCTTGGCAAGTGTCTCTGGCTTTTGCCTGGATCGCAGGGAATGTTTGTGGGGGGGATTCTCCTTCTGCAGGGGGAGGGGTGCTGGTGGCCTGTGAGTCCTGTGGCGGGGCCTCCTGGTCACTTGTGGCAGCACAGGTGGAAGGCAGTTTAGATGACTGGCTAGTGGCAGGGGCCCTCTGGTGTGAGACTGCCTCCCTCATAATGTTGGCCATGTCTGCCAGCACCCCTGCTATGGAGACCAGGGTGGTGTTGATGGCCTGCAAGTCCTCCCTGATCCCCTGGTACTGTCCCTCCTGCAGCCACCTGTTCTCCTGCACATTATCCAGGATCTGGCCCATCATGTCCTGGGAATGTTGATATCCTCCCAGGATCTCGGTGAGTGCCTTCTGGAGAGTTGGTTCCTTGGGCCTTTCCTCCCCCTGGTGCACAGCGGTCCTCCCAGTTTCCCTGTTGTCCTGTGCCTGTCCCCTGAACCGTGTGCCTACTGCCACTGACCCCAGGTCCCTGATTGTCTTGGGTATGAGGTGTGCCCTGGGGTCCCTGTAGAGGTGGACACACTGCTGACTGATGTGTGCTAGGGACAGAGGTATAGGTACGCTGGGTGGGTGCTTTGGTGGTGTTTTCCAGATGGGGAGGCCCGGTGGTGGTGTGTGACTGGGCCTGGGTAACTGACTGTCCAGAGGTCCCTGATGGGCCAGGATGGTCATCCAAATCCAGGTGACCAGAGTTGCTGTCATCATTGTGGGTCTCTTCAGTTGGGGGACTGGATATTGCTGGCACCTCCTCTCTGCTGATAATGGCTGGGATACCTGTGGGGATGTAAATAATGTGTTATGGTTTCTGTGTCTGACATATTGTGCATCGGTGGCTTGCCCTCTTTGGTTGTATTTGCCCTGGAAGCTTTAACTTGTGTTCATTTGTATGTGGTGGGTAGCTGATTCTCTATAGTGTGCATGCTCTGGTGATAGGTGTCCATGCAGGGCTGTGAGTGATGTCCATGCATTGGTAGAGCATGCAGGGCTTGGCATTGGGATGAGTGAGATGTGATGGTGTGGTGTGTGGGAAGTGGTGGAGTGATGGGAGTGAGGGTGAGGGTAGGGGTATGTGATGGCATGCAGGTAGGGGGGTGGTAGTAGTAAAGTGTTGACTTACCAGAGTCCAGTCCTCCTCGTACTCCGGCCAGGCCCTCAGGATGCATGATTGCCAAGACTTGCTTTTCCCATGTTGTTAGTTGTGGGGGAGGAGGTGGAGGTCCACCACCAGTCCTCTGTACAGCGAGTAGGTGTCTTGCTGCTATGGAACATACCTTCCCCCGTAGGTCGTTCCACCTATTCCTGATGTTGTCCCTAGTTCCTGGGTGCTGTCCCACAGCGTTGACCTTGTCCACTATTCTCCGCCATAGCTCCATGTTCATTGCAATAAATATCTGCTGCACCTGAGCTCCAAATAGCTGAGGCTCCACCCTGATGATTTCCTCCACCATGACCCTTAGCTCCTCCTCTGAGAATCGGGGGTATCTTTGTGGTCCTGTGGGAGTTATGTGAGGTGTGTAGGTGAGGGTGTGTTGGGTAATATGTTGGGGTGTGTGATGTGGGGTACGTGAGTGGTGTATAGGTGTAGGTAGTGTGTGGCTTTGGTCTTGTCTGTGGTCGTGGAGTCTGTCTCGTGCCAATGGTTTGTAGTTGTAAAGAGCTGTGGTTAATGTGGGTGTGGGTTTTATAGTGGTACGGGTGTGTGGGTGTGGTGTGTGTATGGGTGTCAGGTGTGTGTTGTTTGAATTGTCCAATGTGATGTTGTTTTGTTTGTGTGTGCTTATTTTGAGCAGGGCTATATGTACCGCCAATGGTTTACCGCCATTGAATATCCGCTGTGGTGATTCGTGGGTCATAATGTGATTTGTTGTTCTGTTGGTGTCACGGTGTGGGTTTTGATACTGCCAGTTTATCACTGGCCTTTGGTGTGGCGGAATTGTGTATGTGGCTGAATAGTGACGGATTGGTGTGTGTCATAATATGGTGAACCGATATCTGCTGCGGAAGCGTATGCTGGAAGCAGTCAGCATGGCGGTAAGTGGGATTTACCGCCAATGTCATAATGAGGGCCTTAGTTTCCTTTTTTAAGGATCTTACTGGTGGATGAGCAAGCACAGTTAAACCATCTATGGGGCGAGATTTTAAGGCAGTCTTCTTTTTATCATAAGATTTGAAATAGCTTTACACAGGGCATCAAAATTGCCCAGTATTAACTTTGGGCCAATTTTGTCTGAAAGACAGCTCATCAGATTATCTGTATTTGTGGACATGAGATCAACCAAACCTGTATTGGGATCAATACTTTCCCATCTAATGAGAATATGCCTATTATCACTGTAGTGTAAGTTGGAAGGGCCCTGTAAAATGGGCAGTTTTGTACCCAGGAACATAACTTGTAAGGATACTAAATTGTGGTTGCTCAAGTTGGATGGTAATTTGTTGCTATCGAAGTCTAGAGGGAATAATGTTAAGGAAAAAAGAATAAAATCAATACTAGAACACACTTCCCTCACAGTAAATGTTGGAGGAAAAGAAATTGAAATACAAATTTAGCAGAAGAAGGGAACAGGAGTTAACCAGTCTCAAAGACAGATTTGGTACAAAGGGCAAGGACGCAATGCAGCAACAAGTATATTGGCTAACTTAAGTGAGACTAGGACCCCAAGGCGACACTTCTGGTGGCATGATGAAGAAGGGATAGCAGGAACACAAAATGATTGGAAACCATTAATACAGAAATCATTTGTAACCCAAGCTTCCTGACAACACACCACATCAAATGAGCTGACAGTCCTAGACCAATCAGGATTATTCTGCTTTATCCCACCAAATTCCAGGAGAGAAAACACAGTTCATTTGGGCCAAATAAATTAGGTGATGTATGGGTAGTACAAGAATGGGCTCCATCTATATCAGCTGGCTCTGAAATTCTAACAATATATGAGCTAAAGTCTAGATTTGAAACAATATGTCAATCGGTGCCAGAAAGACTGGATAATGGAGCAAAACAATTAATATAAGAAAGGGGATCCTGGTGCTTGTTAGGCTTTGTGGTTCCTGTTGTAATCACTAGTTCAGCGGATACAGACACAAAAGTTGTCGATAGAATAAACAAAGAGGGAATGTGCATATTTTTGAATGACTTAAAGTCAGATAATACAACAATGGAGAACAGAGCTAATCAGCCACTTATTTCTGAAATTCACAGCAATGCAATTTCCTTGAATTGTCTTGGGAGTGGTACTAACCCAGCCTACCCTGCGGACCATAAGAATATCATCCAGCCGGTCATGGGCTCAGACAGATTTAGTGACAAACTAGTGGGCAACTCTACATTTAAGTATGTGCTAGTCATTTTGAGAGCTAGCACTCAGAGGATTGACACCTGTAAGCACAATAACAAAGGATGTACAATCAGGCAGTAGTTGTAGCAATCTTTACAACTAAATAAAATATTTTCCTGACCCCTTGATTTCTGGTGCAGCAGTATATGAGGTCTCTGTCTGTGGTTCCTTGTGCTGGATCAGTATGGGGATCATCTGCAGCCACGGGGTGAGTAGGATGCCTATTATATGGGTACAATGCACACTGGTGACTGGTGGAATGCTTGGCTCACTAGCTGCAACTGTGGAGCAAGGCCCAGTTTTGAGAGGCCAGTAAGAGTTTGGCTGTTAAGTTGGCTAGGTGGAAATATGGTGTGTATCTCATAAAGTCTGTACTTCAGCCTGAAGCTGAATAAGTTGGTTTGACATTGACTGTTGAAAAGATTTGTGTAAGGATTCCATTTTATCAAAAGTGAGTTTAAAAATAGACATAAAGAGGTTTAAAAAAGCAGAACTGAACTCCGGACCCAAAGGATTGATAGGGTCTGAGATCGTGGATAAAGGAACAGGCTTTACTCTTGGTTTGCTTACCTTTGCCATCTGGGCTGAGATTTGTACTCCTTGCGCTAAAGCGGTGGTGATTTAAGAGTACTGGCAGGAGAATTCAAATCAATAATCGTAATATCAGCTACGGGGTCAAGGCTAACACACGGATTATTAATCATGGCTGTAATTGTCCATTGCTACCCTTCCACTGAGTTTTCAACTGGTATAACGTTTTCATCAATCGGGGACTGTCCAAAGAGTTGCCAGTGGGAACATTTATCATTTTCTGCACCTCGTTTATACAGGTATCCACAAGTTCTAATTCAGTAAGAAGGCCCCTATAGCATTCGACAAATGAGAAGTGATTAGAGGCAACCCTGTCAAAGCGTCCCTCTTGGCATTTAGGCTGGGAGTTAGCCTTTGTTTTCCCCATAATTGTATAACAAGCTGAAGAACAGTGAATATCAGCTGTTTGTAAATGGTAGGTAAAGTCCAACATGCCGGGAGATGTGATTGTCCGCTGGTGCCTTGACTTAGGGCCAAGAGGTGGGGCCCAGCCCAGCCCAGCCCAGCCCAGCCTCCTATGGGCTCGGATGGGTGCAGATGAGCTGCAACTGTGGAGCAAGGCCTAGTTTTGAGAAGCCAGTAAGAGTTTGGCTGTTAAGTGGGCTGGGGTGGAAATATGGTGTGTATCTCATAAAGTCTGTACTTCAGCCTGAAGCTGAATAAGTTGGTTTGACACTGACCGTTGAAAAGATTTGAGTAAGGATTCCATTTTATCAAAAGTGGGTGACAAATAGACATAAAGAGGTTCAACAAAGCAGAACTGAACTCCGGACCAAAATGGTTGACAGGGTCTGAGATCGTGGATAAGGGAACAGGCTTTACTCTTGGTTTGCTTACCTTTGCCACCTGGGCTGAGATTTGTACTCCTTGCGCTAAAGCGGTGGTGATTTAAGAGTACTGGCAGGAGAATTCAAATCAATAATCGTAATATCAGCTACGGGGTCAAGGCTAACACACGGATTATTAATCATGGCTGTAATTGTCCATTGCTACCCTTCCACTGAGTTTTCAACTGGTATAACGTTTTCATCAATCGGGGACTGTCCAAAGAGTTGCCAGTGGGGACATTTATCATTTTCTGCACCTCGTTTATACAGGTATCCACAAGTTCTAATTCAGTAAGAAGGCCCCTATAGCATTCGACAAATGAGAAGTGATTAGAGGCAACCCTGTCAAAGCGTCCCTCTTGGCATTTAGGCTGGGAGTTAGCCTTTGTTTTCCCCATAATTGTATAACAAGCTGAAGAACAGTGAATATCAGCTGTTTGTAAATGGTAGGTAAAGTCCAACATGCCGGGAGATGTGATTGTCCGCTGGTGCCTTGACTTAGGGCCAAGAGGTGGGGCCCAGCCCAGCCCAGCCCAGCCTCCTATGGGCTCGGATGGGTGCAGATGAGCTGCAACTGTGGAGCAAGGCCTAGTTTTGAGAAGCCAGTAAGAGTTTGGCTGTTAAGTGGGCTGGGGTGGAAATATGGTGTGTATCTCATAAAGTCTGTACTTCAGCCTGAAGCTGAATAAGTTGGTTTGACACTGACCGTTGAAAAGATTTGAGTAAGGATTCCATTTTATCAAAAGTGGGTGACAAATAGACATAGAGAGGTTCAACAAAGCAGAACTGAACTCCGGACCAAAAGGGTTGACAGGGTCTGAGATCGTGGATAAGGGAACAGGCTTTACTCTTGGTTTGCTTACCTTTGCCACCTGGGCTGAGATTTGTACTCCTTGCGCTAAAGCCTCCTGTGTGCTTGGATGGGTGCAGATGGGCCCAATGTTGATCCAGTCTTCATCCAGGCACGCACCCAGGCATGTCCCGCACCACAGAGTACGACCAGGCACCTTTTAGCGTGTCTGCAGGCTAGGCGAGGGTCCCACTTCCGATGAATGTGGCCCCCTGGGGGATGTATGCCCACCCCAGAAATGCTGCAAAGCACGTGTGGCTGCAGGCGTCCCTCACCGCAGTGTGACCAGGTGCTTTATAGAGTGGTTGGAGGCAAGGCAAGAGTTCCTCCTTCGATTAATGCGGCCTGTGCGGATGTAATTCCACCCCAGGAATGGAGTGAGGCACAAGTGGCTGCTGGTGTCCCATGCCACGGAGTGCGACCAGGCGCTTTATAGTGCAGATGCAGGCAAGACGACAGTCCCTTCACCGATTAATGTGGTCCCCTGGGGGGATGTAGTCCCACCCCAGGAATGTGCGAGGCACAAGTGAGGCTGCTAGCATCCCTCACTGTGGAGTGCGATCAGGTGCTTTATAGTGCAGTTGCAGGCAAGGCTAGTGTCTCGCCTCTGTTGAATACGGACCCCTGGGGGATGTAGTTCCTCCCCAGGATTGGTGCGAGGCACAAGTTCAGCTGCTGGTGTCCCGTGCCACGGAGGGTGGCCAGGTGCTTAATAGAGCAGTCGCAGGCAAGGTGAGAGTCCCACCTCCAATGAATGCGGAACCTGCGGGTGTAGTCTCATCACAGGAGGCACCACAACTATCTGTTATTCAATTACTAAATTTTGGAATAAATACTTTTCCGATGCTTTACAATGTGTTTCCATATCTATGTACGATACATTTTACATAGCTGCTTTCATTCTTATTTGTAATCATAATTATTTCAACTAAAATGCTAAAATATTCATTTATTTTATTAAGATTTTTTAAACCAATTTCCCTTTTCTACTTGCGATAAAGCTCAAAGATCCTTTTGTGTATGTTATTCAATGCTATTGTTTAAATTTACGGATTACAGACCAAGGAACACTGCTTCCTGTGGCTCTGGTGTGCATCAAATAATTAGGTGAGAATGTAGGCGTTCATTAAATGAATAACACCATTAGTAATGGTAGGTTGTATTGAGTCCCTCCAGGAATTTTCCATGCAGTAATTAACCTCCTTTTTAATACAATTGAAGGTTTTATCCAACTGCCCTTTCACCATATCTAAACCTTTACTTATCAACTATAATTTTAATCACATACATGACATGAGATATACAAATAAAAGTTATTTCCAGTACTAACTAGGCGTAAAAAACAAACCACATTAAATGAAAAAAACTACACTAGCAGCCGTTATGGGTTCGAACCGAGGAACTGCTAACAGACTGAAATCCCATGACCCGAAAAAAAGAATTGCATATTACACAGAATTTCAAAAAAGTACTGCAATGATTGTGCAAAGAACAGTAATTATCATTGACATTTTCTATGGAGTCATCATTAGCTTGCCTCTCTGGGTGGCTTACATTATTTGTATAGTAGACTACAATATATACTTTTTGGTTTAGTACCATACAAATTAATAAAATAAATAAATAAAATATATGTTTGCGTTTTGACCATTTGAACAGTGCGATATATCCAGTTGCATTCCTTAGGAATATGGTAGTACCCCTGGTCATGATGTATTTATTACCCGTGGAGATACAGACTCATTAAGAGGCGTGCTATTTTCGACATTATTTAGTTGTTTCAGAATCTGAATAAAAAAAGTACAGAAGGTGATAGTGTAATGGAACCCAAGAATGTGTTCTGCAAAGTGGCTAGAGATTCGACACAGTAGTGGCCCTCATTACGAGCCTGGCGGTCTGTGACCGCCAGGCTCGCGGTTGGCGGGAGCACCGCCGACAGCCTGCCGGTGCCCCTTAGGGCATTCTGACCGCGGCGCTTTGGCCGCGGTCAGTGCAGGAAAACCGGCGGTCTCCCGCCGGTTTTCCGCTGCCCGTCAGAATCCTCCAAGGCGGCGCAGCATGCTGCGCCGCCTTGGGGATTCTGACACCCCCTACCGCCATCCTGTTCCTGGCGGTTCGCCCGCCAGGAACAGGATGGCGGTAGGGGGTGTCGCGGGGCCCCTGGGGGCCCCTGCAGTGCCCATGCCAATGGCATGGGCACTGCAGGGGCCCCCGTAAGAGGGCCCCGCTTGTATTTCACTGTCTGCATAGCAGACAGTGAAATACGCGACGGGTGCAGTAGCACCCGTCGCACCTTCCCACTCCGCCGGCTCGATTACGAGCCGGCTTCATGGTGGGAAGGTCGTTTTCCCCTGGGCTGGCGGGTGGCCTTTTGAAGGCCGCCCGCCAGCCCAGGGGAAAACTCAAAATACCCGCTGCGGTCTTGCGACCGCGGTACGGTATTTTGGCGGCTCCCGCCAGGCGCGCGGTCACCGCGTCCGGCGGGAGTCGTAATGACCCCCAAAATCTTATTTTCAAGCCAGTTCTCTTAATCACACAGACTCCAAGTTTGATCAAGCCTAACCCAAATGGATTCATAAATGAAGGACTGGCATCAGCCAGTTTGAGACACCTATGTCACCTCCTCATCGCCGCTGAGACGAATGAATATTCATATATGAATCCTTGAAGTAGTATAGTACATGAGCATGTTTTATGATTTAGATCAAGGTTTTATTTAGTTGCCCGAAAGCTTTTGTCTGAGTAAATAATCAAATTTCAACAAAGGTTTAATGGTATTTACAGGTACATGGCATGGTTTCTTCTTACGACTATTGTTGTACATGTGGGCTTTGATGCTTTCATGGAACATAAATGCACCTTTGACAAGTCTGTGATTGAAAGTTGGATGTGGGAACTCTCTTTAAAAAACTGTGGTCTATGCGACTTGAATGCCGTTATTTTTGCTATTATCTTGCCTGTCAGAATCAGTGAAGCATTATTGAGCCCTGTATTATGCGTGATCTAAATGAAACTAAAATACTCCCGTTATCGTTTAGGAGTTGTACAGTTCCAACTTTGAGCTTCAAGCCTTAAAGAAGGTCACATTTACGATCTTGGACCTACACGAAATCTTTAAAACTTGAGTGAATTACTGGAAAAGATTTCAGCCTTGCGTGAACAATGTAGTCCCTTGCACTAGGTGCTTTGGAATTGCTGTGGCATGACTCAATGACACATTCATAACTAATTTTTGTCATTTTGTTCATCAATCCTCTATAAATCTGTAATATATTGTATGATATGTAAAAACCAATCTAACTTACTTTGTAACTAACTTGCAGTGCCTTACATGTGAAGGTGAGGTTAAATGTCAAACTTCTGTATGTATCAAGAGGTTCTTATAGTGTCGCAGTTGAACTCTCGCTCCTTAGCGAGACTGCTGGTTTAAGGGTTGCAACACTTCTGTTTGTAGGCAACTAACTCTCTCCTACTACAAGTCTCAACTGTGGGCCCAAACCTCCCAGCTCAGGAGCAGTACCTTACGAAATCTCAGACAGCACAGGTGGTTTCTAGCAGCCTTACATATGGACTCTAGATTAGACCTCTCAGAGAAGTTGTTGTGAAACTTAAGTTACTCTTTTCTCTTGTTAGCAACAAGTCTCATATACACAAAGACAATGAAGGAGATGCTGGAAAGTTCTCAATATACTTATTAAAAAGACTGCAATCTACGATAAAAATGCACGTACTGCAATGATTAGGATAATCAACAGTAAAAGAAGCAGAATTGTGAAGATGCGAGTTGTGAGTATAAAACCCCCCCACCAACTTATAATAAACATGAGATATAAAATTCCTAACCAAGCGAACCTAATTTCTACCCTAAAGAGAGCTAGGTCTGATAAACCTAATCTGCCAGTACCATGCCCTGGGAAGCATTCCCCAACCCTCGTTACCTTGGAATAAGGTCTCTAGGTCAGACTCTGTGGTGACACAAAGGCTGAGTTCTGCAGCAAGGTGAAGTGCAGCATAGATGGCATCTTGAAGGAACTCCTCTAATGACCTTGTCCATGTAAAGTGTATTTATACAGTTCATGTAGAATCCCTGAATCAGGTGTGTTCCTAAACAACTGGTAATGTGGCAGACTTGTTGGCAATTACACAAACAACTTCTAACAAGTGTGCATGTTATTCCTATCACACATAAGTAGGAAAGGGACTTAAGGACAATACCTACATGTATCACTAATAGTGATGCCAATAATGACGCCTTCTCAGAATGACACTGATAATGAAAATCAAAACATTTCCTATGAAATGTATGCACATGGTGAAAGCTAAAAGAAATAATAAATTAAATGAAATAAAACAGAGCAAGCTAAGTAGGTAAAAGGTCACAAGGTGACGGGAGCACAGATCTGTAAGCTAAAGGCTAAGCTGACTCCTGTGTCCCAAGAGGAAACTAAAATTGATTCACCATAATAGTCAAGCAACAGCTGTATTCTAGTGAAAAAACGATGATTAAGGGCGGAGGGGCTATGCCAAACCATAGTTTTTTGAAACTATGTCCTCCATGAATTCCTTTGGTGAAGCGTACAAACCCATTCATATGAAAATGGTGAGCGCTGCCACAGACACACATGGACACGTAGGCTCTCATTACGAGTTTGTCAGTCACCAGATCGCCATGCCGGCGGTGGCGGTCACACCCCGCCAGGGTGGTGGCGCAGACTGCTATATTACGACCACAGCGGTGATCCAACCGCAACACAACCAAGTCAGTGCTAGTACTGCAAGTGCAGTCGGACTGCTGCCAATGGCAGTAGCCATCTCGAGGCCGGTGGAGACTAATTCACCGCCCACCATATCATGAGTCAGCATACTGCCAGGATTTCCAGGGTGGTGCAACACCACTAAAAGCCTGAAAGAAACTGACAGTATAAAAGGAGACACTCACCTCCAGGTACAGAGACACATCAGCGGCCACCATGGAACCCAAACTGGAAGTCTTCCCACTGCTGTATCTCGCCATACACCACCATGACCAGCGACGACGATGAAGATGAGAACCGTAAGTACCCCCACCTAACACACACTAGAGGGAAGAGCAGTATTACATACCCACACACACCACACACACACAAACACCCTTATTAACACACACATCTACAGGCACACACTAACTACACAAACGCTTACCCTAAATATACACATCACGGCCAACAGACATGTGTCATTCTGTAGACGGGTCTCGGGAACCTCATCTACTGGAGCGTCCGAATGGCGGCGTTCCCGCACCTCGTCCGACCCCTTGACGCGTTTCCATGGTGACGTGTGGGGGCCGGCCGTCTCAGCAGAGCCGGATTTCCGGATACAGGGAGGAGGAGAAAAGACGACGGACGACGCGAGAGACACGGCGGTCGGGAGGAAGGAGGAGGAGAACTCGCCGAGAGAGGAGCCCGCGATCCAGGAAGGCGACGCGCCGGGAGAGGAGCTTACGAACCGGAGAAGGGAAACGCCGAGAGAGGAACCCGCGAGCAGAGAAGAAAGAACACCGAGAGAGGAAAACAAGTCCCACCACGACCCAGTAGGGTCGTGGCTTGGCAAGGTATGGTTCCTGTTGAGGGGACAAATGAGGATAAAAGATAATCAAAGTTATGATAAAACGGGAGGGGTTGGGAGGAAAAGAGATACTGGGAAAGGGGCAGAGAAGGGGAACCGACTGGGCTGAGCACCAATACACTGTGTGTGAACCCCGTCACCCTGCCACACCCTAACGCAGCTCAGAAGGACTTAATCCTAAATTCTGTATCCCCTAACACACTGACCTCCATCTCCATTCTTTCAACCCCCCCTTTTTACTAACCTAGAGTGAAAATCCCCACACTTTCACTTACCAGTTGTCCTGTTTTCTTGCTTTTCCGGGACTTTGACGAGAGAGAGTTGAAGCCAGGATCCCAGCAACCCCTAGAGAAGAAAGCAGAAAACAAAGTATTAAACGAGGAATACCCGAGGGCAAGGAACGTCAAGAAAGGACAGTATTTCCCCATATGAAGAATTGAACAACTATACATAAATCAATAAAAAGTTTCAAATCCCTTTTTCCCATAAGACATCTCCGAGTTATTTGTTTTGTACCGCCGAGCCTTCCACAGTGGTGTCAGAGATGGGATTCGATTGATTTAGGCGGTACCGAAGATCCAGAACTATGGGAGAGAAACCCACATTGGAGGACATGATAAAACAACTGGCTGAGGGCCAACGCCACTTGCAGTTGGTCTGGGAAGCACACCAAAGGGAGGCTAAGGAAGATCGGGAAGCCCTCCAAACAGCTCTGAAAAGTCAGGCCACTGTAATGGCGAACAACCAGCTGGTGCACGAGACTGCTCTTCAGAAACTGACAGACACCATAGCAGCCAGCAAGGTACACCCGAACGTCCCCAGCTCGGTACTACAAAAATATCAGGAAGGTGAGGACCGTGACTCATTTTTTACGAACTTTGAAAGGGTAGCATCCTCGGCGCAATGGCTGGAAGATCGCTGGGGACAATATATCGCCCCCCCTTTTGACAGGTATCCTCCAAACCGCCTATCAGGCGGCGAATCCCGGGGGCACTACCCCGTATACTGACATTAAGAAAAGTATTCTGGAGAGGGTGGGCCATGACACCGAGTACTACCGAATAAAGTTCCGGAAAGTTAAATGGGGACAGAACGAAGATCCCCGCACTTTCTACTTCCGGGTCAAGGACTTAGGTCTGAAGTGGTTGGGACCATTAGGGAATGACCGTGAAGACGCCATTAAAGCCATCATCCTGGAACAATACTTAGACTCCCTTCCCGGACATACCCGAAACTGGATACTTCAACACCCTAAGATTGATACCGAACTGGCAGTCGACCTGGCCTGTGCCTACCATCGGTCTGTGGATGTTAAGACCCAAACTCCCCGGAATCCTAACAAACCACCTTTAGGACCTCTCAAGTATACAGCCCGACGACCCCTCGAGGAACCTGGACCCTCCCGAAGTGGAGAACATAGCCTCTTACAACAACCACAGTGCTTCAGTTGTGGCGAGTGGGGCCATATCGCAAGAGGGTGTCCACATAAACTGGAACGCGTTGAACCCATGGAAACAGGAGTCACTAGGGGTAGGGTGTTGTGTGTGGGGAAAGGGAGTAACACCTTCAAACGAAACATAAAGATAAATGGAACCCCGGTAGAAGCCTAGATTGACTCAGGTTGCAGCCAGTCGGTGATACGGAGAGATGTGTTAAAAGACGTTAGTCAGACTCCGAGTCAGTGGGTTACAATATGCTGCATCCATGGAGACAGAGCCAACTACCCTCTACGACTGGTCAGAATAGAATGGGGAACACATCATGATTTTCTTCCCATAGGCATAATGGATCACTTAATAGAAGACTGTATTATTGGCACTGATTATTCCAAATTCATTGATCTCTTAGAACAAACGAGAAAAGCAGACTCCACTACTGATTGGTGGTTGGACGCCCCATTTTTTGGCAGTCACATTGAAGCGGCCCCTGACCAGAAGAAATTAACTCGGAAGGAAAAAAGGGAAGAAAAACGAAAGTATACCATAAACAGGAGGGAGAGTACACCAGAAAAAAGGGTAGCTGGTATGGACAGTGTCCCAGTCTCTTTTAGACTAAGTGAGCGTGAAGACCCCACCCTCATACATGCTTGGAATAACGCCAAAAGCGAGTCCACCGGGGAGGTAGGTCCCTACTTCTTAGTTCAGAAAAATCTGTTATATAGAGTCATAAGGACGGCAACCGGGGAAAAGAAACAGTTAGTGGTACCAGAGGCCTACCGGACTCAAGTCCTATTCCTAGCCCATAACCAACCAGGCGGTGGACATTGTGGCCGAGAGAAAACCGAAGAATATTTATTGAGACGATTTTATTGGCCTGGAGTATACGCCCATATTCGAAAATATTGTACACAATCTCCCAGATGTCAATTAGTCGAAGCAGGTGCAATGAGGAAAGCCCCATTGCAACCTCTACCCATCATAGACATTCCTTTTAGACAAGTAGGTATGGATCTAGTCGGACCTCTCTTACCGTCATTTAAGGGTCATTCGTACATACTCGTCCTGGTAGACTATGCCACCAGATATCCCGAGGTGATCCCTCTTACCAGTACCACAACAAAATCAGTTGCACAAGCCATGATAACTTTCTTTTCCTGAGTAGGATTTCCTCAGGAAATCCTTACGGATCAAGGCACACCTTTTGTATCATGTCTGATGAAACAGATATGTAAAACACTAGGGATAGCTCAGATATAAACCGCAGTTTACCATCCACAAACAGATGGTTTAGTGGAACGATATATAACCGTACCATTAAAACACTGCTAAGGAAAACAATAGATGACTCTGGAAAAGACTGGGACCAGAAATTACCCCTGGTTCTTTATGCTATCAGGACGCATGAGCAGGCCTCCACTGGCCATAGCCCATTCGAACTGGTTTTTAGTCGACAACCTCGCAACCTGCTTGATATGGCGGCAGAATTGTGGGAGGAAGAGGATAATGAGGAAAAACCCATTTTAGAGTACATCCATAAGTTAAAAACACAACTACAAACAGTTTGGGAAGATGTACGACATCATTTAGAAAAAGCTCAGGAAACACAAAAAAAGCATTACGATCAGGGAACCAAACTACGGGTTCTCCAACCCAATGACAAAGTTCTAATACTACGGCCCACATCTGAAAATAAATTACTGGCTAAGTGGCAAGGTCCCTATAGGGTAATAAAGGCAGTTTCGCTGGTCACCTATCTGGTTGAGATCAATGACCATCCAAAACGGACCCAAATTTATCATATTAATCTTTTAAAAAAATGGGAAGAGTTTGAGACTAACACTAACATCTCGGCTACTGGGTGTCCCATAGCACCAACCTCTCGGTTAGGTCTTAACCTATACCCCACGTCGAACCTGGAACCACCCATAAGTCCTTGTATCAATGACACCCTGTCCAATGAAAACAAAACCCAATTGACTACCTTGATACATCAATACTCCGACTTTTTTTCAGAGATTCCTGGCCGGACGACTCTGATTCAACACCATATTAGAACACCAGAGGAACGGACCATACATCTCCGTCCCTACAGGATTCCTGAGGCCAGGAAACATATTATTGAAGAAGAGATAACAAAAATGTTATCATTGAAAGTAATCGAACCTTCTACTAGTCCTTGGTGCTCCCCGGTCGTTCTGGTTCCAAAACCGGACGGGACCATCCAGTTTTGTATTGATTTTCGGAGACTAAATGATATTTCTTTATTTGACACATATCCTATTCCCCGGGTAGATGACGTACTAGAAAAAATAGGAGACGCCAAGTATATGTCTACCCTTGACCTAACGAAGGGCTATTGGCAGATCCCACTGGCCCCGGCAGACAAAGAGAAGACAGCTTTTTCATCTCCATCCTGGTTATATCATTTCACTGTTCTTCCCTTTGGCCTTCACGGAGCACCTGCTACGTTTCAGCGTTTAATGGACCAGATCTTACGTCCATTCCAAGCCTTTACGGCCGCATACCTGGACGACATTGTCGTCTTTAGTAATTCATGGTTGGAACATCTACATCACCTAGAAACAGTGTTTTCCACTTTAGCAAAGGCTGGCCTTAAGGCCAATCCTAAGAAGTGTGTACTTGGACAAACTCAGATTTCTTATCTTGGATATATTATTGGTATGGGGGTTTTACGGCCCCAAAAAGACAAGGTTGAAGCTATTAAACAGATACCTCTTCCCTGAACCAAAAAGGAACTCCGCTCTTTTTTAGGGTTAGTAGGGTACTACCGTAGGTTTATTCCACAGTACTCCACCATTGCAGCCCCCCTCACGGACCTTCTAAAAAAACAGTATCCCAATAAACTTCCCCCTTTTTCAGCCTCTCAGAGTCAGGGATTCCACTTACTAAAAGAAACCCTCACAACAGAACCGATATTACGATGTCCTGATTTTTCCAAACCCTTCCACCTCTACACGGACGCTTCCAACGTAGGTCTTGGGGCCATCTTAGCTCAACCTGACGAACTGGGTCATGATCATCCTATCGTGTACATTAGTCGCAAGCTCCTTCCGCGCGAAGTTCACTATCCTACTATCGAGAAGGAATGCCTAGCCATAAAGTGGGCCATTGAGTGTTTACAGTATTACCTCCTCGGCAGACCTTTTGTCCTTTACACTGACCATGCCCCTTTGACCTGGTTGGCCTCACATAAGGACAGTAATTTGCGTGTGTTACGCTGGTTTCTTGAGCTCCAGCCTTTTACCTTTCAGGTCCAACACATTGCCGGAGCCCGTCAATGCCCTGCTGATTTTCTCTCCCGCTGTCCCGACTCTTCGGTCCTCTACCAGTCCCGTTTTTGGGATGGGGAGTGTAGACGGGTCTCGGGAACCTCGTCTACTGCAGCGTCCGAATGGCGGCGTTCCCGCACCTCGTCCGACCCCTTGACGCGTTTCCATGGTGACGCGTGGGGGCCGGCCGTCTCAGCAGAGCCGGATTTCCGGATACAGGGAGGAGGAGAAAAGACGACGGACGACACGAGAGACACGGCGGTCGGGAGGAAGGAGGAGGAGAACTCGCCGAGAGAGGAGCCCGTGATCCAGGAAGGCGACGCGCCGGGAGAGGAGCTCACGAACCGGAGAAGGGAAACGCCGAGAGAGGAACCAGCGAGCAGAGAAGAAAGAACACCGAGAGAGGAAAACAAGTCCCGCCATGACCCAGGAGGGTCGTGGCTTGGCAAGGTACGGTCCCTGTTGAGGGGACAAACGAGGATAAAAGATAATCAAAGTTATGATAAAACGGGAAGGGTTGGGAGGAAAAGAGATTCTGGGAAAGGGGCAGAGAAGGGGAACCGACTGGGCTGAGCACCAATACACTGTGTGTGAACCCCGTCACCCTGTCACACCCTAACGCAGCTCAGAAGGACTTAATCCTAAATTCTGTATCCCCTAACACACTGACCTCCATCTCCATTCTTTCAACCCCCCCTTTTTACTAACCTAGAGTGAAAATCCCCACACTTTCACTTACCAGTTGTCCTGTTTTCTTGCTTTTCCGGGACTTTGACGAGAGAGCGAGAGAGAGTTGAAGCCAGGATCCCAGCAACCCCTAGAGAAGAAAGCAGAATACAAAGTATTAAACGAGGAATACCCGAGGGCAAGGAACGTCAAGAAAGGACAGTATTTCCCCCTATGAAGAATTGAACAACTATACATAAATCAATAAAAAGTTTCAAATCCCCTTTTCCCTTAAGACATCTCCGAGTTATTTGTTTTGTACCGCCGAGCCTTCCACACATTCACACATCACACCGCACACATACACCACTGCCACTATCAACCACATCCATACACAACACCCCACAATCACACAATGAGAACAACATCACAAACACACAAACGCATTGTCAGAAAGGCACATCGAACAACTACACCGACAACACATACTGGCAGCAATATGTAACAACAACACACAATCATATAAATAGTACAGACATCCAAACAAGTCCTCAGGTGACCCGCCACGTCCAACCAACATACAATGGACATCACAGATGCATCACTACACACAGGGAGGCACCCACAACTACCAAACAATGCCACACACAACCCTAACAACACATCACAACAAGCACATGGCAAAAGTCATCAACCCAGCGCATGCAGCAACATAGATACATCCAATACACATACAACACAAACATGAAAGTATACAGATACAACACAACTATGATGAAGGAAATCCAGCACAATTTTTCAAACTTGACATCCACAGGTATGTGGGCAGATGTTTTTAAAATCGAAATAAATAATTTAAACTATGTACATGTGAGGTCTACTGGCCAGTCCAAATGTCTGAAGTGTCCCAGGCACATTGGGCGTGGTCAAATGCCCCAACTTGAGTCCTGACTGCAAATTGGCCACCCCATGGCAGGGGCATCAATGGAGCAGGCAGGCACCTCAAGGGTGAGGGGGTGGTGGTGGTGGGGGCTTGGGCTTAGAAGGGGGGTCCTTGGGTTTAGGTTTGGGAGGGGGGTTTACCCTTTGATTTTGTTTGTGGGGGAGAGGTTTGAATTTTAGGGTAGGAGTTTGGAGCTTTGGAGGGAGTGGTTTCTTTCCAAGGGGAAGGGCATGGGAGGACTGGGAGGTGGAAGATATGGGTTGAGGCAGGGAGACATGGCACTTAGGGGCATCACAGGATGGGACAAGAGCAGGGAACAGGTCAAGACTGACAAGGATAACTTGTTTAGGTGCACAGGGTGGTCATGTGTAAAAGGTTTAGGAGTGGAGGAAGAAGAAGTGGTTGTTTGAGGTGTTGGTGTGCTGAATGTGGATGCAGGTGTGTGCAATGTGTTCTTGTGTGTATTGTGTTTATGTTATGTGGGTGAGTGAGGGCGTTTATGTTTTTTGGGAGGAGGGGGGAAGAGATGCAGGGAGCTGTTATGCAAGATGTGTGAGTGTATGTTTAGAGTGGTGGCTGCATGTAAGTTGGATGTGCTGCATGTGGTCGTGCTGGTTGATGCAGTGAGTGCGAATGTGGTGGGTGGTGTGGATGTCTGCGGGTCTGCTCTTGTGGTGTCTGTGGGTATGACAGGACTGGTGAGAGGATCAGGGAGTGTTGGTGTAGTGATGACATGTGTGAGTGGTGATGTGACTGTGATGAAGGCGGTGGTGAGGAGACAAGGTAGGGAGTGGCTGTTGTAGCGTCTTCAGGTGTGTGTTGACTGTGTGTATGTTTGTGGTGTGTTTTGTGGTGGCTGTGTTTGTCTTTGTGCTCCTTGTCTGTTGTAGTGGGTGAATGCTGGTCTGTATTTATGCTCTGGATGGGTGAGGGGAGAGGGGTGTTGGATTGTGCACAGGTAGCTGGAGGGGGGACATAAGATGGCTGCCATCAAAGAGGAGGCCAGAGCCTGAAACGATCTCTGCAGGCCAGCCAAGGCACTGTGAATGCCTTCCAGGTAGGCATTACTTTGTTGCATCTGGGACTCCAGTCCCTGGATGGCATTCATAATGGTTGACTGCCCCACAGAGATGGACCTCAGGAGGTCAATAGCCTCTTCATTGAGGGCAGCAGGGCTGACTGGGCCAGGGGCAGAGATGCCTGCAGTGGAGATGCCCACCCTCCTGGGTGAGCGGGCACAGGCAACTGGGTGCGGAGCTACAGGGAGGTTGGTGCTGGTAAGGGGGCTGGTGGACAAGGATGGCTCTGGGATGGATCTAGATGAGTCCACCACTGCCAGGGAGATTCCATTGGAGGAGGAATCTGAAGATGATGTTGCTGTACCACTCTCCCCTGTGGAGCTCCCCACGCCCTCCGTCCTACTGGCCCCTTTGGCGTCAGTGGACTTTGCCTCCTGGGTCCCGTGAGCTGCAGCTTCCCCACTCGCCAGTGCCCCTTCTCTCTCGCCTGATGATGCCCACAAGGATAGAAGAGGACAGGGAGAGAGGGTGGGAGAGAAAGAAAGGGAGGAAAGGGTCAACATCTACCCATATAGTACACATACCAAGTAATCTACTCCCCCTCTGGCGTGGCAAGTAATGACTATTTAACTTGTCCCCAAATATTGGTCATGAAGACATAACCCAATGTGCAAGCTGTTGCCTCCTAATTCCAACTAAATAACTAGTTTGGACATTCTGCAGTCTGTGATCAGTCGTTCTACAAAGGTAAAAACTACCAACTACCCATGTATACTTACCAATCTGACACTTATGACACATTGTTTTTCATATGTCCTGAATAGGTACATTGCACACAAAATATTGGAGAGGTTGGTAAAGGACTCATGATGTTCAGAAGTTCATTGTGAATGCAATGATTTCACAGTAGAAGTTCCCCACTCACAGGACTTATTACCAATATCATCCCTAACCAGGTGACATTGGCTGTCTGAAGAGATAGGGAAATAAGGTTTGGAAGTCACTCAACATAGGAGTGTGTCTAAATGTAACTGGGCAAGGAGGTATAGCACCACCATATTACTGTTTGCATGGTGTGTAAAAGCTCACTTACACCACTTCTAAACAGTGGAAACAACAGCCAGGAATATGATCTTATCTAATGTACATATACCTCATTAGTACCCATGTAATCCAACTGACACAATAGAAGCTCATACAACTGATATTAAACAGTCTGTACTCACCCCCTTGTGGCTGCTGTGCTGCCCTCAAGCGCCCATCTATCTCCGGGTTGGCTGCCGGCAATATGCAGGCCATTATGGAGGGCAGGGTCCGATTTGTATCCCTCCCTCATTGGGAGGACATCCCCAGCTGGGACTCCATGATGTTCCAGGCCCAGTGTTTCTGGTCCTCCTACCGCTTTCTGCAGGGGGTGCTCTGCCGGCCATGGACTCCTAGGATCCACACTTGCTTGGCAATGGTTCTCCATCACCCCTTTTTCTGTTGGGTGCTGACCTGCATGGGAGACACAGACAAAAGGAGATATCCATATATAGCTACAGTACATCTACAGCAGTGGCCTACACACAGCATGCACAGTATATGCTCAAACAGAGTCCACAATACACCATTATCATTCGTGCAACACAACACCAGCAGTCAATTATGCCATGTCTATACTCACACACTTTTGGCATCAAACAACAGCCTAGCAGATAAGTATATCACATTCTACTGACCTGTTTATCTGGAGCGCCATACAACTGTTCACACAGAGGTAGGACCCTTCCACCAGTTTCTCCAATTGCTCTGGGGTAAAGGCTGGGGCCCTATCACCTGCAGGATGTGCCATTGTGGCTTCCAGATACAGAACACATCGGCTCATGTAGTGGAGGTCTTGCTTGCACGAGTGTCAGGAGTCAAGTGAGCTGGGTTATAGAAAATGGCTGTCACCGCCAGCGGTGATCATCATTGGCCGCAGTTTCCCGTAGACATCAGTGTTAACCAATGAGGAGTTGCACAGTGGTTCCAACCGCCTCCCTCCATGACAACTAACACCGGCAGAATGAGGTCACTTCCATCTGTCCTCTGCATGCAGGAAAGGAGCCTGACATTTTACATATTTTTAAGATTTCTACATCATCCTAGTGAGTCATAGCAAGAATTTAATCAGTAGTTGCTTGATGTATGATGTGAACTCATGTGAACTCACTAGTTAAGTGAGTGTCATCTGGCAAAATGTCTGATGTATAATCTTTTCAAATGTGGACGTTTGATAACTGTATCCGACTTAGGGATGAGTTTACTGTAGGAAAGAACCATCTTTCTTGGCATGTTACCCCCATTTTAACCTGTATGTCAGTATGTTGTTGCCTGTCTCACTGGGATCCTGCTGGTCAGGACCCCAGTGCTCATAGTTTATGGCCGAATGTGTGTGTCTGTATATTGCTTAACTGTGTCACTAAGGCTCTGCTAATCAGAACCTTAGTGCGTATGCTCTCTCTGCTTTTAAATCTGTCACTGTAGGCTAGTGTCTTAATTTACCAATTTCAATTGGCACACTGGACCCCCTTTTAAGTCCCTAGTATATGGTACCTAGGTACCCAGGGCATCGGGGTTCCGGGAGATCCTTATGGGCTGCAGCATTTCCTTTGCCACCCATAAGGAGCTCAGACAAACCCTTTCACAGGACTGCTACTGCAGCCTGCGTGAAATAATGCACAAGTTATTTCACAGACGTTTTCACTGCACTTAAGTAACTTATAAGTCACCTATATGTCTAACCTTCACTTGCTGAAGGTTAGGTGCAAAGTTACTAAGTGTGAGGGCACCCTTGCACTAGCAAAGGTGCCCCCACATAGTTCAGGGCCATTTCCCTGGACTTTGTGAGTGTGGGGACGCCATTAAACACGTGCACTACATATAAGTCAATACCTATATGTAGCTTCACAATGGTAACTCTGAATATGGCCATGTAATGTGTCTAAGATCAGTGAATTGTCCCCCCATTCCAAATCTGGTATTGGGGAGCCAATTCCATGCATCCTGGGGGCTCCACTATGGGCCCCCAGTACTGCCAAACCAGCTCTCTGAGGCTTGCACTGCAGCAACAGCTGCTGCCACCTCACAGACAGGGGTCTGCCCTACTGGGGTCTGAGCAGCTCAGTCCCAGGAAGGCAGAAATAAAGCATTTCCTTTGAGAGCAGGGATGTTACACCCTCTCCCTTTGGAAATAGGTGTTACAAGCTGGGGAGGGGTAGCCTCCCCAAGCCTCTGGAAATGCTTTGAAGGGCAGAGATGATCCCCTCCTTGCATAAGCTAGTCTACACCGGTTCAGGGACCCCTTGTCCCCTGCTCTGGTGCAAAACTGGACAAAGGAAAGGGGAGTGGCCACGCCCCTGTCCATCACCACCCTAAGGGTGGTGCCCAGAGCTCCTCCAGTGTGTCACAGACTTCAGCCATCTTGTTTTGCAAGGTGTGCAGGCAGTTTGGAGGACTCCGAGTGGCCAGTGCCAGCAGGTGAAGTCAGTGACCCCTCCAAATAGGTCCATACTTGATAAGTTAGCCAATCTAAGGGTCTCTTCTGTGGGTTCTCTTCAGATTCTACTTGCAAGTTTCTAGCAGGAATCCTCCGAAACTACTACTTCATTCTCTGACCTCGGATCAACCGCAGCCTGCTCCAGGAACCGCTGTAACAGCAACAAAGTATCCACAAGGGATACTGTTCCTCTGCAACTTCAACTCCAGCCAGAAACTGCAACAGTTTCCATGGTGTGCACGCTCTGAGGACTCCCTGTCTTCACCCTGCATCAGAAAGACCAAAGAAATCTCCAGTGAAGTGACAGAGTCAGTCCCCTGCTAATGCAGGCACCTTCTAAGTCGATGACCGGTTCTCTTGGACTCCTCTCACAGCAACAAGAGTGCTCCTTGGAACACAGAGGGTGGACACAGACTGTCCTGAGGTCCAGCTGACACAATTTGGAGGAGGTAAGACCTTGCCTTCCATGAGAGCGACAGTACCCCTGTGCACTGCGTCTTCTTCACCTCCTGAGGCCTCTGTGCTCTATTTGCAAAAGTCCCTCATGCACAGCCTGGCCTAGGTCCCCAGCACTCTATACTGCGACGCTCAACTCACTGAGTTGACCTCCGGCGACGTGGGACACTTCTTTGCAGTGCTGCACCAAGCACGTTTTGCATATTCTTTGTCCCCATGTCCTGGGACTCCTGTGGGTGCTGTCTGGTGTCATGAGGGCTCTCTGAAGTGCTGAGAGACCCCTCTTCCTCCTCAAACAGAGTTGAGGCCCCCAGGTCCCTCCTGGGTCCACCCAGTGCAATTTTGATGCAAAACGCAACTTTATCGTAACCATGGCTTGTTGGCGACTTCCGACACAAAATCACTTCTGCAACCATCCATTGCATCACACAGGAACCTGCTGGCATCTTCCTAATATGAATTTTTGCAGTATTTGTCCAACTGGGGACTCTTCTTTTGCACCCTCTTCTGGGTTGGTAGGGGCTCCTGCCCTTCCTGGAACTTCGTTCGACTTCTGGTCTTGGTCCCCTTCTTTTGCTGGTCTTCATGTCTAGGAATCCAGCAGTTGTTGTTTTCAGACTTGGTTGGTTGTTGCAATAATTCCAATCATGCGGTGTAGTGTGTCCTAAGGAAACCTGCAGTACTTTACTCCTGCTTTTCTGGGCTCTGGGGTGGGGTAATTTACTTACCTTTACTGTATTCTTACTCTCCAGTGATCCTGCACACACTACACTTGTCTAGGGGGGGAATTCGTGATTCGCATTCCACTTTCTTAGTATATTGTTTTGTGTTTCCCCTATACCTATTTTCTCCCATTGCATTCTATAGCAATTCCTATTGTTTGCACTATCCTATGTCTAATTACTTGCCTTATTTTTGTGTCTAGTGTATATATTGTGTAGAATACTTACCTCCATAAGGAGTATTGCCTCTCAGATATTTTTGGTACTGTGTCACCCAAATAAACTACTTTTATTTTTGGTAACACTGTGTATTGTCTTTACTTGTGTATAAGTACTGTGTAACTATAAGTGCAGTGGCGGCCCGTCCTTTAGGGAGGAGGGGCTACGCCCCCCCACCTCATGAAGAGTGTCTGTCAGGCTGAACAAAGGTCAGCCTGACAGACACTCTTCATGTTCAGCTCAGGCAGCCAGGAGCAGACATGCGCGATTTGCGCAGACTCCTGGCTGCCTGAGCTGAACTTTGCTGGGCTGAGGAGATCACAGCTCCTATGGGCGTGACCTCCTCGGCCCAGCAAAGGTGCCTCGAGGCCCTCCCCTGGGTGACGAGGAAAGCGTCACCAATTGACACTCTCCCTGGGCGCTTCAGTTTAAGCCCTGAATCGCCCAGGGCGAGTGTCAATCAGTGACACTTCGTCACAGAGTGGGGTGGGGTCAGCAGTCTCACTCACCTCAGGTCAGCCAATGAGGGAAGGCAGCAGTCCCAACCCTCCAGGGACCTGGAGGCTAAAGGTAAGTGTGTGTGTGTGTGTGTGTGTGTATGTGTGTTATGTTTTACATTGAATGTTTGGTGCGCGCGTGCATGTTTGAGTGTTGAGTGTTGTTAATGGATGTGCGTGCGTGCATGCGTGTGTGTGTGTGAAAGAATGAATGTGTGTGATCTTGTAAAATGAATGTTTGGTGCGTGCGTGCGTGCATGTTTGAATGGATTGAGTGTTGTTAATGGATGTGCGTGCGTGCGTGTGTGTGTGTGAAAGAATGAATGTGTGTGATCTTGTAAAATGAATGTTTGGTGCATGCATGCATGTTTGAATGGAATGAGTGTTGTTAATGGATGTGCATGCGTGTGTGAAATAATGAATGTGTGTGATCTTGTAAAATGAATGTTTGGTGCATGCGTGCATGTTTGAATGGAATGAGTGTTGTTAATGGATGAGCGTGCGTGCGTGTCTGTGTGTGAAAGAATGAGTCTGTGTGTGTGTGTTTGTGTGTGTGTGTGTGTGTGCCCCGCCTGCCCCCCTCCCAAAGCTGCCGGCCGCCACTGTATAAGTGATATTGAATGCCTTTGCATGTCTCCTAGTTCAGCCTATGTGGCTCTGCTATAGCTTCCTCTATCAGCCTAAGCTGCTAGAACACTACTATTTCACTAATAAGGGATAACTGGACCTGGTATAAGGTACCCACTACGGACCAGGCCAGCCTCCTACATTTACTATGTCTGACTTCCATGTCTGTACAGACCCCTTGTGACAAACATAGCAGAGCTGACAGCCAGGATGTTGCAGTTTTGTAGTTTGTGAATAACTGTTTCCCTGTGTCATGTTTCAAATACCTTACATGACTTGTCCTGTTTACCAATTCTATGGTCTACTTTAGTAACAACAGTGTAACAGATGTCCTGAAGTATCCTATGTCTAGATACCTTCCAATGGGGAGATTGCGAAGTGCACCGGTATTCCGGCCCCTAGTTGACCTTGCTACAATGAAGATAGACACATTATGCATATGTATCGTCTGAACCGTCAGACCATCAGGGAACTGTGTACCCAGTTGAGACCGAATCTCCTGCCAGCCATACATAATCCACATGCTATCCCACCAACAGTACAGGTGTTATCTGTCCTGCATTGCCTCGCCTTTGGATCTTTTCAGGGTACAGTGGGACTGGCTGCAGGAATTTTGGCATTAGGGGGACAATTCCATGCTCCCCGGGTCTCTAGCACAGAACCCGGGTACTGCCAAACTGCCTTTCCGGGATCTCCACTGCAGCTGCTGCTGCTGCCAACCCCTCAGCCAGGTTTATGCCCTCCTGGGGTCCAGGCAGCCCTGGCCCAGGAAGGCAGAATAAAGGACTTCTTCTGAGAGAGGGTGTAACACCCTCTCCCTTTGGAAATTGGTGTGAAGGCAGGGGAGGAGTAGCCTCCCCAGCCTCTGGAAATGCTTTGATGGGCACAGATGGTGCCCATCTCTGCATAAGCCAGTCTACACCGGTTCAGGGATCCCCCAGCCCTGCTCTGGTGCGAAACTGGAAAAGGAAAGGGGAGTGACCACTCCCCTGTCCTGCACCTCCCAGGGGAGGTGCCCAGAGCTCCTCCAGTGTGTCCCAGACCTCGGCCATCTTGGAAACAGAGGTGTTTGTGGCACACTGGACTGCTCTGAGTGGCCAGTGCCAGCAGGTGACGTCAGAGGCTCCTTCTGATAGGCTCTTACCTCTCTTGGTAGCCAATCCTCCTTCCTAGGTAGCCAAACCTCCTTTTCTGGCTATTTAGGGTCTCTGCTTTGGGGATCTCGCCAGATCACGAATGCAAGAGCTCACCAGAGTTCCTCTGCATCTCCCTCTTCACCTTCTGCCAAAGGATCGACTGCTGACTGCTCAGGACGCCTGCAAAACCGCAACAAAGTAGCAATACGACTACTAGCAATCTTGTATCGCTTCATCCTGCTGGCTTTCTCGACTGTTTCCAGGTGGCGCATGCTCTGGGGGTAGCCTGCCTCCTTTCTGCACCAGGAGCTCTGAAGAAATCTCCCGTGGGTCGACGGAATCTTCCCCCTGCAACTGCAGCCAACAAAAGACTGCATCACCGGTCCTCTGGGTCCCCTCTCAGCATGACGAGCGTGGTCCCTGTAACTCAGCAACTCTGTCCAAGTGACTCCCACAGTCCAGTGACTCTTCAGTCCAAGTTTGGTGGAGGTAAGTCCTTGCATCCCCACGCTAGACTGCATTGCTGGGTACCGCGTGATTTGCAGCTGCTCCGGCTCCTGTGCACTCTCCCAGGATTTCCTTTATGCACAGCCAAGCCTGGGTCCCCGACACTCTAACCTGCAGTGCACAACCTTCTGAGTTGTCCTCCGGCGTCGTGGGACTCCCTTTTGTAACTTTGGGTGGACTCCAGTTCACTTTTCTTCTAAGTGCCTGTTCAGGTACTTGTGCGGGTGCTGCCTGCTTCTGTGAGGGCTCCCTGACTTGCTGGGTGCCCCCTCTGTCTCTTCATCCAAGTGGCGACATCCTGGTCCCTCCTGGGCCACAGCAGCATCCAAAAACCCTAACCGCAAACCTTGCAGCTAGCAAGGCTTGTTTGCAGTCTTTCTGCGTGGGAACACCTCTGAAAGCTTCTTCACGATGAGGGACAGCCATCCTCCAAAGGGGAAGTTCCTAGTCCTCTTTTTTCTTGCAGAACACCAAGCTTCTTCCAACAGGTGGTAGCTTCCTTGCACCCTCAGCTGGCATTTCTTGGGCTCCTGCCCACTCTCGACACTGTCGCGACTCTTGGACTTGGTCCCCTTGTCTTACAGGTACTCAGGTCCAGAAATCCACTGTTGTTGCATTGCTGGTGTTTGTTCTAACCTGAAGAATCCCCCTATCACGACTTCTGTGCTCTCTGGGGGTAGTAGGTGCAATTTACACCTACCTTTCAGGGTCTTGGGTTGGGCTATGTTTCTAACCCTCACTGTTTTCTTACAGTCCCAGTGACCCTCTACAAGCTCACATAGGTTTGGGGTCCATTCGTGGTTCGCATTCCACTTTTGGAGTATATGGTTTGTGTTGCCCCTATACCTATGTGCTCCTATTGCAATCTACTGGAACTTTACATTGCTTGCATTACTTCATTTTGCTATTATCTGCATAATTTTGATTTGTGTACATATATCTTGTGTATATAACTTATCCTCATACTGAGGGTACTCACTGAGATACTTTTGGCATATTGTCATAAAAATAAAGTACCTTTATTTTTAGTATATCTGTGTATTGTGTTTTCTTATGATATTGTGCATATGACACCAGTGGTATAGTAGGAGCTTTACATGTCTCCTAGTTCAGCCTAAGCTGCTTTGCCATAGCTACCTTCTATCAGCCTAAGCTGCTAGAAACACCTCTTCTACATTAATAAGGGATAACTGGACCTGGCACAAGGTGTAAGTACCTCTGGTACCCACTACAAGCCAGGCCAGCCTCCTCCATCTCCCAACGGCAACATGATTCCTGTGTTTTGCATTATGTCCTGTATGTGTATTGGATAGGCAACATGGGAGACATCACTGGAGCTTTAGCTTATCTTGTTCTATCTTCAGGTCAGATGTATTGTTATACTCTGCTTTGTAATACAGCTGTTGGTGCCCTTGGCATAGGATTACAGTACATGAAGGATGTCATGACTAACCTGCTGGACATTCCTGCCACATCTGCTCATCTGTCAGACATATTGACAACTGTATGTTCATTTCAATTTATATCTTTCACATTAAATGGTATTGGTGACAATGATGACACGAAAGCCATGACTGTGCTGAAACGTGTTTAATGTGATTCATTTGCTGAGGAGTGTGGTCATGAGGTTTGAAAGCATTAGACTAGGTGGCCCAGCTGTGGGCTTCACAGGTCCAGTCTCCAAGGGCCAAAGGGAAATTGAGCTTTGGCAGTGGACAGGCAACTGAATGTCTCAGTGGCACACAAGGGAGAATGTTCAGGAGATAGATCACTTCCTGGCGGTATTTATGGTCTTGGCCTCAGGTCCTGCAGGATGTCTGGATGGACGACCTCGTTTGTGTGGGGGATCCTCAACTGCAGGGGCAGAGGTGCTCATAGCCCGTGGGTCCTTTGGCTGGGCCTCCATTGCAGTAGCTGTGACAAATGTAGATGTCACATGTGTTGATTGGCTACTGGTAGGGCCTGCTGGTGGGAGGACGACGCATGCAGGATGCTGGTAGGTTCAGTGAGCACCCCTCAAATGGAGGCCATGGTGGAATTGTGTGCCTGCCACTGCTGCATGACCTCCTTGTGGTATTCCCTCTGAAGCCTCTGGGTCTCATGCAAGGTTGTCTGTATTTGACCCATCCTGTCCTGGGATTGCTGGTATGCTCCCAGGACTCTGGAGAGGGCCTCCTGGCCGGTCTTGTCCCGTTGGTACCGCATCCCTTGACACACAGTTGCCCTCCCACTGCCCCTTGCCCCCTGTGCCTCTGACCCTGGCAAAGTGTACCCACTCCCACTGACATCAGGACCTTCATCGTCTTGGATGCTAGGGGTCGACTCAGGTCCAAGTACTGTGGGGCACAGTATAGATTGATTTTACCTTGGGACACAGGTCTGGGGAGGAGGAGTTTCCTGTGCTCTAGTAGCCACAGAGGTGGGGGACTCAGATGTGGGCAGGGCGAGGCTGGTGGTGGTGGACTCACCAATCATCCCTGATGAGCCAGGTGAGGTGTCCCCTTCCAGGCATCAAGAGATATACTCCTCAATCGGGCCTACTTCCATGGGCTGACTGTCTGTCTCTGGCAGCCTCTGCTGGGTGGCAGTAGTAGGGATACCTGTGGTTGGAGAAGAAGTGTGTTACATTGTTGAAATGTACTTGTTGTTCACATGGTTGTTTGCAATCATAGCCTTGACATGCTTTCCATTGATGGCAATGACAGCTGCTTGACCACTGGCAATGTTTAAGAGCTGATGGACAGTGCTGTTGTGTGCTTTTAGTATAGTAGGTTGTGGCCATCAATGCTGTCATTGCCATGTACTAGTGAGCAGTCCAAGTATCCTGTAGGTGAAGGGGATGAAATGGTTATACGTGCAGGTGTCCTAGTGTGGAGTGGTATTAGCAGTTAAGCAAGTGGGGGAAGTGTTGCCTTGTGGTAGATGTAGTACTTGCTACAGTGAGAGATTTCCGTGCACTTGGTGAGTGAGTGTGGGATTAGTGATAGTGGGGATGTGTGGTATGAAAGGGAGGGTATTAAGTTCATGGTGGATTGGTGAACATAAGCGTGTTGTGAGGGGGTGTAAGGGTGGTGGGGGTACAGGCTGTGCAGGAGTACATGGTGCCCGAGGAGTGCTGTTGACTTACCAGAGTCCAGTCCTTCTGATATTCCAGTCAGGCCCTCTGGGTGCAGGATGGCCAAGACCTTCTCCTCCCATGATGTTAGCTCTGGGGGAGGAGGTGGGGATCCACTACCTGTCTTGTTGATGGCTATCTGGTGTCTTGCCACCATGGACCTGACCTTCCCCCGTAGGTCGTTCCACCTCTTCCTGAGGTCCTCCCTTGTGCGTGCATGGTTTCCCACTGAGTTCACCCTCTTGACAATCCCTGCCATAACTCCGTTTTCCTGGCCTTTGATGTATGATGGACTTCTGCTCCAAGCAGTTGTGGCTCCACTCTGACGATTTAGTCTATTATGACCCTTAACTCCTCGTCTGTGAATCATGGGTGTTTCTGTCGTGATATGTTGCATGTGTTGTGGGTGGTGGGGTGTGAAATGTGCAGGGGTGCGGGGTGTGCTGTTTGGTGATGCGGGGTTGAGTTGTTCTGTGTGCTTCTGGTATGTGGTGGTTGGGTGCAGTGATGATGTTTCTGTTGTGTGCAGGGGTGCAGTTGTGTAGTGTGTGCTGCGTGTTAGGTGTGGTGGTGCCTATGGTATCCAGGTGCAGTGTCTTCTATTTGTGCGTTCTTCCATTTCACTGTGAAAAATTCATGATGCAGGGGATTGTGGGTATGTGTGGGGGTGTGTTTTATAGTGCAGTGATCAGGTGTGTGTGATGGGTGTATGTGTGTCAGGTGTGGGGTATTCGTACTGTCCAATGTGGTGTTGTGTTCTGGTTGAGTTTATTTTTTGACCGCGGTGGTTCATACTGCCAATAGATTACTGCTGTGCAATGACCACTGTACTGATTTTTGGGTTGTAATTTGAAGGGCGGGATGTTGCCAGCGTGGAACCGCCTCTCTCCCACCCTCTGTCAGGCCAACGGTGTCAGATTTTTGTCTGATGTTGGCCAGTTTGCAGTTTGTGACTCGTAATATGGTGGTCATGAGACCGCCGACACTGGCAGTCTTTTTGCCCATGCACAGATGGTGGTCTTCTGCTTAGACCACCAAAGTCGTAACGAGCACCATAGTGCTAGCCTTTTGGTGGCTTTAGGGGTCTGTGTACTTTACCAATGCTAACCAGTGATAAAGTGCTTGTGCTCTAGCCATAAAACATGTTGAAATTTGCTTACTCCTGATCGGCATATTCAATTTACTTGTAAGTCCCTAGTAAAGTGGTGTACCACATACACAGCACTTGTAAATTAAATGCTACACATGACTGGGTGTAGTTGGCAGTTGCACTTGGTTTATTCCTCCCAGACAACCATGCAATAGAGGTATTAGGTGTGCCTGGTTGGGCCATCAACTGGGAGGATGGGGGTCAGAGTTGGGCACAGCCCAACTTGCACCTGAATAGGCTTTGCTGGGCTTCACACAATGGACCCTTGCATTGTTCATACAGACTGCCTGGGCAGGGGAAGCAGGAACCATCAAGCACTCCAACCACTTCAATGGGAATTCTCTAGGCATCAAGTATAAAAATAGGACAGTCAGACCCATTCTTAAGTTCATTTTCTGGATCTGAGGAAGGACTCTCATAGGATTGCCTGCTGCTGTTGCCTGCTGTGTACTCTACCAGACTACTTCACTGCACAGGGAAGGACTGCTTTGCTGCCTGGAACCTGTCTTGAACCCTCAGTGACCTGCTCTGCTGCTTGAGCCCAGTTCCACTGCTTGAACCCAATACTACCAGAGTGACTCCAAGGGCTCGCTGGCTGGACTCCTGATTAGAACCCCAAGGACAGAAAAGTCTCCAACCATATTGAACCCACACCTAGACCCAGCCTGAGTGAGTCCTAACTCTCCTCCAGTACTGGAGCCTTGGTGGTGGTGTAAAAGATCCCCAAAATCCAAAACTTGAGACTTAGAATCTTTTTGACCAAAAACTGCCCTGAGAACTGAGAGGCGACCAGGACCAACCTGTTCGTCTATTGGCCTAAGGTGCATCACAGGTCGTCCTGACTTCACAAAGGCTCCTGATACATTGTTATCTACAGCACCAATTCCTGTTCCAACAGATATTGCTTGAAGACTATCTGGCCTTGTGAAAATCTCATCAGGAACAGATTTCAGCTTTACCCTGCTGAAGGATTTTGATCTCTAAAAAAGAGAGTAAGTTGGAATGAAAAATACTTCACCGCGACTTCATCCAGCTGCTTCTTGACGACAATGCCTCCTCCTCTGCAAATGCCTGCAGCCTTGCCCCACTGAACCTTTTAATTCTCAAAGTCTTTTTATCAAAATCTCTTTTAAGTCTGAAGGTAAGAACTGACTGCATCTTATTCTCTTTCCCTTTGACTCGGTCTTCTGTACCTACACAGTTGGCCCTTTGATCTTTTAGACGCTGGTCTTCACTTCAAAATTTTAAAATTCACATCTCCACTTCTATTGATTGAATTTTCGTTGTATTGGTGTCAAATAATTTAAGTGTATTCTATTTTTATAAATTGTTAGATGATTTTTCTTGTGTTGTGTGTATTACTTTATTACAGTTTGTGTGCTGCATAATTGCTTTGCACATTTCCTCTAAGTTAAGCCTGACTGCTTTTGAGTCAAGGTACAAGAGGGTTAAGCACAGGTTAATTTAGGGACTTTTTTGGTTCACTCTGACAGGGACTGTGGCTATTGCTTGAGCAGGGTTAACACCCCATTCAACCAACAGTCCATTTTTACACGCATAGAGCCTTTCGGCACCATTTTGTGACACTGGTGATCGCAAGAGGCCACAGCTGCCTCTTCAGTAGAGTTTCTACTTGAAAAGCATCTAAAACAATTTGAAAATACCTTTTCAAGTTGATATTCTACTTGGACCGATGGTTCAGGTTATTTTTTAGTGTGAGAAGCATTGTTTCTTCTTTTTTTTTCAACAGGAAGGACGTGCACAGAGACTCCATCTTCCTCTTCCTGCCCAGAAGTCTCCACCTGCTGCAACGTCAATCTCCTGGTCACTTTCCATTTGGATTTGAAGGTGAAAGGATCACTCTCTTTGTCTGCAATTCCTGCTGCACATATACCATTGAATATTTTTAAGGATTTTGTTTTTGTGACCTCACTAGTAAGTTAAAAATATTTTGGATAAGTGTGTTGTTCCATAGAGAGCATGCACCAGTATATATTTGTATTTGTATTCATTTTTTAAATGTGATTGTGGTTTTGGTGGGTGGCCTGGATTTGCAGTATGGGCCTAGTATTTTTTTTGTTTTTTTTGTTTTTTCTTTTATAAGGGAAAAAAAGGTTGCACAGTTAAGTAAATTTTCACCATAATTGTTGAATCGTTTAAAAAAGCATTGCTTATTCTTCCATTTTAATGGGAAAGAAGTGGACAGAGACTCCAACTTCCTCTTCTCGTCCAGAAGGCTCCTCACATTGCTTTGTCCCTCTCCTGGTCACTTTCCATTTGGATTTCAAGGTGAACGTATCACTTTCTTTGTCTGCAATTCCTGCTGCATATATACCAATGAATATTTTCAGTGAGTGAGTGTATGTGTGTGTTTGCATTAGGAAACCATTTTATCTTTGTTCTGCATGCCATGCAGCCAGTGCCCATTTTGTGTAGTCATAGACCTGTATGTGTTCTTTGGTGTCCATAACTCCTTCCTTGTTGTTTGACTATGTGGCTGGCTGCCATTTTGTGTAGTCAGCCAGTATTCTTTTGCCATGGGCCTGCATGTGTACTTTGTTGTCCATGCCTCATTGCCTTCTTTCTTTGTTGTTGTTTGAAAATATGACCTGTGTCCACTTTACTTAGTCAGCCAGTATGCTTTTGTCGCAGGTCTCCTTGTGTTATTTGTTGAGCATACCTCCTTGCTTCTTGTTTGGCCATGTGAGCTTCGGTTATTTTGTGTAGTCAACCAGTGTGCTTTTGCCATATACCTGCATGAGGTCTTTGTTGTCCAAGCCTCCTTGCTTGTTGTTTGACCATGAGGCTGACAACCAGTTTTGCAATCAGGCAGTTTGTCTTTGCCATATGGCTGCATGTGTTCCTTGTTGTCCCTGCCTCATTGCTTGTTGTTTGACCATGTGGCCAGTGGCCATTTTGAGTAGTGAGCCTGTGTGTTTTTGCCATGGGTCTGCTTGTGTCCTTTGTTGTCCATGCTTCATTGCTTGTTGTTTGACCATGTCATCGGTGGCCATTTTGTGTAGTGAGTCAGTGTGTTTTTGCCATAGGTCTGCTTGTGTCCGTTGTTGTCCCTGCCTCCTTACTTGTTGTTTGACCATGCGACCGGTCATCATTTTGTGTAGTCAGCCAGTGTACTTTTGCTATAGGCTTACATGTGTTCTTTGTTGTCCATGCTTCCTTGCTTGTTGTTTGACCATGTGGCCGGTGACCATTTTGTGCAGTCAGTCAGTTTGCTTTTGGCATAGGTCTGCATGTGGTCTTTGTTGTCCATACTTCGTTGCTTGTTGGTGTTTGAAGTTTGAACATGTGGCCAGTGTTAAATCGTTTTTCCCAGTTTTCAAAGCCATTTTCTAGGGACATTAAAGAGGGTATGCCTTTTTGTTTTTTGTTAATTTTTTTACGTTGCTCCCTGATATCAGTAAAATGTACTTGAGGTTCAGTATATAATATTATATGCATTTTTCTCACTTTCCCCTGTACCTCCTTGCCTCCCAAAGAGTTTCTCATAGCCTCTAGTGAGACACCATCAATTACTTTTTTTATACTATTCAATTTTTCCCTCCACCCCGAATTTCCCTCCACCCCGAACCTGCCATATGTCACACCAGCATTCACCTTTTTAAAGATTATTTCATTTTCCCCTGGCCTGCACCCCCAGCCTGCCATTGGTCCCTTAGGCCATAGGCGCACGCCAGCATTCACTTTTTTAAGGACCGTTCCATTTTCCCCTGCATCCGCCTGCCTGAGGTTTCTCAGTAGAGGCACATAAAGCTAACTTTTAAAACTGTATGTTGTTGTTCTCCTAATTAAAATGTTATGTTATGGTGTGGATTGTAATGGATATTAATACCTAATGTTAAGTATTTGGGATACCATCACTAAATTATATTGTCCAAATGAATAATTCAAACTGCAAAAATGCTACATTTCACTGAATGTTTTTCTTGTTTGTTTGCTTTCAGGTGCATAGGGGACATCGCCCACAGTAGTGTCAGACAGGAGGCCAGCGCAAAGTGACACTACACCACACTTCCTCAGTCCTTCTCTGCCTGCTTCCACTTGTGCATCTAAGTGCCAACTGATAGAGCTTGAAGATGGCCCCACAGAAAGGTGTTCTTGCCAAGAAAGTGGCCAGTGAGAAGGGGAAGAAGAAGCAGATTTCCACCACTTGCATGCCACCCTCCAACTTTTTCAGGACACATGGTGAGCCTGCCGCTCCATCCTCCAGGCAGCAAGCTGGGAGCAGCGCTCCTGCATCAATGGCACAACCATTTCAGCCTAAGGCCTAGCTCATGTCTCTCAGCGTGGCAATCATGGTGAAGAGCAGTGAGTCTGAATTGGATTTGTCTCACTAGCAAACCAGTATCAAATCATCACAGGAAACTGAGCAAAGTCAACAACAGGAGCCATAATCAGCAATAGTTCTTCCTGAAGTAGGAGCAGAATAGGAGGTTGAGCTTCCTGTTGAGCAAGATGTACTTCTTCTTGAACCATTGGCTTCACGATCTCCAGCAAGAAAGAGAAAGGGTACTCCACCATCTTCTCGAAGCCTGCCTTCTCAGGATCAGGACATGGATTGGACCCCGGCTGAGTCCAAGACCCATCACAAGACACAAAGAAAAAGGAAAGTTCCTGAAAGCCTTAGAATAACGGAAAGGGATGAGGACGAGCCAGTGATTGTCAGTATGAATGGCCAGATTGGAGTTGGACCAGTGTGCACAGAAGCCCCCCACCTCCACCCCCATTTTCTTAAAGGACATCAAGACAGTCCCTGACCCCATACCATACCTATTCTTATTCTTTTCATTCCTTGCTGGACTGCCCCAGTAAGAATCATTAATTTACAAGACTGTGTTGCTTCCATGGGAAAAAAGGAGATATAACAATAGAAAAATGTGTACCACTGTGCTTGGAGTGGAATGAGTAACTATTGAACCAATCATTGATTTATTATTGAATGAGTGAATGGTGATGATTGATTGTGGTGGCAGACAGTATTGTTCAACCAATATTTGTAAACTTGATTTTGACAATTTGCAATGTCTAGGGGCTGATAGGATGATTCTGCCGAAAGGTGATTGGCCCTTTCTTTTTTTTTAAACTTAGCTAGACTTACTTGCATGGTCCACTCCTTGCTGTAATTTTTGCTCAGATTCTTCTGCTCTTCTTGTTCATTTGCAGCAGTGTGCTACAAGTCTATCTCTTTCAATTTCATCTTGATGAGGACTATGACTCGGTAGCTGGACAGAATCAGAGCTCGGAATCAGATAGACTCAGTGCTGGGCTACCTCAACAACCAGATGAAGGAAGTTATCTACTTCGAGTTCAAAGAGGCCTACTCAACCCTGTGCACTTCACTGGAAAGAGGTGCGTTGATTTGTAAATGTTGAGTTGCATGCTGGCTTGGTAGCCAAACTCTTCTAATGAAGTGGTTGTGGGTGGGGGGGCTGTCACCGGAAACGGACATGTCACATTATGGAGGTGCTCTGCAAAACGTTATGACAGTTGTAAGATTGATCAGCTGAGTACATGCGGCTACTTGTCTGGGGTTGGTTGTAAAATTGTCCTCACTACTCAGTAACCAAACCTTCTCTTCCTGAGTCATGACTCCTGAGTCCTGACTCAAGGCTTTTGTAAAATTAGTTGTATACTTTTTTTATAAATTAGACCCCAGATTGCTTAGAGTTTCTCATCTTGTTGGTCTGGTCTCAGTCTTTGAATAACTCACTAACTCTATGCTATCTTTCAGTCTAGTTGCCTGTGATGAATCTTTCTGAATAATCTGACAGTTGGAGTTCACCTCTGGAACAGGTGGGAGTGGGACCTCGACCTGTCTTCCCTGTCAGCACAAAAACACTAATAATACCACCTTTGATCAGAAAGGCCTTTTAGGAACCCTTCAGGGAGGTTCGGGTAGATTGCGAGAGGTACCATTGTTTAATCAATTCAGGTAAGAAGTGAACTTGAAGAAATAGTTGATAACTTAAAAGTGAAGTTGTCCTTTGGAAGGAGAAATAATATTTGTGTCAATGTTGGCAGACCCCTTACTGAGCAAATAGTTACAGAGGGTAGGACAAGGACAGTTACTACTACACTAACTACTATACTATATGACTAATTGGGGGCTGCAAAACCCCATCAAGTGAAACAGAATTAAATTCATCACTAATTTGTTCCCAAACAGTGCAACTCTGGTGGCGTAGTATAAGAAATCACTGGACAGTAGGAAGAGGTAAATAACCTACTGAAGAATACATACATGGCAAGAAACTTCAGGTAGGGAAAGTTTAGGATGAAAAATTGATGTGTCACATTGTGCTATGCTATACTATGCTATACTATGCTAAATAGCAAAGGACAGACAGATGATGATGATGATGCCAAAGAAAAAACATAAAGCCCATTTATTTTAAGACCCACCCTCTTCACCTACAACAGGAATACCGCCTCTCCCAAAGTCAGAAAAGTCCCAAAAAAATAAAAGTCTAATGCCACCCTTTCCCCACATTTCTGTCCTTCCCACCCACTTCACCCACAACATGAACTCCCATCAAAGCAAAAATTTTCATAAAAAAGGGCCTTGATGGCATCAGTTTCCCGAGCCAGATTCTACTGTCCATGCCTGTCTCATCTCTCAAGTGTGTAAGCTCTCTTAGGACATGTTGGAGAAGGCGTGGTGTTGATGAGTCCGAGGAGGGGGGGCAGGTGATGGTATGGGCAACAGTAGACCTGATGACTCAGTTGGAAGTGGGCCTGGCTAGCACCCCATGTAACCTGAAGCCTGTGCCTCCCATTCTTCTTCCTCCAGAGTCACCAGTCAGTGATATTCATCTGGGACTGCCTCCAACTTCTGCTTCCTCAGCTGGGCAGCTATCACCTGCCATATTAGGACTAGTGCCGATTTCTAGGTGTCCTCAACTCAGGCAGCTGGAGTAACTATATCAAGAAATTAAGAAGAAAAACAAGGAAATACATGAATTGTGATGCTCAGCTCAGACACTTGTTTATACTGTCTATAATGGCGCAATACAATAGCAGAACATTGCTGTTCCCTTAGAGTCTTTGGAATTTATTTTGGAATTGGATATGATGATTGAAGATACAGTAGTCACAACGCCTGGGCCAAAATGTTCGCGTTCATGCATCACATCATAGCTAAGTAATCCATCAAAGCACTGACTGAAAGAAATAATTAAGCCAGAACACGCACATAAGCAATGAAAAGTAGGATTTTGGTTTAAAGTATTTCATAGCGAAACTGAACAGACACTTTGGGAGTTAATATGATCCTGGCAGTCTTAAGACCTCCAGGGCCGCTGTAGAGGTCAGACCACTGCCAATGTGGAAGTCCAACTGCCACATTATGACCATGGTGGTAGCGCCCCGGTTGGAACCCCAGCACCACCAGATCACAAGTTCTGGCGGTCCTAATGTTTTAAGTGATTTATAATATATATATATGTATAAATACACACATATGTGCACATATATATACATATACATGTGTGTATGTATATATATCTATATATATATATATATATATATATATATATATATACACAAAGTAAATAACCAATTTATTCGGTAATATATTTTATAATAAATGAAACAATTGACATTATTATTATATATACTTAAATTATTTGCCAATATGGAATATGCACACTGTGATGAAACAGAGTAAACATATATTGTAGGAAGCTGGCCTGGTTTGTAGTGGGTACCTTGGGTACTTACACCTTATACCAGGTCCAGTTATCCCTTATTAGTGAAGTAGTAGTAGTATTCTGGCAGCTTAGGCGGATAGAGGTAGCTATAGCAGAGCAGCTTAGGCTGAACTAGGAGACATGCAATACCACTTATAGTTACACAGTACTTATATACAAGTAAGAACAATACTCAGTGTTACCAAAAATAAAGGTATTTATTTGGGCGACACAGTACCAAAAATATGTTAGAGGCAATACTCCTTCTGGAGGTAAGTATTATACCCAATACGTACAGTAGACACCAAAATTAGACAAGTAAATAATCATAGAACAATGCAAACAATAGGAAATGCTATAGATTGCAATGGGAGAAAATAGGTCTAGGGGCAACACAAACCATGCACTAAGAAAGTGGAATTCAAATCACAAATTCCCCCTAGACAAGTGTAGTGTTTGCAGAATCGCTGGGAGAGTAAGAATACAGTATAGGTAAGTAAATTACCCCATGCCCAGAAAAGCAGGAGTAAAGTACTGCAAGTTTCCTTAGGACACTACACCTCGTGAGTGGGATTATACAGTAACCAACCAAGTCTGCAAACAACAACTGCTGGATTCCTGGACCTGAAGACCTGCAAAAGAAGAGGACCAAGTCCAGAAGTCGAAAGAGGTTCCAGGAAGGACAGGAGCCCCTGCCAACTGAGAAGAGGGGCAAAAGAAGAGTCCCCAGTTAGTTGAAGACTGCAGGAATGCACCCTAGGAAGATGCCGGAGGGTTGCTGCATGATGCAAAGGATGTTCCACGACGTGAAGATGGCTGCAGATGTGATTTTGTGTTGGAAGTCGCCAACAAGCCTTAGTTACAACAAAAGTGCGTTTTGCGTCAAAATGGCACTGTCTGGACGCAGGAGGGACCTGGGGGCCTCAACTCTGTGTGAGGAGGAAGAGGGGGCTCTCAGCACTTTAGAAAGCTCTCAGGATGCCAGAGAGCACCCACGAGAGTCCCAGGACATGGGGACAAAGGAGGTGCAAAACGCTGTTGGTGCATCACGACAAAGGAAGGTCCCACGCCACCGGAAAACAACTCAGTGAGTTGGGCATCACAGGAGGGAGTGCTGGGGACCTGGGCCAGGCTGTGCACGAACACATTTTGCAAATAGTGCACAGAGGCCTGAGGAGGTGAAGAAGACGCCGTGCACAGGGGTACTGTCATTCTGGGAGAAGGCAAGGTCTTACCTACTCCAAATTGCAACAGCAATTGAGGTCCTGCGACCCTCAACTTGCTGAGTTGATCTCCTGTGGCGTAGGACTTTCCTTTGTAGTGCTGTATTAACCACATTTTGCACCTCCTTTATACCTGTGTCCTGGGACACGCGTGGGTGCTATTTGGTGCTCTGAGGGCTCTCTGAAGTGCTGAGAGCCCCCTCTTCCTCCTCACAGAGAGGTGAGGCCCCCAGGTCCCTCCTGGGTCCAGATGGCACCTAGTTGACACAAAATGCGACTTTGCCGAAACTAAGGCTTGTTAGAGGAATCCACCACCAAAACTCGCCTGCATACAACTTCACAATGTGGGACATCCTTTGCATCCTGCACAAACCCGCTGGCATCTTCCTAGGGTGCATTTCTGCAGTCTTCGTCCAACCAGGGGCTATTCTTTTGCACCCTCTTCAGGGTTGGCAGGGGCTCCTGTCCTTCCTGGAACTTCTTTCTACTTTTAGATTTGGACTCCTTCTTTGGCAGGGATTTAGGTCCGGGAATCCACTATTTGTTGTTTGCAGACTTGGTTGGTTCTTGCAATAATCCCAATCACGAAGTGTACTGTGTCCTAAAGAAACTTGCAGTACTTCACTCCTGCTTTTCTGGGTTCTGGGGTGGGGTAATTTACTTACCTTTACTGTATTCTTACTCTCCCAGCGATTCTGCACTCACTACACTTATGGGGAATTCATGATGCGCATTCCACTTTCTTAGTATTTGGTTTGCATTGTCCCTAGACCTATTTGCTCCCATTACATTCTATAGTATTTCCTATTGTTTGCACTGTCCTATGACCAATTACTTGCCTTATTTTGGTGTCTAGTGTATTTATTGTGTATAATACTTACCGCCACGAGGAGTATTGCCTCTAAGATATTGTTAGTATTGTCTCACCCAAATAAACTACCTTTATTTTTGGTAACACTGAGTATTGTGTTTTCTTGTGATATAGTGCTATATGATATAAGTGGTATAGTAGGACCTTTGCATGTCTCCTAGTTCAGCCTAAGCTGCTCTGCTATAGCTACCTCTATCAGCCTAAGCTGCTAGAACACTACTACATTTCACTAATAAGGGATCACTGTACCTGTTATAAGGTGTAAGTACCCAAGGTACCCACTACAAACTAGGCAAGCCTCCTACACATGCTGATTCTGTTTGGCCGGCTTCAGAAGAGGATCCATTACTGCACAGGTGTCAATAATTGTAGCTTGAGTAAGTCGGTAAGTTCTGATGATGTGACGTTCCACCATGGTGGCCAGATCTACTAGAAGTCTGTAAACAGATGGGGCTCTCCCTCGCCACATGGGTCTGTACCTGTAGGAGGCTGGACTGGCTTGTAGTGAGTACCAAGGGGTACTTGCACCTTGCACCAGGCCCAGTTATCCCTTATTAGCTTAGGCTGAACTAGGAGACGTGTGAAGCTACTACAGTACCACTTAGTGTCATATGCACAATATCATAAGAAAACACAATACACAGTTATACTAAAAATAAAGGTACTTTATTTTTATGACAATATGCCAAAGTATCTTAGAGTGTCCCCTCAGTGAGAGGATAGGAAATATACACAAGATATATATACACAATAGCAAAAATATGCAGTATAGTCTTAGAAAACAGTGCAAACAATGTATAGTTACAATAGGATGCAATGGGGAAACATAGGGATAGGGGCAACACAAACCATATACTCCAAAAGTGGAATGCGAACCACGAATGGACCCCAAACCTATGTGACCTTGTAGAGGGTCGCTGGGACTATTAGAAAATAGTGAGAGTTAGAAAAATAACCCTCCCCAAGACCCTGAAAAGTGAGTGCAAAGTGCACTAAGGTTCCCCTAAGGACAAAGAAGTCGTGTTAGAGGAATAATGCAGGAAAGACACAAACCAACAATGCAACAACTGTGGATTTCCAATCTTGGGTACCTGTGGAACAAGGGTACCAAGTCCAAAAGTCACAAGCAAGTCGGAGATGGGCAGATGCCCAGGAAATGCCAGCTGCGGGTGCAAAGAAGCTTCTACTGGACAGAAGAAGCTGAGGTTTCTGCAGGAACAAAAAAGGCTAGAGACTTCCCCTTTGGTGGACGGATCCCTCTCGCCGTGGAGAGTCGTGCAGAAGTGTTTTCCCGCTGAAAGAACGCCAACAAGCCTTGCTAGCTGCAAATCGTGCGGTTAGCGTTTTTGGACGCTGCTGAGGCCCAGGAGGGACCAGGAGGTCGCAAATTGGACCAGCAGAGAGAGGGGACGTCGAGCAAGACAAGGAGCCCTGTCTGAAGCCGGTAGCACCCGGAGAAGTGCCAGGAACAGGCACTACAAGGATGCGTGAAACGGTGCTCGCCGAAGTTGCACAAAGGAGTCCCACGTCGCCAGAGACCAACTTAGAAAGTCGTGCAATGCAGGTTAGAGTGCCGTGGACCCAGGCTTGGCTGTGCACAAAGGATTTCCGCCGGAAGTGCACAGGGGCCGGAGTAGCTGCAAAAGTCACGGTTCCCAGCAATGCAGCCCAGCGAGGTGAGGCAAGGACTTACCTCCACCAAACTTGGACTGAAGAGTCACTGGACTGTGGGGGTCACTTGGACAGAGTCGCTGGATTCAAGGGACCTCGCTAGTCGTGCTGAGAGGAGACCCAAGGGACCGGTAATGCAGCTTTTTGGTGCCTGCGGTTGCAGGGCGAAGATTCCGTCGACCCACGGGAGATTTCTTCGGAGCTTCTGGTGCAGAGAGGAGGCAGACTACCCCCACAGCATGCACAAGCAGGAAAACAGTCGAGAAGGCGGCAGGATCAGCGTTACAGAGTTGCAGTAGTCGTCTTTGCTACTATGTTGCAGGTTTGCAGGCTTCCAGCGCGGTCAGCAGTCGATTCCTTGGCAGAAGGTGAAGAGAGAGATGCAGAGGAACTCGGATGAGCTCTTGCATTCGTTATCTAAAGTTTCCCCAGAGACAGAGACCCTAAATAGCCAGAAAAGAGGGTTTGGCTACTTAGGAGAGAGGATAGGCTAGCAACACCTGAAGGAGCCTATCACAAGGAGTCTCTGACGTCACCTGGTGGCACTGGCCACTCAGAGCAGTCCAGTGTGCCAGCAGCACCTCTGTTTCCAAGATGGCAGAGGTCTGGAGCACACTGGAGGAGCTCTGGGCACCTCCCAGGGGAGGTACAGGTCAGGGGAGTGGTCACTCCCCTTTCCTTTGTCCAGTTTCGCGCCAGAGCAGGGCTAAGGGGTCCCTGAACCGGTGTAGACTGGCTTATGCAGAATTGGGCACATCTGTGCCCAAGAAAGCATTTCCAGAGGCTGGGGGAGGCTACTCCTCCCCTGCCTTCACACCATTTTCCAAAGGGAGAGGGTGTCACACCCTCTCTCAGAGGAAGTCCTTTGTTCTGCCATCCTGGGCCAGGCCTGGCTGGACCCCAGGAGGGCAGCTGCCTGTCTGAGGGGCTGGCAGCAGCAGCAGCTGCAGTGAAACCCCAGGAAGGGCAGTTTGGCAGTACCAGGGTCTGTGCTACAGACCACTGGGATCATGGGATTGTGCCAACTATGCCAGGATGGTATAGAGGGGGCAATTCCATGATCATAGACATGTTACATGGCCATATTCGGAGTTACCATTGTGAAGCTACATATAGGTAGTGACCTATATGTAGTGCACGCGTGTAATGGTGTCCCCGCACTCACAAAGTCCGGGGAATTGGCCCTGAACAATGTGGGGGCACCTTGGCTAGTGCCAGGGTGCCCACACACTAAGTAACTTTGCACCTAACCTTTACCAGGTAAAGGTTAGACATATAGGTGACTTATAAGTTACTTAAGTGCAGTGTAAAATGGCTGTGAAATAACGTGGACGTTATTTCACTCAGGCTGCAGTGGCAGGCCTGTGTAAGAATTGTCAGAGCTCCCTATGGGTGGCAAAAGAAATGCTGCAGCCCATAGGGATCTCCTGGAACCCCAATACCCTGGGTACCTCAGTACCATATACTAGGGAATTATAAGGGTGTTCCAGTAAGCCAATGTAAATTGGTAAAATCGGTCACTAGCCTGTTAGTGACAATTTGAAAGAAATGAGAGAGCATAACCACTGAGGTTCTGATTAGCAGAGCCTCAGTGAGACAGGCACCACACAGGGAACACATACATATAGGCCACAAACTTATGAGCACTGGGGTCCTGACTAGCAGGGTCCCAGTGACACATAACAAACATACTGAAAACATAGGGTTTTCACTATGAGCACTGGGCCCTTGCTAGCAGGATCCCAGTGAGACAGTGAAAACACCCTGACATACACTCACAAACAGGCCAAAAGTGGGGGTAACAAGGCTAGAAAGAGGCTACTTTCTCACACAACCCCCCCCCCCCAAACGAAGGACAATAAGGCTAACCTTGGCCAGTTGAGACTTTATTGTCTAAGTGGTGATAAGTAGAGAGTAGCTCTGCAATAGACTGGTTACTCCCTTTATCATCCACTATATGGTTACTTCCCTGTGGGGATGTAAACCACCCTGTTTGAAGTTTTTCAGCTAAGCAACAATGTGAAGATGTATTTTCAGAGTTTCTATCAGTAAGTTTTAGTTTAGAGCAGTGGGAATTGTCCACTGAACCTATTTGTAGTGATGGAAATGCCAGACAGGGATGCTGTCTCAGAAAAGCCATACCTGGGCAAAAACTTTGTCCATTTGGCTGGAAGAGAGAACAGGGATGCTGTTTCTCTTGGGTTGGAGCAGGGCAGGGATGCTGTCCTATCAGCTCCACACTAGGGCAGGGATGCTGTCCTAAGTGTTGTGAGGCAGTGCAGAGTTTCTGTACTAAAGTTTCTCTGGGAGGGTTGGAGGGATGCTCCATGTTAACTAAAATGGTGCTCTTTTTCTCACCAATGTTAGTTATCCCACAGAGAGGTACTTCTACCTCAGGGAGTCCAGCTTTGCCAGCTGATGATTCCCTTGGAACAGGTCCCACCCCAGGAGAGGTTTCTCCCACCACAGGAATGGTATCCTGAATGGTAGGGTGGTTAGGGGATACTGTGATACCCTTTTTACCTGTTGATGGAGAGGGATCCTGAGTTTTCAGGCCTTCTCTCCTTTGCTTTTTCATTTCAGTAGAAATGAGAGGGAACAATTCCTCAGGGATGCCCAGCATGGCTGCATGGGCATAAAACTCTACATCAGCCCAACCTGAGGCCTCTAGGTCATTACCTAAGAGACAGTCTACAGGTAAGCTAGGTGATACCACCACCTGCTTAGGGCCAGTAACTCCACCCCAACTAAACTGAATTATAGCTAAGGGAAGAAACTTAGTGGAGTTATGGACATCAATAATCTTACACTGTTGTCCAATGATGTGTTGATCAGGGTGCACTAGGTTTTCAGTCACCAAAGTGATACTGGCACCTGTGTCCCTGTAGGCCAAGGCCTCAACACCATTTATTGAAACTGTCTGCCTGTACTTATCCATTGTAAGGGGACAAGCAGCCAGTGTGGCAAGGCCAATGCCACTAGGTGTGACAGAAACTGTCTTGGGACTGACTACCCCAGTTTCTACTATGGACCCAAAAGTGAACCCAACTACACCCTTAACTTGACTGTTGCCAGCAGTCCCACCACTAGTACCACTACTGCTAGGGGCACTAGAGCTTGATGTATTAGTGGTGGTAGGCTCAGGGGGTTTACCTGGACAGGACTTATCCCCTGGCCTATGGCCTCTGTTTTTACACACAAAGCACCAAGGCTTTTTAATGTGTGCAGGTTGGGAAGAAGAGGAAGAATTTGTTTTATCCCCACCCTCTGAAGAGCGTTTAAGATTTGAAGTGGGATCTTTGGTTTTACCCTTATCCCCATGCTTATCTTGAGATTTTTCACCATCTTTCTTCTTATTGCCATCTTTGTCACCCCCTGTATGAACTTTTCTGTTCACCCTTGTTCTGACCCATTTGTCTGCCTTCTTTCCCAATTCTTGGGGAGAGGTCAGATCAGAGTCTACCAGGTACTGGTGCAACAAATCAGACACACAATTATTAAGTATATGCTCTCTCAGGATTGTGTTATACAGGCTTTCATAATCAGTAACTTTACTGCCATGTAACCACCCCTCCAAGGCCTTCACTGAATGGTCAATGAAATCAACCCAGTCTTGTGAAGACTCCTTTTTGGTCTCTCTGAACTTTATCCTGTATTGTTCAGTGGTTAAGCCATAACCATCCAGGAGTGCATTCTTAAGAACTTTGTAATCATTGGCTTCACTTTCTTTCACAGTAAGGAGCCTATCCCTACCTTTTCCACTAAATGATAGCCATAGGATAGCAGCCCACTGCCTTTGAGGGACATCCTGTACAACACAGGCCCTCTCAAGTGCAGCAAACCACTTGTTAATGTCATCCCCCTCCTTATAAGGGGGAACTATCTTGTGCAGATTCCTGGAATCATGCTCTTTTGCAGGATGACTATGGGGAATACTGCTGCTGCCACCATGGGTTTCTAAACCCAGTTTCTGTCTCTCCTTCTCTACTTCTAAAGTCTGTCTATCCAAATCCAGCTGTTGCTTCTTGAGCTTCAGTCTGGTTTGTTCCACTCTCAATCTATTGAGCTCCCTTTCTAACAATCTGTCATCAGGGTGGGTGGGAGGGACATGCCTTGAAACAGAAGTATGGTGAGAATAGACAGAAGGAGACCTGTCCCTTACAGAAGCCACCCTAACAGCTTGGCTAACAGAAACATCACCACCAGTATGGTGAGAATAAATGCTTTTGCTATGATGTGAGACAACACTATTTATATGGTGTGGCTCATCATCATTACCAACTATGCTAGACTGTCTAGTAATGGGCAGGCTAGGAAGTTTATTTCCTGAATCTTTTCCTGGGGGAGTCCCTGGATCAGATTGAGAACCATTAGCTACTTTTTCAACAGATGGGGCACTTATGGCCTTATCCTGTACTCTAAGCATGTTAATTAACAGTTCTAAGGAAGGATTCTTCCCTACACTCAAACCTCTATCTATGCAGAGATTCCTTGCTCCTTTCCAGCTAAGGTGATCATATGCAAGTTTGGACAGATCAACATTTTGGCCTGTGCCAGACATTTTTAGAGAGAGTTAAAGTGATAGTAAAAGATAAAAAGTTTGTCAGAGCTTTTAGAAAGACAGAGAATTTTCTTTTTTTTTACTTTTTAGAACTTTTTAGAAAGTTAGAAGTACTTTTCAGCACTTAGAAAAGAGTGAAAAGAGGAAATGCAAAACTTTTTGGCTATGTGTATATACACTGACCTTGTTTTGTATATTTTTCTCTTATGAAAAGTACAATGACAAGAGTGGTAAGTAGTCTCAAAGCACTTATCCCACCGCTGCACAACCAATGTAGGAGGCTGGACTGGCTTGTAGTGAGTACCAAGGGGTACTTGCACCTTGCACCAGGCCCAGTTATCCCTTATTAGTGTATAGGGTGTCTAGCAGCTTAGGCTGATAGATAATGGTAGCTTAGCAGAGCAGCTTAGGCTGAACTAGGAGACGTGTGAAACTACTACAGTACCACTTAGTGTCATATGCACAATATCATAAGAAAACACAATACACAATTATACTAAAAATAAAGGTACTTTATTTTTATGACAATATGCCAAAGTATCTTAGAGTGTACCCTCAGTGAGAGGATAGGAAATATACACAAGATATATATACACAATAGCAAAAATATGCAGTATAGTCTTAGAAAACAGTGCAAACAATGTATAGTTACAATAGGATGCAATGGGGAGACATAGGGATAGGGGCAACACAAACCATATACTCCAAAAGTGGAATGCGAACCACGAATGGACCCCAAACCTATGTGACCTTGTAGAGGGTCGCTGGGACTATTAGAAAATAGTGAGAGTTAGAAAAATAACCCTCCCCAAGACCCTGAAAAGTGAGTGCAAAGTGCACTAAGGTTCCCCTAAGGACAAAGAAGTCGTGTTAGAGGAATAATGCAGGAAAGACACAAACCAACAATGCAACAACTGTGGATTTCCAATCTTGGGTACCTGTGGAACAAGGGGACCAAGTCCAAAAGTCACAAGCAAGTCGGAGATGGGCAGATGCCCAGGAAATGCCAGCTGCGGGTGCAAAGAAGCTTCTACTGGACAGAAGAAGCTGAGGTTTCTGCAGGAACAAAAAGGGCTAGAGACTTCCCCTTTGGTGGACGGATCCCTCTCGCCGTGGAGAGTTGTGCAGAAGTGTTTTCCCGCTGAAAGAACGCCAACAAGCCTTGCTAGCTGCAAATCGTGCGGTTAGCATTTTTGGACACTGCTGAGGCCCAGGAGGGACCAGGAGGTCGCAAATTGGACCAGCAGAGAGAGGGGACATCGAGCAAGACAAGGAGCCCTCTCTGAAGCCGGTAGCACCCAGAGAAGTGCCAGGAACAGGCACTACAAGGATGCGTGAAACGGTGCTCGCCGAAGTTGCACAAAGGAGTCCCACGTCGCCGGAGACCAACTTAGAAAGTCGTGCAATGCAGGTTAGAGTGCCGTGGACCCAGGCTTGGCTGTGCACAAAGGATTTCCGCCGGAAGTGCACAGGGGCCGGAGTAGCTACAAAAGTCGCGGTTCCCAGCAATGCAGCCCAGCGAGGTGAGGCAAGGACTTACCTCCACCAAACTTGGACTGAAGAGTCACTGGACTGTGGGGGTCACTTGGACAGAGTTGCTGGATTCGAGGGACCTCGCTAGTCATGCTGAGAGGAGACCCAAGGGACCGGTAATGCAGCTTTTTAATGCCTGCGGTTGCAGGGGGAAGATTCCGTCGACCCACGGGAGATTTCTTCGGAGCTTCTGGTGCAGAGAGGAGGCAGACTACCCCCACAGCATGCACAAGCAGGAAAACAGTCGAGAAGGCGGCAGGATCAGCATTACAGAGTTGCAGTAGTCGTCTTTGCTACTATGTTGCAGGTTTGCAGGCTTCCAGCGCGGTCAGCAGTCGATTCCTTGGCAGAAGGTGAAGAGAGAGATGCAGAGGAACTCGGATGAGCTCTTGCATTCGTTGTCTAAAGTTTCCCCAGAGACAGAGACCCTAAATAGCCAGAAAAGAGGGTTTGGCTACTTAGGAGAGAGGATAGGCTAGCAACACCTGAAGGAGCCTATCACAAGGAGTCTCTGACGTCACCTGGTGGCACTGGCCACTCAGAGCAGTCCAGTGTGCCAGCAGCACCTCTGTTTCTAAGATGGCAGAGGTCTGGAGCACACTGGAGGAGCTCTGGGCACCTCCCAGGGGAGGTACAGGTCAGGGGAGTGGTCACTCCCCTTTCCTTTGTCCAGTTTTGCGCCAGAGCAGGGCTAAGGGGTCCCTGAACCGGTGTAGACTGGCTTATGCAGAATTGGGCACATCTGTGCCCAAGAAAGCATTTCCAGAGGCTGGGGGAGGCTACTCCTCCCCTGCCTTCACACCATTTTCCAAAGGGAGAGGGTGTCACACCCTCTCTCAGAGGAAGTCCTTTGTCCTGCCATCCTGGGCCAGGCCTGGCTGGACCCCAGGAGGGCAGCTGCCTGTCTGAGGGGCTGGCAGCAGCAGCAGCTGCAGTGAAACCCCAGGAAGGGCAGTTTGGCAGTACCAGGGTCTGTGCTACAGACCACTGGGATCATGGGATTGTGCCAACTATGCCAGGATGGTATAGAGGGGGCAATTCCATGATCATAGACATGTTACATGGCCATATTCGGAGTTACCATTGTGAAGCTACATATAGGTAGTGACCTATATGTAGTGCACGTGTGTAATGGTGTCCCCGCACTCACAAAGTCCGGGGAATTGGCCCTGAACAATGTGGGGGCACCTTGGCTAGTGCCAGGGTGCCCACACACTAAGTAACTTTGCACCTAACCTTTACCAGGTAAAGGTTAGACATATAGGTAACTTATAAGTTACTTAAGTGCAGTGTAAAATGGCTGTGAAATAACGTGGACGTTATTTCACTCAGGCTGCAGTGGCAGGCCTGTGTAAGAATTGTCAGAGCTCCCTATGGGTGGCAAAAGAAATGCTGCAGCCCATAGGGATCTCCTGGAACCCCAATACCCTGGGTACCTCAGTACCATATACTAGGGAATTATAAGGGTGTTCCAGTAAGCCAATGTAAATTGGTAAAATCGGTCACTAGCCTGTTAGTGACAATTTGAAAGAAATGAGAGAGCATAACCACTGAGGTTCTGATTAGCAGAGCCTCAGTGAGACAGTTAGGCACCACACAGGGAACACATACATATAGGCCACAAACTTATGAGCACTGGGGTCCTGACTAGCAGGGTCCCAGTGACACATAACAAACATACTGAAAACATAGGGTTTTCACTATGAGCACTAGGCCCTTGCTAGCAGGATCCCAGTGAGACAGTGAAAACACCCTGACATACACTCACAAACATGCCAAAAGTGGGGGTAACAAGGCTAGAAAGAGGCTACTTTCTCACAGTACCTATGGGTGATAAAGGAACACATTTTGAGTTTGGACATACACTTGCATCACATGGTGTCACTATACATTTCTACAATGCGACACATAGGTAACGCACACAAACACAAAGAATGAGGTAGTCCGTCAGCCTAATGTATGAAGAGGTTTCTCAGTCATACTGGCATCACAGTGTAGACACACTTCCAACCAGGAGTATATGTGGGGAACCAGTACTCATGTCAGTATTCGATGAAGGGGAGGGGGAATGGGGCCATGGATGAGTCCCCCGCCCAGGCAATGGAGATGTGGTGAAAGCAAAATGGCAGCCTCCTGATCTCAAGGTATTTTAGTATGGAAGTGACTTCATTCCGCTGGTGTTAGTCGTCATGGCGGTAGGCGGTGTTCACCGCCGTGCACCTGATCATTGGATTACATTGTTGTCAATGGGGAACCTGGGCCAATCATGTTAACTGCCACAGGTGCCGGTGCACACCGCCGCTGTATCTACCGCCATTTTGACAGACACTTGACACTTGACTTCTGCATTACTTTAAGGGTAGAACTCCACTGCGTGTGCTGCTGTGTCCTGGCTCTGGTCCCTGAGTTGGTGCGTGAGACAGGGGAACGGGACCCGGCCTTCACCGCAGAGGAGCTTGAGAAGCTGGTGGACAGGGTCGTACCCCTGTATGCGAAGTTGTATGGGCGACCAGAGGAGCAGGTGAGTTGCTATCTGTCCTCCTTAGATGTGTGTGATTGTGACAAATGCCTGTATGCATTTTTGTTCGCTGTGTGAATGCTCACCCATAGTGTGTCTGGCAGTTTCTGCTTGTTATTTGTTCATTTGCAAGTTTCCATGGGCCATGTCAATATGAACGGGCACCCACATTGACATCTTTCGTTATTCTGTGTGTCCCATGCAGGTCAGCGCCCATCAGAAGAGGGGACTTGGCAGGCCATCGGCAAGGAAGTGCGGATCCTGGGGGTCTACAACCGGCGGAGCACCCACTGCAGGTAGCCGGGGAGGACCTGAGATGCTCGGTCAGGAAGACTGGAAATGCCCAGCTGGGGAAAGCCTCCCAACGAGGAAGGGGTGCCCAGCGGACCCTGAGCCCCCTAATGGTCTGCATTCTGGCGGTGGCATATCAGGATTTTGATGGGCGTTTGAAGGCAGCACAGCAGCCACAAGGGAGTGAGTACCAACACTGTTGTGATGCCACTATGATGAGTGTAGTTAGATGCTAAGGGTTGCCTGCATTGTAGTGCCAGGCACATAGACAGTTGTGTCCCTGAAGTCCTGCCCCCCTCCACGTCCGTGGGATATTGTCATAGATAGTTTTTGGCAGAGTCTGTAGGGCTGTGAGGGGTCCCCTTTTTGTAATATTGTATTAAATGTAGCCTCATGAACTTGTAGATGTGCTGGCTTGGCATAGTCGCTCATGGGTTCACTTCACAAAGTGTATCAGAGTAGTGGTTCAGGATGGTAATGCAGTGTATTCTGGGGTCATGCCTACTAGTCAGGGGCACATTCATAACGTGTGTTTTGTCTGCCTAAAGTTAGTGCTTGAGCTGGGTGGGAGTGTATGTGTCCCAAAATGTACATATTTCCAGGAATTCACATACTTTTGTCTTGTTTTGTTTCCCACCCCTGTGCTCTTGTGTCCCTGTGTACATTAGCATCATCTGGCGAGGGAGCTGAGGCACCGGTGAGTGGGGATGCAGCAGCCCACAGTTCCAAGGACGCAGTGTCGACCGACGCCAAGGAGACCAGTGGGTTGGACGATGAGGGTGTAGGAAAGTAGCCTCTTTCTAGCATGGTTACCCCCACTTTTGGCCTGTTTGTGATTGCGTGTCAGTGTGTTTTACTGTGTCAATGGGATTCTGCTAGCCAGGAACCCAGTGCTCATAGATAAAAACCTATATGTCAGTGTGTTTTGCCTGTCTCACTGGGATTCTGCTAGCCAGGACCCCAGTGCTCATAGTTTATGGCCTAATTTGTATGCCTGTGTAGTGCCTAACTGTGTCACTGAGGCTCTGCTAACCAGAACCTCAGTGTTTATGCTCTTTCTGCTTTTAAATTTGTCACTGTAGGCCAGTGACTTCATTTACCAATTTCATTTGGCATACTGCCCCCCCCCCACTTATAAGTCCCTAGTATATGTACCTAGGTACCCAGGGCACTGGGGTTCCAGGAGATCCATATGGGCTGCAGCATTTCTTTTGCCACCCATAGGGATCTCAGACAAACCCTTAAACAGGATTGCCACTGCAGCCTGTGTGAAATAGTGCACACACTATTTCACAGTCATTTTCACTGCACTTAAGTAACTTATAAGTCACCTATATGTCTAACCTTCACTTGCTGAAGGTTAGTTGCAAAGTTACTAAGTATGAGGGCACCCTTGCAGTAGCAAAGGTGCCCCCACATAGTTCAGGGTCATTTCCCCGGAATTTGTGAGTGTGGGGACACCATTACAAGCGTGCACTGCATATAGGTAAATACCTCTATGTAGCTTCACAATGGTAACTCTGAATATGGCCTTGTAACATGTCTAAGATCATGGAATTGTCCTCCCATTCCAAATCTTGTAGTGGGGAGCCAATTCCATGCACCCTGGGGGCTCCACCATGGACCCCTAGTACTGCCAAGCCAGCTCTCTGAGGCTTGCACTGCAGCTACAGCTGCTGCCACCTCAAAGACAGGGCTCTGCCCTCCTGGGGTCTGGGCAGCCCAGTCCCAGGAAGGCAAAACAAACCATTTCCTCTGAGAGCAGGGTGTTACACCCTCTCCCTTTGGAAATCGGTGTTACAGGCTGGGAGGGGTAGCCTCCCCCAGCCTCTGGGAATGCTTTGAAGGGCAAGGTAGTGCCCTCCTTGCATAAACCAGTCTACACCGGTTCAGGGACCCCTTCTCCCCTCCTCTGGTGTGAAACTGGACAAAAAAATGGGGAGTGACCACTCCCCTATCCATTCCCACCCCAGGGGTGGTGCCCAGAGCTCCTCCAGTGTGTCCCAGACATCAGCCATCTTTCTTTGCAAGGTGTGGGGGGACTCTGGAGGGCTCTGAGTGGCCTGTGCCAGCAGGTGACGTCACAGACCCCTCCTGATAGGTCCATACCTGATAAGGTAGCCAATCCCCCTCTCAGGGCTATTTAGGGTCTCTCCTGTGGGTTCTCTTCAGATTCTGCTTACATGTTTCCTTCAGGAATCCTCTGCAACAACTTCAGCATCCTCTGACCTCGGATCAACCGCAGCCTGCTCCAAGAAACGCTGTAACTGCAACAAAGTGTCTAAAAGAGACACTTTTCTTCAGCAACCTCAGCTCCAAGTTAGCAACTGCAACAGTTTCCACGGTGTGAATGCTCTGGGGACTCCCTGTCTTCATCCTGCACCAGAGGGACCGAAGAAATCTCCCATGGATTGAGGGAGCCACTCCCCTGCTCCCAGCAGGCACCTTCCAAGGTAACGACCAGCATCTGGGACTCCTCTCACGGCAACGAGCGTGCTTCTAAGGACACAGAGGGTGGACATAATCGACATAGATTGCTTCCCTGAGAACTATGGTACCCCTGTGTTATGTGTCTTCTTCGCCTCCTGAAGCCTATGTGTACTCTTGGAAAAATTCCTTCGTGCACAGCCTGGCCCAGTTCCCCACCACTCCACCCTGCGACGCTCAACTCGATGAGTTGTTCTCCGGTGGCGTGGGACATTCTTTTGTTGTGCTGTATCAACCACGTTTTGCACCACATTTGAATCCAGATCCTGTGGTTCTTGGGGGTGCTGGCTGGCATCCTCAGGGCTCTCTAAAGTGCTGCGAGCCCCCTCTTCCTCCTCACACAGAGTTGAGGCCCCCAGGTCCCCCCTGGGTCCATCCAGCACCATTTTGATGAAAAACGCACTTTTGTCGTAGCCAAGGCTTGTTGGCACCTTCCTACACGAAATCTCGTCTGCAACGATCTTCATGCAGTGGGACATCTTTTGCATCCTGCAGGAACCCGCTGGCATCTTCCTAGGGTGCATTTCTACAGTCTTCGACTAACTGGGGACTCTTCTTTTGCATCCTCTTCTGGGTTGGCAGGGGCTCCTGTCTTTCCTGGAACTTCTTTCGAATTCTGGACTTGGTCCCCTTCCTTTGCAGGTCTTCAGGTCCAATAATCCAGCAGTTGTTCTTTGCAGACTTGGTTGGCTGCTGCAAAATCCCAAAAACGAGGTGTAGTGTGTCCTAAGGAAACTTGCAGTCCTTTATTCCTGCATTTCTGGGCTATGGGGTGGGGTAATTTACTTACCTTTATTGTATTATTACTCTCCTAGCGATTCTGCACACACTACACTTGTCTAGGGGGGAATTCGTGATTCACATTCCACTTTTTTAGTATATGGTTTGTGTTGCCCCTATACCTATTTTCTCCCACTTCATTCTATAGGGTTTCGTACTGTTTGCATTGTTCTATAACTATTTACTTGTCTAATTTCGGTGCCTAGTGTATATGTTGTGTATAATACTTACCTCCAGAAGGAGTATTGTCTCTAAGATATTTTTGGTACTCTGTCACCCAAATAAATACCTTTATTTTTGGTAACACTGAGTATTGTGTTTACTTGTGTATAAGTGCTTTGTAACTATAAGTGGTATTGCATGAGCTTTGCATGTCTCCTAGTTCAGCCTAAGATGCTCTGCTCTAGCTACCTCTATCAGCCTAAGCTTCTAGAACACTACTACATTCACTAACAAGGGATAGCTGGACCTGGTGTAAGGTGTAAGTACCCAAGGTGCCCACTACAAACCAGGCCAGCCTCCTACACCAGGTCCCTCCTGGGTCCATCCAGCGCCATTTTGATGTAAAACGCACTTTTGTCGTAGCCAAGGCTTGTTGGCCCCTTCCAACACGAAATCTCTCGGCAACGATCTTCACGCAGTGGGACATCTTTTGCATCATGCAGGAACCCGCTGGCATCTTCTTAGGGTGCATTTCTGCAGACTTCGACTAACTGGGGACTCTTCTTTTGCACCCTCTTCTGGGTTGGCAGGGGCTCCTGCCCTTCTACCCCTTCCTTTACAAGTCCAATAATCTAGCAGTTGTTCTTTGCAGACTTGGTTGGCTGCTGCAAAATCCCCAAAACGAGGTGTAGTGTGTCCTAAGGAAACTTGCAGTGCTTTACTTCTGCTTTTCTGGGCTCTGGGGTAGGGTCATTTACTTACTTTTACTGTATTAATACTCTCCTAGCGATTCTGCACACACTACACTTGTCTAGGGGGAATTCGTGATTCACATTCCACTTTTTTAGTATATGGTTTGTGTTGCCCCTAGACCTATTTTCTCCCATTGCATTTGATAGGATTTCCTACTGTTTGCATTGTTCTATGACTATTTACTTGTTTAATTTTGGTGTCTAGTGTATATATTGTGTGTAATACTTACCTCCAGAAGGAGTATTGTCTCTAAGATATTTTTTGATACTGTGTCACCCAAATAAATACGTTTATTTTTGGTAACACTGAGTATTGTCTTTACTTGTGTATAAGTACTGTGTGACTATGGGCCAGATGTAGGAAAATCCGATTTTGCGACTCTCAAATTGCGAGTCTGAGCGATGCTGGATGGTGTCCCTGACACCATCTGCGAATCGGAAGGGGGTCGCAAAGACCCACCTCATTAATATTAATGAGGTGGGTCGCAATTTGCGACCCCCTTCCGATTCACAGCACTCACAGGGATGGTGGCCTGCTGGAGACAGCAGACCACCATGTCTGTGACTGCTTTTTAATAAAGCAGTTTTTTTATTTTTTGCATCCCATTTTCCTTAAAGGGAAATAAGTTGCAATACAGACGAAAAAATTAAACTTTTTTGTCTCATTTTTTCAGAGCAGGCAGTGGTCCCTAGGACCACTGCCTGCTCTGAAAAAATGTTCTCTGAGCCATTCACAAAGGGGTAGGGGTCCCATGGGGACCCCTTCCCTTTTGAGAATGGGTTAGCACCCATTTGAAATGGGTGCTAACTGCGAATTGCTTTCCGACCGCGTTTGCATGTCACTTCAGTCTCTGAGGAGTCCCATACATCCAATCCAGAGGATGACTGGAGGAGGCTGGCCTGGATTGTAGTGGGTACCTTAGGTACCTACACCTTATACCAGGTACAGTTAGCCCTTATTAGTGAAATGTAGACAGTGTCTAGAAGCCAGGCTGTCTAGAGTTAGCTGTAGGCAGAGCAGCCAAGGCTGAGCTAAGAGACATGGAAAACTCTTGCAATACCACTGTAGTCACACAGTACTTACACACAAGAAAGACAATACTCAGTGTTAACAAAAATAAAGGTACTTTATTTTAGTGACACTAGGCAAAAATACCTTAGAGGCTAATCTCCCTTTGGAGGTAAGTAATATACATAAAATATACACTAGTAACCAAAATCAGGTAAGTAAACAGTCATAAAATAGTGCAAATAGTGAAAATCACCATAGGTTACAATTGCCCTAGGAGGAACACAACCATATACTAAAATAGTGGAATGCGAAAGTCGGTTTCCCACCTAGGCAAGAATAGTGTGTAGAGGAGTGCTGGAGGCATAAGAAAATACCAAAGGTAAGTAAAGTACCCCACCGCAGAGCCCAGGAAAGCAGGAGTATAGTAAAGCAAGTTTCCTCGAAACACACTAGAAGTCGTGATAAAGGATTATGCAAAAAACAAGCAAGACTGCAAGACACCAACAATGGATTCCCGGACCTGAAGACCCGCAGAGAGAAGAGACCAAGTCCAAGAATAGTTGAAGAGTCTAAGAGTATCAGGAGCCCCTACTAACCCGGATGAAGGTGCAAAAGTGGCTCTCTGGGTTAGGAGAAAAAGTCAGAGATGTACCAAAGAAGACAGCTGCAGGTTTCTGCTTGGTGCAAGAGATGTCCCACATCAAGTAGAAGGATGCAGGCTGTTTTTCTTCGTTAGATTCCACCAACAAGCCTTAGCTCATGTAAAAGATGAGTTTGGCGGTAAAAGGTGCTACCTGGACCCAGGAGGGACCTGGGGGTCTCAACTTGGACTGAGGAGACAGAGGGGCCTCTCAGCACTTCAGAGAGCCCTCAGAAGACCAGGCAGCACCCACAGGAGTCCCAGGACACCTGGACAAATGAGTTGCAAACAGTGGTCATCACAGCGCTACACAAAGGGATCCCACGCCGCCGGAGAACAACTCAGGGAGCTGAGCATTGCAGGATAGAGGGCTGGGGACCTGCGCTACACTGTGCACTATGGATTCCTTGGAGAAGTGCACAGAAGCCCTAGCAGCTACAAAACATGCAGTGCACAGGGGTACTGTTTGGCTTGGGGAGGCAAGCTCTTAGCTCCAAATGTGGGCAGTTGGACGTTTGGACAGTCTGGGTCACTTTGGTCCACAATCTGTGTTCCAGAATCCACGCTCGTTGTCAGGAGAGGGGACCCAGAGTAGTGGTCGTTGCTGCAGAGAGGTGCCTGCTGAAGCAAAGAAGTGACTCTGTGTAGGAAATTACCATCTTGCCTGGCATGTTACCCCCATATTTCACTGTATATATGTTGTTTTAGTGTATGTGTCACTGGGGCCCTGCCAGCCAGGGCCCCAGTGCTCATAAGTGTGCCCTGTATGTGTTCCCTGTGTGATGACTAACTGTCTCACTGAGGCTCTGCTAATCAGAACCTCAGTGGTTATGCTCTCTCTGCTTTCTAAATTGTCACTAACAGGCTAGTGACCAATTTCACCAATTCACATTGGCATACTGGAACACCCTTATAGTTCCCTAGTGTATGGTACTGAGCTACCCAGGGTATTGGGGTTCCAGGAGATCCCTATGGGCTGCAGCATTTATTTTGCCACCCATAGGGAGCTCTGACAATTCTTACACAGGCCTGCCACTGCAGCCTGAGTGAAATAACGTCCACGTTATTTCACAGCCATTCACCACTGCACTTAAGTAATTTATAAGTCACCTATATGTCTAACCTTCACCTGGTGAAGGTTGGGTGCAAAGTTACTTAGTGTGTGGGCACCCTGGCACTAGCCAAGGTGCTCCCACATCGTTGAGGGCAAATTCCCCGGACTTTGTGAGTGCGGGGACACCATTTCACGCATGCACTATACATAGGTCACTACCTATGTATAGCGTCACAATGGTAACTCCGAACATGGCCATGTAACATGTCTAAGATCATGGAATTGTCACCCCAATGCCATTCTGGCATTGGGGAGACAATTCCATGATCCCCCGAGTCTCTAGCACAGACCCGGGTACTGCCAAACTGCCTTTCCCGGGGTTTCACTGCAGCTGCTGCTGCTGCCAAACCCTCAGACAGGTTTCTGCCCTCCTGGGGTCCAGCCAGGCCTGGCCCAGGAAGGCAGAACAAAGGACTTCCTCAGAGAGAGGGTGTTACACCCTCTCCCTTTGGAAAAAGGTGTCAGGGCTGGGGAGGAGTAGCCTCCCCAGCCTCTGGAAATGCTTTGATGGGCACAGATGGTGCCCATCTCTGCATAAGCCAGTCTACACTGGTTCAGGGATCCCCCAGCCCTGCTCTGGCGCGAAACTGGACAAAGGAAAGGAGAGTGACCACTCCCCTGACCTGCACCTCCCAGGGGAGGTGCCCAGAGCTCCTCCAGCGTGCCCCAGACCTCTGCCATCTTGGATTCAGAGATGTGCTGGCACACTGGACTTCTCTGAGTGGCCAGTGCCAGCAGGTGACGTCAGAGACTCCTTCTGATAGGCTCTTACCTGTCTTACTAGACTATCCTCCTTCCTAGGTAGCCAAACCTCCTTTTCTGGCTATTTAGGGTCTCTGCTTTGGGGAATTCTTCAGATACCGAATGCAAGAGCTCATCAGAGTTCCTCTGCATCTCCCTCTTCACCTTCTGCCAAAGGATCGACCTCTGACTGCTCAGGACGCCTGCAAAACCGCAACAAAGTAGCAAAGACAACTACTGCAACCTTGTATCACTTCATCCTGCTGGCTTTCTCGCCTGTTTCCTGGTGGTGCATGCTCTGGGGGTCGCCTGCCTCCTTCTTGCACCTGGAGCTCTGAAGAAATCTCCCATGGGTCGACGGAATCTTCCCCCTGCAACCGCAGGCAACAAAAGACTGCATCACCGGTCCTCTGGGTCCCCTCTCAGCACGACGAGCGTGGTCCCTGGAACTCAGCAACTCTGTCCAAGTGACTCCCACAGTCCAGCGACTCTTCAGTCCAAGTTTGGTGGAGGTAAGTCCTTGCCTTCCCACGCTAGACTGCATTGCTGGGTACCGCGTGATTTGCAGCTGCGTCGGCTCCTGTGCACTCTTCCAGGATTTCCTTCGTGCACAGCCAAACCTGGGTCCCCGACACTCTAACCTGCAGTGCACAACCTTCTGAGTTGTCCTCCGGCGTCGTGGGACTCCCTTTTCTGACTTCAGGTGGACTCCGGTTCACTCCTCTTCCAAGTGCCTGATCCGGTACTTCTGCGGGTGCTGCCTGCTTCTGTTAGGGCTCCCTGACTTGCTGGGTGCCCCCTCTGTCTCCTCATCCAAGTGGCGACATCCTGGTCCCTCCTGGGCCACAGCAGCATCCAAAAACCCTAACCATGACCCTTGCAGCTAGCAAGGCTTGTTTGCGGTCTTTCTGCGTGGGAACACCTCTGCAAGCTTCTTCATGACGTGGGCCAACCATCCTCCAAAGGGGAAGTTCCTAGTCCTCTTCGTTTTTGCAGAACACAAAACTTCTTCCATCCCGTGGCAGCTTCTTTGCACCCTCAGCTGGTATTTCCTGGGCATCTGCCCACTCTCGACACTGTCGCAACTCTTGGACTTGGTCCCCTTCTCTTACAGGTACTCAGCTCCGGAAATCCCCTGTTGTTGCTTTGCTGGTGTTGGTTTTCCTTGCAGAATCCCCCTATCACGACTTCTGTGCTCTCTGGGGGTTGTAGGTGCACTTTACACCTACCTTACAGGGTCTTGGGGTGGGCTATGTTTCTAACCCTCACTGTTTTCTTACAGTCTCAGCGACCCTCTACAAGCTCACATAGGTTTGGGGTCCATTCGTGGTTCGCATTCTACTTTTGGAGTAAATGGTTTGTGGTGCCTATATACCTATGTGCTCCTATTGCAATCTATTGTAACTTTACACTGCTTGCATTACTTCCTTTTGCTGTTACTGCATATTTTTGGTATTGCGTACATATATCTTGTGTATATTTGGCATCCTCATACTGAGGGTACTCACTGAGATACTTTTGGCATATTGTCATAAAAATAAAGTACCTTTATTTTTAGTATATCTGTCTATTGTGTTTTCTTATGATATTGTGCATATGACACCAGTGGTATAGTAGGAGCTTTGCATGTCTCCTAGTTCAGCCTAAGCTGCTCTGCTATAGCTACCTTCTATCAGCCTAAGCTACTAGAAACACCTCTTCTACACTAATAAGGGATAACTGGGCCTGGTACAGAGTGTAAGTACCCCTTGGTACCCACTACAAGCCAGGCCAGCCTCCTACACTCTGTCACTCCACGGGAGATTCCTTCCGTCCTTCTGCTGCAGCATGAAGACCTTGGGGCGTGCACAACCTGGAAACTGTTGCCGTTGCTGGCAGGAGGTGAAGTGACAAAGTTGTAGTAGCCCTCTTGGATACTTTGTTGCAGTTGTAGAGTTCCTGGAGCAGTTCTGCTGTTGATACAGTGGTAGAAGGTGAAGCAGAGGTTGCAGAGGATTCCTGCTGGAGTGTTGCAAAACCAAATCTGAGGAAACACCCAGAGGAGAGGCCCTAAAAAGCCCTGAGAGGGGGATTGGTCACCTAACCAGATAAGCACCTATCAGGAGGGGTCCCTGACGTTACCTGCTGACACTTGCCACTCAGATGCTCCCAGAGTTCCCTGACCATACTGAAAGCAAGATGGCCGAACACAGAGACATTCTGGAGGAGCTCTGGGCACCACCCCTGGGGTGGTGATGAATAGGGGAGTGGTCACTCCCCTTTCCTTTGTCCAGTTTCATGCCAGAGCATGGGACTGGGGGTCCCTGAACCAGTGTAGACTGCATTATGCAACAAGGGCATCGTTTGTGCCCTTCAAAGCATTTCCAGAGGCTCTGGGAGTATACGCCTCCCATGCCTGTAAAACCTATTGTTTTCAAAAGGGAGAGGGTGTAATACCCCTCTCCTAAAGGAAATGCATTGTTCTGTCTTCCTGGGATTGAGCTGCTCGCATGAGGGCAGAAGCCTGTCTGTGAGGTGGCAGCAGCTGGGGTTTGTAAGAGGCTGGCCTGGCTTATAGTGGGCACCTGATGGTACTTACACCTTATGCCAGGTCCAGTTATCCCTTATTAGTAGATTAGTAGTGTTCTAGCAGCTTAGACTGATAGAGTAGCTATAGTAGAGCAGCTTAGGCTGAACTAGGAGACATGCAAAGCTCCTACTATACCACTTATATCATATAGCACTAAATCATAAGAATCACAATACTCAGAGTTACTAAAAATAAAGGTACTTTATTTTAGTGACAATGTGCCAAAAATATCTCAGAGGATATACTCCCTTAGGAGGTATGTAAAATACACAAAATATACACACAAACCAAGATCAGGTAAGTAAACAGTTAGAAAAGTAGTGCAAACACTGTAGAATACAATAGGATGCAATAGGCCTAGGGGCAACAAAAACCATATACTAAGAAAGTGGAATGTGAACTCCTGGCCTAGTGTAGTGTTTAGAGGGTCGCTGGGAGTGTAAGAAAATACTAAGGGTGTCCAAGATACCCCACCCCAAGACCCTGAAAAGGAGGAGTAAAGTGATACTACTTCCCCAGAAACACACTAAACTCGTGATAGGAGATTCTGCAAAGACCACAACAGACTGCAAAGCACTGAAGACGGATTCCTGGACCTGAGGACCTGTAAAAGAAGGGGACCAAGCCCAAGAGTCACAAAAGTGTCCAGTGGGGGCAGGAGCCCATTAAACCCCAGATGAAGGTGCAAAATGGCTGCCTCGAGATGGAAGAGGCTGAAGATTCTGCAACAACGAAAGATGCCAGGAACTTCTCCTTTGTGCAGAAAATGTCCCAAGGAGGGCTGGAGGATGCAGAGCTGTTTTTCTGAAAAAAGACTACAAACAAGTCTTGCTAGCTGCAAAGGTCATAGTTGAAGAAAAATGGTGCTGCCCGGGCCCAGGAAGGAGCAGGAGGTCGCCACTTGGAAGAAGAGACAGAGGGGGCCCTCAGCAAGACAGAGAGCCCACGCACAAGAAGGCAGCACCCGCACTACTTGAACATGGGATCAAGAAAACTGAGTGTGGTGGTCATCTCAACACTACAAAAGAAGGTCCCACGAAGCCAGTGGTCAACTCAGCAAGTTGAGCAATGCAGGACAAAGTGCTGGGGACCTGGGCTAGGCTGTACATGAATGATTCCTTGCAAAAGTGCACAGAAGCCCTAGCAGCTGCAGGTCACACAGTACACAGGATTACTGTCTGGAGAGGAGATACAAGGACTTACCTCCTCCAAATTTGGACAGTTGGACCACTGGACAGTCTGGGTCACTTGGGTCCACAGCCTGTGTTCTAGGGGCCACGCTCGTCAGGATGAGAGGGGTCCCAGAGTACTGGTGACGCTGAAGTTTGGTGCCTGCTGGAGCAGGCAGAAGATTCTGTCGACCCACAAGAGATTTCTTCTTGGCTTCCAGTGCAGGTTGAAGACAGACAGCCCCCATAGCATTCACCACCAGGAAACAGTCGAGAAAGCCGGCAGGATTAGGTGCTACAATGTCGCTGGTAGTCTTCTTGCTACTTTGTTGCAGTTTTGCAGGCGTCCTGGAGCAGTCAGCGGTGGATCCTTAGCAGAAGTCAAAGAGGGAGATGCAGAGGAACTGTGGTGAATTCTTGCAAGTCGTTATCTGAGGAAAGGCCCACAGGAGTGACCCTAAATAGTCCTCAGAGGAGGATTGGCCACCTAGAGAGGTAAGCACCTATCAGGAGGGGTCTCTGATGTCACCTGCTGGCACTGGCCACTCAGAGGCCTCCATTGTGCCAGCACACCTCTGGATTCAAGATGGCAGAGGTCTGGGACACACTGGAGGAGCTCTGGGCACCACCCCTGGGGTGGTGATGGACAGGGGAGTGGTCACTCCCCTTCCCTTTGTCCAGTTTCACGCCAGAGCAGGGACTGGGGGTTCCCTGAACAGGTGTAGACTGGCTTATGCAAGGAGGGCACCATCTGTGCCCTTCAAAGCATTTCCAGAGGCTGGAGGAGGCTACTCCTCTCAGCCCTTAACACGTATTTCCAAAGGGAGAGGGTGTAACAGCCTCTCTCAGAGGAAATTCTTTGTTCTGCCTTCCTGGGACTGGGCTGCACAGCCCCCAGGAGGGCAGAACCCTGTCTGTGGGTTGGCAGCAGTGGTAGCTGCAGAGAAAACCCTAGAGAACTGGCTTGGCAGTACCCGGGGTCCATAGTGGAGCCCCGGGGATGCATGGGAGTGGCACCCCAACACCATATTTGGCATAGGGGGGCAATTCCATGATCTTATACATGTTACATGGCCACATTTGAAGTTACCATTGTGAAACTACATATAGGTATTGAACTATATGTAGTGCACGTATGTAATGGTGTCCCCGCATTCCCAAAGTCCGGGGAAATTGCCCTGAACTATGTGGGAGCACCTTGGCTAGTGCCAGGGTGCCCTAACACTTAGTAACTTTGCACCTAACCTTCACTAAGTGAAGGTTAGACATATAGGTGACTTATAAGTTACTTAAGTGCAGTGAAAAATGGCTGTGAAATAATGTGTGCTTTATTTCACTCAGGCTGCAGTGGCAGTCCTGTGTAAGATTTGTCTGAGCTCCCTATGGGTGGCAAAAGAAATGCTGCAGCCCAAAGGGATCTCCTGGAACCCCAGTACCCTGGGTACCTAGGTAGCATATACTAGTGAATTATAAGTGTTTGCCAGTGTGCCAATTAGAATTGTTGAAATTGGTCACTAGCCTATAGTGACAATTTTAAAGGCAGAGAGAGCATAAGCACTGAGGTTCTGGTTAGCAGAGCCTCAGTCAAACAGTTACTCACTACACAGGTACACACATTCAGGCTACAAACTGGCTGGCTAGCAGGGTCCCAGTGAGACAGGCAAAAACAAACTTACATACATGTGAAAAATGGGGGTAACATGCCAGACAAGATGGTACTTTCATACACAACCCCCCCCCCAAACGAGGAACAATAAGGCTACCCTTGCCCAGATGAGTCTTCATTGTCTAAGTGGAAATATCTGCAGAGTCCATCTGCATTGGAGTGGGTACTCCCAGGTCTATATTCCACTGTATAGTCCATTCCCTGTAGGGAGATGGACCACCTTAACAATTTAGGGTTTTCACCTTTCATTTGTTTTAATCATAATAGAGGTTTTTGGTCTGTCTGAACAATAAAGTGAGTACCAAACAGGTATGGTCTCAACTTTTTCAGTGCCCAGACCACAGCAAAGGCCTCACTCTCTATGGCAGACCAACGCTTTTCTCTAGGGGTCAACCTCCTGCTGATAAAAGCAACAGGTTGATCCTGGCCCTCAGTGTTAAGCTGTGATAGAACTGCCACTACCCCTAATTCAGAAGCATCAGTCTGGACTATGAATTTCCTGGAGTAACAAGGGCTTTTTAGGACAGGTGCAGAGCACATGGACTGTTTAAACTCATCAAAAGCCTTTTGACAACTAGCTGTCCACAATACCTTTTTAGGCATCTTCTTGCTTGTGAGGTCATTAAGAGGGTCTGCAATGGAGCCATAGTTCTTAATGAACCTCCTATAGTACCCTGTGAGGCCTAAGAAGACTCTCTCTTGGGTTTGAGTTATAGGGGAAGCCCATTCCATAATGGTCTGGATCTTCCCCTGCAGTGGTGCCGTCTGTTCCCCACCTACCAGGTGGAACAGATAAACCACGTTCCCCTGCCCTATCTGGCACTTTGAAGCCTTGATAATGAGGCCTGCCTTTTGCAGGGCCTCCAAAACATTCCATAGGAGGACCAGGTGATCATCCCAGGTGGAGCTAAAGACAGCTATATAATCTAGGTATGCTGCACTAAAAGCTTCCAACTCTTGCAGAACTGTATTCACCAACCTCTGAAAAGTGACAGGGGCATTTTTCAAACCAAAGGGCATAACAGTGAACTGATAGTGCCCTCCAATGGTGTAAAATGCTGTTTTAGGCATAGCATCTTCTGACAACTTAATCTGCCAATACCCTGCAGTTAAGCCAATAGTGCTTAGATACTTTGCAGAAGCCAGTGTATCTATTAGCTCATCTGCCCTGGGTATAGGGTGAGCATCAGTTGTGGTTACTTGATTGAGTCCTCTATAGTCAACACAAAACCTCATTTCCTTTTTACCATCTTTACTGTGAGGTTTTGGCACAAGGACCACTGGGCTAGCCCATGGGCTCTCAGAGGGCCCAATCACTCCTAGATCCAGCCTTTTTTGTACCTCTTGTTTTATACAATCTCTGACTTGGTCAGGCTACCTATAAATCTTACTTTTGACAGGTAAACTGTCTCCAGTGTTGATTGTGTGCTCACACCAGGTAGTTGTACCTGGGATCAGTGAGAATTGGCCTAGGAGATTTATACAGTTGTCCTTCTGCTCAGCCGTAAGGCAATTTGCAAGCACCACCCCCTCTACTAAGCCATCAGCTTCAGTGGTGAAGAAGACGTCAGGGAGAGGGTCACTCTCTTCCTCCTGCCCCTCATCAGTTGCCATGAGCAGGGTTAAGTCAGCCCTGTCATAGTAAGGTTTGAGGCGATTGTTATGGAACACCCTAAGGGGACTGTCACGACTCACGTGCTGCTTGCGCCTGGAGTTTGCAGATCTTGAGGTGTGGATCTTGAGGGTTCGACTTTGTCCCAAAAAGGGGCGACTCTTTCTGGTAGCCACGGTGCTGTAGGCGAGGAAACGCCAAGGACAGACCGTGACCGTGAGAAAGTAGCGCCAGAGGGAAAAAACCCCTTCAGAAGAAGAGGAAAAAACCTCCCAGAAGATTCGCAGGGGATTCCTGGAACAAGAACAGAGGAACAGGAATCAAAGGAACTGACGTAACACAGAAATGGCGAAATCCAGAGCCAAGGGCTAGGAAATCAGGAGCGAGGACACTAACTGAAACAGAGAGTGTTGCAGCGCAAAGAGGGAAAGAAAAAACACCCTTAAATACCATAAAACAGGAAGTGACCCACAGGAAGAAAAAGGACACCATCTTGCATAGGGAAAAGTAGATAGAATAGACTGGAGCAGAAACCATAGAGAATAGGGAAGGAGGAATGCTGGGAAGACAGAGGTAACCTGGGAAGGGGAAAGACATAAAGGACAGAGGAGAAAACAGACCCAAAAAGAAAGAAAGACAGAAAAGAAGAAAGAGGAGTCCCCAGACAGGTAAGAGGGGTCAGGAGACCCCAACAAGACGGAGGGAGAGCGCAGCGCGAGGCCCCTAGTAAGTCCTGGGGCCTCGCAAGGTGCAAGAAAGGCTCGGGGCGCGCCGCGTCTTAGAGACGCGAAGCGCGGCCCGAGCCGAACGCGCGGCTTGTGCCGAACGCTCGGCTCGCGCCGCGCGGTGCGGCGCGACAGTAGGCCCCCCTCCCGAAGGCCCTGGTTTGAAAGGAAATAAACGGTGAAAGCGCTGAGTCAGAAGAGGAGCATGAACAGAAGATGCATCTTCCCAAGAACACTCACTGAGAGGATAACCCTTCCAATGAATCAGATACTGCAGACGGGTGTGAAAAAGACGAGAGTCACAAATCTCCTGAACCTCATATTCAGGAACATCATCCACTAAGACAGGAGGAGGACAGGAAAACTGACGGGAGTACGGATCTGGTACATAAGGTTTGAGTTGGGAGACATGGAAGACTGGATGAATCTTCCATGTGTGAGGCAAGTGAAGACGGACAGTGACGGGATTAAGCAACTGGAGAATACGGAAAGGCCCGTAATAGCGAGGTGTGAATTTGTTCTGAGAAAGACGTGAGGGTAAGAATTTAGAAGAAAGCCAAACTTTATCCTGTGGAAGGTAGTCCGGAGTTGCCCTACGTTTCTTGTCTGCTACTTTCTTCATATATCTCTTGGTGTGTAAGAGATTAGAACGAATCAGTCTATGGATTTGTAGAAGACGTTTGGAAAAATGAGTAATAGCGGGTAAGGGAGTGGGAGACAGAGAAGAAGTAGGAAAAGAGGTAGGATGAAAACCATAAGAACAGAAAAAAGGAGTGGTCTTGGAGGCACTATGGACTGAGTTATTATAAGAGAACTCAGCGATAGGGAGATAAGTGTTCCAGTTGCTTTGAGTTGAGTTGCAAAAACAACGAAGGTATTGTTCTAAGCCCTGGTTCAGACGCTCGGTCTGTCCATTGGTCTGGGGATGGAAGCCCGATGACAGAGCTCTATCGATGTTTAGTGTCTTACAAAAATACCTCCAGAACCGGGAAATGTACTGAGGACCTCTATCAGATATAAGAGTATGAGGGAGTCCATGAAGACGGAAGATATGTTCAATGAATATCTGGCTTAATTCTTGGGATGTAGGTAGTTTTTTCAAGGCAGTGAAGTGAGCCATCTTAGTAAAAGAGTCCACAGTGACCATGATTACTCGGTTTCCTGCTGAGAGTGGTAACGAACACATGAAATCGGTGGAGATGGTGTGCCATGGAGTTGGCGGAACCGGCAAGGGCTGTAGTAAACCCGCAGGCCTGGTTCGGGGAATCTTGACTTGAGCGCATGTGGGACAAGCCTGAACGTATGTTTCAATGTCTTTTTTCCAAGTAGGCCACCAGAAAAATCGGGATAACAGTTCTTGCGTGGCCTTGATGCCTCTATGACCAGCAACCGGTGAATCATGACACATTTGTAATGCCTTTTCTCTCACTCTGTTAGTGGGGATGAATAACAGATCGTGATAATAATAGTATCCTTGTCTCTTATGTAAAAGAGGCCTTAAGTCCTCTATTTCATCATCAGATAGATTGGGGTACTCCAGTTGTACCTCCTCCAGAAAAGACTGGGCTACCCCAATGATCTTACTAGGTTCCAGTAGGGGTTGAGCTGGGACAGGAGTACAATCTGGATAACGACGTGATAGAGCATCAGCCAGAATGTTTTGGGAGCCAGGAATATATGTAATGCAGAAATCATACTGGCTGAAGAAGAAGGCCCAACGAGCTTGACGACTATTTTGGCATACGAAATTTCGTAAACATTGTAAGTTTCGATGGTCTGTTCTCACTTCAAAAGGTTCCTTGGAACCCATCAGAAACTGCCTCCATTCAATACAAGCTGTTTTCAGAGCCAACAATTCTCTTTCCAATACTGAGTAATGTTGTTCTGCAATAGAGAGTATATGAGATAAATAGAAAACAGGATGTTCAAGACCATCGTCTTCTTGTTGTTGGAGTAGAACGGCACCAATGGCTTTTTCAGAAGCATCGGTGACGACAATAAATCGTTTGTTGGTATCTGGATGTCTTAAGATGGGAGCTTGTGTAAATGCCTTCTTTAATTCTTGAAAAGCTGTTTCAGCAGTTTTAGTCCAGACAAACCCTTTAATAAGATTTTCCTTCTTTAAAGTGTGAGTTATGTGGCTAGTTTGTTTAGCAAAGTCTGCGATGAATTGTCGATAGAAGTTCGCCAATCCTAGAAAGCATTGTGTTTCTTTAATGGAGGATGGAGAAGGCCAATCTAGGATAGCTTGCACCTTTTCTTGATCCATGGCTACTCCGGTGGTACTTAAATGATATCCTAGATATTTGACTTCTGTCTGGTCAAACTCACACTTTTCGGGTTTGCAAAACAGTTGATGTGCCCGGAGTCGTTGAAGAACTTGTTTAACATGGGAAGAATGGAGTTTGGGATTTCTGGAATAAATAAGAATATCATCAAGGTAGATTACAACTGTCTGATTCAGGAGATCCGAGAATACTGAGTCCATAAATCTCTGAAAAATTGCCGGGGCATTAGTAAGACCGAAAGGCATTACCCTGTATTCAAAATGACCAAATGGAGTCCTAAAGGCCGTTTTCCACTCATCTCCTTCTTTAATGCGTAAGAGGTGATAGGCTCCCCGTAGATCTAGTTTGGTAAACCGTTGAGCCCCTCTGACTGCCTCTAAAATGTCCCTTATGAGAGGCAAAGGATAACGATCTTTAATAGTTATTTTATTCAGGCCTCGAAAATCCAGGCAAGGGCGAAGGTCCTTTGTCTTCTTGGGTACGAAAAAGAGAGGAGCCCCAGCCGGAGAAGACGATGGAACAATAAGCCCACTTTGAATATTTTCATCCAAATACTCCTTTAGTACTTCCTTTTCAGTTTCCGTGAGGGAATACATCCTGCCAAAAGGAACGATAGTGCCAGGTTCCAAGGGAATAGCACAATCGTAATCTCGATGTGGAGGTAACACAGGTTTGGAAGGTTTTTGGAAGACATCTTGAAATTCCAAATAGTGTTCAGGAACTCCTTGGACTGTATTTATGGTCGAACCGGTGGTGCCCTCCGTGATAATTGACCTCTTAGGCGACCAATACTTGTCTGAAGCAAAACAGTGCTCGTGACAGAACTGTGAAGACAAGGAAACCGTCCGGGTAGCCCAGTTCACATATGGATTATGTCTGATGAACCACGGGATTCCAAGAATGATGGTATGGTTGGGGGAAGTTATAAGATCAAAGGAAATGTGTTCCTGATGGTTACTGATCTGTAGATTTAGCATCAGGGTAGTTGTATCTACTGGACCCGATGATATCAAAGATCCATCCACCGTGTGAACTTGTTCTGGAACCTCCTTAGGTTGTATAGGAACTTGTTGAGTGGTGGCCCACTTCTTATCCATATAAATGCCACTAGCTCCACAATCTAGTAGTGCCATAGTCTTCTCTAGACGGCCATCAGGTAATTGTAACATTACTGGTAAAGTGAACAAGGATGTGGTATTGTCGTTGAAAGAACTGATGGAAGGTATGGCTGCTAATCCCGTCCCCTCCCTTCTTACAGAGGACGGGAAGCGGCGTTTCCCGATGGCCTTGATGGACGTACTGGACAGGTACGCAGTATGTGGCCGGCAGATCCGCAGTATAAACACAACCCCTTCTTTCGTCTTTCTTCTCGTTCGCTAGGGGAGAGAGGGCCTCGAGTTGTATCCACCTGCATGGGTTCTCCTTCGGTGTCTCTGACAGGAGGGCGAGGTTCCTCAGAACGATGTGGAAAAACTCGTGAGGTGCTTGGTTGAAAAGACCCTCTGCTTTTTCTCTTCTCTGCTCTCCGTTCCTGAAGGCGATACTCGATGGAGAGGGCTTGATCCATCAGGCCACGAAGATCCTCCACTCTGGTGGAATGTACTAGTTCGTCTTTGATCTCTTCTTTGAGTCCTCTACGAAACAAAGTCACCAAAGTACGTTCCACCCAGGTGGTCTCTGCCGCTAGTTGACGAAAGCGTGTAATGTATTGAAGGACTTCTTGTGAACCTTGATGAATATCGCATAAGGCCTCTTCTGCTGAAGCCTCCAATCCCGGGCGACTAAACATCAGCTTGAAACGGTTCACAAAGGCAGAATAGTCCGACAATACCGGATCGTTAGATGATACCATCGGGGTTGCCCAGGCCAAGGCAGGACCAGATAGGGCACTGATGAGATAACCCACCTTTGTTCTGTCATGGGAGAATTGGGTGGGTCGGAAGGCAAAGTACACTGTCAAGGAGTCAAGGAACTCTCGCAGCTTGGTTGGTTCACCCGAAAAACGATGGGTAGAGGCGGAGAGCGTCGGGACATCACCACTACGGAAGGCCAAGGCCTGTCGCAACGCAGCATTCTCACTGCGTAGTTGCTGTAATTCTTGAGCTTGTTGCTGAATTGTAGTTAGCAGAGCTTGATCCGGATCCGCAGCAGCTACCACAGTGTCTTCCATGGTGTTAGAAGACGTCGGGATGGTTAGGCGCTGCAATCTGTCACGACTCACGTGCTGCTTGCGCCTGGAGTTTGCAGATCTTGAGGTGTGGATCTTGAGGGTTCGACTTTGTCCCAAAAAGGGGCGACTCTTTCTGGTAGCCACGGTGCTGTAGGCGAGGAAACGCCAAGGACAGACCGTGACCGTGAGAAAGTAGCGCCAGAGGGAAAAAACCCCTTCAGAAGAAGAGGAAAAAACCTCCCAGAAGATTCGCAGGGGATTCCTGGAACAAGAACAGAGGAACAGGAATCAAAGGAACTGACGTAACACAGAAATGGCGAAATCCAGAGCCAAGGGCTAGGAAATCAGGAGCGAGGACACTAACTGAAACAGAGAGTGTTGCAGCGCAAAGAGGGAAAGAAAAAACACCCTTAAATACCATAAAACAGGAAGTGACCCACAGGAAGAAAAAGGACACCATCTTGCATAGGGAAAAGTAGATAGAATAGACTGGAGCAGAAACCATAGAGAATAGGGAAGGAGGAATGCTGGGAAGACAGAGGTAACCTGGGAAGGGGAAAGACATAAAGGACAGAGGAGAAAACAGACCCAAAAAGAAAGAAAGACAGAAAAGAAGAAAGAGGAGTCCCCAGACAGGTAAGAGGGGTCAGGAGACCCCAACAAGACGGAGGGAGAGCGCAGCGCGAGGCCCCTAGTAAGTCCTGGGGCCTCGCAAGGTGCAAGAAAGGCTCGGGGCGCGCCGCGTCTTAGAGACGCGAAGCGCGGCCCGAGCCGAACGCGCGGCTTGTGCCGAACGCTCGGCTCGCGCCGCGCGGTGCGGCGCGACAGGGACTCCTGGAAGTGCCCAGGTATACCAAGTAGGTGACCTCACCTTTCTTTTCAACAATGAGATGGGGTCTACTTCATTTGTCCTGAAGTGCTCTTGGGGCCACAGGCTCCAGTACCCACACCTTCTCTCCTGGGTGGTACAGGGTAAGGACAGCCTTCTGGTCATGCCATTGCTTTTGCAGCTCCTGGCTGGCCTGAAGGTTTTTACTGGCCTTTTTCATATACTCAGCCATTCTGGATCTTAGTCCAAGTACATAGTCCACTATGTCCTGTTTAGGAGCTTTTAAAGGTTGTTCCCAACCCTCCTTCACAAGAGCAAGTGGACCTCTTACAGGGTGCCCTAAGAGGAGTTCAAAGGGGCTGAAGCCCACTCCTTTCTGGGGTACCTCCCTGTAAGCAAAAAAGAGGCATGGTAACAGGACAACCCATCTCCTTCTGAGTTTTTCAGGGAGTCCCATAATCATACCTTTGAGAGTTGTATTAAACCTCTCAACCAGCCCATTTGTCTGTGGATGATAAGGAGTAGTAAACTTGTAAGTTACACCACACTCCTTCCACATAGCTTTGAGCTATGCAGACATGAAGTTACTACCTCTGTCTGACACCACTTCCTTAGGAAATGCCACTCTGGAAAAGATTCCCAGGAGGGCTTTTGCCACTGCAGGAGCTGTAGTGTTCCTTAAGGGTATTGCTTCAGGATACCTAGTGGCATGGTCCACTACCACAAGGATAAACCTATTGCCTGAAGCTGTTGGAGGGTCAAGGGTGCCAACTATGTCAACCCCTGCTCTTTCAAAGGGCATCCCAACCACTGGGAGGGGAATTAAGGGGGCCTTAGGTGTGCCACCAGTCTTGCCACTGACTTGGCAGGTCACACAGGAGCGACACAACTCATTAGTGTCCTCTGACATGTGAGGCCAGTAAAACAATGGAACAAGTCTGTCCCAAGTTTTACTCTAGCCCAAATGCCCAGCCAAAGGAATATCATGTGCCAAGGTCAGATGAAACTCCCTATACTGCAGAGGGATGACCAATCTCCTGGTAGCTCCAGGTTTAGGGTCCCTTGAATCAGTGTTGAGGAGGTTATCTTCAAAATAGACCTTATGCTATCAGTGATATCCCCATTCTGCTGTTTGACAGCTTGCTGTCTTAAACCCTTTAGTGTGGGACAGGTCTTCTGTGCCACACCTAGCTCTTCCCTAGAAGGCCCCCCTGTACTCAAAAGCTCAGCAGTGTCTGCTGCCAGCTCATCTGGTGCAGGTTCTGCACAGGGAGAGGATTCCTCTTCCTTAAAAGGGGAATCTTCTGGAGATGGAACGATAGTGGGCAAGGATTTACCCTTCCTACCCCTAGCTTTTGGGAGCACTTTGTCTATTATTTCAGGATCCAAGCGTACCTGTCCTCTTTGCTTCTGGGCCTGAGCCCTTGTTAAAGCAAAACTATGCCCAGGAATGTCCAACATTGCTGCATGAGCTTCCAACTCCACTTCAGCCCATGCTGATGTCTCCAAACCATTCCCTAGTAAGCAATCTACAGGTAAACCAGCGGCTATCACAACATTCTTTGGACAAGTAATCCCCCCCCCCCAGTTGAGATTCACAACAGCCATGGGGTGGCTAAGAGTATTGTTATGAGCATCAGTCACTTGGTACTGCTGACCAAGTAGGTGTTGATCAGGGTGAACCAGCTTCTCAAACACCATAGTGACACTGGCTCCTGTATCCCTGTAGGTCTCAACCTCAACACCATTTATTAGGGGAAATTGCTTGTACATACCCATATTAAGGGGGCAAGCAACCAAGGTGGCAAAGTCAATACCACCATCAGAGACTAAAACAGCCTCTGTGGTCTCCCTAACAAGACCAATCCCAACTATATTACCAATGGTGAGCCCAGCTACACCCTTTGATTGGCTATTTGTAGTAGACTTCCCACCACCACTGCTATTACTAGGGACACTAGAGGACGCAGTTGGGAATGTGGTAGTGGGAGCCTTGGTGTTTTTCTTTGGGCAGGTAGAATCACTTGCCCAATGGCCTTTACTCTTACATAATTAACACCATGGCTTCTTTTGATTGTTAGAAGAGGATTTGGACCCACCTCCCTCAGAGGATTTTTGTGGGCCTGATGAAGACTCAGAATGCTTTTTATCTTTGTCCCCACCCTTGTCAGAAGACTTGTCATCCTTCTTCTTGCCATCCTTGTCACCACCTGTATGAACCTTTCTGTTCACTCTTGTTCTGACCCATTTGTCTGCCTTCTTTCCCAATTTTTGGGGAGAGGTCAGATCTGAGTCTACCAAGTACTGATGTAATAAATCAGACACACAATTATTCAATATATGCTCTCTCAAAATAAGATTATATAGGCTTTCATAGTCAGTCACCTTACTGCCATGTAACCATCCCTCCAAGGCCTTCACTGAACAGTCTACAAAGTCTGTCCAGTCTTGAGAGGACTCTTTTCTGGTATCTCTGAACTTTATCCTGTATTGTTCAGTGGTTAAGTCAAATCCATCTAAGAGTGCATCTTTCAAAACTTTGTAGTTGTTAGCATCACTTTCTCTGACTGTAAGGAGCCTATCCTTACCCTTACCAGTAAAAAATAACCACAAGATAGCAACCCACTGCCTTCGAGGGACCAACTGTACCATACAGGCCCTCTCAGGTACAACAAACCGCTTGCTTATATCATCCCCCTCCTTGTAAGGAGGGACAATCTTGTGCAGGTTTCCTGAATCTTGTTCTCTTACAGGATTACTACCAAGAACGCTCCTGCTGCCACCATGGGGAACTAACCCCAACTTCTGTCATTCCCTCTCTACATCTAGAGACTCCCTGTCTAAGGCCAACTGCTGTTGTCTCAGCTTTAGTCTGGCCTCTCCCAACCTCATCTTTCTGAGTTCCCTGTCTAGGGTGTTATCCTCAGGGTGGGAGGCTTAGGAATTCTGAGACACAGAGGTAATGTGGGAATTGGCAGAAGTGGGCCTGCCTCTAAATGTCTGGACTCTAGTTACCTGGCCTTTTGGACTGAAAGGTGATCACTAGTGTGTGACCAGCTCCCACTACCAGTTTCACTAGCTGGCCTATTAGCCGACAGGTCTTTGGAGGAACCGTCCCCAGAGTCAACAGGGCCCTCCACTGATTCTTACTGGGTACCCCCCTCCTCTACCTTCTGATGTTGGGATGGGCCAGACTGGTTCTGGTCACTTTCTAGGAGAAGGCTAAGCAGAAGATCTTTGGTAGGATTCTTACCAATGCTTAAACCTCTTTCTAGGCAGAGACCCCTCAAACATTTAAAGTTTAAACTATCATAGATTGCCTGGACAACTGTAGCAGTGGCCTCTACTACAGACATAGTTGTGGAAAGAGTTTAAGATAGAGAGAAAAAGGTTTTATAAATTTTTAAAGAAAAGATCAAAACTTTTCAAACTTTTTCAAAACTTTTGGAAGCTTTCTAGAACCTTTTTAGAAAGTTTTTAGAAAGAGAGTTAAACTGTTTAGGTTAACTGTGTATATTTTTAAGTATTTGGAATATGTTTCCTTCTGAAAAGAACCAATGACAAAGTGGTAAAGCAGTTACAAGTACTTATCCCACCGCTTCACCACCAATGTAGGAGGCTGGTCTGGCTTATAGTGGGCACCTGGTGGTACTTACACCTTATGCCAGGTCCAGTTATCCCTTATTAGTAGATTAGTAGTGTTCTAGCAGCTTAGACTGATAGAGTTAGCTATAGCAGAGCAGCTTAGGCTGAACTAGGAGACATGCAAAGCTCCTTCTATACCACTTATTTCATATAACACTATATCATAAGAACCGCAATACTCAAAGTTACTAAAAATAAAGGTACTTTATTTTAGTGACAATGTACCAAAAATATCTCAGAGGATATACTCCCTTAGGAGGTAAGTAAAATACACAAAATATACACACAAACCAAGATCAGGTAATTAACCAGTTAGAAAAGTAGTGCAAACAATGTAGAATACAATAGGATGCAATAGGCCTAGGGGCAACACAAACCATATACTAAGAAAGTGGAATGCGAACCACTTAGGGACCCCTGGACTAGTGTAGTGTGTAGAGGGTCACTGGGAGTGTAAGAAAACACTAAGGGTGTCCAAGATACCCCACCCCAAGACCCTGAAAAGTAGGAGTAAAGTGATACTACTTCCCCAGAAACACACTAAACTCGTGGTAGGAGATTCTGTAAAGACCACAACAGACTGCAAAGCACTGAAGATGGATTCCTGGACCTGAGGACCTGTAAAAGAAGGGGACCAAGACCAAGAATCACGAAAGTGTCCGGGGGGGGGGGGGCAGGAGCCCACTAAACCCCAGATGAAGGTGCAAAATGGCTGCCTCTGGATGGAAGAAGCTGAAGATTCTGCAACAACGAAAGGTGCCAGGAACTTCTCCTTTGTGCAGAAGATGTCCCACGGAGGGCTGGAGGATGCAGAGCTGTTTCTTTGGAGAAAGACGGCAAACAAGCCGTGCTAGCTGCAAAGGTCACGGTTGAAGAAAAAGGGTGCTGCCCGGGCCCAGGAAGGACCAGGAGGTCACCACTTGGAAGAGGAGACAGAGGAGGCACTCAGCAACACAGAGAGCCCATGCACAAGAAGGCAGCACCCAGAGTACTTGAACATGGGTTGAAGAAAACTGAGTACTGCGGTCATCTCAACACTACAAAAGAGGGTCCCACTAAGCCGGTGGTCAACTCAGCAAGTTGAGCAATGTAGGACGGAGTGCTGGGGACCTGGGCTAGTCTATGCATAAAGGATTCCTTGCAAAAGTGCACAGAAGCCCTAGCAGCTGCAGTTCACACATTATACAGGATTACTGTCTGGAGAGGAGAGGCAAGGACTTACCTCCTCCAAATTTAGACAGTTGGACCACTGTACCGTCTGGGTCACTTGAGTACATCACCTGTGTTCCAGGGGGCCACACTCGTCAGGATGAAAGGGGTCCCAAAGTCCCGGTGATGCTGACATTTGGTGCCTGCTGGAGTAGTGGGAAGATTCCGTCGACCCACAGGAGATTTCTTCTTGGCTTCCCAGTGCAGGGTGAAGGCAGACAGCCCTCAGAGCATGCACCACCAGGAAACAGTTGAGAAAGCCAGCAGAGTTAGGCACTACAATGTCGCTGGTAGTCTTCTTGCTACTTTGTTGCAGTTTTGCTGCGTCCTCGAACAATCAGCGGTCAATCCTTGGCAGAAGTCGAAGAGGGAGATGCAGAGGAACTGTGGTGAATTCTTGCAAGTCGTTATCTGAGGAAAAGCCAACAGGAGAGACCCTAAATAGCCCTCAGAGGAGGATTAGGCACCTAGAGAGGTAAGCACCTATCAGGGCGGGTCTCTGACATCACCTGCTGGCACTGGCCACTCAGAGGCCTCCATTGCCAGCACACCTCTGGATTCAAGATGGCAGATGTCTGGGACACCCTCTAGGAGCTCTGGGCACAACCCCTGGGGTGGTGATGGACAGGGGAGTGGTCACTCTCCTTTCCTTTGTCCAGTTTCGCGTCAGAGCAGGGACGGGGGTTCTCTCAACTGGTGTAGACTGGCTTATGCAACGAGGGCACCATCTGTGCCCTTCAAAGCATTTCCAGAGGCTGGGGGAGGCTACTCCTCCCCTGCCCTTAACACCTATTTCCAAAGGGAGAGGGTGTAAAACCCTGTATCAGAGGAAATTCTTTGTTCTGCATTCCTGCGACTGGGGTGCCCAGACCCCAGGAGGGCAGAACCCTGTCTGTGGGTTGGCAGCAGTGGTAGCTGCACAGAAAACCTTAGAGAGCTGGCTTGGCAGTACCCGGGGGTCATAGTGGAGCTTCAGGGATGCATGGAATTGGCACCCCAATACCTCATTTGGCATGGGGGCATTTCCATGATCTTAGACATATTACATGGCCATATTCGGAGTTACCATTGTGAAGCTACATATAGGTATTGACCTACATGTAGTGCACACGTGTAATGGTGTCCCCGCACTCACAAAGTTCGGGGAAATTGCCCTGAACTATGTGGGGGCACCTTGGCTAGTGCCAGGGTGCCAATACACTTAGTAACTTTGTACCTAACCTTCACTAAGTGATGGTTAGACATATAGGTGACTTATAACTTACTTAAGTGCATTAAAAAATGTTTGTGAAATAATGTGTGAGTTATTTCACTCAGGCTGCAGTGGCAGTCCTGTGTAAGATTAGTATGGACTCCCTATGGTTGGCAAAAGAAATGCTGCAGCCCATAGCGATCTCCTGGAACCCCAATACCCTGGGGACATAGGTACCATACACTAGGGAACTATAAGAGTGTTCCAGTGTGCCAATTAGAATTGGTGAAATTGGTCACTAGCCTATAGTGACAATTTCAAAGGCAGAGAGATCATAAGCACTGAGGTTCTGGTTAGCAGAGCCTCAGTGACACAGTTAGTCACTACACAGATCCACACATTCAGGCCACAAACTATGAGCACTAGGGTCCTGGATAGCTGGATCCCAGTGAGACAGGCAAAAACAAACTTACATACATGTGAAAATGGGGGTAACATGCCAGGCAGGATGGTACTGTCCTACAGGGTTGCAGTGGAAACCTCAGAGAGCTTGTTTAGCAGTACTGAGGGTCCATGGCGAAGTCACCAAGGTGCATGGAATTGGCCCCCCAATACCAGAATCAGATTGGAGGTACACTTTCTCAATCATAGACACCTTACATGGCCATATTCAGGGATACCATTTTGAAGCTATATAAATGTGTTGACCTATATGTAGTTGTAGGAAAGTACCATCTTGCCTGGCAAGTTACCCACATATTTCACTGTATAAAGGTTGTTTTAGTTGTATGTGTCACTGGGACCCTGCCAGCCAGGGCCCCAGTGCTCATAAGTGTGCCCTGTATGTGTTCCCTGTGTGATGACTAACTGTCTCACTGAGGCTCTGCTAACCAGAACCTCAGTAGTTATGCTCTCTCTTTGCTTTCCAAATTGTCACTAACAGGCTAGTGACCAATTTCACCAATTCACATTGGCATACTGGAACACCCTTATAATTCCCTAGTATATGGTACTGAGGTACTCAGGGTATTGTGGTTCCAGGAGATCCCTATGGACTGCAGCATTTCTTTTGCCACCCATAGGGAGCTCTGACAATTCTTACACAGGCCTGCCACTGCAGCCTGAGTGAAATAACGTCCACGTTATTTCACAGCCATTTACCACTGCACTTAAGTAACTTATAAGTCACCTATATGTCTAACCTTTACCTAGTAAAGGTTGGGTGCTAAGTTACTTAGTGTGTGGGCACCCTGGCACTAGCCAAGGTGCCCCCACATCGTTCAGGGCAAATTCCCCGGACTTTGTGAGTGCGGGGACACCATTACACGCGTTCACTATACATAGGTCACTACCTATGTATAGCGTCACAATGGTAACTCCGAACATGGCCATGTAACATGTCTAAGATCATGGAATTGTCACCCCAATGCCATTCTGGCATTGGGGAGACAATTCCATGATCCCCCGAGTCTCTAGCACAGACCCGGGTACTGCCAAACTACCTTTCCCGGGGTTTCACTGCAGCTGCTGCTGCTGCCAACCCCTCAGACAGGTTTCTGCCCTCCTGGGGTCCAGCCAGGCTTGGCCCAGGAAGGCAGAACAAAGGACTTCCTCAGAGAGAGGGTGTTACACCCTCTCCCTGTGGAAAAAGGTGTCAGGGCTGGGGAGGAGTATCCTCCCCCAGCCTCTGGAAATGCTTTGATGGGCACAGATGGTGCCCATCTCTGCATAAGCCAGTCTACACCGGTTCAGGGATCCCCCAGCCCTGCTCTGGCGCAAAACTGGACAAAGGAAAGGGGAGTGACCACTCCCCTGACCTGCACCTCCCCTGGGAAGTGCCCAGAGCTCCTCCAGTGTGCTCCAGACCTCTGCCATCTTGGAAACAGAGGTGCTGCTGGCACACTGGACTACTCTGAGTGGCCAGTGCCAGCAGGTGACGTTAGAGACTCCTTCTGATAGGCTCTTACCTGTGTTGCTAGCCTATCCTCCTTCCTAAGTAGCCAAACCTCCTTTTCTGGCTATTTAGGGTCTCTGCTTTGGGGAATTCTTTAGATAACGAATGCAAGAGCTCATCAGAGTTCCTCTGCATCTCTCTCTTCACCTTCTGCCAAGGAATCGACCGCTGACTGATCTGGACGCCTGCAAAACCGCAACAAAGTAGCAAAGACGACTAATGCAACCTTGTATCGCTGATCCTGCCACCTTCTTGACTGTTTTCCTGGTGGTGCATGCTGTAGGGGTAGTCTGCCTCCTCTCTGCACTAGAAGCTCCGAAGAAATATCCAGTGGGTCGACGGAATCGTCCCCCTGCAACCGCAGGCACCAAAAGACTGCATCACCGGTCCTCTGGGTCCCCTCTCATCACAACGAGCGTGGTCCCTGGAACTCAGCAACTTTGTCCAAGTGACTCCCACAGTCCAGTGACTCTTCAGTCCAAGTTTGGTGGAGGTAAGTCCTTGCCTCCCCACGCTAGACTGCATTGCTGGGTACAGCGTGATTTGCAGCTGCTCCAGCTCCTGTGCACTCTTCCAGGATTTCCTTGTGCACAGCCAAGCCTGGGTCCCGACACTCTAACCTGCAGTTCACGACCTCCTGAGTTGTCCTCCGGCGTCGTGGGACCTTCTTTTGTGACTTCGGGTGAGCTCCGGTTCACTCTTCTTCGTAGTGCCTGTTCCGGCCCTTCTGCGCGTGCTGCTTGCTTCTGAGTGGGCTCCTTGTCTTGCTGGGCACCCCCCTCTGTCTCCTCATGCAATTGGCGACATCCTGGTCCCTCCTGGGCCACAGCAGCATCCAAAAACCCTAACTGAGACCCTTGCAGCTAGCAAGGCTTGTTTGCGGTCTTTCTGCGTGGGAACACCTCTGCAAGCTTCTTCACGACGTGGGACATCCATCCTCCAAAGGGGAAGTTCCTAGTCCTCTTCGTTCTTGCAGAATCCACAGCTTCTACCATCCGGTGGCAGCTTCTTTGCATCCACAGCTGGCATCTCCTGGGCATCTGCCCACTCCCAACTTGAGTGTGACTCTCGGACTTGGTCCCCTTGTTCCACAGGTACTCTCGTCTGGAAATCCATTGTTGTTGCATTGCGGGTGTTGGTATTCCTTGCAGAATTCCCCTATCACGACTTCTGTGCTCTCTGGGGAACTTAGGTGCACTTTACACCTACTTTTCAGGGTCTTGGGGTGGGCTATTTTTCTAACCCTCACTGTTTTCGTACAGGCCCAGGGACCCTCTACAAGCTCACATAGGTTTGGGGTCCATTCGTGGTTCGCATTCCACTTTTGGAGTATATGGTTTGTGTTGACCCTATACCTATGTGCTCTCATTGCAATCTATTGTGACTGTACATTGCTTGCATTGCTTTCTATTGCTATTACTGCATAATTTTGGTATTGTGTACATATATCTTGTGTATATTTGCTATCCTCATACTGAGGGTACTCACTGAGATACTTTTGGCATATTGTCATAAAAATAAAGTACCTTTATTTTTAGTATATCTGTCTATTGTGTTTTCTTATGATATTGTGCAGATGACACCAGTGGTATAGTAGGAGCTTTGCATGTCTCCTAGTTCAGCCTAAGCTGCTCTGCTATAGCTACCTTCTATCAGCCTAAGCTACTAGAAACACCTCTTCTACACTAATAAGGGATAACTGGGCCTGGTGCAGAGTGTAAGTACCCCTTGGTACCACTACAAACCAGGCCAGCCTCCTACAGTAGTGCACACTTATAATGGTGTTCCTGCACTCACGAAGTCTGGGAAATTGTTCCTGTACAACGTGGGGGCACCTCTGCTAGTGCAGGGGTGCCCTTACACACAGTAACCTTGTACCTAGTCTTCAAGAACTGAAGGTTAGACATAACGGTGACTTATAAGTGTCCTGGTGCAGTGAAAATGGCTGTGAAATAGTGCTAGCACTATTTCACTCAGGTTGCAGTGGCAGACTGAAGAAGTGTTTGTATGACCTCCTTAAGGGTGGTAAAAAAATGCTGCAGCCCATAAGGATCTCCTGGAACCCCAATGCCCTTGGCACGTAGGTACCATATAGTAGGGACTTATGAGGGGGCTCCAGTATGCCAATCTGGAGTTAAATATGTAGTCACTAGACTATAGTGACAAATTTGGAAACAGAGAGAGCATAAGGTGACGCAGTCAAGCATACTGACAAAACAGTAAAATATACTGACATGTAGGCCACAAAACATAAGCACTGGGTCCCGACTAGCAGGATCCCAGTGACACAGTGAAAACACACTGATAATCAGGCAGAATTTGTGGGTAACATGCCAAGAAAGATGGTACTTTCCTACACAACCCCCCAACAAGGGACAATAAGGCTAACCTTGCACAACTGAGTCTTCATTGTCTAAGTGGAAATATCTGGAGAGTCCATCTGCACTGGAGTGGTGACTCACTGGTCTATGTTGCAATGTAAAGCCCATAACCTGTAGGGAAGTGGACCACCTCAACAATTTAGGGGTTTTTCCTTTCATCTATTTTAACCTTACGAGAGGTTTGTGGTCTGTCTGAACTGGGAATTGAGCCCCTAATAAGTATGGTCTCAGCTTCTTCAGGGCCCAGACCACAGCAAAGGCCTCCCTCTCTGTGGATGACCAACACTTTTCTCTAGGGGTCAACCTCCTAATGATAAAAGCAACAGGTTGACCCTGGCCCTCTGAGTTTAGTTGTGAAAGCACTGCTCCAACCACGAGTTCAGGAGCATCTGTCTGACCAATTAATTTTTTAGAGTATTTTGGGCTTTTTAGGACAGGTGCAGTACACATATCCTGCTTAAGCTCCTTAAAAGCTTTTTGACAGCTGGCTGTCCATAATAACTTTTTGGGCATTTTCGTAGATGTGAGGTCATTAAGAGGGGCAACAATGGAGCCATAGTTCTTAATGAACCTCCTGTAATGCCCAGTGAGAACAAGAAAGGCTCTGACCTGGGTCTGTGTAATAGGGGGAGCCCAGTCCATAATGGTCTGAAGCTTCCCCTCTAGTGGTTCAATCTGATCTCCCTTCTGCCCAGCAATACAAAGTAAAACAGCACATTTATTTTGTTTCCATATGAACTGCCTATTTTAGGTAACCACCCGAAGAGAACCAGCTCTGGGCTCACATCGGACTGCAGGAACAAAACCTCATTTAACAGTTTGTAGACATCTGCCCAAAACTCCTGGCTATTGGGGCACAGTACAAACATGTAGAGGTCGCCCACTTCAACTAAACTGCATTTTCTGCATTTCGTATTCCCTACATTTAGAAGTTTTGCCATCTTCTTGGGAGTGTAATAGGCCCTAAGAAGGACAAAGAGGTGGTTTCTTCTTAGGTACGCTGGTTTTACTACTTGATACAGAAGGTGCCATGATACCAGCAACAAACGGGTGACATCTTCGTTCTGGAAAAGTTCCCCCCACATGGTAGCTTGGAGAGCCTGATCTAAAAGTATACTGTAACAGGCCGCCACTTCCGTCTTACCAGTTAGGCCCTCAACCATCAGCTCCCCCAATCTGTTTGTGTCCTTTCCCTCCTCTCACAGGGATTGGGCCCAGCTATGCATCTGGTAGTATTTAAACTTTGACAGTGTTCCCTGAGTTCCTCCCAAGAGTAGAGTTTCCCATTAGGAAATATCTGACCCCATTCTACAATTCCTGCATCCCTCAAAGTTAATGATTAGGTATCTTTAAGGCATTCTGGAGCTCCAGGGGAGACCTGCACAGGAGCATAGCTACTATAATGTGTTAAATTATTTGTTTTCCTTATCTGTCTCCATAGCTGAGCGGCTGCCTGTAAAACTTTTAGTCTCACTCTTTTATAGAATCTTGGGTGGCTGAATTTGTACATGAATTTTGAACCTCCTCCTACCACTCCCCTCAGCATGGACTCCCTTAAATGGTTGACTGCGGCCCAAGATAGCAGGTATTTTGTGTTCTTCAGCTGAAAGGCCCAGGCATACAGGAGTTTCCCTGCACTCCCATCTGGCTTTGACCCTTGCTTATACAATGGCAGCTAGAGTGGCCTATTGTCCCAAGATTTCTTCCAACAAGACTTCTTTCTCCTCTTCCTGCATCTGTGATCCTCCTATCTGTCCCTCTAGGAAGGAGATTGCCTGCTCCAGTTCCTGTGTCGTCCTCCGGAACTCTCTATTCTTTTGAGCTGAGAGACTAATCAAGGTGCCCCTTGTAAAGGTTTTGTAGGAGTCCCAGACCCCATGAGCCATCGCAAAGTTAATATTCTCGAAAAACTCACTGGTTTTAGCCTTCCATGTTTCTATCACTTCCTGATCATTCAAGAGTGAACAATCTAAAGTCCAGCTCCTTGTTTGGTTACCAGAATTACACTTCATCTTCACCACTGCTGCATGATCAGATAAATGGGCGGCTATGTGTCGAATATCTATGGTTTCTGGTTTGAGTGACCTGTCTACCAGGAAGCGATCTATTCTTGATTGATGTTTCTGTGTTTTGTTATGAAAGGTATAACCTCGATCTAGTTTGTGATTTTCTCGCCACATATCTGACAACGCAAATTGTTTCATGATTGATCTAACGTCTGTGATTTTGGGCATCCAAGAGTTCTATTCTTACTTGATTTATCCAGGAAGTTGTCTAAAACCACATTGAAATCTGACATTATGAATGGGTGTGGGGTGTCCAGTAGTTTGCAGCACAATTCTTGCAAGGGCTCTTTGTCATCTACATTAGGGCCATCGTAGCCCACTAATGTGTAGACTCTCTTAAAAATGTTGATGTTTGCTATAACCCACCTACCATTCGTGTCTGATTTAATACTCAGTATAGAGGAATTTAGCTGATTCTTGATTAAGATCAAAACCCCCCTCGAGCGGCTCCTATAATCTGTGCAAACCATCTGTTTCTCCCATCTCTGGGATTTAAAAATGACGTAAGATTCCTTACTTGTGAGCTCTGACTCCTGTAAAACTACTGTGAGAGGGTGAATTTTCTAATATGTTTATTAATGATCTTCATACTAAGATGTGTAATGAATTAATGTGTAAAATGAGTAGCTTTTGAAAAATGATTGTTAGTGTTCGTTTTCTGTTCCTAACTGAGGAAAATTCTAACTAAATGTGATGGTTATTTCCCATAATTCAAAGCTTACATGAAAGTGTTTACAAAGTTTGAGTAGATGTGTACAAAGCTACCCCGAGTGGGTTGCTGCATTATGTCTTACAAGGTCAAGTTTTAACTGAGCATTGAATAAGTTGAAATGTCCAATTGTTTGAGAATGTTATCAATATTTGGTCTTTCCTCGAGGATGGAAGTAAAGAGAAACTATAAAAGTTTCTTTCTGAGACGAGGCATTTGAGAGGCGATGAAACAATGGAACTACAGATGAGACGGAAGAGGAAACAATACTATTGAAGAAAATGTTCTAGTTAATGAAGAATTGTTGTGTTTTAGGTCATCAATTTAGTTGTTGATTGGTTGAAGCGTAACCACCCCATAGATTGACCAATCAGAAGCGTAACCACCCCATAGATTGACCAATCATAAACGTATTAGGATTTAGTATAACAACTGATGGTGGGCAGAAGAAGACCAGAGATCCCATGTTAGAGATGAGCAGAGATTCCATGTTAGAGACTTGAGAGAGAGATTCCGATGGTTTGAGTCTAGCTGAGTGGGTTTAGCTGTCGTTAGGCCCAAATCTTCTGTTGACATAACTGATGGCTGAAGCAAGCTATTTGCTGTTTACTATTGGTAACGTATGTCATTGTAATGTATGATGTGTCTCTTTTGCTTTTCTGGTACCAGCTGCAACTGATGATTAAATAATCGCTGCACATTAATAATATTTTTTTCTTAATCGAGTGAAAGAGTTTTTCTAAATTTGTGTTACCAAATTCTTTTGACATGAAGCCTAACATGTTGATTCTGATTAGTGGTTAGTGAGGATCTTGAGATCATTTGAATGCTGAACTAATGTATACTTTGCAATTATTACTGGTTTTTGTATTATTAATAAGTGTGATCCTTTTGGAGATAATTTGTTTGGCTGTCTTAATTAAATTTAGATATGTAAGACGCTCTAATCAACCGCTATTGATCCTATATGCTTATCATTTGTTTTTGAGAGTTATTTTTATGACATTCGTATTGTTAATCTAGAGAAATAAATTCAAATATGCGGGCTTAATTTAGTGGAAAGGGTTACAAGGTGGCACAATGCATGCATTGTGTCCCCCTGTTATTACGGCGCGGATTTTCGGCCTTGTTGGGCCACATTAATGGAAAAAATAATGACGTTAATGTGGCACAAGGTGGCGCTAGGACATTATAAATATGCCCCATAATCTCTTCTGGACCTTACTCAAAGACCATTCAAGTTCCAAGATAAGACTTGAAACTCTCTCATATCATCCATCATCTTTACTTCCCCAGTTTTTTTTTACATTTTTGTATATATTGCGATCTCCTTGGGATCCTGATGTGTTCCGAGGCAGACCCCTTGTTTTTTCCCATTTTCTCCCAATGCTCCCCACCCGGTGCTCCCTTCTGCCCCCTTTACCTCAAAGACTCCCCCTCCCTTGAGACCCAACCCTGCTCCAATTTGGCAATAGTAGTAATTGGACGTAATCAGGCCTATTTGAATGTGAAAAAGAGAAGAGTAGAGCATAATTCCATACTGTATTTATACTAAATGACACAAAACTGCTCTAACACAGTTTTGTGTCATTTTATTTAGTGCGAGCTAGCATCATTCCATAGCGCCTACGGTGCTAAGGAATGGTGAGTGTCTAAAAAACATACGGTAACCATTTCGCCCTCTTGTCAGGAAAAAATATGTAAATGCTGCACAAGTGGCGCAAGACCATTTTGTGGCACGTAAATATGTCACAAAAGAGTGAGAGCCATTTTTACCCCTCATTAAGGTCAAATTTTATTGCACAAGCAGGAAAGAGTGCAATTGCAGGAGAAGATGGAATCATCAGGCCTGGAGAGACCCCAAGGCTACCACAATCGCCCAAGCACCAGCCGGGAGGATCCACAGAAGTCCCTGGAGAAGGAAAGGAAAAAGCGCAAGTGTCGCTTTAGTGAGGAGGAGCATCACATCCTTGTCAGAGAGGTGACGGAGCACCAACACCAGCATTTCATCACCTCGAAATTGCCAATTGGTAAGCGAGAGGCTAAATGGCAGCAAATAGTGGACAAAGTCAAGAGTGCAGCAGAGGTGAAGAGAACTGTCACTGAATGCAAGAAGTGCTGGCATGATTGCAAGCACAGAACTAAGGAGAAATTGGCCTGGATCAGAACGGCAGCATTGCAGTCTGGAGATGGAAGTCCTGCACCACTGGAGGACCTGGATGACCTGGATGAACTGGAAGAGATGGCTGTAGTGGTCATCCCGGAAGGGCTGGTCACAGGAATTCAAGGACAAGATAGCGCAGACTTCCATCCACCACCACAAATGCAGGGTAAGTTGCATGGGGGAAATAACTGGAATTTTACAAATGCTAGAAGGGGGAGGTAGATAGGACACACTCAATGCATGCTAAAGGATAGCATGGAGACACATTGGCACTGAATCAAGATGCCCCATCCCCACACAAGCAACACATGTACACACGCCTTGGTTGTGCTATGCACTCCAACATGAAATCGCTATTAGCGAATCGCAAATTTCAGACATCCCATTTTGCATTTCTTAAATAGCGATTTCTTAAAATTCGCTATTTAAGAAATGCAAAATGGATCTTTGATACATCTGACCCATAATCTAATATTGACAATCTTCCCTGTCCCTTGAAAGTAGGAACATTGCTAGTGGGCAAGCCCAAGATGGCCAACACATTAACCATGTCAAGAGGTTCAAGAAAAGAAGCTAATTTTGCACTAAGGGGGTCGGTAGAGGCATAATACTCTGACTGTGAATCCTCGTAGTTGACAGGTAACCGCACAATGAAGTCATAAGAGAGGCAGAGATACAAAGTATGCCTAAAACGAGCCATATCATGTGCTATGTCTGAAATAAATTTAAATAAAGGGGGAAATCTGGAGTTGGAACGCCAGTGAAATCATTGTTATAGAAATTCACAACATACTAAGTAAGAGCTGATTTAATAACTATGGCCTGGAAACTGTTGTCACTATGCTCAACAATAGAAACATTCCCACCAAAGGAAGTACGAAACAAAATTCCCAAACCCCCAATGCACAGCCACTGCATGAGGGAATTGCAGGGACACTAAAACACTGAAAGCCATCAAGTGCTATGTTCGTAGTATCCTGGGTTCCTTTTAGGAAATTAATGTAATACCACCTGACGAAAAGTAGCCAGTCGGGCATGGCACCCTTTGACCTAAGACCGGCCACATTCCAACTTAACATTTTGAGGGAGTCTGTATCTCTGCCCTTGACTTCGTCACTAGTGCACTCTGGGGCCCCTAGGTTAGCTCCGTCTGTTAGGCTGTGTTCGAAAGTTAGGTAAGGAATGTACCATTACCTCATCCATGGCCATGACACATTGGGTGGTACACAATTGTTAAGGGCCTCCATGGACTCCCGGGAGAGACACCACTGTGGAAAGAGGTGGACAGCGACTGAGTCAGTCTACCTATTCCAACTTGTCAAGTGCAAAAAACACGTTAGAACAGGGAATCCTACCCAATGTGCCCATCTCAGATCTCATATTGAAAGGGTGCAGAGTGGCAGATGGTGGTTTATAAAAGTAGCCCAGTGGGAGGTTAACCACCTCAGCTCAACAGTGCTTCGAGATTTTTTGTTACATAATATCATGTGAACACAGGCAGGCCTTTGGAAATTTACAACAATATGGACGCCCCTGATGTTTTTAACAGAGTGGCCTAGCCAACCAACCAGCCTCATCATGATTATCTTCTTTGCCCCTTGGCATTAAAACGTTTGTGCACATCTAGCAAATGGGCAACCTTATTCCTTAATTGCTCCCAAGATTCTTGCTGACCCGGTTTGAGCGTTAAGACCCCAGCCAGAAATAACACATACGAGCAGTATGAAGGTGGAAGGTGATTTGTGAGTCAGTGGCTAAGTGCCCATCACCTGAAGGGGATTCCGAGAGGCCAGAATTATAAATATGTTGTGGTGGATCATTAACAATAGTCATCAGCTTGCCACCTGGCCATGGAATTAGTGGGGCACCCACTGCTACCCATGACAGGTGCAAGTACATCGCCAAGGACAGTCTGGTACAGAGATAGAATCACTTGTGTGCTGTTGTGCAACTACCAGCAAAGTTCTGGGCCTACTACCACCAAATGTAGTGGAAGCACAGATTTGCTGGTTAGCTGACCCTCATAACGATCCAAACGTTCAATTGGAGGTTTCAGTTTTTCATCAAGAATATTGTCAATCCTCACACATTGTCAATCAGTCAGTGAAATGTTCGAAGCAGAGACTCATCAGTCACCCACTTACGGGGATCTTCACCTGTGTGGGTTTCACCAAGGAGGTGGTATCTTACCGGGGTACCAATTTCATGTATTTATACATGGTAGCCATGTGGAGACGTGTGGTGTTACCTACAAATTCACCATGCCTGACCACACCCAAAGCAATGGGTTGGTTAAAAGGTTCAATTGAAACCTGAAGGGCTTGATTATGGGTCTCTCAGAACCCATGAGGTATAAGTGGGTCATCCTGTTACCATGCCTGTCGTATGCCTACAGGGGGGTTCCACAAAAGGTGGTTGGCTTCAGCCCTTTTGAGCTTCTGTATGAGGGACTCTCAGTTTGGGGAAGGAGGACTGGAAACAGGTTTCTAAGAAGCCACCCCAGGATGTATTCAGTTACATGCTGGCCTTCAGGAACCTAGACAGCGCGCTTCCGGAAACTCACCCAGGAGAATCTAGAAGCTAGCCAGGAGTACATGAAATGCTAGTTTTTCCAGAATACCACCCTGGATGAGTTTCAGCCTGGCCAGAAATTGTGGATGATGGCCCGGTGGTCTTCAAGACCATTGGTTTGGGCCATTTGAGGTGAAGTAGTACAAGAGAAATGTCACCTATCTACTGGACATGCAGTCCCCTAGGAACCCTTTGAGGGTCCTACAAGTAAACCACCTCAAGCTGCAGTTTGAGAGTTGTGTGTTGACCATGCTCTTGGTCATGGATGATGGGCTTAAAGAGGAGAGTGAACCTCTCCCAGACCGCCTGTCTTCCAAGCAGCAGGATGGGTCAGTGGAGTGTGTGAATCTTTTCCCTACTCTGACAGTTGAACAGCAGAGGTACTGTTGCCAGTTACTGTGACAGTTTGCCTCCATGTTCTCACTCATCCCTGGAGTCACCCATTGGTATACCCATGACATTGACACTGGGGACAGCCTGTCTGTTAAGCACAAGTCTTACAGGTTGACTGACAGAGTAAGGAACACCATCAAAGAGTATGTCTAAAAATGCTAGAGTTAGAGATGATTGAGCACTCCAACAGTCCTTGATCCATCCCAGTGGTTCTTGTCGCCAAGGCTGCTCCACCAGTGTCACACCTGAACTGAGGTTCTGTGTTGACTTCCGTGAGCTCAATGCTGATGCACACCCCATCCATTGACCTGGTAAACTCACTGAGCGGTTGGGAGCTGCCAAATTCCTCAGCACGGTTGATCTAATGTCTGGGTTCTGTCAAATTGCCTTAACCGAGGGGGCAAAAGAGAGGTCTGCATTCTCAATGCCAGAGGGACATTGTCAGTTCCATTTTATGCCCTTTGGGTTGAAGAATGGCTCTGCTACATTCCGTGGGCTGGTCAACCAGGTCCTGGCTGGGATGCAGAACTTCAGTGCTGGCTACCTAGATGATATTGCTGTCTTCAGCTCTAGCTGGGAGGAACACTTGCAGCACCTCAGGATGTGTTGAGGACCTTGCAAAGCACAGGCCTCACTATCAAGGCAGTAAGTACCAGATAAGGCAGGGGTCTGTGGTATACTTGGAACCCAAGGTAGGAAGCAACCAGGTGGAGACCTTACAAGCCAAAATTGACACCATTCTGGCTTGGACACCCCCAAGACCCAGACAGGGGTGAGGGATACTATTGGAGATTCGTCAAGGGGTATGGCATCACTGTTGCCACCTTGTTGCCACCTTGACAGAGCTGACTTCCAGGAAATAGCCATTTCAGGTGATCTGGACATAGGCATGTCATTCTGCTTTTGAAACCCTGAAGGAAGCCATGTGTACCGCACCAGTGCTCAAGGCTCGTGACTTTTCCAAGGAATTTGTGGTGCAGACAGATACCTCAGAGCATGGTGTGGAAGCCGTATTTTTACAATTAAACGAAAAGGGCCTATATCAACCTGTAACCTTCATTAGTAGGTTACTTCCCAGTGAACAGAGATAGAGTGCAATAGAAAGTGAAGCTTTTGCTATGTTTTGGGCACTGAAGAAGCTAAGACCATACTTGTTTGGGACTCACTTCCTGGTTCAGGCAGGCCACGGGCCCCTCAGATGGTTAATGCAGATGAGGGATGGGAATCCTAAACTGCTGAGGTAGTCCATCTCCCTACAGTAGAGGGCGGCAACCTGGCAGTACCAGGCCATTGGACTGTGGCGCTTTCACCACAGTCCTAATGTGCCGGGTGGACTGCCGCTGTTGGCGGTGGTCCAATCGCCACTGCAAGTATGGTGGTCATTGGACCACCAGACTCGTAATGAGGGCCGATGTGTGCAGTTGTACAAATTGCTGCAATCTCACCATCAAAAGAAAATAGAGGCCCTGATCAAACTGGAAATGAAGGTGGGTGCCTCTGTATCAATTTAGGCTGGATCATGCACTGACATTTAAAAATGCTTTTTTGACTAAAAGTCATAAGCAAACGGGCCATCCCTGTGTTCACCCCTGTACCAGTGGTAAATCGGCATCCAGCCCCAACGTTGCATTCCGTGCACCATGGTGCAAGGATGGCTGCACTGACGGGGAGATTACTATTGTGTAGGAAGCAACTTCCTGCACAACAAGAAACTGAAATGGCAATCTGCTTGGTTCATGTGTGCTGTGGAATGCAGCACACATAAACAAAAGAACACATGAGAAGGAACTAAAGTATAAGTCATCATTGCGTCTGCTAATGCCACCCCTGGGGTGTTGTTAGATATTGGCGCTGCCTCAGGTTTACAAAAACACGTAAATCTGGAGCAGCGTCAAAATGTAATGAATGTTGGTGTGGCCTGCCCACAGCAACAGCCATTGCGCGCCCCTTCCACGCTGCATGGGAAGGGGCCGTATTTGCAAGGTGGCGTCAAGCCACAATAAATGGCTTACTGCCACCTAGTAAATACAACGCAACCCATAGCATCACAGGAGCGTCCCTTTTACGTTACACTCTGGTGACATTAGGGGCTGAAAATTATGCCCCATAATGTACAAAAACAACCTTGGCCTTTTAACTTGTCACTGAGCCTCTACTACCAAATAAATGTTGTGCCATATCAACTGCCACAACAATCTAAGATTGATTTTACACTATCTCATTGCAGAGGATGATGGCATTTTTCCTGCCGACCTGCCTGTCCAGGATTTCACTGATGACCTGGATGAACAGCTGAAAACCATCAATGAATCTCCAGAATGTCCTAGAATCGCTCCAGACACCACTTCCAGTTGCAAGGAGGACACACAGCATTGCTGAATCTCCACATGAACCACCTAACAACCAAAATATACCACCTGCCAGTACTGACACAGCCCTGGACTCTGAGGACCCAGAGATCAGCTTTCAGAGGACGGTGGTAGGAGTACAACGGGAGCTGGCCAAGCAGGTGCGGGTGGGGATGGAGACAAGGGCAGGCACCCTAAAGGGAGTGCGGATGTGCCTCATTACACCTAATGGAAACACAGCTGCCATTCAAGACACACACACACCACTGTGTGGACTCCAGTTTGCCCTGGCGGACATAGCAGCTGTCATGAGGGAGAGGTCACAACAATTGCCCTCGCAAAATGGCATAGCAGACATCAGGCTGGAGTCCATTCAGTGGGAAGTGAACGCCCTCTGGGAAGACATGGCTGCTTACCACTGCAATGTTGCAGCTATTTTGAAAAATCAGAAGTTCTTCCTTGCCGCAGTGATGCCTTATGTCTTACCACAAATAGCAGCTGCTGGGAACTTGGACTCCACATCTTTATCCCCTGAAAGTGTGTGTGGTCCCCTCTACCTCTACAACAGCACCACCAACAGCACAGGATGCACCACACACATCAGAGGATGAGGATGTGGAAGAAATAACTTTCAGTAGGAAAAGTACCCAGTAGCATCAGTCTGTGCCACATGGACAATTCCTCCTTAGTTCTGGGCTTAAGATCATGCCAGTGTTGTAACAATAGGAAATGTGCTCTGTTCACCGACCCACTGTTGACATGTCTGCTATGTACTGTTGTTGTATCTGACATCTTGGCAATTTTTGTTCCTCCTCACTAATAGACACTACTCCTAAGCATGTCTTATGACGTGTCCTTCAACCCTGGACCCTGATTGTGTCACATGTCTATGACTTTAACTAATGGGATCTCAGACCTGGACATTGTAAATAATTCACTTTAACACTACCATCTGTAAATAAACACCTTGTACACATTTAGTATGTCTACGTTTTCTGTTATCCATCTACTCAGCTAAATGATTGTATTGTGTAAATCCATGTCAATGATTACAGAATAGCAGTACATGAGAGCAGGACTGTGGAACACAAAGCTACACACAAGGATTCTAACATGAGAAAGGTGTATGATGGTGTTGTCTGATACAACCAATATACTGAGTGAACAAACAAACAAAAATGGCTACATATATCATTTCATTTGATATACAGCAGGTATGGCTGAGAACCAAGTCATTGGCAATATAGACAGCTGGGAGCATCAGAACAACTCATTTGTGTGGTACAGAGGTAGCTAACCTCATTAGTGATGGGCACCTGTCAGTGTTGCAGGATCCAGTTACAATTGTGCCTGTTGTCAAATGTGTCACAGTTCCCAACATTGTACCTATAGGACCCCACCAATGACACCTGAAGTACCAGACTTAACCTGTCCAAGACAAAGGCCCTCATTATGAACATGGCGGTAAACACCATCAACCGCTGTGGCGATGGCGAACAGAAGACCGCCATTGGCGGTGAACAGAAACCCGCCATATAATGATGCACAAATCAGAAACCAACAAAAATCTCCCTGCCACCAGTCACCGCCAGGACTTTTTTGGCGGAAATGCTGGCTCTTCCACCCCGCCACCGCCGAGCACACAAACACCCCACCCTCCAAATAATGAAGCACAAATCACAGAGGCGGATAGTGGAAGCCGAATGACCATTGGTGGTACAGACCGCCACGGGCAAATGGACCCAACAGCAAGAAATGCATACATTGGTAAGTTTGAAACCCACACACCTGACACACATCCACAACACTACAAAACACTCACAGACACACCCCACAATCCTTTGCAACGACATTAGGTTAACTAATACAGAGAACTCCAGAAGCAGACACCGAACGCCACAATCCACGATATATACACCCAACCACACAAGAGCACCCTCACCTAGATCCACACAAGACACCATTCACAACACTCACAATGGCACCCCCCAAACACCCACGCTTCACAGAAAGGGAGCTAAGGACCTTGGTGGACGAGATCCTGAAGGTCGAGCCACAATTATTCGGGGCACAGGTCCAGCACACACCCATCGCTAGGAAGATGGAGCTGTGGCAGACAATAGTGAACAAAGTCAATGCAGTGGGACACCATCCACAAACCAGGGACGACATCCACAAGAGATGAAACGACCTGCATGGGAAGGTCAGGTCCATGGCATCCAGGCACCAAGTTGCAGTCCAGAACACTGGGGGAGGAGCTCCACCAACACCACCCAACTACACTGACTGGGAGGAAAAGGTACTGGCCATCCTGCACCCTGACTGGACTCACTGGAGGAATGGATTAGGGTAAGTCATCTACAATTTCCCCATATCCATCACACCTGGAATGCATGCACCACCTCACCCCTCCAACTACCACCAGGATGTCAGAGTCACCAGATCCTCGGGGTCTGTGCATGTTCCCAACACGTCCACCACTGAACAGCTCCAAGACTCTGATAGATAAATCACAGAGACTGAGAGACTGAGAGAGTTCAAGAGGGGAAGAGGGGATTAGGAAGGGAACAGCTGGGAAGGAGACCTGTAGTAAGAAAAAGGTTAGAACACACAATAAGAAAATTATATCTCCTGAAATCAATACTAGACTATGATTCTAAGCCTAGTCACTCTGAAAACATGAACAATCTAAGAGTTAAGTTTAAAATGACTAAGTTTCAAGATGGCCGGATACCTGTAAGGGAATCAAGATGAATTAAATGAAAATGTTCTTATTCAAGTACTTTCCTTTACATGAGAATCAGAAAAAACATTCTGACTAAATTTTAAACCAGTCATATAAATCCTGTTTTGAGAATGTATACTAGGACCATACAATATTGCATCTAGAAACTCTGGCTTTCTGTGTACTCTTAAAATGTTTCAACACAAATTGCGCGTATTGCATATATATATATATATATATATATATATATATATATATATATATATATATATATGTATATATATATATATATATATATATATATGGTAAACACCATAAAAGGATTGTGCACCATACAATATGGATTCAGGAAACAAATCACATAACTTGTCAACTCGAATATTATATAATAAATATCTTAGAATAGTGGCATACAATAAACAACATGAATTAAACTTGAGGAGAGAATCGTGCGTCTTGCCAATTCGAGTGTCACCATTTAAAATACCAAGAAATGGTATCAAAGTCAAATCATCATTAATCGAATCGCGCATCTTGCCGATTCGTAAAACACGATGTAAATGTCAAGAAATAACAGCTCACAATAAATAACAAGAAACCAATCGCGCTTCTTAAGCCACCATGTAAATGTCAAGAAATGGTAGCGCGCAATAAAGAACAAAGTTAAATTCTCATGAAACGAGTTGCGCGTCTTGTCAATTCGTAAAACATCATGTAAATGTCAAGACATAGTAGCGCGCAATGGACAACAATGTTTAAACACCATAAAACGAATTGCGCGTCTTGCCGATTCTTAAGCCACCATGCCAATGTCAAGAAATGGTAGCACGCAATGAATAACAAAGTCAGACCTTTAAGAAACAAATTGCGTGTCTTGACTATTTGTAAACTACCATATAAATGTCAAGAAATGGTAGCGCGCAAGTAATCTGTTACTCATTTAAGAATTAAACCAAGAATATGAAAATTCTAAATAACGGTGTTGTGATAGTCCAACTACCGTCTTACCGCCTGGAACAATGATCACCAATGAAGGATGAAGGGCAGAAGAGTGGAAGATCCAAATAGGCTGCCGGGACAGGAGCTCAGGAAGAAGCTGCTGCTCTGCACCGGGACCTCTGAATAGTGAGCACTGGGAGTTGGGCTGGCTCTCTTTTATAGAGTCTTGGCCCAGCCCAGAACCACGCCCAGGCATGTTGCAGGGAAAGTCTCTGGAAGGCCCTGGAAAGGGACCACACCCTAACACACTCTGAAAACCTGCAGCAATACATTGCAAAGGAACAGTATTTGTAAGCATATTAAAAATACGTTTTTAGGATTGAACTCTGCAATGCAAAAGGTTAAACCACAACATATCAGCACAATGCATAAATTACGTTGTTTTGAGAGTGCTGGGTTTTTGCATTTTTGTCGCCAATAGAGCGCGTACTGCTCTGGTGTTGACAGTACTCCCCTCTCCCAGATACACTCTAGGGCCTGGTTTGCTTGGATTAAGACGATGAAAGCATCTCACAAGTACTGGAGCATGAACATCGGATGCGGAAACCCATGTGTTACTTTCAGGACCATAACCTTTCCATGAGATTAAGTACCATAGATTACGCCCTCTCAGTTTAGAATCCAACACTTTCTTGACTTCGTATTCTTCTTCCCCTTGTACTAGAACAGGAGCTGGATGAGGGTGGACCTTTTGGACTGCCTTTTTCAAGAGGGAAGTGTGGAACACTGGATGAATCCGTAAGGATCTGGGCAATTGTAGTTTATAGGTCACCGGATTGATTTGCTGAAGGACAGTATAAGGACCTATGAATTTGGGGTTAAACATGTGCTTCTTCTTGAACTTTATGGGCCATATTTATACTTTTTGATGCACAACTGCGCCAACAAAGTTGTGCGTCAAAAATGTTAACTCCGGCTAACGCCATTTCAAAGCGCAATGCGGGCGCCTTATTTATTGAATGACGTTAGCCGGCGCTGCGGCCTGGTGTGCGTCAAAAGAAATGACTCACACCAGGCAGCGCCGGCGTAGGGGAAAATGGAGCTTGGGCGTCAAAAAATGGGGCAAGTCAGGTCTGAGGCAAAATTTTGTCCTCAACCCGATTTGCGCCATTTTTTTTTATGCCCAACCCCCATTGAAATTACTCCTGTCTTAGCACAGACAGGAGTCATGCCCCCTTGCCCAATGGCCATGCCCAGGGGACTTATGTCCCCTGGGCATGGTCATTGGGCATAGTGGCATGTAGGGGGGCACAAATCAGGCCCCCCCATGCCACAAAAAAAAACGGAAAAAATACTTACCTGAACTTACCTTAAGTTCCCTGGGATGGGTCCCTCCATCCTTGGGCGTCCTCCTGGGATGGACAAGGGTGGCAGGGGGTGTCCCTGGGGGCATGGGAGGGCACCTCTGGGCTCCTTCCGAGCCCACAGGTCCCTTAACGCCTGCCCTGACCAGGCGTTAAAAAATGACGCAAAAGCGGCTGGACGTAATTTTTTAAGGCCCGCCCACTCCCGTGCGTCATTTTTGCACGGGAGTTTAAATAAGGCGCACATGCCTTAGAGTCATTTTTTAGAAGGGAACGCCTACCTTGCATATCATTAACGCAAGGTAGGTGTCCAAGCAAAAAAATGACGCAAACTCCAAGATCTTCGGAGCTAGACGGGTCTAACGCCAAAGTATAAATATGGAGTTAGCATTGCGTCGGATTTGCGTAAAAAAAAACGACGCAAATCCGGCGCAAACAAAGTATAAATATGCCCCTATATGTTTTGTGGAAAGCCACACTTTGTCGCCTGGTTGATATTGCAGTCCCTCACAATGTTTTTTGTCATAATGCCTTTTATATTTTTGTTTGGCTTTTTCTAAATGTTGTTGAATCAGTTTCTAGGTTTGATGTAAATGCTGAATGGTTTCTGACACAGCTGGAGTAACAGAACTTTCTTGAGGAATTGTGATGGGCAAGGTGTCAGGATGATAGCCAAATAAACCAAAAAAGGGTGTAACGCCAATAGAAGTGTGGAATGAGTTATTGTAAGCTAACTCAGCTAACCAGAGCATAGATGTCCAAGAATGAAGTTCCTTTTCAGTGTAGGCACGTAGGTATTGTTTCAAAGTCTGATTTAGTCTCTCCGTTTGACCAAATGTTTGAGGATGGTGACTAGTAGATAGCATAGATGTCACTTGGAGTGTTTTACACCATGTCTTCCAGAAATTGGAGGAAAATTGTGACCCCGATCGGAGAGGATAACCTTTGGAGGTCCATGATAACGAATCACTCTGTTCAGTAAAATATTTGCCAATTCACTAGAAGTGGGCAATTTTTTACAGGTGATAAAATGTCCATATTTCGTGAGACTATCTACTACCACCAGAATTACTGAATGCTGTTGAACCACTGGCAGACCGGTAATAAAGTCTAAAGAAATGTGCTCCCATGGACGACTTGGGGTTGGAAGTGAATGTAACAACCCTTTTGGTTTTGAATTACTTGTTTTAATGCGAGCACAAACTTCACAGCTGTTTACTATTGCTTTTACATCTTTTGTTAGGGTAGGCCACCAAAAATAGCGTTGGATCAGTTCAAGAGTTTTAGGAGTACATGGGTGACCTGCCGTAGGTATAACATGCAACCAATGAAACACTATCTTGCGAAGTTTGGTAGTGGGTACGAACAAACGAGCGTCATGAAAGGGTAAACCTTGCTTGATTGACCTTTTGGGATCTGCTTGGGCCCATGTTTGCCATTTTTTAACAGTGAGAGAGTTGCGAATTTCTTCAAAGAAATCTTCTGTTTTTATGATACATAGAACCATGTCAGGAGCAATGATAGCTCTGGAGGCTTGAAATGCAGGCAACGTGGTAGACTCTTGACAGGACAAGGCGTCAGCCTTGCGATTATCTTTACCAGGCCGGAAGGTTACTACAAAATCAAACTCGGCAAAAAAAAGCATGCCGCGTAATTGCCGAGGGGTCAAAATTCTGGCAGAACTCATGAATTGAAGATTACGATGATCAGTATATACTGTGACAGTGTATTTGGCACCCAACAAATGATGTCTCCATTCTTTAAAGGCGTCACGAATCGCCAGAAGTTCTTTTTCAGCAATGACATAGTTCTGTTCGGCTTCGTTCAACTTCCGAGACATATAATCTACAGGATGAAGTTGACCAGTGTCTTTATTTTGTTGTGATAAGACGGCTCCTTTTGCTACATCTGAAGCATCAGCTTCCACTATGAAAGGTTGATTCTCATCAGGATGAGTCAAGACTGGGGTAGTGGAGAAAGCTTCCTTCAAAGTCGAGAAGGCTTGATCAGCTTCTGGGGACCATACAAACTTTTCTCTCTTTCTTAGTAGCTTAGTGATTGGAGCCACTGTCTGGGAGAAATGATTTATGAACCTCCGGTAAACATTTGCAAATCCCAGGAAACATTGTACATCACGAACAGTCTTTGGGGTGGGCCAATCAGATACAGCTTTTACTTTCTTTTCTGCCATCACCATACCTTGAGGGGTAAGAATAACCCCTAAAAACTCAACTGTGGTAACATGAAACTCACACTTGGTTAGTTTGCAGTATAAATGGTGTTTTCGAAGAGCTGCAAGAATTTTCTTGACATGTTGGACCGGTTCATTTTCATTGTCTGAGTAGATCAAAATGTCATCGATGTAGACTATGGCAATTATGTCGAGGTACTCTCTAAGAACGTCATTCAAGAAAAATTGAAATGCTGCTGGAGCATTACACAGACCAAAAGGCATGACGGTGTATTCAAAAAGGCCATATCTTGTCTTGAACACTGTTTTCCATTCGTCACCCTCTCTCATTCTGACCAAATGATAAGCACCTCGAAGGTCAAGCTTTGTGTAGATTTTTGCTCTCTTTACTTGTTCCAATAAGACCGGAATTAGGGGTAAAGGATATTTATTCTTGATGGTGACTTTGTTCAAACCCCTATAGTCGATGCAAGCCTGAAGTTCTCCATTAGCTTTTGGAACAAAAAACAAAGGCGAAGCTGCAGGAGACTTAGAGGGGCGAATGAAGCTATTCTCCAAAAATTGATCAAGGTATTTTCGTAAATGCTGATTTTCATGTTCTGACAGGGCATATACACAACAGTTGGGAAGTATCGCACCTGGGGCTAGATCAATTTGAAAGTCATAAGATCCAGGAGGAGGTAGAGTCTCTGCTCCTTTCTCATCAAATACATCTTTGTAAGATGAATACTGTTTGGGCAGCTTAATTTCTTTCTCCGCGGCAGTAGCTATGCAAGAGCTGCAAACTTTTGGTACTTGAATCTTTTGGAGGCATTGTTCATTACACAGCGCAGATGAGAACACGATTTTTCGTTCTGCCCAATTGATCTCCGGATTGTGATGAGTTAACCATGGCAAGCCGAGGATAATCCCATATTGGGGAGCATGGATCACGTCAAGGATGATTTTCTCTTTATGTTTCTTTCTTTGATTCTTATCTTCACAAATCATCGACAAGGGGATAGTCTGAAGAGTTACCGGACCTCCAGTCAAGAGTTTTCCATCGACTGCCTGGATGATTTCTGGGGTCTTCTTTTCAATACATGGGATCCCCCATGCACGAACCAATTGGACATCAACAAAGTTCCCAGTATCCCCAGAATCGACTAGAGCCTTTTTGAAATAGATCTTTTTCTTGACCTGAACTCTTATTTCCAGTTTAAGATGTCTAGATTGTGAAGGGTCCACGGTGACACCCAAGAGCAACCCTTCTCTGCATCTTGGGTATTTTAGTTTTTTAACTCGACTGGTGCATTGGCTGCGACCATCTGAACTTGACCTTGCTTGTTCTTTGGTTTGATTGGACAATCTTTGGCAAAATGACCTTTTCGCCCACAATAAAGACATTGTCCATTTTTTCTGCGTAGGTCCTTTTCATCTTTGGTCAAAGGTCTTCTGATGGTTCTAATTTCCATCGGTTCCGGCATTCTTTCTTTCAGAGTTTTTGAGTCTCTGTTATCATGAACGCGCCATGAATATTTTTCAATCTTTTTGCGAGTTCCTTTACGTTCTGCTAAACAGTGATCAATTCTCAAGACAAGATTGATTAATTCTTGACAGTCTGTAGGTTGTGGGTCGATTTGCCCCAAGATATCTTTTAGTTCGTCTTTGAGTCCCTTGTAAAACAAGTCCGCTTGTTTTTCTTCAGGCCAGGATGTCTCGGCAACCAACCGGTTAAAGTTGGCTAAATATGACACTAGGGGCCTGATTCTAACTTTGGAGGACGGTGTTAAACCGTCCCAAAAGTGGCGGATATACCACCTACCGTATTACGAGTTCCATAGGATATAATGGACTCGTAATACGGTAGGTGGTATATCCGCCACTTTTGGGACAGTTTAACACCGTCCTCCAAAGTTAGAATCAGGCCCTAGGTCTTGATTCCCTTGGCGTAAATCTAATAATTCACGATCTGCTGACTGTGTTACAGTTCTACGATCAAAAACTCTCTCAAATTCACGAACAAAATTTCTCCAGTTGTACAATAAGGGACTATTTTTACGCACCAGGGGAATTGCCCAAGTAGCTGCATCCCCAGACAGATATGATAACAAGAAAGCTACTTTGGACTGGGCATCGGGGAAAGTATTTGGTCTGCAGGTGAAGTGTAGTTCCACTCGAACCCGGAAAGAATGCGCCTTCAAAGGGTCACCTGAGAAACGTTCTGGGGGAGCTAAAGGTATTGCAGAAGGGACATTTAGGGAAATCGGATTACTTCCAGAAGCCTGAGAAGAAGTACCTGGCCAAGACACACCTGTGGGACTTTGTTCCTTCTTCTCTACCTTATCTTGCACCTGACTCACTCTCTCTGCTAAGCTAGTTGTCAATTCTTTGGATGATACCACCTCTGCTTGGAGCTGGGTGATAGCCTTGACTAACTCGTCTAGCGTGGCCATGCTGAGAACATACACAAGCCAGGAGGATAATAATTTGTGGGCTCATTATTCTGTCAGAGTCACCAGATCCTCGGGGTCTGTGCACGTTCCCAACACGTCCATCACTGAACAGCTCCAAGACTCTGATAGATAAATCACAGAGACTGAGAGAGTTCAAGAGGGGAAGAGGGGATTAGGAAGGGAACAGCTGGGAAGGAGACCTGTAGTAAGAAAAAGGTTAGAACACACAATAAGAAAATTATATCTCCTGAAATCAATACTAGACTATGATTCTAAGCCTAGTCACTCTGAAAACATGAACAATCTAAGAGTTAAGTTTAAAATGACTAAGTTTCAAGATGGCCGGATATCTGTAGGGGAATCAAGATGAATTAAATGAAAACTTTCTTATTCAAGTACTTTCCTTTACATGAGAATCAGAAAAACATTCTGACTACATTTTAAACCAGTCATATAAATCCTGTTTTTAGAATGTATACTAGGACCATACAATATTGCATCTAGAAACTCTGGCCTTCTGTGTACTCTTAAAATGTTTCAACACAAATTGCGCATATTGCAGATATATATATATATATATATATATATATATATATATATATATATATATATATAGTAAACACCATAAAAGGATTGTGCACCATGAATAACACAATATGGATTCAGGAAACAAACCACATAACTTGTCAACTCGAATATTATATAATAAATATCTTAGAATAGTGGCATACAATAAACAACATGAATTCAACTCGAGGAGAGAATCGTGCGTCTTGCCGATTTGAGTGTCACCATGTAAAATACCAAGAAATGGTAGCACGCAATGAATATCAAAGTCAAATCATCATTATTCGAATAGCGCGTCTTGCCGATTCGTAAAACACGATGTAAATGTCAAGAAATAACAGCTCACAATAAATAACAAGAAACGAATCGCACTTCTTTTGCCGATTCTTAAGCCACCATGTAAATGTCAAGAAATGGTAGCGTGCAATAAACAACAAAGTTAAATCCTCATGAAACGAGTTGCGCGTCTTGCCAATTCGTAAAACATCATGTAAATGTCAAGAAATAGTAGCGCGCAATGGACAACAATGTTTAAACACCATAAAACGAATCGCGCGTCTTGCCGATTCTTAAGCCACCATGCCAATGTCAAGAAATGGTAGCACGCAATGAATAACAAAGTCAGACCTTTATGAAACAAATTGCGCGTCTTGCCTATTTGTAAACTACCATATAAATGTCAAGAAATGGTAGCGCGCAAGTAATCTGTTACTCATTTAAGAATTAAACCAAGAATATGAAAATTCTAAATAACGGTGTTGTGATAGTCCAACCACCGTCTTACCGCCTGGAACAATGATCACCAATGAAGGATGAAGGGCAGAAGACTGGAAGATCCAAATAGGCCGCCGGGACAGGAGCTCAGGAAGAAGCTGCTGCTCTGCACCGGGACCTCTGAATAGTGAGCACTGGGAGTTGGGCTGGCTCTTTTTTATAGAGTCTTGGCCCAGCCCAGAACCAAGCCCAGGCATGTTGCAGGGAAAGTGTCTGGAAGGCCCTGGAAAGGCACCACACCCTAACACTCTGAAAACCTGCAGCAATACATTGCAAAGGAACAGTATTTGTAAGCATATTAAAAATAAGTTTTTAGGATTGAACTCTGCAATGCAAAAGGTTAAACCACAACATATCAGCACAATGCTTAAATTACGTTGTTTTGAGAGTGCTGGGTTTTTGCATTTTTGTCGCCAATAGAGTGCGTACTGCTCAGGTGTTGACACAGGACCAAAACCCCACCCAGGCCACAATCACTACATCCAGTCACCCTGCATGCCCACAAACCCACTAACAGGCCCACATCCCTCCCCCTGTGCACAGCCACCCATCCCTGCAAGGAATCACAATGGCTTACAACACTCACAATGCACCTCCACATCCTAAGCAAAAAAGCAATGCTAACCTCACAAAAGCAACCTGCATGGCCCCAAAGTGTAAAACCTGCACAAACCCACCCAGTCCTGTGCACCCCATCCGATCATGCTAATGTAACAGACGTGTCCATTCCTCCCAACAGACACCACCACCTATGCAACCCTGACGGACAGGACAAGGAGTGGCAGTGCCCCACAGGGAGACAGAGGCACCTCCCAGGACACTGGGGATGGAATCCTGGACACTGACAATCACCCTGGCCCCTCACACAGTCCTGGACTGTCGCCATCAAGCAGCCCCACCCAGGATACCACTGACACCCCTACCACCCAGCCAACAACATCAGCCCAGGACAACCATCCCCACACCTGTGTATCCAGGCCACAGACCGGTGGAACACAAGTACAGAGGCCACAGTCACCCCCTACAACAGGCAGGAAGACAATGGCCCCAGTACAAGTGGTACTGCCAGACCTGTGCAGGGGACACAGGCACAGGGGGCTAGGCCCAGTGGGAAGGCATCAGTGGCCCAGAGAAATTCAATCCCCCTCTTGGGGGAGGAGGGTGCTGTATATCTAGACCAGCTTCCTCAGAGAGGGGATGAGAGTGATGGTGAAGAGGAGGAGGGGGAAGATGTAAATACCAGGACCCAACTGATACAACTCTACTTACAGTAGCTTTGTGGGACAATTGGATGAGATTCCTGTCTGTGCATCATACTGTCAGTGTGCCTTGTCATCTAGGGGCTGTTGGGTCAATACTCATAGCCACTGTGACCAGCTCTACAAAGGACAGATTACAATATAGTATAAAAGTTCAACACATCTGTAGGCACAACAGCATGTAAGGCGTGTGGTGCATTTCCTGCTACTCATATAACAATAAAAGAGTTATCATACAGTTGCATCCATACTGCACTTTGTTTAAACTTACTGACAGGACACATTGTAACAGGTGAAAAGGTGTTTTATTTGGTGCAGGGATTAAATCATGCAGATTACAGTGATGGGAGGGGGCTACTGGTGCTTGTACAAAATGGCAACATGGTCGCAGCATTGTTAGCAGTAGTGGTAGGTCCATCAATATTTTCAAGAGTTTGTTGTATTTTTCACACGGTTTGGTGGTTGATTCAGTGGGACACTTGGATGACAGTTCTTGCAGGAGTCACTTCTTTGAGGGGGCCTTGTTCTTGGCAGGTGTTCCTGTGCCATATCTGGGTCTGAGGGTCCGTTTGGGCACCTGGTTTTGGCCAGTCCAGGTAGAGATGGATGTGCCCTGTGTGTCCGGAGAGGGTGGTACATGTGCAGTTGCTGCTGATGCTGTTGTTGTCCGGTCTGTATCCTGGCCTTGTAGAAGGGGCTTCCTGGTCTGTGTGGGCCTCAGGCTGTGTTGGGACAAAGTGCAGCAGCGCACCTGCTATGCTGGCCATTGTGGCATTGTGCAGTTTCCACTGCTCCATGGCCTCTTGGTGGTGTGCTAGCTGCATCCTTTGACTCTGCTCCAGGGTGGATACTATCTGGTCCAATCTGTCCTGGGTATGGTGATATGCTCCCAGGACCTCAGAGATCACATCATGGGCTGCAGCATCCATCCTGTGACCTTTTCCTCTCCCGTGTTGACCTGTTCCAAACCACTGGCCCACCCCGCCTCATGCCTAAATGTGCTCACCTTCTTGCCGTGTCCACTCCTCCCACGTCACAGCCCGCCACTGCCTGCCCTTCCCATTACCGTGCCCTTTCCCCAGAGAGGAAAAAGCCCCGTGCTGAACCAGGTTCATCTGCCACCCCCCGGTCCAAGCCCACTCCCCCACCTTCCAAGGGCAAACCCAAACCCCTTCCACCTGCCAAACGAAACTCTAAGCCCCACCCTGTCGTAAATCCCCACCCCCACCTCCCCCTGCCCCTGTTTCCTGAGGTGCCTGGATGCCCTGTTGTTGCCCCTATGAGATGGAGTACCGTAGCACTTGTGGGTGTCAAGTTGGGCCATAGTGGCCCATTGGACTTATTTCACTATGGACTGGCCATTGGCCTTCTCTGCACTTCTGTTGCTCAGTGAGCATAATAAAGGTTATTGTGTGTCCTGTGTTGTTAGAGGCACACTCTGGAGCTGTGGTCTCTCATTTCATTGTTTGTGGGTGTGGGGCACATGTATGTACTTTGGGCAGGTTGGATTTGCCTTGTGTCTGGTAACTACCTCTTGCTGTGGGGTGTAAGGCTTGTGCTGCTGTGAAGGGTTGTGGGAGCGTTGCAGGGTGGGTGGAGTGGGTGATATGTAACTGTGCCCTTTCTTCCCTTGTTTCGTAGGTTACGGTACTTACTGTCGTCGTCTTCGTTGGCGGTCTTGGTCGTGGATGAATATGGCAAGGAGCAGGGCTGGCATGATCTGCAACTCTCTCTCCATGTCTGCTTTAGCATGTTGTGTGAGCCTCCGGTTAGTGTTTCCTTATATTTGATTCGTGTCCGCCTGGCTTTGCGTGGCAGTGGTTCCAGCCCTGGAACTAAAGGCGGTCTAGTGCTTAATTATTTGATGGGCGGGTAGGGCCTTTCTGTCGGCCTTTGGGCGGGCTCTGCTGTCGTTGTCGGGACTCATCTGCTGGCAGTGAGTGGTTTTCAGGATGCCTGTGTTTCAGTTGGTTCATTATTTGTTGGTTCGGACTGCACGTCTGTTGGTGGTTGTTACTGCCACCTCTGGCAATGTGGTGTTACCACTGTGTTCATAATGAGGGCCAAAGTATACATATACATTGTGAATGGCGGGTACACTGGATGGCAAATGCATGAACTAGTAGACGTGATGCTGTGGCCAATGTGACAGCTCCTCCGTCAATAGGGGAAGCACATGGTAAAGCAGGAATATCAAGACAGTAAGGGTTTCATAGGCCATTCCCCCAATTTTCCCAGCGCACTCATGGGAAGACCCAGATACTCAAGCAACTTATACAAAATGTATGTAATTATTAACAGGATTTATTATAAAACCATTACCTATATATTAACTAAAACCTACCCTATCCTAAACTAACCTATACTAACTATACTTATCAAACAACTACAGCTATCTAATCTGTTCTAAACTCATTTTACACATAGAACACCACGGTCCAAACATTGGCCCCCTGTAGGAGTCTGCCCTAGTTTTTAGTGGGTACATTAGGTACTTACACCTTACACCAGGTCCAGTTATACCTTATTAGTGAAATGTAGTAGTTTTCTAGCAGCTTAGGCTGATAGAGGTGCTATAGCAGATCAGCTTAGGCTGAACTAGGAGACAGGCAAAGCTCCTGCAATACCACTTACAGTCACACAGTACTTATACACAAGTAAAGACAATACTCAGTGTTACCAAAAATAAAGGTAGTTAATTTGGGTGACACAGTACCAAAAATATCTTAGAGGCAATACTCCTTCTGGAGGTAAGTATTATACACAATATATACACTAGACACCAAAATTAGACAAGTAAATAGTCATAGAACAATGCAAGCAGTAGGAAATCCCATAGAATGCAATGTGAGAAAATAGGTTTAAGGGCAACACAAAGCATATACTAAGAAAGTGGAATGTGAATCACGAATTCCCCCTAGACAAGCGTAGTGTGTGCAGAATCGCTGGGAGAGTAAGAATACAGTAAAAGTAAGTAAATTACCCCACCCCAGAGCCCAGAAAAGCAGGAGTAAAGTACTGCAAGTTTCCTTAGGTCACACTACAAGTCGTGATTAGAGTTATTGCAAGAACCAACCAAGTCTGCAAACAACAAATGGTAGATTCCTGGGCCAGAAGACCTGCAAAGGAAGGAGACCAAGTCCAGAAGTTGAAAGAAGTTCCAGGAAGGACATGAGCCCCTGCCAACCCAGAAGAGGGTGCAAAATAAAAGTCCCTGGTTGGTGGAAGACTGCAGAAATGCACCCTAAGAAGATGCCAGCAGGTTGCTGCATGATGCAAAGGATGTCCCACATCGTGAAGTTGGATGCAGGTGAGTTTTGGCAGTGGATTTCTCAACAAGCCTTGATTCCGCAATCTGGATGCAGGAGGAACCTGGGGGCCTCAACTCTGTGTGAGGAGGAAAAGGGGGCTCTCAGCACTTCAGAGAGCCCTCAGAGCACTAGATAGCACCCACAGGAGTCTCAGGACACGGGGACAAAGGAGGTGCAAAATGCAGTTGGTGCAGCACTACAAAGGAAGGTCCCATGTCTCCGGAGATCAACTCAACGAGTTGAGCGTCACAGGATAGAGTGCTGGGGACTAGGGCCAGACTGTGCATAACGGAATTTTGCAAATAGGGCACAGAGGCCGCAGGAGATGATGAAGACGCAGTGCACAGGGGTATTGTCGTTCTCAGGTAGGGAAGGTCTTGCCTTCTCTGAAATTGGGACAGCAGGACGACAGGACAGTCTGTGTCAATGAGGCCCACCCTCTGTGTTCCAAGGAGTCCAAGAGAACCTGTTGTTGACTTAGAAGGTGCCTGCTTCAGCAGGGGAGTGACTCCATCACACTACGGGAGATTTCTTCGGTCCAACTGGTGCAGGGTGAAGACATCGAGTCCTCAGAGCGTGCACAATTTGGAAACTGTTGAAGTTGCTGACTGGAGCTGAAGTTGCAGAGGAAAAGTATCCCTTGTGGATACTTGTTGCTGTTACAGCAGTTCCTGGAGCAGGCTGCGGTTGATCCGAGGTCAGAGGATGAAGTGGTAGCTGCAGAGGATTCCTGCTGGAAACGTGCAAGTAGAATCTGAAGAAAACCCACAGGAAAGACCCTAAATAGCCCAGAGAAGGGGATTGGCTACTTTATCAGGTATGGACCTGTCAGGAGGGGTCTCTGACGTCACCTACTGGCACTGGCCAATCAGAGGCCTCCAGAGTGTCCCCACACCTTGCAAAGCAAGATGGCTGAAGTCTGGGACACACTGGAGGAGCTCTGGGCACCACCCCAGGGGTGGTGATGGACAGGGAATTGGTCACTTTACTTTCCTTTGTCCTGTTTCATGCCAGAGCAGGGGAAAAGGGGTCCCTGAACCAGTGTAGACTGGCTTATGCAAGGAGGGCACCATCTGTGCCCTTCAAAGCATTTCCAGAGGCAGGGGGAGGCTACCCCTTTCCAGCCTGTAACACCTATTTCCAAAGAGAGAGGGTGTAACTCCCTGCTCCCAAAGGAAAGGCTTTGTTCTGCATTCCTGGGACTGAGCTGCTCAGACCCCAGGAGGGTAGAACCCTGTCTGTGAGGTGGCAGCAGCTGTAGTTGCAGTACAGACCTCAGAGAGCTGGTTTGGAAGTACTGGGGGTCCATGGTGGAGACCCCAGGATGCATGGAATTGGCTCCCCAATACCATATTTGGAATGGGGGGACAATTCCATGATATTAGACACCTTACATGGCCATTTTCGGGGTTACCATTGTGAAGCTACATATAGGTATTGACCTATATGTAGTGCACACGTTTAGTGGCCTCCCCGTACTCACAAAGTTCCGGGGATTGGCCCTGAACTATGTGGGAGCACCTTTGCTAGTGCCCTCACACTTAACTTAGTAACGTTGCACCTAGCCTTCATTAAATGAAGGTTAGACATATAGGTGACTTATAAGTTACTTAAGTGCAGTGTAAATGGCTGTGAAATAATGTGTGTACTATTTCACACAGGTTGCAGTGGCAGTCATGTGAAAGGGTTTCTCTGAGCTCCTTTAGGGTGGCAAAAGAAATGCTGCAGCCGATAAGGATCTCCTGAAACCCAAATGCCCTGGGTACCTAAGTACCATATACTAAGGACTTATAAGGGGGATCCAGTGTGCAAATTGGTAAATGAAGTCACTAGCCAATAGATAGAGTGCTGGGGACCTGGGCCAGGCTGTGCAAGAAGGAATTTTGCAAATAGTGTACAGAAGCCGCAAGAGGTGAAAAAGATGTGGCGACAAGGGGTATTGTTGTTCTGGAGAAAGGCAAGGTCTTACCTCCTTCAAATTTGGACAGCAGGACCACAGGACAGTCTGTGTCGATGGGTTCCACCCTCTGTGTTCCAAGGAGCATGCTCGTCGCCAGGAGAGGAGTCCAAGAGAACCAGTAGTTGACTTAGAAGGTGCGTGCTTCAGCAGTGGAGTGACTCCGTCACCCCACAGGAGATTTCTTCAGTCCTTCTGGTGCAGGGTGAAGAGAGGGAGTCCTCAGAGCGTGCACAATGTGGAAACTGTTGCAGTTGCAGGCTGGAGCTGAAGTTGCAGAGGAAAAGATTCCCTTGTGGATACTTTGGTGCTGTTACAGTGGTTCCTGGAGCAGGCTGCGGTTGATCTGAGGTCAGAGGATGAAGTAGTAGTTGCTGAGGATTTCTGCTAGAGAACCCACAGGAGAGACCCTAAATAGCCCTGAAAGGGGGATTGGCTACTTTATCAGGTATGGACCAGGAGGGGTCTCTGGCGTCACCTGCTGGCAGTGGCCACTCAGAGCCCTCCAGAGTTCCCCCACACCTTGCAAAGCAAGATGGCTAAAGTCTGGGACACACTGGAGGAGCTCTGGGCACCACCCCTGGAGTGGTGATGGACAGGAGAGTTGTCACTCCCCTTTACTACTCTACTCCATTCTCAGCATGACTCAGCAGGTCAATGCAATCTCTTCTTCCTGCTATAACACTCTTTGCATGCTCCGCAAGATTTTCAAGTGGATCCTCGTTGAAACCAGGAAAACTGTCACTCACGCCCTGGTCAGCAGCTGACTGGACTACGGTAATGCACTATACGCAGGAACAATGGCCAAACTCCAAACAAAGCTGCAAAGAATCCAGAACGCATCCGCCCGCCTCATTCCTGACGTTCCACGCCACAACCACATCTCACCCCACCTCAAAGACCTACACTGGCTACCCGTATCGAAGAGGATCACCTTCAAACTCCCCACCCACGCACACAAAGCCCTCCACAACACAGGTCCAGCCTACCTCAACAACAGACTCACCTTCCACACTCCCACCTGACATCTCCGCTCCTCCAGCCTCGCCCTCGCCTCCGTCCCCCGCATCCGCCACACTACTGCCGGAGAAAGATCCTTTTCTCACCTTGCTGCCAAGACCTGGAACTCCCTACTGCTCCATCTACGCCAGACCCAGGACCTCCTGACATTCAGGAAACGTCTCAAGACATGGCTCTTCGACCAGCAACTACCCCCCCAGCGCCTTGAGACCCTGACGGGGGAGTATTGCACTTTATAAATCTCTTAATTGATTGATTGATTTATTGATTTCCTTTGTCCAGTTTTGCACCACAGCAGGGGACAAGGGGTCCCTGAACTGGTGTAGACTGGCTTATACAAGGAGGGAACCCTTCAAAACATTTCCAGAGGCTGGGGGAGGCTGGGGGAGGCTACCCCTCCCAGCCTGTAACGACTATTTCCAAAGGAAGAGGGTGTAACACCCTCTCTCAGAGGAAATTCTTTGTTCTGCCTTCCTGGGCCGGGGCTGCCCAGACCCCAGGAGGGCACAATCCTGTCTGAGGGGTTGGCAGCAGCTGCAGTGGAAACCCCGGAAAGGCAGTTTGGCAGTACCCGGGTTCTGTGCTAGAGACCCGGGGGATCATGGAATTGTCCCCCCAAAGCTAGAATGGTATTGGGGTGACAATTCCATGATCTTAGACATGTTACATGGCCATGTTTGGAGCTACCATTGTGATGCTATACATAGGTAGTGACCTATGTATAGTGCACGCGTGTAATAGTGTCCCTGCACTCACAAAGTTCGGGTAATTTGCCCTGAACGATGTGGGGGCACCTTGGCTAGTGCCAGGGTGCCCACACACTAAGTAACCTGGCACCTAACCTTCACCAAGTAAGGGTTAGACATATAGGTGACTTATAAGTTACTTATGTGCAGTGAAATATGGTTGTGAAATAACGTGGACGTTATTTCACTCAGGCTGCAGTGGCAGGCCTGTGTAAGAATTGCCTGAGCTCCCTATGGGTGGCAAAAGAAATGCTGCAGCCCATAGGGATCTCCTGGAACCCCAATACCCTGGTACCTAGGTACCATATACAAGGGAATTATATGTGTGTACCAGTGTGCCAATGAGAATTGGTAAATTTAGTCACTAGCCTGCAGTGACAAATTTAGAAAGCAGAGAGAGCATAAACACTGAGGTTCTGGTTAGCAGAGCATCAGTGATACAGTTAGGGACCACACAGGGAACACATTCAGGGCACACACTATGAGCACTGGGGTCCTGCCTGGTAGGATCCCAGTGGCACAAGGGCAAAAACAAACATACATACAGTGAAAATGGGGGTAACATGCCAGACAAGATGGTACTTTCCTACAGTTGTCCACAAATTGTGTACACTAATGACTGTTGTGCAGCACATTATGGCTCTTTGCAGAACTACAAACACATAGCCCCTCATTATGAACATGGCAGTCCGGACCCCCATGCTGGCGGTGGCAGAAATTACCGCCACCGGTACTGGCAGTCCGGACCGCCATATAATGTACATGACTACCACCAGGCAGCCTGACGATCGCGGAGTTCCTTATCTGCCGGATAATGAACCTGTGCTCCCCCAGCCTGCTGATATACGGGCAGGGATATGTGCGACGGGTCCTGCAGCACCCGCAGCACTGCTATATTGACGACAGCTCCTGTTTCCGTCCGCCGGCCAAGCAGAATGTTGTTTATTGGGCCGTGGGGTTCTTCAACGTGCTGGCAGTTGATTTTCTGACCGCCAGAACCGAACTCGGCGGGATTTCCCGCCAAGATCGTAATGAGAGCCATAATATCTGAAGGTTACTGAGGCACGTGTAGTATGTGTGTCTGATAGACTGCTGTGATAGAACCTACATCTGTACCATCTTGTCGAAAAGTGTATGCTATGTGTGGCACACAATGCTGACAATGGTGCTGTGAGAAAGTGGTTGTCAACAACATGCTATGTACATATACAGCTGCCCTGTGATCTATAACGGTAGACAGCAATGAATATGTGGTCAGCCATTACTATTCCAAGTACACACAATTCCATGACAGCACATGTTGGCCCTTGAACTAAATGCAAGCCATTCTCATCGCACAACATTCCAACTTACATGATGTCACCATCCATCCTCCTATGATATCAGATCATTGGTCAGGCAAAAACTTCTGTCATTGCATTCCACACTTCTGACTGACACACCAAATCCTGGATTTGCTCACAGGATGTACAATATGACACTTACTGGATGCATCTGGGGTCTCGAAAACGTGCCACCTCTCCTTTGGTGTAGGGCTCTGGTCCATCTGCAAGACATGAATGGAAAAAATTGCTTAGTGTAAATGCTAAGTTTCAGTAAATGGACAACATTGTTCAGTGTAAACTTGTTAGGCTGAGTAAGGAAGTCCTCCTAGTGGTAGAGCATACTAACTGACAAACATCTATGATCACTCAATTGCACATACTCTCAGATGAGGTTGACCAACGTACCTACAAACCATCACTGTCGCTGTCACTCTTGTGGTGCTTCTCACTGCACCATTTATACATGGCATTGTCATGCAGCTGTCGGTTAGCACTACACCTCCATGACCATATGGGACTGCTTGATAATGTATATTCCATCTGTGGGGCATGCAATGGTTGTTCCAGTGCCTGGCCCATTGTAACACCCATAGCATGTCAGCCTGCATCAGTTGTTATATACATCTACATCATTGTCACAGCAAACTGACAAACTACTACCCTGGGGTTATGTGGGTATTCCAAGGTGTTGAGGAATGGCATTATACATCCTGCAGTGAAATAAGTAATGTGTGTGTGCCATCACGAGGCACACAGACTTTCACAATTGCTATTGGATTGTACTCATGTGAAGTTGGTGTACCTACCTGCACTTTGACTGAATTAAATCATGGATGTAGTGCCAATAATGTGTGGCCTGCCATTGTTACCATGGTATACCATTGTTAGTTGAGTGAGGGATAAGAATATAGGCATAGGACTACGGCTCAAGACAGACACACTTGCTCAGTGGTCAAAGGATGCATCTGGTGGTGCAGGTTAGTGAGTGATGTGCCAGTGATGGAGCTGATGCAGGGCAGCCCCATACTGCCAGTGAGAAGGAGTAGGCCTGTGGAACTGACTCTCCACATGTGCATGGTAATAGACATTGTATAGGCTGTCTGTGGAACACAATGAACTGGTACATGGAACTCCCAGTAGTCTGGACCAGTGCATGATGAAGCACCCTTGCATGGCCTTTGCTAATGACACCAAGGGCTGATAGAACTATAGTGGTGCAGCACCAATTGCATCTATACTGTTCTTGTGGCCCTCAGTGGACCCCTTACTCACTGCCATGTGTGTGCCTAGTCAGAAACAAGTCACAGCATGATGCAGGTGTGGTCCAACTTCATCTATTCATGTGAAGGGTCAATGATGCACTCAGCATGAAACGCAACAGATCATCACAACTTCTGCTGAGTACATGGGAACCTTTCTCATACATTTATATGACCACATATCACACCTTTTCTCGGCAGCCATTCTGAGTGCTTGAAAATTATACATAGGGAATTATCTTTTGACTCAGAAGATAATACTTTGGGATCCCAACAATGTTTTGGGACCCCCTTTAATGCATGTTGCATGGGGCAGGCCTCATTTGTAGCTGCTCATTGCCGAGTTACACTATGCATGCATCACAACACTTTGTGATGGTTGTGCAGGGTAAACAGTACATCTGTCCTACATTTGCTTAATTGTTGTACATTAGAAGTGCAGTCCTAATGTGGCACAGGGACTCTTCATGCAGGTCCCATATGACATGTCCACAACCATTGCATGCAGCACTAAAAACCTATCTGCAACTGTCATGAACATGCAATTAATAGGAGATTGTATGGCAATGGGAGACTTACCAACTGTTCCACCAATCTGAATTCCAAATGGTAAAGCAGATCCTTCTCCCTTGACACCAGATCTGCCCATTGATGCTTTATTTGGTGGTCGTCCCTTACAGTAGCAAATATCTGGGTAAGGTGGTGAAGCACCTTGCCCCACTGCAGCGGCCTTGCCTCCAAGGGGTAGCCAAGTAACTCCCAGCCTCCCAGTAGCAGCATCATGGGGTGGTAGTGTGCCACAAGCCAAATGAACCCCCCAGCTACACTACAGACTTCTGGCCGATCCTTCTCTTGCCAGACATTCCCTGTGGTGAATGGAGTTCACCCAAAAAACAAAGAAAATTTAACCCTTATCCCTACCCAAACCACTCAAACAACCTCAACAACTAACTACCCCAGACAAACACCCCACAATTTAGAGACAAAAACAGTACATTTACTATACAAAATACCAGTTATAAGGCAATTCCTATACAAAAAACACAGGACACAGCACAATGAACACTACAAACACAGCAAACACTCCACAAATCCACCAGCATCTAAGCCAAACAAGCTCACACAGTCACAGAGAAAAATACTGTGAAGTGAAAGTGAAGTTACACTCACTGTAGAATGTTTGCAGGCAGAATGTCCTGGTACATCACTTCCTGGGCATGTGCATCACGCTTTTCAGTCATGTGTCGTTTTTTTTTTTTTACTCATGACTGTTATGCGTCATATTTTCTCACCATTAGTGTGAAAAGGCCTGTGAATGTGCGATAGATGCACTGGGGCTATGCGTCTATTAGTTTAAGGGCATTGTATTGCATATGCGTGAAACGTTTTCATGCATGACAACATTGTGTGGATTTTTGCATTGTGTGCCTTGATTGAACCCTGAGTGGCTTCACATGTTACATGGGGTGTGCAACAATGGTACATATGTGGGTGAATGTCCAGTACTGTCATTATGGTGAAAATGGTATGTTGGACCTATCGGTTTGTTTGTGAGTATGCTGCATGTAATTACTCAATACCTCATGCACATGTACATGTGTATCTACTCTGTGTCCACAGATATGATGGCACATGTGTACTATGTGTGTATACATGTGTACATAAACTAATGTGAGAGTAGACTAATTGTTTTGTCTGAGATACAGAGGTATACATACCTACTATACCAAATGTGATGGCCTATGTCCAACACATGGTAATGCATGTGACAACCACAAACGTTTTTACACTTAGCCCTCAGTGGACTTGGACTGCATTGACATCATGTCAACCCTGCCAATTTGCCGGTGCATGAGTGTCCACTCTGTGGTGTCATTGGATTTCCCTTCATGTTGCTCTGCTGCACATGTGCCCATTGTGCCCCCATGAACTGTAGTTGCAGGGGATGTCATGTACAAATGTGTTATGGAAGATTGGTATCTGACGTGTGTGTGTGTGTGTGTGTGGACATGTGTTTTGTGATTTCAATCACATTTGATGAGAGTGGTGTGTTCATGGAATGTGAAACCTCACATTACTATCTTCCTTCATGGACACATGTTGCCATTTGACAAATGCATGCGTTGTCATATCAGTGCCACCTATGTTTCCGTATGCTGGAACACATGTGAAGCTTATTTCTGACAGTCACTGATCTAGTGATACCTGGGCCCTCACTTTTGTACTAGGTTGCCTTTTGTTCTCAATCCTAACACATTACCATGCCTGAACCAATGCAGTGGTACATGTGTTCTGACATATGTGGCATATGTGTGCATGCCATCAACTGGAAACCCATATTTGTCCCCATCATGTTTGCATTGACTGTCACAAACAATGGCATACCACTGTGTTACAGTGTTGCAGTCTGGAATAGCTGGCAGCCTACTCATCATCACAACAGTGTGACTTTCTATAGCAACACAACCCCATGGTTGCATGTGAAGGGGAAAGTCAATGGAGCCCCAGTTTAATCACCCCCCTTTGCATATATATCAGGCCCCTGACAATGCGATACATTCATGTAGCTAGGGCAGTGGTGTGTGGGTTCATTGAGCAGGGACCTAGTCTCTTCATGTTTGCTACTCAGAGGTACTATGCACACTCCCAGCAGACAGACACATGCACAATTGTTGTCATACAGTCAAGGATCTCACATTCACATCTGCCGTACTTGATGTCAGCTTTCCCCTCTCATGTACAACACTCAGGTCTTGCACATTTGGGATATGTGACATGTTTTGATGTCCTTAGCAGTTTCCTTGGCCATCTTTTTGGGCTTGTATCTCTGCTGTTGTGACTTCAATATTGGAAATGTGCCAGGGTACAGATGGTGTTGTCTGTCACAGCCTTATGTCATTGTGGCATGCGATGGCAAAATACCATAGTATGCTAGTGGCCAACATGACTGGGTGATGTATTGAACTGGCCACCCTCTCTGTACATATGTGAAATGTTGACATGTAGACATTGCTGTATTGTACAGTCAGTGTTGGTCTATGTGTGTCCCTTCTTCATGTGTTCCTGCACTATTGGTGAGGCATGGATTGTCACATACATTGCTCCCATTCTTTAGTCTGTTTGCACTTTGTGCATCTCGTCTACTGCATCACTGTCTATTCATACATAGACATAATAATGCAACATGTGACTTGTGTACATGGAAGATGTTTATATCTCCTTCTCTTGCCTGCTTGTTAGGTATGGTTCCATTGACGGTATTCATTAGTTATCATGAGTTCCACACACACATGACATCAGTCCTGCCACACCACTTTTGTTGCCTCCATTTCACCTCCAATGGTGCATTTGCAAGTATCTGTGGGTGTCTGGAAGCAGTCCACCCAGAACGTCTATTGTACACGTGCTTGTATTTCATCCATCATGGCACAACCTAGGTAGCTCTTAGCATGCTTGACTGATATTGAGGTGTCACATCATCTCAGTGCTGGAGAGTTCATTTGCCAGTTGCAACATTTATGAGTAGGACTACTCTCACTCAGTTTGGCGTTGTGTCTCAGACATATTTTAACAATGCTGGACAGAGTAGCACTTCCCACACCTGATTGCAATGTTGGAGGCCACAACATGTATGGGACTTTTTTGCTAATGTTGCTATCATGCACTTGTTCTGTCATGTGGGTGACAATGGGTAGTGTGTAGTGCTTTGTGCTGTGTGATGTAGTTGTACACAGCATACTAGATATACATGCTGACACGTCAAGCGTTGTTGATCCTGGCAAAGCCTTTGCTATCTAGAACATACACCCATACATCAGTCTGCACATGTTTGCTCTAGCTATGTGTCAAGACAGCAGATTTGTGTGACAAGTGTGCACTTTATATACATAGTGAATATTTGCAACTCTGCCTTCATTCAACCCAGTTGACTATTTGGTGGTGCATGGTCCCAAAAAATCCATGGATAGTGACTATGGGTCATGTGTTTGGATAGGGATTCTGCATTCATAGCTGATTATGTAGTCAAGGCAACCCATTGCGCTCTCCACAGCCAATGTGTGTGTGCAGTAAGTGAGGTACAGTCCACCATTTGTCAGGGTTGTGTACATTGGCACTGCCAGGACACAATCCCATTAATACACTGTGCAGGCTCAACATCAGACATTGGTCACAATACCTGAGCATTTAATGATGGACCACAGTTCACAATGATGTTCCACCCTTGTCACACATGTACCATGCAGGCAATGCTACTGTCACCATGAGTTGTGTCAGTGTCCTATTCCTACATAATATGATATGCATTTGTTGACAGTCCCTACCTCATGTCTGCCCCCTTGCATTCATCCTCTTATGCATGGTGTTGTTGTAGTGGATGGGCTAGGTATTATCACCTTGCCCACTTGACGGGTCAATATATGTGGTGGTGCATGGATCTAGACCTTCAGGAGTCACATGCCCGCATATTGTGTCACTGATATTTGAGATGGTGGCAGTAGAACCACTTATGTCATAAACTTTGTTGCTACCATACTGGTCACCTTTGTGTTACCTACCTGCTCACTGAGGTTCGAGTCACATTCCAACGGTATATATAGTGGAGAGTGAGTAGACCAAGGAGTTTCAGGTGTAAAGTGATTTATTTGTGCTATTTACAATGTGATGTTTAAAGTAAAGTGATTATGTGTAGAAGTTCTCCACAATGTGGAGTCTCCTACGAACTTCATTTGTTTCCCCTCCACATTATCTGCTCCATCATCATCCTCGTTCTCGCTGGGTACATCATCCTGTTCATCCCAGGGGATATTTATCCGGACACAAATGTTGTGCAGGATTGCACATGCCAGGATGATGTCGCAAACAAGTAGTGAAACATACAATAGGCTTCCTCCTGTCAGGGCCAGGCATCTGAACCTGGATTTCAGGAGGCCAAATGTCCTCTCCACCATAATGAGAGTTTTCCTGCGTCCCTCGTTGTAGGCCCACTGTTCCACCATTGTGGGATCGGCAAATGGGATCATCACCCATGGCTGTATGCCATACCCTTGGTCAGCTGCAAAGGATAGAGAGGAGATGTGTTGGTAAGTGTTGATAGTGGTTTCGAACATCCCATGGCGGTTGTACTTTTTAGTGAGAGTGGTGCCACAGACTTGCTTGTGGTGTAGTGTATGTTCCTGTTCTTGTGAAATGGTTGGTTTCATTGGACTGGGTTGATGGACATGAAAAACTTGGGTAGTGGCTCAAGGGTAAGTTTTTATGTTGTTCCCAAATGTGATGGTTGTGATTTAGGTATATGTGTTGTGTAGTCCATATTTGAAGTAGTGTTTGATTCTTTCATAGCACATACCACTTCCTAGCAGCACAATGGTGTCGGATGTTGATACAGCATAGTTGCCCTACAAAGTCAAACTGTGCTGTCCATATTACCATGTTGTACTCCGCATGCAGTGTAACACTTAGTGACCCTTTGTGCAAGATGATGGTTGTGCCAGCCATCAAGTGTACGGCAGTGTGTGTCCCATATTGGTAGGATGATATAATTTGGTGCAGTACTATCTTCTATTACATAATTTGTGACAGACACTTTCTACGCATGCACAGTGAAGGCTTTTGAAGGGGGCACAGCTATTTTTCACATGGTTCCCTTAGTACAGTGCATGGTAGGTCAGGTATCTCCACTATACTCCTTCTGCATACTACTATGTCATGCATGAATATTAGTGTTTTTTCACAGACTCAACACCATGGTGGACCATTTCTGGTAGTTGGAACAGACATGGTGTTCTTAGGGGGCACTAGGGGAGCATGTTAGGTGGCACTGGAGTAGGTGCTACCCTATTTCTCATGATTCAGCCCCAGGGTCTTCAGTGGCAGATATTTTTGTATACGGTCTTCTCTTCCAAATGTCTTCTTGGTTGAAGATAAGCCCTTGCTGCCCATGCAGGTCAGTACCCCTGTGCACTGCATCCTTTGCCAAAGTTTGTTGGCATCCTTCCTCCAAGAACTTCAGGCATCTTGAAGTTCCAGCCCCCAGGACTCCTTCTAGTGATGCACAGCTCCCTGAGTGGTTCTCCGGCTGCGTGGGAGCCTTTCTGTAGGAGTCTGGCCTGGCTTATAGTCGGTACCTTGTGGTACTTATACCTTGTGCCAGGTCCAGTTATCCCTTATTAGTAAATTAGAGGTGTTCTAGCAGCTTAGGCTGATAGAGGTAACTATAGCAGAGCAGCTTAGGCTGAACTAGGAGACATGCAAAACTCCTACTATACCACTTATATCATATAGCACTACATCATAAGAAAACTCAATACTCAGAGTTACTAAAAATAAAGGTACTTTATTTTAGTGACAATATGCCAACAGTATCTTAGAGGATATACTCCCTTAGGAGGTAAGTAATATCCACCAAATATATAAACACAAAAAACAAATCAGGTAAGTAACAGTTAGAAAAGTAGTGCAAACAATGTAGAATCACAATAGAATGCAATAAGGAGAAATAGGCCTAGGGGCAACACAAACCATATAATCCAAAAGTGGAATGCGAATCACGAATGGACTCCAGGCCTAGTGTAGTGTGTAGAGGGTCGCTGGGAGTGTGAGAAAACACTAAAGGTGTCCAAGATACCCCACCCCAGGACCCTGAAAAGTAGGAGTAAAGTTACCCTACTACCCCAGAAAGACAGTAAAGTCGAGATAGGGGATTCTGCAAGAACAACAACTGACTGCAAAACACTGAAGATGGATTCCTGGACCTGAGGACCTGTAAAGGAAGGGGACCAAGTCCAAGAGTCATACAAGTGTCCGGGGGGGCAGGAGCCCACTAAACCCCGGCTGAAGGTGCAAAAGGGCGGCTTCTGGGTGGAAGAAGCCAAAGAGTCTGCAACAACGGAAGGTGCCAGGAACTTCTCCTTTGGTCAGAAGATATACCACAGTGTGCTGGAGGGTGCAGAGTTGCTTCCACGCAGAAAGACTGCCAACAAGCCTTGCTAGCTGCAAGAGTTGGGGGTTGAGGATTTTGGGTGCTGCTAGGGCCCAGGAAGGACCAGGAGGTTATACACACAGTGAAAATGGGGGTAACATGCCAGGGAAGATGGTACTTTCCTACGCAACCCCCCCCCCCCAAACGAAGGACAATAAGTCTGGCCTTGTCCTGATGAGTCTTCTTTGTCTAAGTTGAAATATCTGGAGAGTCCATCTGTATTGGAGTGAGTACTCCCAGGTCTATGTTCCACTGTATAGTTCATTCCCTGCAGAGATATGGGCCACCTCAACAATTTAGGGTTTTCACCTTTCATTTGTTTTACCAAAAATAGAGGTTTGTGTCTGTCTGAACAATAAAGTGAGTACCAAACAGGTATGGTCTCAACCTTTTCAGTGCCCAGACCACAGCAAAGGCCTCCCTCTCTATGGCAGACCAACGCTTTTCTCTAGGGGTCAACCTTCTGCTGATAAAAGCAACTGATTGATCCTGGCCCTCAGAATTCAGTTGTGATAGTACTGCCCCTACCCCTAATTCAGATGCATCAGTTTGAACAATTAATTTCTTGGAGTAACATGGGCTTTTTTAGGACAGGTGCAGAGCACATGGCCTGTTTGAGCTCCTCAAAAGCTTTCTGACAGCTAGCTGTCCATAACACCTTTTTAGGCATTTTTTTGCTTGTGAGATCATTAAGAGGGGCTGCTATGGAGCCATAACTCTTGATGGATCTCCTATAGTACCCTGTGAGGCCTAAAAAGGCCCTCACCTGGGTCTGTGTTGTAGGGGGCATCCAATCCATGATAGTTTGGATTTTCTCCTGTAGTGGTGCAATCTGTTCTCCACCAACCAGGTGGCCTAGATAAACCACTTTCCCCTTCCCTATCTGGCACTTTTAGGCCTTGATAGTGAGGCCTGCCTTTTGCAGGGCCTCCCAATCTTTCCATAGGTGAACCAGGTGATCATCCCAGGTTGAGCTAAAAACAGCAATATCATCTAGATATGCTGCACTGAAAGCCTCCAACCCAACCCTTGCAGGACTGTGTTCACCAACCTCTGAAAAGTGTCAGGTGCATTTTTCAAACCAAAGTGCATTACTGTGAATTGGTAGTGTCCTCCAATGGTAGAAAATGCATTCTTGGGTTTAGCATCTTCTGCCAATCTAATCTGCCAATACCCTGCAGTTAGATCAAAAGTGCTACGATACAGGGCATAAGCCAGTGTATCAATGTGCTGATCTGCCCTGGGTATAGGGTGAACATCAGTTTTGATTACCTGATTGAGCCATCTGTAATCTACACAAAACCTCATCTCTCTCTTTCCATCTTTGGAGTGAGGTTTAGGTAGACGCACCACTGGGCTAGCCTAGGGGCTTTCAGAAGGTTCAATTACCCCTAAATCCAACATTTTCTGCACCTCTTGTTTTATGCAGTCTCTGACATGGTCAGGCTGCCTATAAATTTTACTTTTGACAGGCAGGCTGTCTCCAGTGTCAATTGTGTGTTCACACCAGGATATTGTACCTGGTACAAGTGAAAAGGGGTCTGAAAACTGGCTTAGGAGATTGATGCAGTCGTCTTTCTGTTCTGCAGTCAGACAATCTGCTAAAACTACTCCCTCCACTAAGGCATCTGCTTCAGTGGTGGAGAAGAGATCAGGGAGAGGGTCACTCCCTTCTTCCTGTCCTTCATCTGTTGCTATGAGCAGGGTGAGATCAGCCCTGTCATAGTAGGGTTTCAGGCGGTTGACATGAATCACCCTAAGGGGACTCCTGGCAGTGCCCAGGTCTACCAAATAGGTAACCTCTGTCTTTTTCTCAACAATTAGATGGGGTCCACTCCATTTGTCCTGGAGTGCTCTTGGGGCCACAGGCTCCAATACCCACACCTTCTGTCCTGGTTGGTACTGGAGAAGGACAGCCTTCTGGTCATGCCACTGCTTTTGCAGCTCCTGGCTGGCCTGAAGGTTTTTACTGGCCTTTTTCATATACTTAGCCATTCTGGATCTTAGTCCAAGTACATAGTCCACTATGTCCTGTTTAGGAGCTTTTAAAGGTTATTCCCAACCCTCCTTCACAAAGGTAAGTGGACCTCTTACAGGGTGCCCTAAGAGGAGTTCAAAGGGGCTAAAACCCACTCCTTTCTGGGGTACCTCCCTGTAAGAAAAAAGGAGGCAAGGTAACAGGACATCCCATCTCCTCCTGAGTTTTTCAGGGAGTCCCATTATCATACCTTTGAGAGTTTTATTAAACCTCTCAACCAGACCGTTTGTTTGTGGATGGTAAGGGGGGTGAACTTGTAGGTAACACCACACTCCAACCACATTGCTTTTAGGTATGCAGACATGAAGTTGCTACCTCTGTCTGACACCACCTCTTTAGGAAAACCCACCCTGGAAAAGATTCCCAGGAGGCCCTTTGCCACTGCAGGAGCTGTAGTGGTCCTTAAAGGTATGGCTTCAGGATATCTTGTGGCATGGTCCACTACCACCAAGATAAATCTATTGCCTGAAGCAGCAGGAGGGTCAAGGGGGCCAACTATGTCAACCCCTACCCTTTCAAAGGGCACCCCAAGCACTGGAAGTGGAATTAGAGGGGCCTTTGGAGTGCCACCAGTCTTGCCACTGGCTTGGCAGGTCACACAAGACTTGCAAAAATCTTTGGTGTCCTCTGACATATGAGGGCAGTGAAACAAGAGGACAAGTCTTTCCCAAGTTTTCGTCTGGCCCAAATGCCCAGCCAAATGAATGTCATGTGCTAGGGTGAGAAGAAACTCTCTGAACTGCAGGGGAATGACCAGTCTCCTGGCAGCTCCAGGTTTTGGGTCCCTTGACTCTGTGTACAAGAGGTTTTATTCCCAGCACACCCTATGACTGTTACTGACATCCCCATTTTACTGTTTGACAGCTTGCTGTCTGAGCCCCTCTAATGTGGGACAGGTTTGCTGTGCCACACTCAGCTCTTCCCTGGCAGGCCCCCCTCCACCCAAAAGCTCAGCAGTGTCTACTGCCAGCTCCTCTGGTGTAGGTTCTGCACAGGGAGAGAATTCCTCTTCCTCAAAAGGGGAATCATCTGTAGAGGGAGGGATAATGGGTAGGGATTTACCCTTCTTACCCCTAGCTTTAGGGAGAACTTGGTCCATTGTTCCAGGATCCAAGTTACCCTGTCCTTTTTGCTTCTTGGCCTGAGCCCTTGTCAAAGCAAAAATATGCCCAGGAATGCCCAACATTGCTGCATGGGCCTCCAACTCCACTTCTGCCCAAGCTGATGTCTCCAAATCATTTCCTAGTAGACAGTATACAGGTAACTCTGTGGCTACCACAACTTTCTTTGGACCAGTAACCCTCCCCCCAGTTGAATTCACAACAGCCATGGGGTGGCTAAGAGTGTTGTTATGAGCGTCTGCCACTTGGTATGCTGACCAAGTAGGTGTTGATCAGGGTGGACCAGTTTTTCTGTCGCCCATAGGAGCTGTGATCTCCTAAGCCCAGCAAAGTTCAGCTCAGGCAGCCAGGAGCCTGCGCAAATCGCGCATGTCTGCTCCTGGCTGCCTGAGCTGAACATGAAGAGTGTCTCTCAGGCTGACCTTTGTTCAGCCTGACAGACACTCTTCATAGGGTGGGGGGGCGTGGCACCTCCGTCCTAAAGGACGGGCCACCACTGGTTGGGAACAACCTTTAAAAGCTCCTAAACAGGACATAGTAGACTATGTACTTGGCATAAGATCAAGAATGGCTGAGTACATGAAAAAGGCCAGTAAAAACCTTCAGGCCAGCCAGGAGCTGTAAAAGCAATGGCATGATCAGAAGGCTGTCCTGATCTAGTGCCAACCAGGACAGATAGTGTGGGTATTGGAGTCTGTGGCCCCAAGAGCACTCCAGGACAAATGGAGTGGACCCCATCTAATTGTTGAGAAGAAGGGTGAGGTTACCTATTTGGTAGACCTGGGCACTGCCAGGAGTCCCCTTAGGGTGATTCATGTCAACAGCCTGAAACCCTACTATGACAGGGCTGATTTCACCCCGCTCATGGCAACAGATGAGGGACAGGAAGAAGAGAGTGACAATCTCCCTGATCTCTTCTTCACCACTGAAGCAGATGCCTTAGTGGAGGGAGTAGTGTTAGCAGATTGTCTGACTGCAGAACAGAAAGACAACTGCATCAATCTCCTAAGCCAATTTTCAGACCTCTTTTCACTTGTACCAGGTACAACGTCCTGGTGTGAACACGCAATTAACACTGGAGACAGCCTGCCTGTCAAAAGTAAAATTTATAGGCAGCCTGACCATGTCGGAGACTGCATCAAACAAGAGGTGCAGAAAATTTTGGATTTAGGGGTGATTGAACCTTCTGAAAGCCCCTGGGCTAGCTCAGTGGTGCTGGTACCTAAACCTCACACCAAAGATGGAAAGAGAGAGATGAGGTTTTGTGTAGATTACAGAGGGCTCAATCAGGTAACCAAAACTGAGGCTCACCCTATACCCAGGGCGGATGAGCTCATTGATACACTGGTTTCTGCCAAGTATGTTAGCACTTTTGATGTAACTGCAGGGTATTGGCAGATTAGATTGGCAGAAGACGCTAAACCCAAGACTGCATTTTCTACCATTGAGGGCACTACCTATTTACAGTAATGCCCTTTGGTTTGAAAATGCACCTGCCACTTTTCAGAGGTTGATGAACACAGTCCTGCAAGGGTTGGAGGCTTTCAGGTCAGCATATCTAGATGATATTACTGTTTTTAGCTCAACCTGGGATGATCACCTGGTCCACCTTTGGAAAGTTTTGGAGGCCCTGTAAAAGGCAGGCCTGAACATCAAGGCCTCAAAGTGCCAGATAGGGGAGGGGGAAGTGGTTTATCTGGGCCACCTGGTTGGTGGAGAACAGATTGCACCACTACAGGGGAAAAACCAGAGTATCATAGATTGGGTGCCCCCTACAACACAGACCCAGGTGAGAGCCTTTTTAGGACTCTCCAGATATTTCCACTTAGACAATGAAGACTCATCAGGACAAGGCTAGTCTTATTGTCCTTCGTTTGGGGGTGGGGGTTGTGTAGGAAAGTACCATCTTGCCTGGCATGTTACCCCCATTTTCACTGTATGTAAGTTTGTTTTAGCCCTTGTGTCACTGGCATCCTCATAGTATGTGCCCTGTATGTGTTCCCTTTGTGGTGCCTAACTGTATCACTAAGGCTCTGCTAACCAGAACCTCAGTGTGTATGCTCTCTCTGGTTTCTAAATTTGTCACTACAGGCTAGTGACTAAATTTACCAATTCTTATTGGCACACTGGTACACCCATATAATCCCCTTGTATATGGTACTTAGGTACCCAGGGTATTGGGGTTCCAGGAGATCCCTATGGGCTGCAGCATTTCTTTTGCCACCCATAGCGAGCTCAGACAATTCTTACACAGGGCTGCCACTGCAGCCTGAGTGAAATCACGTCCACCTTATTTCACAGCCATTGTTTACTGCACAGAAGTAACCTATACGTCATCTATATGTCTAACCCTCACTTAGTGAAGGTTGGGTGCCAAGTTACTTAGGGGGTCATTATGACCCTGGCGGAAGGCGGAGAAGCGGCGGTAAGACCGCCAACAGGCCTGCGGTCTTTTTTTTTGTATTATGGCCATGGAGGTTACCGCCATGGTCATCCGCCGGTTCTCCGTTCCGCCTGCCAGGGTGGAGACGACCGCCGGGCTGGAGACCTGGGTCTCCATCCCGGCGGCCGTCACTATACCGCCGGCGGTATTTTGACCCGGCTTACCACCATGGATTTCCTGCGGTTGGAACCTCCATGGAATCCATGGCGGTAAGCACTATCAGTGCCAGGGAATTCCTTCCCTGGCACTGATAGAGGTCTCCCCCACCCCCACCCCGACTCCCTCCCCTACACCCCCACCACCCCTGCCACCCCCCAAAGGTGGCAGGGCCCGTCTCCCCACTCCGACCCCCAACATCACAGAACTCACACACACACAACACGCACGCAGGCACCACCAACACACACACGCACACACACCGACATACATGCCTACATCCACACACACAGTCAGACATGCACACCCACATACAAACATACACGCACTCATTCCCAAAACACGCAACACCCCCGCAAGCATACACGCACTCACACACCCCTCTACATACACAGACGCACACCCTGATGCACCCACACAGCACACAACACCCCCCACCACCCTCCCCTAACGGACGATCGACTTACCTGTTCCGTCGATCCTCCGGGAGGGGACGGGAGCCATGGGAGCTGCTCCGCCGCCACCACACCGCCAACAGAACACCGCCACGCCGAATCAGAGGACGTGATTCGGTGGACGGTGTTCTGTTGGCGTGGTGGTGAAGGTGGAGCAACCTCTACTTCCCCGCCGGTCTTCCACACGTCGGTTCCTCGGCGGTCTTGTAAAAAGACCGCCGAGGTTGTAATGACCACCTTAGTGTGTGGGCACCCTGGCACTAGCCAAGGTGCCCCCACATCGTTCAGGGCAAATTCCCCGAACTTTGTGAGTGCGGGGACACCATTACACGCGTGCACTATACATAGGTCACTACCTATGTATAGAGTCACAATGGTAACTCTGAACATGGCCAAGTAACATATCCCCCGGGTCTCTAGCACAGAACCCGGGTACTGCCAAACTGCCTTTCTGGGTTTTCCACTGCAGCTGCTGCTGCTGCCAACCCCTCAGACAGAATTCTGCCCTCCTGGGGTCTGAGCAGCCCCTGCCCAGGAAGGCAGAACAAAGGATTTCTTCTGAGAGTGTTACACCCTCTCCCTTTGGAAATAGGTGTGAAGGGCTGGGGAGGAGTAGCCTCTCCCAGCCTCTGGAAATGCTTTGATGGGCACAGATGGTGCCCATCTCTGCATAAGCCAGTCTACACCGGTTCAGGGATCCCCCAGCCCTGCTCTGGCGTGAAATTGGACAAAAAAAATGGGAGTGACCACTCCCCTGACCAGTTCCTCCCAGGGGAGGTGTCCAGAGTTCCTCCAGTGTGTCCCAGACCTCTGCCATCTTGGATTCAGAGGTGTTGGGGGCACACTGGACTGCTCTGAGTGGCCAGTGCCGGCAGGTGATGTCAGAGACCCCCTCTGATAGGCTCTTACCTTTCTTGGTAGCCAATCCTCCTTTCTTGGTAGCCAAACCTCCTTTTCTGGCTATTTAGGGTCTCTCCTCTGGGGTATTCGTCAGATAACGAATGCAAGAGCTCACCAGAGTTCCTCTGCACTTCCCTCTTCGACTTCTGCCAAGGATCGACCGCTGACTGCTCCAGGACTCCTGCAAAACTGCAACAAAGTAGCAAGACTACTACCAGCAACATTGTAGCGCCTCATCCTGCCGGCTTTCTCAACTGTTTGCTGGTGGTGCATGCTCTGAGGGCTGTCTGCCTTCACCCTGCACTGGAAGCCAAGAAGAAATCTCCCGTGGGTCGAGGGAATCTTCCCCCTGCTAACACAGGCACCAAAAGACTGCATCACCAGTCATTTGGGTCCCCTCTCATCCTGACGAGCGTGGTCCCTGGGACACAGGAGCTGGGTCCAAGTGTCTACCACAGTCCAGTGGCCCTTCTGTCCAAATTTGGTGGAGGTAAGTCCTTGACTCCCCACACCAGACAGCAAGCCTGTGTACTGCGTGATTTGCAGCTGCTCCGGCTTCTGGGCACTTCTCCAAGGATCCCTTTGTGCACAGCTTAGCCTGGGTCCCCAGCATTTCGTCCTGCAGTGCTCAACCCGCTGAGTTGGACTCCAAAGTTGTGGGACCCTCCTTTTGTGACTCTGAGTTCACAGATCTTCTAAGTGCTTACTCCGGTACTTCTGGGGCTGCTGTCTGCTTCTGCTGGGGCTCTCTGAGTTGCTGAGCACCCCCTCTGTCTCCTCCTCCAAGGGGCGACATCCTGGTCCTTCCTGGTCCCCAGCAGCACCCAAAAACCTCCACTGCGACCCTGCAGCTAGCAAGGCTTGTTTGTGGTATTTCTGCGTGGAAACACTTCTGCAACATCCAGTATGCCGTGGGACATCTTCCATTCAAAGGAGAAGTTCCTATCACTTTTCGTTGTTGCAGAATCTTTGGCTTCTTCCACCCGAAGGCAGCCCTTTTGCACCTTCATCCGGGGGTTCCTGGGCTCCTGCCCCCCCTGGACACTATCACGATTCTTGGACTTTGCAGGTCCTCAGGTCCAGGAATCCATCTTCAGTGTTTTGCTGGTGCTTGTGGTTCTTCCAGAATCCCCCTATCACGACTATTGTGTCTTTCTGGGATAGTAGGGTAATAACTTTACTCCTACTTTCTAGGGTCTTGGGGTGGGGTATTTTGGACACCTTTACTGTTTTCTCACAGTCCCAGTGACCCTCTACAATCTCTCATAGGTCTGGGGTCCATTCGTGATTCGCATTCCACTTTTGGAGTATATGGTTTGTGTTGCCCCTAGACCTATGCCTACCTATTGCATCCTATTGTGATTCTACATTGTTTGCACTACTTTTCTTACTGTTACTTACCTGTTTTGGGTTTGTGTACATATAACTTGGGTATATTACTTACCTTCTAACTGAGGGTACTCACTGAGATACTTTTGGCATATTGTCAGAAAAATAAAGTACCTTTATTTTTAGTAACTCTGAGTATTGTGTTTTCTTATGATATTGTGCTATATGATATAAGTGGTATAGTAGGAGCTTTGCATGTCTCCTAGTTCAGCCTAAGCTACTTTGCCATAGCCACCTCTATCAGCCTAAGCTGCTAGAAACACCTCTATTCTACTAATAAGGGATAACTGGACCTGGCACAGGGTGTAAGTACCACAGGGTACCCACTATAAGCCAGGCCAGCCTCCTACATTGAAGACATTTCACTGTCTAAGCATCCACTCCAAACTCTCCTTCCACCCATGTTCTCGAGCAAAATCTGGGAATTTGAGCATTGTACTTGTCTGCAAAAAGATTTAGAAAAAGTTCCTCAAACCTGTGGCATGTGTGCAGGAAAATCGCCTAAGTCAATGGCAGTGATTACAATGGAGGGCAAATTGTGCTCAATAAATCTACCTACAAGCCTCCCAACCTTTGTATTCTGAGGATCTTCCACCCCCTTCCCTTGAATCTCTGTACCGCTTGTCTTATGCTGCAGTCAGAGTCTCCTACAGGGTCTTCTTTTAGCCCTTCCGAGAGTCTGAGGTTTGTCTCCACCTTTCTGGGGCACCAACGCCACCAAAGAACCAAAATCCTGTTGTTTGCAAGGAGAATCCAAAGTCTCCTTGCTAATGCTGCTTCTACTGCCGCTGCCCCCACTCGTCGCTCTCAGCGCAACCCTGGAAGTGAGTCTGGGCACCTTCCTCACTTCCAGGGCAGCGGTACTCCAGTGAGCTCCGTCTTCATGCTTTGCAGCCCCTGGCTCCAGCATTGCAGCTCAACACACCCTCCCAGGACCTGCTGCCACTTATGCGAGGCGGAAACACGCTGGTATGGAGAATTCTGCGCTCTTGCTCCCCCTGCTCTTCACTGGCCATTGTTTCAACATCAGTGTCACTCCCACTCCACTCCTCTTACTGCGCGCAACATACCTTTCGCCCCGAGGAGCGCCGCGATCAGTTACCTACTCACCGCCATGTTCCCCAAGTTGGTTAGTGTACCTGCATGGTTTCATTGCATTGGCAGCATATCAGCAAATCAGTAGAGATTAAATTTACCATAACGCCTGGCACTATGGCAAAAATAACTAGATCATAAACATGTTCATATCCTTCCTAAAACTAAGGGGTAGATTTAAGAGCCCCTAGCGGCACCATAGGGTCATTTTATTGAAGTTAAGGCAGCGCTTCTGTGGCATTTTCCCTGTGTTATATTTACAAAGTGGAGCAATGCAAGCATTGCACCACTTTGTAAACCCATGTGCCACATTATGCTTGAGTCAGGCATAATGTATAGAAGGGGGGCATTCCCCCGTTAGGGTTGACTAATAAAATGGCGCTAGGAAATCTAAGAGATTTCTGTGCATCCTTTTTATCAGCACTTTTAAGGCCTGCTCAGAGCAGGCGGTAAAAGTGGGCACACCATTATTTATAATGGGCCTCTATGCACTCTGCAGATGTTGCGCCAACATTTTGCCACTATTCCTGCAGAGTACATCAATAGCTTAAAAAGATGATGCTGTTGCCGCCTACCCTGAGCCATGGTGTGCTTTATTTTAAACACGGTGCACACATGGTGGCGGTAGGGGGGCACTAAGGGGCGCACAGACTTTTCTTAAATCTGTCCCTAAGAATTTCCTAATTTCCTGAAGCTGAACAGGGCAATTGTTCCACAGCTTGGAACTCACAACACGAAGAATCCGCTCTCACATTAGGAGCAGTTATGCCCGGGACTTCATATAAAGAGTTACAATGTTCCTGTATCGAACAAAAAACGTATAGCCAGAAAGGAAAGCCACTGATTTTAAAAGGTACTTTGAACCATACACAACCCTTTAGACCACTTAATTGTTTAATAGGGAGCCAATTTAAGGAGGTGCATGCATCTGTCAAAAGCTTACAGCCCAGATTTAAGAGGACCTTGCGCCATTCTAACGCCACATTAGTGTCATTTTTTTTACACGAATGTGGCTTGGGAAGGCCAAAAACGCAGTGCCATATTTACAAAGTGGCGCAATGCATGCACTGCACCACATCGTAACCCTTTGCGCAACATTATGCCTCTGCCAGGCATAATGTATGCAAAGGGGTTGTTCCCCCATTGGGGGGGGGGGGGGGAAATGGCGCAAAGAAATCTAAGAGATTTCCTTGCGCCATTTTTTCGACACTTTTAACACCTGCTCTGAGCAGGCATTAAAAGGCAGCTTCCATTGGTTTCAATGAGCCTCTGGGTGCTTTTCAGGATTAGCGTCAACATTTTTGATGCTAATCCTGCAAAGCGCCAGACTAGCATCAAAAATGATAATGCTACTACCCCTGACTACCGCCATGGTGTGCCGTGTTTTAAGTATGGCACACACATAGTGGTGTTTAGGGGGGCTCTAAGGGGTGCAAGCAAAGTGGTGCTGCACTAGATGCAGCGCCACTTTTCATAAGTCTGCCCCTACATTTCTTCAGTGAGCAGGCCTTTTGAATGATGAAATTCCAGATATGTTGGTGTTTTGAAAAGCACATGAGAGAGTTCTAGGGTACAAACTATTACAGAAGTTCAAACATGAAAGGATACACAAAGGGGTAGAATTATGGGAAGTGGGGCTGCACCAAGTGCAGCACCACTTTTCCTGCACCCCTTAGCGTCCCCCTACTGCCACCATGTGTGCGCCGTATTTAAAATATGGCTCACCATGGCTCAGGGTAGGGGGCAATAGCATCATTCAATGTGACGCTATTGATGTACTCTGCGGGAGTAGCGGCAAAATGTTAACGCAACTCCTGTAGAGTACATAGGGGCCCATTCAAAATACTGGAACCCCTCTTTTAATGCATGCTCTGAGCAGGCTTTAAAAGTGCTGAAAAAAATGGAGCAACGAAATCTCATAGATTTCCTTGCACCATTTTTTCAGCACCCCCCTAACGGGGGAATGCCCCCTCTGCATACATTATGCCTGGAACAGGCATAATGTAGCGCAAAGGATTACAAAGTGGCACAATGCATGCATTGCGCCACTCTGTGAATATGGCGCGGGGATTTTGGTCTCGTTTGGCAAGACTAGCATCAAAAATAATTAGGCTAATGTGACACAAGGCGGCGCTAGGGTCTCATAAATATGCCCCAAAGTGAGAACCTTGGCAGGGTGCTCATTGGGAGAAAAGTGCCGGACTGTCTTTGGAGACCGAATCTGAGGGAAACGGAAGGATGAGTTGAAACTGATTTGTTCATTTGGAAAGGTCTTGAGCCATGAACATACTTAACCTTTGAGGCCAGAACCAGGAAGTCGGGCATGGCGCCAGGACATTTTGGACCATCACTCCATGTTTGATTCATCCATTGCCAAGAAGTTGCTTAAATTTGAGTTTTGCTCCAGGAAATGTTGGCTCCTCCTCCGTTTCTGAATGGTGAAAGGACAGGGACTATTGCTGACTTATCCAGCTAAATAGTCAGTAAGCTGTCATCTGTGTTGGATAGAGAGAAGAAGCTGATAGATCCAATAATTGTGATAGGAGGGTGCATTTTATATGACAAATTTTCAGACCAAAGGGTAACTACGCAGGAAAGGATAATGGGAATCTCCTGGAGCAAAATGGAGGAAGGTGAAGAGTTGAGAAAACCGTCCTTCGAAAATGGGGTGATCCAAGAAAGTACAAGTGATACAGACTGCTGCAAGCTACTCAAGCAGAGTAGTATGGTCTGTAGTATGGAACAACGAAGGTCCAAAAGGATTAAACCTGCTACATCCCTGATCTGAATTATTTTCAGCAACTCAGTCATTGCAATCAAGGCAGACTGTGCCCCTGTCCGGTTGGAAGCCAAACTGATAATGATTGCATACTCTGAACGCTTAGCTGAAGTTGAGAGATGTTTACTCTACAATGTTTATGGCTTTTTTCCCAGTGCTTCATGCGCGCTGATGGGATGAAACTGACAGAACCGGGATATAAAATGACAGCTTTGTGTGTTTTCAACTGTGTTTTGTAGTTCAAATTAGAGTAGAATTTCTGCCAGACGTTCTCTAGATGAGAACAGAGTAGTTTTTCTTTATTAGCTTGAATTAAGAACCAATAATTGAAAGATGTCATTATTCTTAAAGTGGCTGTTATGGTAGGCACCTGTGCATTTAAAGAGGCAAGATAGAATACAATAATTGTTTCCAAAAGTAGCCTCGGGCTGTCACTGTTTGAATTTGACTCTAAACGTTCACTCAAGTCAGATGGCTTCCAGGTTAATTTTTCCTCAGAGCTGCCTTTTATCAGCACAAGCGGCACCTCCTGTTCATAAAATTGATGAATAATTGAACCACGAGGTGGTCTATCCATACAGAGGAAAAATATCAAAATCTAAATATTCAAAATATCAAAATATCAAAATATCGAAAAATATCAGAGACAGGAGCACAGTTACGTTTTAAGGGTAGAAAATACATGATTAAATCTATTGTCAAGGACATGCTCGGGATTGTGCATGGACCCTGTAACTAATTATAAATCCAAAGAGATCTATCCCAGAGATGCAGTTCAAAGCAAAGTCTTTCTCTGGTACATCCACATGCAGATTAATGTCTCCCACAACATCTCTTTAGTGAGATTAAAGGAGTGGTTGTCCAATTAAGTCAATGAACTTGTCACCAAGTACGGAAGCCGGTTTAAGTGGGTAGTAGGTCAAAACAAAGGTAAAAGAAACTATAGGCGAAGTCTGTAAAAGACATAATAAATAATCAGAGCACTTGTTGCCTCAGTTGTTGAGTAACTTTGCGTTCCAATATTTGAAAATTACAAGAATCATGTCGCCTTCCTGGGGGTCCTGATAATTATGAATAGCCCCTTACCCAAAGGGAAATGCAATTGAAAGCTAAGGAAATGCAGTAGTAAGCTGTCCCACCGTGCAGTCACATTTCTTTAGGAAAACGCCTGTTAATTTTCAGTCAATAGAATGAACAACTGTATGCTGTTGATAGTTCTACAGGATGCCTACTTTCATATTCCTATTGTAAAGCATCATCAGTGATCTCTCAGATTAAGGGGCATATTTATAAGCCCCTAGTGCCACCTTGCGACACATTTGCGCCACATTCGCGTAATTTATTTCGATGAAAATATTGGCTTAAGGTGGCATTTCCTCTGCGCCGTATTTACAAAGCAATGCGTTGCTTGCATTGCACCACTGTGTAAACCTCTGCCCCACATTATGCCTGCGGCAGGCATAAAGTATGCAAGGGGGGCGTTTCACGTTAGGGGGGCTAAAAAAATTGGCGCAAGGAAATCTGTGACATCTCCTTGCAGCATTTTTTTTTGCACTTTTAACTCCTGCTCAGAGCAGGCGTAAAAAGGGGGCATTCCATTATTTAGAATGGGCCCCTATTTACTCTGCAGGAGTAGCACCAACATTTTGGCAGTACTCCTGCAGAGTACATCAATAGCGTCACATAAAATGACGCTATTGCCCCCTACCCTGTGCCATGGTGCACTGTATTTTAAATACCGCGCACACGTGTTGGCAGTAAGGGGCACTAAGAGCGCAAGGAAAGTGGCACTGCACTGGGAGCAGTGCCACTTTCCTTAAATCTGCACCCTAGTATGAAACACAATTTCAATGTCAATTGGGTCGAGGAGAGCTCCTAGGATGTTCACAAATGTGGTAGCACCTCTGTTTGCATCTGTAAAACTCCAAGGCCTAGAAGTCTACCTTTACTTAGATGATTAGATTCTTCCTGATCCATCAGGCCAGGAAACAATTAAAGGCTCACAATGATGGAATCCTGCCTGAGGGAACATGGTTTTCTAATCAACAGGAAAAGTGCCAATTATTTTTTTTGAAAAACAGACCCTTGTTTGGAGCACACTCAAGAATGGAAGCTGAAAAAGGTCTGCTTCAAAGTAAGAAACTAAGGCCCAGTTTGCAGTTTTGCTTCAAAAAATATAGTGCCGGCTTGCACTATTCCAGGATGCCTGCCGGGTGCCAAATTTATAGAATGGCGCAATCCAGAGCAAAGAGTGGGCTAATTTCATGGAAACTGGGGTTAGCTCGAGGGGGGGGGTTCGGGTGGTGGTATTGGAGTAGGGGGTTTTGCACCAAAAAATGACATTAGGCTGGTTAGAGTAAAAAAAGATGACTCTAACCAGCTTAGCATAATTTCTTGACACAAAACCATCCATACCACATCACTCCTGTCTTATAAAAGAAAAGGGGTCATGCCCACCACCCCAGTGGCCCACACAGGGAACAAGGGTCCCCTGGGCATGGCCATTGCACCCAGTGCCATGCATGGGGGCCCATTCCAGGGCCCCCAATGGCACTTTAAAAAATAAATTAAAATACTTACCCCTACTAACCTATACTTACCTGTGATGGGGTCCCCCAATCCCCTGGTGTCCGTCTGGTGTGGGTGCGGGTGTTCCTGAGGCTTGGGGATGGCACCTGTGGGCTCTTTCCATTGTGTTTCACCATGGAAATGGGTACTCTAATGCCTGCCTTGACCCAGGCATTAAATAATGGCGCTAAGCAGGATTAGCACCATTATTTAGGCCCGCCTCCCTCCTGTGCACCATTTTTGCACGGGAGGATAAATAAGGCAGTAGATCCTTACAGTCATTGTTTGGATGGTAACGTCTATCTTTCATCTCATTGATGCAAGGTGGGTTCACGCATCCAAAAAATGACTTTAACTCCAATATTTTGGCGCTAGACTTGTGTAGCGCCAACATATAAATATGGAGTTACGTTTTCACTGAATTAGTGTAAAAAAATGACGCTAATTCAGCGCAAAGCAAGTATAAATCTGGGCCTAAAGAACTTGGGGCCAGATTTATGAGGCCCTAGCACATCCTTGCGCCACATTAGCGTAATGTTTTTAGGCTAATGTGGCGCAAGGAGGCAATTTTCACTGCTTCATATTTACAAAGTGGCACAATGGATGAGTTGCGCCACTTTGCAACCTTTTGCACCACATTATGCCTGGCCAAGCATAGTCTCTTCTAGATGGACGTTCTGGAGTTAGGAAGCCCGCACAAATGGTGCAGTGTAATCTACAAGATTTCACTGCGCCATTTATGGCGTCATTTTTAATGCCTGCTCAAAGCAGGTGTTAAAATGACACACCAATTGAAATCAATGGGCCTCCTTGTACTTTGGTACACTAGCATTAAATAAATTTTGACGTTAGTGTAGCAAAGCGTCACAATAGCGTCAAGAATTTTGACATTATTGTTCTAATGACCACCATGGTGCTCCGTATTATAAATTCGGCACACACACAGTGTTGTCATACGGGGCAAGAGTGACACAAGAAAAGTGTCACATCAATACTGAAATACCTCCTTCTTGTAAATCTGGCCCTTGGTTTCAAATCTTGTGAAGATAATGGCGCCCCTGGTGAGGTTTTGGATAATTTTACAGAGTCATAAAGTAGCATGCTTCTTCACAGTTCTGTGGACAAGGCACTGATCAATCACATGTGCAAATATGGGAGACCTGCTTCTCAGAATTTCAATAACTGATTCCTGGCACAGATGAAATTAAAAAGAATTTGAAATGGTGGAGAAGTTCACTTTCTCCTTATAAAGGGATGCCTTTTAAAGTGATAGTTCCAAAAAGTATTACAACAGATACCAGTGTAATGGGTTGGGTGGCCTGGATCAGAGCTTTTTCAGCACAGGAACAGCGGATCATCTCAAGACAGCCATATGCCATTCAGTTTGGGAGAACTGATGGTACTCTTCAGTGCCCTCACTTTGTTTCTTTCACAGATGAAGGATTGCCATGCCTTAGTGAGATTGGACGATGTGAAGGTAGTAACATACATAAATCAGGAGGGTGGAACTCGAGCTCCTTCTTCAAGAGCTTTGGCAGCTCAGGTAGTGTGAGAAATTGGGTTACTGGTTTAGAGGGGGTGAAATCCTACTCGAGCAACAACCACATTCCTTGTCAGGGTGAAGCACATGACAACGCTAAATTAACCTGTGCTTAACCCTCTGGGAAATTGGCACAGACCTTTCAGTTTAAATAAGAGGCAATGTACAAAGTACTATGTAGCACTTCCAACAGTAATAAAGTGAAAACACAACATGAAAAATCCCACATCAATTTCGAAAATTAAAGTATGTTTAAGAAAATAAACCAAGATCAAAACAACAAAAATCCAATCAGTAGAACTGGAGATATGTAGATTTAAAGATTTCAGTGAGAATAATGCAAAAAACTCACAAAGTGCCAACTGTGGATATTGGTTGCACTAGACAGGGACAAAGTCACAAGTTCTGGCTGACGTGGCAAAGCGTGGGCCAGCTACAGGGACCCAGTAATGCCCGCTGAAGAGTACCTTAAATGCTGGTTATGGAGTGTTGTGTGAGCCTGTGTCAAGGGTGCTTCTTACAGCTGAGGCAATGTGTTGATTCTGAGAAGCTGCGATGTGAGAACCTGTGTCGTCATTGAGGCAGTAGTTGACTAGAGATTTGGGATGTAAACCCTGCATCAGGTAGACATCATACAGTGATGGTTCTGATGTGGGCTGCAAGATTGATGAGGAGTCCTTGCACTTGGGAAATCCTTACAGAAGAGGTGATGTGTCTGTTCTGCTCAGGGTTGTGCCACAAAGCAGAGGTGATGCGTTGGTTCAGTTGGATCCCTAGGTATGCTGGGTGGGCACCTTTAGGTCCACTTTCAAGGGTCCAGGACCAGGGCCAGGACCAGGGGCAGAGTCACAAATTATCAGAGTTCAGGTGCTTTGTTCAAGGTGGTAGGAGCCTTCTGTCCCTGAGGCTCTAGTCAGGAGGCCAGTCAGCTAGCCCTTGGAGTCACTGTAGTTACCTGCGTTCAGCAGATGCAGGTCCAGTCCTCAACCAGGCAAGAGGGTAGCAGATTAGCACACCAGGACCTCAGTCCTTCAGAGCGGAAGACTAGCAGAATGGCAATCCCTTTAGCAGCACAACAGTACTTCTTCCTGGCAAAGTTTCCACAGGTCCAGAAGTGTACCAAATGGTTGTTGTCTGAGGTCCAATATTTATATCTAGACCTTCCTTTGAAGTGGCAGAAGCTTCTAGATGATTTCATTTGTACTGCACAGGTTTCCTGCCTTCAGTGACCTGGCTCCTGACTACCTAAAAGAGGCATGCAGCCTTTTGTATGGAGGCAAGACACAGCCTATTCAAGTGTAAATAGGGCTGTGCCCTGCTCCGCTCTACTATCCTGTAAGTGATGGCCCATCCACTCACACCTAAGCTTTCTATTTTGTATAGCTCTCTAGGGGGAATACACAAAGTCCACCTGTCAGCTACACTCAGTCATGCGACCCAAAGACAGGCTGCAGGCACTAAATGGGTAAGGCAGGAAATGCCAACTTTCTAAAAGTGGCATTTTCAAAATTCTAACATAAAATTCAACTTTACCATAAGAGAGGAATTTTCATTACAATTCCAAAGTCACCAAACATGAACTGGTTACATGTTCCCATTTGCAAGCGATTTTACGAGAGATGTAGGCCTTGTGTAGTGAAAAACGAATTTGGGAATTTTACAACACCAGGGCATGTAACACTTAAAAGCACATGCCCAATTGTTTAAATATACTGCATCCCACCTTCTGTGCTGTATAGGGTCTACCATACGGGTGACTTTTATCTATTAAAAGAAAGTTTTGGGCCTGGCAAAAGGTTTACTTTGCCAGGTTGGCATGACAGTTTATAACTGCACACACAGGCTGCAATGGCAGGCATAAGCCATGTTTAAAGTGCTCCTTAAGTAGCTGGCACAATCAATGCTGCACACCCACTAGTAGCGTTTTAATTTAAAGGCTCTAGATACAGGTAGTGCCACTTTATTAGGATGTACAAGTAAATTAAATTAAACATGCCAATACTACCATGGTTTAGGGAGTGAGCACATGCACTTTAGCAATGGTTAACAGTGGTAAAGTGGACTGAGTCCTAAAGCCAACAAAAATGATGTCAGCAAAACAGGAGGGTTGAAGGCAAACCACACCAAGGATGACAGGTCTAACAGGTACAAATATGTTTAGGAAACCATTTATTATCCCTGAAAGCATTTTATGTGTGGGGAAAATATAATGTTCTGGTAGATTTATTGAGCAGAATTTGTCCTCCATTCCAATCACTGCCATTGACTTGGATGATTTTCCTGCACATATGTCACAGGTTTGAGGAACCTTTTCTAGTCCTTTTTGCAGACCAGTACAATGCTCAAATTTCCCAATTTTGCTCAGGAACATGGGTGGAAGGAGAGTTGGGAGTGGATGCTTGGACAGTTGAATGTCTTCAGGGGCTTCTTTTTTGCATTTCCACCAACCCCTTCAATCTCACAAGTGCTGGCACTATTGAAAGTAACCTATAGGATTATGATTTTGGTAGTGCCATTCTGGGGGTCATTCTGACCTCGGCGGTAAAAGGCGCTTACCGCCGGTCAGAAGACCGCCATAACACCGCCGCGGCCGCGGAAAGCCGCCACGGTCATTCTGACCCACAACGGCCAAACCTCCAAAAATCCGAACTCCACTGCAGGCCGCCACATCAGCGGGCAGCGATAAACTGGAGATGACCAAACCTCCACCGTCACGCCAACAGAAAAACGCCCATGCCATTACGACCCACGAATCAACGCGGCGGGCTTTCCAACGTGGTATTCCATTGGCGGTACACACCGCCGCGGTCAAAATACACACACAGCACCAAAACACAGGCACATTGGACAATTACAAATACACACACCTGATACACATACACAACCCACTCCCACACAATCAATCAACTGTAAAACACACCCCCACATCACCCACAAACCCCTACGACCACAATTACTGAGAGAAGGAGAGAGAGACACAGCAGACAATCCATAGCAATACACACTGAGGCACACTACACCATCACACACACCACATAGTAGCACAAAGCACCACACACCAACATACTCATCATCACATACACCACCCCACACCTCACCCACACCACCCCATGGCACCCCAAAGGCACCCACGCTTTTCGAACCAAGAACTCCGGGTCATGGTGGAGGAAATCCTAAGAGTGGAACCCCAGCTCTTCGGCTCACAGGTGCAGCACACCAGTATAGCTAGGAAGGCGGAGCTATGGCAGCGGATCGTGGACAGGGTCAACGCGGTGGGACAGCATCCCAGGAATAGGGAGGACATCCGCAAACGATGGAACGACCTACGGGGGAAGGTCCGATCGATGGTCTCCAGGCACAACATCGCGGTCCAGAAGACTGGCGGCGGACCCCCACCCACCCCTCCGAATTTACATCATGGGAGCAAGAGGTCCTCAACATCCTGCATCCTCAGGGCCTCGCAGGAGTAGCCGGAGGAATGGACTCTGGTAAGTCCAATCTCAACTACTAGATCCCCCCCACCCCACCAGCATGCCAACCCACACCCCCACCCTCACCCCCAACCCCCCAGCACACATCCTCCCTGACAATGTCTCACCAGCACAACCCACCCATCCCAACACCAACTCCTGCATGCCAACACAATCCATGGACACCCATCACCCAAGCATGACCACCGCACTTACCCCCCCCCCACTAACTACCCTCACAACACCTCCCTCAAGGGAATGCCTGCACTGGGGGACGAGGGCACCCATAACACGCACGCTATTGCACACACAGAAACAATAACCAAACTCTCTTACCCCATGCAGGACCCGAACGCCAAAACACCAGCCAGGAGGGTCCAGAAATGTCCATCCCACCCCCGGAACAGGGCCACAGTGAGGACAGCAGCTCTGTCGACACTGAACCTGATGACCAGCCCGGACCATCGGGGACCTCTGGGCAGTCGGTTCCCCTCACCCAGACACAGGCCACACCAGACCCGACCCCCTCTGCCAACACTAGCACAGCTCCCACCCAGCGGGCCCATGCCTCGGTCTCTAGGACACGTCAATCAGCGGTGTGTCTGCCACTACAGGGCACCCAGGCTAACCCAACACCCCAACAACAACAGGGACCTGGGGGCAGTGGGAGCGGGCACACCGTCCAGGAGACAGAGGCCGGGGGAAACCGGGCAGCTCGGAGGGCTGCTGTGCGACAGGGGGGGGAGGAGAGGCCCAGGGAACCCACTCTCCAAGAGGCCCTCACCACCATCATGGGGGCCTACCACCACTCCCAAGAGACGATGGCGACGGTACTGGCCAGGTTCACGGAGATCCAGGCACAGCAGGAGGAACGCTACATGGGGTTCAGGGAGGAGCTGAGAATCATCGGGACCGCAATGGGGACCATCGTCCCGGCCCTCAACAGGATAGAAGACGCGTTGCGGGACCATGTGGCACCACACAGGGCCCCTGTCACTAGCCCGGACCAGGAACAGCCTACCACCTCCGCCGGCGCTAGTGGACAGGAGGCCCCAACACCACGGCAGGCCACCAGAACCCCACCTCCTGCTGAAGAACAACCACCCCGTAAGAGGAGCCTGAGATCCAAAAAAAAGACAGAGTAGGATGTCAAGACCCCCGCCAGCAGGACATACCCCCTGAACTCTTCCCACTGTCCCACATTGCCACCCTGTCCAACCATGAACTGCCTCTGCTCCATCCTTCCACAGGCAAAAGGACAATGCACCTGTGAGACTGAGAACTGGACTCTGCCATGGACATTACTCCACCCCCACCCATCACCCTTATAATCACATGTACCAATATCTAGCCCTGTAAATAAATCACATATTGCACACAAATCAGTTTGGAGTCATGCTGTATTATTAGCAAATGTATTACATATTACTGTTCAATATCTGTTCTGTCAATTAGTGATGACAACATACCAATGTCAATACGCTGTAGTTCATGGGCAAACCAAGCAGAAGTCAGGCACTGCGTCATACAGCACTGAGAAGGGAAGGGAAAATCAAAAATTACCCAAAAAGATCTGGTGGGAACTACAGAAAGTACAGATGCAGGAGGCTAGAAGCAATTGTGAAATGGCGTGGGTGATTCTTACCTGGGTGTTACTGGAAATACTGTTGTATCACTCTGTCCCTATTGTCTGTGTCGTCCTCTGAGTCTTCCTCCTCTTCACTCTCCACAGGCTCCACGGCTTCTACAACACCACCTTCTGGACCATCCTCCTGCAGGAAAGGCACCTGGCGTCGCAAAGCCAGGTTGTGAAGCATACAGCACGCCACGATGATATGGCACACCTTCTTTGGTGAGTACATTAGGGATCCACCTGTCATATGCAGGCACCTAAACCTGGCCTTCAGGAGGCCAAAGGTTCGCTCAATCACCCTCCTAGTACGCCCATGGGCCTCATTGTAGCGTTCCTCTGCCCTTGTCCGGGGATTCCTCACTGGGGTCAGTAGCCACGGCAGGTTGGGGTAACCAGAGTCACCTATTAGCCACACACGTTGTCTCTGTAGCTGCTCCATCACATAGGGGATGCTGCTATTTCGCATCACATACGCGTCATGCACTGACCCTGGGAACTTGGCATTTACATGGGAGATGTACTGGTCAGCCAAACAGACCACCTGGACATTCATCGAATGATAATTTTTTCTGTTTCGGTACACCTGCTCATCGTATTTTGGGGGTACCAAAGCCACATGGGTCCCATCAATGGCACCAATGATGTTGGGGATATGTCCAAGGGCATAGAAATCACCCTTCACTGTAGGCAAGTCATCCTCCTCTGGGAAAATGATGTAGCTCCGCATGAGTTTCATCAGGGCAGACAACACTCTGCTCAAAATCTTAGAAAACATAGGCTGAGACATTCCAGATGACATGGCCACTGTGGTCTGGAATGACCCACTGGCCAAAAAATGGAGGACTGACAAAACCTGCACCAGAGGGGGAATCCCTGTGGGTTGGCGGATGGGGGACATCAGGGCTGGCTCCAGCTGGGCACACAGTTCATGGATAGTGGCACGGTCAAGTCTGTATCGAAGTATTATATGGCGTTCTTCCATTGTCGACAGGTCCACCAGCGGTCGGTACACGCGAGGATTCCTCCTTCTCATCGCAAGTCCCAGCGGACGGTGCCTAGGAAGGACAACATGGAGCACAGAGTCAGCCAAACCACAGGTACGTACAGACAGCTTGCACAGTTAAAGAATGGCAATGGGTTGAAAGGCGTGTATGTGTGGCAATGCAAGGCCTAGGCCTGTGTGTCGCAGTCAAAATTAAGCCATGTAGGCCCTTGAAATGGCGGCTGCCTGACCTGTGAAGTGGGACAATGGGATGTGAGGTCAATGCGCTGGCGGGGCACACCGTGGCGGTAGGCGGTTGAAGACCGCGGCGCAAAGCCGCATTGGTTAACATTGAAGCCTATGGGTTTCAGGAGCCAATGACGAAGTGCGCCGGCGGTCGCGGTACGCACCGCCGCGGTACGCACCGCCGCGGGCGTGACCTCCATTTTCTATCTGCTTAATCACTCGAGACCTGATCATCCACAGGAGAGGACCTATACTGCAAGTGCTGCTGTGACCTCGGTCTGGAAGATACAATGGCTGCTGCGACTGGGGAAAGGGCCCCTGCCTTCACGTCTGAAGAGTTGGAGAAGCTCGTGGATGGGGTCCTCCCCCAGTATGCGCTACTCTACGGTCCTCCAGACCAACAAGTGAGTACACCGGGTGCACATGGAATGGGCTATGCCTGTGTGGATTGGGGTGGATGTAAGTTGGTGGGGTGGGGGCCGAATGAGGACTGCAACGCCCGACAGATGAGAGCATGTGCCATATGGCAAAGTTGGTGGGGGGGGCCAATCACATCTAACATGCAGGTCATTCATGATTTCCTCCTTTCCACCCTGTACATGTCAAATAGGTCAGCGCCCATCAGAAGATCGAGATTTGGCGTGCCATCGCCAAGGAAGTCCGGAACTTGGGGGTCCACAACAGACGGGGCACCCACTGCCGCAAGAGGTGGGAGGACATCCGCCGCGGAACAAGGAAGACCGCAGAAACACTGCTGGGGATGGCCTCCCAACCTAGGAGGGGTGCCAGTCGCACCATGACCCCCCTGATGTCCCGGATCCTGGCGGTGGCCTACCCTGAATTGGATGGGCGCTTTAAGACATCACAGCAGACACAAGGGGGTGAGTATCAGCACATTCTCCTATCTTTCTGCGCAGTGGAGGCGTCTGGGTGGGGGAGGAGGGCTGTGGGTGACATTAGGCCAGGGCGCTTTCTGTAGTGTAGTCCTCTCCCTTAGGCATGGCCCTGTGCCCCCGGCCCCCACCTCGGTAGGGTGACAAGTACAGCCATTGAAGGTCCAGCATCTCCCATGTGCGCGTTTGACGTCTCTTGGCCTGTTGTCTTAGTCAGTAGTACTGAGTAGTGTACCCCGAATGCGCGGCTTAGTGCATTAGGCACCTGTGTCTGTCCTCTCCGCCAACGGTGTTGACATTGCATGCACTCAACCTGGTCTTCTTTTTTCTCCCCCCACCCTTTCTCTTCATCTTCTTGTGCATGTGTGCATTAGCATCATCAGGCGGAGGAGATTTGGCATCGGAGCACGAGGGAGCTGCAGGACACAAGGCCCCGGTGGGCCCAGGAACAGACACCGAGGGCACCAGTGATCCGGAGGGCGAGGGGAGCACCACGACGGGGACCGCTGGTGAGAGCAGCGAAAGCGACACGTCCTCGGATGGGAGCTCCCTAGGGGTGGCGGCAACATCCGTGCCCCCCGCCTCTACAGGTACAGCCGCCACACAGCGCACCAGCCCCGCCCTCCCAGCAGCCCCTCAGTCTTCGCTCCGTGCCGGTTCGCCCAGGAAGGCACGCGTCTCCTTCGCCACAGGCACCTCAGCCCCTGCCCCTGTTGCCCCTGCTGCCCTCAGTGCGGAGCTCATTGACCTGGTAAGGACGCTCATTGTTGGGCAGACGACCCTTTTGAATGCCATCCAGGGTGTGCAAAGGAAGGTGCAACAGAGCAATGCGTACCTGGAGGGCATTCATTCGGGTCAGGCTGCCCATCAACGAGCGTTCACTGCTCTGGCCTCAGCACTGACGGCAGCCATTGTCCCTGTTTCCAGCCTCCCTCTTCTTACTGCCTCCAGCCTTTCTCTGACTCCTGTTCCTCAGCCTATCCCATCCACACCATCAGACCAGCCTGCACACACCTCAACACCCAAGAGCAGCTCATCCAAACACAAGCACCACAGATCCAACAAACACTCACCCAAGCAACACCCAGATGCAGACATGCCAACAGCCACTGCCACCCCTGTGTCCCCCTCCTCCTCGTCTCCCTCCTCCCTCCCTGTGACGTCTACACTCACACCTGCATGCACCCCAACATCAGCCAGTGCTTCCATCACCACCTCACCCTCCAGTACAGTCCACACTCGTGCAGTCACCACCCCCACTGCCATTTACACGTCCCCTGTGTCCTCTCCCACTGTGTCTGTCACCCCCTCTTCCAAGACACACAAACGCAGGCAGACACCCACCCAACAGCCATCCACCTCACGACAGCCTACAGCACCAGCACCTTCACCCAATGACAGCATACCTGACTCTCCTACAACCACCTCCTCTACCTCCACTTCCATCTCCACTTCTCCTACCCTTTACCTTGGCCCTAAAAAACTTTTCCTGGCTAACCTTAACCTCTTTCCCCCCGATGAGCTCCCCCATCCATCTTCAAAGAGTCCCAAGAGCACCGCAGCCACCACCAGCCCAGCTTCGGGTGTCACTGTTGTGCCTGGGTTCTGGAGCCCACCCTTTGCCAGCAGTGACACATCGATCAGCAGCAAGGACACGTCCAGCCCCCCCCCGGCAAGAGGACCCGCAAAAACAAGGGCCGCCGTGCGAGGACCGACAGGGCTGCCCCCAAGGAGCAATGTGCGGCCACTTCACCACCCACACCATCTAGGGGAGGCAAGGGCCCGAGAGCCCCATCAAAGGAGCGGAAGGGCAGCAGCAGCGCGGAGAAGGTGGACCCCACATGCCACATCCCAGCTGGGAAGGAGGACACTAAGGAGGCCAGGAGTCCGTCCCCGAAGGGTCCAGAAACGTCACGGTCCAAGGGCGACTGAGCAGGGAGTCCAGGCCAGGTCTGGCTCCCTTGACCTGCTGGATGAGCACCGCTGAACAGGGCCCGCGGTGCAGAAGAGCACCGCTGAACAGGGCCCGCCGTGGAGATAGGCACCGCTGAACAGGGCCCGCGGTGCAGAAGAGCACCGCTGAACAGGGCCCGCCGTGGAGTAGAGCACCGCTGAACAGGGCCCGCGGTGCAGAAGAGCACCGCTGAACAGGGCCCGCCGTGGAGTAGAGCACCGCTGAACAGGGCCCGCCGTGGAGTAGAGCACCGCTGAACAGGGCCCGCGGTGCAGTAGAGCACCGCTGAACAGGGCCCGCCGTGGAGATAGGCACCGCTGAACAGGGCCCCGCCGTGGAGAAGAGCACCGCTGAACAGGGCCCCGCCGTGGAGAAGAGCACCGCTGAACAGGGCCCCGCCGTGGAGAAGAGCACCGCTGAACAGGGCCCGCGGTGCAGAAGAGCACCGCTGAACAGGGCCCGCCGTGGAGATAGGCACCGCTGAACAGGGCCCGCCGTGGAGTAGAGCACCGCTGAACAGGGCCCGCGGTGCAGAAGAGCACCGCTGAACAGGGCCCGCCGTGGAGATAGGCACCGCAGAACAGGGCCCGCCGTGGAGTAGAGCACTGCTGAACAGGGCCCGCGGTGCAGAAGAGCACCGCTGAACAGGGCCCGCCGTGGAGATAGGCACCGCTGAACAGGGCCCGCGGTGCAGAAGAGCACCGCTGAACAGGGCCCGCCGTGAAGAAGAGCACCGCGGAACAGGGCCCCGCCGTGGAGAAGAGCACCGCTGAACAGGGCCCCGCCATCTCAAGCACCGCTCCGCTGGGCCCTTCCTCTCAAGCACCGCTCCGCTGGGCCCTTCATCTCAAGCACCGCTACGCTGGGCACCGCCGTCTCAAGCACCGCTCCGCTGGGCACCGCCGTCTCAAGCACCGCTCCGCTGGGCCCTTCCTCTCAAGCACCGCTACGCTGGGCACCGCCGTCTCAAGCACCGCTCCGCTGGGCACCGCCGTCTCAAGCACCGCTCCGCTGGGCCCTTCCTCTCAAGCACCGCTACGCTGGGCACCGCCGTCTCAAGCACCGCTCCGCTGGGCCCTTCCTCTCAAGCACCGCTACGCTGGGCACCGCCGTCTCAAGCACCGCTCCGCTGGGCCCTTCCTCTCAAGCACCGCTACGCTGGGCACCGCCGTCTCAAGCACCGCTCCGCTGGGCCCTTCCTCTCAAGCACCGCTCCGCTGGGCACCGCCGTCTCAAGCACCGCTCCGCTGGGCCCTTCATCTCAAGCACCGCTCCGCTGGGCCCTTCCTCTCAAGCACCGCTCCGCTGGGCCCTTCCTCTCAAGCACCGCTCCGCTGGGCACCGCCGTCTCAAGCACCGCTCCGCTGGGCCCTTCCTCTCAAGCACCGCTACGCTGGGCACCGCCGTCTCAAGCACCGCTCCGCTGGGCACCGCCGTCTCAAGCATCGTTTATGGTTCACTGTGCCCACCATGCCTCCTCCTTGACCAGTGGAGACTGTCATCCACCTGATGGACTGTGGCTTTGCACTCCCCAGGATGGTCCAGTGGGCAGCCCACCCACTGTAGAGACATTGAGAGACTGTGGCTTTGCACTCCCCAGGATGGTCCAGTGGGCAGCCCACCCACTGTAGAGACATTGAGAGACGGTGGCTTTGCACTCCTGTAGGAGGCTGGACTGGCTTGTAGTGAGTACCAAGGGGTACTTGCACCTTGCACCAGGCCCAGTTATCCCTTATTAGTGTATAGGGTGTCTAGCAGCTTAGGCTGATAGATAATGGTAGCTTAGCAGAGCAGCTTAGGCTGAACTAGGAGACGTGTGAAGCTACTACAGTACCACTTAGTGTCATATGCACAATATCATAAGAAAACACAATACACAGTTATACTAAAAATAAAGGTACTTTATTTTTATGACAATATGCCAAAGTATCTTAGAGTGTACCCTCAGTGAGAGGATAGGAAATATACACAAGATATATATACACAATAGCAAAAATATGCAGTATAGTCTTAGAAAACAGTGCAAACAATGTATAGTTACAATAGGATGCAATGGGGAAACATAGGGATAGGGGCAACACAAACCATATACTCCAAAAGTGGAATGCGAACCACGAATGGACCCCAAACCTATGTGACCTTGTAGAGGGTCGCTGGGACTATTAGAAAATAGTGAGAGTTAGAAAAATAACCCTCCCCAAGACCCTGAAAAGTGAGTGCAAAGTGCACTAAAGTTCCCCTAAGGACAAAGAAGTCGTGTTAGAGGAATAATGCAGGAAAGACACAAACCAGCAATGCAACAACTGTGGATTTCCAATCTAGGGTACCTGTGGAACAAGGGGACCAAGTCCAAAAGTCACAAGCAAGTCGGAGATGGGCAGATGCCCAGGAAATGCCAGCTGCGGGTGCAAAGAAGCTTCGACTGGACAGAAGAAGCTGAGGTTTCTGCAGGAACGAAAAGGGCTAGAGACTTCCCGTTTGGTGGACAGATCCCTCTCGCCGTGGAGAGTTGTGCAGAAGTGTTTTCCCGCCGAAAGAACGCCAACAAGCCTTGCTAGCTGCAAATCGTGCGTTTGGCGTTTTTGGACGCTGCTGGGGCCCAGGAGGGACCAGGAGGTCGCAAATTGGACCTGAAGAGAGAGGGGACGTCGAGCAAGACAAAGATTCCTCACTGAAGCAGGTAGCACCCGGAGAAGTGCCAGAAACAGGCACTACGAGGATGCGTGAAACGGTGCTCGCCGAAGTTGCACAAAGGAGTCCCACGTCGCCGGAGACCAACTTAGAAAGTCGTGCAATGCAGGTTAGAGTGCCGTGGACCCAGGCTTGGCTGTGCACAAAGGATTTCCGCCGGAAGTGCACAGGGGCCGGAGTAGCTGCAAAGTCGCGGTTCCCAGCAATGCAGCCCAGCGAGGTGAGGCAAGGACTTACCTCCACCAAACTTGGACTGAAGAGTCACTGGACTGTGGGGGTCACTTGGACAGAGTCGCTGGATTCGAGGGACCTCGCTCGTCGTGCTGAGAGGAGACCCAAGGGACCGGTAATGCAGCTTTTTGGTGCCTGCGGTTGCAGGGGGGAGATTCCGTCGACCCACGGGAGATTTCTTCGGAGCTTCTGGTGCAGAGAGGAGGCAGGCTACCCCCACAGCATGCACAAGCAGGAAAACAGTCGAGAAGGCGGCAGGATCAGCGTTACAGAGTTGCAGTAGTCGTCTTTGCTACTATGTTGCAGGTTTGCAGGCTTCCAGCGCGGTCAGCGGTCGTTTCCTTATCAGAAGGTGAAGCGAGAGATGCAGAGGAACTCGGATGAGCTCTTGCATTCGTTATCTGAAGTTTCCCCAGAGACAGAGACCCTAAATAGCCAGAAAAGAGGGTTTGGCTACCTAGGAGAGAGGATAGGCTAGCAACACCTGAAGGAGCCTATCACAAGGAGTCTCTGACGTCACCTGGTGGCACTGGCCACTCAGAGCAGTCCAGTGTGCCAGCAGCACCTCTGTTTCCAAGATGGCAGAGGTCTGGAGCACACTGGAGGAGCTCTGGACACCTCCCAGGGGAGGTGCAGGTCAGGGGAGTGGTCACTCCCCTTTCCTTTGTCCAGTTTCGCGCCAGAGCAGGGGCTAAGGGGTCCCTGAACCGGTGTAGACTGGCTTATGCAGAATTGGGCACCTCTGTGCCCAACAAAGCATTTCCAGAGGCTGGGGGAGGCTACTCCTCCCCTGCCTTCACACCATTTTCCAAAGGGAGAGGGTGTCATACCCTCTCTCAGAGGAATTTCTTTGTTCTGCCATCCTGGGCCAGGCCTGGCTGGACCCCAGGAGGGCAGATGCCTGTCTGAGGGGTTGGCAGCAGCAGCAGCTGCAGAGAAACCCCAGGAAGGGCAGTTTGGCAGTACCAGGGTCTGTGCTACAGACCACTGGGATCATGGGATTGTGCCAACTATGCCAGGATGGCATAGAGGGGGCAATTCCATGATCATAGACATGTTACATGGCCATATTCGGAGTTACCATTGTGAAGCTACATATAGGTAGTGACCTATATGTAGTGCACGCGTGTAATGGTGTCCCCGCACTCACAAAGTTCAGGGAATTGGCTCTGAACAATGTGGGGGCACCTTGGCTAGTGCCAGGGTGCCCTCACACTAAGTAACTTTGCACCTAACCTTTACCAGGTAAAGGTTAGACATATAGGTGACTTATAAGTTACTTAAGTGCAGTGTAAAATGGCTGTGAAATAACGTGGACGTTATTTCACTCAGGCTGCAGTGGCAGGCCTGTGTAAGAATTGTCAGAGCTCCCTATGGGTGGCAAAAGAAATGCTGCAGCCCATAGGGATCTCCTGGAACCCCAATACCCTGGGTACCTCAGTACCATATACTAGGGAATTATAAGGGTGTTCCAGTAAGCCAATGTAAATTGGTAAAATTGGTCACTAGCCTGTTAGTGACAATTTGAAAGTAATGAGAGAGCATAACCACTGAGGTTCTGGTTAGCAGAGCCTCAGTGAGACAGTTAGTCACTACACAGGTAACACATTCAGGCACACTTATGAGCACTGGGGCCCTGGGTTACCAGGGTCCCAGTGACACATACAACTAAAACAACATATATACAGTGAAAAATGGGGGTAACATGCCAGGCAAGATGGTACTTTCCTACACAACCCCCCCCCAAATGAAGGACAATAAGACTAGCCATGACCTGATGAGTCTTCATTGTCTAAGTGGAAATATCTGGAGAGTCCATCTGCATTGGAGTGGCTACTCCCAGGTCTATGTTCCACTGTATAGTCCATTCCCTGTAGGGATATGGACCACCTCAACAATTTAGGATTTTCACCTTTCATTTGTTTTAGCCAAAGTAGAGGTTTGTGGTCTGTCTGAACAATGAAGTGAGTGCCAAACAGGTATGGCCTCAACTTCTTCAGAGCCCAGACAACAGCAAAGGCCTCCCTCTCAATGGCAGACCAACACTTTTCTCTAGGGGTCAACCTCCTACTAATAAAAGCAACAGGTTGATCCTGGCCCTCAGAATTAAGTTGTGATAGGACTGCCCCTACTCCTAATTCAGATGCATCAGTTTGGACATAGAATTTTTTAGAGTAACAAGGGCTTTTCAGGACAGGTGCAGAGCACATGGCCTGCTTCAGCTCCTCAAAAGCTTTCTGACAGTTTGCTGTCCATAATACCTTTTTAGGCATTTTCTTGGATGTGAGGTCATTAAGAGGGGCTGCAATGGAGCCATAGTTCTTAATGAACCTCCTGTAGTACCCAGTGAGGCCTAGGAAGGCTCTCACCTGAGTCTGAGTGGTAGGGGGAACCCAATCAATAATTGTTTGGATTTTCCCCTGAAGTGGTGCAATCTGTTCCCCACCAACAAGGTGTCCCAGATAAACCACCTTACCCAGCCCTATCTGGCACTTTGAAGCCTTGATAGTGAGGCCTGCCTTTTGCAGGGCCTCCAAAACTTTCCATAGGTGGACCAGGTGATCATCCCAGCTGGAGCTAAAGACAGCTATATCGTCCAAATATGCTGCACTGAAAGCCTCCAGCCCTTGCAGGACTGTGTTCACCAACCTCTGAAAAGTGGCAGGTGCATTTTTCAAACCAAAAGGCATTACAGTAAACTGGTAATGTCCTCCAATGGTAGAAAATGCAGTCTTAGGTTTAGCATCTTCTGATAATTTGATCTGCCAATACCCTGCAGTCAAATCAAAAGTGCTTAGATACTTGGCAGATGCCAGTGTATCTATAAGCTCATCTGCCCTGGGTATAGGGTGAGCATCAGTTTTGGTTACCAAGTTGAGACCTCTATAGACTACACAAAACCGCATTTCTTTCTTTCCATCTTTAGAATTGGGTTTTGGTACCAGTACCACAGGAGAAGCCCATGGACTGTCAGAGTGCTCAACCACTCCTAGTTCCAACATTTTCTGAACTTCTTGCTTTATGCAGTCCCTGACATGGTCAGGCTGCCTATAGATCTTACTTTTGACAGGTAAACTGTCTCCAGTATCTATAGTGTGCTCACACCAAGAAGTGGTGCCTGGCACAGTAGAGAAGAGTTCTGAAAATTGTCCTAGGAGATTTATGCAATTGTCTTTCTGCTCAGCAGTAAGACAATCAGCCAAAACTACACCTTCCACAAGAGCATCTTGATCTGTGGAAGAGAAGAGATCAGGTAGAGGATCACTGTCTTCTTCCTGTCCCTCATCTGTTGCCATGAGCAGGGTGAGATCAGCCCTGTCATAGTAGGGTTTCAGGCGGTTGACATGGAGCACCCTAAGGGGACTCCTGGCAGTGCCTACGTCAACCAAGTAGGTGACTTCACCCTTCTTTTCAACAATTGTGTGGGGTCCACTCCATTTATCTTGGAGTGCTCTTGGTGCCACAGGCTCCAAGACCCACACTTTCTGCCCTGGTTGGTACTGAACCAAAACAGCCTTCTGATCATGCCATTGCTTCTGGAGCTCTTGGCTGGCCTGAAGGTTTTTACTGGCCTTTTTCATGTACTCAGCCATCCTTGATCTGAGGCCAAGTACATAGTCCACAATATCCTGTTTAGAAGCTTTTAAAGGTTGTTCCCAACCCTCCTTTACAAGTGTGAGTGGACCCCTAACAGGGTGTCCAAAAAGAAGTTCAAAGGGGCTGAAGCCCACTCCTTTCTGGGGTACCTCCCTGTAGGCAAAAAGGAGGCATGGTAGAAGGATATCCCATCTCCTGCGGAGTTTTTCAGGGAGTCCCATAATCATGCCTTTGAGAGTTTTATTAAATCTCTCCACCAGTCCATTTGTTTGTGGATGATAGGGTGTTGTGAACTTGTACGTTACACCACACTCCTTCCACATGGCCTTTAAGTATGCAGACATGAAATTGCTTCCTCTGTCTGATACTACTTCCTTTGGGAAGCCCACCCTGGAAAATATTCCCAGGAGGGCCTTTGCCACTGCAGGAGCTGTAGTGGTCCTTAAAGGAATTGCTTCAGGATATCTTGTGGCATGGTCCACTACCACCAAGATAAACCTATTGCCTGAAGCAGTAGGAGGGTCAAGGGGGCCAACTATGTCAACCCCTACCCTTTCAAAGGGAACCCCAACCACAGGCAGTGGAATAAGGGGTGCCTTTGGTGTGCCACCTGTCTTGCCACTGGCTTGACAGGTTTCACAGGACTTACAAAATTCCTTTGTGTCCTCAGACATCCTAGGCCAATGAAACAGGGGAACAAGCCTGTCCCAAGTTTTCATTTGCCCTAGGTGCCCAGCTAAGGGAATGTCATGTGCCAGTGTTAGGAGGAACTTTCTGTACTCCTGAGGAATCACTAATCTCCTGGCAGCTCCAGGTTTAGGATCCCTATGCTCAGTGTACAAGAGGTTGTCCTCCCAGTAAACTCTGTGAGAGTCACTGACATCCCCATTAGCCTGTTTGACAGCTTGCTGTCTGAGACCCTCTAATGTGGGACAGGTTTGCTGTGCCACACTCAGCTCCTCTCTGGCAGGCCCCCCTTCACCCAAAAGCTCAGCAGTGTCTGCTTCCAGCTCCTCTGGTGTAGGTTCTGCACAGGGAGGGAACTCCTCTTCCTCAGAAGTAGAATCCACTGTAGAGGGAGGGATAGTAGGAAGTGGTTTGCTTCTACTAGCCCTAGCTTTAGGGAGCACTTGGTCCATTGTTCCAGGATCCAAGCTTCCCTGTCCTTTTTGCTTTTTGGCCTGAGCCCTTGTCAAAGCAAAAATATGCCCTGGAATGCCCAGCATTGCTGCATGGGCCTCCAACTCCACATCTGACCAAGCTGATGTCTCCAAATCATTCCCTAATAGACAGTCTACAGGTAAATCTGAAGCTACCACAACTTTCTTTGGACCAGTTACCCCCCCCCAGTTGAGATTTACAACAGCCAGGGGGTGGCTTTGTGTTATGTTGTGAGCATCGGTTACTTGGTACTGGTGTCCAAGTATGTGTTGTTCAGGGTGCACCAGTTTCTCAATCACCATTGTGACACTGGCACCTGTGTCCCTGTAGGCCTGGACCTCAACACCATTTATTAGGGTTAGTTGCTTGTACTTCTCCAAGTTATGGGGGCAAGCAACCAAAGTGGCTAAATCAATAGCCCCTTCAGAGACTAAAGTAGCCTCTGTGGTCTCCCTAATCAGACCAACCCCAACTAAATTACCAAAAGTGAGCCCAGCTACTCCCTTGGATTGGCTATTAGTAGGTTTGCTCCCACCACCACTGCTATTAGTAGGGACACTAGGTGTAGCAGTAGGGGTTGTAGTGGTAGGAGCTGTGGTGCCTTTCTTTGGACAACTGGGATCTGTTGTCCAATGGCCTTTTATTTTACATAAATAGCACCATGGTTTTCTTTTCCTTGTTCTGATTAAAGGAGGATTTGGACCCACCCCCCCCACCAGAGTGTTTTTGTGGGCCTGATGAAGACTCATTTTTAGATTTGTCCCCACCCTTGTCAGAAGACTTACCATCCTTCTTTTTGTTGCCATCTTTGTCACCCCCTGTATGAACTTTTCTGTTCACTCTTGTTCTGACCCATTTGTCTGCCTTCTTTCCCAATTCTTGGGGAGAGGTCAGATCAGAGTCCACCAAGTACTGGTGCAACAAATCAGACACACAATTATTAAGAATATGCTCTCTCAGGATCAAGTTATACAGGCTGTCATAATCAGTAACTGTACTGCCATGTAACCACCCCTCCAGGGCCTTCACTGCCTGGTCAATGAAATCAACCCAGTCTTGTGAAGACTCCTTTTTGGTCTCTCTGAACTTTATCCTGTACTGTTCAGTGGTTAAGCCATAACCATCCAGGAGTGCATTCTTAAGAACTTGGAAATTATTAGCATCATTTTCTTTCACAGTAAGGTGCCTATCCCTACCTTTTCCACTAAATGATAGCCATAGGATAGCAGCCCACTGCCTTTGAGGGACATCCTGTACAACACAGGCCCTCTCAAGTGCAGCAAACCACTTGTTAATGTCATCCCCCTCCTTATAAGGGGGAACTATCTTGTGCAGATTCCTGGAATCCTGCTCTTTTGCAGGATGACTATGGGGAATACTGCTGCTGCCACCATGGGTATCTAAACCCAACTTCTGTCTTTCCTTCTCTAATTCAAAAGACTGTCTATCCAAATCCAGCTGTTGCTTTTTAAGCTTCAGTCTGGTTTGTTCCACCCTCAACTTATTGAGTTCCCTCTCTAACAGTCTGTCATCAGGGTTGGTGGGAGGGACATTTCTAGAAACAGAGCTATGATGGGAATGAACAGAAGGAGACCTGTCCCTTACAGAAGCCAACTTAACAGCTTGGTTTACAGAAACATTACTACCAGTATGGTGAGAATAAATGCTTTTGCTATGATGTGAGACAACACTACTTATTTGGTGTGGCTCATCATCATTACCATCTATGCTAGATTGTCTAGTAATGGGCAGGCTAGGAAGTTTCTTTCCTGAATCTTTTCCTGGGGGAGTCCCTGAATCAGATTGGGAACTATTAGGTACTTTTTCAACAGATGGGGCACCTCTGGCCTTATCCTGTTCTCTAAGCATGTTAAGTAATAGTTCCAAGGCAGGATTCTTCCCTACATTCAAACCTCTCTCTATACAGAGACTCCTTGCTCTTTTCCAGCTAAGGTTGTCATATGCAAGTTTGGACAGATCAACACTTTGGCCTGTGCCAGACATTTTTTAGAGAGAGTTAAAGTGATAGAAAAAGAGAAAAAAGTTGTCAGAACTTTTTTGGAAAGACAGAAAAAACTTTTTAAACTTTTTGAAAGTTTAGGAGTACTTTTCAGCACTTAGAAAAGGGTGAAAAGAGGAAATGCAAAGCTTTTTGGCTATGTGTATATACACTGACCTTGTTTTGTATATTTTTCTCTTATGAAAAGTACAATGACAAGAGTGGTAAGTAGTCTCAAGCACTTATCCCACCACTGCACAACCAATGTAGGAGGCTGGACTGGCTTGTAGTGAGTACCAAGGGGTACTTGCACCTTGCACCAGGCCCAGTTATCCCTTATTAGTGTATAGGGTGTCTAGCAGCTTAGGCTGATAGATAATGGTAGCTTAGCAGAGCAGCTTAGGCTGAACTAGGAGACGTGTGAAGCTACTACAGTACCACTTAGTGTCATATGCACAATATCATAAGAAAACACAATACACAGTTATACTAAAAATAAAGGTACTTTATTTTTATGACAATATGCCAAAGTATCTTAGAGTGTACCCTCAGTGAGAGGATAGGAAATATACACAAGATATATATACACAATAGCAAAAATATGCAGTATAGTCTTAGAAAACAGTGCAAACAATGTATAGTTACAATAGGATGCAATGGGGAAACATAGGGATAGGGGCAACACAAACCATATACTCCAAAAGTGGAATGCGAACCACGAATGGACCCCAAACCTATGTGACCTTGTAGAGGGTTGCTGGGACTATTAGAAAATAGTGAGAGTTAGAAAAATAACCCTCCCCAAGACCCTGAAAAGTGAGTGCAAAGTGCACTAAAGTTCCCCTAAGGACAAAGTAGTCGTGTTAGAGGAATAATGCAGGAAAGACACAAACCAGCAATGCAACAACTGTGGATTTCCAATCTAGGGTACCTGTGGAACAAGGGGACCAAGTCCAAAAGTCACAAGCAAGTCGGAGATGGGCAGATGCCCAGGAAATGCCAGCTGCGGGTGCAAAGAAGCTTCGACTGGACAGAAGAAGCTGAGGTTTCTGCAGGAACGAAAAGGGCTAGAGACTTCCCCTTTGGTGGACGGATCCCTCTCGCCGTGGAGAGTCGTGCAGAAGTGTTTTCCCGCCGAAAGAACGCCAACAAGCCTTGCTAGCTGCAAATCGTGCGTTTGGCGTTTTTGGACGCTGCTGGGGCCCAGGAGGGACCAGGAGGTCGCAAATTGGACCTGAAGAGAGAGGGGACGTCGAGCAAGACAAAGAGCCCTCACTGAAGCAGGTAGCACCCGGAGAAGTGCCAGAAACAGGCACTATGAGGATGCGTGAAACGGTGCTCGCCGAAGTTGCACAAAGGAGTCCCACGTCGCCGGAGACCAACTTAGAAAGTCGTGCAATGCAGGTTAGAGTGCCGTGGACCCAGGCTTGGCTGTGCACAAAGGATTTCCGCCGGAAGTGCACAGGGCCCGGAGTAGCTGCAAAGTCGCGGTTCCCAGCAATGCAGCCCAGCGAGGTGAGGCAAGGACTTACCTCCACCAAACTTGGACAGACGAGTCACTGGACTGTGGGGGTCACTTGGACAGAGTCGCTGGATTCGAGGGACCTCGCTCGTCGTGCTGAGAGGAGACCCAAGGGACCGGTAATGCAGCTTTTTGGTGCCTGCGGTTGCAGGGGGAAGATTCCGTCGACCCACGGGAGATTTCTTCGGAGCTTCTGGTGCAGAGAGGAGGCAGGCTACCCCCACAGCATGCACAAGCAGGAAAACAGTCGAGAAGGCGGCAGGATCAGCGTTACAGAGTTGCAGTAGTCGTCTTTGCTACTATGTTGCAGGTTTGCAGGCTTCCAGCGCGGTCAGCGGTCGTTTCCTTATCAGAAGGTGAAGAGAGAGATGCAGAGGAACTCGGATGAGCTCTTGCATTCGTTATCTGAAGTTTCCCCAGAGACAGAGACCCTAAATAGCCAGAAAAGAGGGTTTGGCTACCTAGGAGAGAGGATAGGCTAGCAACACCTGAAGGAGCCTATCACAAGGAGTCTCTGACGTCACCTGGTGGCACTGGCCACTCAGAGCAGTCCAGTGTGCCAGCAGCACCTCTGTTTCCAAGATGGCAGAGGTCTGGAGCACACTGGAGGAGCTCTGGACACCTCCCAGGGGAGGTCCTTTGTCCAGTTTCGCGCCAGAGCAGGGGCTAAGGGGTCCCTGAACCGGTGTAGACTGGCTTATGCAGAATTGGGCACCTCTGTGCCCAACAAAGCATTTCCAGAGGCTGGGGGAGGCTACTCCTCCCCTGCCTTCACACCATTTTCCAAAGGGAGAGGGTGTCACACCCTCTCTCAGAGGAAGTTCTTTGTTCTGCCATCCTGGGCCAGGCCTGGCTGGACCCCAGGAGGGCAGATGCCTGTCTGAGGGGTTGGCAGCAGCAGCAGCTGCAGAGAAACCCCAGGAAGGGCAGTTTGGCAGTACCAGGGTCTGTGCTACAGACCACTGGGATCATGGGATTGTGCCAACTATGCCAGGATGGCATAGAGGGGGCAATTCCATGATCATAGACATGTTACATGGCCATATTCGGAGTTACCATTGTGAAGCTACATATAGGTAGTGACCTATATGTAGTGCACACGTGTAATGGTGTCCCCGCACTCACAAAGTTCAGGGAATTGGCTCTGAACAATGTGGGGGCACCTTGGCTAGTGCCAGGGTGCCCTCACACTAAGTAACTTTGCACCTAACCTTTACCAGGTAAAGGTTAGACATATAGGTGACTTATAAGTTACTTAAGTGCAGTGTAAAATGGCTGTGAAATAACGTGGACGTTATTTCACTCAGGCTGCAGTGGCAGGCCTGTGTAAGAATTGTCAGAGCTCCCTATGGGTGGCAAAAGAAATGCTGCAGCCCATAGGGATCTCCTGGAACCCCAATACCCTGGGTACCTCAGTACCATATACTAGGGAATTATAAGGGTGTTCCAGTAAGCCAATGTAAATTGGTAAAATTGGTCACTAGCCTGTTAGTGACAATTTGAAAGTAATGAGAGAGCATAACCACTGAGGTTCTGGTTAGCAGAGCCTCAGTGAGACAGTTAGTCACTACACAGGTAACACATTCAGGCACACTTATGAGCACTGGGGCCCTGGGTTACCAGGGTCCCAGTGACACATACAACTAAAACAACATATATACAGTGAAAAATGGGGGTAACATGCCAGGCAAGATGGTACTTTCCTACAACTCCCCAGGATGGTCCAGTGGGCATGGTGGCTCCTCGTGGATCTGGCGTCGTGGACTCATGTGGCTGTGGTGCCCCCCCCTTCCCTTCCCCCTGAGGTGCCTGTAGTTTTTACATCTGATGCCCCTGCAGTGTTCTCTCCAAAGGACTCAGGTCTCCTGTGTGGGCTTTGCCCTTATTTCTCAAGACTTTGGCCCACGGACATGCTGAATTCGTAGGATGTGCAGGACTTGGTACTTCAGTTATACACTGATGTGTATGTCATTAGTTTTGTTGTGAATATCTTTCATGGTTGTACGATAATTTTCTGGAGCTTTTTGGTACATAAATATTTATTTCAAATATGATTATGTCCTAGCATTTCTCAGGGGTGTTTGGGTGGTGTCACTGTGACTTGGTGCTCTGCATTGGTGAGTACATAGTTGGGGGGGGGGGTCGCATATGTGTGTGCCCGTAACCTTTCGTCCTCCCCCTCCCGTGTGTCGTAGGTGCAGTACTCACCGTTGTCGTCTGCGCCGGACTTCGTACTCGTGGTAGATGAGAAGGTAGACGAGAGCAGGTAGGATGTTTAATTCGGGTTCCATGCTGTCCTCCTTCCTCCTGGAGTGCGTAGTGGTGAGCGTTTTCCCGTCCGTAGTCTGTTTCCGCCGTGTTTTTATCGGCGGTGCTCCCGCCCCGGAAAAGGTGGCGTATTGGTGAGTTGGAATAGTGTGGGCGGTACATTGTCTGCCGCCTGTCTGTTGGCGGTGACCGCCGCGCTGTTTGTTTGTACCGCCGTGGCGGTCGGAGTGTTAAGGTGGCTGTCTGTGTTGGCGGTTCCCGCCAGGCTCAGAATCCCATTTTTTTTACCGCCAGCCTGTTGGCGGGTTGGCCGCCGCTTTAACACCGACCGCCAGGGTTAGAATCACCCCCTCTGTCTTTAATGTGTCCGTACTGAAGGATACTAATGAATTCATCCCCTCTAGAGACATTTGGTGCAAACAATTAGGGGCAGATATATGAAAAGTGGCGCTGCACCTAGTGCAGCGCCACTTTTCTTGCACCCCTTAGAGCCCCCCTTATGCCACCATGTGTGCACCATATTTAAAATACGGTGCACAATGGCGGTAGTTAGAGGGACTAGCGTCATAATTTTTTACACTAGTCCAGCGCTTTGCAGGATTAATGTAAGAAATTATTACGCTAATCCTGCAAAGCACCCAGGGGCCCATTGAACACAATGGGAGACTTTTTGTAATGCCTGCACTTACCAGGTATTAAAAATTGCAGATAAAAATGACACAAAGGAATTTCATAGATTCTTTTGCGCCATTGGTACGGCCTCCCCTAACGCTGGAACTCCCCCCTTGCATACATTATGTCTGGCACAAGCATAATGTGGCGCAAGGAGTTACAAAGTGGTGCAATGCAAGTATTGCGCCACTCCGTAAATATGGCTTGCTGTTTTGTCCCTTCCAACGCCACATTAGTGTAAAAAGAATTATGCTAATGTGGCGTTGGAATGTTGCTAGGCCACCATACATCTAGGCCATAGTTCTTTACCTCACTTGGGGGCATATTTATACTTGTTTTGCCTCGATTTTGCGTCATTTTTTAAAGCAAATTCGGAGCAAAACTAACTCCATATTTATACTGTGGCACTAGTGCCAAAGTTATGGAGTTAAATTAATTTTTTGAATGTGGAAAACTACCTTGTGTCAATGAGATGCAAGATAGGGGTTCCCATGAAAAAATAACTCTATGGTTTCAGAGCCATATTTATCCCCCGTGCTAAAATCACGCACGGGGGAGGAGGGTTCAAATAATAGTGCAAAGCTTGCATTGTACCATTATTTAACAACTGGGTCAGGCGTTAGGGGACCTGTGAGCCCATTTCCAAGGTTAAACACCATGGAATGGGTCCACAGGTGCCCTCCTCAAGCCCCAGGAACACCCCCACCCACACCAGAGGGATACCGCAGGATGGTGGACCCCTATCCCAGGTAAGTAGGGTAAGTATAGATAAGTATTTTATTTTTTTAATTAAAGTGCCATTGGGGGCCCAACTTGGGGGCCCCTGCATGGCACAGGGTGACATTGCCACGCCCAGGGGACACTAGACCCCAGTGCTGGCCATGGGGTGGTGGGCATGACTCCTGTCTTTTCTAAGACAGGAGTCATGTGGTATGGATGGTTTTGCATCAGAAAATGACGCTAGGCTTGTTAGAGTCATTTTTTTTACTTTAACCTGCCTAACGTCATTTTTTGGTGCAAACCCCCCTTCTCCCATACCACCACCCCCACCCAGCTAACGTATTTTTTTTTTCACGCTAGCCTACCCTTTGCGCCGGCTTACACCATTCCATAAATATGTTGCCCAGCTTGTGCTCAAGAATGGTGCAAGCCGGTGCTAAACTGTTTCATGCAAAACGGCGTCAGTGCAGTTTTGCACCAAAAAGTATAAATGCTTCTTGATTTCGAAATTGAGAGGAGAAGGTTAGAGAAAAAGGCTTTTCCCTACCATTCATATTTTAAAGGCCATTCATATTCCAAGAAGATCACCAACTCTGATATCTTACACTAGGCATTTGGGCTCTTTTCAGAGATAGTGCTTGGAACCCTTATAGTGCCCTTAAAGTTAACATTTATCTGCAATTTTAGAATCTGTAGAGGTGATTTTCATAAGAGTTTATTTCTCTTTAAGTTTGTGGGCTCAATTGTCACTGATTAGAGCTTTCAGAAACCCTTGGGAAACCATACAGAGTGTGAAGACAAAGCAAACTGAATACATTAGAGCATTAGATCATCTATCTTGCCATAATACTCATCGAACTGACTGAAAATCGTATTTGATTTTGGTCCTTAAATCATTGCACTTCCACCAGTTTGAATCCTTAGAATCATTTGATGTAAAGTTTCTAACAGTGAAGGTGGAGTTTCTTTTTGCTGTTACTTTTGCATGTGAAATTGGAGAGGCATATTTATACTTGTTTTGCACTGAATTTGCGTCATTTTGTTTTATGCAAATTCAGTGCAAAACGAACTCCATATTTATACTTTGGAGCTATACCCATCTAGCACCAAATTTATGAAGTTAAAATCATTTTTTGGATGTGGAAACCGACCTTTGCGTCAATGAGATACAAAGTAAGTGTTCCTGTGCAAAAGATACCTCTATGGCTTTAGCACCATAGTTATCCCTCCATGCGAAAATCATGCATGGGAGGATGAGGGGTCAAATAATGATGCAAAGCTTGCTTTGCACCATTATTTAACACCTGGGTCAGGGCAGGCGTTAGACCTGTGGGCCTATTTCCATGGTGGAACACCATGGAATAAACCCACAGGTGCCCTCTGCAGGCCACAGGGACACCCCCACCCATGCCAGAGGGACAGCGGATGATGGGGGACCCCATCCCAGGTAAGTATAGGTAAGTACAGGTAAGTATTTTTTTAAGTGCCATTGGGTGCCCTGATATGTGCCCCCCTGAATGACACTGGGTGTAAGGCCATGCCCATGGGACCCTGGTCCCCTCTGCTGGCCATTGGCGTGGTGGGCATGACTCCTGTCTTTTTAAGACAGGACTCATGTGGCATGGATGGTTTTGCGTCAGAAAATGACACTAGGCTGGTTAGAGTAATTTGTTGTTTTTTTAACTCTAACCTGCCTTGCGTCTTTTTTTGGTGCGAAACCCCCTTCTTCCATACTGCCAGCCCCTCCCGGCTAACATAATTTTTTTACGCCAGCCTACCCTTTGCACTGGCTTGCATCATTCTATAAATATGGTGCCCAGCTGGTGCTCAGAAATGGTGCAAGCCGGTGCTAAATATTTTGGTGCAAAACTGCATTAGTGCAGTTTTGCACCAAAAAGTATAAATCAGGGCCTTAATATCCTTACTTTGTAGCCTCCCTTCCTTTCTAGTAAGAATGATGAGATAGTTTAAAGACCAGATCAATTTTTCATTGTTTGGCGACTTTGAAATCGAATGCAGGTCTGCCGATATTTTTGCCTATTTTTTTCAGATCCCTCAAATACATCTGAATACTTACTTCACTTGCTAGATGTGAAATGCACTATTCTGATTTATTTACAAAGAACTAAGGGGCATATTTATACTCCATTTGAGCCAAATTTGCGTAATTTATTTTGAAGCAAATTCAGCGCAAAACTAACTCCATATTTACATTTTTAAGTTAGACCAGTCTAACGTCAAAATATTGGAGTTGGTACCATTTTTTAGATGCGTGAACCTACCTAGCGTCAATGAGATGCAAGGTAGGTGTTCCCATCTAAAAAATGGTGCCAATCCCATGGGCCCATATTTATCCCTGTGCTAAAATTACGAGGGTGGGAGGGGCTAAATAATGGTGGAAAGCTTGCTTTGCACCATTATTTAACGCCTGGGTCAGACCAGGCGTTAGGGGACCTATGGACCCATTTCCATAGCTAAACACCATGGAATAGGTCCACAGGGGCTCTCCTCAAGCCACAGGATCACCCCCACCCACACAAGAGGGATACCGGAGGATGGTGGACCCCATCCCAGGTAAGTAGAAGAAGTATAGATAAGTATTTTTTTTTTTTTATTAAAGTGCCTTTGGGGGCCCACCTTGGTGCCCCCTGCATGGCACAGGGTGACATGGCCATGCCCAGGGGACACTGGTCCCCTGTGCTGGCCATTGGGGTGGTGGGCATGACTCCTGTCTTTTCCAAGAAAGGGGTCATGTGGTATGGATGATTTTGCGTTAGAAAATGACTAGTTAGAAGCATTTTTTTTGCCTCTAACCAGCCTAACGTCATTTTTTGGTGCAAAACCCCATTCTCCGATACCGCCACCCCCACCCGGCTAACGTCATTTTTGTTCTATGCTAGCCCATCCTTTTCACTGGCTTGTTCCATTCATAAGTATGGTGTCTGGCTTGTGCTCAGGAAAGGTGCAAGCCGGTGTTAAACTTTTAGTTTTGTATCAAAAAGTATAAATATGCCCCTAGACGTTTTAATATTTCTGGCAATTTGGAGCTTGGAGTTTCTAATAAAGGTCTAAAATCATCGAATATCACTCTCAATAGGTAGATTATTAATCTACTCTCTGGCAGGTTTCTCTCAATCCAGGGGATTCAGGGAGGTTCAACAAGGGGTCTGGCTGCTTGAGGTCAGAAGGCCAGGGAGTCTTGCTCACGAAGATTTGTCCAGCAGCCACGTGGCCATATATGCACACTTTGGTATACCATTACAGATTGAATAGCTGAGACGCTGATAGAAAGTGCTTTAGTTAGGGGTTTATAAATTCTGTTTAATCTTGCTATTTTTGTTTTCAATTTAAGATATGTCAGTTCAGTTGCAGTAAGAAGTTTCTTGTGAATCATACTGCGAATAGTTTATCGAAATCGATAAAAAAATGTTCTGGTATTCCCTTGAAGTTATGAATAATATGAAGACAAGGGACATAAAGATAATGACCCGATTACTCACCGGTAATCTTTATCGCTACTGTTCCTACATGCACTTTTACCAATAGATATGCTCCCCACCCCCTCTCAATCTTGATAGCCTTTGGCAATTAGCTTGGTATTCCCGGAGGAGGCTGGGCATTCATCCCTTCCTTTGACCTATGGTGACGGCTAGGAGGTCATGTATTTTTAACATTCTTCCTGTATTTTTTTTTTGACTCCAGGAAGTTGGAAACCTCCTCATATGTAACAACTTGTATGAGTAAGTGTACAGCTAAGAGTAATGAACACATGCCCGTTCATTAGGGCAAAAGATGAACTTGTAGCGTTACTGCAAAACATATTTTGAGGAAAATTTTGAGGGATGAAAAAAGACAACTAGATTTAATGTGAGTAAATGATCTGAGCTTTTGTAGAGTATGAACCAAGGACCAGAACTATCCACGACCCACGCTCCTCGGACTGTAAGAGGGCAGACGACTAGTGCGGTGCGGTGGGGTGAATGCATTTAGGGCGTGGCCAAAGACGATGCATTGTGGCTAGTGTTTGCTGTGTACCGTGGATTACAGAAAGTTAATTTACTAAAGGGCCAATCTTCTAGCACATGTTTGCTGGTTTGAGATTTTTAATTGATTTCCTTTACTTTTCCTGGGACAGATGCAAATTTGCCTAAGTGCATTTAATTGATAGTTAATATAGGAACTGAAAAGCTGAGTTATAAATAGCAAATTCCAATTGCCAGTGGCACATAAACATAAAGTGTATTACATTAGTAAGAAAGATAATGATGATTATATGGCCATTGTAGATGACAAATTCACCATGTACAGCAGCATTAAGCTCTCCAGAGTCTGAAAACGTGAATACTTCGTACAAAATCCTCTTATTTAGACAATAAACCTTGTTTCACGTCAGGGTTTTACACGCATATTAATAGTGCATATCAATAAATCCTAAATTAGTGGTTTAAACCTTAGCAATTCATAGCTTTTAAAGAGGTCGCCAAGGCGGCCCCATGAATACTGTAGCAATAATAGGATTGTGAGTCATCTTTTTCATCTGCAAATACATCATCGCCATATCAAGAACGATATTTGCAATTCCCGTTTTTTTTTTACTTATTGAACTAATGTTCCCGTGAAAGATCAAACAACTCAGTTGTTGATTTTAGCCCAAAGAACGAGGTTCGAGTCCTAGTTTTACTCCTCGGTAGTGGATAAGTAGAAATAATTGCTCATCCTTCAATTACGAGCTCAAATGTAAATTAAGGGCGCATGAAGGAAAGGGCTATTAATAGCTGTAAATGTCCAAGCAATAAGGCTGGTAGCATTTGCTCTCTTAATCACATTCAGCATTCGCAAGCAACATGTGTCACTCTCTGTTTCTTGTCACTGCTCCATTATCTCCTTGCACCTCTAATACAGGCAGTCAGCGGTGGTTACTACATTATGATAATTCTGATTGGCTGAGACAGACTCCATTATTTTGAGGGTGCCAATATGTTTTTATAGTGAAGATCGTTTCTTGCACGAGTGTAAAAGGAGGCTGTACTTTAACTGAAATAAGGAAACTTTACACAGGTCTGTGTACATGCACATTTATTGCAGGATTTGTGTATTAAACAATTGATCAACACTTTTACAAATACAGATAATATTCAACGTTTTTCTTTTTTAATTAAAATACTATCTTAAAGAATGATACATGGATAGCTTGATAACGCTTACAGTGCAATTTTCTTCTCCTTGCTGGCATGCATTCCCAAGATTTTGTATGATGTACAAGTATGCGATTCTCAGGTTAGTAAACGGTATCTGAGAAAGGGGTTCAGGGAACACCATGATGCTCCCCCAGCTCTGCACAGCTGGTAAGGATACCTTTAAATTCTAGGGACCAAGAGGAACACATCAGGTGCAACCTTAATCTTCTACGTGCATCAAAGTAAAGGTCAGAAATAAGCTTCAGATAAGATTTAGTAATGTCATAAAAGGACTGAGTTTGACTGGTTTTGACTTACGTACACTTTAGAGTTAAAGTGTTTTTAGGAGTTGAGTAAGAGATGGTCTAAGTGAAGTATTAAGGGTAGGGTTGAAGTAATGGTTAGTGTTAAAGTTGGGCTGCGGTGTTACCTTTTGGTACGGTATGGTCTTATAGTTAAAATATGGTAAGGAGTTGGATTAGGGTTAGCAATATGGTTTGTTTAATGTGATGGATTAAGAAGGAGGTGTGTTAGGGTGACACAGGAGGTGTCTCAACAGAAGTCACATGTAAAATCCAGCGAGAAAATGGTGCAAATGAACAAAAAGGTCAGAGATAGAGATAAGAAAGGTATGGCCACTGGGAATTCGGTTGTAAGTCTATGTACAATTCACAGATGTTGTGGCAAAATTTCAACTTTTTTCCTAGATACTTTAATACATTCTGTTCTCCTCAGTAATCCTTACTGTTATGATTTTACATTTATCAAATCTACTTTTCTCACTCTACCATATTATGTGCAAGCTCAACGACAACAATGTCTACAATTCCATTTCACAGATACATGATTTGTAGATTGCACCATCACCATCACTGATGAACTGCTGCCCCAAAACTACAAAATGAAACACAGGATCAAAGAACCCACAAAGGAGACCGGGTAGACTTAGAGCACACCTCAGAGCTAAAGTGTCTAGGGCTTCCTAAAACCCAATACACATCCTTATACTATATGTGGGCCCTTAGCCCACTACCCTAACAGGTTATTTATTATTTGCGTGACAGATCCCCCACCAGGCAGCAATGCGCGTTTCCTGGTCAATTTCCTTACTTCTCCGAGAACCATCTATTACTCAAAAACTATGATGTGTGTCATCAATGTTTGGTTGGATTATACACCTTTAAATGGGCATCAGATCAAAATGAAAATATTCTGGTCCTAGGTATAGGGTTCCTGGAGTCAAAAAAAGAAAAATGCATGAGCACATGTTGTATAAACAGACAACCTCAGCATACCCTCCATCATTCCACCACCTCATTAATCATGTTCTCATTCTTCAAACCACTGCTTAGGAAAGAGGTATGAAGCCCATGCTGGGGACTACATCATCAATCCTGCCTGTGGACCAATACCTTGCCACCTGCGTATAGAAAATAATAACAACACTCACCCTCATGAATATGGTAAACACATCACCCAAAAAAGGGTTTGTTCCAGGACTTCTAAGGCACATAATCATTATGACCATACTAAAAAACTGTAAGAGGAGGCTGAATAACTGGATAATTATTGTTAACTCTACGACACCACGTAAAGATCTTGGTGGTTAAGGCACCAAGACAGGCATATGAATACATAGAGTTGAAGAGATTGCTAAATGACCACCTAGGACTTTCAGACTCATCAGGAGAACATAAATTACACTGAAAATGTTACAGAGGAGCTCCTCGCTACCCTAAAGGAAGACTAAAAAGCTGCACTGACTCTTCTTGACCTCCCAGTGGCCCACAACACTGTGGATCATACTCATGAAGAGAATCCTTCAATGGGCAAGAGATTCCTTGAATGGACCAAAAAATCCCTGATTCTGCTGAAGCTGATACGATCCTTCTTCAGGAACCTTAAACAACATATTCAAATTGGGTCCGGGGTTTCATCATTACAATTAATGTCCAGCAGAGTGAAACAGGCATGTTCCCTAACCCTGCAAGTGTTCAACATCGAAATGTGCCATGATACAGTTCTTAGAACAGGGTGGGGTATACTTCCAAATGTACGTCAATGGCCCTGAAATTCAATTTAAACTGGAGGAATCCCTAAAAGTCCATACAAAGATATCCAAAAGCATGGGCCACATCTCTCGGTTGATGTAAGAAAACAGCCTATTCCTGAGTGGAATATGAAATGCTTAGGTTAGTGAAGAGAGACAAAATATAATCCCTTTCGACCTGGATACAAATGAGTTTACAGATAAAAGAAATCCTGGATCCCTTTCCAAGCTTGAGCTAGAGAATGATTGTGGAACCTATTCACCTTTATGTACGAAAAGTCTTGAAATCAGTTGTTCAGTGAATGAGGGTTGCCAAATAGCAGCCTCCACGCAACTTTGAGTGGACTCTGTGAAAATTGGATTTCTTCACTTGGCGTGAGGGCTCAATTTTGTCCATTTGTTCTGTACTACGAACAAAATTGTATGCCTTCATCACCTGTTTAATTTCATTTGTTGCAGATGTGAAACTTTGTAGAAGTATTAAACAGTCCAATGTTCTTGAGATGTTATCTCTGTGTTTTAACATCCTATTCTTGCGGTTTAAAGGTGCTACAGGAAATGTTTGCTTTAAGGCGTGTGGAAATTGTGACACATGTATAGTGTGGTAAACTGTTTTTTTTTTTGTTGCAATAAAAGACATCAAAGGCTAAGGGAAAGGTCAGTTGCTTTGACCAGAGAGTTCCATTTTGATACTCTTTGGAGGTGACCGCTGCAGCCAATAAAATTCAACCTTGAAGCATAATCTGAATCCTTGTATTCTATTTTGGACAAGTTCAGCCTCTTACAAGAAGAGATTTGTAAATTTATTTCACAACTCTTTTGCTTTTCCTCTGGACTCAGCAGTTGGACAATATCAGCACATAGAAGCAAACAGAATGTGAAGCAGAATGCTGTCTTTCCACACAGTGGGACTGAAAGGGAGGCTAGCAAAATATTACATTCAATAAAAGCCATTAATGCTATGGCGTCAAGTATACATAGGTACTTTTAACTCCACATCTACTGTCCATGACAATATTGTGAAAGTTGATAATGTTGCTTTAGTGGTACATCATTCTCTAGAAAGCAGTCAAATGAATGAAAAAATATGTCCATAAGTTGGGCAATTTGTGGGTTACCTTCCTTATATGGACCACTGCTGGTGCGTCTGACCTTAATAAGTAAATTTATAAGGGGACGCGAATAGGCCGATAATACTTTTGACTACACCTAAGATGTTCCCACCATATATCTCGTAAATGCAGATCAATAATCGATAACAATCAATAACATTAATAATCAATTGGAGTCAGTAATTTTCACACACCATGACCTTGCAGTCATGAGCAACCACACCTTTATGTAAAAGTTAGACTATTTAATTCCCTGTATTAACAATGCTAATGTGAAGTAGGTTAATCTCAAAATCAATTGATAAACATACAGAAACAACACTGGCTGACCAAAGCGGCGAAAGAAACGCAATCTAATCAAGGCTTGAGCTACTACACATTCCAAAGTTATAGTGCAAATTAATAACAAAAACAACCGCGCAAACGATATTACATACATTTAGATTCAGCAAAGAAAAGACATCAGTTGTTATTTCATGTAGCGAATCTCATTAGTAATCGCCTTAACTAACACCAGATTGGAATAGCATGCTTGGGCTTCATGCAAAACAATTTTTGTCAACACAAATATGGATGAACATCTAACTCTGGCTCTATCAAATAGCGGTTGGTACCCAGAAACAAAAGTAAATAGACATGGCAAATAGTATCATAGTCAATATCCCTCTCCCCCATCTGGATCAGCAAGCTGTGACAGTCTTCGTCATCAGGACATCAGTCTGGTTAACAAGGCATCAGAATTCAGCATCAAAGTTCAGAAAAGGCAAAGGCCCTCATTAAAACCCTGGTGGTTGGTGTTAAAGCGGCAGTAATACCGCCAACAGGCCGGCGGTAACAAAAATGGAATCATGACCACGGTGGAAACCTCCAACACATACAGCCATTTTAACACTCCAACTGCCACGGCGGTAGTAACAAACACTGCGGCGGTAAACGTCAACAGACAGGCGGAAGACAATGTACCACCCACCCCATTACAACCCGCCCATCCTCTAGCTTTTCCAGGGCGGTGCCAATGCCATCAAAAGCACAGTGGAAACAGTACTTTGAAGGGAAACCACTCACCTCTCGATACTCAAGGAAGAACCAGGACGCCATGGAGCCTGAGCTGCAGGTCTTCCCCATGCTGGTGTTTCAGCTCATATACCAGGAGTACCAACGGAGGCAACGACGACCACAGTGAGTACTGCACCTAGCACATAGGGGAGGGGGGGAGGAAAAAGAGAGTGACACACACACGCAACACACCCCACCCCACCCCCACCCTTACTCCCAAAACCATATACACAAACACATGCAACAACATTACATATACACCCCGTAACCCTCTGGAATAACGCAAGGACAAAAGTAATTGAGTCAAATGGGTGTAATATTAGAAATACGTTAATAATTCAAAAACAGTATTTACAAAATATGCAATATGTAGAAAAGGCGCGACAATGTCCACTCAAAATGTCCGTGGCCCACTGGGCCAAAACACATAGGCCAAGCCCACACTTGACTCCTGCCTCAATACGGAGAGAACATTGCAGGGGCATCAGGTCAAAAACACACAGGCACCTCAGGGGTGTGGGGAAGGGGGGGCACCTCAGCCGGAAGATGGTACAACACCACTGCTCCTGGAGGGGGCTCCATGCCCACTGCGATGTCCTGGGGAATGCAAAGCCATAGTCTCTCAAGTGGGTGGGGTGCCCACTGCTTGGTCCTGGGGAGTGCAAGGCCACAGTCTCTCAAGTGGGTCGTTTGCTCACTGCTTGGTCCTGGGGAGTGCTAAGCCACAGTCTCTCAAGTGGGTGGTTTGCCCACTGCTTGGTCCTGGGGAGTGCAAGGCCACAGTCTCTCAAGTGGGTGGTTTGCCCACTGCTTGGTCCCGGGGAGTGCAAAGCCACAGTCTCTCAAGTGGGTGGTTTGCCTACTGCTTGGTCCTGGGGAGTGCAAAGCCACAGTCTCTCTAGTGTGTGCCAGTTTTCCACTGGCTCTGGAGGGGGCTTGGTGCCCAGTGTGTTTCATTCTGTCAAGGATAGGGTGAGTAGATGCCTTCTTCCACTGGTTCTGGAGGGGGCTTGGTGCCCAGTGTGCTTCATCCTGCCAAGGATAGGGTGAGTGGATGCCTTCTTCCACTGGTTCTGGAGGGGGCTTTGTGCCCAGTGATGCAGCACATGGGGTGTGCAAGGTCGCCGTCACTTACCTAGGTGTCAGAGCCACATGATTTTCTGTGGGCAGGATGCATGACACACCATGGATGCATGACTACAGTCCATCCACCGACGGAGACGGCTGTACAGTGGTTGCAGTGCCGGTGCAGGTGGCGGTGTTGCCAGTGGTCGGGGGAGGTTCCAGCCCTTTCCCTGCATCCTCGGACGGCTGCCCAAAGGGGCTGCTGCTGCTGGTGGCGGTGCTGCTTGTGGAGGTGCCTGCGACTGTGCAGGTGGCGGTGCTGGCCATGGTGCAGCTTGCAGTGGTAGCTGCGGTGCAGGTGGCGGTGCTGCCAGTGGAGGGGGGAGGCTCCAGTCCTTCCCCTGCAGCCTCAGAAGCCTGCCACCTGCGGCTGCTGCAGCTGGTGGCGGTGCTGCTGTTTGCGGTGTAGGTGGTAGTGCTGGCTACGGGGCAGCTGGTGGTGGTGGCCGCGGTGCAGGTGGCGGTGCTACCAGTGGTGGGGGGAGGCTCCAGCCCTTCCCTTGCAGCCTCGGACGGCTGAAGTGCCCTGGCTGGTGTTCTGTGCCCCTTCCTGACCTTGGCAGATGGTGGTGCCTCCTTGCTTCTGTCAGCTGGAGTCTTTGCCTTGGCCTTGCTGGCTGGTTGTGACTCTTTCTCCTTCCTGGATGCTCTACCCTTTTTGCCCTGGTGGCGAAACCTTCTTGTCCTTGACAGGTGTTGGTAGCACACTTGCTGGGCTGACGGGTGCTTCCTTAGAGCCTCTCAGAGCTCCAGAAACCACAGCGGACGTGGAATTGGTGGCTGAGGTGCTGGGCTGGGTTCTCGCCACCGTAGCCAGAGGTGAAGGATGGGGGGGAGGGGTAGGGAATAGGTCAATGCTGGTGGGGAAAAGCTTCTTAGGGACAATGGGGTGGGAAGAAGGTGAAGGTTTGGGAGTGGAGTGGAGGAAGAGGGAGTGGTTGTAGGAGGTGTTAGTCTGCTGTGTTTGGGTGCAGATGCATGAGCTGGATGCTGTTGTGAGGTCGATGGCTGTTGGGTGGATGTGTGTTTGCGTTTGTGTACTTTGGGAGGAGGGGTCACAGGCACAGGGGGAGAGGACACAGGGGACTTGTGCATGGATGTGGGTGTAGTGTCTGCCAGTGAGGGGCATGTAGTGATCGGTGTGCTGGTGATGGAGGTAGTGGATGAGGATGTAGTGCATGCAGGTGTGAGTGGAGGTGCTACTGGGAGAGAGGTGGACGATGAGGAGGAGGGGGCACAGTGGAGGCAGTGGATGTTGGTGTGTCTGCTTCTGGATGGTGTTTGTGTGGGTGCCTGTGGGATGATGTGTGGTGCTTGTGTTTGCCTGAGCCACTTCTGAGTGTTGATTTGGGTAAATGCTGGTTTGAAGGTGTGCTTGGGATAGGTTGGGGTTTAGGGGATTGGGACTGGGTAGAGGAAGTTTGAGGGGGGAGGCTGGAGACAGGGACAATGGCTGCCATCAGTGCTCAGGCCAGAGCCTGAAATGCTCTCCTGTTGCCTCAATTGAGATGGGCTCACTGTCACCCTCCAGGAAGTCTACTCCTTTGTCGCTTACAGGAGTGACTGAACCGTCCTTAACAGGCTCAGATCTGGTTTCAGTTCCTCTGTCTTCCCCTTCCGGCTCTGAGGATTGTCTTCCCTAAGTAACATGTACCATGCCATCCTCTAGGAAGACGGTAATAAGCATTAGGACCAGTGATGTCATATATCCCACCAACAACTCTTCTTCATTGTCCAAAGGACATGCCACTTTCTCATGCAACAACAATCCTGTCTTCCTGTTGGGCGTGTTTCTCATAGTCATCAGAACTAAAGGCAAAGCGTCAGGCCATTTCAGATTTGTGGATCTCTTGACTTCAAGGTACCATTCATCTGTTCCACTAATCCTGATGCTTCAGTGTGATAACTACAATGCAACTTCTGCTCGATATTCAATGCTGTACACAACAATTTATTTACTTCATTATTGAAGTGACTTCCCCTATCTGATTCTAAAGAGATGGATAACCCAAAACATGGCATCACTTTCCCAAGCAGTAGTTTTGCTACTGCGAGGCTGTCATTTCTTTGTGTAGAGTACGTTTCAATACAGTGACTAAAGACGCAGACAATCACCAACACATATCTCAAACCTCCACACACAGGCATCTCAATAAGATCCATTTGCATTCTGCTGAATGGACCACCTGCTCTTCCAATGTGGCTCAAATTAACCACAGTGTTAACCTACCGGTGAGTAGTGCGCTTAAGAAATTATTTGATTGATTGATTGACTGTCCCTTTTCCCACATTCATTTGCTGACAAATGACGCAAGGATCTTATCTTTGAACAATATACAGTTCAATGTGCAAACCCTTGCAACTTGATTCGCATATCCATTTCCCATTGACACAAAGGGCCAGATTTATGGAAAAGGGACAAGTGCGTTGCTGCGCCAAAATTGGCAGCGTCGCTGTGCGTCACTTTAGAAATGCAGGGATGCGCTGTATTTAAGTGAATATGGTGCACCCCTGTGTTGTTCCCTGCACTGGTGCTAATTTTAGCTGCCAGCACCAATGCAGGCATCCTTGCACCATTGTGCAAGGATGTCTGTGTTGAGGGGTTTGATTGTTTATGTTCAGGAAGGTGTCTCTTCCCGCATATCAACAATCACTAATGACGCTTTGCCACTTCTGTTTGTGTTGCAGAATACAGCACACACAGAAGTGCCAAAGTGTCATTTTCAAATGATTGTTTATGTGCAGGAAGGGACACCTTCCCACACATAAACAATAATTTCTGGCATTTTGCTCTTTCTATGTGTGCTGCAGAATGCAGCACAAATAGAAAAAGCAAAAAACAAGGATGAATAAACGTATTCCTCCTCGTTGCGCCCTGCTAACGCCAACCCTGGGGGTGGCATTAGATTTTAGCGCTGCCTCAGGTTTACGAAATTTCATAAATCTGAGGCAGCATCAAAATGCAATGGGTGTTGCTATGGCACGCCCACAACAACACACATTGTATGCCCCTTCAACGCACAGTGCTGCGTGGAAAGGGGCCGTATTTACGAGGTGACGTTAAGCCACAAAAAGTGGCTTAATGCCACCTTGTAAATACGGCACAGTGCTTAGCACCACAAGAGCGTCACGAAAAGTGACGTTCCTGTGGCACTAGGGGCCTATAAATACGCCCCAAAGTCTTGTGATTTCTGATGTGCACTGCATTTCACCACTGCAATCTTTTCAGGCAATTAGATGGCGAGCAACACTTTTTAAATCCTCTCACCATTTCTCACTGGTGAACCAGAAGAGGTCATGAAACCCCTCTGCGACCACAACTGGCCAAAATCATGGACTATTCCAAATCCGTACTGGCTGTCTGTATAGATGGTAACTTTAAGTTGAGCAGAAACATGGCATGCTCTAGTAAGGCCTAACAGTTCCATTACTTGTGCAGAATACACTCCCCGAAGCCAAGATGCTTCCAGGATATCTGAAATTGTGTACACTGCATATCTGCTGTTAGTGTCCCTGTATTGTCCCTTAGACAGGAACGATCAACAAAGATAATTTTGTCATTCTCTTCCAATCGGGTGTCTCTAATATCAGGTCTCGGTTTTGTGCACAAGTCAGTTACTTCAAGACAGTCATGCTCAAGGTCTTCCTATTTTTCAATTTCAACATTTTCATTAGGAAGCAAGGTTTCCGGGTTCAGCACTGTACATCTTTTCAATGACACATTTGGTGACCCCAGAATACTCATCTCATATCTGGTCAATCTTGCAACTGTTAAATATTGAGCCTTGGTGCGGGTAAGGAGAACTTTAACTGATTGAGGAACCATTATTGTTAGCGGATGTCTCATTACAATGCTTTCACACTGTGTGAGGCTCTGTTCAACCACTGTAACTGCACGCACACATCCTGGTAAGGCTGCTGCGACTGGATCCAAAGTAGCTGAAAAATATGCTACTGGCGGTTTACACCTCCATGGACCTGCGTCAAGACAGACAAAGAACACGCATCACGCTCATGGTAAAACAATGTGAAAGGCTTAGTGTAGTCAAGCATACCCAAAGCTGGAGATTTGCACAGACTCTCTCTCAATTCAGTAAATGCTTTCATGCAAACCTGGTCTATTCCTATGGGATCGGTGACCTACTTGTGGGTCAGCTTCTGCAAAGGTTTGGAAATAACTGAAAAATTGGGAATCCAGTGGCGGCAATAGCTTACCATCCCTAGAAACATCCTGACATCTCTCTGTGTGGTCAGAGGATTCATCTGCAATATGGTTGTGACCCTTTTCTGGATATTTTCCTTGATCCCTTCTCAATCTGTTGACCAAAAAAAATCACCTCTTTCTGACAATACTGCAATTTAAGTGGTGACACTTTATGACCATTCTTTCCCAAATGGTTCAGCAAGGCAATAGTGTCATAGTTCCACTCATCACTTGTTTGGATGCAATCAGCAAGGCATCAATGTACTATACCAAGGTAGATTGGAAAAGCATTCCAATGACTCCAAATTATTTTTCAAGATCTGATTGAATATGTAAGGTGACCCCAAAAACACCCGATGAATTCGACACCAGCAGTAAACTCAATCAAAAATTTGAAACAAAAGAGAAATTGTCTGTCCTCATGAAGAGGCACAGAAAACAAGGCTTGTGACAAGTCAATGACAGTGAACCACTCCGCATCACATGAAATCTGAAACATTATCATGGCTGGATTTGGTACCACGGAGCAACATTGGATCACAATGTAATTTCTTTTTCTCAAATCCTGGGCAATTGGGATTTTCCCACAGGACTTTTTCAATCCCATTATCGGTTAATTACATGGGCTGCTCAACACCTCCTTCAGGACTCCTTGTTCCACAAATTCTATGTAGGAGGCTGGACTGGCTTGTAGTGAGTACCAAGGGGTACTTGCACCTTGCACCAGGCCCAGTTATCCCTTATTAGTGTATAGGGTGTCTAGCAGCTTAGGCTGATAGATAATGGTAGCTTAGCAAAGCAGCTCAGGCTGAACTAGGAGACGTGTGAAGCTACTACAGTACCACTTAGTGTCATATGCACAATATCATAAGAAAACACAATACACAGTTATACTAAAAATAAAGGTACTTTATTTTTATGACAATATGCCAAAGTATCTTAGAGTGTACCCTCAGTGAGAGGATAGGAAATATACACAAGATATATATACACAATAGCAAAAATATGCAGTATAGTCTTAGAAAACAGTGCAAACAATGTATAGTTACAATAGGATGCAATGGGGAAACATAGGGATAGGGGCAACACAAACCATATACTCCAGAAGTGGAATGCGAACCACGAATGGACCCCAAACCTATGTGACCTTGTAGAGGGTCGCTGGGACTATTAGAAAATAGTGAGAGTTAGAAAAATAACCCTCCCCAAGACCCTGAAAAGTGACTGCAAAGTGCACCAAAGTTCCCCTAAGGACAAAATAGTCGTGTTAGAGGGAGAATGCAAGGAAAACACAAATCAGCAATGCAACAACGATGGATTCCTGTCTGAAGGTACCTGTGGAACAAGGGGACCAAGTCCAAAAGTCACAAGCAGCTCGGAGATGGGCAGATGCCCAAGAAATGCCAGCGGTTGGTGCAAAGAAGCTCTTACTAGGCTGAAGAACTGTGAATACTGCAGGAACGACAAGGGCTAGAGACTTCCCCTTTGGAGGATGGATCCCCCACGCCTTGGAGAGTCGTGCAGAAGTGTTTTCCCGCCGGATGGACGCCAACAAGCCTTGCTACACGCAAATCGTGCGTTTGGCGTTTTTGGACGCTGCTGGGGCCCAGGAGGGACCAGGAGGTCGCAAATTGGACCTGCAGAGAGAGGGGACGTCGAGCAAGACAAAGAGCCCTCACTGAAGCAGGTAGCACCCGGAGAAGTGCCAGAAACAGGCACTACGAGGATGCGTGAAACGGTGCTCGCCGAAGTTGCACAAAGGAGTCCCACGTCGCCGGAGACCAACTTAGAAAGTCGTGCAATGCAGGTTAGAGTGCCGTGGACCCAGGCTTGGCTGTGCACACAGGATTTCCGCCGGAAGTGCACAGGGGCCGGAGAAGCTTGCAAAGTCGCGGTTCCCAGCAATGCAGCCCAGCGAGGTGAGGCAAGGACTTACCTCCACCAAACTTGGGCTGAAGAGTCACTGGACTGTGGGGGTCACTTGGACGGTGTCGCTGGATTCGAGGGACCTCGCTCGTCGTGCTGAGAGGAGACCCAAGGGACCGGAGATGCAGCTTTTTGGTGCCTGCGGTTGCAGGGGGAAGATTCCGTCGACCCACGGGAGATTTCTTCGGAGCTTCTGGTGCAGAGAGGAGGCAGACTACCCCCACAGCATGCACAAGCAGGAAAACAGTAGAGAAGGCGGAAGGATCAGCGTTACAGGGTTGCAGTAGTCGTCTTTGCTACTATGTTGCAGGTTTGCAGGCTTCCAGCGCGGTCAGCGGTCGATTCCTTATCAGAAGGTGAAGAGGGAGATGCAGAGGAACTCGGCTGAGCTCATGCATTCGTTATCTAAAGTTTCCCCAGAGACAGAGACCCTAAATAGCCAGAAAAGAGGGTTTGGCTACCTAGGAGAGAGGAAAGGCTACTAACACCTGAAGGAGCCTATCACAAGGAGTCTCTGACGTCACCTGGTGGCACTGGCCACTCAGAGCAGTCCAGTGTGCCAGCAGCACCTCTGTTTCCAAGATGGCAGAGGTCTGGAGCACACTGGAGGAGCTCTGGACACCTCCCAGGGGAGGTGCAGGTCAGGGGAGTGGTCACTCCCCTTTCCTTTGTCCAGTTTCGCGCCAGAGCAGGGGCTAAGGGGTCCCTGAACCGGTGTAGACTGGCTTATGCAGAATTGGGCACCTCTGTGCCCAACAAAGCATTTCCAGAGGCTGGGGGAGGCTACTCCTCCCCTGCCTTCACACCATTTTCCAAAGGGAGAGGGTGTCACACCCTCTCTCAGAGGAAGTTCTTTGTTCTGCCATCCTGGGCCAGGCCTGGCTGGACCCCAGGAGGGCAGATGCCTGTCTGAGGGGTTGGCAGCAGCAGCAGCTGCAGAGAAACCCCAGGAAGGGCAGTCTGGCAGTACCAGGGTCTGTGCTACAGACCACTGGGATCATGGAATTGTACCAACAATGCCAGGATGGCATAGAGGGGGCAATTCCATGATCATAGACATGTTACATGGCCATATTCGGAGTTACCATGGTGAAGCTACATATAGGTAGTGACCTATATGTAGTGCACGCGTGTAATGGTGTCCCCGCACTCACAAAGTTCAGTGAATTGGCTCTGAACAATGTGGGGGCACCTTGGCTAGTGCCAGGGTGCCCTCACACTAAGTAACTTTGCACCTAACCTTTACCAGGTAAAGGTTAGACATATAGGTGACTTATAAGTTACTTAAGTGCAGTGTAAAATGGCTGTGAAATAACGTGGACGTTATTTCACTCAGGCTGCAGTGGCAGGCCTGTGTAAGAATTGTCAGAGCTCCCTATGGGTGGCAAAAGAAATGCTGCAGCCCATAGGGATCTCCTGGAACCCCAATACCCTGGGTACCTCAGTACCATATACTAGGGGATTATAAGGGTGTTCCAGTAAGCCAATGTAAATTGGTAAAAATGGTCACTAGCCTGTCAGTGACAATTTGGAAGTAATGAGAGAGCATAACCACTGAGGTTCTGGTTAGCAGAGCCTCAGTGAGACAGTTAGGCACCACACAGGGAACATATACATGCACACCTATGAGCACTGGGGCCCTGTGTGACAGGGTCCCAGTGACACATACATATAGGCCACAAACTTATGAGCACTGGGGTCCTGACCAGCAGGATCCCAGTGACACATAACAAACATACTGAAAACATAGTGTTTTCACTATGAGCACTGAGGCCTGGCTATCAGGATCCCAGTGAGACAGTGAAAACAGTGACAAAACCCTGACATACACTCACAAACAGGCCAAAAGTGGGGGTAACAAGGCTAGAAAGAGGCTACCTTCTCACACAACCCCCCCCCCAAACGAAGGACAATAAGGCTAACCTTGGCCAGTTGAGACTTTATTGTCTAAGTGGTGATAAGTAGAGAGTAGCTCTGCAATAGACTGGTTACTCCCTTTATCATCCACTATATGGTTACTTCCCTGTGGGGATGTAAACCACCCTGTTTGAATTTTTTTAGCTAACCAACAATGTGAAGATGTATTTTCAGAGTTTCTATCAGTAAGTTTTAGTTGAGAGCAGTGGGAATTATCCACTGAACCTATTTGTAATGATGGAAATGCCAGACAGGGATGCTGTCTCAGTAAAGCCATAGCTGGGCAAAAACGTTGTCCATTTGGCTGGAAGAGAGAACAGGGATGCTGTTTCTCTTGAGTTGGAGCAGGGCAGGGATGCTGTCCTATGAGCTCCACACTAGGGCAGGGATGCTGTCCTAAGTGTTGTGAGGCAGTACAGGGTTTCTGCACTAAAGTTTCTCTGGGAGGGTTGGAGGGATGCTCCATGTTAACTAAAATGGTGCTCTTTTTCTCACCAATGTTAGTTATCCCACAGAGAGGTACTTCCACCTCAGGGAGTACAGTTTTGCCAACTGATGATTCCCTTGGAACAGGTGCCACCCCAGGAGAGGTTTCTCCCACCACAGGAATGGTATCCTGAATGGTAGGGTGGTTAGGGGATACTGTGATACCCTTTTTACCTGTTGATGGAGAGGGATCCTGAGTTTTCAGGCCTTCTCTCCTTTGCTTTTTCATTTCACTTGAAATGAGAGGGAACAATTCCTCAGGGATGCCCAGCATGGCTGCATGGGCATAAAACTCTACATCAGCCCAACCTGAGGCCTCTAGGTCATTACCTAAGAGACAGTCTACAGGTAAGCTAGGTGATACCACCACCTGCTTAGGGCCAGTAACTCCACCCCAACTAAACTGAATTATAGCTAAGGGAAGAAACTTAGTGGAGTTATGGACATCAATAATTTTATACTGTTGTCCAATGATGTGTTGTTCAGGAGGCACTAGGTTTTCAGTCACCAAAGTGAAACTGGCACCTGTGTCCCTGTAGGCCAAGGCCTCAACACCATTTATTGAAACTGTCTGCCTGTACTTATCCATTGTAAGGGGACAAGCAGCCAGTGTGGCAAGGCCAATGCCACTAGGTGTGACAGAAACTGTCTTGGGACTGATGACATCAGTTTCCACTATGGACCCATAAGTGAACCCAACTACACCCTTTGCTTGACTGTTGCCAGCAGTCCCACCACTAGTACCACTACTGCTAGGGGCACTAGAGCTTGATGTATTAGTGGTGGTAGGCTCAGGGGGTTTACCTGGACAGGACTTATCCCCTGGCCTATGGCCTCTGTTTTTACACACAAAGCACCAAGGCTTTTTAATGTGTGCAGGTTGGGAAGAAGAGGAAGAATTTGTTTTATCCCCACCCTCTGAAGAGTGTTTAAGATTTGAAGTGGGATCTTTGGTTTTACCCTTATCCCCATGCTTATCTTGAGATTTTTCACCATCTTTCTTCTTATTGCCATCTTTGTCACCCCCTGTATGAACTTTTCTGTTCACCCTTGTTCTGACCCATTTGTCTGCCTTCTTTCCCAATTCTTGGGGAGAGGTCAGATCAGAGTCTACCAGGTACTGGTGCAACAAATCAGACACACAATTATTAAGTATATGCTCTCTCAGGATTGTGTTATACAGGCTTTCATAATCAGTAACTTTACTGCCATGTAACCACCCCTCCAAGGCCTTCACTGAATGGTCAATGAAATCAACCCAGTCTTGTGAAGACTCCTTTTTGGTCTCTCTGAACTTTATCCTGTACTGTTCAGTGGTTAAGCCATAACCATCCAGGAGTGCATTCTTAAGAACTGTAAAATTATTGGCATCATTTTCTTTCACAGTAAGGAGCCTATCCCTACCTTTTCCACTAAATGATAGCCATAGGATAGCAGCCCACTGCCTTTGAGGGACATCCTGTACAGCACAGGCCCTCTCAAGTGCAGCAAACCACTTGTTAATGTCATCCCCCTCCTTATAAGGGGGAACTATCTTGTGCAGATTCCTGGAATCATGCTCTTTTGCAGGATGACTATGGGGAATACTGCTGCTGCCACCATGGGTATCTAAACCCAACTTCTGTCTTTCCCTCTCTATTTCTAAAGACTGTCTATCCAAATCCAGCTGTTGCTTCTTGAGCTTCAGTCTGGTTTGTTCCACTCTCAATCTATTGAGCTCCCTTTCTAACAATCTGTCATCAGGGTGGGTGGGAGGGACATTTCTAGATACAGAGGTATGATGGGAATGAACAGAAGGAGACCTGTCCCTTACAGAGGGCACCCTAACAGCTTGGCTACCAGTATAATGTGAGAGCACATCATCAGTATGATGTGATTCAACCTCTGTACCAACTATGCTAGACTGTCTAGTAATGGGCAGGCTAAGAAGTTTCTTTCCTGAACCTTTTCCTGGGGGAGTCCCTGGATCAGATTGAGAACCATTAGCTACTTTTTCCACAGATTGGGCACTTATGGCCTTATCCTGTACTCTAAGCATATTAATTAACAGTTCTAAGGAAGGATTCTTCCCTACACTCAAACCTCTCTCTATGCAGAGACTCCTTGCTCCTTTCCAGCTAAGGTGATCATATGCAAGTTTGGACAGTTCAACTTTTTGGCCTGTGCCAGACATTTTTTAGAGAGAGTTAAAGTGATAGCAAAAGAGAAAAAAGTTTTCAGAACTTTTTGGAAAGACAGAAAAAAAACTTTTTAAACTTTTAAGAACTTTTTGAAAGTTTAGAAGTACTTTTCAGCACTTAGAAAAGAGTGAAAAGAGGAAATGCAAAACTTTTTGGCTATGTGTATATACACTGACCTTGTTTTGTATATTTTTCTCTTATGAAAAGTACAATGACAAGAGTGGTAAGTAGTCTCAAAGCACTTATCCCACCACTGCACAACCAATGTAGGAGGCTGGACTGGCTTGTAGTGAGTACCAAGGGGTACTTGCACCTTGCACCAGGCCCAGTTATCCCTTATTAGTGTATAGGGTGTCTAGCAGCTTAGGCTGATAGATAATGGTAGCTTAGCAAAGCAGCTCAGGCTGAACTAGGAGACGTGTGAAGCTACTACAGTACCACTTAGTGTCATATGCACAATATCATAAGAAAACACAATACACAGTTATACTAAAAATAAAGGTACTTTATTTTTATGACAATATGCCAAAGTATCTTAGAGTGTACCCTCAGTGAGAGGATAGGAAATATACACAAGATATATATACACAATAGCAAAAATATGCAGTATAGTCTTAGAAAACAGTGCAAACAATGTATAGTTACAATAGGATGCAATGGGGAAACATAGGGATAGGGGCAACACAAACCATATACTCCAGAAGTGGAATGCGAACCACGAATGGACCCCAAACCTATGTGACCTTGTAGAGGGTCGCTGGGACTATTAGAAAATAGTGAGAGTTAGAAAAATAACCCTCCCCAAGACCCTGAAAAGTGAGTGCAAAGTGCACCAAAGTTCCCCTAAGGACAAAATAGTCGTGTTAGAGGGAGAATGCAAGGAAAACACAAATCAGCAATGCAACAACGATGGATTCCTGTCTGAAGGTACCTGTGGAACAAGGGGACCAAGTCCAAAACTCACAAGCAGCTCGGAGATGGGCAGATGCCCAAGAAATGCCAGCGGTTGGTGCAAAGAAGCTCTTACTAGGCTGAAGAACTGTGAATACTGCAGGAACGACAAGGGCTAGAGACTTCCCCTTTGGAGGATGGATCCCCCACGCCTTGGAGAGTCGTGCAGAAGTGTTTTCCCGCCGGATGGACGCCAACAAGCCTTGCTACACGCAAATCGTGCGTTTGGCGTTTTTGGACGCTGCTGGGGCCCAGGAGGGACCAGGAGGTCGCAAATTGGACCTGCAGAGAGAGGGGACGTCGAGCAAGACAAAGAGCCCTCACTGAAGCAGGTAGCACCCGGAGAAGTGCCAGAAACAGGCACTACGAGGATGCGTGAAACGGTGCTCGCCGAAGTTGCACAAAGGAGTCCCACGTCGCCGGAGACCAACTTAGAAAGTCGTGCAATGCAGGTTAGAGTGCCGTGGACCCAGGCTTGGCTGTGCACACAGGATTTCCGCCGGAAGTGCACAGGGGCCGGAGAAGCTTGCAAAGTCGCGGTTCCCAGCAATGCAGCCCAGCGAGGTGAGGCAAGGACTTACCTCCACCAAACTTGGGCTGAAGAGTCACTGGACTGTGGGGGTCACTTGGACGGTGTCGCTGGATTCGAGGGACCTCGCTTGTCGTGCTGAGAGGAGACCCAAGGGACCGGAGTTGCAGCTTTTTGGTGCCTGCGGTTGCAGGGGGAAGATTCCGTCGACCCACGGGAGATTTCTTCGGAGCTTCTGGTGCAGAGAGGAGGCAGACTACCCCCACAGCATGCACAAGCAGGAAAACAGTCGAGAAGGCGGCAGGATCAGCGTTACAGGGTTGCAGTAGTCGTCTTTGCTACTATGTTGCAGGTTTGCAGGCTTCCAGCGCGGTCAGCGGTCGATTCCTTATCAGAAGGTGAAGAGGGAGATGCAGAGGAACTCGGCTGAGCTCATGCATTCGTTATCTAAAGTTTCCCCAGAGACAGAGACCCTAAATAGCCAGAAAAGAGGGTTTGGCTACCTAGGAGAGAGGAAAGGCTACTAACACCTGAAGGAGCCTATCACAAGGAGTCTCTGACGTCACCTGGTGGCACTGGCCACTCAGAGCAGTCCAGTGTGCCAGCAGCACCTCTGTTTCCAAGATGGCAGAGGTCTGGAGCACACTGGAGGAGCTCTGGACACCTCCCAGGGGAGGTGCAGGTCAGGGGAGTGGTCACTCCCCTTTCCTTTGTCCAGTTTCGCGCCAGAGCAGGGGCTAAGGGGTCCCTGAACCGGTGTAGACTGGCTTATGCAGAATTGGGCACCTCTGTGCCCAACAAAGCATTTCCAGAGGCTGGGGGAGGCTACTCCTCCCCTGCCTTCACACCATTTTCCAAAGGGAGAGGGTGTCACACCCTCTCTCAGAGGAAGTTCTTTGTTCTGCCATCCTGGGCCAGGCCTGGCTGGACCCCAGGAGGGCAGATGCCTGTCTGAGGGGTTGGCAGCAGCAGCAGCTGCAGAGAAACCCCAGGAAGGGCAGTCTGGCAGTACCAGGGTCTGTGCTACAGACCACTGGGATCATGGAATTGTACCAACAATGCCAGGATGGCATAGAGGGGGCAATTCCATGATCATAGACATGTTACATGGCCATATTCGGAGTTACCATGGTGAAGCTACATATAGGTAGTGACCTATATGTAGTGCACGCGTGTAATGGTGTCCCCGCACTCACAAAGTTCAGTGAATTGGCTCTGAACAATGTGGGGGCACCTTGGCTAGTGCCAGGGTGCCCTCACACTAAGTAACTTTGCACCTAACCTTTACCAGGTAAAGGTTAGACATATAGGTGACTTATAAGTTACTTAAGTGCAGTGTAAAATGGCTGTGAAATAACGTGGACGTTATTTCACTCAGGCTGCAGTGGCAGGCCTGTGTAAGAATTGTCAGAGCTCCCTATGGGTGGCAAAAGAAATGCTGCAGCCCATAGGGATCTCCTGGAACCCCAATACCCTGGGTACCTCAGTACCATATACTAGGGGATTATAAGGGTGTTCCAGTAAGCCAATGTAAATTGGTAAAAATGGTCACTAGCCTGTCAGTGACAATTTGGAAGTAATGAGAGAGCATAACCACTGAGGTTCTGGTTAGCAGAGCCTCAGTGAGACAGTTAGGCACCACACAGGGAACATATACATGCACACCTATGAGCACTGGGGCCCTGTGTGACAGGGTCCCAGTGACACATACATATAGGCCACAAACTTATGAGCACTGGGGTCCTGACCAGCAGGATCCCAGTGACACATAACAAACATACTGAAAACATAGTGTTTTCACTATGAGCACTGAGGCCTGGCTATCAGGATCCCAGTGAGACAGTGAAAACAGTGACAAAACCCTGACATACACTCACAAACAGGCCAAAAGTGGGGGTAACAAGGCTAGAAAGAGGCTACCTTCTCACATTCTACATTTATTTGGGCGTCCTTTATAAGAACATTTTGTGCCATGTGGTACTGGGGAATCTGAGGAACAATCGCATTTGGTTTTTATAGAATCTTTAACTGGCTCAACTCCCTTTGTCAGACCTATCTCTTTCCCTGTCAGATCCCACACTTTCTCTTCAACTGTTCCCTGTAAGTCAGGGTGAAGCTCCTTCATTGCGAACACTGGAAAGAAATCAATCAGCGGGTATTCCTCATTTGTAGTCTCACACTCTGTCTTTGCAGTTGGGTCATCTTCATCATCACTATTCGTCTGTATCTCAATTTCGTCATTTGAACAAGTAATCTTGCACCTCGCTTTACACTGCAAGTCTCTTCCCAGTAGGGATACTGTACTTGAATCACAGACTACGTACTTGTGCAATCCCTGGAAGTTGCCAATTTTAACCTGTACTGGATCTATAATTGGATTGGTCAAATACTGATTTGCTACTCCTACAATCTGGACTGTCTTTCCTTAAAGGGACAAGTCTGGAACCTCTACAGATCTTACTGTGGAGCGTGTAGCTCCTGTGTCAAACAAGAATGAAACTCTGTGACCCATGACTTTTCACTTCACATAGGGACATTTCTGATGTACTTCTAAGGAAGCTGCAAGCACACACTGTTCCTCGTCCGAACTCTCGCTCACCCAATCATTGTTTATTCCAATCTCACTGTGTAATGGGAACTAGCGTACAGTGTTATTACTTTGGTTGGACCTCTGACCTGTGACCTGTTGAGGAAGCATCACCTGCTCCTGTTCCATTGGGTCTTGAGGTATTTGAATTAGCTGTCTAGGTAACATGGGAACCTGCTGTTGCACAGGCTGCACCTGTGTCATTTGCACACGTGGCATTTGCACCTGCTGCATGGGTTCAAAATTCTGCTTTTGATTCACATTATTTTGGAAATTCGGATTATGACCTCTCATTCTTGGTCCTTTCATGTTTTGAAACAAATTGATGTCATTAGTTTGCTGCACAACACCTTCCTGCACCATCATCGGACACTCCCATTTCCAATGTCCGACCGATCTCTCGTCATTCCCTGCACATCATTCTGAGCCACTACAGTATTCAAATCAGGACTTCGGTTTCCATTACCTTCACAACCTCTACCTCTCATCTGATTCTGTAACACCATATTTCCCTGCTGCTGCTGCTGTTGCTGTGGAAAATGTCACTGCATCGCCTTTTCCTGCAACTATCTCTGCTTCAACTCAATCTTATCACTCCAGTACTTTGCGTAGTGCAACACCTCATCAATGGGCTTTGCTTGCCAGCAAATCAAATGACTCTTAATCATCTAGCTAATTTAAGGTCTCAATTCTTTCACAAATCTGAACACAAAACAAATCAAGTGCATCAGATCTATTGTTTCTGTACCACTGTAATGCTTGAACGCCTGCAACAATCTCTAATAATACGCATGTATTGACTCTTTTGGGACATGAACAAAATTCCCTCAGGGAATCTCTCTCATTGGTACAATCTTCACTGGATCCTTGTCCTATTGCACATTTGCAGTTAGCTCAGCAGAATCCTTTTTTCTCTTATCTCTTTTCTTTACCCATCTTCCTTCCCATTTATCGAATGCTCCCTAAGTCTGGGCACTTGGAAGTAACTCCCTAAGGTGTGCCTTCATTCCAGCAGATCTCATGTGTTCAAAATCTTTAGTCTCAAAATCTAACCTGTTACTCCTTTTCCAATGTTTTGTTTTCTCTATTTCTATGCCGTATTTCTCTGCCATGTCTGCTAACTTCTGATGCACATTGCTCACTTCCCTTGTAATCTTTGAACACAGATATCTTACCTCTGCTTCTGTGTAGAACTCTAATCTGTTCACATCCATAATTCCCTCAATGAGCTCACCCGCTTCCTTGCCCAGTCTCACGTAGTTCAAGTACTCCTCCCCCTGAGGGGCACTCTGCGGGGTACTCGGCTGGTCTAGCCATTCAGTCAATTGCTGGGCAGTCAAACCCTGCAATGAAATGTTGCTGGCCTGGACAGGTGGTGCCTGCAATTGTATTCGGGGTCTGCAGTGCCATTAATTTCAAGCTCTGCCTAATGTTCAACCCACAGGAGAGATTACTCAAATATTCCCATTAAGTCCTCCTGTCATTGCATTCTGACTTAGGACTCCCTATCCATTCGCACTGAGTTTTTCTTGTGAAAACAGTGGCACAATCGGAACTATAGTAACAGGTACAGATACCGCATCTGGTCTTGGTCTAACACTTAAGTTCTGTGGTTGTGTAGTTCCCATATTTTGGCTCATCAGTACAGACATATCTGTCTGGGTCCCTGTTATTGGAGTGTATCTCAGCATTACTTGTGGTTGCACTTGCGTCAGTAAAAGTGGCGTCAGTTTGGTCTGACCCAATGTCGGTTTCGGGAAAACCTGTTCTGTAGACACTATTAGATTTGTGGCTGTTTCCACAATGGGCACATCAGGGTAGATTCTCTGGACAGTAGGCTGTGGCACCTGAGTTTGTACTACCTGAGTAGTAAGTGCCTTAAAACTGCTCTGCATTGGGCTCTGTGTCAGGCTAGGATTAACCTGCACCGTACTCGCTGGCACATTAACGTGTGTCAGAGCTGAAGGATCAGCACTTGTACTCGGACCACTCTCATGTGCTGCATATGGTGGTGGATGATTTCTCATTAACCACAAAATAAACTCCTCATCTTCTGACTCTTCATCATAAGATTTTCTAGCGTCCCTACTCTCGGAGCGGCTTCAAATAGTCTTTCTAGTAGTTTTCCTCTCTTCCTTCTCACCGTCTTGTGTAATTGCTGGGAGTAACTTAATCCACTGCAAAGTCTCAGTTCTCCAAAATTTCTGAGCATGGTCCAATCGGCTCTCCCCTAGTGTCTTTTCTGCCATTCTCATTCTCCTTTCAAATTTTTGTTGCTGTTGCTGTCTGGCTACTAATTCCCAGATTGCTGATGCCTCGAACTGTGCTGGTCTTTCAGATCGTACAGCACCCCCCTCAAATGCTCTAAACTCCTCAAATGAAACCTTCCATTAGCAGGAAAATCTAAACTCCCCTCTTTCTCTGTCACTTTGCACCTCTCCTTTAGCCAAAGACATGGCACAACACCCTTTTCTTTGATTACAATGTAAGCTGGTGTACCTTCTGGTGGAACAATATCCCCTAAATTCACTGTAATGTACATATCTCCCCTTAAAACACTCTTTAAAGCTTTGAAAATTTTAATTTTTTTTATTCCCAGAATTCTCTTCACCCACCTTCTCAAACAATTGCGCGTCATGGATGGCTGCCAATCCATGCGCAACCTTTCTTACTAACCAACCTATCCCAGTGTGGCTCCAGTGATGTCACACTCACATGTACTGTGGCTTACAAAGACTTGCGGTTTGTCCTCTCCAAAATCAGAGTCACATGAAACTAATAAAAAATAATGCAAGCACTAAACAAAATCAAAAACGAATTTGTTGGTTTACTACAGGTTGGGTAACACAATCGCTTCAGGAACTTTACGGATTTTTCACTGACAGCGTTTCACTCTAACAGCTTCTCATTCTTTCTGAGTCTTCCTGATTCGCAAGCAAAATTCGACCCGCAAATTTCACTCTCAACTGATCAGTGGATCTGTCCTGGTGCACATAGGACTCGCTAGATCTCAGTCGACAAATTCTTTCACTCATTTTGACTCACACTCTGACTTGTCGACCACGCCCAATCAACCTAATAAACCAGACAAATTACAACAAAAACCAAGTGTCTCATACACTTTTTTCAATACTCTGGAGTCTTACACCACGCAGGGTCCGTACATCAACAACCACGTGGATAATGTTTTAGCACAAAGTGCCACACACATGTTAAGTTCAATGACTTCCCTACTCTCACACTGGGGAGTGCGCACACTCCTTCCACAACGTCATTTGGAGTACGCAAACTCCCTAAACCTTCATAAACATCACAATTCACCTGCGATTTCAATAAGCTGTGCAAGCAAAAAACCTACTTCATTCACACTGTCACTAGAACGCCGAGAACATCCTCAAACAACCATTCGCAAACTCCAAGATTCTGGGAAAGTCATCTAAGGACTTAGGGGCACCTTTTCTCCCCAATTTGTATTATCAAATAAGTAAATCCATATATCAGTGATGATGAGCTCTCAAAAGACAAGACCATCGAGCTACTACCATCTCTGGGGACACCTGTTATTTCTCGCTTACAATCTTCTGGGACCAAATACTCTAGTACATCTCTTTCTGGATCGTATGATGAGCTCTTAAGGAGACAAATCATCAATCTCTGCTACAATCTCTGTTGGCTCGTCTGACCTTAATAAGTAAATTTACAAGGGGATGCAAATAGGCAGATAAATCTTTTGACTAATCTTAAGATGTTCCCACTATATATCCCGCACATGCAGATAAATAATCAATAACAATCAATAACATTAATAATCAATTGGAGTCAGTAATTTTTCACAAACCATGACCTTGCAGTCATGAATACCCACACCTTTATGTAAAAGTTAGAATATTTATTTCCCTATATTAACAATGATAATGTGATGTAAGTTAATCTCAAAATCAATTGATAAACATACAGAAACAACACTGGCTGACCGAAGCGGTGAAATAAACGCAATCTAATCAAGGCTTCATCTACTGCACATTCCAAAGTTACAGTACAAATTAATAACAAGTGCACAAAAATATTACATACATTTAGATTCAGCAAAGAAAAGACATCAGTTTTTATTTCATGAAGCAAACCTCATTAGTGAGCGCCCTAACTACCACCAGATTAGAATAGCATGTTTGGGCTTCATGCAAAACAGTTTTTGTCAACACAAGTTTTTAAAAAACATCTAACTATGGCTCCATCAAATAGCGGTTGGTACATAGATACAAAAGCAAACAGATGTAGCAAATAGTATTGTAGTCAATATCCTTATGATCAGTTCAGATCAGCAAGCTGTGACAGTCTTCATCATCAGGACATCAGTCTGGTCTGCAAGGCATCAGGATTAAGCATCAAAGTTCAGAAAAGGCAAAGTCTTTGAAGCAATAAAGTTAAGCATGTCTCTTCTCAAGACGGAAAATGGGCAATATGAGGTGTCTCCTCCCAGTGGAGTCCGGCTAAGTTAGATTCTCTAAAACTACTTCCCAAGTCCATATTGGTCAAGTGATCGCATGTTCACACTTGGGTGGTCATTACAACCCTGGTGGACGGTGTTAAAGCGGCGGTAAGACCGCCAACAGGCCGGCGGTAAAAAAATAGCAATTGCAACTGTTGCGGAAACCGCCAACAAAGACAGCCACTTTAACACTCCGACCGCTACGGCGGTACAAACAAACAGCGCAGCGGTCACCGCCAACAGACAGGCGGAAGACAATGTACCGCCCACACTATTATGACAGGCCAATCCGCCACCTTTTCCGGGGCGGATACACCGCGGATAAAAACACAGCGTAAACAGGAATTTCGAAGGGAAAAAGCTCACCTCTACACACTCCACGAGGAACGAGGACACCATGGAACCGGAACTCCAAATTCTACCTGCGATAGTCTTCCTGCTCCTCTACCAGGAGCACGAACGCCGGTGGCGAAGACCACGGTGAGTACTGCACCTACGACACAGGGGAGGGGGGAGGCAAAAAACAGGGACACACACATGCAACACCTTTTGGGTATGATTGGTGTTCTGGGTAAACTGTGGGTACGTACCTCTGAGTTGTTTGACTCTGTGCTTCCTGTTGTACTTCATAGGCACCGTCCGCTGGGACATGTGAGGAGATGGCGGCATCCTCCGGTGTACCGACCGTTGGTGGACCTGTCGACAATGGAGGAGCGACATTTGATAATCACCTACAGGCTTGACCGTGCCACAATCCAGGAACTTTGTACCCAGTTGGAGCTAGACCTGATGTCAGCAATCCGCCATCCCACAGGAATCCCCCCTAAAGTGCAGATGCTGTCAGTGCTTCATTTCCCTGCAAGTGGCTCTTTTCAAACAACTGTGGCCATTGCATCAGGGATGTCCCAACCTATGTTTTCCAACGTATTGTCCAGAGTGTTGTCTGCCCTTCTGAAACACATGTGGAGCTACATTGTTTTCCCTCAGGTGGAGGATTTGCCTACAGTGAATGGTGATTTCTATGCCCAGGGACATATCCCCAACATCATAGGTGCCATTGATGGTACCCATGTGGCTTTGGTCCCCCCCACATAAACCGGAAGAGTTATCATTCTATGAATGTACAGATGGTATGTTTAGCCGACAAGTACATCTCCCATGTGAATGCCATGTTCCCTGGCTCAGTGCATGACGCCTACATCTGCGGAATAGCAGCATCCCTTATGTGATGAGTCAACTCCAGAGGCACCGTGTGTGGCTATTAGGTGAGCACCTGGAAGCAAGTCAGTGGGAATGGTTGTCTGGGTCTGGGGTTATCCCTCCAGGTTAGTGTGTGTCTAACAGCTGCCCCTCGCCATTTGCAGGTGATTCTGGTTACCCCAACCTGTCATGGCTACTGACCCCAGTGAGGAATACCATGGCAGAGGAACGCTACAATGAGGCCCATGGGCGAACTAGGAGGGTGATCGAGCAGACCTTCGGCCTCCTGAAGGCCAGGTTCAGGTGCCTCCATATGACATGTGTGTCCCTATTCTACTCACCAAAGAAGGTGTGCCAAATCATCGTGGCCTGCTGTATGCTTCACAACTTGGCTTTGCAACGCCAGGTGCTTTTTCTGGAGGAGGATGGTCCAGATGGCGGTGTTGTTGCAGCTGTGGAGCCTGTGGACAGTGATGAGGAAGAAGTAGAGGAAGAAGACATGCACAACAGGGACTCAGTGATCCAGCAATATTTCTAGTGAGACACAGGTAAGAATACAATCCTGCCTACTACATGTACTTTAACACTACTACGTCTCTCCTGTCTGTCGTTTTCACCCAGTGTATGGTCACTGAGTTGTCACTTTCCCTTACGGTTTCACATATGTGGGTCCCACTGTGTGACATCTGCTTAGATTCCTCATGGACTAGAGCTGTGTGACATAGGTATGTTGACATTACTATTTAAAAAACATTTTGTCACTTTAATTGCTAATACACTATTTCGAAATCACAGACAGACTCCAGATCATTTTGTGCTTTAGGTGTGTTTATTTAAATGCTCAAAATTGGAGGGGGTAGTGAAATGGTAGTGAAATGGTGAGAGGTGATGGCGGAGGAGTGTCCATGGCAGAGTCCAGTCTATTAGTCTCACAGGTGCATTGCCCATATGGGCATAGGAAGTGGAGCTGGGGCAGTTTAATTATGTACAGGGTGACAAAGTGGGACAGTAGGATGACAATCAGGGTGGTCTCATTTCTTGGCATTGTTCTCTGTCTTGTTCCTGGATCTCAGGAACCGTTTGCTGGGTGGTTCTCCCTCTGCAGGGGTGGGGTGCTTGTGTGGTGGTCCTGTGGCGGGCGTCTTGTCCACTAGCGCCGGCGGAGGTGGTGGGCAGTTCATCGTCCATGCTAGTGTCAGGGGCCCCTTGTAGTGCCACAGTGTCCCTCCTGGTGTTGAGTAGTTCCTTCAGCACCCCTACAATGGTGCCCAGGGTGGAGCTGATGGTTCTGAGTTCCTCCCTGAAGCCCATATACTGTTCCTCCTGCATGCGCTGGGTCTCCTGAAACTTGGCCAGTACCGCTGCCATCGTCCCCTGGGAGTGGTGGTATGCTTCCATGACGGAGGAGAGGCCCTCGTGGAGAGTGGGTTCCCTTGGCCTGTCCGCCCCCTGTCGCACGGCAGCCCTCCCAGTTCCCCTGTGTTCCATTGCCTCCGTCCCCTGGACCGTGTGCCCATTACCACTGCCCCCAGGTCCCTGTTGTTGTTGGGGTGGTGGGTTAGCCTGGGTTCCCTGTAGTGGTGTACATACAGCTGATTGACGTGTCCTGGGGACGGAGGTATGGGCCCGCTGGGTGGGTGCTGTGCTGGTGTTTCCAGAGGGGGGAAGGTCTGTGGTGGCCTGTGCCTGTGTGAGGGGAACCGACTGTCCAGAGGTCCCCGATGGTCCAGGCTGGTCATCTAGATCCAGTTGGACAGAGGTGCTGTCATCACTGTGGGCCTCTTCTGTTGGTGGTGTGGACATGTGTGGACCCTCCTGTCTGGTGACGTTGGGTAGGGGTCCTGCAGGGGTATAAAAGGATGTTTGTTAAATCTGTGTGTGTAATGGTGTGCAATTGGTGGGTGACCGTGTACCCCAGTGCTAGCATTCCTGTGTGGGAGCTTGTGTGATGATGGTTTAGGGGGGTGTATGGGTATGTGCAGTGGCCATGCTTTGGTGATGGGTGTCCATGCTTTGTTGTTGCATTTGCAGGGCTGGTGTTGGGATGTGTGGTTTGTAATGTTGGGACATTTGTGAGGAGTTGGGGTGTTGGGGGTGAGGGTGGGGGTATGTGATAGCATGCAGGTAGGGTGGGGGATGAAGTAGTGAATGATTTGACTTACCAGAGTCCATTCCTCCACCTACTCCTGCGAAGCCCTCAGGATGCAGAATCACCAAGACCTGCTCCTCCCATGTTGTTAGTTGTGGGGGAGGAGGTGGGGGTCCGCCGCCAGTCCGCTGAACCGCCAGGTGGTGTCTTGAGACCTCGGAATGCACCTTCCCCCGTAGGTCGTTCCACTTTTTCCTGATGTCCTCCCGATTTCTTGGGTGTTGTCCCACTGCGTTGACCCTGTCCACTATTCTGCGCCATAGCTCCATCTTCCTAGCTATGGAGGTGTGCTGCACCTGTGCTCCGAATAGCTGTGGCTCTACCCGGACGATTTCCTCCACCATGACCCTGAGCTCCTCCTCCGAGAACCTGGGGTGTCTTTGCCATGCCATGGGGTGGTGTAGGTGATGTGTGGGGTGGAGTGTGTGGTGATAAGCGTGGTGATATGTAGTGGTGTGTTGTGTGAGGTGCGTGGAAGTTGTGTGGGTGATGGTGTTGTGTGCCTGCTGTTGTTCTTGCTGGTGGGGTCTCTCTCTGGCCTTCTTTCGGAATCTTTTGTCGTGGGGTTTTGTGGGTGATCTGGGTGTGTGTTTTATATTGTAATGGGTGTGTGGGAGTGGTGTGTGTATGTGTCTCAGGTGTGTGTATTTCGAATTGTCCAATGTGGCTGTGTTTTGTAAGAGTGTGTGTATTTTGAGCGCGGCGGTGTGTAAGACCGCTCCGAGGATTCGTGTGTCGTGATAGTGTGGGCGTATTTCTGTTGGCGTGACGGTGGAGGTTTTGTTTTCGCCAGTTTATCACTGACCTTTGGTGTGGCGGACTTGTGTGGGTGTTTGACTTTTGGGGGATTCCGAGAAGTGGGTCATAATAGCTGTGGCGGAATTCCGCAGCCGCGGCGGTGTGTTGGCGGTCTTCTGCACGGCGGTAAGCGCCTTTTACCGCCAATGTTGTAATGACCGCCTTTGTCCAATAAAACAAAAACTTCAAATCGACATTTCTACTAGTGCATGGTTCACATGTCGATGATTGGCTCCTTCTGTACAGTTCTCATCATCCGACTCGTCGGGTAACAATATTGTTGCAGCTTATACTCCAGTCAGAGTCTCCATTGTATTCTCCTGAGAAAGTCAGTCTTACACACATTACATAAACAATGTTGCGTTAGCTAGTACAACATCTTCTCGCAAGCATTTCTCATGAGAAAGACTTTTAGCTACGAGCACATGGATAGTACAGTGAAAAATCATAATTTAATTCTGCAGGCAGACATTTTATTAAACGCTTAAGAAATGCAATTTTAACATGAGACCGTGCAATTAAGCCAAGACATTGCTAAGTTAAGGCCTACAATTAATAAAGCTAATACATAATGCAAAACCCCTAATATGACATATTACTACATTAACCAAACATAAGCTCAGCATTTCATATCAATAAACCATTAATAAGTACACTTTGTGAACATTGGCGGCCACTCACGTGGTCACACTTTCAAATGCGTGCATTATTTTTCTCTATATTATTACATTTTCTATGCAAATTCAACACTCAAAATAAATGAATATTCTTTAATAATTGTAATACTAAAATTAGCGTTAACACCAGCAACACTGTGGACGTTTCCTCATGATATCTGAGTAACAGGGAATAAGCAGTTGAGCAATCTAGACTCCACAAAGCCCTGTACAAATGTCAAGAGCTCTCTGTAGATATTCCTTTCTTTGTTTTCATTCTGCGGTGACCTTGGTAGAAGGATGGGTAAATGAGACAGCTGCTCCTTTAGAGCAACATTCCTTTTTTTGCAGCCCTGTTTAGGACAAAACAATCAAAACAGTTTGCCTTTTTCAAGGGTGTATTGCCTTATAAAATCATTCCTTTCTCACAGGCTGATAAAGTTCCTCACAAAGAAATGCTTCTGTTAAGATTTCACTAACAATGTGCAATTTTTTTTTTTTTTTAAACCTGCCTTACGAGAGGACAAGTAAAGATATTGCATGGGCCAGACCCACTCTTTTTACATTGCTGAAAAATGTCCAATATATTACAAATATGATTGGATAAATCTTCGAAGCTTTGTAGTTCTTGCCGTTCTCTTTGTGAGGCTATCTCTTCTCCAGCACCTTTAGTAGCTCTGATGCAGATATCCTTAGCTGTAGTGTGTGCTTCATCTATTTCAATTTCTGAGGGGTGCAAGTTCAAACCAGATCACACTATAGGCATCTGTGTGTAACAGAGTGTAGGAGGCTGGCCTAGTTTGTAGTGGGTACCTTGGGTACTTACACCTTATACCCGGTCCAGTTATCCCTTATTAGTGAAGTAGTAGTGTTCTAGCAGCTTAGGCTGATAGAGGTAGCTATAGCAGAGCAGCTTAGGCTGAACTAGGAGACATGCATAGCTCATGCAATACCACACAGTACTTATGCACAAGTAAAGACAATACTCAGTGTTACCAAAAAGAAAGGTATTTATTTGGGTGACACAGTACCAAAACATCGTAGAGACAATACTCCTTCTGGAGGTAAGTATTATACACAACATATACACTAGACCAGTGGTTCCCAACCTGTGGTCCGGGGACCCCTGGGGTCCGCGAAGCCTTCTCAGGGGGTCCACGAGAGCTTAGAAAATTAAAAAATATTAACAAATATTGACAAATGAGGTCCCCAGCTTCCAGTAATGACTCAGGCGGGGTCCCCGGATTCCAATGATGTTTCAGTGGGGGTCCCTGGGATCCATTAATGTTAAAGTGGGGGTCCACAGAAATCAAAAGGTTGGGAACCACTGCACTAAACACCAAAATTAGCCAGGTAATTAGTCATAGGAGTTTGAAAACAATAGGAAATGCTATAGAATGCAGTGGGAGAAAATAGGTCAAGGGGCAACACAAACCATATACTAAGAAAGTGGAATGTGAATCACAAATTCCCCCCTAGACAAGTGTAGTGTGTGCAGAATTGTGGGAGAGTAAGATTACAGTAAAGGTAAGTACATTACTCCACCCCAGAGCCCAGGTAAGCAGGAGTAAAGTACTGCAAGTTTCCTTAGGACACACTACACCTAGTGATTGGGATATTGCAGTAACCAACCAAGTCTGCAAACAACAACTGCTGGATTCCTGGACCTGAAGACCTGCAAAACAAGGGTACCAAGTCCAGAAGTCAAAAGAGGTTCCAGGAAGGTCAGGGGCCCCTGCCAACCCAGAAGAGGGTGCAAAAGAAGAGTGCCGAGTTGGAAGAAGCCTGCAGGAATGCACGCTAGAAAGTTTCCAGCGGGTTCCTGCAGGATGCAAAGGATGTCCCACGACATGAAGATGGATGCAGACATGTTTTTGTGTTGGAAGTCGCCAACAAGCCTTGGTTACTACAAATATGCGTTTTGCATCAAAATGGTGCTGTCTGGACCCAGGAGGGACCTGGGGGCCTCAACTCTGTGTTAGGAGGAAGAGGGGGCTCTCAGGCACTTTAGAGAGCCCTCAGGATGCCAGACAGCACCCACGGGAGTTCCAGGACATGGGGATAAAGGAGGTGTAAAATGCGGTTGGTGCAGCACAACAAAGGAAGGTCCCATGCCGCCGGAGGACAACTCAGCGAGTTGAGCATCGCAGGAGTAGCCACTCCCCTTTCCTTTGTCCAGTTTCACGCCAGAGCAGGGGACAAGGGGTTCCTGAACCGGTGTAGACTGGCTTATGCATGGAGGGCACCATCTGTGCCCTTCAAAGCATTTCCAGAGGCTGAGGGAGGCTACGCCTTACCAGCCTGTAACACCTATTTCCTAAGGGAGAGGGTGTAAAACCCTGCTCCCAAAAGAAATGCTTTGTTCTGACTTCCTGGGACTGAGCTGCTCAGACCCCAGGAGGGCAGAACCGTGTCTGTGAGGTGGCAGCAGCTGTAGCTGCAGTGCAAACCTCAGAGAGCTGGTTTGGCAGTACTGGGGTCCATGGTGGAGCCCCCAGGATGCATGGAATTGGCTCCCCAACACCAGATTTGGAATGGGAGGACAATTCCATGATCTTAGACATGTTACATGGCCATATTCGGAGTTACCATTGTGAAGCTACATATAGGTATTGACCTATATGTGGTGCACGCATGTGATGGTGTCCCCGCACTCACAAATTCTTGGGAAATGGCCCTGAACTATTTGGGGGCACCTTTGCTAGTGTAAGGGTGCCCTCACGCTTAATAACTTTGCACCTAACCTTCAGCAAGTGAAGGTTAGACATATAGGTGACTTATAAGTTACTTAAGTGCAGTGAAAATGGCTGTGAAATAACGCGTGCGTTATTTCACGCAGGCTGCAATGGCAGGCCTGTGCAAGGGTTGTCTGAGCACCCTGTGGGTGGCAAAAGAAATGCTGCAGACCATATGGATCTCCTGGAACCCTAATGCCCTGGGTACCTAGGTACCTTATACTATTGAAATTGGTAAATGAAGTCACTAGCCTACAGTGACACATTTAAAAGCAGAGGTAGCATAAGCACTGAGGTTCTGATTAGGAGAGCCTCAGTGACAAAGTCAAGCACTATACAGACACACACATTAGGCCATAAACTATGAGCACAGCAGGATCCCAGTGAGACAGGCAAAAACATACTGACATACAGGTAAAAATGGGGGTAACCTACCAAGGAAGATGTTACTTTCCTACACAGAGGATACCGAATTTATATGTTTTTCAGGAATATCCACATTGCTCAATCGGTGGATAAACATCGGTTTCAAGGTACATACGTTTTACCAATTTCCACTTATCCATGCAGCATCAATTCACGCGGCTCGTTGTAAAATGAAGATAGCGTTTTGTAGCCAAGGCGTGCTGCGAGGCTTATGAACGTCTTGTGAGCGGTCGATAAGATAAATCCCGTTACATTCTTGGGTGGTCTCAGACCGAGTAACATGTTCAAATAGGAGTGAAATCAATAAAGGAAGAGGATATTAACTTGGAAGCCTGAATAGTCAGCACAATGGAAAGAAAGTGTTGACAGTGGCCCCTGACAGTCCTGACGAGGCCCAGAGTGTTAAGGCCGAAACGCGTCGACATCTTTCTAATGGAATCAAGCGCTTGGAACAATAATGAATTGATACGCATAAATGGTAGAGCACTATACAATACCTGCTCAAAAAAATATTGAGGTATTGTTCAGCTGGGTGCAAGACCCTTGGTGACCATTTGATATTAGATCACATTATGAATTGTGGTATAGTGACTATTTTTCTAAAAAACTTCAAAGATGGGCACATGATTTTGTTTGATTGTTATGAATTTTGTTATGTATGTATTCATGTATGTACTATGTGTTAGATTTGTTTAATGTAAATATACATTTGATGATCTGTATTTTTTTGCTATAACAATAGAACAAGAGCTAGGTTTCTTTCCAACAAGTCTGATGTTGCATTTTTTGTGAATTAATGAAATAAATTACCCCTTGAAACCAAGAGTTAATATTGGTTATTTTAAATTTGGACTTTATTTATCCTGTGCCTGCTAATTGTTGTGAGTTTGCATCAGTAACTCCCAGCAGCAGAAATTTTGACCAGATTACCTTGACACTTGTATTTAGGCTCACAGACATTTCGCCAGGAAAAATATGGAGGAGTGACAATTGGGAAAATTGCCTGACATCAACATCTGACCAGAGATAGTCCCTGTCAACATTGTTGAAAAGCTAGTTCAGCAATAACCAATTTCATCCCGACCTCCAGTTGATTAGTTATCTCACAATCAGTTGCGATAAAGTGCTCAAATATGTGAGCTTCTAAAGATTTGGGAAATAACTGGTGAAAATGATGCATATATTCATGCTTATTCCCCATTTTCGGGAAAAAATACAATCGGAGGAACTTCTACACCTAGAAATTAAAGTGATACATAATTCCTGAAATTGAGAGAACCACGGCACTTCCAATTATTCCAAATATTGTCCTTTATTCTTCTTTAGTTATCCATTGAACAAAAAATCTGCTGCAATGTTCCATGTACAAACAGCCGACACGTGTTTCGTCGTAACAATGACTTTTTCAAGGCTGTAAATAATATTCAAAATATAATAGTGAGCCAAAAGTTCCAATGTCTAGTATGAGATCTTAGCTAGCACCCAAATGTGATATGACCAGTTCATACGGCCAAAAACATTGCCAAAGAAACTCACTTTAATGTGTTTAATTAGCTTTGACACGGTGCAAGGTGAGTTACCAGACAACTATTTGGTGCTCCCTATAGTACTAGAAACAAGTAGTAAGAATGTTATTATATATTAAAAATGGATACATTTTTTAAAGTGAATAAATTACACCACAAAGTGCACAAAATATATGAATGCATGAATACATTCCAGTGACCCTAGTGAGCATCGTGCAGAGAAAGCCAAAGTTCACACCCAAAGACATACCTTGTTGATACACTATATGGTATTCAAACTGGGTCAAATCATGTCCATATTGTGGTATTCAAAGTGGAAATTCTTTTCCCATATGAGGGTATGTTGTGTTGAATTCTGGGGTACACCTTGGGACTATATCAAAGGTCATACCTTGACCATGATAAGTCCAACTATAGGAAAAAGGGACGAAGAAGTAAACTAAGTACCAAACGCTAATAAAGTAGTTTGTCGTAGTGTTATACACACTGGACATCTTATAATGTATATAGCGTACCACTTTGTGAGGAGAGGAATAAGGGCCGGTTGAAAAGTCATGTATTGACAAAGTACGAGACAAAATAACCGAGTATGACTTGCTTACTAATATGTGCGTTATAAGACATCTTATTTATCCAGTTATATGCACGAAGTGACTGTAAAAAATATGCTCAAGACTCAATACATGCCCGAGACATCTCAATGTATCCTAACATGACGCCCGTGAAAAGAGTAAATACTGGAATGAAGTAAATCCAGCATGTCTTACATTAAGGAAAGAAAATAGTTCTGGGCTCTTACGCCAAACAGTCAATGTCATCTGTCTCAGCCCACGGATACTAGCTACAAAATACAGACGCTATGAGACGCTGTCCAATATTTGTAAGAAAGTGGAAAAGGAGAGGTGCGTTATTTAAAAAAAAGCTGCCTGATTCTGCTCCACTGTCGGCAGCATAGTGAGATAAGGGGAGCAACGTGCTATACTGAAGGTTCATTACAAGTTGTAAAGTGGCAAGGAAAACGACTAAAAAACAGCTAAAAAAAAATCAATAAGAAGCGGAGGTGAGACCTTGCTCGTAGAGTAGTCCGTATGAGCTCGTACATCACTCCGAGTACGTATAACGCTCGTGCTGACTAAAACGGGCATTTTATGCTTGTCAACGAAGATGACAATAAAGGAAGGACAACATTTGCGGGCTTGACTATATCGGTGGCGGCCATCTTGTAATGAGCAAAAAAGCATAAAATCGGAAGGAATCAAGTGGTGAAAATGTATTATCAAAAAGGTTAGTCAGACTTATAAAGTGAAAAGTGAAAATAAATAGACCCATAAAGAACCACACAAATTGTGACCCACATTTTTCAACAATTAATAATCTAATCTCGATCTGCTTCAATGTGCAGATCTAACATAGAGGAGATTAATCATGGCATAATATTAAAGTGTAAGTTGCTAGCATTCTACAATGCATAACGCCTACATACAACACTTATGTTGTGTACAATCATTTGGTACAAGTATACAATAACATGCTCTAACACAGTAACTCATAGTCAACAATGTCATGGATCTCATGTTGAGCATATATCCTTATGGCAATATAATCAGACCCCCCATTTCCAGTCCTCCAAGATAATCGGTTATACACATGTTGGATGTAAAATTAACAGGATATAGATTATATACAATGTTAGTTTGTTCTTGTACATTAAGAAAAAATACCCAGTGCAGTCACAGAAAGACATGTATGTCTTTTTCTTTGTTTAACCCCTCCTCCACTGCTCGAAGCTTAATTATCCATCTGCTTTCCAGTTGTCTGAGTAGCAGTGTCTTGTTGCCACCCCTTGGGCACCCGCCCAGGGTGGCAATGCCATGTGTTTTGATATTATGTAAATCCTGCTGAGTATGTTTGGAGTTAAAATGTATGCAAATGGATACTCTTTATTGTTGTTTTTAATCGCTCTAAATTGTTCTTGCAACCTTTCCTTGTAGGGTCTGATTGTGCTACCTATATATATGTGATTACACACACAAATGAGGCAGACAAAATCAAATAATTTTGTTACAACACTGGTGTCACAAATCACATCAGACATTTCATGAATTGTAATACCAAATATGTGGTTTGGACCAGAGGAACATAACCAGCTGTGGGGGCTGGTAAGAAAATGTCTTCACACAAAGGCTGGCACCAGGTATAAAAATGGGACCTTCAGAGCCCACCATCAAATTACTCCTGGATCTGTGAAAGATTCAGATGCAGGACTGCCCTGCAGCCAGAAGGACTGCCTGCTGCAGGAAGAACTGCTTTGTTGTCTGAAGAAGGAAGATTGGACCTGCTCGCCTTGATCACAGGCTACCCCGAGTGACTCCATGGGTCAGTTCGCTGGCATCCAGTGTTAGCTACAGGGACACCACAACCCTCCAGAGGCCTCCTTGCAATTGCCCAGCTGACCAGTACCAACTGGACCTGCCTGAGCCCTGCTGTTTGCCTGTACTGGAGTAAGTCCTTATCCCCAAGAGGTGCCTCCGGGTCCTGCACCCTTGGCTGGCATTAGTGTGAAATCCTCCTTAAGAAAAAGCTAAAATCCTGATATTTGGGCCACTCGTGACCACAAAATGACCTCTTTGCGCTGAGAATAGGCCTTTCTCATTGACCGAAAATGCAAAGCTCTGTGGGATCTGCTCTTTGCACTGACACCGACTGTCTGTGACAACAGGCAAAGCGAGAACTGACCTTCGCACCAACAGTGAGCATTCTTGACAATCAACCACAGTGACATTCTAGCAATGACCAACTCTTTGTGCTGCCAAATGACCACCCACAATGATCAACCTACTCCTTGGGCTGAAACCTCTTCCTTGTGCCCCCCTCCATGCCAATAGAACTCTTCACGCTGGACTTGAGAAGGGATCTCTTTAGCAGGGCTAAGCTGGTCTCTGTATCCGACCCATGCTTCATCTCAGTCAGCATGAACTTAGTATTTGAACCTGGTCTAGCGTGACTAGATAATCAAGACTGGCGCTTTGTACTTCTTGGTGAACGTTCCTCCTGAAAGTTTAAAAATCAATATCGCTCTTTCTGCTGACTGTATTTTTATTGTTTTGGTATCATTTTATTTATTAAAATGTACTCTATTTTTCTAAATTGGTTTGGGATTTTTCTTCTGTTGTGTGTTTCACTTTATTACTGTTTGTGGGCTGAAGAAATAGTTCACACATTGCCTCTAAATTAAGCCTGACTGCTTTTGTGCTAAGCTACCACAGGGTTAAGCACAGGTTAATTTGGTGACTTTCTGTGGCTCATCCTGACAAGGATTGTTTTGTTATTTCAGTGAGGCTTCCACCCCACTCAACTGATAGTCCAATATCTTCCAGAGGTGTTAAGCCATTGGGTCCATAATTTTACAGGGCCTCACTAGTAAGCCTGAAAATCTACCTATAGATTGACCATGCAAGCCTATAATGTGTTGATTATTGATGCGCTAAAAAGGTAATATTATTAGATGGCATTATATCCTTCATTTCTCCTTCCCTCAAGGCCATTTTTGATGCATATTTATTCTTAGTGTCTGGAGGGAGTTTTGCCTCCTGAAATAACAGAAACTGCACCCATATCTAGTTTTTGGCCCAGGCACAAAATGTCTGAAACGCTTGCATGTAGGTAGAGACATACATGAAAGCCTTTGCTGACGGTAGAGCGGGTCTGTTTGAAATTCTGTTCACACAGAAATCAATAGAGTCTACACTGACCTGCTTGTCAACAAAGCACTTCAGTTCAGAAGGAAACATTTGACGTTCGGCAATCTGTCACTTATGACAAGACCGTTTGATTAGTATTACTTTCTGGTGGGAATTTTCTGCAATTGTTCTGCGCGAAGAATTCCCCGCTGCATAAACACCAGACACAGAATGGCCCAAAACTGTGTTCCTCTCTCAGGATGACTGCCAAGGAGGGTCTAGTCCCAAAATAGCAGATTTCTTTAGTGTAATTGTGTCTATTTCGGTCTTCCTGAACTCATTTAACAGAGATAATTAAACAGTGATTTGCAGTCGTTTGTTGTAAATTATTCGCACATTTGTTTGCCAGAATTGACCATTTCACTATCGTTATGTACAAGAACAAAGATTGGAATTTCTTAAATCAGAAGTTATCACTCAGTTCAAAATAAATTGAACAGATTTTGTATAACAGCTTGCAAGTTTTATCACAATGAAAAGAAGTGACCCATTGGGAATTAACTGAAATTGAATTCGACAGACTTTTGAAACTGCACTAGACTATTGCTACAATATTAACTTAATTATCAGTTTATTCAACACACTCGTCTACTTTCCTACACTGAAAAATGAATTCAGCATACCCCTTCCAAATGCAAATAGTGATCCAAATTTGCGAGCCACTTGTTGGATCCCATTCAGAGTAAACTACAATTAGCCCATTTTAAACCAGTGCTAAGCTGTCTTCCATTGCAGAGAAAATTATGCAATTTAAAGCACAGTTATGGGCTCATTCAAAGGTTTCTGACTGGCAGACTAGCATTTCAGTATACGGCTTATGAACATAATTATATAGAGCTCTTGGAAGGCATCATTCAGGCTATAGTTAGATGTTACTTTGTTCATCGGAGTCCTCAAATTGCTTTTTTGATTACCTTCACAGGTAGGGGTGCTAAGCTTGACTTCCTACTTGCATATATCATATTGTTGAGCAATCAAATACATACTGAAAAGGGGTGTTCAAGGACTATCATTGTATCTTCTACCTGCCGGTAATACATTCCAAAGTTGGTTGTATTGTCCATAAGTCATGCCACGACACTACACATAACTCCGTGACCTCTAAACTCCAATCCAACCTTGCCCCCACTAAAGGAGAACATCACTGCCCAGGTTAACAATAAGATACATTCACAAGAGACGCACAGACCAGCAGGCATTTACAGCGCAGGGAGCAAGGCTCTCTTATGACCACTCCTTGCTCCTCTATGGTTCCTTTCAGCAAAGGTGCATGCTTTCAAGGTATCATTAGATAGAGGGTACATACCTTATTGATATGTACAGCATGCAACTGCCCTTTGAGGCCACATTTATAATTTATATTTACCCCCAATAAAAATTTGAAATATATACCAAACACGTAAGTTATGAAGAAACATGCAAATCATTTGAAAAAGCATCTATTGAAGGCACATTGTGATTAAGATGACAAACCTAAAAAAATACTGAAATAAGCCTGTTGAGTCAGTTACACACCCAAAAGATTTCCATAGCATACATTTGACCTCTGATATGACATGACATTGATGGCACCTTTTATTATATATCAAATAAAAATCAAAGATGTTAACCCTCCAGTGATTTTTCTGCTCCTCAACTGGATCTAGTCAAAAAATGTATAATGCAATCTGTAAAGCATATTAAGCTTTACAATGAAAACGTTAAAGATAGTATAATAGAGCAAAAATATTTTTTAGGTTCAAATCATGACAGAAGGCTAACTGAATGGTTAGAAGGCAGTTAAATTGTGATTTATATCAAGAAAAAGCATAAAGTTCAATATAATATTAGGCCTGGGCAGAGTGCATGGAACGGCGACACATGGAACTCTGCAAAGTGGCAAAAAAACTCTGCCACGCTACATGGAGTACCGTTAGCGGGCAGAGGTCTCCGTTGCACCCGTTCGCATTGCATTTGAAGTCACACGCAACATGAAGTACACACTCACAATAAAAATCTCGTGGTTCGCAAGGGTGTGGCAATCTTGTTTTTTACTCTGCTTATGGTGCTGGGACTTCTACTTCAATCTGCCCTCGATAGTTGTAATCCTCTACCCCATACTTTATCTACCCCTACTTTTTTTAATATATTGTATTAGTGTATCTTTTTGTGTCTCCTTATTTTTACGTTGTTTTAATCGTGTGACTTTTTGTATTTTTGTTTATTTTTCCCTTATTTCCTTCTTTTTCCTCCTGGTAAACAGTGGCCGCCTGCCTTGTGGGTGGCGCCCCCGTCAAGAGGTTCAGTCTCGGGCCGATCTTCAGCGAGAAGGAAGTGGCAGCACTTGTTTTTTATGTGCAGTGCCACCTCCCCTCCATGATGGCATCAGGCGACAATCCTAGGAGAGGTTACCCCCTGCAAGAGCATTAGAGGCGCTGGTCTAGGGTGTACCGGTGGGTCAGGGCCACCACCCAGGTCCAGCACAACACCCAGCAGCTGACACATCACTGGGCGGATATTATTGACCGCAAGCAGAACCTACTTGACCTGCTAGGCGTAGAGATCCCGGGGCTTGGTGAGTATGTTTTAACCATATCAGAGGTTTGTGGTCTGTCTGAACAATGAAGTGAGTCCCAAAAAAGTATAGTGTCAACTTCTTGAGGGCCCAGACCATAGCAAAGGCCTCCCTTTCTATGGCTGACCAATGCTTTTCTCTAGGAGTCAAACTCCTGCTGATAAAAGCAACAGGATGATCCTGGCCGTCTGAGTTCAGTTGTGATAGCACTGCCCCAAACCCCAGTTCAGATGCATCTGTCTGGACAATAAATTTTTTAGAGCTATTTGGGCTTTTTAGCACAGGTGCAGTACACATAGCCTGCTTAAGCTCCCCAAAAGCTCTTTGACAGCTGGCTGTCCATAATACCTTTTTAGGCATCTTCTGAGAGGTGAGGTCATTAAAAGGGGCAATAATGGAGCCATAGTGCTTAATAAACCCCCTATAATACCCAGTGAAACCAAGAAAGGCTCTGACCTGGCTCTGAGTAGTAGGGGAGCCCTTTGGTGGTTCAACCTGTTCTCCACCTCCCAGGTGGCCCCGATAAACTATTTTCCCTGCCATATCTGGCATTTTGAAGCCTTGATAGTGCGGCCTGCCTTCTGCAGGTCCTCCAAAACTTTCCACAGGTGGACAAGGTGGTCATCCCAGGTGGAGCTAAATACAGCAGTATCCTCTAAGAATGCTGCACTGAAAGCTTCTAGACCTTGGAGGACTGTGTTCACCAGCCTCTGGAAAGAGGCAGGTGCATTTTTCAAACCAAAGGGCATAACTGTAAACTGATTATGCCCTCAAATAGTTGAAAATACAGTTTTTGTCGTAGCATCCGCTGATAATTTGATCTGCCAATACCCTGCAGTCAAATCAAAGGTGCTTTGATACTTGGCAGAAGTCACTGTGTTTATGAGCCCATCTGCCCTGTGTATAGGGTGAGCATCTGTTTTTGTTAAAGTATTGAGCCCTCTATAGTCCACAGAAAACTGCATTTCTCTCTTTCCTTCTTTGCAATGAGGTTTGGGTACAAGCACCACTGGGCTGGCGCAGAGGCTATTTGAGTGCTCAATAACACATAGGTGCAACATTTTCTGAACCTCAGATATAATCCAGTCTCTGACATGATCCGGTTTCCTATAAATCTTATTTTTGACAGGCAGTCTCCAGTATCAATGGTATGTTCACACCAAGAAGTGATACCAGGTGTGAGTGAAAAGAGTTCAGAAAATTGGCCTAGTAAATTCTTACAGTCCTCCGTCTGCTCTGCTGTGAGGCAGTCTACAAGTACAACTCCTTCCACTAAGCCATCAGCTTCAGTGTTGGAGAAGAGGTCAGGGAGAGGGCCACTCTCTTCCTCCTGCCCCTCATCTGTGGCCATGAGTAGGGTCAAATCTGCCCTATCATAGTAGGGTTTGAGACGGTTGACATGAAGTATTCTAGGGGGACTTCTGGCAGTGCCAAGGTCCACCAAATAGGTGACCTCACCTTTTTTCTCCACAATAAGATGTGGTCCACTCCATTTGTCCTGGAGTGCTCTTGGTGCCACAGGCTCCAAAATCCACACCTTCTGTCCTGGGCGGTACTCAGTCAGGACAGCCTTCTGGTCATACCATTGCTTTTGAAGCTCTTGGCTGGCCTGAATGTTTTAGTGGCCTTTTTCACATACTCAGCCATCCTTGATCTTAGGAAAAGTACATAGTCCACAATGTCTTGTTTAGGGGGTGTCAATGGTTGCTCCTACCCCTCTTTCACAAGAGCAAGGGGACCCCTAACATGGTGACCAAAGAGGGGTTCAAAGGGGCTGTAGCCCACTCCTTCTTGGGGTACCTCCCTGTAGGTAAAAAGGAGGCATGGCATGAGGACATCCCATCTCCTTCTGAGTTTTTCATAGAGTCCTATGAACATGCCTTTGAGAGTTTTGTTAAATCTCTCAACCAGTCCATTTGTTTGTGGATGATAGGGTGTGGTGAATTTGTAGGTTACACCACACTCCTTCCATATAGCTTTTAAGTATGCAGACATGAAGTTACTACCCCTGTCTGATACTACCTCTTTAGCAAAGCACACCCTGGTAAATATTCCCAGGAGGGCCTTTGCCACTGCAGGTGCTGTAGTGGTCCTTAAGAGGATGGCTTCTGGGTATCTTGTGGCCACTACCACTAAGATGAACCTATTACCAGAAGCAGTTGGAGGGTCAAGGGGGCCAACAATGTGAAACCCATCCCTTTCAAAGGGCACCCCAACCACTGGCACTGGGATTAAGGGGGGCTTTGGGGTGCCCCCAGTCTTGCCACCGGCTTGGTAGGTCACACAAGAGGGACAGAACTATTTGACATGTAAGGCTAGTGTAAGTGAGGGACAAGTCTGTACCAGGTATTACTTTGCCCCAGATATCCAGCCAAGGGAATATCATGTGCCAGAGTTAGGAGGAATTCCCTATACTTCAAGGGAATGACCAGTCTCATGTTAGCACCAGGTTTAGGGTCCCTTGCCTAAGTATAACATACTTTGTTCTCCCAATAAACTCTGTGTGAGTCACTGATATCCCCATTTTGCTGTTTGACAACTTTCTGTCTTAGTCCCTCAAGTGTGGGACAGGCCTGCTGTGCCACACTCAGTTCCTCCCCAGGGCCCCCGTGCCCAAGATTTCAGCTTTGTAAGCTTGAAGCTCCTCTGATGTAAGTTCTACACAGGTGGTTGAGTCCTCCTCATCAAAAGGGGAATCTTCTAGAGAGGAAGGGTTAGTGGACAAGGGTTTGCCCTTTCTACCTCTGGTGTTTGGGAGCAGTTGGTCCATTGTTCCAGGATCCAAGTTTCCCTGTCCTCTTTGCTTCTTGGCCTGAGTCCTGGTAAGAGCAAAGATGTGCCCTGGAATGCCCAGCATGGCTGGACGGGGCCTCGCACTCCACTTCAGCCCAAGCTGAAGTTTCCAAATCATTGCCCAATAGACACTCTATACGTAAGTCAGTGGATACTACAACCATTTTAGGACCAGTAAACCCCCCTCCAGTTGAGATTCACAACAGCCATGGGGTGGCTGACAGTGTTGCTATGGGCGTCAGTAACTTGGTACTGATGACCAAGTAGGTGTTGCTCAGGGGCAACTAGTTTCTCCATCACCGTAGTGACACTGGAACCTGTGTCCCTGTAGGCCTCAACCTGAACACCATTTATTAGGGGTAGTTGTAGGAGGCTGGCCTGGTTTGTAGTGTGTACCTAAGGTACTTTCACTTTACATTAGGTCCAGTTTTCCCTTATTAGTGAAATGTAGGCAGTGTTCTAGCAGCTTTGGCTGTCTAGAGGTAGCTGTAGCACAACAGCTTAGGCTGAACTAGGAGACATGCAAAGCTCCTGCAATACCACTATATATACAAAGTACTTATACACAATAAAAGACAATACTCGATATTACCAAAAATAAAGGCACTTTATTTTAGGGACACAAGGCCAAACATTTCTTAGAGGCAATACTCCTTCTGGAGGTAAGTATTATAAACAATGTATATACTAGTAACCAAAATCAGAGTAAACAGTCATAGAATGGTGCAAACAGTAGAAAATTCAATATATTGCAATGGGCCTAGGGGCAACACAAACCATATACTAAAATAGTGGAATGTGAATAACAAATTCCCCCTAGGCAAGTGTAGTGTGTGGAGGGGCGTTGGGAGTGTAGGAAAACACTAGAGGTAAATAAAGTACCCCACCCCAGAGCCCAGGTAAGCAGGAGTAAAGTACAGCAAGTTTCCTCAGGACACACAACAAGTTGGGATAAGAGATTTTGCAAGAACCAAACAAGACTGCAAGCAACAAATGATGGATTCCTGGACCTGAAGACCTGTGGAGAGAGGACCAAGTCCAGAAGTCAAAGAAGAGTCCAGTAAGGACAGGAGCCCCTGCCAACCTAGAAGAAGGTGCAAAAGTGGATTCTCCAGTCAAAAGAAAAGTACAGAAGAGCACCAAAGAAGATAGCTGCGGGTTCCTGCTTGGTGCAGGTGATGTCCAACGTCGAGTTGTTGGATGCAGGCTGTTTGTTTCACTGGATTCTGCCAACATGCCTTGGTTCAAGCAAGTACGCGGTTTGCATCAAAAAGGAGCTGCCTGGACCCAGGAGGGACCTGGGGTCTCAACTCAGACTGAGGAGACAGAGGGGCCCTCAGCACTTCACAGAGCCCTCAGAAGACCAGGCAGCATCCATGGGAGTCCCAGAACACGGGAACAAAGAAGATGCAAAGTGTGGTTGTTGCATCACTACACAGGAAGGTCCCACGCCGCTGGAGAACATCTCAGGGAGCTATGCTTCACAGGATGGAGCGCTGGGGTCCTGGGCTATGCTGTGCATGAAGGATTCTTGGAAAAAGTGCACAGAAGCCCAAGGAGCTGCAGAAGGCACGGTTCACAGGGGTACTGTTGCAGCACAGGGTGGCAAGCTATTACCGCCACCAAATTTGGACAGCTGGACCTTTGGACAGTCTGGGTGACTTTGGTCCATCACCTGTGTTCCAGGAAGCATGCTCGTCGTCAGGAGAGGAGTCCCCCAGTACCAGTCGTCGTCGTAGAAGGGTGCCTGCAGAAGCAGGGAAGTGACTCCGTCATTCTTTGGGAGATTCCTTCGGTTCTTCTGATGCAGGGTGAAGTCAGGTAATCCTCAGAGCATACACACCATGAAAACTGTTGGAAAAGCAGGCTGGAGGTGAAGTTGCAGGTCACAGGAGTCGTCCTGGATACTTTGTTGCAGTTACAGCGGTTCCTGGAGCAGTCTGCGGTTGATCCGACAGTCAGAAGCTGACGCAGAGGATGCAGAGCAGTCCTGGAGGAATCTTGCAAACAGAATCTAAGGAAACACCCAGAAGAGGGAACCTAAATAGCCCTGAGAGGGGTATTGACAACCTACCCAGGTGTACACCTATCAGGAGGGGTCTCTGACATTACCTGCCGGCACTGACCACTCAGACGTCTCCAAAGGGTCCCCACACCTTGGAATCTAAAATGGTTAATGCCAGGGACACTCTGTAGGAGCACCCCTATGGTGGTGATGGACAGGGGAGTGGTCACTCCCCTTTCCTTTGTCCAGTTTTGTGCCAGAGCAGGTACTAAGCGTCCCTAAACCGGTGTAGACTGGCTTATGCAAGGAGGGCATCATCTGTGCCCTTCAAAGCATTTCCAGAGGCTCGGGGAGGATACACCTCCCAAGCCTGTAACACCTATTTCCAAAGGAGAGGGTCTAACACCCTCCACCCAAAGGAAATGCATTTTTTTGCCTTCTTGGGATTGAGCTGTTCAGTCCCCAGGAGGGTAGAAACATGTCTGTGAGGGGGCAGCAGCTGGGGCTGCAGTGGAAACCTCAGAGAGCTGGTTTGGCAGTACTGGGGGTCCATGGTGGAGCCCCCACAGTACATGGGATTGGACCCCCAATTCCAAATTTGGAATGAGGGTCAATTCCATGTTCTTAGACATCTCACATGGCCATATTTGGAGTTACCATTGTGAAGCAACATATATGTATTGACATATATGTAGTGCATGCGTGTAATGGTATCCCCACACTCACAAAGTCCGGGGAATTAGCCCTGACAATGTGGGGGACAATGTGAGTGCAAGGGTGCTCTCACACATAGTAACTTTGCACCCAGCCTTCAGTAAATGAAGGTCATATAGGTGAATTATAAGTTACTTAGTGCAGTTTAAAATGGCTTTGAAATAGTGTGTGCTCTATTTCACTCAGGCTGCAGTGGCAGTCCTGATGAAAGGTTTGCATGAGCTACTTATGGGTGGCAAAAGAAATGCAGCAGCCCATAAGGATCTCCTGGAATCCCAATGCTGTGGGTACCAAGGTACCATATACTAGGGACTTATAAGGGCTGTCCAGTGTTCAAATCTGAATTGGAATATGGAGTCACTAAAGTATATTGACCAATTTGGTAATTAGAGAGAGCATAAGCACTGGAGTTCTGGTTAGCAGAACTTCAGTGACAAAGTTAAGCATACTGACATCACACACATAGGCCACAAACTATGAGCACTGGGGTCCTGGTTAGCAGGATCCCAGTGAGACAGGCAAAACACATTGACAAACAGGCAGCAATTGGTGGTAACATGCAAAGAAAGATGATATATTCCTACAGTAGTTACTTGTACTTATCCATATTAAGGGGACAAGGAACTAAGGTGGCAAGGTCAATACCACCATCAGAGACTAAAACAGCCTCAGTGGTCTCCCTAACTAGACCACCCCCACTACATTATCAAAAGTGAGCCAAGCTACACCCTTTGTTTGGTTATTTGTAGAGTTTTTCCCACCACCACCACTGCTATTACTAGGGGCAGTAGTGAAAGCAGTGGGGGTTGTAGTGGTGGGAGGCTTGGTGTTTGTCTTGGGACAAGTGGGGTCACTTGCCTAATGGCCTTGTGCTTACATAAATAACACAAAGGCTTTTTCTGCTGATTAGAAGAGAATTTGGACCCAGCAACCCCAGAAGATATTTGTGAGCGTGATGAAGACTCTGAAGAACTTTTATCTTTGTCCCCACCCTTGTCATGTGACTTACCATCCTTCTTCTTGCTGTCTTTGTCACCCCCTGTATGGGCTTTTCTGCTCACCCTTGTTCTGACCCATTTGTCCGCCTTCTTTCCCAGTTCTTGGGGAGAGGTCAGATCTGAGTCTACAAGATATTGGTGCAACAAATCAGACACAGAATTGTTAAGAATATGCGATCTCAAGATCAGATTGTATAAGCTTTCATAATCAGACACCTTGCTGCAATGCAACCAACCTTCTAAGCCCGCCACTGAACAGTCCACAACGTCTATTCAGTGTTGTGAAGACTCTTTTCTGGTTTCTCTGAACGTAATCTTATATGGTTCAGTGGTTAAGCCAAATCCATCCAACAATGCAGTCTTCACAACATTGTAAATGTGTGAGTTATCTTCTCTAACAGTATGGAGTCTATCTCTCCCATACCAGAGAAAGACAACCATAGGATAGCAGCCCACTGTACCTGAGGGACCCTCTGAACTTTACAGGCCCTGTCAAGCGCAGCAAACCACTTGTAAATGTCATCTCCCTCCTTGTAAGGGGGGGTAATCTTGTGCAGGTTTCTAGAATCAAATGTATTTTCTCTAACACAGGAACTACTGCTGCTGCCACCATGGGTAACTAACCCCAACCCTTGTCTTTCCCTTTCCACCGCTAGGGATGCCCTATCTAAGGCCAACTGTTTCTGCTATAGCCTCAGTCTGGCCTCTTCCATCCTCAGCTTTTTGAGTTCCCTATCTAGGGATTGATCCTCAGGGTTGGATGTGTGGGACACTTTTGACAAAGAAGTGACATGGGGATGAGCAGAAATTGACCTTTCCCTAACTTGAGTTACTCTCCAGACCTGGTCTCAAGGTGTGAATGGTGCCCTACCTGTGTGTGGCCCCTTCCCACTAACAGCTACACTAAGAGGTTTGATAAGGGAAAGATCTATGGAAGGACCATCCCCTGGATCTTCAGGACCTTCTCCTGAATTCACCTGGGTAGAATCACCCTCTACCTCCACTTCAGATTGTACCTGGCCATCAGGATGCTCCTGCTCATCTTGTAGAGAGGAGATTTAAGAGAAATTCCTTGTTAGGGTTCTTCCCAATCCTTAAGCTTCTTTCCAAGCAGAGACCATTCAGACTTTTGAAATTCAGACTTTCATAATTGGTCTTAACAAACCTGGGGCTAGCCTTTATAGAAGACATAGTGATAGAAAAAAATTAGAGAGAAGATTAAGAAGTTAGCAAACTATTTCACCTAACTTTTTTTAGAGGAAAAAGAAAAACTTTTCAGAACTTTTTTAAACTTTGTAAAAGTTTGAAAGAAAGTGAATTAGGTATAATTGTTAATAGCTCTAAGTTTTGATGTTCACTTTTCTTTGAAAAGCACCAGTAGCAAAGTGGCAAAGCAGTTGCAAGTACTTATCCCACTACTGCCACCAATCATTTACTGAAGGCTAGGTGCAACGTTACTGTGAGTCAGGGCACCCTTGCACTGGCAAAGGTGTTCCCAAGTTGTCCAGGGCACATTCCCCCCGGACTTCGTGAGTGCGGGGACACAATTATAAGCGTGCACTACAAATATGTCAATACATATACGTAGCTTCACAAAGGATACCCCGAATTTGGCCATGTGAGGTGTCTAAGGTCGTGGAATTGTCCCCCCTTTCCAAATATTGTATTGGGGAGCCAATTCCATGCATCCTGGGGGCTCCACTATGGACCCCCAGTACTGCCAAACCAGCTCTCTGAGGTTTCCACTGCAGCCCTAACTGCTGCCACCTCACAGACAGGTTTCTGCCCTCCTGGGGATTGAGCAGCACAATCCCAGGAAGGCAGAACAATACATTTCCTTTAGGAGAGGGTTGTTACACCCTCTCCCATTCGAAATAGGTATTACAGGCATGGGAGGGGTATCCTCCCAGAGCCTCTGGAAATGCTTTGAAGGGCACAAACAGTGCCCTCCTTGCATAATCCAGTCTACACTGGTTCAGGGACCCCCAGTCCCTGCTCTGTACAAAGGAAAGGGGAGTGACCACTCCCCTAGCCATCACCACCCCAAGGTTGGTGCCCAGAGCTCCCCCAGTGTGTTCCTGGCATTGGCCATCTTTGATTCCAAGGTGGGTGGACCCTCTGGAGACCTCTGAGTGGCCAGTGTCAGCAGGTGACATCAGAGACCCATACTGATAGGTGCATACCTGGGTAGGAAGCCAATCACCCTCTCATGGCTATTTAGGCTCTCTCCTATGGGTGTTTCCTCAGATTCAGTTTGCATGATTCCTCCAGGACTCCTCTGCATCCTGTGCTTCAGCTTCTGACCACCGGATCAACTGCAGACTGCTCCATGAACCACTGTAACTGCAACAAAGTATCCAGGATGACTCCTGTGACCTGCAACTTCAGCTCCAGCCAGCATTTATAACAGTTTTCAAGGTGTGCATGCTCTTAGGACTGCCTGTCATCACCCTGCACCAGAAGAACCAAAGGAATCTCCTGTGGAGTGACGGAGTCACTTACCTGCTTCAGCAGGCAACCTTCTGCGACAACAACCAGTACTCTGGGACTACTCTCCTGATGACGAGTGTGTAGGAAAGTACCATCTTGCCTGGCATGTTACCCCCATTTTTCACTGTATATATGTTGTTTTAGTTGTATGTGTCACTGGGACCCTGGTAACCCAGGGCCCCAGTGCTCATAAGTGTGCCTGAATGTGTTACCTGTGTAGTGACTAACTGTCTCACTGAGGCTCTGCTAATCAGAACCTCAGTGGTTATGCTCTCTCATTTCTTTCCAAATTGTCACTAACAGGCTAGTGACCAATTTTACCAATTTACATTGGCTTACTGGAACACCCTTATAATTCCCTAGTATATGGTACTGAGGTACCCAGGGTATTGGGGTTCCAGGAGATCCCTATGGGCTGCAGCATTTCTTTTGCCACCCATAGGGAGCTCTGACAATTCTTACACAGGCCTGCCACTGCAGCCTGAGTGAAATAACGTCCACGTTATTTCACAGCCATTTTACACTGCACTTAAGTAACTTATAAGTCACCTATATGTCTAACCTTTACCTGGTAAAGGTTAGGTGCAAAGTTACTTAGTGTGAGGGCACCCTGGCACTAGCCAAGGTGCCCCCACATTGTTCAGGGCCAATTCCCCGGACTTTGTGAGTGCGGGGACACCATTACACGCGTGCACTACATATAGGTCACTACCTATATGTAGCTTCACAATGGTAACTCCGAATATGGCCATGTAACATGTCTATGATCATGGAATTGCCCCCTCTATACCATCCTGGCATAGTTGGCACAATCCCATGATCCCAGTGGTCTGTAGCACAGACCCTGGTACTGCCAAACTGCCCTTCCTGGGGTTTCACTGCAGCTGCTGATGCTGCCAACCCCTCAGACAGGCAGCTGCCCTCCTGGGGTCCAGCCAGGCCTGACCCAGGATGGCAGAACAAAGGACTTCCTCTGAGAGAGGGTGTTACACCCTCTCCCTTTGGAAAATGGTGTGAAGGCAGGGGAGGAGTAGCCTCCCCCAGCCTCTGGAAATGCTTTCTTGGGCACAGATGTGCCCAATTCTGCATAAGGCAGTCTACACTGGTTCAGGGGACCCCTTAGCCCTGCTCTGGCGCGAAACTGGACAAAGGAAAGGGGAGTGACCACTCCCCTGACCTGCACCTCCCCTGGGATGTGTCCAGAGCTCCTCCAGTGTGCTCCAGACCTCTGCCATCTTGGAAACAGAGGTGCTGCTGGCACACTGGACTGCTCTGAGTGGCCAGTGCCACCAGGTGACATCAGAGACTCCTTCTGATAGGCTCCTTCAGGTGTTGCTAGCCTATCCTCTCTCCTAGGTAGCCAAACCCTCTTTTCTGGCTATTTAGGGTCTCTGTCTCTGGGGAAACTTTAGATAACGAACGCAAGAGCTCATCCGAGTTCCTCTGCATCTCTCTCTTCACCTTCTGCCAAGGAATCGACTGCTGACCGCGCTGGAAGCCTGCAAACCTGCAACATAGTAGCAAAGACGACTACTGCAACTCTGTAACGCTGACCCTGCCGCCTTCTCGACTGTTTTCCTGGTGGTGCATGCTGTGGGGGTAGTCTGCCTCCTCTCTGCACTAGAAGCTCTGAAGAAATCTCCAGTGGGTCGACGGAATCTTCCCCCTGCAACCGCAGGCACCAAAAAGCTGCATTACCGGTCCCTTGGGTCTCCTCTCAGCACGACGAGCGAGGTCCCTCGAATCCAGCAACTCTGTCCAAGTGGCCCCCACAGTCCAGTGACTCTTCAGTCCAAGTTTGGACTGCATTGCTGGAAACCGCGACTTTTGAAGCTACTCCGGCCTCCGTGCACTTCCGGCGGAAATCCTTTGTGCACAGTCCAGCCTGGGTCCACGGCACTCTAACCTTCATTGCACGACCTCCTAAGTTGTTCTCCGGCGACGTGGGACTCCTTTGTGTAACTTCGGGTGAGCACCGTTCACGCATCCTCGTAGTGCCTGTTTCTGGCACTTCTCCGGGTGCTACCGGCTAGTAAGAGGGCTCCTTGTCTTGCACGACGTCCCCTATACCTCCTGGTCCAATTTGCGACCTTCTGGTCCCTCCTGGGCCACAGCAGCGTCCAAAAACGCTAACTGCACAATTTGCAGATAGCAAGGCTTGTTGGCGTTCTTTCGGCGGGAAAACACTTCTGCACGACTCTACAAGGCAAGTGGGATCTGTCCTCCAAAGGGGAAGTCTCTAGCCCTTTGTGTTCCTGCAGAAACCGCAGCTTCTTCTGTCCAGTAGAAGCTTCTTTGCACCCGCAGCTGGCATTTCCTGGGCATCTGCCCATCTCCGACTTGCTTGTGACTTTTGGACTTGGTCCCCTTGTTCCACAGGTACCCCAGATTGGAAATCCAGCGTTGTTGCATTGTTGGTTTGTGTCTTTCCTGCATTATTCCTCTAACACGACTTCTTTATCCTTAGGGGAACTTTAGTGCACTTTGCACTCACTTTTCAGGGTCTTGGGGAGGGTTATTTTTCTAACTCTCACTATTTTCTAATAGTCCCAGCGACCCTCTACAAGGTCACATAGGTTTGGGGTCCATTCGTGGTTTGCATTCCACTTCTGCAGTATATGGTTTGTGTTGCCCCTATCCCTATGTGTCCCCATTGCATCCTATTGTAACTATACATTGTTTGCACTGTTTTCTAAGACTATACTGCATATTTTTGCTATTGTGTATATATATCTTGTGTATATTTCCTATCCTCTCACTGAGGGTACACTCTAAGATACTTTGGCATATTGTCATAAAAATAAAGTACCTTTATTTTTAGTATAACTGTGTATTGTGTTTTCTTATGATATTGTGCATATGACACTAAGTGGTACTGTAGTAGCTTCACACGTCTCCTAGTTCAGCCTAAGCTGCTCTGCTAAGCTACCATTATCTATCAGCCTATGCTGCTAGACACCCTATACACTAATAAGGGATAACTGGGCCTGGTGCAAGGTGCAAGTACCCCTTGGTACTCACTACAAGCCAGTCCAGCCTCCTACATTGGTTGTGCAGCGGTGGGATAAGTGCTTTGAGACTACTTACCACTCTTGTCATTGTAGTTTTCATAAGAGAAAAATATACAAAACAAGTTCAGTGTATATACACATAGCCAAAAAGTTTTGCATTTCCTCTTTTCACTCTTTTCTAAGTGCTGAAAAGTACTTCTAACTTTCTAAAAAGTTTTTAAAAAAAAATTCTCTGTCTTTCTAAAAGCTCTGACAAACTTTTTTTCTCTTTTTCTATCACTTTAACTCTCTCTAAAAATGTCCGGCACAGGCCAAAATGTTGATCTGTCCAAACTTGCATATGATCACTTTAGCTGGAAAGGAGCAAGGAGTCTCTGCATAGAGAGAGGTTTGAGTGTAGGGAAGAATCCTTCCTTGGAATTGTTACTTAACATGCTTAGAGAACAGGATAAGGCTAGAAGTGCCCCATCTGTTGAAAAAGTAGCTAATGGTTCCCAATCTGATCCAGGGACTCCCCCAGGAAAAGATTCAGGAAATAAACTTCCAAGCCTGCCCATTACTAGACAGTCTAGCATAGTTGGTAATGATGTAGAGCCACACCATACAAATAGTGTTGTCTCACATCATAGCAAAAGCATTTATTCTCACCACAGTGGTACTGATGTTTCTGTTAGCCAAGCTGTTAGGGTGCCCTCTGTAAGGGACAGGTCTCCTTCTGTCCATTCTCACCATACTTCTGTTTCAAGGCATGTCCCTCCCACCCACCCTGATGACAGATTGTTAGAAAGGGAGCTCAATAGATTGAGAGTGGAACAAACCAGACTGAAGCTCAAGAAGCAACAGCTGGATTTGGATAGACAGACTTTAGAAGTAGAGAAGGAGAGACAGAAACTGGGTTTAGAAACCCATGGTGGCAGCAGCAGTATTCCCCATAGTCATCCTGCAAAAGAGCATGATTCCAGGAATCTGCATAAGATAGTTCCCCCTTATAAGGAGGGGGATGACATTAACAAGTGGTTTGCTGCACTTGAGAGGGCCTGTGTTGTACAGGATGTCCCTCAAAGGCAGTGGGCTGCTATCCTATGGCTATCATTTAGTGGAAAAGGTAGGGATAGGCTCCTTACTGTGAAAGAAAGTGATGCCAATAATTTTACAGTTCTTAAGAATGCACTCCTGGATGGTTATGGCTTAACCACTGAACAATACAGGATAAAGTTCAGAGAGACCAAAAAGGAGTCTTCACAAGACTGGGTTGATTTCATTGACCATTCAGTGAAGGCCTTGGAGGGGTGGTTACATGGCAGTAAAGTTACTGATTATGACAGCCTGTATAACTTGATCCTGAGAGAGCATATTCTTAATAATTGTGTGTCTGATTTGTTGCACCAGTACTTGGGGGACTCTGATCTGACCTCTCCCCAAGAATTGGGGAAGAAGGCAGACAAATGGGTCAGAACAAGGGTGAACAGAAAAGTTCATACAGGGGGTGACAAAGATGGCAACAAAAAGAAGGATGGTAAGTCTTCTGACAAGGGTGGGGACAAATCTAAAAATGAGTCTTCATCAGGCCCACAAAAACACTCTGGTGGGGTGGTGGGTCCAAATCCTCCTTTAATCAAAACAAAGAAAAGAAACCATGGTGCTATTTATGTAAAGTAAAAGGCCATTGGACAACAGATCCCAGTTGTCCAAAGAAAAGCACCAAGCCTCCTACCACTACAACCCCTACTGCTACCCCTAGTGTCCCTACTAATAGCAGTGGTGGTGGGAGCAAACCTACTAATAGCCAATCCAAGGGAGTAGCTGGGCTCACTATTGGTAACTTAGTTGGGGTTGGCCTTGTTAGGGAGGCCACAGAGGCTGTGTTAGTCTCTGAGGGGGCTATTGATTTAGCCACCTTAGTTGCTTGTCCCCTTAATATGGATAAGTACAAGCAGCTACCCCTAATAAATGGTGTTGAGGTTCAGGCCTACAGGGACACTGGAGCCAGTGTGACTATGGTCATAGAGAAACTGGTCCACCCTGAACAACACCTACTTGGTCACCAGTACCAAGTAACCGATGCTCACAACAACACACTTAGCCAACCCATGGCTGTTGTTAATCTCAACTGGGGGGGGGGGTTACTGGTCCAAAGAAAGTTGTGGTAGCCACTGATTTACCTGTAGACTGTCTACTAGGAAATGATTTGGAGACATCAGCTTGGTCAGATGTGGAGTTGGAGGCCCATGCAGCAATGCTGGGCATCCCAGGGCATATTTTTGCTTTGACAAGGGCTCAGGCCAAAAAGCAAAAAGGACAGGGAAGCTTGGATCCTGGAACAATGGACCAAGTGCTCCCTAAAGCTAGGGCTAGTAGAAGCAAACCACTTCCTACTATCCCTCCCTCTACAGTGGATTCAACTTCTGAGGAAGAAGAATTCCCTCCCTGTGCAGAACCTACACCAGAGGAGCTTGAAGCAGACACTGCTGAGCTTTATGGTGAAGGGGGGCCTGCCAGGGAGGAGCTGAGTGTGGCACAGCAAACCTGTCCCACATTAGAGGGTCTAAGACAGCAAGCTGTCAAACAGGCTAATGGGGATGTCAGTGACTCTCACAGAGTTTACTGGGAGGACAACCTCTTGTACACTGAGCATAGGGATCCTAAACCTGGAGCTGCCAGGAGATTAGTGATTCCTCAGGAGTACAGAAAGTTCCTCCTAACTCTTGCCCACGACATTCCCCTAGCTGGGCATCTGGGACAAATGAAAACTTGGGACAGACTTGTTCCCTTGTTTCATTGGCCTAGGATGTCTGAGGACACAAAAGATTTTTGTAAGTCCTGTGAAACCTGTCAAGCCAGTGGCAAAACACGTGGCACACCAAAGGCACCCCTTATTCCACTGCCTGTGGTTGGGGTTCCCTTTGAAAGGGTAGGGGTTGACATAGTTGGCCCCCTTGACCCTCCTACTGCTTCAGGCAATAGGTTTATCTTGGTGGTAGTGGACCATGCCACAAGATACCCTGAAGCAATTCCTTTAAGGACCACTACAGCACCTGCAGTGGCAAAGGCCCTCCTGGGAATATTTTCTAGGGTGGGCTTCCCAAAGGAAGTAGTATCAGACAGGGGAAGCAATTTCATGTCTGCATACTTAAAGGCCATGTGGAAGGAGTGTGGTGTAACTTACAAGTTCACTACACCCTATCATCCACAAACAAATGGACTGGTGGAGAGATTTAACAAAACTCTCAAAGGCATGATTATGGGTCTCCCTGAAAAACTCCGCAGGAGATGGGATATCCTTCTACCATGCCTCCTTTTTGCCTACAGGGAGGTACCCCAGAAAGGAGTGGGCTTCAGACCCTTTGAACTTCTTTTTGGACACCCTGTTAGGGGTCCACTCACACTTGTAAAGGAGGGTTGGGAACAACCTTTAAAAGCTCCTAAGCAGGATATTGTGGATTATGTACTTGGCCTCAGATCAAGGATGGCTGAGTACATGAAAAAGGCCAGCAAAAACCTTCAGGCCAGCCAAGAGCTCCAGAAGCAATGGCATGATCAGAAGGCTGTTTTGGTTCAGTACCAACCAGGGCAGAAAGTGTGGGTCTTGGAGCCTATGGCCCCAAGAGCACTCCAAGATAAATGGAGTGGTCCCCACACAATTGTTGAGAAAAAGGGTGAAGTCACATATTTAGTTGACTTAGGCACTGCAAGGAGTCCCCTTAGGATACTCCATGTAAACCGCATGAAACCCTACTATGACAGGGCTGATCTCACCCTGCTCATGGCAACTGATGAGGGACAGGAAGAAGACAGTGATCCTCTACCTGATCTCTTCTCTTCCACAGAACAAGATGCTCTTGTGGAAGGTGTAGTTTTGGCTGATTGTCTTACTGCTGAGCAGAAAGACCATTGCATAAATCTCCTAGATCAATTCTCTGAACTCTTCTCTACTGTGCCAGGTACCACTTCTTGGTGTGAGCACACTATAGATACTGGAGACAGTTTTCCTGTCAAAAGTAAGATCTATAGGCAGCCTGACCATGTCAGAGACTGCATAAAGCAAGAGGTGCAGAAAATGTTAGAACTAGGAGTGGTTGAGCACTCTGAAAGTCCATGGGCTTCTCCTGTGGTACTTGTACCACAACCCCATTCCAAAGATGGAAAGAAGGAAATGCGGTTTTGTGTAGACTATAGAGGTCTCAACCTGGTAACCAAAACTGATGCTCACCCTATACCCAGGGCAGATGAGCTCATAGATACACTGGCATCTGCCAAGTATCTAAGCACTTTTGATTTGACTGCAGGGTATTGGCAGATCAAATTGTCAGAAGATGCTAAACCAAAAACTGCATTTTCAACCATAGGAGGCCATTACCAGTTTACTGTAATGCCTTTTGGATTGAAAAATGCACCTGCCACTTTTCAGAGGTTGGTGAACACAGTCCTGCAAGGGCTGGAAGCTTTCAGTGCAGCATATTTGGACGATATAGCTGTCTTTAGCTCCAGCTGGGATGATCACCTGGTCCACCTATGGAAAGTTTTAGAGGCCCTGCAAAAGGCAGGCCTCACTATCAAGGCTTCAAAGTGCCAGATAGGGCAGGGTAAGGTGGTTTATCTGGGACACCTTGTTGGTGGGGAACAGATTGCACCACTTCAGGGGAAAATCCAAACAATTATTGATTGGATTCCCCCTACCACTCAGACTCAGGTGAGAGCCTTCCTAGTCCTCACTGGGTATTACAGGAGGTTCATTAAGAACTATGGCTCCATTACAGCCCCTCTTAATGACCTCACATCCAAGAAAATGCCTAAAAAGGTATTATGGACAGCAAACTGTCAGAAAGCTTTTGAGGAGCTGAAGCAGGCCATGTGCTCTGCACCTGTCCTGAAAAGCCCTTGTTACTCTAAAAAATTCTATGTCCAAACTGATGCATCTGAATTAGGAGTAGGGGCAGTCCTATCACAACTTAATTCTGAGGGCCAGGATCAACCTGTTGCTTTTATTAGTAGGAGGTTGACCCCTAGAGAAAAGCGTTGGTCTGCCATAGAGAGGGAGGCCTTTGCTGTGGTCTGGGCTCTGAAGAAGTTGAGGCCATACCTGTTTGGCACTCACTTCATTGTTCAGACAGACCACAAACCTCTACTTTGGCTAAAACAAATGAAAGGTGTAAATCCTAAATTGTTGAGGTGGTCCATATCCCTACAGGGAATGGACTATACAGTGGAACATAGACCTGGGAGTAGCCACTCCAATGCAGATGGACTCTCCAGATATTTCCACTTAGACAATGAAGACTCATCAGGTCATGGCTAGTCTTATTGTCCTTCGTTTGGGGGGGGGGGTTGTGTAGGAAAGTACCATCTTGCCTTACATGTTACCCCCATTTTTCACTGTATATATGTTGTTTTAGTTGTATGTGTCACTGGGACCCTGGTAACCCAGGGCCCCAGTGCTCATAAGTGTGCCTGAATGTGTTACCTGTGTAGTGACTAACTGTCTCACTGAGGCTCTGCTAATCAGAACCTCAGTGGTTATGCTCTCTCATTTCTTTCCAAATTGTCACTAACAGGCTAGTGACCAATTTTACCAATTTACATTGGCTTACTGGAACACCCTTATAATTCCCTAGTATATGGTACTGAGGTACCCAGGGTATTGGGGTTCCAGGAGATCCCTATGGGCTGCAGCATTTCTTTTGCCACCTATAGGGAGCTCTGACAATTCTTACACAGGCCTGCCACTGCAGCCTGAGTGAAATAACGTCCACGTTATTTCACAGCCATTTTACACTGCACTTAAGTAACTTATAAGTCACCTATATGTCTAACCTTTACCTGGTAAAGGTTAGGTGCAAAGTTACTTAGTGTGAGGGCACCCTGGCACTAGCCAAGGTGCCCCCACATTGTTCAGGGCCAATTCCCCGGACTTTGTGAGTGCGGGGACACCATTACACGTGTGCACTACATATAGGTCACTACCTATATGTAGCTTCACAATGGTAACTCCGAATATGGCCATGTAACATGTCTATGATCATGGAATTGCCCCCTCTATACCATCCTGGCATAGTTGGCACAATCCCATGATCCCAGTGGTCTGTAGCACAGACCCTGGTACTGCCAAACTGCCCTTCCTGGGGTTTCACTGCAGCTGCTGATGCTGCCAACCCCTCAGACAGGCAGCTGCCCTCCTGGGGTCCAGCCAGGCCTGACCCAGGATGGCAGAACAAAGGACTTCCTCTGAGAGAGGGTGTTACACCCTCTCCCTTTGGAAAATGGTGTGAAGGCAGGGGAGGAGTAGCCTCCCCCAGCCTCTGGAAATGCTTTCTTGGGCACAGATGTGCCCAATTCTGCATAAGCCAGTCTACACCGGTTCAGGGGACCCCTTAGCCCTGCTCTGGCGCGAAACTGGACAAAGGAAAGGGGAGTGACCACTCCCCTGACCTGCACCTCCCCTGGGAGGTGTCCAGAGCTCCTCCAGTGTGCTCCAGACCTCTGCCATCTTGGAAACAGAGGTGCTGCTGGCACACTGGACTGCTCTGAGTGGCCAGTGCCACCAGATGACGTCAGAGACTCCTTCTGACAGGCTCCTTCAGGTGTTGCTAGCCTATCCTCTCTCCTAGGTAGCCAAACCCTCTTTTCTGGCTATTTAGGGTCTCTGTCTCTGGGGAAACTTTAGATAACGAATGCAAGAGCTCATCCGAGTTCCTCTGCATCTCTCTCTTCACCTTCTGCCAAGGAATCGACTGCTGACCGCGCTGGAAGCCTGCAAACCTGCAACATAGTAGCAAAGACGACTACTGCCACTCTGTAACGCTGATCCTGCCGCCTTCTCAACTGTTTTCCTGGTGGTGCATGCTGTGGGGGTAGTCTGCCTCCTCTCTGCACTAGAAGCTCCGAATAAATCTCCCGTGGGTCGACGGAATCTTCCCCCTGCAACCGCAGGCACCAAAAAGCTGCATTACCGGTCCCTTGGGTCTCCTCTCAGCACAACGAGCGAGGTCCCTCGAATCCAGCAACTCTGTCCAAGTGGCCCCCACAGTCCAGGGACTCTTCAGTCCAAGTTTGGTGGAGGTAAGTCCTTGCCTCACCTCGCTAGACTGCATTGCTGGGAACCACGACTTTTGCAGCTACTCCGTGCACTTCCGGCAGAAATCCTTTGTGCACAGTCCAGCCTGGGTCCACGGCACTCTAACCTGCATTGCACGACCTCCTAAGTTGTTCTCCGGCGACGTGGGACTCCTTTGTGTAACTTGGGGTGAGCACCATTTCATGCATCCTCGTAGTGCCTGTTTCTGGCACTTCCCTGGGTGCTACCGGCTGCTAATAGGGCTCCTTGTCTTGCTCGACGTCCCCTCTACCTCCTGGTCCAATTTGCGACCTTCTGGTCCCTCCTGGGCCACAGCAGCGTCCAAAAACGCTAACGGCACGATTTGCAGCTAGCAAGGCTTGTTGGCGTTCTTCCGGCAGGAAAACACTTCTGCACAACTCTACAAGGCGAGAGGGATCCGTCCTCTAAAGGGGAAGTCTCTAGCCCTTTGCGTTCCTGCAGAAACAGCAGCTTCTTCTGTCCAGTAGAAGCTTCTTTGCACCCGCAGCTGGCATTTCCTGGGCATCTGCCCATCTCCGACTTGCTTGTGACTTTTGGACTTGGTCCCCTTGTTCCACAGGTACCCCAGATTGGAAATCCAGCGTTGTTGCATTGTTGGTTTGTGTCTTTCCTGCATTATTCCTCTAACACGACTTCTTTATCCTTAGGGGAACTTTAGTGCACTTTGCACTCACTTTTCAGGGTCTTGGGGAGGGTTATTTTTCTAACTCTCACTATTTTCTAATAGTCCCAGCGACCCTCTACAAGGTCACATAGGTTTGGGGTCCATTCGTGGTTCGCATTCCACTTCTGGAGTATATGGTTTGTGTTGCCCCTATCCCTATGTGTCCCCATTGCATCCTATTGTAACTATACATTGTTTGCACTGTTTTCTAAGACTATACTGCATATTTTTGCTATTGTGTATATATATCTTGTGTATATTTCCTATCCTCTCACTGAGGGTACACTCTGAGATACTTTGGCATATTGTCATAAAAATAAAGTACCTTTATTTTTAGTATAACTGTGTATTGTGTTTTCTTATGATATTGTGCATATGACACTAAGTGGTACTGTAGTAGCTTCACACGTCTCCTAGTTCAGCCTAAGCTGCTCTGCTAAGCTACCATTATCTATCAGCCTAAGCTGCTAGACACCCTATACACTAATAAGGGATAACTGGGCCTGGTGCAAGGTGCAAGTACCCCTTGGTACTCACTACAAGCCAGTCCAGCCTCCTACAGTATGCTACAAAGATATCAGGAACAGGAGGATCCTGATTCATTCTTTACGAATTTTGAAAGGATAGCCAGCACAACAAACTGTCCGGAAGAAAAGTGGGGTCAATATATAGCCCTGTTACTTAGTGGACAATTGCAAGCTGCCTATCAGGCAATCAACCCTGGTGGCACCCTTCCGTATAAAGAGGTAAAGAAAGCGATCCTGGAACGCATAGGCCTAGACAGCGAAAGCTACAGAACCAAGTTCAGACAGCCAAAGTGGCAACAACAAGAAAATCCACGCACCTTATATTACTGAGTACATCATGCTGCAGGCAAATGGTTACACCCCACAGAAACCACTAGGGAGGAGATGTTCAACACCATAGTCTTGGAACAATTTCTGGACGCCCTGCCCCCCAGCACACAGAACTGGATGAGACAACATCCGAGGCTGACAAACCAGACTGCCGTTGACCTAGCCTGTGCTTACCATCGAGCACCAGACTTTCGCACCGCGTCCAGTAGACATCCCCTTCCTCCTTCTGTCCGGCCAAGCGCAGCCAACAGTACAACCCAGAGACCCGTGGCCATACATGGCCGGGATCGTTCTCTACCCCCGGCCTCGGCAACTTCAAGTTATCCAACCACAGGACCTCAATGTTATCATTGTTCAGAGTAGGGTCATATTGACAGACACTGTCGTTAAAAAAAGATCCTGAAGAACCAATGGAAATAGGGCTGATGAAAGGGAGAGTATTATGGTCTGGAGGGAAAAGACCGACTTATACTCTCCCAGTCCTACTCAACGATGTCGAAAAAACAGCTCTTGTGGATTTGGGGTGCAGTCAAAGCGTGATCAGACAGAACTTGGTGCTGCCGGGACAAGGGAATCCTCAGAGCCAGGTACTAATAGCTTGCGTACATGGAGACCAATGACCCTATCCCGTGGCTACTGTACGCCTCAATTGGAAGGGAGAAGATGAGACCATAAAGGTGAGGGTAATTCCCCATTTGGGAAAAGATCTCATCCTTGGAACGGACTACATGGATTTTACCGCCCTCCTAAATAAAGCTGGACAGGAGCAAATCTTTAAGAAATGGTGGGAGGAGACCCCTTTTGAGATAGGGGGGGAAGAGAACAAGAAACCACGGACCTCCCTGAGTAGGAAGCAAAAGAGAGAGCAACGGAGACAGTATCAGTCCAGTCAGGATCCCCGAGCTACAGTCTCTAAAGACCCCCCCAGGTGTCATCTGCACCATTACGGGAGATTTCCGACAGAGTCAACACGAAGATCCTACACTGAAGCATGCATGGCACAAAGCCTTGAACCCGGATGACCATGTGGTGGGTCCCAAGTTCCTGGAAAAAATAATTTACTGTATAGGAATCCCTCTGGTGTAGGGGAAAGAGAATTGCAGCTAGTGGTACCCCCGGAGTCATAGACAGCAGGTCCTACAATTGGCCCATGGGGATAATGGGGAAGGACATATGGGGAGAGAGAAAACAGAGGAGGCATTATTACGGTGGTTCTATTGGCCTGGAGTATTTGGAGATATTCGGAAACATTGTATAGAATGCCCAAAATGTCAACTCCTGAATCCCTCACCACACAGTCCAGCCCGCTTCAATCACTTCCCATTATAGAAACCCCTTTTTCTAGAGTCGGGATGGACATTGTAGGTCCCCTAACTCCTTCGGTGAGAGGACGACAGTATATTCTGGTATTAGTCGATTTTGCAACCCGTTACTCTGAAGCCATACCAATCCCCAGTATGCACACCAAAACCATAGCTCAGGCAATGATAGAATTATTTTCTAGAGTCGGGTTTCCAAAAGAAATACTCACAGATCAAGGGACTCCATTTATGTTGAGAATGATGGCAGAGGTGTGTCGTTCCCTAGGGGTTAAACAAATCAGAACATCTGTTTACCATCCTCAAACAGACGGTCTAGTAGAGAGATATAATAAGACCATTAAATCCCTACTTTGAAAAAGCTGGGAAAGATTGGGAAAAAAACCCATCCCTTGTGCTCTATGCCATACGCACTCACGTTCAGACCTCCACGGGTCATAGCCCCTTTGAGTTGTTATTCGGGAGACAACCTCGTACCCTTTTAGAGATGTTGGCTGAACAATGGGAAGAAACCGAGGAAGAAGTTAAAGATCTGTTGACCTATACTCAAGAACTATGAGAAAACCTCCACATGGTATGGGAAGAGGCCCATACCACTCTAAGAGAGGCCCAAAACAAACAGAAAGAGTTGTGCGATGCTAAAAGTGTGTTAGAAGCCTGAAGGTTGGAGATAAGGCCTTAGTGCTCCTACCCAGTTGTGAAAATAAGCTGTTAGCACAGAGGCAGGGTCCATATTAAGTCTTAGAGCAGATTAATCCCACAACATATAGACTAGCTATGCCCCAAGGCTTGGGAAGGGAGCAAATATTCCATATCAATTTGCTTAAAAAATGTCAGGAACCCCCGGATGATCACTCTATCATGTATATCACACGGGAAACCCATGATGAGATTCCCTTCCCTTCCTGCTACCTCACCTCACTCGGATCCTCTTCCTCAAATAAACCACACACTCCCAGACCTTTATCTTAGGCAACTCCACCATCTGATCGATAACAATAAAGAAGTGTTCTCTAAATCACCAGGACGAACATCCTTAGTACAGCATGCGATTCGTATTATGTCCGACAATATAGCCCGTCAGTGACCCTCTCGTATCCCTGAAGCAAAAAGGAAAATCATAGAACATGAAGTGCACTCCATGTTAGAAGCCGGCATCATTGAACCCTCCACAAGCCCATGGTGCTCCCCTCTGGTCCTAGTACCAAAGCCAGATGGAAGCACTCGCTTTTGTGTTGATTATAGACACGTCAATGCCCTATCTCAGTTTGACTCATATCCCATGCCCGCATCGATGAACTATTAGATCAATTAGGTCAAGCTTGGTATATGTCCACATTAGATCTGACAAAAGGGTACTGGCAAATACCATTGTGGCCAGAGGATAAGGAAAAAAACGCCTTTGCGACCCCATCTGGTGTCTATCAATTTACTGTCCTTCCGTTTGGTCTTCATGGGGCCCCAGCTACTTTTCAGAGACTCATCGACAGAATACTGCGATCTTACCATCAGTATTCCGCAGCATATCTCGATGATATTGTAGTCTAAAGTAGGGCCTGGGAAGACCACCTGAAACACCTAGACAACATCCTACAGGCCCTGAGGAAGGCCAATCTGACAGCAAATCCTGAAAAATGTAGGTTGGGACACACAAAAATTAAATATCTGGGCTATGTAGTAGGAGAAGGGAAGGTTAGACCTCAGGTTGAGAAAACACAGGCTAACACTAAAATCTCCCTCCCACGCACGAAGAAGGATGTATGAGCCTTCCTTGGTCTCGTAGGGTACTATAGACGATTCATACCACAACTCTCCAACTTAGCAGGACCACTTACCAACCTTTTAAAGAAATCATGTCCAAATATCTTACCCCCTTTCTCTGAAAGAGAGCTCCTGAGCTTTGAAGCACTGAAATCTGCCTTGACATCCGGACCGGTGTTATGTTGTCCTCATTTCCAGAAACCTTTTATAGTACAAACTGATTGGTGCCGTCCTTTCACAAGAACAAGAGGATGGGGAACTCCACCCCATTGTCTATATAAGTCGGAAACTCCTTCCACGGGAACAACATTATCCCACTTTAGAGAAAGAATGCTTAGCCATCAAATGGGCGGTGGAATCCCTGCGATACTGTCTGGCAGGCAGAACTTTCACCCTAGTGAATGATCATGCTCCCCATACCTGGCTCGCCCAGAACAAAGATACCAACTCCTGTGTATTGCGATGGTTCCTCTCACTTCAGCCTTTCTCCTTTCAGATACGTCATTACCCAGGTTCCCTCATGACCAATGCTGACTTTGTATCCCGCTATGCATCGTCTGAGCGTCTCTATCAGCCGCTCGCTAGGGGGACTGTATGTGACGGGCCAATCGGAGTCAGCCCTCACACAACACCGACTTGTGCTGCCGCTGCCCCAGATAAACGGGAACCTCATGAGATGGGGACCAATCCTGAGCCTCGGCCGGCTGTGACCCTCCATTCAGGAAGCCACACCGCAGGACCTGAAAACAAAGAAAAGGCGGCGTCTCAGGGGAGAGCGGCGCACAACAAGGAGACGGAGGAGAGCGGCGTCGTGGAAGTCCAGGCGGATTTCAGCGGAAAAGTGAACGAGAGGAGTGACGGAGAAACAGAGTTCACAGCGGCCCCGGGAGGCGGAGCGAGAAACCCTGCCACGCTTCTGGAGAAGTGTTGCAAGACCAGGTGTGTGAAACTATAGAACTGAGGGGAACCAGGGTGGCGGGAGGACGGGAATGGAGAGAGTATTAAGTAAAAGTGAGTGGGTGGCGGGTAGAACAAATAGGGGAGACAAGTCACTCGATTCGAGGCAGATTCTGATAAAAAGAAAGCATATAGGTAGTGAATTGCTACAGTCCAAGATCCTATAATAGGGTACCACCGAGAATAAGGACAACAGCAATACAAGGACAAGAAGAACAGTAGAGGGAGGCGAAGGAGCCATACAAAGAAAGAATACTTGAAAGGTAGAGGAGACCGTAAGAGGGTAGCAAAGGCTACATGAAGGAAGGAAGAGTTGGTGTAGCAGAAGAGAAGTGATACAGAGATTTTGTAAAGAAAGAGATAAAAGAGAGATAGAAACAGAAAACCAGCAACAACAAAATAGAAAACAATAGGAGAGAAAGAGAAAGAGAGACTGAAAACAGAGGACGAAAGGAGAAGAAGAGGTAGAAAAGGAAAGAGACAGACAAAATACAACTTACTTACCAGTTCCTCTCTTGTTCTTTTTGCACGCATGCGCTTCCCAGACGAGCCCTGAAAGAGAAGGAAAGAACATAGAAGAGTTGAAGAACCAGAGAAAAGTAACAGAAGTTAATCAGGAAACAAAATAAGAAAGACTTATTCACCACTCTATTATAATTTTCAATAAAGCACAGTACTAAAGATAACTAAAGCTCTGTGTCGTCCTTTAACCCGACCAACCACTGAATTTCACTACTTTTGAAAGGCCATTAACTTTCAGGAAAAAATTATCACAAATTCCGTCACAATCAATCAATGTATCACCGATCATTGGTGCAATAGTTACGTAGTTACCTCTTCTAATCCAAGCACATGGGTTGAACAAAATACCTCCTCTCTGATGGTATCCACACATTAGATTCAGACATTGGCACTGGCAGTCTCTTAATCAATGATCTTCTAGGGCAGCCCTGCTAGGTGATGTACAAATAGGAGAGGCAATGCCATGTGAGGGAGGCAGGTAGCATCTCCAAAGTCCTGAGGGTTTGTCGGGGCTTCTTCACTGCACATGGTTCCTACTCCAATCCTGGCTTGTATGTGATTATAAAATCAATGGGGGGGCAGCATATATCCAACACAAATATAATGTTGTACTAGCATTTTGTTCAAACAAAGAAAGAGATAAAGAAACTGAGCAAGAAATAATGAAAAGGTTCTGTGGTGGCACTGGCATATTCAAGCTGGGAAGTAGAGTTGGTCCTCAAACTCTGGTGGTACCCAAAGACATTGGTCTGCTAACATGCTTGATTCAGACCAATCATCCTCTTCCTCCTCCTGTGGTGTTTTTGGAATGGTGTAATCAGGTGGTATGAAATGTTGGTTCATTTTGTTCATGGTCAATCTCTCCACGTTTTGAGAAGCGGACAGGTCCTTCTCACTGTAACAACTGCACCAGCTGGACTGAACATACGTTCAGCAGACAAGCTGGCTACAGGAAAAGCCAGAAACTTTAGTGCCAGCCTGCTGCGCACTGGCCATTGGCTCATCTTCCCATACCAATACAGAAATTGGGTTTTGATCCACATACACCTCTTTAGGGTCATCAATATACTCCTGAAACATCCTCTGAATGGTCATTGGTGTTGCCACCTGCTCAGCTGCTTTTACCTTCACCTCTGCACTGGCCTTAAGACCTTCAGCTTAAAACCAAGCCAATGCAGAGGTTGGGTCCGATCCTTATGTTTCTGTTGTCACAAGTTTTCTTGTTACTGGGGTTGGTGAATGTAAGACAAGACTGCCCTTTCTAGAAGTTGAAGGCGGCACCCCAGAACTGCGGAGTGGGACTCTAAGTTCAAGTGGTTTTTCTTCCAGTTCTCCTGCTAGCACAACAATCCACCTCTTGTATTGTGAAACGTCCCCTTCAGAAAAAGGAAAGATAGCCAGAAGAATTTTTGTTGTAACTTGGATCAAGTAGGATGGCACAGATGTGCTCTTTGGATGAGATGATGTCTTTTGCAGCCTTGCAAGCGATAGCTTAGGCTAGTAATCAAGGCATGTGCTTCTGCGTTTTCGTTCGCACCCCTGAATCTAAACCTTTGAGACACTTTCTTTAGTTGCTTCTGAAAAGATGCAATAGCAGGATAGCTTGGCCCATTGTACTGTCCTTCTTGCTAACTACCTGTGTGAAAACATCAAAAGGGAGCAGCATTTGTGTGAGGCATTTGACTAGGCCGCATTTGTCCGCATCGTTGGTCTTAGATCCCCCAATTGTATCTGCTCCTCTTTCAAAGTCACAGTCGTTGATCTGTTTGTACTGCTCAACCAGACTTTGTAACATATAATAGGTTGAGTTCCAATGTGTTGGCACCTCCTGTATCAGGGCTTTAACTGGTAGACTGTTATGACGCTGAATAATCTGCAACTGTTTCCGGGCATTAAAAAAATGGCTAAAAGTTGTGCAAATCTGTCTGCAGGTGGTCAGTATGCTGCTTACAATGTCTTCGTTTTAAGAAAGTCTTGCACAACCAGGTTAATGCAGAGCGCCAAACACTGGACCCTGAAATAGCCTCCTTTTGCCATGGCCTTGACTATGTTACTGCCATTGTCTGTGGCAACAAATCCAACTCAAAGACATCTGGGTTGCAGCCATTCAGACACCCTTCTACTAAATTCCTCCAAGATGTTTGCAGCTGTGTGTAACTTCTCCATGGCAAACATGGCTACTGTTGCATGCTGCTAAATGGTCTTGAAAATTCGTTCAGGGTTAAGAACTGTAGATCTTGCAATTGTATAGTCTCTTCTGCCTAAACATGCCCGTAATTGTAGCTTGGATTTTCTTCTTTTGTGAAGCCACTGATGCAGGCAACTTTTTAGGTGTAGGTGGTGGTTAGACTCAATGCACATCATGATGGTGCAGTCACCGTATGCTGTGGTGTCTCCTTCTGACTCTGAGTTTTCCTGTGCAATTGTGAGGTCACTGAGACGTGTGATTCTGGTGCACTGCTGAGGACAGGGCTGTTTTGCATGAGGATGATGTCACCCTCTTCTTCCTCACCTTCCACCATGATTTGACCAGGTGTAGCTGATGTTTCCTGGCTCTCCTCACTGTCACCACTGCAACCATGTTGAGGCGTTTGTTTAAGTTGCTGCTCCCAAAAGATTGGTGATGTTTTTTCATATGGGTCATCTGGCCTCCAGTACCACAATGTGAACCAGGCTTACCTTGACGAACATTTGTGTGGCAAGTGAAGCATATGGCAATATTCGCCTCCTTTTTGCTAATCGTAAAAAAGTTTCAAACTGGGTAGGAGTGCTTTCTTATTGGGCCACTGCCAATGCCTGAAGAAGAACTGGATGTAGGTGGTTGAGGGTGTGTCGATTGCTTCTCTGGAATGGACATTGATCCTGAGTTAGGGGTTGGTGCAGGTCTCTGCTGGGGCCTTACAAATATAGGAGCTGGTGGTGCTGTCTATGCTACATCCTTCAGAACAGGTTGGATAATAATGTCGGACTCCTCTGTGCCAGCTTCTACAATGACTGTGTCATCATCATCATCCTCGTCATCATCCCCTTCTGTGGTTCTAAGGCTTTCTGGAACTTTTCTTTTCCCTTTCCTCTCCTGGCGTCTCCAGGCCTCTGCCGGGGTTCATTCCATGTCCCTAACATCATCATCAGAGGTGATGCTTGGAGAAGATTGTAGAATAGTAATACCCTTCCTTTTACTTGCTGGAGATCTGGGTGCCCCTGATTCTAAAAGAAGAGGTTTTTGCTCTACAGAAAGCTTGACCTCCTGTTCTGCTCCAACTTCAGGAAGATCTGGTTGAGGCTGCTGTCCACTTTGCTCTGTTTCCTGAACCGATTGGGTACTACTTTGTGAAATGGAAAAGTCCAATTCAAAATCACTTTTTGTTGGTGTCACCATGATTGCGGTTTTTGCAGCAGGGACACGTTTACCAAAAAAGGTTGCAGTTGGCACCCCACTGGCAGAAAGCTGCTTTTTCTCGCTGGCCACTTTCTTGGGAGCACATTTCTTTGGGACCATCTTAACTAGCTCTAGGGTGACAGTGGAACTAAGATGCACAAGCAAAATAGTTTGATGCCTGTGGACCGAGGTAGCTGTAGGGCCTTCTCTTTGGCAGTACTGTGGCTGATGCGGGGTCTCTTTTACACCCAAATACAACCAGGCAAAAAAAAAACATGTAGTTAATTAAATGTGGCATGCCATTATTGCAGCAGGTTTAAAATAGAACAGAGAAATGCAATTTTAGTGCAATATCAGTGGGGTTGGTTACTTATGTAATTTTCCTAGTATTTAATGTAAAGGCAAACCATACCATCACATCTTTAGTCAGAAAGAGGTGCCTGGATAAATGGAATAATCCTTTAAATAAAATAACCTATGGTGGCAAGGTGCCAGAGGAAATGCTTTGGTGGATGGATGGATGGAGGAATGAAATTGGTTGGATGGATGGATCAATGCAAAATGAAATTAAAAAGAAAAAAAAAAAGAAAAAAACATTAAAATATAAAAAAGTACAAAAGTATTAAAAAAAAAAGTACAAAAAAATAAAAACTAGAAAAAAATAAAATGATAAATATAACAATTACAACAAAAAGATACAAAAGTTAAAAAATTATAATAAAACTGAAAAATTGAAATAAAAATAAAAAATGAAATTAAAAAATGAAATAAATGGTATAAAAATTAAATTAAAAAAAAGAATAGAAAAAATAAAATAGAAAAAATAAAAATAGAAACTTAAAAACAAATGATCAATAATTAACAATCTTTGTATGTAAGCCTAGGTCAACTCAAAGACATCCTGGCTGCACAGTGTACGCACAAAATGGCTGCCAACCAGCCACATGGTCAACAACAACAAGGAGCAGGGAGGAAGCATGGAGAACAAAAAATATATGCAAGCCTATGACAAGAACACTGGCTGCATGCACAAAATGTCTACCAGACAGCCACATGGTCAAACAACAACAAGTAGCAAGGAGGAAGCATGAACATGCACGCCTATGGCAAGGGACACTGGCTGGATGGACAAAATGGTGGCAGCCAGCCACGTGGTAAAACAACAACAAGGAGCAAGGAGGAAGCCTGGAGAACAAAGGACACAAGCAAGCCTATGGCAAGCGACACTGGCTGGATGGACAAACTGGCTGCCAGCCAGCCACATGATCAAACAACGACAACAAGGACCAAGTAAGAAGCATGAAAAACAAAGAACACATGAAAGCCTATGGCAAGGAACACTGACTGCATGCACAAAATTGTTGCCAGTCAGCCACATGGTCAAACAACAAGGAGCAAGGAGGAAGCATGGAGAACAAAGAACACACTCACGCCTATGGCAAGAGACACTGGCTGGATGGACACAATAGCTGCCAGCCAGCCACATGGCCAAATAAAAACAACAAAAAGCAAGGAGAACAAAGAAGAACACATGCAAGCTTATGGCAAAGTGACCCTACCTGCATGCACAAAATGGTTGCCAGCCACATGGTCAAACAGCAACAACAAGGAGCAAGGAGGCATGTCAAACAAAGAACACATGCAAGCCTATGGCAAAGGACACTGGCTGGATGGACAAAAAGGCTGACAGCCAGCCACATGATCAAACAACATCCTCCTCTGCCATCAAATATTACTACCCCACAATATATGCACTTTTTGCAAAAACAGGAAATGCAACCAATAGCCAAACATTTTAAATTTAAATTAATCCAATGTAATCCCTGTCCTAAATTAAGTTTTAAAAACATATAGCACTGAAATTATTATTTCATGCACTGATGACTACTAATACTGGCCTGGAACAGCTGGCTTAGTGGCTTTTTGGAAATCTAGGCCACCTACTAAAATAATATTGCAAATGGAAACACGAGGAAAAGGTACTGAGCTGTGCAACAATTTTCTTTTATAAGAGGTGAAAAATCAATTAAATGAAAAAGAAATATTAACTTGGCCTACACCTAACCTCCAGGCCACCCAACACGATACATTTTTTAATCAAATTAAAGTACAAAGAAATACTGGTACATGTCCAAGCAAACAACACCCTTATTCAAAATAGTTTTAGTACTTGATGATTGCACTAAAACAAAGTCCTTTAATCCAAAGGTATATCCAGGAGGCAAAGGGAGTGATCCTTCCACCTCAAAGTCCAAGTGAAAAGTGACCAGGGGATGGAGAATGCACTGGGATGACTCTGCTGGACAGGAACAGGAAGTTGGAGTCTGTGCACACTTCCTTCCGGTTTGAAAAAAAAGGCTTCTCAATCTGAAAAACAAATTGCAGAGTCCATTTGAGAAGAAAATCTAGTTAAAAAAGTTATTTTTTATTAGATTTAGTGACTCTGGAGTTGAAAATCTACTTCAGAAGTGCGTTCGTGCTCATGAGCAGCCTGTTTTGGCCACTGGCGCCTCTGGAAGCAACGCAAAAGAATGTGAGGTCTTGTGCGGGCTCAGCGGCAGCCCAGGAGACTCTTCACACTCACAAGAGAGGGCCAAAACCCAATCTCGTGAGCATTAACAAGCTACGCTTGGCCCTGGAGAGCAGAATTTGGGAACTCCGCACTACTTTGTGTAGCGCGGGGTGCCCGAATTCCGCAAACTCCATTGGTTGGAGCAGAGTTCTACACCCAGGCCTATATAAAATGTGATGTATAATTAAACAAAGCCAGATATAGGGTCTAATTACGACCTTAGTGGTCCGACTGTCAGACCTCCAAAGCTGTGGGGAGGAGGTTGCCATCAAACCAGCAGCCTCAGCTCTTCATCGTATTGCAATGTTTCCACTGGGCTGACTAGCAGAAACATCAGAATTACAACATTTCCGCCGGTCAGCCCAGTAGAAACAATCCCTAATGGAGCCGAGGAAAATGCTATCACACACAGCACCCTCAGAATGTGCACTGTTTGCCATAGCAGACATGGTCGTGGGCAGTGCAGGGCTCCCCGTGGCCTCCAGCAGCAGAGAACCCCCCCCCCATGAAAAGGTTGATGGAAAGCAAAGTTGTGATCAGCATGGTGGTGCGGAACTCGGATTGGCTGTGGCTGACCACCAGGATCGTAATCTGGTGGTCAGACCAGCAGGAGTGTGGCAATCTGACCGGCACAGCGAGTTCAGTGGTCCAAAGACCGCCAATATCATAATTAGGCCCATAGTCATTTCTGATGAGTAACTGTGAGAGGCTGGCCTGGCTTATAGTGGGTACTTTGTGGTACTTACATCTTGTGCCAGGTCCAGTTATCCCTTATTAGTAGAATAGAGGTGTTTCTAGCAGCATAGGCTGTTAGAGGTAGCTATGGCAAAGCAGCTTAGGCTGAACTAGGAGACATGTAAAGCTCCTACTTTACCACGTATGTCATATAGCACAATATCATAAGAAAACACAATACTCAGAATTACTGAAAATAAAGGTACTTTATTTTAGTGACAATATGCCAAAAGTATCTCAGAGGATACCCTCACTTAGGAGGTAAGTAATATACACAAATTATATGTACACAAACCCAAAACAGGTAAGTAACAGTAAGAAAAGTAATGCAAACAATGTAGAATCACAATGGATGCAATAGGTAGACATGGGCCTAGGGGCAACACAAACCATATACTCCAAAAGTGGAATTCGAATCACAAATGGACCCCAGGCCTAGGGGAGGTTGTAGAGGGTCGCTGGGACTGTGAGAAAACAGTAAGGGTGTCCAAAATACCCCACCCCAAGACCATGAAAAGTAGGAGTAAATTTACCCTACTACCCCAGAAAGACACAATAGACGTGATAGGGGATTCTGCAAGAATCACAAGCACCAGCAAAACACTGAAGACGGATTCCTGGACCTGAGGACCTGTAAAGGAAGGGGACCAAGTCCAAGAGTCACGAAAGTGTCCTGGGGGGCAGGAGCCCACTAAACCCCGGATGAAGGTGCAAAAGGGCTGCCTCTGGATGGAAGAAGCCAAAGATTCTGCAACAACGACCATCTCCCTTGGATGGAAGATGTCCCACGGTGTGCTGGAGGTTGCAGAAGTGTTTCCAGGCAGAAATACCACAAACAAGCCTTGATAGCTGCAAGAGTCACGGTTTAGGATTTTGGGTGCTGCTGGGGACCAGGAAGGACAAGAATGTCGCCCCTTGGAGGAGGAGACAGAGGGGGCACTCAGCAACTTAGAGAGCCTCGCAGAAGCAGGCAGCACCCGCAGAAGTACACCGCAGAAGTACCAGAACAGGCACTTAGAAGATCTGAGGAAAGCAGTTGACTCAGAGTCACAAAGGAGGGTCCCACGATGTCGGATTTCAACTCAGCGAGTTGGGCAATGCAGGACGGAGTGCTGGGGACCCAGGCTAGGCTGTGCACAAAGGAAGTCCTGGAAAAGTGCACAGAAGCCAGAGCAGCTGCAAATCATGCAGTACACAGGTTTGCTGTCTGGCGTGGGGAGGCAAGGACTTACCTCCACCAAATCTGGACAGAAGGGCCACTGGACCGTGGGAGACACTTGGACCCAGCTCCTGTGTTCCAGGAACCACGCTCATCAGGATGAGAGGGGACCCAGAGGACCGGTGATACAGAAGTTTGGTGCCTGCGTTGGCAGGGGGAAGATTCCGTCGAACCACGGGAGATTTCTTCTTGGCTTCCAGTGCAGGGTGAAGGCAGACAGCCCTCAGAGCATGCACCACCAGGAAACAGTTGAGAAAGCTGGCAGGATGAGGCGCTACAATGTTGCTGGTAGTCATCTTGCTACTTTGTTGCGGTTTTGCAGGCGTCCTGGAGCAGTCAGCGGTCGATCCTTAGCAGAAGTCAAAGAGAGAAGTGCAGAGGAACTCTGGTGAGCTCTTGCATTCATTATCTGAGAAATAGTCCAGAGGAGAGACCCTAAATAGCCAGAAAAGGAGGTTTGGCTACAGAGAAAGGAGGCTTGGTTACTGAAAGAGGTAAGCACCTATCAGGAGGGGTCTCTGACGTCACCTGCTGGCACAGGCCACTCAGAACAGTCCATTGTGTCCCAACACCTCTGAATCCAAGATGGCAGAGGTCTGGGACACACTGGAGGAGCTCTGGGCACCTCCCCTGGGCGGTGCAGGTCAGGGGAGTGGTCACTCCCCTTTCCTTTGTCCAGATTTGTGCCAGAGCAGGGCTGGGGGAGACTGGTTTATGCAGAGATGGGCACCATCTGTGCCCATCAAAGCATTTCCAGAGGCTGGGGAGGCTACTCCTCGCCAGCCCTTCACACCTATTTCCAAAGGGAGAGGGTGTAACACCCTCTCTCAAAGGAAATCCTTTGTTCTGCCTCCCTGGGACTGGGCTGCCCAGACCCCAGGGGGGCAGAAACCTGTCTGAGGGGTTGGCAGCAGCTGCAGTGGAGACCCCGGAAAGGCAGTTTGGCAGTACCCGGGTTCTGTGCTAGAGACCCGGGGATGCATGGAATTGTCACCCCAATACCAGAATGGTATTGGGGTGACAGTTCCATAATCCTAGACATGTTACATGGCCATGTTCGGAGTTACCATTGTGATGCTACACATAGGTAGTGACCTATGTGTAGTGCACACGTGTAATGGTGTCCCCGCACTCACAAAGTCCGGGGAATTTGCCCTGAACAATGTGGGGGCACCCTGGCTAGTGCCAAGGTGCCCACACACTAAGTAACTTGGCACCTAACCTTCACCAAGTGAGGGTTAGACATATAAGTGACTTATAAGTTACTTATTTGCAGTGAAAATGGCTGTGAAATAATGTGGACGTTATTTCACTCAGGCTGCAGTGGTAGCCCTGTGTAATAATTGTCTGAGCTCCCTATGGATGGCAAAAGAAATTCTGCAGCCCATAGGGATCTCCTGGAACCCCAATAACCTGGGTACCTAGGTACCTTATACAAGGGAATTATGAGGGTGTTCCAGTGTGCCAATGAGAAATGGTAAAATTAGTCACTAGCCTGCAGTGACAATTCTAAAGCAAAGAGAGAGCATAAACACTGAAGTTCTGGTTAGCTGAGCCTCAGTGATACAGTTAGGCACCACACAGGGAACACATACAGGCCACAAACTTATGAGCACTGGGGTCCTGGCTAGCAGGATCCTAGTGACACATATCAAACACACTGACAACATAGGGTTTTCACTATGAGCACTGGGCCTTGGCTAGCAGGATGAGACAGTAAAAACACTCTGACATATACTCACAAACAGGCCAAAGGTGGGGGTAACAAGGCTAGAAAGAGGCTACCTTCCTACAGTAACTCTAAGTCATAAATCAGAGGTCATGCCAGGGGGATGTTTCCTCCTAAAGTAAAAGGGAAATAATGATTCTCCTAACCCCAAGAAAGGACACAATTGAGGTTATTGGAGCATAATGTCTGGCCGGTTTTTGCATCTATTTTGGTACCTTTCTAAAGATGTGCTCTGTGTGGCGAACACCACATTTTACCCTAGCTTCCACAGGGAGTCAGGTAGTACTCTTATTTATTTATTTTCAATAAAGATTTCTTTCTTCAATTTTAAAGTTAAACTGAAGCCAACAATTCAACACATTACCATGTTATCTGAAGATGCAGAACCATTCTGCACCCGTTGTTCCTTTCCCTCGAGCATTCATTCTTAGGAGTCTAACAGTTTTCTACATATGCATGACTAGGCAGGAAGGTACGAAACAATGCTCATATGTCCTTCAGACAGTAGGCTTCCACTGAAGGTTCAGCATATATCACTATTTGATTGTTGCTATATACTAGATCCATCAGCCATTGCCTAAAAGTGGGAACTCGACCCCATTTGTTAGCCACCCATCAGTTGGCTACCTATAGCACAAGAAATTTGTGGTCCATATGGGGAATCGATTTAAAAAAAACAAAAGTGCAGTCTGTCTGTTTAATTCAATGTAGATGTTTATTATCCAGTGCAGTGTATGTGTTATATTTCCCCAGAAGGTTTACACTTCTCTGTATTCCTAAGTAATGTGCAGAAAACCTGCTTCAGGGGTTCCAAATCTTTACAGTTGTGATCTGCCTGCAGCCTTATTTGTGCAGTGTCAGTGGGGTGTAATAGTTGCAAAGCAGATATCTGAAGTGTATTAACTGTACACTGCTGCTGGGTATAAGATCACCTGTGTGAGAGCAACTACAGTCCCTTGTGGTATCTGCCAGGTTTGCCCCCAGTTCTCTCTTCCACCTGGAGAGGGCAACGGACCACTCAGGGGATTTAAATTCTTGTATTTCTCTGTAAGGCAACATTACTAGTTTCTTAGTGGTTTTGACATTGATTAGTAATTGGGGTGGTTTATAATATTCGGGTGCTTGAGGAAAGTGATGTAATCAATTAACTAATCCGCCAGATTCTGTAATATAAGATGATGTCAAGTGGAGTGTGCTCCAAATGCGCTCCGAACGTTTAAAAGGTAATCCATTATTCGTTCTCATTTAAATATCTCACCAGGCAATACCCAACTTGTGCATCTCGGATTTTGCTTTGTCTTCAGTCAAGATGGGGAACCTTTGATTTTCAGCTAAGGAGTTGTGTGATGAATACCTCATTGTGAAAATGGCCCATGCCTTAAGGTTTTCCAAGTACAGAAAAGTGCTGTGAAAAGTATGAATTTTGTGTGCATTGGGTGTTGGAGACCAGAGGGAGGTAGAAGAAGAAGCGCAGTGAACCAGGTCCTGTTCCACCGCCAGGTGGGCCCCATACATGGGAAGGTACAAAATTCCACATTAGGGGCACCATATCTGCAATGTTTAATAGGGGAGGTCCGCGTGCCCCTGGAAATTCTATTTTTTTCCCCCTTCCCAAAGTAGCCTGGTTAGGAAGAATGTTAATGTTTGAAAGAAGCACATATTCAATGGGATTGGAATGCTAACAAAGTAATTAAAAAAAGTTATGGAATATTACCATATTTGCGAAGCCCAATCTATCAGCCATTGATAGCGGCAGCTTCAAGCACCTTTCAATTTCATCTTCCAGCTGAGCAATGTTAAAACCATAGTTAAGCCTAAGAATATAGGCGGTCATTACAACATTGGTGGTAAAAGCCGCTTACCGTTGTGCAGAAGACCGCCAACACACCTGCCGTGGCCGCGGAAAACCGCCACAGCTATTATGACCAACAGCACGGAATCCGCCGAAATTCAGACACCCACACAAGTCCGCCACACCAAAGGTCAGTGATAAACTGGCGATAACAAAACCTCCACCGTCACGCCAACAGAAATACGCCCACACTATCACGACACACGAATCCACGTGGCGGTCTTTCAACCGCGGTATTCCATTGGCGATACACACCGCCACGTTCAAAATACACACACATCTCCAAAACACAGCCACAATGGACAATTCAAAATACACACACCTGAAACACATACACACACCACTCCCACACATCCAATACAATATAAAACTCACACCCACAAACCCCTACGACAAAATTTCACGAACGAAGGCCAGAGAGAGACACCACCATCAACAATACTAGCATCCACAGGCACACAACACCATCACCCACATAACTTCAACGCACCTCACACTACACACCACTACATATCAGAACACTTATCACCCCACACACCACCCCACACATCACCTACACCACCCCATGGCACGGCAAAGACACCCCAGATTCTCTGAGGAGGAGCTCAGGGTCATGGTGGAGGAAATTGTCCGGTGTAGAACTACAGCTATTTGGATCAAAGGTGCAGCACACCTCCGTTGCAAGGAAGATGGAGCTATGGCGAAGAATAGTGGACAGGTTCAACGCAGTGGGACAGCACCCAACAAATCGGGAGGACATCAGGAAGAGGTGGAACGACCTACTGGCGAAGGTGCGTTCCGTGGTATCACGACACCACCTGGCGGTTCAGCGGACTGGCGGCGGACCCCCACCTCCTCCCCAACAACTAACAACATGGGAGGAGCAGGTCTTGCCGATTCTGCATCCTGAGGGCCTAACAGGAGTAGGTGGAGGAATGTACTCTGGTAAGTCAAATCTTAACTATTACATCCCCCACCCTACCTGCATGCCAGCACATGCCCCCACCTTCACCCTCAGCCCAATCACCCTAACTCCTCACAAATGTCCCAACATCACAACCCCCATCCCAACACCAAGCCCTGCATGCAACAACAACGCATGAACACACATCACCAAAGCATGGCCACTGCACATACCCATACGCCCACGAAAACCATCATCACACAAGGTCCCACACAGGAATGCAAGCACTGGGATACACGGTCACCCACCCATTGCACACCATGCCACACACAGATGTAATAAACATCCTTTTATACCCCTGCATGACCCCTACCCAACGTCACCGGACAGGAGGGTCCACACATGTACACACCACCAACAGAAGAGGCCCACAGTGATGACAGCACCTCTGCCCAACTGTATCTAGATGACCAGCCCGGCCCATCGGGGACCTCGGGACAGTCGGTTCCCCACACCCAGTCACAGGCCACCACAGAGCTACCCCCCTTTGGAAACACCAGCACAGCACCCACCCAGCGGGCCCATACCTCCATCCCCAGGACACGTCAATCAGCAGTGTGTCCACCACTATAGGGAACCCTGGCTAACCCACCACCCCAACTACAACAGGGACCTGGGGGCAGTGGTAGTGGGCACACAGTCCAGGGGACGGAGGCCCAGGAACACTGGGGAACTGGGAGGGCTGCTGTGCGACAGGAGGCGGACAGGCCAAGGGAACCCACTCTCCACAAGGCCCTTTCCTCTATCATGGGAGCCTACCACCACTCCCAGGAGATGATGGCAACGGTACTGGCCAAGTTTCAGGAGACCCAGAGCCTGCAGGAGGAACAGTATATGGGCTTCAGGGAGGAATTCAGAACCATCAATTCCACCCTGGGCACCATCGTAGGGGTGCTGAAGGAAGTACTTAACACCAGGATGGACACTGTGGCACTACAAGGGGCCCCTGACACTAGCATGGACGATGAACTGCCCACCACCTCTGCCGGCGCTAGTGGACAGGAGGCACCGCCACAGGACCACGACACTAGCAGCCCACCACCTGCAGAGGGAGAACCACCTCACAAACAGTCCCTGAGATCCAGGAACAAGACAGAGAATGATGCCAAAACCCCCACCAAGAAATGAGAACACCCTGATTGTCATCCTACTGTCCCACTTTGTCACCCTGTCCATCCTTAAACTGCCCCAGCTCCACTTCCTATGCCCATTTGGGCAATGCACCTGTGAGACTAATAGACTGGACTCTGCCATGGACATTCCTCCACCATCACCCCTCACCAATTTACAACACCCTCCAATATTGAGCACTTAAATAAACACCCTTAAAGCACAAAACAATCTGGAGTCAGTCTGTGATTTCGGAATACTGTATTAGCAATAACTGTTGCAAAAAGCTCTTTCATTTGTAATGTCAACATACCTATGTCACACAGCTCTAGTCCATGAGGAATCAAAGCAGATGACACACTGTGGGACCCAGATCTGTGAGGGAAAGTGACAACTCAGTGACCAAACACTGGGTGAAAATGACAGACAGTAGAGAGGCAGTAGTGTTTAAGTACATGTAGTAGGTAGCTCTGTATTCTTATCTGTGTTTCACTGGAAATATTGCTGGATCACTGAGCCCCTGTCGTCCATGTCTTCTTCCTCTGCTTCCTCATCTTCACTGTCCACAGGCTCCACAGCGGCAACAACACCGCCATCTGGACCATCCTCCTGCAGAAAAGGCAACTGTCGTCACAAAGCCAAGTTGTGAAGCATACAGCATGCCACGATGATCTGGCACACCTTCTTTGGTGAGTAGAATAGGGATCCACCTGTCATATGGAGGCACCTGAACCTGGCCTTCAGGAGGCCAAAGGTCCGCTCGATCACCCTCCTAGTTCGCCCATGGGCCTCATTGTAGTGTTCCTCTGCCTTGTCCTGGGATTCCTCACTGGGGTCAGTAGCCATGAGAGGTTGGGGTAACCAGAGTCACCTGCAAATGGCGAGGGACAACTGTTAGACACACACTAACCTGGAGGGATATCCCCAGACCCAGTCAACCATTCCCATTGTCTTTCTTCCAGGTGCTCACCTAATAGCCACACAAGGAGCCTCTGGAGTTTACCCATCACATAAGGGATGCTGCTACTCTGCAGGATGTAGGCATCATGCACTGAGCCAGGGAACATGGCATTCACATGGGATATGTATTGGTCTGCCAAACATACCATCTGTACATTCATCGAAGGATAACTCTTCCGGTTTCTGTACACCTGTTCACTCCAGTGGGGGGGGGGGTACAAAAAGCCACATGTGTCCCATCAAGGGCACCTATGATGTTGGGGATATGTCCCAGGGCATAGAAATCACCTTTCACTGTAGGCAAATCCTCCACCTGAGGGAAAACGATGTAGCTCCGCATGTGTTTCAGCAGGGCAGACAACACTCTGGACAACACGTTGGAAAACATAGGCTGGGAAATCCCTGATGCTATGGCCACTGTTGTTTGAAATGACCCACTTGCAAGGAAATGGAGCACTGACAGCACCTGCACTTGAGGGGGGATTCCTGTGGGATGGCGGATAGCTGACATCAGGTCTGGCTCCAACTGGGTACATAGTTCCTGGATTGTGGCACGGTCAAGCCTGTATGTGATTATCACATGTCTTTCCTCCATTGTCGACAGGTCCACCAGGGGTCGGTACACCGGAGGATGCCACCATCTCCTCACATTTCCCAGCGGACGGTGCCTATGAAGGACAACAGCGAACACAGAGTCAAACAACTCAGAGGTACGTACCCACAGCTTACACAGAACACCATTCATAATCTAAAAAGTGGCCTGTATGTGTGTTGAGTCTAGGCCTAGGTATGTATGACGCAGTAGAAAATGTAGCCATGTGGGCCCCTGAAATGGCGGCTGCCTGACCTGTAAAGTGGGACAATGGGATGTGAGGTAACTGTGCTGGCGTTGTACACCGTCGCGGTAGGCGGTCGAAGACCACGGCGCAATGCTGCATTGGTTAACATTGGACCCTATGGGTCCCAGGAGCCAATGACGATGTACCCCGGCGGTGACTGTATGCACCACCAGGGACGTGACCGCCAATTTCTGTCTGTTCAATCACTCAATACCTGATCTTCGTAGGCGAGGACCTATACTGCAAGTGCTGCTGTGACCTCGGTCTGGAAGAGACAATGGCTCGAGTGTCTGGGGAAAGGGCCCCTGCCTTCACATTAGAGGAGTTGGAGAAACTCGTGGATGGGGTCCTCCCCCAGTACACGCTACTCTATGGTCCTCCAGACAAACAGGTAAGTACACTGGGACCATGCTGTATGGGCTATGCCTGTGTGGAGAGGGGTGGATGTAAGAAGGAAGGGGGGAGAGTGCGGCATGCATGAAACGATGGTGAGTGCATGTGCCACATGGCAAGGGTAGGGATGGGGGCCAATCACTTTGATGGTGCATTTGGTAATAACTTTCTCTTCCCCCTGTACAAATCATGTAGGTCAGCGCCCACCAGAAAAAATATATTTGGCGTGCCATCGCCAAGGACGTCCGGACCCTGGGGGTCTACCACAGACGGAGCACCCACTGCCAGAAAAGATGGGAGGACATTCGGCGCTGGAGCAAGAAGACGGCGGAGGCTCAGCTGGGGATGGCCTCCCAACGTGGGAGGAGTTCCCGTCGCACCATGACCCCCCTGATGTTCAGGATCCTGGCGGTGGCGTACCCAGAGTTGGATGGGCTCTTGAGGGCATCACAGCAGCCACAAGGGGGTGAGTACACTCTCATCCTGCAGATTTTGCGCGCAGTGGAGGTGTCTGGGTGGGGGAGGTGGGCTGTGGGTTTCCCTAGGCCAGGGCGAGTTCCGTAGGCAAGGTCCCTCCGTAAGGCAGGCCATGTGGCAACCCTCCGCACCTCTGTAGAGTGCCAACTACACCTAGTCATGCCCCTGTGTCAGCCATGTGTGCAGATGTCGTCCATAGCCCAGTAGGCCATTTCCCAGGAATTGAACAGTGGCGCCCAAGAGCGCGGCGTAGTGCAGGGGGCTTCTGTGTCTGTCATGTCCGCCAATGGTAGCGGTAATGCATGCACTCAACATGTCTTTCTTCTGTCGTCGTCCCCTTTTTGTGGTCTCCCTGTTCTTGTGTGCATTAGCATCATCAGGCGGAGGAGCAGTGGCACCGGAGCACAAGGGGGCTGCATCCCACATGGCCATGGAGGGCCACACTACGGAATCAGACTTCACCAGTGGGACGGTGGGCGAGGGGAGCTCCACGGCGGGGACAGGAGCTGAGACCAGTGACACAGACTCGCCCTTTTGATGGGAGATCCCTTGTGGTGGTGGCAACATCTGTGCCCCCCCATCTACAGGTACAGCCACCACCCCCCCTTCCAGCACCGCCCTCCCAGCAGCCCCTCAGCCTTCGCCCTGTGCCCGCTCACCCGGGAGGGTGGGCATCACCTTCGTCCCCGGCACCTCAGGCCCTGCCCCAGTCACCCCTGCTGCCCTCAGTGAGTGGGCCATTGACCTCCTCAGGTCCCTCACTGTTGGGCAGTCTACCATTTTGAATGCCATCCAGGGTGTAGAAAGGCAGTTACAACAAACCAATGCATTCCTGGAGGGCATTCATTCTGGTCAGGTGGCCCTTCAGCGAGCTTTTCAGACTCTGGCCTCAGCACTGATGGCAACCATTGTCCCCGTCTCTAGCCTCCCCCCTCCACCTTCCTCTACCCAGACCCAATCCCCTGTACCCCAGCCTATCCCAAGCACACCTCTAGACCAGCATGCGTACACGTCAACACACAAGGGAAGCTCAGGCAAACATAAGCACCACACATCCCACAGGCAATCACACAAGCATCACACACATGCAGACACACCAACATCCACTGCCTCCACTATGTACTCCTCCTCCTCTTCTCCCTCCTCCCTCCCAATCTCGTCTACACTCACACCTGCATGCACTACCTCTACAGCCACTACAACCATCACCAGCACACCCACCAACACACCCCGCTCACGTGCAGTCACCACCCCCACTACCATTCACACGTCCCCTGTGTCCTCTCCCAGTGTGTCTGTGAAGCCCCCTCCCAAGATACACAAACGCAAGCACACACCCACCCAACAGCCATCCACCTCATGACAGCCTCCAGCGCATGCACCTTCACCCAAAGTCAGCAAACGGACACCTCCTACAACCACAACCTCTTCCTCCACTCCCAAACCCCCTCCAGCTACCCGTCCCAGTGTCTCCAAAAAACTTTTCCTGTCCAACCCTGACCTCTTTCCCACACCTCCCCCACCCCGTCCGTCTCCTAGGTCCCGAACTAACACCTCAGCCACAACATCTCTGGGACCAGTGGTGCCTGTAGTCACCGGAATATGGAGTGCACCGGCCACCAGGGCAGCCAGTGTGGCACGGAGCCACAGCACAGACAGTCCCCTACCTGTGAAGCACCAGAAGTTGGTCAGTGCCCGGCGGGAGAGGGGGAAGACTCCAGCCACCAAAGCCACTCCCAGGGGTACAGGTGGGAGTGTGGAGTCAGCTGTCACACCTTCCAAGGTGGGGAAGGGGCACAAGAAAGTCAGCAAGTCTGGGAACAGCAGCACAGCGGAGAAGACCGCCATCATCCCCTCTGCCCAGGAGGCCACCGCCTTCATCCCCGCTGCCCAGGAGGCCACCGCCAGCACCAGCCCAGCTGCCCAGGAGGCCACCACCAGCACCAGTCCAGCTGGGACATGAAGGACCGCCAGCAAAAGCCCCGCTGGGCCATAAAGGACCGCCAGCAAGAGCCCCGCTGGTTCATGATGGACCGCCAGCAAGAGCCCCGCTGGGCCATTAAGGACCGCCAGCAGCTGAGTCACTGCAAAGGAGACCGCCGCTCCAAGCACCGCTGAACAGGGCACCGCCGTCTCAAGCACCCCTGAACAGGGCACCGCCGTCTCAAGCACCGCTGTACAGGGCACTGCCGTCTCAAGCACCGCTGAACAGGGCACCGCCCTCTCAAGCACCGCTGAACAGGGCACCGCCGTTTCAAGCACCGCTGAACAGGGCACCGCCTTCTCAAGCAACGCTGGCCCATGAGCGCCAAGGGCACTGACGCTACTGAGTCCGTCACGGGCAGAATGAAGCACTCTGGGCACCATTCCCCGCTCCAGAACCAGTGGAGAGATCCATCCACTACCTCTGTCTTTAGCAGGATGAAGCCCAGGAGGCCACCACCAGCACCAGTCCAGCTGGGACATGAAGGACCGCCAGCAAAAGCCCCGCTGGGCCATAAAGGACCGCCAGCAAGAGCCCCGCTGGGTCATGATGGACCGCCAGCAAGAGCCCCGCTGGGCCATTAAGGACCGCCAGCAGCTGAGTCACTGCAAAGGAGACCGCCGCTCCAAGCACCGCTGAACAGGGCACCGCCGTCTCAAGCACCCCTGAACAGGGCACCGCCGTCTCAAGCACCGCTGTACAGGGCACTGCCGTCTCAAGCACCGCTGAACAGGGCACCGCCCTCTCAAGCACCGGTGAACAGGGCACCGCCGTTTCAAGCACCGCTGAACAGGGCACGGCCTTCTCAAGCACCGCTGAACAGGGCACCGCCTTCTCAAGCATCGCTGAACAGGACACCACTGTCTCAAGCAACGCTGGCCCATGAGCGCCAAGGGCACTGACGCTACTGAGTCCGTCACGGGCAGAATGAAGCACTCTGGGCACCATTCCCCGCTCCAGAACCAGTGGAGAGATCCATCCACTACCTCTGTCTTTAGCAGGATGAAGCACTCTGGGCACCATGCCCCCTCCAGAACCAGTGGAGCGATCCATCCACTACCTTGGTCCATAGCAGGATGAATCACTCTGGGCACCATGCCCCCTCCAGAACCAGTGGAGAGATCCATCCACTACCTCTGTCCTTGGCAGGATGAAGCACTCTGGGCACAAAGCCCCCTCCAGAACCAGTGGAGACTGTTATCCACTTGAGAGACTGTGGCTTTGCACTCCCCAGGATTGAACAGTGGGCAAACCACCCACTGTAGAGACTTGAGAGACTGTGGCTTTGTACTCCCCAGGATTGTACAGTGGGCATGTGGCCGCCTCGTGGATTTGGCGTCGTGCACTCAACCGGCTGAGGTGCCCCCCCTTTCCCTCCCCCTGGGGTGCCTGTTTTCTTGCTCTCTGATGCCCCTGCAGTGTTCTCTCCGTCATGGTTGGGGATCTTGTGTGGGCCTCGCCCATACCGTGTGGGCCCAGTGTTCCACTGACTTATTTGGAGCACTACCTGGACTACTATGTTTGGTATATATTTTGTACATGGTGTATATATATATTTTTGCTGACTTGATTTTAATATATTACAATGGTTACACTCATTTTCTATTGTCTTTGCATTCTTCCGGGAGGTTGGGGGGGTGTAACTGTGATGTACCATGCTGTATTGGTGTGTGTGTTGTAGTGGGTGGGGGTGGGGGTGTTGCGTGTGTGTGTCCCTGTTTTTTCCCTCCCCCTCCCCTGTGTCGTAGGTGCAGTACTCACCGTGGTCTTCGCGCCCAGCGTTCGTGCTCCTGGTAGAGGAGCAGGAAGACAATCGCAGGGAGAATTTGTAGTTCCGGGTCCATGGTGTCCTCGTTCCTCGTGGGGTGTGTAGAGGTGAGCGTTTTCCCTTCGAAGTCCTGTTTCCACCGTGTTTGTATCCTCTGTGAATCCGCCCCTGAAAAGGTGGCGGATTGGTAGGTTGTGATACTGTGGGCGGTACTTTGTCCTCCACCTGGTTGTTGGCGGTGACCGCCGCGCTGTTTGTTTGTACCGCCATGGCGGTCGGAGTGTTAAAGTGGCTGTCTTTGTTGGCGGTTTCCGCCACGGTCGTAATGACCACCATAATCTTTATTGGTGCTGATCAAACTACATAATAGTAGTGGTTTGCCATCCCAAGTGTAGTTTGCCGCATCTGACCCCTCTGAAAAAGGAAACACAGCAGATTTTTTCCTGTATGTAGTTAGCCCTGACAGCTCTTTGAAACTGATACATTTTCTAAGAATATCATTAAGGTTATCTTGTGGGTTTCTGATATATAGTGTGGTAGAGAGAGATCAGGAACGGCCTCTCTCTAAAGCACAGGGCATATTGCACATGGTGCTGTCGTAGTTTGGCGGTCAATGGTTCTAGGGCAATGTGCAAACAACAACTGTGAAAAAGAGCATCCCTGCCAAGTTCCGTGGAAAACTTCTAGTGCGAAGGTTATTCTTCTGTTTATACATAGCTTAGCAACTGGTTTAGTGTAAAACAGTTGGATTGCAGCTAAAAAAGATGTGGGCATACCCATGTGCGCAGGGCCATGAGTAGGTATTCTGTCTCCAGTGAGTCAAATGATTTGGTGGCATCTCAAAAGATTGCTGCTGCATTGACCTTTGTGGTTGTTTGGTGCAGAGCTGCCGCCACCATGCGTAGATTATGAGAAAATGATCATCCTGGAACAAATCCTACCTGGTCAGGTAGCACCAACTTGGATAGGAACGGCATGCTGCGTCCCACAAATATTTTGGCCAGCATTCTAGAGTCACAGTTTATCAAGGATAGAGGTCAGAAGGATTTGCACCTGCCCGCTGCTTTAGTTGGCTTCAAAATTGTTATACGTATGAATTCTCTCATTGTCGGAGGGAGGCAGGTTTTAACTATGGCTCTCGTTACATACAGCTCAGCGGGAAGGCCGACAGAGCACAGAACCTTCTCATTGGACAAGCTACTGGTTGCCTCTTTAATCGCTAGTATAATTATCAGGTACGGCAGGAATTCCCTAAGGGCAGTGTTTAGCCGAGCAATCAACAAGTCTGTCAAATAAAAATGTATATTACTGGCGTTGTGGGGTTCACTAGGTTATGTACAGTTCCCCATAATACCATAGAAACTCAATAATGCCCTCCATGTCGTTTCTTACTTCGCTTGTGTCAGCAGTGATTGGGGCAATGTTACTAGCTGACCAGGGATTTTAATGATAGATTCTAGAGTTTTCGCAGGTCATTCTCCTTCTCTGTATTCACTTGCTGTTGCATATTTCCATAGGTAGTCGGTGTCACAATACCTTTCTCATTATATCCAGTTATTTCCTCCATAATTGTAGCCCTCATGCATTGTGGCCATGCTTAACAAGTTCTTATTCTAACTGTTTAAGTTCATTTTCAAGGGTCGTCAGGTGCTGCTGCCATGCCCTGAGGACTCCATGCTGTTTGGCTATGTACCGATCTCACAGCACCATCTTGAAGGCACCATATAGTGTGGCTTGTTCCCTCACTGATTCTTAGTTACTGTCAATATAAGACTGTGGGGGTCATTCCGACCCTGGCGGTCCATGACCGCCAGGGCCGGGGACCGCGGAAGCACCGCCAACAGGCTGGCGGTGCTTCCTGGGCCATTCTGACAGCGGCGGTAAAGCCGCGGTCAGAAAAGGGCAACCAGCAGTTTCCCGCCGGTTTACCCCTGGCCCAGGGAATCCTCCATGGTGGCGCTGCTTGAAGCGCCGCCATGGGGATTCCGACCCCCTTCCCGCCATCCTGTTCGCCAGGAACAGGATGGCGGGAACAGGTGTCGTGGGGCCCCTGCACTGCCCATGCCACTGGCATGGGCAGTACAGGGGCCCCCTAACAGGGCCCCATAAAGATTTTCAGTGTCTGCTTTGCAGACACTGAAAATCGCGACGGGTGCCACTGCACCCGTCGCACCCCTACAACTCCGCCGGCTCCATTCGGAGCCGGCTTCATTGTTGAAGGGGGTTTCCCGCTGGGCCGGCGGGCGGCCTTCTGGCGGTCGCCCGCCGGCCCAGCAGGAAAGCCAGAATGGCCGCTGCGGTCTTTTGACCGCGGTGCGGTCATTCAGCGGTTCCCTCCAGGCGGGCGGCTCCCGCCGCCCGCCGGGGTCAGAATGACCCCCTGTATTTCTGTGCATCTTTCTTCTCCGAATACTGCATCGAACATGGCACGCAATGATAAGTACCAAGGTCAAAAGTGTAAGGGCTAGGTGTACACTTCGCAATACCAGGTGCCTATGTCCCCAATGGTGAGTTGATAACTCAGTATGGGTCACAGGTTGTGGGATCCCGGGAAACAGATGCTTGCTCTCTATGAGGGCCATGTGCCTGAATGTCCAGAAATCAAGAAAATTGCAATTCTTTATGATGTCCTGTAATGCTGTGGCAGCGTCGGTAGGGGCGTCCCCTTGTATCAGGCTGCAATCTCTCCAGGCTTGGTTCCAGTGTTACATTAAAATCCCCCCACCCCCAGATTATGGATTTTAGTGTTAGCTCTTGCATTTTGCCCCAGAACGCAATAAAGAATGCTGAGTTGTCAGTATTTTGGATCGAAGTATTAACCATAGTGGCCTAGTTCCCACCCAGGACTCCATTTATGAAGATATATCAACTCTTAGGGTTGTCAATTGACTTGACAAGCCTAACTGCGATTCCTCGCCTAATCAAACTGACCACACCACTGCCGTATGCAGAGAAAGAGGAAGTGTGGCAGTGTCAAGCCCTGTGGTTCACTAGATTTTTGTCACTGTCGGGGGGTGCATGATGTTGCGTGTAGACTCTCTTCACTGGAACTACCCAGCCCTCTCAGCTTCCAGGTTAGGAAAGTGATTTCTCTACCTTTTAGGGCATCAGTGGTGATTCAGATATGTAATTGGGTGCGAACTTAGTATGGGTGTCAGTAATGAGTTCAATGTTTATTCCAGCAGGTGTTATTCCTGGGATGTTGGTCTGTGCTCCTCGATCAATGGTGCATAATAATGGCACAACCATCCTTTTCCTCCACCCTCCACATCAGCTGCTTGAAATTCTCAGCGAAGTCCTGTATTCCTCTCAGCTGCTCTCCCAACCCTTAACTATGTTATAGAAGTTGATTAAAATTCCTAGAAACTCTTCAGCTATCAAACTAAGCAGCCCGGTGTTTACCATGTGCTGAGGTACAGAACTTGTCATTACACTATTATAAAAGTGGGTGTGACCGAGAGGAATGACCACAAGTTGCTTTTTGCAGTACCAAGGGGGAGAATTGAGAATAAGACATGAGCAGTGTGCAATCATGCAGTAGGGACACAGTGCTGTGGGTTTGATTATCTAAGTCTGAGAATGCAAAACGCCTGCTCAGTGACAACTCATACCATATTCAAGCTCGGTTAATTCCATGTCATTGTCAAGGTGTTATGATTGGTCGTTGTTCATCAATCCCTCTCTTTGTGCTAGTGGCGTTCATATTTTTCAGAAATGGTATAGCCTGATGAGGATTATTGGAAATCATTTGTTTTTTGCAATGTGTGATCCACGTTCTTGCAGGGTAGACCATGGTATAGGGCAGGGTTCTGCAGAGTCGGTCCTGGAGAGCTGGGTCCATGCCAGATTTTTAGCATATCCACATTTAGAAAAAAGATGTTTCAGAAATCTACAATTTTCTTAATGTGGATATGCAAAAAATCTGGCATGGACCCGGCTCCCCAGGACCGACTTTGCAGAACCCTGGTATAGGGGATCTTTAGTTGGATCAGTTTCTTTTTGATTGTGGAGAACATCTGTCATCCTTCCTGCACCAGCAGAGTCCAATCCAAATAGAACAAGATCTTGCAGCCACTGTATTGCAGATTCTCTCTTCTTTCTAGCAAGCTGCAGTGCTCAGTCTCTGTCCCTGAAGTTTAGAATCCTAGAAATACCAGGTCTGGGCAGGGCACTGGGGGCAGACGTGTTGACACCGAGCTGGGCACTCTCTCCACTACGAACAGTTTGTAAAAGTGTCTGGCCCCAACATCATTGTCAGCATGTTCTAATCAAATGTTTCCATGTTCCCAGAGTCTGTGAATTTGGGTATTCCCACAACACAGATGTTGTTTCTTCTTTTCTGGGTCTCCAAACGCTCAATTTTCCTGGATGAGTGAGAGCACCTTATACATTCTGAACAAAGTCTGCATTGGTGTGTTGAGTGTTTTCCACAGTTGAGTTCCTTTACTCAGTGTCAGCTATATGACTCATCTGTTTGTTTAGCCTCACAGCCATAGTGCTTATACACAAATTCATTGTGTCTATCTTCTGATCGATGGGTGCTAGGCTGTGCTACATGTTTTGAAGGCTTCTCTTTATGTTTTGATCAGTGATTGTGTTGCTCATTTGCAGATGGGCCATCGTGACAGACAGAGTTGTGGTCCGCCTGCTTCCCAGAATGGCTGGACTCAAACACTAGCTTGGACTGCCTGGGGTCTTTTGTTTTACCCACATCTAAGTGAGTAGGTTGTAATTGTGGAAGGCTGTCTTCCCTGTGGTGACTCCTTATGCGGAGCCACTGCAGGTATCACACGGAGGTGGTGTCAGTGACCCCTCACCAGGTTGTAAGCATACTCAAGGGCCTCAGTGACTCATCCAGTGGAATATTTGGCAAGTCTGCATGGCTTTGTACTAATGGCAGTCAGCAAAGCTGTCTATAGGGTCCACCACCTCCCCCAACCTTCAATAGGGTACAGCAGCTCTTGAGGGCCTACTGAACCACTTCTCCACTGTGTCTCCTCCTCCCCAACTCCGGTCCTCTCTTGCAGCAAGCACTATCCCACACTGCTGGCCGCAGCAGGAGAAGCCAGTGGAGAACAGGCTGGTCCAAAGCTCTGAGATTTTGCTCCTCTCCCAGCAGCTGAGCCATCCCTAAGGTACACCCTCTTCAAAAGTGTAGCTGCAAAGCAGATCCACTTACCAATGGTGCCCCCTATGTCGTGGCCACCTTATCCATTGTGCCACAGTTACCAGCTGAGATGTCTTCCCTCCAGACTCCCGTCACTACGGTTACTCTCCACTAGTACACCAACGTTGACCCCCACACAGCCCCCAACTTGTGCCTCGCATTGCACCAAATCATAAGGGAGCCCACCAGCAGCCACATCTCAGCTCCCCTAAAAGCTCCACAGTTCCACTCAGCTGGTGCCCCATGGTATATTGCCCTTTTCCCCAGGTTTTAATCAATATCACATGCGCTTGTTTCTAAGAGCTTTGCCTTTAGACGGCCATGTTTTTTGCTGGCCTGGCCACGCCCCACCAGTTAGTTCTTTTAAGCAGTGTTAATGCAGTAACAGATCTTTCAACCATAAGACAAAGAGGTTGTCTAGTTTGTTGTCAACTGCAGTGTTTCATTGAGCTACCTACGTGGCCCTGCATAGAACCCTTTGTGAAAATTCAATGAGTCAATGATCATTGATCTGGTTAGCTCAATTCCAAGGACTCTTTGGGAAAGAGGATTTATTTTTCAGAGCATTATCAATTAGAAATTGGGCCTTTTCAATAAGAGTATCTAAGTTATGTAAGTTATCTATGTTATGTTAGAATATCAATTTCATGCCAAAAATGACCCCTTTATACTTTATAGGTGCCAAACATGATTATTTATGCAACTCATAGGGAATGCCTGGGTTGTGGAATGAGTCAGGACATAGTAGATAACTTGTACAAAAAAATGCAAACTCCCACTACGGTCTGTACAGAGCAGGCAGCAAGGAGTCAACAGATAAGAAGGATTGGCATGCAGATAAAGACCATGGAAACTCTGCATCTTTGATCACACTCCAAAAGAAAGTGTTAATTGTCCTGGTCATTTGTCCTGGTCATTTGTCCACTGAGGAGGAACCTCATCTAATTGATGTGTGGAAGAACCACACTCTGGCATCAAGCTTCTACTGTCGACCATCAGCCTCAAGAAATTGGATCTCCAGCATTTACCTGCCAGTAGATCAAACTGATTAGTTCAGATAACCAAGGTTGCACACAAGGCCTGATCTGCTACCCACATACTGCACATTTGCTGCTGAATCTCAGTTAGTTACCTGCTAGTCACCTTGAAATAGCTCAAGACAGGCCTGAAACCTCTCAACACTGGAATTATTGGTTGTCTTGTGTTGCAGACTGTGGGTCTCTGATGAGCCATGACCCTCTAGCAGCTCCCCAAGCCTCCAGTGTTCCTCTGAATTTATTTCTGGTTTCTCCCTGCTGTCTTTCAGCATCTCTGCAGCACCTCTTGCTATGGAGGCAAGCTGACATTCTTCCATGCAAGTGGGAGCTACCATAATCCTCAACATTCCTGAGACCAATCGGTATCTCATACATCCTATGCGATCCCCCATAGGTCACCCTTACGAAAGAGGCAGCCTTGATGTCAATAAAGTTCAACTACTGCATTTTTAAAAGAGTAGGTGAGCAACGTAACATGTAATGCAGATCAGTCCTCCATGCCTCTATACCCTTTTCGCACTCCCATTGTTACAGACCTACTAAAAGTCAGCCGCAGGGATCAGAGGACTACCTATCTCAACTCCCGCTGGTCGCCACTTCAGCGGTAAGCACATCTGTAGGAAGCTGGCTCTGTATATACTATATCAAACTGAGATATAAGCCCAGATTTATACTTTGCGCCAAATTTGCATCATTTTTTTAAGGCAAATTCAGCGCAAACCTAACTCCTAACTTGGGCCCCTCTACATGGCTCTGGGCCTAATAGCCATGCCCAGGGGACATATGTCCCCTGTGCATGACCATTGGAGTGGTGGACATGACTCCTGTAGTCATGTCCATGGGGGTTGTACGTCAAAGGATGATGCTAGTCTGGTTAGAGGCATTTTTATGCCTCTATCTATACTAGTGTCATCCTTTGATGCAGAACCTCCTGTTCCCCCTACGCCTCCCCCACCCGGCTAGCATCCTTTTTTATGATGCTAGCCGGGCTTTACCGCCGGGTACCGTCATACCATAAATATCACGCCTGGCCGGTGTCTTCGAATGGCGCTAGCCGGCGGTATACTTTTTCGCGCAAAACTGCGTTAGCGCAGTTTTGCGTGTAAAAGTATAAATCAGGGCCATAGTTTGCACAGAGCCCAGGTGTTCCCCAGAAGCTTAACAGAGGCTAAAGTAGATAGTACTAATGCTTTCTTTTGTGGTCGTTTGGTTGAACAGTTAGGCTTATCAGAGGGTAGTGCAAAGTATTCATTGTACACACACAGGCAATAAATGAAGCACACACTCAATGACTAACTCCAGGCCAACTGTTTTTGTATAGCATACATGTATGTTGTTACTTTATTCCTAGAACCACAAGATTCAGTTTTGCAGGTAAGTACATTTCTAAGTAAATATCAGGCATATGTATCAACACCACTTTGATTCAATTTGTCAAGTTAAATAGTTTTCGAGAAAATAGCAAATATCTTTTTTAAAAGTTGACACTGCAATTTTCAAACACAGAAAAGTTATCACAGTTTCAAGTACAAGACTTACTGTTCCAGTCTCCAAGGGTTAGGATGTCCACTGGTTGGAGTTCGAGTTAACCCCAAACACCCACCACCAGCAACATGGGCCGGTTGGGTGTGGAGATCAAGGTTGATGTAGATTTAACATGGGCTCCTACAGAGACTGGGAGCACTTGGAATCAGGCTTGTTTACAAGTAAGTACCCGCATCTTCGGAGGGCAGACCTGGGGTGTTTAGGCGAGCAATGAGGAAGGGTGGGCACAGGTCGGCACACCCTCAGCTGCGCAGGGGCAGCCAGGTGCAAAGTGCAAACACAGCGTTGGGCTCCTAATGCTATCTAATAGGGGAACCCCTGTGGTCCCAAAGTTGCTGCAGGCTTAGTCCAGGGGGGCGGTTCCAGGAAAACCACAGGCTGAACAAGGAGAAGGACCACCTGCTGGACTTTGCCAAGACAGATTCTTCTAGGTCAGGGGGCTGTGGGTGCAGAGATACCTTTGGGTATCTTTGTCCGGTTCTCTCGTGGTCAGGGAAGTCCTCCGGATTTAGGCTGCAGGCGTTGTCGTGTTGGACAGGAGGGGTCAAACCAGGGTGGACACTAGGTCAGAATCACCTGGAGACCAGCTCTAATTGGTTGGGCCACCTGGACACAGGTTGTAGGTGTCGGGTGCAGAGTGGGTAGAGGTTGTAGATCCAGGATGCTTCTGGAGTCCTTTGTTGGAGTTTCGTATGGACAGGATCGCTGTCCACGAGAGGTCTTGGTCCTCTGGAGAACAGGCAGTCCTCTTGAGGCTTTTAAGAGGTCGCTGGTCCTGCAGGGTGCGTCGCCTTCTTGTAGCAGGGCTTCAGAAATTGGAGACAGGCCTGGAGGACTGGGGCCAAGTCAGTTGGTGTCTTCAGTCTTCTCTGCTGGGGGTCAGGTTAGCAGTCTTTCTTCTTTCTTCTTGTCTTCTTCTTGAGGTCACCAGGAACCTGGTGAGCTGGGTTCAGTGAGGACCTTAAATTCTGGATTTAGGGGCGTACAGGAACCAGGGGGCAGTGGCTAATGGCTACTGTCCCTGAGGTTGACTACACCCTTCTGGTTTTCACTCTCTTTGGGGAGGGATACACAGACCTAACCCTATTGGTCCTTGTCCTCCAAACCAACATGGAGGATTCTGCAGGGAGGGGGTAACTTCAGCTCTGGTCACCTTAGGGGTGGTCCCACCTGAAGTGGTCACTCCTTCTTGTTTTTCCTAAGTTGCCCGTTGAACTTGTCACCAAAAGTAGGGCTTTGTCCGGGGGTGGGTGTAGGAAAATACCATCTTGCCTGGCATGTTACCCCCATTTTTACTTGTGTGTCAGTTTGTTTTTGCCTGTGTCACAGGGAGCATGCTAGGACCCCAGTGCTCATAGTTTGCGGCCTATATGAGATCCCTGTGTGGTGCCTAACTGTATCAATCAGGCTCAGCTAACCAGAACCTCAGTGTTTATGCTCTCTCTGCTTTTAAAATTGTCACTGCAGGCTAGTGACCATTTTTACCAATTCTGATCGGCTCACTGGAACACGCTTATAATTCCCTAGTATATGGTACCTTGGTACCAAGGGTATTGGGGTTCCAGGAGATCCCTATGGGCTGCAGCATTTCTTTTGCCACCCATAGGGAGCTCAGACAATTTTTACACAGGACTGCCACTGCCGCCTGAGTGAAATAGCGTCTATATTATTTCACAGCCATTTTACATTGCACTTAAGGAACTTGTAAGTCACCTATTTGTCTAACCCTGACCTAGTGAAGGTTAGGTGCAAAGTTACTAAGTGTGAGGGCACCCTGGCACTAGCCAAAGTTCCCCCACATTGTTCAGGGCAATTTCCCCAGACTTTGTGAGGGCGGGACACCATTACACGCATGCACTACATATAGGTCAATACCTATATGTAGCTTCACAATGGTTACTCCGAACATGGCCATGTAACATGTCTAAGATCATGGAACGGTCCCCCCAAATCAAATCTGGTATTGGGGTGCCAAACCCATCCATCCCCAGGGCTCCAGCATGGATCCCGGGTACTGCCAAACTAGCTCTCTGGGGTTTTCTCTGCAGCTACTGCTGCTGCCAACCCTAAAACAGGTTTCTGCCTTCCTGGGGTCTGGGCTGCCCAGTCCCAGGCAGCCCAGTCCCAGGAAGGCTGCCCAGTCCCAGGCAGCCCAGTCCCAGGAAGGCAGAACAAAGGATTTCCTCTGAGAGAGGGTGTTCCACCCTCTCCCTTTGGAAATAGGTGTTAAGGGCTAGGGAGGAGTAGCCTCCCCCAGCCTCTGGAAATGCTTTGAAGGGCACAGATGGTGCCCTCCTTGCATAAGCCAGTCTACACCCGTTCAGAGATCCCCCAGGGATCCCCCAGCCCCTGCTCTGGCGTGGAAATGGACAAAGGAAAGGGGAGTGACCACTCTACCGTCCATCACCACCCCAAGGGTGGTGCCCAGAGCTCCTCCAGTATGTCCCAGACCTCTGCCATCTTGAATGAGTGGCCAGTGCCAGCAGGTGATGTCAGAGACCCCTCCTGATAGGTGCTTACCTAGTTAGGTGGCCAATCCTCCTCTGAGGGCTAGTTAGGGTCTCTCCTGTGGGTTTCTCATCAGATAACGAATGCAAGAGCTCACCAGAGTTCCTCTGCATATCCCTCTTCGACTTCTGCCAAGGATCGACTGCTGACTGATCCAGGACGCCTACAAAACCGCAACAAAGTAGCAAGACGACTACCAGCAACATCGTAGCGCCTAATCCTGCGGGCTTTCTCGACTGTTTCCTGGTGGTGCATGCTCTGAGGGCTGTCTGCCTTCACCCTGCACTGGAAGTTCAGAAGAAATCTCCAGGGGGTCAACTGAATCTTCCCCCTGCTAACGCAGGCACCAAACTTCTGCATCACCGGTCCTCTGGGTCACCTCTCATCTTGACGAGCGTGGTTTCTGGAACCCAGGAGCTGCATCCAACTAACCCCAACAGTCCAGTGGACCTTCTGTCCATTTTGGTGGAGGTACGTCCTTGGCTCCCCACGCCAGACAGTAATCCTGTGTACTGCGTGATCTGCAGCTGCTAGGGCTTCTGTGCACTTTTGCAAGGAATCCTTTGTGCACAGCATAGCCCAGGTCTCCAGCACTCCGTCCTGCATTGCTTAACTCACTGAGTTGACCACCAACGTCGTGGGACCCCCTTTTGTTGTGTTGAGACAACCATTGTGCTCAGATTTCTTGAATGCCTGTTCAAGTGCTTCTGCGGGTGCTGCCTGTTTCTGCGTGGTCTCTCAATGCTGCTGAGCGCCCCCTCTGTCTCCTTCTCCAAGGGGTGACCTCCTGGTCCTTCCTGGGCCCGGGCAGCACCCATTTTCTTCAACCGTGACTCTTGCAGCTAGCAACGCTTGTTTGTGGTCTTTCTGCGTGGAAATAACTCTGCATCATCCAGCATGCCGTGGGACATCTTGTGACCAAAGGAGAAGTTCCTGGCACCTTCCGTTGTTGCAGAATCTTTGGCTTCTTCCACCCAGAGGCAGCCCTTTTGCACCTTCATACGGGGTTTGGTGGGTTCCTGCCTCCCGGACACTTCCGTTACTCTTGGACTCGGTCCCCTTCCTTTGCAGGTCCTCAGGTCCAGGAGTCCGTCTTCAGTGCTTTGCAGTCAGTTGTTGCCTTTTCAGAATCCCCTTTCTCGACTTTACTGTCTTTCTGGGATAGTAGGGTAACTTTACTCCTTCTTTTCAGGTTCTTGGGGTGGGGTATCTTGGACACCCTTAGTGTTTTCTTACACTCCCAGTGACCTTCTACACTCTACACTAGGCATGGGGTCCATTCGTGGTTCGCATTACACTTTTGGAGTATATGGTTTGTGTTGCCCCTAGCCCTATCATGTCCTATTGCATCCTATTGTATTCTACAGTGTTTGCACTACTTTTCTAACTGTTTACTTACCTGATTTTGGTTTGTGTGTATATTTTGTAGATTTTACTTACCTCCTAAGGGAGTATATCCTCTGAGATACTTTTTGCATATTGTCACTAAAATAAAGTACCTTTATTTTTAGTAACTCTGAATATTGTGTTTCCTATGATATAGTGCTATATGATATAAGTGGTATAGTAGGAGCTTTGCATATCTCCTAGTTCAGCCTAAGCTGCTCTGCTATAGCTACCTCTATCATCCCAAGATGCTAGAACACTACTAATCTACTAATAAGGGATAACTGGACCTGGCACAAGGTGTAAGTACCATCGGGTACCCACTATAAGCCAGGCCAGCTTCCTACAGCGGGCATCTCCACTAGCTGGAGTGCCCTGGGGCACTGTGACAGGTGGCCTGAGCCTTTGAGGGTCACTGCCAAGTTTTACAGTTCCTGCAGTGAGGGAGGTGTGAAGCACCTGCACCCAGTGCAGGCTTTGGTTCTGGCCTCAGAGAGCACAAAGGCTCTCATCCCATGGGGTCAGAAACTTAGTGGCAGACTGGAACAGACTGGTCAGTCATGAACTAAAGGATAGGGTAAAATACAGGGGGCATCTCTAAGACGCTCTGTGTGCATTTTACAATAAATCCAACACTGGCATCAGTGTGGGCTTATTGTGCTGATAAGTCTGATCCCAAACTTTCCAGACTTCAGTGTAGCCATCATGGAGCTGTGGAGTTCATGATGACAGACTCCCATCTCATGTACTTAATATGGCCGCACTGCACTTACAATGTCTAAGAATGGGCGTAGACATGATAGTGGCATATTGCTCATGCAGCTATGCTCTCACCTGTGGTATAGTGCACCCTGCCTTAGGGCTGTAAGGCCTCCTAGAGGGCTGACTTACCTATGCTACAGGCAGTGGTTGGGGGGGCATGGCACCCTGAGGGGGATGCCATGTCAACTTTACCTCTTTCTTCCCACCAACACACACAAGCTACATTGGCAGTGTGCATGTGTTTGGCGAGGGTTCCTGTATGGTGGCACAATATATGCTGCAGCCCTTAGCGACCCTTCCTGGTCACAGGGCCCTCGGTACCACTGGTACCTTTTACAAGGGACTTAGTTGTGTGCCAGGGGTGTGCCAATTGAGGAACATTGGCACTGTTTTAGAGAAAGAACACAGGTGCAGGGGCCTGGTTAGTAGGATCCCAGCACACACTCAGTCAATTTAGCAGCAGATATGAGCAGTAAGTGGGCAGTACTGCAAACAAGTGGTCAGTTTCCTACACAAGTGCCCCAAACACCCAGCTCTTAGGCCAGGAGACTCAGCCAAACCTAAAAGTCTTCCTAGTTTGTCAGGTGAAGAAGATTTGGGAAACAGACTAGGTTGTTGCAGGGCTTACTCTGCCTTACATCCTCCTGTCAAGGTCATTCTCTCTGGGGAACTGACCTGCCTCAACAGTAACTGGACCCAATAGGAATTGCCTCTTGTCTGTGTTTTTAAGGCGTTCACCTATTCTTTTTTATCTTAGGACCAGTGGTCTCCACCTCTATTAAGTCTACTTTAGCCAGGGCCACCCCCAGCTTACCCAAAGAGGTTACTCACAGCTGGAGTAACCCTACCATGACCAACACGGTCGGGGGCTATCTTGCTATTTGGCTTGGGGTCAGACCACCATGCCAAGGACAGTGCAGCCATAAAGGATAACACCCAGCAAAGGCCACTGACAGCTGTCATTGCTCAGAACCACACCTTTAGCTCTTCACCAACGGGAAGAGGCTAAGATACAGAAGTCTTTGGGGTCAGGGTGCCTGTCTGCGGTGGTAGAGTGGTAGAGTGGGGAGAATGCTACATCTTGTAGTAAACACCCTCTTTCCACTCTCTCTTCCGTTAGTTGAGGAGCCACCCACTGCTTTTTCTTCTTTTTCTTCTAGGAGCTACCTTTAGACACTGCAGGGGCAGCACCTTCAGAATCCTTGGGAGAGAACTGGTACTGGACCAGCTCCTCTTTTGTGCTCTGGCCAACCTCTGGGTAGTCATTTTGTGAGAGAGGGTCTCTTTTTGATATGGCTATCCCCCCACTTTGTGCCTGATGTTGATGTGTCCTAGAAATTGAAGTGCCCAGGGCCCCTGCTAACCACGATTCCTGGGCTAGAACTCTTTCCCTAAATCTGCTGTGATCCATTAGCACAATTGGATACACCATTAGCTAAGACTATAAGTCCCTAGCAAGAGGGCACCTATGTGTCCAGGGCATGGGGTACTATGTGTAGGCCCCTGAGGGCAGCAGCACTGATTGTGCCTCCCTCTTGGGACATGCATCCAGATGAACCTAGCGCTGCTATTGCAGGCTGAGAGTCCTGGTGCAAACCTAAAACACAAACTTGACATGGCACACTAGCTGTGTGCCCTGTCCACCATACACTGCATTTACTATGAGTAAGACACCCCTCTGGCAGGCCTTACAGCCCTACCTAAGGCAAGGTGTTCCATATTAAATGTAGATCATAACTGCATAAGCAATATGCCCCCATTGTGTTCTTGCCAAACCTGGGACATAGTGAGGGAACAGAGAAGCCAATGTAATACATGTACCGGACACTGGTCAATATGAGTTTCCTAGCTACATGACGGCCACTCTGAACACTGGGTTGTTTGGTATCAAAAACTCAGAATGATAAATCCAAATTGGTACCAGCCTTGGATTTATCCTTAAATGTACCCAGGGGCCACCTAAGAGGTGCCCCCTGCAAAAGCTATCTATCCTGACATGGTTGCTGACTGGTCCTATCCAGCTGCTACCTCCAGACAGCCAATGTACAAACCTTGAGGGAGATCCCTGCCTCTCCGGTTTGTAAGACAATGCCCTTGCTGGGTGTAGGTGAGCTTCAAAGGGCTTACAACCCTTGAAACTCAACCTACAAACCTGCAGCTACAAGCAGCTGGCATCCCCCTTTGAAAACCTCTACTTTTGGTGGGAGAAAAAGCAGGAAACCTAAGAAAGGGTAGGAGGAGTGTACCTCACCTAGAACGCACCACCCCTAAGGTGTTGCCTGCAAGGTAGACCCTCTATTACATTTTCTTCCATCTTGGATGAAAGGAAAATAGGCAATTAGGTAGGGCAGTGACCCATCCCACAGGAAATGGCCACTATAGTGGGTATAGCCACCCAAGGGTAAGTGTCCTATTGAAAACTACCAGGTTACCCCTAAAACGCCCACTAAATACAGTATGAAGTGGGCATCCCTGGACCAAGAAATTAGATTAAAAAGGCCAAACAAGACTAGCCCAAAGAAGATTAAAGGCCCAAGAACTGTGGACCTGCTGCATAAGAAGAAGGCACCAAACCCAGCCTGCTGCACCCATTACCTGACAATCACTGCTAAAGAGAAGCTGGACACTAGACTGAACTCAATAAAACCTACAGGCTTCACAAATCGCCCAAGATCTCCCTTCTGAGTGTAGGAACTACTCTGCAACCAACAAAGAATCAGCAACCCAGTGAGGGACACTTCACTAACTGGCTGATATGTCCCAAACCTGAAGTTGCAGCCAGACCTGACAAAACACCAGTGACCAGCAGGACAAACCCTGCAAGTGTGCCAAGTTTAGTGACACTGCGTCTTCTGGTGGCCGGACTGTATTTATACCCTAGTACTGGTCAGCTAACGTTGGACAATAAGAAAACTAGCACCCCAGAGCTGAAAAAGTATCAGGAGGAAACCCCAGTTGAAGAACTTCAGTAACACCCTGGCACTCCCACCAGAGTCTCCCTGTTGTCCTGTAGGCAGCCCTCAAAGACACTTATCCCCAGCTCCACAATACTCCGTTGCGCACAGCTCTTGGATCACCAACTCGCTCTGAACCTGGTCGCCTAGTGCCCTGCAACGAAGAACCAGCTGTGCCCCCATGGTCCCACACCCCTTGCAACCTTGACTCTACAAGGGGATACCAAGGCACCACCTTTAAATTTGCAAGAACCATCATTTTCTGAGTGCTCCCTCTCAGGGGCCACGTTCCTAATCCAAGGGACTTTTCCATGCTTCTCCCACCAGAGGTGGGAGCCGCCCTAGCCTGTCCAGCTGGCACAGTGTGCCCACTAATGACCTCGACCAACCTGCAAAAGAGGCACCTGGTAAACCCACTGTAAGATTTTATATGCATTTTTAAAAGTTACTGCCTATTGATTCCTATGGTGCATAAACTTCAAAAATCCATATCTGAAAAAGTACTTACCCAATTTTGAGAATCTTGGGCTTAAAATTTATATAAAAATCTGAAGTGTTGTTATAAATTTGTTTCAAGTTATACCTTTGAATGTGTGAGATGCATGATTGACATTGTGAGTACAACAAATGCTTTGCACTTCTCCAAAATTAGCCTAAATGTTCGACCAAGTTACCTCACAAATTAGAGCATTAGGTGATGTCGTTTTTGCCTCTGGAAACCAGTGTGTATTTGCCTGGACCCCCTGCACAGTTTGCCTATTTTTGCACACTCCATAGAGGGACATCCTCCTACCATTGGTGGATCAGGGGTGGGATAAAGACTTTGGCCCTCATTACAACATTGGCGGTAAAAGCCGCTTTCCGCCGTGCAGAAGACCCCCACCATACCGCTGCGGAATTCCGCCACAGCTATTATGACCCACAGTTCGTAATCCGCCAAAATGCAGACACCCACACAAGTCTGCCACATCAAAGGTCAGTGATAAACTGCCGAATACAAAACCTCCACTGTCACGCCAACAGAAATACGCCCACACTATCACGACACACGAATCCACGCGGCGGTCTTTCAACCGCGGTATTCCATTGGCGGTACACACTGCTGCGCTCAAAATACACACACACTTACAAAACACAGCCACATTGGACAATTCCAAATACACACACCTGATACACATACACACACCAATCCCACACACTCAATACACTATAAAACACACACCCACATCACCCACAAACCCTTACGACCACAAATCACAAACAAAAGCCAGAGAGAGACACCACCATCAACAACACGAACATCCACAGGCACACAACACCATCACCCACAGAACTTCCACGCACCTCACACAACACCCCACTACATATCAGCACACTTATCACCCCACACACCACCCCACACATCACCTACACCACCCCATGGCACGGCAAAAACACCCCAGGTTCTCGGGGGAGGAGCTCAGGGTCATGGTGGAGGAAATCGTCCGGGTAGAACCACAGCTATTCGGATCACAGGTGCAGCACACCTCCATTGCAAGGAAGATGGATCTATGGCTAAGAATAGTGGACAGGGTCAACGCAGTGCGACAACACCCAAGAAATCAGGAGGACATCAGGAAGAGGTGGAACGACCTACGGGGGAAGGTGCGTTCCGTGGTCTCCAGACACCACCTGGCGGTTCAGCGGACTGGCGGCGGACACCCACCTCCTCCCCCACAACTAACAACATGGGAGGAGCAGGTTTTGGCGATTCTGCATCCTGAGGGCCTCGAAGGAGTAGGTGGAGGAATGGACTCTGGTAAGTCAAAGCTTTACAATTACATTCCCCACCCTACCTGCATGCCAGAACATACCCCCACCCTCACCCTCACCACCATCACTCTAACTCCTCGCAAATGTCCCACTATCACAAACCACCCATCCCAACACCAAACTACAAAGCATGGACACCCATCACTAAAGCATGCCCACTGCACATACCCATACACCCCCCTAAACCATCATCACACAAGGTCCCACACAGTAATGCTAGCACTGGGGTACACGGTCACCCGCCCATTGCACACCTTGACACACACAGATGCAATAATCATGCCTTTATACCCCTGCAAGACCCCTACCCAATGTCACCGGACAGGAGGGTCCACACATGTCCACACCACCAACAGAAGAGGCCCTCAGTGATGACAGCACCTCTGTCCACCTGGATCTAGATGACCAGCCCGGACCATCGTGGGCCTCGGGACAGTCGGTTCCCCATACCCAGTCACAGGCCACCACAGAGATTCCCCCCTCTGGAAATACCAGCACAGCACCCACCCAGCGGGCCCATACCTCCGCCCCCAGGACACGTCAATCAGCAGTGTGTCCACCACTACAGGGAACCCAGGCTAACCCACCACCCCAACAACAACAGGGTCCTGGGGGCAGTGGTAGTGGGCACACGGTCCAGGGCACGGAGGCCCAGGAACACAGGGAAACTGGGAGGGCTCCTGTGCGACAAGGGTCGGACAAGCCCAGGGAACCCACTCTCCACAAGGCCCTCTCCTCCGTCATGGGAGCCTACCACCACTCCCAGGAGACGATGGCAACGGTACTGGCCAAGTTTCCGGAGACCCAGCGCCTACAGGAGGAAAAGTATATGGGCTTCAGGGAGGAACTCAGAACCATCAATTCCACCCTGGGCACCATCATAGTGGTGCTGAAGGAAGCACTCAACACCAGGAGGGACACTGTGGCACTACAAGGGGCCCCTGACACTAGCATGGACGATGAACTGCCCACCACCTCTGCCGGCGCTAGTGGACAGGAGGCTCTGCCACAGGACCACCACACCAGCACACCACCCCCTGCAGAGGGAGAACCACCTCGCAAACGGTCCCTGAGATCCATGAAAAAGACAGAGAACGATGGCAAGACCCCCGCCAAGAAATGAGCCACCCTGATTGTCATCCTTCCGTCCCACTTTGTCACCCTGTCCATCCTTAAACTGCCCCAGCTCCACTTCCTATGCCCATTTGGGCAATGCACCTGTGAGACTAATAGACTGACCTCTGCCATGGACATTCCTCAGCCATCACCCCTCATCATTTTGCAAACCCCTCCAATATTGAGCACTTAAATAAACACCCTTAAAGTACAAAACAATCTTTAGTCTCTCTGTGATTTTGGAATACTGTATTAGCAATAACTGTGGTAAAAAGCTCTTTCATTTGTAATGTCAACATACCTATGTCACACATCTCTAGTCCATGAGGAATCAAAGCAGATGTCACACTGTGGGACCCAGATCTGTGAAATCGTAAGGGAAAGTGACAACTCAGTGACATACACTGGGTGAAAAAGACAGACAGTAGAGAGGCAGTAGTGTATAAGTACATGTAGTAGGCAGGTTTGTATTCTTACCTGTGTTTCACTGGAAATACTGCTGGATCACTGAGTCCCTGTTGTCCATGTCTTCTTCCTCTGCTTCCTCGTCTTCACTGTCCCCAGGCTCCACAGCTGCAACAACACCGCCATCTGGACCATCCTCCTGCAGAAAGGGCACCTGTCGTCGCAAAGCCAAGTTGTGAAGCATACAGCAGGCCACGATGATCTGGCACACCTTCTTTGGTGAGTAGAATAGGGATCCACCTGTCATATGGAGGCACCTGAACCTCGCCTTCAGGAGGCCAAAGGTCCACTTGATCACCCTCCTAGTTCGCCCATGGGCCTCATTGTAGCGTTCCTGTGCCCTTGTCCTGGGATTCCTCACTGGGGTCAGTAGCCATGACAGGTTGGGGTAACCAGAGTCACCTGCAAATGGCGAGGGCAACTCTTAGACACACACTAACCTGGAGGGATATCCCCAGACCCAAACAACCATTCCCACTGTCTAGCTTCCAGGTGCTCACCTATTAGCCACACACGGTGCCTCTGGAGTTGACCCATCACATAAGGGATGCTGCTATTCCGCAGGATGTAAGCGTCATGCACTGAGCCAGGGAACATGGCATTCACATGGGAGATGCACTGGTCTGCCAAACATACCATCTGTAAATTCATCGAATGATAACTCTTCCGGTTTCTGTTCACCTGTTCACTCCTGTGGGGGGGGACCAAAGCCACATGGGTCCTATCAATGGCACGTATGATGTTGGGGATATGTCCCAGGGCATAGAAATCACCTTTCATTGTAGGCAAATCCTCCACCTGAGGGAAAACGATGTAGCTCTGCATGTGTTTCAGCAGGGCAGACAACACTCTGGACAACACGTTGGAAAACATAGGCTTGGACATCCCTGATGCTATGGCCACTGTTGTTTGAAATGACCCACTTGCAAGGAAATGGAGCACTGACAGCACCTGCATTTGAGGGGGGATTCCTGTGGGATGGCGGATAGCTGACATCAGGTCTGGCTCCAACTGGGTACACAGTTCCTGGATTGTGGCACGGTCAAACCTGTATGTGATTATCACATGTCTTTCCTCCATGGTCGACAGGTCCACCAACGGTCGGTGCACCGGAGGATGCGCCATCTCCTCACATGTCCCAGCGGATGGTGCCTATGAAGGACAACAGCGAGCACAGAGTCAAACAACTCAGAGGTACGTACCCACAGCTTACACAGAACACCATTCATACTCAAAAAGTGGCCTGTATGTGTGTTGAGTCTAGGCCTAGGCATGTGTGAAGCAGTTGAAAATAAAGCCATGTGAGCCCCTGAAATGGCCCATGGGCCAATGGGATGTGAGATAACTGCGCTGACGTTGTACACCGTCGCAGTTGGCAGTCGAAGACCGCGGCACAATGCTGCATTGGTTAACATTGGACCCTAAGGGTCCCAGGAGCCAATGACGATGTACGCCGGCGGTGACAGTACGCACCGCCGCGGAGGTGACCGCCATTTTCTATCTGTTCAGTCACTCAATACCTGATCTTCGACAGGAGAGGACCTACACTGCAAGTGCTGCTGTGACCTCGGTCTGGAAGAGACAATTGCTCGAGTTTCTTGGGAAAGGGCCACTGCCTTCACATCGGAGGAGTTGGAGAAACTCGTGGATGGGGTCCTCCCCCAGTAAACTCTACTCTACGGTCCTCCAGACAAACAGGTAAGTACACTGGGAGCATGCTGTATGGGCTATGCCTGTGTGGAGAGGGTTGGATGTAAGAAGGAAGGGGGGAGAGTGCGGCGCGCATGAAACGACGGTGAGTGCATGTGCCACATGGCAAGGGTAGGGATGGGGGAAATCACTTTGTCGGTGCAGTTGGTAATAACTTTCTCTTCCCCCTGTACAAATCATGTAGGTCAGCGCCACCAGAAAAAACATATTTGGCGTGCCATCGCCAAGGACGTCTGGACCCTGGGGGTTTACCACAGACGGAGCACCCACTGCCGGAAAGGATGGGAGGACATTCTACGCTGGAGCAAGAAGACAGCGGAGGTTCAACTGGGGATGGCCTCCCAACGTGGGAGGGGTGCCTATCGCACCATGACCCCCCTGATGTTCAGGATCCTGGCGGTGGCGTACCCGGAATTGGATGGGCACTTGAGGGCATCACAGCAGCCACAAGGGGGTGAGTACACTCGCATTCTGCTGACTTTGCGTGCAGTGGTGGGGTCTGGGTGGGGGAGGTGGGCTGTGGGTTTCCCTTGGCCAGGGCGAGTTCCGTAGGTCCCTCTGTAAGGCAGGCCATGTGGCACCCCACCGCATCTCTGTAGAGTGACAACTACACCTAGTCATGCCCCTGTGTCATCTATGTGTGCAGATGTCGTCCATAGCCTTGTAGGCCATTTCCCAGGAATTGAACAGTGGAGCCCAAGAGAGCGGCGTAGTGCAGGGGGCTTCTGTGTCTGTCGTGCCCGCCAACGGTAGCGGTAATGCATGCACTCAACATGTCTTTCTTCTGTCGTCGTCCCCCCCTTTTTTGTGGTCTCCCTGCTCTTGTGTGCATTAGCATCATCAGACGGAGGAGCAGTGGCGCCGGAGCAGCAGGGAGCTGCATCCCACATGGCCATAGAGGGCCCCACTACGGACTTGGAGTTCACCAGTGGGATGGAGGGCGAGGGGAGCTCCACGGCGGGGACAGGAGCTGCGACCAGTGACACAGACTTGTCCTCTGATGGGAGCTCCCTGGTGGTGGCGGCACCATCTGTGCCCCCCCAATCTGCAGGTACAGCCGCCATCCCCTCTTCCAGCACTGCCCTCCCAGCAGCCACTCAGCCTTCGGACTGTGCCCGCTCACCCGGAGGGCGGGCATAACCTTTGCCCCAGGCACCTCAGGCCCTGCCCCAGTCACCCCTGCTGCCCTCAGTGAAGAGGCCATTGACCTCCTCAGGTCCCTCACTGTTGGGCAGTCTACCATTTTGAATGCCATCCAGGATGTAGAAAGGCAGTTGCAACAAACAAATGCATTCCTGGAGGGAATTCATTCTGGTCAGGCGGCCCTTCAGCGCGGTTTTCAGACTCTGGCCTCAGCACTGATGGCAGCCATTGTCCCTGTGTCTAGCCTCCCCCCTCCAACTTCCTCCACCCCGACCCAATCCCCTGTACCTCAGCCTATCCCAAGCACACCTACAGACCAGCATGAACACACGTCAACACACAAGGGAAGCTCAGGCAAACATAAGCACCACACATCCCACAGGCACTCAAACAAGCATCACACACATGCAGACACATCAACATCCACTGCCTCCACTGTGTCCCACTCCTTCTCGTATCCCTCCTCCCTCCCTGTCTTGTCTACACTCACACCTGCATGCACTACCTCTACAGCCACTACGTCCCTCTCCAGCACACCCACCACCACACCCTGCTCACGTGCAGTCACCACCCCCACTACCATTCACACGTCCCCTGTGTCCTCTCTGTAGGAGGCTGGACTGGCGTGTAGTGAGTACCAAGGGGTACTTGCACCTTTCACCAGGCCCAGTTATCCCTTATTAGTGTATAGGGTGTCTAGCAGCTTAGGCTGATAGATAATGGTAGCTTAGCAGAGCAGCTTAGGCTGAACTAGGAGACGTGTGAAGCTACTACAGTACCACTTAGTGTCATATGCACAATATCATAAGAAAACACAATACACAGTTATACTTTATTTTTATGACAATATGCCAAAGTATCTTAGAGTGTACCCTCAGTGAGAGGATAGGAAATATACACAAGATATATATACACAATAGCAAAAATATGCAGTATAGTCTTAGAAAACAGTGCAAACAATGTATAGTTACAATAGGATGCAATGGGGAAACATAGGGATAGGGGCAACACAAACCATATACTCCAAAAGTGGAATGCGAACCACGAATGGACCCCAAACCTATGTGACCTTGTAGAGGGTCGCTGGGACTATTAGAAAATAGTGAGAGTTAGAAAAATAACCCTCCCCAAGACCCTGAAAAGTGAGTGCAAAGTGCACTAAAGTTCCCCTAAGGACAAAGAAGTCGTGTTAGAGGAATAATGCAGGAAAGACACAAACCAACAATGCAACAACTGTGGATTTCCAATCTAGGGTACCTGTGGAACAAGGGGACCAAGTCCAAAAGTCACAAGCAAGTCGGAGATGGGCAGATGCCCAGGAAATGCCAGCTGCGGGTGCAAAGAAGCTTCTACTGGACAGAAGAAGCTGCGGTTTCTGCAGGAACAAAAAGGGCTAGAGACTTCCCCTTTGGTGGACAGATCCCTCTTGCCGTGGAGAGTCGTGCAGAAGTGTTTTCCCGCCGAAAGAACGCCAACAAGCCTTGCTAGCTGCAAATCATGCAGTTAGCGTTTTTGGACGCTGCTGTGGCCTTGGAGGGACCAGGAGGTCGCAAATTGGACCAGGAGAGAGAGGGGACGCCGAGCAAGACAAGGAGCCCTCTCAGCAGCAGGTAGCACCCAGAGAAGTGCCAGAAACAGGCACTACGAGGATGCGTGAAACGGTGCTCACCCAAAGTCGCACAAAGAAGTCCCACGTCGCCGGAGAACAACTTAGGAGGTCGTGCAATGCAGGTTAGAGTGCCGTGGACCCAGGCTGGACTGTGCATAAAGGATTTCCACCGGAAGTGCACGGAGGCCGGAGTAGCTGCAAAAGTCGTGGTTCCCAGCAATGCAGTCTAGCGAGGTGAGGCAAGGACTTACCTCCACCAAACTTGGACTGAAGAGTCATTGGACTGTGGGGGCCACTTGGACAGAGTTGCTGGATTCGAGGGACCTCGCTCGTCATGCTGAGAGGAGACCCAAGGGCCCGGTAATGCAGCTTTTTGGTGCCTGCGGTTGCAGGGGGAAGATTCCGTCGACCCACGGGAGATTTCTTCGGAGCTTCTGGTGCAGAGAGGAGGCAGACTACCCCCACAGCATGCACAAACAGGAAAACAGTCGAGAAGGCGGCAGGATCAGCGTTACAGAGTTGCAGTAGACGTCTTAGCTACTTTGTTACAGTTTTGCAGGCTTCCAGCGCGGTCAGCAGTCAATTCCTTATCAGAAGGTGAAGAGAGAGATGCAGAGGAACTCGCTGAGCTCTTGCATTCGTTATCTAAAGTTTCCCCAGAGACAGAGACCCTAAATAGCCAGAAAAGAGGGTTTGGCTACTTAGGAGAGAGGATAGGCTAGCAACACCTGAAGGAGCCTATCACAAGGAGTCTCTGACGTCACCTGGTGGCACTGGCCACTCAGAGCAGTCCAGTGTGCCAGCAGCACCTCTGTTTCCAAGTTGGCAGAGGTCTGGAGCACACTGGAGGAGCTCTGGACACCTCCCAGGGGAGGTGCAGGTCAGGGGAGTGGTCACTCCCCTTTCCTTTGTCCAGTTTCGCGCCAGAGCAGGGCTAAGGGGTCCCCTGAACCGGTGTAGACTGGCTTATGCAGAATTGGGCACATCTGTGCCCAAGAAAGCATTTCCAGAGGCTGGGGGAGGCTACTCCTCCCCTGCCTTCACACCATTTTCCAAAGGGAGAGGGTGTAACACCCTCTCTCAGAGGAAGTCCTTTGTTCTGCCATCCTGGGCTAGGCCTGGCTGGACCCCAGGAGGGCAGATGCCTGTCTGAGGGGTTGGCAGCAGCAGCAGCTGCAGTGAAACCCCAGGAAGAGCAGTTTGGCAGTACCAGGGTCTGTGCTACAGACCACTGGGATCATGGGATTGTGCCAACTATGCCAGGATGGCATAGAGGGGGCAATTCCATGATCATAGACATGTTACATGGCCATATTCGGAGTTACCATTGCAAAGCTACATATAGGTAGTGACCTATATGTAGTGCACGCGTGTAATGGTGTCCCCGCACTCACAAAGTTCAGGGAATTGGCTCTGAACAATGTGGGGGCACCTTGGCTAGTGCCAGGGTGCCCTCACACTAAGTAACTTTGCACCTAACCTTTACCAGGTAAAGGTTAGACATATAGGTGACTTATAAGTTACTTAAGTGCAGTGTAAAATGGCTGTGAAATAACGTGGACGTTATTTCACTCAGGCTGCAGTGGCAGGCCTGTGTAAGAATTGTCAGAGCTCCCTATGGGTGGCAAAAGAAATGCTGCAGCCCATAGGGATCTCCTGGAACCCCAATACCCTGGGTACCTCAGTACCATATACTAGGGAATTATAAGGGTGTTCCAGTAAGCCAATGTAAATTGGTAAAATTGGTCACTAGCCTGTTAGTGACAATTTGAAAGTAATGAGAGAGCATAACCACTGAGGTTCTGATTAGCAGAGCCTCAGTGAGACAGTTAGGCACTACACAGGGAACACATACATATAGGCCACAAACTTATGAGCACTGGGGTCCTGACTAGCAGGGTCCCAGTGACACATAACAAACATACTGAAAACATAGGGTTTTCACTATGAGCACTGGGCCATGGCTAGCAGGATCCCAGTGAGACAGTGAAAACACCCTTACATACACTCACAAACAGGCCAAAGTGGGGGTAACAAGGCTAGAAAGAGGCTACTTTCTCACACTCTCCCAGTGTTCTGTGACGCCCCCTCCAAAGATACACAAACGCAGACACACACCCACCCAACAGCCATCCACCTCACGACAGCCTCCAGCGCATGCACCTTCACCCAAAGTCAGCAAACGAACACCTCCTACAACCACAACCTCTTCCTCCACTCCCAAACCCCCTCCAGCTACCTATCCCTGTGTGTCAAAAAAACTTTTCCTGTCCAACCTTAACCTCTTTCCCACACCTCCCCCATCCCGTTCCGTCTCATAGGTCTCGAACTAGCACCTCAGCCACAACATCTCTGGGACCAGTGGTGCCTGTAGTCACCGGAATCTGGAGTGCACCAGCCACCAGGGCAGCCAGTGTGGCACAGAGCCACAGCACAGACAGTCCCCCACCTGTGAAGCATCAGAAGTTGGCCAGTGCCTGGCGGGAGAGGGGGAAGACTCCAGCCACCAAAGCCGCTCCCAGGGGTTCCGGTGGGAGTGTGGAGTCACCTGTGACACCTTCCAAGGTGAGGAAGGGCCACAAGAAACCCGGCAAGTCTGGGAAGAGCAGCACGGCGGCGAAGACCGCCATCATCCCCGCTGCCCAGGAGGCTACCGCCAGCACCAGCCCAGCTGCCCAGGGCAGGACCGCCAGCACCAGCCCAGCTGCCCAGGACAGGACCGCCAACACCAGCCCAGCTGCCCAGGACACCCAGGAGGCCACCACCAGCAAAAGCCCCGCTGCCCAGGAGGCCACCGCCAGCACAAGTCCAGCTGCCCAGGAGGCCACCGCCAGCACAAGTCCAGCTGCCCAGGAGGCCACCGCCAGCACAAGCCCAGCTGCCCAGGAGGCCACCGCCAGCACAAGCCCAGCTGCCCAGGAGGCCACCGCCAGCAAAAGCCCCGCTGCCCAGGAGGCCACCGCCAGAAAAAGCCCCGCTGGTCCATGAAGGACCACCAGCAAAAGCCCGCTGGGCCATGAAGGACCCCCAGCAGCTGAGTCCCTGCAATGGAGACCGCCGTCGCAAGCACCGCTGAACAGGGCACCGCCGCCTCAAGCAACGCTGAACAGGGCACCACCGTCTCAAGCACCGCTGAACAGGGCACTGCCGCCTCAAGCACCGCTGAACAGGGCACCGCCGCCTCAAGCACCGCCGTCTCAAGCACCGCTGAACAGGGCACCGCCGTCTCAAGCACCGCTGAACAGGGCACCGCCGCCTCAAGCACCGCTGAACAGGGCACAGCCGTCTCAAGCACCGCAGAACAGGGCACCGCCGCCTCAAGCACCGCTGAAGAGGGCACTGCCGCCTCAAGCACCGTTGAACAGGGCACCGCCGCCTCAAGCACTGCTGGCCCATGAGCGCCAAGGGCACCGATGCTACAGAGTCCGTCACGGGCAGAATGAAGCACTCTGGGCACAAGGCCCCGTCCAGAACCAGTGGAAAGAGCCATCCACTACCTCTGTCCTTAGCAGGATGAAGCACTCTGGGCACCATGCCCCCTCCAGAACCAGTGGAGAGATCCATCCACTGCCTCTGTCCTTAGTGGGATGAAGCACTCTGGGCACAAAGCCCCCTCTAGAACCAGTGGAGAGATCCATCCACTACCTCTGTCCTTGGCAGAATGAAGCACTCTGGGCACAAGGACCCCTCCAGAACCAGTGGAGAGATACATCCACTACCTCTGTCCTTAGCAGGATGAAGCACTCTGGGCACAAGGCCCCCTCCAGAATCAGTGGAGACTGTTATCCACTTGAGAGACTGTGGCTTTGCACTCCCCAGGATTGAACAGTGGGCAAGCCACCCACTGTAGAGACTTGAGAGACTGTGGCTTTGCACTCCCCAGGATGGAACAGTGGGCATGTGGCCCCCTCGTGGATTTGGCGTTGTGCACTAAACCGGCCGAGGTGCCCCCCCTTTCACTCCCCCTGAAGTGCCTGTTTAGTTGCTCTCTGATGCCCCTGCAGTGTTCTCTCCGTCATGGTTGGGGATCTTGTGTGGGCCTCGCCCATACCGTGTGGGCCCAGTGTTCCATGGACTTAATTGGAGCACTACCTGGACTACTATGCTTGATATATATTTTGTAAATGGTGTATATATATTTTTTTGCACACTTGATTTTAATATATTACAACGGTTACACTTATTTTCTATTGTCTTTGCATTCTTCCGGGGGTGTTGGAGGTGTAACTGTGATGTATTAATATGCATTAGTGTGTGTGTTGTAGTGGGTGGGGGTGTTGCGTGTGTGTGTCCCTGTTTTTTGCCTCCCCCCCTCCCCTGTGTTGTAGGTGCAGTACTCACCGTGGTCTTCGCCGCCAGTGTTCGTGCTCCTGGTAGAGGAGCAGGAAGACTATCGCAGGTAGAACTTGGAGTTCCGGGTCCATGGTGTCCTCGTTTCTCATGGGGTGTTTAGAGGTGAGCGATTTCCCTTTGGAATTCCTGTTTCCGCCGTGTTTTTATCTGCGTGAATCCGCCGGTGGATTGGCATGTCATATTGGTGTGGGCGGTACATTGTCTCCCGTCTGTCTGTTGGCGGTGACCGCCACGCTGATAGTCCGGACCGCCGTGGCGGTCAGAGTGTTAAAGTGGCTGTCTTTGTTGGCGGTTTCCACCTTGTCGTAATTGCAATTTTTTTTCCGTCTGCCGCTTTAACACCGTCCGCCAGGGTTGTAATGACCACCTTTGTATTTGCTGATACCACTTTGCAATTTTTGTGAGTACACGGATAACTCTCCAAATTGTCTTCAGTTCATTATTTTTATTTTGTTTAATTGACTAAATATTTTTTGCAAATTTTTTAAATAATTGTTAAGGCCCTGGTTAGGTCCCTACAACTCTAGCAAACCATTTTTAAAACATCCTTGCTTTAGTTGGCCTATCCAAATGGGGATTTCAACTTTCTAAAAAGATCCCAACTTTAGTAAAGTAAAAATATCAGAAGTAGAGTCCAAGATCCAGGAGTGCGACCTGGAACCTTATGACGCATATAGTTATCACCAATTAGGGAGACTCTGCAGACTGTACCAATTTCATACTGGTAAGAGCCCCAGTGCAGAGAAACTTACGTTTCTGGTGGTTAGGTATGTAAATGATAACACCCCAGAAGAAGATGATGATGTATCTGTGGTGGGTGAAGATCCTGTGGAAAATAGGGATGTGGGGAGCTCCTCTTCCCCCAGAAGCTCTAAAGCACCCACAGCAACAGACCTGGACATTTCCAGGCTGATCAAGAAACTCGCCTTAGAGAGTCAGCTCTTGGAGAAAGAAAAACAAAGAAAATAGTTTGGCTTAGGATCCATTTCTTGTGGCAGCATACAAGTGTTGAGGGAAGAATCTTTCAACATTAAACTACCAAAAGGAGTTGTCCTACCCTTCACTGAAGGGGATGATATGATAAAATGGTTTTCTGTCTTTGAAAGAGCCTGTGTTTGCTGGGACATTGAAAAGAAACATTGGGGCACACTGATGTGAGAATTAATTTTCAGGAAAGTTCAGGGATAAGCTTCTGAAAATTAAATGAGGCCGATTCTAAATCCTATAACCTCATGAAGAGTACCCTAATTGAGAGCTTTGGATTTACAACTGAAGAGTACAGAATAAAGTTCAGGGAGGCTTGAAAGCCCAGAGCTAGACCTGGGTAGACTTTATGGACTATTCAGTAAAGATGCTGAGTGGTTGGTTAGCTGGAAACAAAGTACAAGATTATGATGGGCTGTATAACCTGTTCATTAAAGAGCATCTGCGTAGTAATTGTTTCAATTATAGGCTATATCAATATCTGGTAGACCTGGGTCCACTTTCCCCTCAATAATTGGGGAGGAAGGAAGACAACTGGGTCAAAACAATGGTGCCCAAAACTACCACTGGTGAGGGAGACCAAAAGAAAAAGTACAAAAAGCACCCCCAAGGGAAAGATAGGAGCCAGGGTAAAAAATAACGAAGATTCTTCTCAAGGCCCCTATAAACTTGCACAGGAGGGTGGTGTAGGAGGCTGGACTGGCTTGTAGTGAGTACCAAGGGGTACTTGCACCTTGCACCAGGCCCAGTTATCCCTTATTAGTGTATAGGGTGTCTAGCAGCTTAGGCTGATAGATAATGGTAGCTTAGCAGAGCAGCTTAGGCTGAACTAGGAGACGTGTGAAGCTACTACAGTACCACTTAGTGTCATATGCACAATATCATAAGAAAACACAATACACAGTTATACTAAAAATAAAGGTACTTTATTTTTATGACAATATGCCAAAGTATCTTAGAATGTACCCTCAGTGAGAGGATAGGAAATATACACAAGATATATATACACAATAGCAAAAATATGCAGTATAGTCTTAGAAAACAGTGCAAACAATGTATAGCTACAATAGGATGCAATGGGGAAACATAGGGATAGGGGCAACACAAACCATATACTCCAAAAGTGGAATGCGAACCACGAATGGACCCCAAACCTATGTGACCTTGTAGAGGGTCGCTGGGACTATTAGAAAATAGTGAGAGTTAGAAAAATAACCCTCCCCAAGACCCTGAAAAGTGAGTGCAAAGTGCACTAAAGTTCCCCTAAGGACAAAGTAGTTGTGTTAGAGGAATAATGCAGGAAAGACACAAACCAGCAATGCAACAACTGTGGATTTCCAATCTAGGGTACCTGTGGAACAAGGGGACCAAGTCCAAAAGTCACAAGCAAGTCGGAGATGGGCAGATGCCCAGGAAATGCCAGCTGCGGGTGCAAAGAAGCTTCTACTGGACAGAAGAAGCTGAGGTTTCTGCAGGAACGAAAAGGGCTAGAGACTTCCCCTTTGGTGGACAGATCCCTCTCGCCGTGGAGAGTTGTGCAGAAGTGTTTTCTCGCCGAAAGAACGCCAAAAAGCCTTGCTAGCTGCAAATCGTGCGTTTGGCGTTTTTGGACACTGCTGGGGCCCAGGAGGGACCAGGAGGTCGCAAATTGGACCTGAAGAGAGAGGCGACGTCGAGAAAGACAAAGAGCCCTCACTGAAGCAGGTAGCACCCCGAAAAGTGCCAGAAACAGGCACTATGAGGATGCGTGAAACGGTGCTCGCCGAAGTTGCACAAAGGAGTCCCACGTCGCCGGAGACCAACTTAGAAAGTCGTGCAATGCAGGTTAGAGTGCCGTGGACCCAGGCTTGGCTGTGCACAAAGGATTTCCACCGGAAGTGCACAGGGGCCGGAGTAGCTGCAAAGTCGCAGTTCCCAGCAATGCAGCCCAGCGAGGTGAGGCAAGGACTTACCTCCACCAAACTTGGGCTGAAGAGTCACTGGACTGTGGGGGTCACTTGGACAGAGTCGCTGGATTCGAGGGACCTCGCTCGTCGTGCTGAGCGGAGACCCAAGGGACCGGTAATGCAGCTTTTTGGTGCCTGCGGTTGCAGGGGGAAGATTCCGTCGACCCACGGGAGATTTCTTCGGAGCTTCTGGTGCAGAGAGGAGGCAGGCTACCCCCACAGCATGCACAAGCAGGAAAACAGTCGAGAAGGCGGCAGGATCAGCGTTACAGAGTTGCAGTAGTCGTCTTTGCTACTATGTTGCAGGTTTGCAGGCTTCCAGCGCGGTCAGCAGTCGTTTCCTTATCAGAAGGTGAAGAGAGAGATGCAGAGGAACTCGGATGAGCTCTTGCATTCGTTATCTAAAGTTTCCCCAGAGACAGAGACCCTAAATAGCCAGAAAAGAGGGTTTGGCTACTTAGGAGAGAGGATAGGCTAGCAACACCTGAAGGAGCCTATCACAAGGAGTCTCTGACGTCACCTGGTGGCACTGGCCACTCAGAGCAGTCCAGTGTGCCAGCAGCACCTCTGTTTCCAAGATGGCAGAGGTCTGGAGCACACTGGAGGAGCTCTGGACACCTCCCAGGGGAGGTGCAGGTCAGGGGAGTGGTCACTCCCCTTTCCTTTGTCCAGTTTCGTGCCAGAGCAGGGGCTAAGGGGTCCCTGAACCGGTGTAGACTGGCTTATGCAGAATTGGGCACATCTGTGCCCAAGAAAGCATTTCCAGAGGCTGGGGGAGGCTACTCCTCCCCTGCCTTCACACCATTTTCCAAAGGGAGAGGGTGTCACACCCTCTCTCAGAGGAAGTTCTTTGTTCTGCCATCCTGGGCCAGGCCTGGCTGGACCCCAGGAGGGCAGATGCCTGTCTGAGGGGTTGGCAGCAGCAGCAGCTGCAGTGAAACCCCAGGAAGGGCAGTTTGGCAGTACCAGGGTCTGTGCTACAGACCACTGGGATCATGGGATTGTGCCAACTATGCCAGGATGGCATAGAGGGGGCAATTCCATGATCATAGACATGTTACATGGCCATATTCGGAGTTACCATTGTGAAGCTACATATAGGTAGTGACCTATATGTAGTGCACGCGTGTAAGGGTGTCCCCGCACTCACAAAGTTCAGAGAATTGGCTCTGAACAATGTGGGGGCACCTTGGCTAGTGCCAGGGTGCCCTCACACTAAGTAACTTTGCACCTAACCTTTACCAGGTAAAGGTTAGACATATAGGTGACTTATAAGTTACTTAAGTGCAGTGAAAAATGGCTGTGAAATATCGTGGACGTTATTTCACTCAGGCTGCAGTGGCAGGCCTGTGTAAGAATTGTCAGAGCTCCCTATGGGTGGCAAAAGAAATGCTGCAGCCCATAGGGATCTCCTGGAACCCCAATACCCTGGGTACCTCAGTACCATATACTAGGGAATTATAAGGGTGTTCCAGTAAGCCAATGTAAATTGGTAAAAATGGTCACTAGCCTGTTAGTGACAATTTGGAAAGAAATGAGAGAGCATAACCACTGAGGTTCTGATTAGCAGAGCCTCAGTGAGACAGTTAGTCACTACACAGGTAACACATTCAGGCACACTTATGAGCACTGGGGCCCTGGGTTACCAGGGTCCCAGTGACACATACAACTAAAACAACATATATACAGTGAAAAATGGGGGTAACATGCCAGGCAAGATGGTACTTTCCTACACAACCCCCCCCCCCCAAACGAAAGACAATAAGACTAGCCATGACCTGATGAGTCTTCATTGTCTAAGTGGAAATATCTGGAGAGTCCATCTGCATTGGAGTGGCTACTCCCAGGTCTATGTTCCACTGTATAGTCCATTCCCTGTAGGGATATGGACCACCTCAACAATTTAGGATTTTCACCTTTCATTTGTTTTAGCCAAAGTAGAGGTTTGTGGTCTGTCTGAACAATGAAGTGAGTGCCAAACAGGTATGGCCTCAACTTCTTCAGAGCCCAGACCACAGCAAAGGCCTCCCTCTCAATGGCAGACCAACGCTTTTCTCTAGGGGTCAACCTCCTACTAATAAAAGCAACAGGTTGATCCTGGCCCTCAGAATTAAGTTGTGATAGGACTGCCCCTACTCCTAATTCAGATGCATCAGTCTGGACATAGAATTTTTGAGAGTAACAAGGGCTTTTCAGGACAGGTGCAGAGCACATGGCCTGCTTCAGCTCCTCAAAAGCTTTCTGACAGTTTGCTGTCCATAATACATTTTTAGGCATTTTCTTGGATGTGAGGTCATTAAGAGGGGCTGCAATGGAGCCATAGTTCTTAATGAACCTCCTGTAATACCCAGTGAGGCCTAGGAAGGCTCTCACCTGAGTCTGAGTGGTAGGGGGAACCCAATCAATAATAGTTTGGATTTTCCCCTGAAGTGGTGCAATCTGTTCCCCACCAACAAGGTGTCCCAGATTAACCACCTTACCCTGCCCTATCTGGCACTTTGAAGCCTTGATAGTGAGGCCTGCCTTTTGCAGAGCCTCCAAAACTTTCCATAGGTAGACCAGGTGATCATCCCAGCTGGAGCTAAAGACAGCTATATCGTCCAAATATGCTGCACTGAAAGCTTCCAGGCCTTGCAGGACTGTGTTCACCAACCTCTGAAAAGTGGCAGGTGCATTTTTCAACCCAAAAGGCATTACTGTAAACTGGTAATGTCCTCCAATGGTAGAAAATGCAGTCTTAGGTTTAGCATCTTCTGACAATTTGATCTGCCAATACCCTGCAGTCAAATCAAAAGTGCTTAGATACTTGGCAGATGCCAGTGTATCTATGAGCTCATCTGCCCTGGGTATAGGGTGAGCATCAGTTTTGGTTACCAAGTTGAGACCTCTATAGTCTACACAAAACCGCATTTCCTTCTTTCCATCTTTAGAATTGGGTTTTGGTACCAGTACCACAGGAGAAGCCCATGGACTGTCAGAGTGCTCAACCACTCCTAGTTCCAACATTTTCTGAACTTCATTCTTTATGCAGTCCCTGACATGGTCAGGCTGCCTATAGATCTTACTTTTGACAGGTAAACTGTCTCCAGTATCTATAGTGTGCTCACACCAAGAAGTGGTGCCTGGCACAGTAGAGAAGAGTTCTGAAAATTGTCCTAGGAGATTTATGCAATTATCTTTCTGCTCAGCAGTAAGACAATCAGCCAAAACTACACCTTCCACAAGAGCATCTTGATCTGTAGAAGAGAAGAGATCAGGTAGAGGATCACTGTCTTCTTCCTGTCCCTCATCAGTTGCCATGAGCAGGGTGAGATCAGCCCTGTCATAGTAGGGTTTCAGGCGGTTGACATGGAGCACCCTAAGGGGACTCCTGGCAGTGCCTAAGTCAACCAAGTAGGTGACTTCACCCTTCTTTTCAACAATTGTGTGGGGTCCACTCCATTTATCTTGGAGTGCTCTTGGGGCCACAGGCTCCAAGTCCCACACTTCTTGCCCTGGTTGGTACTGAACCAAAACAGCCTTCTGATCATGCCATTGCTTCTGGAGCTCTTGGCTGGCCTGAAGGTTTTTACTGGCCTTTTTCATGTACTCAGCCATCCTTGATCTGAGGCCAAGTACATAGTCCACAATATCCTGCTTAGGAGCTTTTAAAGGTTGTTCCCAACCCTCCTTTACAAGTGTGAGTGGACCCCTAACAGGGTGTCCAAAAAGAAGTTCAAAGGGGCTGAAGCCCACTCCTTTCTGGGGTACCTCCCTGTAGGCAAAAAGGAGGCATGGTAGAAGGATATCCCATCTCCTGCGGAGTTTTTCAGGGAGACCCATAATCATGCCTTTGAGAGTTTTATTAAATCTCTCCACCAGTCCATTTGTTTGTGGATGATAGGGTGTTGTGAACTTGTACGTTACACCACACTCCTTCCACATGGCCTTTAAGTATGCAGACATGAAATTGCTTCCTCTGTCTGATACTACTTCCTTTGGGAAGCCCACCCTGGAAAATATTCCCAGGAGGGCCTTTGCCACTGCAGGTGCTGTAGTGGTCCTTAAAGGAATTGCTTCAGGATATCTTGTGGCATGGTCCACTACCACTAAGATAAACCTATTGCCTGAAGCAGTAGGAGGGTCAAGGGGGCCAACTATGTCAACCCCTACCCTTTCAAAGTGAACCCCAACCACAGGCAGTGGGATAAGGGGTGCCTTTGGGGTGCCACCTGTCTTGCCACTGGCTTGACAGGTTTCACAGGACTTACAAAATTCCTTTGTGTCCTCAGGCATCCTAGGCCAATGAAACAGGGGAACAAGCCTGTCCTAAGTTTTCATTTGACCCAGGTGCCCAGCTAGGGGAATGTCATGTGCCAGTGTTAGGAGGAACTTTCTGTACTCCTGAGGAATCACTAATCTCCTGGCAGCTCCAGGTTTAGGATCCCTATGCTCAGTGTACAAGAGGTTGTCCTCCCAGTAAACTCTGTGAGAGTCACTGACATCCCCATTAGCCTGTTTGACAGCTTGCTGTCTGAGACCCTCTAATGTGGGACAGGTTTGCTGTGCCACACTCAGCTCCTCTCTGGCAGGCCCCCCTTCACCCAAAAGCTCAGCAGTGTCTGCTTCCAGCTCCTCTGGTGTAGGTTCTGCACAGGGAGGGAATTCTTCTTCCTCAGAATTAGAATCCACTGTAGAGGGAGGGATAGTAGGAAGTGGTTTGCTTCTACTAGCCCTAGCTTTAGGGAGCACTTGGTCCATTGTTCCAGGATCCAAGCTTCCCTGTCCTTTTTGCTTTTTGGCCTGAGCCCTTGTCAAAGCAAAAATATGCCCTGGGATGCCCAGCATTGCTGCATGGGCCTCCAACTCCACATCTGACCAAGCTGATGTCTCCAAATCATTCCCTAATAGACAGTCTACAGGTAAATCTGAAGCTACCACAACTTTCTTTGGACCAGTTACCCCCCCCCAGTTGAGATTTACAACAGCCATGGGGTGGCTTTGTGTTATGTTGTGAGCATCGGTTACTTGGTACTGGTGTCCAAGTATGTGTTGTTCAGGGTGCACCAGTTTCTCAATCACCATTGTGACACTGGCACCTGTGTCCCTGTAGGCCTGGACCTCAACACCATTTATTAGGGTTAGTTGCTTGTACTTCTCCAAGTTATGGGGGCAAGCAACCAAAGTGGCTAAATCAATAGCCCCTTCAGAGACTAAAGTAGCCTCTGTGGTCTCCCTAATTAGACCAACCCCAACTAAATTACCAAAAGTGAGCCCAGCTACTCCCTTGGATTGGCTATTAGTAGGTTTGCTCCCACCACCACTGCTATTAGTAGGGACACTAGGTGTAGCAGTAGGGGTTGTAGTGGTAGGAGCTGTGGTGCCTTTCTTTGGACAACTGGGATCTGTTGTCCAATGGCCTTTTATTTGACATAAATAGCACCATGGTTTCTTTTCCTTGTTCTGATTAAAGGAGGATTTGGACCCACCACCCCCACCAGAGTGTTTTTGTGGGCCTGATGAAGACTCATTTTTAGATTTCTCCCCACCCTTGTCAGAAGACTTACCATCCTTCTTTTTGTTGCCATCTTTGTCACCCCCTGTATGAACTTTTCTGTTCACTCTTGTTCTGACCCATTTGTCTGCCTTCTTTCCCAATTATTGGGGAGAGGTCAGATCAGAGTCCACCAAGTACTGGTGCAACAAATCAGACACACAATTATTAAGAATATGCTCTCTCAGGATCAAGTTATACAGGCTGTCATAATCAGTAACTTTACTGCCATGTAACCACCCCTCCAAGGCCTTCACTGAATGGTCAATAAAATCAACCCAGTCTTGTGAAGACTCCTTTTTGGTCTCTCTGAACTTTATCCTGTACTGTTCAGTGGTTAAGCCATAACCATCCAGGAGTGCATTCTTAAGAACTTGGAAATTATTAGCATCATTTTCTTTCACAGTAAGGAGCCTATCCCTACCTTTTCCACTAAATGATAGCCATAGGATAGCAGCCCACTGCCTTTGAGGGACATCCTGTACAACACAGGCCCTCTCAAGTGCAGCAAACCACTTGTTAATGTCATCCCCCTCCTTATAAGGGGGAACTATCTTGTGCAGATTCCTGGAATCATGCTCTTTTGCAGGATGACTATGGGGAATACTGCTGCTGCCACCATGGGTATCTAAACCCAACTTCTGTCTTTCCTTCTCTAATTCAAAAGACTGTCTATCCAAATCCAGCTGTTGCTTTTTAAGCTTCAGTCTGGTTTGTTCCACCCTCAACTTATTGAGTTCCCTCTCTAACATTCTGTCATCAGGGTTGGTGGGAGGGACATTTCTAGAAACAGAGCTATGATGGGAATGAACAGAAGGAGACCTGTCCCTTACAGAAGCCACCCTAACAGCTTGGTTTACAGAAACATTACTACCAGTATGGTGAGAATAAATGCTTTTGCTATGATGTGAGACAACACTATTTATTTGGTGTGGCTCATCATCATTACCATCTATGCTAGATTGTCTAGTAATGGGCAGGCTAGGAAGTTTCTTTCCTGAATCTTTTCCTGGGGGAGTCCCTGAATCAGATTGGGAACTATTAGGTACTTTTTCAACAGATGGGGCACCTATGGCCTTATCCTGTTCTCTAAGCATGTTAAGTAACAGTTCCAAGGAAGGATTCTTCCCTACACTCAAACCTCTCTCTATACAGAGACTCCTTGCTCTTTTCCAGCTAAGGTTGTCATATGCAAGTTTGGACAGATCAACACTTTGGCCTGTGCCAGACATTTTTAGAGAGAGTTAAAGTGATAGAAAAAGAGAAAAAAGTTTTCAGAACTTTTTGGAAAGACAGAAAAAACTTTTTAAACTTTTATGAACTTTTTGAAAGTTTTAGAGGTACTTTTCAGCACTTAGAAAAGAGTGAAAAGAGGAAATGCAAAACTTTTTGACTATGTGTATATACACTGACCTTGTTTTGTATATTTTTCTCTTATGAAAAGTACAATGACAAGAGTGGTAAGTAGTCTCAAGCACTTATCCCACCACTGCACAACCAATGTAGGAGGCTGGACTGGCTTGTAGTGAGTACCAAGGGGTACTTGCACCTTGCACCAGGCCCAGTTATCCCTTATTAGTGTATAGGGTGTCTAGCAGCTTAGGCTGATAGATAATGGTAGCTTAGCAGAGCAGCTTAGGCTGAACTAGGAGACGTGTGAAGCTACTACAGTACCACTTAGTGTCATATGCACAATATCATAAGAAAACACAATACACAGTTATACTAAAAATAAAGGTACTTTATTTTTATGACAATATGCCAAAGTATCTTAGAGTGTACCCTCAGTGAGAGGATAGGAAATATACACAAGATATATATACACAATAGCAAAAATATGCAGTATAGTCTTAGAAAACAGTGCAAACAATGTATAGCTACAACAGGATGCAATGGGGAAACATAGGGATAGGGGCAACACAAACCATATACTCCAAAAGTGGAATGCGAACCACGAATGGACCCCAAACCTATGTGACCTTGTAGAGGGTCGCTGGGACTATTAGAAAATAGTGAGAGTTAGAAAAATAACCCTCCCCAAGACCCTGAAAAGTGAGTGCAAAGTGCACTAAAGTTCCCTTAAGGACAAAGTAGTCGTGTTAGAGGAATAATGCAGGAAAGACACAAACCAGCAATGCAACAACTGTGGATTTCCAATCTAGGTTACCTGTGGAACAAGGGGACCAAGTCCAAAAGTCACAAGCAAGTCGGAGATGGGCAGATGCCCAGGAAATGCCAGCTGCGGGTGCAAAGAAGCTTCTACTGGACAGAAGAAGCTGAGGTTTCTGCAGGAACGAAAAGGGCTAGAGACTTCCCCTTTGGTGGACAGATCCTTCTCGCCGTGGCGAGTCGTGCAGAAGTGTTTTCCCGCCGAAAGAACGCCAACAAGCCTTGCTAGCTGCAAATCGTGCGTTTGGCGTTTTTGGACGCTGCTGGGGCCCAGGAGGGACCAGGAGGTCGCAAATTGGACCTGAAGAGAGAGGGGACGTCGAGCAAGACAAAGGGCCCTCACTGAAGCAGGTAGCACCCAGAGAAGTGCCAGAAACAGGCACTACGAGGATGCGTGAAACGGTGCTCGCCGAAGTTGCACAAAGGAGTCCCACGTCGCCGGAGACCAACTTAGAAAGTCGTGCAATGCAGGTTAGAGTGCCGTGGACCCAGGCTTGGCTGTGCACAAAGGATTTCCGCCGGAAGTGCACAGGGGCCGGAGTAGCTGCAAAGTCGCGGTTCCCAGCAATGCAGCCCAGCGAGGTGAGGCAAGGACTTACCTCCACCAAACTTGGGCTGAAGAGTCACTGGACTGTGGGGGTCACTTGGACAGAGTCGCTGGATTCGAGGGACCTCGCTCGTCGTGCTGAGAGGAGACCCAAGGGACCGGTAATGCAGCTTTTTGGTGCCTGCGGTTGCAGGGGGAAGATTCAGTCGACCCTCTGGAGATTTCTTTGGAGCTTCTGGTGCAGAGAGGAGGCAGGCTACCCCCACAGCATGCACAAGAAAACAGTCGAGAAGGCGGCAGGATCAGCGTTACAGAGTTGCAGTAGTCGTCTTTGCTACTATGTTGCAGGTTTGCAGGCTTCCAGCGCGGTCAGCAGTCGTTTCCTTATCAGAAGGTGAAGAGAGAGATGCAGAGGAACTCGGATGAGCTCTTGCATTCGTTATCTAAAGTTTCCCCAGAGACAGAGACCCTAAATAGCCAGAAAAGAGGGTTTGGCTACTTAGGAGAGAGGATAGGCTAGCAACACCTGAAGGAGCCTATCACAAGGAGTCTCTGACGTCACCTGGTGGCACTGGCCACTCAGAGCAGTCCAGTGTGCCAGCAGCACCTCTGTTTCCAAGATGGCAGAGGTCTGGAGCACACTGGAGGAGCTCTGGACACCTCCCAGGGGAGGTGCAGGTCAGGGGAGTGGTCACTCCCCTTTCCTTTGTCCAGTTTCGCGCCAGAGCAGGGGCTAAGGGGTCCCTGAACCGGTGTAGACTGGCTTATGCAGAATTGGGCACATCTGTGCCCAAGAAAGCATTTCCAGAGGCTGGGGGAGGCTACTCCTCCCCTGCCTTCACACCATTTTCCAAAGGGAGAGGGTGTCACACCCTCTCTCAGAGGAAGTTCTTTGTTCTGCCATCCTGGGCCAGGCCTGGCTGGACCCCAGGAGGGCAGATGCCTGTCTGAGGGGTTGGCAGCAGCAGCAGCTGCAGTGAAACCCCAGGAAGGGCAGTTTGGCAGTACCAGGGTCTGTGCTACAGACCACTGGGCTCATGGGATTGTGCCAACTATGCCAGGATGGCATAGAGGGGGCAATTCCATGATCATAGACATGTTACGTGGCCATATTCGGAGTTACCATTGTGAAGCTACATATAGGTAGTGACCTATATGTAGTGCACGCGTGTAATGGTGTCCCCGAACTCACAAAGTTCCGAGAATTGGCTCTGAACAATGTGGGGGCACCTTGGCTAGTGCCAGGGTGCCCTCACACTAAGTAACTTTGCACCTAACCTTTACCAGGTAAAGGTTAGACATATAGGTGACTTATAAGTTACTTAAGTGCAGTGAAAAATGGCTGTGAAATATCGTGGACGTTATTTCACTCAGGCTGCAGTGGCAGGCCTGTGTAAGAATTGTCAGAGCTCCCTATGGGTGGCAAAAGAAATGCTGCAGCCCATAGGGATCTCCTGGAATCCCAATACCCTGGGTACCTTAGTACCATATACTAGGGAATTATAAGGGTGTTCCAGTAAGCCAATGTAAATTTATAAAAATGGTCACTAGCCTGTTAGTGACAATTTGGAAAGAAATGAGAGAGCATAACCACTGAGGTTCTGATTAGCAGAGCCTCAGTGAGACAGTTAGTCACTACACAGGTAACACATTCAGGCACACTTATGAGCACTGGGGCCCTGGGTTACCAGGGTCCCAGTGACACATACAACTAAAACAACATATATACAGTGAAAAATGGGGGTAACATGCCAGGCAAGATGGTACTTTCCTACAGGTGGGCCCAGAGATTTCTTACAGTCCAGGGGTGGGTACAAAGGGAAACACTTTGACCCCAGCAAGGCCTGGTGCCAAGATTGCAAAACCAAAGGGCACCAAACTGAAGACTCTGGCTGTAAAAACAAGAAAATGCCTGTAGGAGGCTGGACTGGCTTGTAGTGAGTACCAAGGGGTACTTGCACCTTGCACCAGGCCCAGTTATCCCTTATTAGTGTATAGGGTGTCTAGCAGCATAGGCTGATAGATAATGGTAGCTTAGCAGAGCAGCTTAGGATGAACTAGGAGACGAGTGAAGCTCCTACAGTACCACTAGTGTCATATGCACAATATCATAAGAAAACACAATACACAGATATACTAAAAATAAAGGTACTTTATTTTTATGACAATATGCCAAAGTATCTCAGAGTGTACCCTCAGTATGAGGATAGCAAATATACACAAGATATATGTACACAATACCAAAATATGCAGTAATAGTATTAGAAAACAGTGCAAACAATGTATAGTTACAATAGGATGCAATGGGGACACATAGGGATAGGGGCAACACAAACCATATACTCCAAAAGTGGAATGCGAACCACGAATGGACCCCAAACCTATGTGACCTTGTAGAGGGTCGCTGGGACTATTAGAAAATAGTGAGGGTTAGAAAAATAGCCCACCCCAAGACCCTGAAAAGTGAGTGCAAAGTGCACTAAAGTTCCCCAAAGGACATAGAAGTCGTGATAGGGGAATTCTGCAGGAAAGACACAAACCAGCAATGCAACAACGATGGATTTCCAGTCGAGTGTACCTGTGGAACAAGGGGACCAAGTCCAAAAGTCACAAGCAAGTCGGAGAGGGGCAGATGCCCAGGAAATGCCAGCTGTGGGTGCAAAGAAGCTGCTACTGGACAGTAGAAGCTTAGGTTTCTGCAGGAACGACAAGGGCTAGAGACTTCCCCTTTGGAGGACGGATCCCACACGCCGTGGAGAGTTGTGCAGAAGTGTTTTCCCACCGAAAGACTGCCAACAAGCCTTGCTAGCTGCAAATCGTGTGGTAAGGGTTTTTGGGTGCTGCTGTGGCCCAGGAGGGACCAGGATGTCGCCAATTGCGTCATAGGACAGAGGGGGGGTCGAGCAAGACAAGGAGCCCTCTCAGCAGCAGGCAGCACCCGCAGAAGTGCCAGAAACAGGCACTACGAGGATGCGTGAAACGGTGCTCACCCGAAGTCGCACAAAGGAGTCCCACGTCGCCGGAGAACAACTTAGGAGGTCATGCAATGCAGGTAAGAGTGCTGTGGACCCAGTCTGGACTGTGCACAAAGGATTTCTGCCAGAAGTGCACGGAGGCCGGAGTAGCTGCAAAAGTCGCGGTTCCCAGCAATGCAGTCTGGCGTGGGGAGGCAAGGACTTACCTCCACCAAACTTGGACTGAGGAGTCACTGGACTGTGGGAGTCACTTGGACAGAGTTGCTGGATTCAAGGGACCTCGCTCGTCGTGCTCAGAGGAGACCCAGGGGACCTGTGATGCAGTTCTTTGGTGCCTGTGGTTGCAGGGGGACGATTCCGTCGACCCACGGGAGATTTCTTCGGAGCTTCTAGTGCAGAGAGGAGGCAGACTACCCCCACAGCATGCACCACCAGGAAAACAGTCGAGAAGGCGGCAGGATCAGCGTTACAGAGTTGCAGTAGTCGTCTTTGCTACTATGTTGCAGTTTTGCAGGCTTCCAGCGCGGTCAGCAGTCGATTCCTTGGCAGAAGGTGAAGAGAGAGATGCAGAGGAACTCGGATGAGCTCTTGCATTCGTTATCTAAGGAATCCCAAGAGACAGAGACCCTAAATAGCCAGAAAAGAGGGTTTGGCTACCTAGGAGAGAGGATAGGCTAGCAACACCTGAAGGAGCCTATCAGAAGGAGTCTCTGACGTCACCTGATGGCACTGGCCACTCAGAGCAGTCCAGTGTGCCAGCAGCACCTCTGTTTCCAAGATGGCAGAGGTCTGGAGCACACTGGAGGAGCTCTGGGCACCTCCCAGGGGAGGTACAGGTCAGGGGAGTGGTCACTCCCCTTTCCTTTGTCCAGTTTCGCGCCAGAGCAGGGCTAAGGGGTCCCTGAACCGGTGTAGACTGGCTTATGCAGAAATGGGCACCATGTGTGCCCATGAAAGCATTTCCAGAGGCTGGGGGAGGCTACTCCTCCCCTGCCTTCACACCATTTTCCAAAGGGAGAGGGTGTAACACCCTCTCTCAGAGGAAGTCCTTTGTTCTGCCATCCTGGGCCAGGCCTGGCTGGACCCCAGGAGGGCAGGAGCCTGTCTGAGGGGTTGGCAGCAGCAGCAGCTGCAGTGAAACCCCAGGAAAGGCAGTTTGGCAGTACCAGGGTCTGTGCTACAGACCACTGGGATCATGGGATTGTGCCAACTATGCCAGGATGGCATAGAGGGGGCAATTCCATGATCATAGACATGTTACATGGCCATATTCGGAGTTACCATTGTGAAGCTACATATAGGTAGTGACCTATATGTAGTGCACGCGTGTAATGGTGTCCCCGCACTCACAAAGTCTGGGGAATTGGCCCTGAACAATGTGGGGGCACCTTGGCTAGTGCCAGGGTGCCCTCACACTAAGTAACTTTGCACCTAACCTTTACCAGGTAAAGGTTAGACATATAGGTGACTTATAAGTTACTTAAGTGCAGTGTAAAATGGCTGTGAAATAACGTGGACGTTATTTCACTCAGGCTGCAGTGGCAGGCCTGTGTAAGAATTGTCAGAGCTCCCTATGGGTGGCAGAAGAAATGCTGAAGCCCATAGGGATCTCCTGGAACCCCAATACCCTGGGTACCTTAGTACCATATACTAGGGGATTATAAGGGTGTTCCAGTAAGCCAATGTAAATTGGTAAAATTGGTCACTAGCCTGTTAGTGACAATTTGAAAGAAATGAGAGAGCATAACCACTGAGGTTCTGGTTAGCAGAGCCTCAGTGAGACAGTTAGGCATCACACAAGGAACACATACCTATAGGTCACAAACTTATGAGCACTGGGGTCCTGACTAGCAGGGTCCCAGTGACACATAACATACATACTGAAAACATAGGGTTTTCACTATGAGCACTGGGCCCTGGCTGGCAGGATCCCAGTGAGACAGTGAAAACACCCTGACATACACTCACAAACAGGCCCAAAGTGGGGGTAACAAGGCTAGAAAGAGGCTACTTTCTCACACAACCCCCCCCACCAAACGAAGGACAATAAGGCTAACCTTGGCCAGTTGAGACTTTATTGTCTAAGTGGTGATAAGTAGAGAGTAGCGCTGCAATAGACTGGTTACTCCCTTTATCATCCACTATATGGTTACTTCCCTGTGGGGGATGTAAACCACCCTGTTTGAAGTTTTTTAGCTAAGCAACAATGTGAAGATGTATTTTCAGAGTTTCTATCAGTGATTTTTAGTTTAGAGCAGTGGGAATTGTCCACTGAACCTATTTGTAATGATGGAAATGCCAGACAGGGATGCTGTCTCAGAAAAGCCATAGCTGGGCAAAAACTTTGTCCATATGGCTGGAAGAGAGAACAGGGATGCTGTTTCTCTTGAGTTGGAGCAGGGCAGGGATGCTGTCCTATGAGCTCCACACTAGGGCAGGGATGCTGTCCTAAGTGTTGTGAGGCAGTGCAGGGTTTCTGCACTAAAGTTTCTCTGGGAGGGTTGGATGGATGCTCCATGTTAACTAAAATGGTGCTCTTTTTCTCACCAATGTTAGTTATCCCACAGAGAGGTACTTCAACCTCAGGGAGTACAGCTTTGCCAGCTGATGCTTCCCTTTGAACAGGTGCCACCCCAGGAGAGGTTTCTCCCACCACAGGAATGGTATCCTGAATGGCAGGGTGGTTAGGGGATACTGTGATACCCTTTTTACCTGTTGATGGAGAGGGATCCTGAGTTTTCAGGCCTTCTCTCCTTTGCTTTTTCATTTCAGTAGAAATGAGAGGTAACAATTCCTCAGGGATGCCCAGCATGGCTGCATGGGCATAAAACTCTACATCAGCCCAACCTGAGGCCTCTAGGTCATTACCTAAGAGACAGTCTACAGGTAAGCTAGGTGATACCACCACCTGCTTAGGGCCAGTAACTCCACCCCAACTAAACTGAATTATAGCTAAGGGAAGAAACTTAGTGGAGTTATGGACATCAATAATCTTATACTGTTGTCCAATGATGTGTTGATCAGGGTGCACTAGGTTTTCAGTCACCAAAGTGATACTGGCACCTGTGTCCCTGTAGGCCAAGGCCTCAACACCATTTATTGAAACTGTCTGCCTGTACTTATCCATTGTAAGGGGACAAGCAGCCAGTGTGGCAAGGCCAATGCCACTAGGTGTGACAGAAACTGTCTTGGGACTGACTACCCCAGTTTCTACTATGGACCCATAAGTGAACCCAACTACACCCTTAACTTGACTGTTGCCAGCAGTCCCACCACTAGTACCACTACTGCTAGGGGCACTAGAGCTTGGTGTATTAGTGGTGGTAGGCTCAGGGGGTTTATCTGGACAGGACTTATCCCCTGGCCTATGGCCTCTGTTTTTACACACAAAGCGCCAAGGCTTTTTAAATTGTGTAGGTTGAGAAGAAGAGGAAGAATTTGTTTTATCCCCACCCCCTGAAGAGTGTTTAAGATTTGAAGTGGGATCTTTGGTTTTACCCTTGTCCCCATGCTTATCTTGAGATTTTTCACCATCTTTCTTCTTATTGTTCTCTTTGTCACCCCCTGTATGAACTTTTCTGTTCACCCTTGTTCTGACCCATTTGTCTGCCTTCTTTCCCAATTCTTGGGGAGAGGTCAGATCAGAGTCCACCAAGTACTGGTGCAACAAATCAGACACACAATTATTAAGAATATGCTCTCTCAGGATCAAGTTATACAGGCTGTCATAATCAGTAACTTTACTGCCATGTAACCACCCCTCCAAGGCCTTCACTGAATGGTCAATGAAATCAACCCAGTCTTGTGAAGACTCCTTTTTGGTCTCTCTGAACTTTATCCTGTACTGTTCAGTGGTTAAGCCATAACCATCCAGGAGTGCATTCTTAAGAACTTTGTAATCATTGGCTTCACTTTCTTTCACAGTAAGGAGCCTATCCCTACCTTTTCCACTAAATGATAGCCATAGGATAGCAGCCCACTGCCTTTGAGGGACATCCTGTACAGCACAGGCCCTCTCAAGTGCAGCAAACCACTTGTTAATGCCATCCCCCTCCTTATAAGGGGAAACTATCTTGTGCAGATTCCTGGAATCATGCTCTTTTGCAGGATGACTATAGGGAATACTGCTGCTGCCACCATGGGTTTCTAAACCCAGTTTCTGTCTCTCTTTCTCTACTTCTAAAGTCTGTCTCTCCAAATCCAGCTGTTGCTTCTTGAGCTTCAGTCTGGTTTGTTCCACTCTCAATCTATTGAGCTCCCTTTCTAACAATCTGTCATCAGGGTGGGTGGGAGGGACATGTCTTGAAACAGAAGTATGATGAGAACGGACATAAGGAGACCTGTCCCTTACAGAGGGCACCCTAACAGCTTGGTTAACAGAAACATCACTTCTACTGTGGTGAGAATGAATGCTCTTGCTATGATGTGAGACAACACTATCTGTATGGTGTGACTCTACATCAGTACCAACTATGCTAGACTGTCTAGTAATGGGCAGGCTCTGAAGTTTCTTTCCTGAATCTTTTCCTAGGGGTGTCCCTGGATCAGATTGGGAACCATTAGCTACTTTTTCAACAGATGGGGCCCTTTTGGCCTTATCTTGTTCTCTAAGCATGTTAAGTAATAATTCCAAGGAAGGATTCTTCCCTACACTCAAACCTCTTTCTATACAGAGACTCCTTGCTCCTTTCCAGCTAAGGTGGTCATATGCAAGTTTGGACAGATCAACATTTTGGCCTGTGCCAGACATTTTTAGAAAGAGTTTAAGTGATAGAAAAAGATAAAAAAGTTTTCAGAACTTTTAGAAAGACAGAAAAAAAACGTTAAAACTTTTAAGAACTTTTTGAAAGTTTAGAAGTACTTTTCAGCACTTTAGAAAAGAAGTGAGAAAAGAAATGAAAAACTTTTTGGTTAGGTGTACATACACTGAACTTGTTTTGTATATTTTTCTCTTATGAAAAGTACAATGACAAGAGTGGTAAGTAGTCTCAAAGCACTTATCCCACCGCTGCACAACCAATGTAGGAGGCTGGACTGGCTTGTAGTGAGTACCAATGGGTACTTGCACCAGGCCCAGTTATCCCTTATTGGTGTATAGGGTGTCTAGCAGCATAGGCTGATAGATAATGGTAGCTTAGCAGAGCAGCTTAGGCTGAACTAGGAGACGAGTGAAGCTCCAACAGTACCACTAGTGTCATATGCACAATATCATAAGAAAACACAATACACAGATATACTAAAAATAAAGGTACTTTATTTTTATGACAATATGCCAAAGTATCTCAGAGTGTACCCTCAGTATGAGGATAGCAAATATACACAAGATATATGTACACAATACCAAAATATGCAGTAATAGTATTAGAAAACAGTGCAAACAATGTATAGTTACAATAGGATGCAATGGGGACACATAGGGATAGGGGCAACACAAACCATATACTCCAAAAGTGGAATGCAAACCACGAATGGACCCCAAACCTATGTGACCTTGTAGAGGGTCGCTGGGACTATTAGAAAATAGTGAGGGTTAGAAAAATAGCCCACCCCAAGACCCTGAAAAGTGAGTGCAAAGTGCACTAAAGTTCCCCAAAGGACATATAAGTCGTTATAGGGGAATTCTGCAGGAAAGACACAAACCAGCAATGCAACAACAATGGATTTGCAGTCGAGGGTACCTGTGGAACAAGGGGACCAAGTCCAAAAGTCACAAGCAAGTCGGAGAGGGGCAGATGCCCAGGAAATGCCAGCTGTGGGTGCAAAGAAGCTGCTACTGGACAGTAGAAGCTTAGGTTTCTGCAGGAACGACAAGGGCTAGAGACTTCCCCTTTGGAGGACGGATCCCTCACGCCGTGGAGAGTCGTGCAGAAGTGTTTTCCCGCCGAAAGACCGCCAACAAGCCTTGCTAGCTGCAAATCGTGCGGTAAGGGTTTTTGGGTGCTGCTGTGGCCCAGGAGGGACCAGGATGTCGCCAATTGCATCAGGAGACAGAGGAGTCGTGGAGCAAGACAAGCAGCAGCAGGCAGCACCCGCAGAAGTGCCAGAAACAGGCACTACGAGGATGCGTGAAACGGTGCTCACCCGAAGTCGCACAAAGGAGTCGCCGGAGAACAACTTAGGAGGTCGTGCAATGCAGGTAAGAGTGCCGTGGACCCAGACTGGACTGTGCACAAAGGATTTCCGCCTGAAGTGCACAGAGGCCGGAGTAGCTGCAAAAGTCGCGGTTCCCAGCAATGCAGTCTGGCGTGGGGAGGCAAGAACTTACCTCCACCAAACTTGGACTGAAGAGTCACTGGACTGTGGGAGTCACTTGGACAGAGTTGCTGGATTCAAGGGACCTCGCTCGTCATGCTGAGAGGAGACCCAGGGGACCGGTGATGCAGTTCTTTGGTGCCTGCGGTTGCAGGGGGACGATTCCGTCGACCCACGGGAGATTTCTTCGGAGCTTCTAGTGCAGAGAGGAGGCAGACTACCCCCACAGCATGCACCACCAGGAAAACAGTCGAGAAGGCGGCAGGATCAGCGTTACAGAGTTGCAGTAGTCGTCTTTGCTACTATGTTGCAGTTTTGCAGGCTTCCAGCGCGGTCAGCAGTCGATTCCTTGGCAGAAGGTGAAGAGAGAGATGCAGAGGAACTCGGATGAGCTCTTGCATTCGTTATCAAAGGAATCCCAAGAGACAGAGACCCTAAATAGCCAGAAAAGAGGGTTTGGCTACCTAGGAGAGAGGATAGGCTAGCAACACCTGAAGGAGCCTATCAGAAGGAGTCTCTGACGTCACCTGATGGCACTGGCCACTCAGAGCAGTCCAGTGTGCCAGCAGCACCTCTGTTTCCAAGATGGCAGAGGTCTGGAGCACACTAGAGAAGCTCTGGGCACCTCCCAGGGGAGGTACAGGTCAGGGGAGTGGTCACTCCCCTTTCCTTTGTCCAGTTTAGCGCCAGAGCAGGGCTAAGGGGTCCCTGAACCGGTGTAGACTGGCTTATGCAGAAATGGGCACCATGTGTGCCCATGAAAGCATTTCCAGAGGCTGGGGGAGGCTCCTCCTCCCCTGCCTTCACACCATTTTCCAAAGGGAGAGGGTGTAACACCCTCTCTCAGAGGAAGTCCTTTGTTCTGCCATCCTGGGCCAGGCCTGGCTGGACCCCAGGAGGGCCGGAGCCTGTCTGAGGGGTTGGCAGCAGCAGCAGCTGCAGTGAAACCCCAGGAAAGGCAGTTTGGCAGTACCAGGGTCTGTGCTACAGACCACTGGGATCATGGGATTGTGCCACCTATGCCAGGATGGCATAGAGGGGGCAATTCCATGATCATAGACATGTTACATGGCCATATTCGGAGTTACCATTGTGAAGCTACATATAGGTAGTGACCTATATGTAGTGCACGCGTGTAATGGTGTCCCCGCACTCACAAAGTCCGGGGAATTGGCCCTGAACAATGTGGGGGCACCTTGGCTAGTGCCAGGGTGCCCTCACACTAAGTAACTTTGCACCTAACCTTTACCAGGTAAAGGTTAGACATATAGGTGACTTAAAAGTTACTTAAGTGCAGTGTAAAATGGCTGTGAAATAACGTGGACGTTATTTCACTCAGGCTGCAGTGGCAGGCCTGTGTAAGAATTGTCACAGCTCCCTATTGGTGGCAAAAGAAATGCTGCAGCCCATAGGGATCTCCTGGAACCCCAATACCCTGGGTACCTTAGTATCATATACTAGGGGATTATAAGGGTGTTCCAGTAAGCCAATGTAAATTGGTAAAATTGGTCACTAGCCTGTTAGTGACAATTTGAAAGAAATGAGAGGGCATAACCACTGAGGTTCTGGTTAGCAGAGCCTCAGTGAGACAGTTAGGCATCACACAGGGAACACATACCTATAGGTCACAAACTTATGAGCACTGGGGTCCTGACTAGCAGGGTCCCAGTGACACATAACAAACATACTGAAAACATAGGGTTTTCACTATGAGCACTGGGCCCTGGCTGGCAGGATCCCAGTGAGACAGTGAAAACACCCTGACATACACTCACAAACAGGCCCAAAGTGGGGGTAACAAGGCTAGAAAGAGGCTACTTTCTCACAATGCCTCTAGTTAACCTGCAGTAAATGTAGTTGCCAATATCCAGATGGGGTCAGAGGTGTGGCCTGTCCATGTCAGTGTCTCCACAGAGGCAACATTAGTCACAGATGATGGGGTAGAATTATCCTGTGCTGCCTGGCCAAGTAGTATGCAAAAATACAGGCAGCACCCGTTGATTAATGGGGAGAAAATAGAAGCAATGAGGGGCACAGGAGCTAGTATTACCATGTGAACTCAACAACTGGTCCACTCAATTCAGTTCCTGGTAGGGAAGTCTTATCCTGTCACCAGTGCTGACAATGAGACAAAGTTCCATCCCATTGCCATGGTAACCTTTGAACGGGGGAGTAGTAGGGCAGAAAGAAGTGATTGTGTCCTCATCCATCTCTGTAGACTGCCTGCTTAGTAATGACCTGGAGCATTCCCTTGGGCTGAAGTAGAACTGAAGACCCATGCAGCAATGTTAGGGATCCCTGAGTGGGCATGTTTTAAGACAAGGACACAGAGCAAACATCAGAGAGAAATAGGAGAGCTGGATCCTGAAATAGTGGACCAGCTTCCCAAGAGAAAAGGCAAGACTGGGGGACCAGCTTCAAAACAGATCACAAGACAGTGCCCTACCTACCTTAGGGTACCTACCTTAGGGTAGGTAAGGAGGCACCTACCTTAGAGGAAAGTGAGCCTGTAGAGCTTGGGCCTTACTACCCAGAGCACGTAGGCCCAGGGGACCCTCCAAGAAAGATCTGTGCTAGGGGCAGATAGCCTGACCCACTCTTGAAGGTCTGAGGCAGCAAGCTGCCCAGGAAGAGCTAGGAAATGTCCGTGGTATCCACAGGGTCTATTCGGAGGAGGGGTTCCTGTATACTGAGGCCAGAAACCTCAAGCCTGATGCAACCAGGAGGGTGGTAGTTCCCCAGACGTTCTGAGAATTTCTCCTCACTCTAGCCCATGACATTCTCCTATTAGGGCATTTGGGCAAAAACAAGACATGGAGTAGGTTAGTTAATCACTTTTATTGGCCAGGAATGTCCCAAAAAGTGAAGGACTTTTGTCAGTCCTGCCCCACCTGTCAGACCAGTGGCAAAGCAGATGGGCACTTAAAGGCCCACTTAATGCCACTTCCAGTGGTAGGGGTATCCTTTGAAAGGGATAGGGGTCAACATTGTAGCCCCCTTGACTATCAAACAGCAACAGGACTCAGATATGTAGTATTGTTAGTGAATTATACCACTAGGAATCCTGAGGCTATACCCCTCAGGACCATTACTGCACCTGAAGTTGCAAAAGCCCCCCTGGGTATCTTCACCAGGGTAGGGTTCCCTAAGGAGATAGTATTAAATAGATGGTCAAACTTCATATCTGCATACGTAAAACACATGTGGCAGAAATGTGGGGTGACCTATAAGTTCACCACCCCAGACCATCCACCATCCAATGGATTGGTTGAAAGATTTGACCTGACCCTAAAAGGCTTGATTGGAGGATTCCCTGACAAACAGAAGGAGATGGGATGTCCTATTTCCTTGCCTTCTGTTTGCCTACAGGGAAGTGCCACAAAAGGGAGTAGGTTTCTCTCCATTTGAACTTTTGTTTGGGCACCCTGTTAGGGGACCACTGTCTTGTTAGGGAAGGCTGGGAGAAACCTCTCAAAGAGCCCAAACAGGATGGTGTGGAGTATGTGCTTGGCATCTGTTCCTGAATGGATGTGTACATGGAAAAAGCCAGCAAAACATCTTCAGGCCAGCCAAGAGCTTTGAAAGCTCTGACCATAAGGCTGCTATGGTGGAGTTCCAACCAAGGCAGACATTTTGGGTGTTGAAGTCGGCTGATCCAATGGCCCTCCAGGACAAATGATCTGGGCTCCATCCCATACTTGAAAGAAAAGTGGAGGTCACTTATTTACTTGACCTAGGCAGTTGCAAGTACCCAAAAAAAATAATCCACGTCAACCGCCTAAAGCCCTTTTATGATAGAGCTGATGTGCCCATGCTTATGGTCACAGATGAGGGACAGGAGGATGAGAGTGAGCCTCTCCCTGATCTCCTGTTTAGCAACCCACAAGATGGTTCTGTGGATGGGACAACAGCAAACTGCTTGCAGACAAGTCCTCACCCAGTATGTTGAATTCTTCTTTCTGACCCCTGGAAAGACAAACTTGTAGGAACGTACCATCTTTCTTGGCATGTTACCCCCATTTTTTCCTGTATGCCAGTATGTTTTTGCCTGTCTCTCTGGGATTATGCTGGTCAGGACCCCAGTGTTCATAGTTTATGGCCTCATGTATGTGTCTGTATAGTACTTAACTGTGTCACTAAGGCTCTGCTAATCAGAACCTCAGTGCTTATGCTCTCTCAGCTTTTAAATTTGTCACTAAAGGCTAGTGACTTAATTTACCAATTCCGACTGGCACACTGGACCCCCCCTTATAAGTTCCTAGTATATGGTACCTAGGTACCCAGGGCTATGGGGTTCCAGGAGATCCTTATGGGCGGCAGCATTTACTTTGCCACCCATAGGAGCTCAGACAAACCCTTTCACAGGACTGCCACTGCAGCCTGCGTGAAATAAAGCACACGTAATTTCACAGCCATTTTCACTGCAGTTAAGTAACTTATAAATTACCTATATGTTTAACCTTCACTTGCTGAAGGTTAGGTGCACAGTTACTAAATGTGAGGGTACCCTTGCACTAGCAAAGGTGCCCCCACATAGTTCAGGGCCATTTCCCAGGACTTTGTGAGTGCGGTGATGCCATTACATGTGTGCACTACATATAGGTCAATACCTATCTGTGGCTTCACAATGGTAACTCTGAATATGGCCATGTAGGGTGTCTAAGAACATGAAATTGTCCCCCCATTCCAAATATGGTATTGGGAGCCAATTCCGTGAGTCCTGGGGGCTACACTATGGAGCCCGAGTACTGCCAAACCAGCTCTCTGAGGTTTGCACTGCAGCTACAGCTGCTGCCACCTCACAGACAGGGTTCTGCCCTCCTGGGGTCTGAGCAGCTCAGTCCCAGGAAGGCAGAACAAAGCATTTCCTTTGGGAGCAGAGTGTTACACCCTCTCCCTTTGGAAATAGGTGTTACAGACTGGGGAGGGGTAGCCTCCCTCAGCCTCTGGAAATGCTTTGAAGGGCACAGATGGTGCCCTCCTTGAATAAGCCAGTCTACACTGGTTCAGGGATCCCTTGTCCCCTGCTCTGGCGCGAAACTGGACAAAGGAAAGGGGAGTGACCACTCCCCTGTCCATCACTACCCTAGGGGTGGTGCCCAGAGCTCCTCCAGTGTTTCCCAGACTTCAGCGATCTTGCTTTGCAAGGTGTGGGGGCACTCTGGAGGCCTCTGAGCGGCCAGTGCCAGCAGGTGATGTCAGAGATCCCTCCTCATAGGTTCATACCTGATAAGTTAGCCAATCCCCTTTTCAGGGCTATTTAGGGTCTCTCCTGTGGGTTCTCTTCAGATTCTACTTGCAAGTTTCCAGCAGGAATCCTTTGCAACTATTACTTCAACCTCTGACCTCGGATCAACCACAGCCTGCTCCAGGAACTGCTGTAACAGCAACAAAGTATCCACAAGGGATACTTTTCTTCTGCAACTTCAGCTACAGCCAGCAACTGCAACAGATTCCAGAGTGTGCACACTCTGAGGACTCCCTGTCTTCACCCTGCCCCAGAAGGACCGAAGAAATCTCCCTTGGGGTGACAGAGTCACACCTCTGCTCACGCAGGCACCTTCTAAGTTAACAACTGGTTCTCTTGGACTCGGCTCACAGTGATGAGCATGCTCCTTGGAACACAGAGGGTGGACCCCATCAACACAGACTGTCCTGAGGTTCTGCTGTCACAATTTGGCAGAGGTAAGACCTTGCCTTCACCCAGAACGACAGTACCCCTGTGCACCATGTCTTCTTCACCTCCTGAGGCCTCTGTGCACTATTTGCAAAATTCCTTCATGCAAAGCCTGGCCCAGGTCCCCAACACTCTATACTGTGACGCTCAACTCGCTGAGTTGATCTCCGGTGGCATGGGACCTTCTTTTGTAGTGCTGCACCAACTGCATTTTGCACCTCCTTTGTCCCATGGCCTGGGACACCCATGGGTGCTGTCTGGTGTTCTGAGGACTCTTTGAAGTGCTGAGAGCCCCCCCTTCCTCCTCACACAGAGTTGAGACCCCCAGGTCCCTCCTGGGTCCAGATAGCACCTAGTTGACGCAAAACGTGACTTTGCCGGAACCAAGGCTTGTTGGAGGAATCCAGCACCAAAACTCGCCTGCCTTCAACTTCACGACGTGGTACATCCTTTGCATCATGTAGGAACCTTCTGGGATCTTCCTAGGGTACATGTCTGAAGTATTAGACCAAACAGGGACTCTTCTTTTGCACCCTCTTCTGGGTTGGCCGGGGCTCCTGTCCTTCCTGGACTTTCGACTTCTGAACTTCGTCCCCTTCTTTTGCAGGTCTTCAGGTCCAGGAATCCACTGTTTGTTGTTTGTAGACTTGGTTGGTTCTTGCAATAATTCCAATCACGAGGTGTAGTGGGTCCTAAGGAAACTTGCAGTACTTTACTCCTGCTTTTCTGGGCTCTGGGGTGCTGTAATTTACTAACCTTTACAGTATTCTTACTCTCCCAGAGATTCTGCACACACTACACTTGTCTAAGGGGGAATTAGTGATTCACATTCCACTTTCTTAGTATATGGTTTGTTTTGCCTCTAGACCTATTTTATCCCATTGATTCTTTAGCATTTCCTATTGTTTGCACTATCGTACGTCTAATCACTTGCCTTATTTTGGGGTCTAGTGTATATATTGTGTATAATACCTACCTCCAGAAGGAGTATAGACTGTAAGATATTTTTGGTACTGTGTCACCCAAATAAATATCTTTATTTTTGGTAACACTGAGCATGGTCTTTAATTGTGTATAAGTACTGTGTAACTATAAGTGCTATTAGATGAGCTTTGCATGTCTCCTAGTTCAGCTTAAGCTGCTCTGCTATGGCTACCTCTATCAGCCTACGTTGCTATAACACTACTACATTTCACTAATAAAGGATAACTGGAACTGGTATAAGGTGTAAGTACCCAAGGTACCCACTACAAACCAGGCCAGCCTCCTACACTGGTTTACCCATGATGTGGACACTGGCAACAGCTTGCCTGTCAAAAAGAAGAGTTATAGACAATCAGACCATGTCAAAGAGAGCACAGAGGCAGAAGGTAAAAAGATGCTGGATTTGGGTGTCATTGAACCCTCTGAGAGTCCCGAGGCTAGCCCAGTAGTTTTAGTCCCCAAGCGTCACTCTAAAGGAAAGAGAAAGGAAATTAGGTTCTGTGTGGACTATAGGGGCCTCAACTCTGTGACAAAAACAGATACACACCCAATTCCAAGAGCTGATGAGCTCATAGACAGATTAGAGGCAGCCAAATATCTGAGTACCTTCGATTTAACATCTTGGTATTGTCAGATTGGTCTGACCCCAGGAGCAAAAGAGAGGTCAACATTTTCTACTCCTAGTGGGCATTATCAGTTCACTGTTATGCCTTTTGGACGAAAGAATGCACCTGCCACCTTCCAAAGGTTGGTAAACCAAGCCCTTGCTGGACTGGAAACTTTAGTGCAGCTTACTTTAATGACATAGCTGTCTATATTTCCACCTGGCAGGATCACCTGATGCACTTCGGGAAGGTCCTGGAGGCTCTACAGAAGGCAGACCTCACTATCAAGGCCACTAAGTACCAGATAGGGCAGGGAAAAGTTGTTTACTTTGGCCACCTGGTTGGTGGAGGCAAAGTGCAACCCCTCTAACCCAAGAGTCTGACTTGTGAGGAAGTAGCTCCTTTCTAGCATGGTTACCCCCATTTTTGACCTGTTTGTCACTGTTTGTCAGTGTGTTTTTACTGTCTCACTGGGATCCTGCTAGTCAGGACCCCGGTGCTCATAGTCTGTGGCCTACATGTCAGTATGTTTTACTGGTTTATGAGTATGCTTGACTGTCACCGGAGACCTGCTAAACAGAACTCCAGTGCTTATGCTCTCTCTGATTCCACATTTGTACTTACATACTTGTAACCCAGTATTGAACTCCAAATTGGCATACTGGACCCACCTTATAAGTCCTTAGTATATAGTACCTAGGTACCCAGGGCATTGGGGTTCTAGGAGATCCTTATGGGCTGCAGCATTTCTTATGCCACCCATAAGAAGCTCATACAAACACTTCCTCAGGACTGCCATTGCAGCCTGAGTGAAATAGTGTAAGCACTATTTCACAACAATTTTCACTGCAACAGGTCACTTATACGTCACCTATATGTCTAACCTTCAGACCCTGAAGTTAGGTGCATATTACCTGTGTGTGTTAGGGCACCCCTGCACTAGCAGATGTGCCTCCACGTCATCCAGGCCCATTTTCCCAGACTTCGTGAGTGTGGGGACACAATTATAAGTGTGCACTACATATAGGTCAACAAATATATGTAGCTCCACAAGGGAACTCTGAATATGGCCATGTGAGGTGTCTAGGATTGAGAACTTGCACCCCCAATCTGATTCTGGTATTGAGGGGCCAATTCCATGCACCCTGGGGGCTCCACCATGGACCCCCAGTACAGCCATACCAGTCTTCTAAGGTTTTCACTGCAGCACCAGCTGCTGCAACCTCACAGACAGGCTCCTGCCCTCATGGGGCTTGAGCAGCTCAATCCCAGGAAGGCAGAACAATGCATTTACTTTAGGAGAGGGCTGCTACACCCTCTCCCTTTGGAAATAGATGTTACAGGCATCGGAGGGATTTGCTCCCAGAGCCGCTGGAAGTGCTTTGAAGGGCACAACCGCTACCCTCCTTGCATAATCCACAGGCGGTGGACTAAAGTGACCCTGACTGTCCAAAGGTCTAGCTGTCCAAATTTGGTGGAGGTAAGAGCTTGCCTCCCCGTGCCAGACAGTACCCCTGTGCACCAAGTATTTTTCAGCTCCTAGGGTTTCTGTGTGCTTTTCCAAGAATTCCTTTGTGCACACCATATCCCAGGTCCCCAGCACTCCATTCTGTGATGCTCAACTCCGAGTTGTTCTCTGGCAGCATGGAATCCCTTTGTGTAGTGCTGCAATGACTGCCATTTGCAACTCCTTTGTCCCCGTGCTATGGGACTCCTGTGTATGCTGCCTGGTCTTCTGAGAGCTCTCTGTTTTGCTGAGAGCCCCCTCTGTCTCGCCCTCCTGAGTAGAATCAACCTGGTCCTTCCTGGACCCAGGCAGCACCATTTTTTGCGAAACACATGTTTTGGATTTACCAAGACTTGTTGGTGGAATCCCGCGACGCAAACCAGACTGCATTCATCCATCCAGTGTGGGACATCTTCTGCACCAACCAGGAACCCGCATCTATCTTCTTTGGTGCAATACTGACTGTCTTCTCACTGGTGGTCCTCCTTTTGAACCTTCATCCGGGTAAACAGGGGCTCCTGTTCTCCCTGAACTGTTCAGTGCGTCTTGGACTTGGTTCCCTTCTTCCACAGATATTCAGTTCTAGGAATCCATCATTGGTGTCTTGCAGTCTCTTCTGGTTCTTGCACTGTCTAGTACAACGACTTCTAGTGTGTTTTAGGTAACGTGCTGTGTTTTACTCCTGCTGTCCTGGGATTGGGGGTGGGGTATTTTACTTACCTTTGGTGTTTTCTTACACTCCCAGCACCCCTCTACACACTGCACTTGTGTAGGTAGGAAACCAAATTTCACATTCTACTGTTTTAGTATATGGTTTGTGTTCCCCCTAGGCCCATTGCAACCTATTGCGTTTTTCATTATTTGTACTATTTTATGACTGTGTACTTACCTGATTTTGGTTACTAGTGTATATTTTGTGTATAATACTTACCTCCTAAGGGAGTATAGCCTCTAAGATATTTGTTGCCTTGTGCCACTAAAATTAAGTACCTTTATTTTTGGTAACACTGAGTATTGTTTTTTCTTGTGTGTGAGTACTGTGTGACTACAGTGGTATTGCAGGAGCTTTGCATGTCTCCTAGTTCAGCCTTGGCTGCTCTGCCTACAGCTACCTCTAGACAGCCTGGCTTCTAGACACTGCCTACATTTCACTAATAAGGGATAACTGGACCTGGTATAAGGTCGAAGTACCTTAGGTACCCACTACAAACCATGCCAGCCTCCTACAAGGCAATTCTGCCTTGGGAAGTTCCCACAACCGAGACACAAGTCAGGGCCTTCCTTGGCTTGACTGGGTACTATAGGAGGTTTGTGAAAGATTATGGCACTATGTTTGCCCCCCTCACATAACTAACCTCAAGAAGATGCCCAAGAAGGTTAACTGGACAGTGAGTTGTCAAAAGGCTTTTGACACTCTGAAGGACGCTATATGCTCTGCTCCAATTCTACAAGCACCAGACTACTCCAGGGAATTCATAGTCCAAACATAAGCTTCTGAACTGGGGATAGGAGCGGTCATTTCCCAGAAAAATTATGATGGACATTACCAGATAGTTGCTTTTATAAGCAAGAAACTACTCCCTTGGGAACAAAAATGGAGTGCCACAAAGAGGGAAGCGTTTGCTGTGGTTTGGACCCTGAAGAAGCTGAGGCCATACCTGTTTGGCTCTCACGTCATAGTTCAGACTGACCACATGCCTCTCAGATGGCTACAACAAATGAAAGGTGAAAACCCCAAACTGCTTAGGTGGTCCATGTCCCTACAGGGAACCCACCTTCAAGTGGAACACAGACCTGGGACTGCCCATGCCAATGCAGATGGCCTCTCCAGGTTCTTCCACTTAGACGATGAAGACTCACTAGGGAAAAAGGTAGTCTAATCCTCTTTCATTTGGGGGGAGTAGCATCAGAGAGGGCCTCCTCTTGACCAGGTTATCCCCCCACTTTTTGCCTGATGTTGATGTGCTGCTAGTATCAGCTGGCATCCCCCTTCACAAACCCCACTTTTGGTGGGGGCAAAGGTGGGAAACGTAACAAAGGGCAGGGAGAGTGGCCTCACCTGACATGCACCACCCCTAAGGTGTTACCTGTGAGGTGGAACCTATATTTAATTTTCCTCCATCTTGTCTTGGATGGAAGGAAAATTGCCAATTAGGTTTAGGGCAGTGACCCTTTCCACAGGAAGTGGTCACTATAGTGGGTGTAGTCAACCAAAGGTAAGTGTCCCATAGGACACCCCTTAAAACCCCCCACTAAATTCAGTATTTAGTTGACATCACTGGACCAAGAAATTAGATTTAAAAGGACAAAGAAGAGTAGCCCAAAGAAGATCCAAGGCACGAGAACTGTGGACCTGCTGCACAAGAAGGCACCAAACCCGGCCTACTGCACCCAGGACCCAACAATCACTGCTGCGGAGGACCTGGACACTAGACTGACCTCAAGAAACCCAGAGGATCTACAGGCTTCACAAATTGTCCAAGATCTCCCTTCTGAGTGGAGGAACCACTCTGCAACCAACAAAGAACCAGCAACCCAGTGAGAGTTACTTCACTGTCTGGCCAATATCTCCCGAACCAGAAATTGCAGCCCGACCTGACAAAATATCAATGACCGCCAGGACAACCCCTGCAAGTGTGCCAAGTTTGATGGCACTGTGCCCTCTGGTGGCCGTACCGTACCAATACCCTGGGTACTGGTCAGCTGATATCAGACAATAAGAAAACCAGCTCCCCCAGAGCTGAAAAAAGATCAGGAGGAATCCCGTGTTGATTGACATCAGGAACATCCTGGACCTCCCACCAGACTTCCCCCGTTGTCCTTTAAGCAGCCCTCAAAGAGACTTACCCCACTGTCACAGGTCTCTGTTGTGCACAGCTCTTGGATCACCAACTCTGCACCCAGCCGCCCAGTGCCCTGCAATGAGGAATCAGCTGTGCCCCCAGGGTCCCATATCCCTTGTGACCCTGACACCATAAGGTGACCCCAAGGCACCACCTTTAACTCCGCAAAATCCACCATTTTTCTAAGTGGTCTCCTCAGTGGCCCTGCACCTGCTGCAAGATACTTTTTAAAGCTGCTCCTGCTGGAACCGGATGCCACCCGGGCCTCTCCATCTGGCAGTGTGCCCACCGATGACCTCAACCAACCTGCAAAAGAGGAACGTGGTAAACCCGCTGTGTGATATTATATGCATTTTTTAAAGTAATTGTCTATTGATTCCTATTGTGCATAATTATGCACAGAAAGACTGGATTTTATTCCACCTTCAAAAATCTATACATCAAAAAGCACTTAGCCAATTTTGATAATCTTGGTCTTAAAATGTATATAAAAATCTGAAGTATTTTTGTAAATTAGTCTTGAGTTATTCCTTCGAATGTGTGAGGTGGGTACAACAAATGCTTTGCACTTCTCCAAGATTCGCTTAACTGCTATACCAAGCTACCTAAAAAATTAGAGCATTAGGTGATCTAGTTTTTTCCTCTGGAAACCAAAATGTGGTTGCCTGGAGCCCCAAAGAGTGGCTAGCCTCTTACACATTTCCAAGGAGACAATCAAGGGGGGGGGGGGGGGGAATGACTACCACCTGTCTCCAGCTAAAATTCCCACCCATGTCTAGGGGCACTAAAGCTACAGGCCTATTAGAGTCCTACTCTGGGCTAACTCTTAACCTGGAAATCTCACGTGGAATGTACTGGTTTGAGAGCACCAGCCTGTCATGCACAATTGTGTGACTGGCACAAGTGTCTCTCAGGGGAGCAGCTGGGATTCTATTCACCAGTAGGTGGTGGAAGTATTTACTTTCCTCTGGAATCTCCAACTTATCTGTGGGGCCCACTTTCCAGTTAAAGGTTATGAATACCTCCACATCTGAGGATTCATCCCCCATGGCCGCACTGGCTACCCCTGGGGGTTCGCTAGTGGGTCTATTTTTGGGACAAGTAGTGTCCTTGGTGTTGTGCCCTGTCTGTCTATAGTTGTGGCATCATGCATTAGTGGCATCCCAGTTTTTACCCTGGTGCCCACTTTTGTTTTGGGATGTGTATTGGGGCCCACGCACGTGGACAGATTTTCAGAGGCCTAAAGGGGAATCTTTTTCATTATTTTAGGAGTGTCACCCACTTTCTCCTGGGAAGGGTTTGTAAACCATTTCTTTTGGTCCCCCCCACTGGAAGTCCTGGTCACCCTTGTTTTGACCCAGTGGTCTGCCCTCTTTCCCAATTCTTGGGGAGAAATTGGACCTGGGTCTACAGATATTGATGTAACTTGTCGTCGAAGTTGTTACTTAAAATGTGTTCTTTTTTCAATGAGTTATAAAGCCCATTATAGTCATGCACTTAATTTCCAGTTACCCAACCATCCAGTGTTTTAACCAAGTAGTCTATAAAATCAACCCAGAACCGGCTCGATGTTTTGTGAACCCCCCCTGAACCTCATTCTTTGCTCCTCAGTGGTGAATCCAAAGCCCTAAATCTGGGTAGCTTTTATGCGGTCAAAGGATTCAGCATCTCCACCAGTGACTGTGAGCATCCTGTCCCTACACTTACCAGTGAATTCTCAAAGGAGAGCTTCCCAATGAGACTTTTTTAATTTTCTGGTCCCACAAGCCCTCTCAAAGGTTGTGAACCACTTGGTGATGACAGCACCATCCTCATACTTGGGGACAATCCCTTTAGGGAATTTAGGGGTGTCAGAATACTCTCTGTTCCTAGTTCTCAAGTTGCTGCCAACATTAATAGGTGTTAAACCCATTTCTGAAATCTCCCTCTCTATAGCCAGGAGCTGTTTCTCCAGAGCTAAAATGTTGGCCATCCTTGCTAAAAGGAGGTCCTCTTCATTAAGGCTGCCATCAATGTTCCCAGAGGAACTGGACTGCCCAGTGGGAGACCCAGATCTTGTGAGTACTATCCTTGGACCTGTCCTCCCTAGTTAGGTTAGGAGGGTGCAGTTCCTCCTTCTGATCCCTAACTTCTTCCCCATCTGAAGGAAGGTCTTCCTCCACTACATACTCTACCAAGAGCTCCTGGAGCTTAATCTTAGTATGGTTGGAACCAGTTTTGATTTTTTGAGGCTGCAGAGGTTCCTTAGCTCTCTCATCCCAAGATGGAGGTAAGGGGTGAGGTGGAGTTCCATCACCATGTACTTTGAGCTGCTCATTATGTTACTAAATCTGAGAATTACTTTTAGAAATAAAGCCTACTTCTCACTACTTACCCCCAACTACAGTAACTTTTAAATCTAAAAAGGAGATGCTAAAGGGGACTTAACCAAGGCCCTAGCAGGACTTTTAAATTAGTTAGTAGACGTAATTTTGGAATTTAGTTGTTTGATCAGGTATTGGGTAAATAGTCAAGCAAATGCAAAGTCGTAGACCCCACCACTGATCCACCAATGTAGGGAGCTGGCTCTGTAGAAACTATATCAAAATGAGATGTAGGGGGTCATTACAACATTGGCTGTAAAAGCCGCTTACCACCGTGCAGAAGACCGCCAACACACCGCCGCGGCCGCGGAATTCCGCCACGGTCATTATGACCCACAGCTCGGAATCCGCTAAAATCCAGACACCCACACAAGACCGCCACACCAAAGGTCAGTGATAAACTGGCGATAACAAAACTGACATGTCACACCAACAGGAACACGCCCACACTATCACGTCACACAAATCCACGCGGCAGTCTTTCAACCGCGGTATTCCATTGGTGGTACACACCGCCGCGCTCAAAATACACACACATTTACAAAACACTACCACATTGGACAATTCCAAATACACACACCTGATACACATACACACACCACTCCCACACACCCAATACAATATAAAACACACACCCACATCACCCACAAACCCTTCCGACCACAATTGCGACAGAAGGCCAGAGAGAGACACCACCTGAAAGAACAATAGAATCCACAGGCACCCTACACCATCACTCACACAACATCCACGCACCTCACACAACACACCTCTAATATCACCCCACACATCACAACAAACCCCAAGCCCACACATCACCCACACCACCCCATGGCCCCACAAATACACCCCAGGTTCTCTGAGGAGGAGCTCAGGATCATGGTGGAGGAAATCATCTGGGTAGAGCCACAGCTATTCGGATCACAGGTGCAGCACACCACCATAGCTAGGAAGATGGAGCTATGGCGCAGAATCGTGGACAGGGTCAACGCAGTGGGACAGCACCCAAGAACTAGGGATGACATCAGGAAGAGGTGGAACGACCTACGGGGGAAGGTGCATTCCGTGGTCTCAGGACACCACATCGCGGTACAGAGGACTGGCAGCGGACCCCCACCTCCTCCCCCACAACTAATAACATGGGAGGGGCAGGTCTTGGCTATACTGCATCCTGAGGGCCTTGCAGGAGTAGCTGGAGGAATGGACTCTGGTAAGTCAAATCTTTCATTACTTCATCCCCCACCCACCTGCATGCTATCACATACCCTCACCCTCGCCCTCAGCCCATCACTCCAACTCCTCACGTACGTCCCAATATCACAAACCACACATCCCAAACTCAAGCCCTGCATGTAACACCAAAGCATGGACACCCATCACCAAAGCATGGCCATTGCACATACCCATACACCCCCCTAAACCATTATCACACAAGGTCCTACACAGGAATGCAAGCACTGGGGTACAGGGTCACCCACCCATTGCACACCATGGCACACACCGATGCAATAATTATGCCTTTACACCCCTGCAGGACCCCTACCCAACGTCACCGGACAGGAGGGTCCAGACATGTCCACTCCATCTACAGAAGAGGGACACAGTGATGACAGCAGCTCTGTTCAACTGGATCCAGATGACCAGCCCGGACCATCTGGGACCTCGGGACAGTCGGTTCCCCTCACACTGGCACAGGCCACCACAGAGCCTCCCCCCTCTGGAAACACCAGCAGAGCACCCATCCAGCGGGTGTAGGAGGCTGGCCTGGCTTGTAGTGGGTACCAAAGGGTACTTACACTCTGCACCAGGTCCAGTTATCCCTTATTAGTGTAGAAGAGGTGTTTCTAGCAGCTTAGGCTAATAGAAGGTAGCTATGGAGAGCAGCTTAGGCTGAACTAGGAAACATGCAAAGCTCCTACTATACCACTGGTGTCATATGAACAATATCATAGGAAAACACAATACACAGATATACTAAAAATAAAGGTACTTTATTTTTATGACAATATGCCAAAAGTATCTCAGTGAGTACACTCAGTAGAAAATATACACAAGATATATGTACACAATACCAAAAATATGCAGTAATAGCAAAAGGAAGTAATGCATGCAATGTACAGTCACAATAGATTGCAATGAGAGCAACGCAAACCATATATTCCAAAAGTGGAATGCGAACCACGAATGGACCCCAAACCTATGTGAGCTTGTAGAGGGTCGCTGGAACTGTACGAAAACAGTGAGGGTTAGAAAAAAATCCCCCCCCAAGACCCTGAAAAGTAGGTGTAAAGTGCACCTATATTCCCCAGAGAGCACAGAAGTCGTGATAGGGGAATTCTGCAAGGAATACCAACACCAGCAATGCAACAAAGGTGGATTTCCGGACGAGAGTACCGGTGGAACAAGGGGACCAAGTCCAAGCGTCGCGACAAAGTCGAGATTGGGCAGATGCCCAGGAAATGCCAGCTGAGGATGCAAAGAAGCTGCCACTGGATGGTAGAAGCTGTGGATTCTGCAAGAACGAAGAGGGCTAGAAACTTCCCCTTTGGAGGATGGATGTCCCACGTCGTGAAGAAGCTGGCAAAGGTGTTCCCACACAGAAAGACCACAAACAAGCCTTGCTAGCTGCAAGGGTCGTGCTTAGGGTTTTTGGATGCTGCTGTGGCCCAGGAGGGACCAGGATGTCAGCAATTGCGTGAGGAGACAGAGGGGGCGCCCAGCAAGATAGGGAGCCCTCACAGAAGCAGGCAGCACCCGCAGAAGTGCCAAAACAGGCACTACGAAGAAGAGTGAACCGGAGCTCACCTGAAGTCACAAAAGGAGATCCCACGACGCCGGAGGACAACTCAGGAGGTTGTGCACTGCAGGTTAGAGTGTCGGGGACCCAGGCTTGGCTGTGCACAAAGGAAATCCTGGAAGAGTGCACAGGAGCTGGAGCAGCTGCAAATCACGCGGTACCCAGCAATGCAGTCTAGCATGGGGAGGCAAGGACTTACCTCCACCAAACTTTGGACTGAAGAGTCGCTGGACTGTGGGAGTCACTTGGACAGAGTTGTTGAGTTCCAGGGACCACGCTCGTCGTGCTGAGAGGGGACCCAGAGGACCGGTGATGCAGTTCTTTTGGTGCCTGCGGTTGCAGGGGAGGATTCCGTCGTCCCACGGGAGATTTCTTCGGAGCTTCTAGTGCAGAGAGGAGGCAGACTACCCCCACAGCATGCACCACCAGGAAAACAGTCAAGAAGGCGGCAGGATCAGCGATGCAAGGTTGCAGTAGTCGTCTTTGCTACTTTGTTGCGGTTTTGCAGGCTTCCTGAGCAGTCAGCAGTCGATTCCTTGGCAGAAGGTGAAGAGAGAGATGCAGGGGAACACTGATGAGCTCTTGCATTCATTATCTAAAGAATTCCCCAAAGAAGAGACCCTAAATAGCCAGAAAAGGAGGTTTGGCTACCTAGGAAGGAGGCTAGGCTAGCAACACTGGTAAGAGCCTATCAGAAGGAGTCTCTGACGTCACCTGCTGGCACTGGCCACTCAGAGCAGTCCAGTGTGCCAGCAGCACCTCTGTTTCCAAGATGGCAGAGGTCTGGAGCACACTGGAGGAGCTCTGGGCACCTCCCCTGGGAGGTGCAGGGGAGTGGTCTCTCCCCTTTCCTTTGTCCAGTTTTGCACCAGAGCAGGGCTGGGAGATCCCTGAACCGGTGTAGACTGGCTTATGCAGAGATGGGCACCATCTGTGCCCATCAAATCATTTCCAGAGGCTGGGGGAGGCTACTCCTCCCCAGCCCTGACACCTTTTTCCAAAGGGAGAGGGTGTAACACCCTCTCTCTGAGGAAGTCCTTTGTTCTGCCTTCCTGGGCCAAGCCTGGCTGGACCCCAGGAGGGCAGAAACCTGTCTGAGAGGTTGGCAGCAGCAGCAGCTGCAGTGAAACCCCGGGAAAGGTAGTTTGGCAGTACCCGGGTCTGTGCTAGAGACTCGGGGGGATCATGGAATTGTCTCCCCAATGCCAGAATGGTCTTAGACATGTTACATGGCCATGTTCGGAGTTACCAATGTGACGCTATACATAGGTAGTGACCTATGTATAGTGCACGCGTGTAATGGTGTCCCCGCACTCACAAAGTCCGGGGAATTTGCCCTGAACAATGTGGGGGCACCGTGGCTAGTGCCAGGGTGCCTACACACTAAGGGGGTTATTCTAACTTTGGAGGAGGTGTTAATCCGTCCCAAAAGTGACGGAAAAGTGACGGATTTACCACCAGCCGTATTACGAGTCCATTATATCCTATGGAACTCGTAATACGGCTGGTGGTATATCCGTCACTTTACCGTCACTTTTGGGACGGATTAACACTCCTCCAAAGTTAGAATAACCCCCTAAGTAACTTAGCACCCAACCTTTACCAGGTAAAGGTTAGACATATAGGTGACTTATAAGTTACTTAAGTGCAGTGGTAAATGGCTGTGAAATAACGTGGACGTTATTTCACTCAGGCTGCAGTGGCAGGCCTGTGTAAGAATTGTCAGACCTCCCTATGGGTGGCAAAAGAAATGCTGCAGCCCATAGGGATCTCCTGGAACCCCAACACCCTGGGTACCTCAGTACCATATACTAGGGAATTATAAGGGTGTTCCAGTATGCCAATGTGAATTGGTGAAATTGGTCACTAGCCTGTTAGTGACAATTTGGAAAGCAAAGAGAGAGCATAACCACTGAGGTTCTGGTTAGCAGAGCCTCAGTGAGACAGTTAGTCATCACACAGGGAACACATACAGGGCACACTTATGAGCACTGGGGCCCTGGCTGGCAAGGTCCCAGTGACACATACACTAAAACAACATATATACAGTGAAATATGGGGGTAACATGCCAGGCAAGATGGTACTTTCCTACAGCGGGCCCATACCTCTGTCCCCAGGACACGTCAATCAGCAGTGTGTCCACCACTACAGGGAACCCAGGCTAACCCACCACCCCAACAACACCAGGGACCTGGGGGCAGTGGCAATGGGCACACGGTTCAGGGGACAGAGGCCCAGGAAACAGGAGAACTGGTAGGGCTGCTGTGTGACAGGGGGAGGACAGGCCCAGGGAACCCACTCTCCACGAGGCCCTCGCCAACATCATGGGAGCCTACCACCATTCCCAGGAGACAATGGCAACGGTACTGGCCAAGTTTCAGGAGACCCAGCGGCTGCAGGAGGAACAGTATTTGGCGTTCAGGGAGGAACTCAAATCCATCAATTCCACCCTGGGCACTATTGTAGGGGTGCTGAAGGAACTCGTCAACACCAGGAGGGACACTGTGGCACAACAAGGGGCCCCTGACACTAGCCTGGATGATGAACTGCCCACCACCTCCGCCGGCGCTACTGGACAGGAGGCACCGCCACAGGACTACCATACCAGCACCCCACCCCCTGCAGATGGAGAACCATCCCGCAAGCGGACCATGAGATCCAGGACAAAGACAGGGAACAATGCCAAGAACCCCGCCAAGAAATGAGACCACCCTGATTGTCATCCTTATGTCCCACTTTGTCACCCTGTCCATCCTTAAACTGCCCCAGCTCCACTTCCTATTCCCCTTTGGACGATGCACCTGCGAGACTAATAGACTGGACTCTGCCATGGACATTCCTCCACCATCACCCCTGACCATTTTACAACCCCCTCCACTATTTAGCACTTAAATAAACACCCTTAAATCACAAAACTATCTGGAGTCAGTCTGTGCTTTCGAAAATTTGTATTTGCAATAACTGTGGAAAAATGCTTTATCCATTGTATTGTCAACATACCTATGTCACACAGCTCTAGTCCATGAGGAAACAAAGCAGGTGTCACACAGTGGGACCCACATCTGTGAAATCGAAAGGGAAAGTGGCAACTCAGGGTCCATACACTGTGCGAAAATGACAGACAGATGAGAGGTAGAAGGATTAAACAGATGTGGCAGGCAGTGTTGTCTTCTTACCTGTGTCTCACTGGAAGTATTGTTGGATCACCGTGTACCTGTTGTCTATGTCCTCTTCTTCTGCTTCCTCGTCTTCACTGTCCACAGGCTGCACAGCTGCCACAACACCTCCATCTGGACCATCCTCCTGCAGAAAAGGCACCTGTCGTCGCAAAGCCAAGCTGTGAAGCACACAGCAGGCCACGATGATCTGGCACACCTTCTTTGGTGAGTAGAATAGGGAACCACCTGTCATATGAAGGTGCCTGAACCTGGCCTTCAGGAGGCCGAAGGTCCTCTCTATAATCCTCCTGGTTCGACCATGTGCCTCATTGTAGCGTCCCTCTGCCCTTGTCCTGGGATTCTTCACTGGGGTCAGTAGCCATGACAGGTTGGGGTAACCAGAGTCACCTGCAAATATCGAGGGGCAACTGTTAGACACACACTAACTCTTAGGGACATCCCCAGACACCTAGTCACACTGTATTGGGTCCATGACCTCACCTAATAGCCACACACGGTGCCTCTGGAATTGCCCCATCACATAAGGGATGCTGCTATTCCACAGAATGTAAGCGTCATGCACTGAGCCAGGAAATTTGGCATTCACATGGGAGATGTACTGGTCTGCCAAACACACCATCTGCACATTCATCGAATGATAACTCCTCCGGTTTCTGTACATCTGTTCACTCCTGCGTGGGGGGACTAAGGCCACATGTGTCCCATCAATGGCACCTATGATGTTGGGGATATGTCCCAGGGCATAGAAGTCACCTTTCACTGTAGGCAAATCCTCCACCTGAGGGAAAACGATGTAGCTCTGCATGTGTTTCAGCAGGGCCGACAACACTCTGGACAACATGTTGGAAAATATAGGCTGGGACATCCCTGATGCTATGGCCACTTTTGTTTGAAAAGACCCACTTGCCAGGAAATGGAGTACTGACAGCACCTGCACTAGAGGGGGATTCCTGTGGGATGGCGGATAGCTGACATCAGGTCTGGCTCCAACTGGGCACACATTTCCTGGATTGTGGCACGATCAGGTCTGTAGGTGATGATCACATGTCGCTCCTCCATTGTCAACAGGTCCACCAGCGGTCTGTACACCGGAGGATGCCGCCATCTCCTCACCTGCCACAGCGGACGTGCTCTATGGAGGAGAACAGCGAGCAGAGAGTCAACCAACACTGAGGTACGTAAACACAACTTTATATTAAAATATTTCAAAATCGACATATGGCTGTCTTAGTGTATAATCAAGGCCTATATATGTGTGACGCATTTAAAATAAATGCCATGTGGTCCCCTGAAATGGCGGCTGCCTGACCTGTAAGGTGGGACAAAGGGACATGAGGTAATTGCGCTGGCGTTGTACACCGTCACGGTAGGTGGTCAAAGACCGCAGCGCAAACCTGCATTGGTTAACATTGGACCCTATGGGTCCCAGGAGCCAATGACGATGTACGCCGGCGGTGACGGTACGCACAGCGACACGGATGTGACCGCCATTTTCTCTCTGTTCAATCACTTGATACCTGATCTTCGACAGGAGAGGACCTACACTGCAAGTGCTGCTGTGACCTCAGTCTGGAAGAGACAATGGCTTGTGTGTCTGGGGAAAGGGCCCCTGCCTTCAGCACGGAGGAGTTGGAGAAACTAGTGGTTGGGGTCCTCCCCCAGTACACAGTACTCTACAGTCCTCCAGACAAAAAGGTGAGTACACTCTGAGCATGCTGTATGGGCAATGGCTGTTGGGAGTGGTGTGGATGAAAAATGGGGGGGGGAGAATGAGGCGTGCTTGCAACGACTGTGAGTGCATGTGCGACATGGCACGGGTAGGGATGCGGGCCAATGACTGTGACGGAGCGGGCGCTTATATCTTCTCCTTTTCCCCTGTACTATTCATGAAGGTCAGCGCCCACCAGAAGAAGGATATTTTTTGTGCCATCGCCAAGGAAGTCCGGACCCTGGGGGTCTACCACAGACGGAGCACCCACTGCCGAAAAAGATGGGAGGATATTCGCCGCTGGAGCAAGAAGACGAAGGAGGCCCAACTGGGGGTGGCCTCCCAATGTAGGAGGGGTGCCCATCGCACCATGACCCCCTGATGTTCCGGATTCTGGCGGTGGCATACCCGGAGTTGGATGGGCACTTGAGGGCATCACAGCAGCCACAAGGGGGTGAGTACACTCTCATTCAGCTGATTCAGCGCGCATTCGAGGTGTCTGGGTGGGGGAGGTGGGCTGTGGATTCCCCTAGGCCAGGGCGAGTTTAGCAGGCAGGGTCCCTTCTTAAGACAGGTCCTGTGGCACCCCATCTGTGTACAGTGCCAACTACACCTAGTCAGGCTCCTGTGACATCCATGTGTGCAGCAATCGGGCACAGCCTTGTTAACCATGTCCCTGGGATTGATTAGGAACTCCAAGTGCACGGCGTAGTGCAGGGGGCTTCTGTGTCTGTAGTGTCCGCCAACGGTAGCGGTACTGCATGCACTCAACATGTCTTTCTTCTGTTTCCCCCCCTTTTTGTGGGCTCCCTGAGCTTGTGTGCATTAGCATCATCAGGCAGAGGAGCAGTGGCACTGGAGCAGGAGGGAGCTGCATCCCACATGGCCCTGGAGGGCGAAACAACGGAGTCAGAAGCCACAAGTGGGACAGAGGGTGAGGGGAGCTCCACGGCGGAGACAGGAGCTGAGACCAGTGATACGGACTCCTCCTCTGATGGGAACTCCCTTTCGGTGGCGGGCCCCTCTGTGCCCCCCGCATCTACAGGTACAGCCGTCACCCCCCCCCTACCAGCACCACCCTCCCAGCAGCCCCTCAGCATTAGCCCCATAGCCGCTCACCCAGGAGGGTGGGCATCTCCTTAGCCCCAGGCACCTCAGCCCCTTCCCCTGTCACCCCTGCTGCCCTCAGTGAGGAGGCCATTGACCTCTTCAGGTCCCGCACTGTTGGGCAGTCTACCATTTTGAATGCCGTCCAGGGTATAGAGAGGCAGTTGCAACAAACCAATGCATACCTGGAGGTCATTCATTCTGACCAGGCAGCCCATCAGTGAGCTTTTCTGACTCTGGCCTCTGCACTGATGGCATCCATTGTCCCTGTCTCTAGCCCCCCCACTACAATTCCTCCACCCAGACCCAAACCCCTGTACCTCAGCATATCCCAAGCACACCCTCAGACCAGCATGCACACACGTCAACACACAAGGGAAGCTCAGGCAAACATAAGCACCACACATCCCACAGGTACTCATGCAAGCATAATACACATGCAGACATACCAACAGCCACTGCCTCCACTGCGTCCCCCTCCTCATCGTCTACTTCCTCCCTCCCAGTCTCGTCTCCACTCACACCTGCATGCACTACATCGTCAGCCACTACCTCCATCACCAGCACACCCCGCTCACGTGCAGTCCCCACCCCCACTACCATTCACACATCCCCTGTGTCCTCTCCCAGTGTGTCTGTGAGCCCACCTCCCAGGGTACACAAACGCAGCCACACACCCACCCAACAGCCATACACCTCACGACAGCCTCCAGCACATGCACCTTCACCCAAAGTCACCAAACGTACACCTCCTACAACCACTACCTCTTCCTCCACTCCCAAAGCCCCTCCATCTACCCGCCCCAGTGTGTCCAAAACACTTTACCTGTCCAACCTTGACCTCTTCCCCTCACCTCCCCCTTCAATCTCCTAGGGCCCGCCTCTCCAGGTCCCAACCCAGCACCTCAGCCACAACATAAGCGGGAGGAGTGGTTCTCGTAGTGACTGGCTTCTGGAGTGCGCCAGGCAGCAGGGCAGACAGTGTGCCAAGGAGCCAGAGCACGGACAGTCCCCCACCTCAAAAACACCAAAAGTTGGCCAGTGCCCGGCAGGAGAGAGGAAAAAAATCTTCAAACAAAGCCTCTCCCAGGAGTACAGGGGGGAGTGTGAATCCAGCTGCGCCACCATCCAAGGTGGGGAAAGGGCACACTAAAACTGGCAAGTCTGGGAAAACCTGCACGGCGGACAAGACCGACACAAGCACCACTGCCAAGGACACCGCCGCCACCAGCACCGCTGCCAAAGACACCGCAGCACCAGCACCGCTGCCAAGGACACCGCTACCACCAGCACCGCTGAACAGGACACCGCCGCCACCAGCACCGCTGAACAGGACATCGCCGCCACCAGCACCACTGCCAAGGACACTGCCGCCACCAGCACCGCTGAACAGGACACCGCCGCCACAAGCACTGCTGAACAGGACACCGCCGCCACCAGCACCACTGCCAAGGACACCGCCGCCACCAGCGCCGCTGAACAGGACACCGCCACCACCAGCACCGCTGCCAAGGACACCGCCGCCACCAGCATCGCTGAACAGGACACCGCCACCACCAGCACCGCTGCCAAGGACACCGCCGCCAGCACGGCTGCCAAGGACACCGCCGCCAAAAGCACCGCTGCCAAGAACACTGCCGCCACCAGCACTGCTGAACAGGACACCGCCACCACCAGCACCGCTGAACAGGACAACACCGCCACCAGCACCGCTGCCAAGGACACCGCCGCCACCAGCACCGCTGTCAAGGACACCGCCGCCAGCACCGCTGCCAAGGACACCGCCGCCACCAGCACCGCTGCCAAGAACACCGCCGCCACCAGCAACGCTGAACAGGACACCGCCGCCACCTGCACCGCTGAACAGGACACCGCCGCCACCAGCACCGCAGGCCACTGAGCACCAAAGATTACGACGCTACTGAGGCCACCACGAGCAGGATGAAGCCCTCTGGGCACAAAGCCCCCTCCAGAACCAGTGGAGAATGCCATCCACTACCTCAGTCCTTGGCAGGATGAAGCACTCTGGGCACAAAGCCCTCTCCAGAACCAGTGGAGAATGACATCCACTACCTTTGTCCTTGGCAGGATGAAGCACTCTGGGCACAAAGCCCCCTGCAGAAAAAGTGGAGACTTTTATCCACTTCAGAGACTGTGGCTTTGCACTCCCCAGGATAAAGCAGTGGGCAACCCACCCACTGTAGAGACTTGAGAGACTGTGGCTTTGCACTCCCCAGGATAAAGCAGTGGGCAACCCACCCTCTGTAGAGACTTGAGAGACTGTGGCTTTGCACTCCCCGTGATACATCAATGGGCCTGGAGCCCCCTCGTGGATCTGGCGTCGAGCACTCATCCAGTTGAGGTGCCCCCCCTTCCCTTCCCCCTGAGGTTCCTGTTGTATTTCTATCTGATGACCCAGCAGTGTTCTCTCCGTCTTGTTCGGGTATCTTGTGTGGGCCTCTCCCATGCATTTTGGGCCCAGTGGTCCATGGACTATGATGGTGGAATCCCTTGGACTTGTAATCTTGGTGTACATATTTGTTTATAGTGTGAATATCTTTATATATGTATATATTTTTGATTCATGTCTTTGAATATATTACAATCATTCGCCTCATTTCCTTTTGTCCTTGCATGCTTCCAGGGGGGTTGGAGGGTGTAACTGTAATGTATCATGTTGTATTAGTGTGTGTGTTGTAATGGGTGAGGGTGAGGGTGGGGGTGTTGTGTGTTGTGTGTGAGTGTCACTCTCTTTTCCCTCCCCCCTCCCCTGTGTTGTAGGTGCAGTACTCACCGTGGTCTTCGCTTCCGGCATTCGTGCTCCTAGTAGAGGAGCAGGAAGACAAAGGCAGGTAGAATCTGAAGTTCCGGTTCCATGGCATCCGGGTTCCTCGTGGGGTGTGTGGAGGTGAGCGTTTTCCCTTCCAAGTCCTGTTTCCGCTGTGTTTTTGTTCGCAGTGAATCTGCCCCGGAAAAGGTAGCGATTGGACTGTTGTAATTCTGTGGGCGGTACATTGTCCTCTGCCTGTCTGTTGGCGGTTACCACTGCGGTGTTTGTTTGTAACGCCTTGGCAGTCGGAGTGTTAAAGTGGCTGCCTATGATGGCGTTTTCCTCCACGGTCATGATTCCAAATTTTTTCCCTCCGGCCTGTTGGTGGTTTTACCCCCGCTTTAACACCGACTGCCAGGGTTGTAATGACCATAATAGTGTGCACAGAGTCCGGAGGTTCCCAAGAGGCTCAACAAAGGCTAAAATAGATAATAATAATGCTTTCTTTTGTGGTAGTGTGGGAACAAGCAGTTAGGCTTATCAGAGGGTAGTGCAAAGCATTTGTTGCACACACACAGGCAATAAATGAAGCACACAATCAATCACTAAATATATTTTATTACTTTATTTCTAGAACCACAAGATTTAGTTTGCAGGTAAGTACATTTGCAAGTAAGCGTCAGACATATGTATCAACACTACTTTGTTTCAATTTGGCAAGTTAAACGGTTTTTCAAGAAAATAGCAAATAGCTGTTTAAAAGTTGACAGTGCAGGGGGAAAAAAAGTTAGCACAGTTTCAATGTAAGTACAAGACTTACAGTTCCCTGCTCTGGGGGTTAGGATGTTCACTGGTTAGGGTTCAAGTTAACCCCAAACACCCACCACCAGAAACACGGGGCCGGCTCGGTGCAGAGGTCAAAGTTGATGTAGATTTACCATGGGCTCCTGTAAAGGCTGGGGCAATCTGAATCAGTCCTGCTTGCAGGTAAGTACCGTGTCTTCAGAGGGCAGAACTGGGGGGTTTAGGTTATCACTGGGGGGGCACAAGTCAGCACCAAACACACACCCTCAGTGGCACAAGGGCAGCCAGGTGCACTGTGAAAACACAGCATCGGGCTCTTAATGCTATCCAATAGGGGGGCGCCAATAGTCACAAAGATGCTGCAGGCTAAGTCCAGGAGGTTGGTTCCGGAAAACCACAGGCTGGACAAGGAGTCGGGCCGCCTGCTGGACATTGCTGGACTGGTGGTCTGATTCCCCAAGGCCAGGGGGCTGCAGGTGCAGAGGTACCTTTGGGCTCTGGGTATCTTTGTCCGGTTCTCTCGTGACCGGGAGGTCCTTCAGATTTAGGCTTCAGGCGTTGTTGTGTTGGATAGGAGGGGTCAACACAGGGTGGACACTTGGTCAGAATCGCCTGGGGACCAGCTCCAGTTGGTTGGGCCACCTGGACACGGGCCTTGGGCGTCAGGTGCAGAGTGTGCAGGTGTCACGGGTGGTCCTGGAGTCCTTTGTTGCAGTTTATTTTGGACAGGCCCGCTTTCCCTAGGAGATCCTGGTGCTCTGGGGTGCAAGCAGTCCTCTTGATTCTTTTAAGCGGTTGCTGGTCCTGCATGATGTGTCACCTTCTTGTGACAGGCTTCAGAAGCTGGAGACACGCCTGTAGGTCTGGGGCCAAGTCAGTTGGTATCTTCAGGCTTCTCTGCTGGCGATCAGCTTAGCAGTCCTTCTTCTTTCTTCTTGTCTTCTTCTTGAGGTCACCAGGAATCTGGTGAGCTGGGCTTAGGGAGGCCCTTACATTCTGGATTTAGGGGCATTACAGGAGTCAGGGGGTAGTAGCCAATGGCTACTGTCCCTAAAGGTGACTACACTCTTCCGGTGTCCACATCCTTTGGGGAGGGGGACACAGACCTTACCCTATTGGTCCTTGTCCTCCAAACCAAGATGGAGGATTCTGCAGGGAGGGGGTCACTTCAGCTCTGTATGCCATAGGGGTGGTCCCAGCTGAAGCGGTCACTCCTCCTTATTTTAACTAAGTTTCACACCAAACTTGCCATCAAAAGTGGGGCTTTGTTTAGGGGACGGGCATCTCCACTAGCTGGAGTGCCCTGGGGCACTGTAATGGGAGGCCTGAGCCTTTTAGGGTCACCACCAAGTGATACAGTTCCTGCAGAGGGGTAGGTGTGAATCACCTCCACCCAGTGCAGACTTTGTTTCTGGTCTCATAGAGCACAATGGCTCTCACCCCATATGGTCAAAAACTTATCTCTTAGTGACAGACTGGAACAGACTGGTCAGTCCTGCACTAAAGGATAGGGTAAAATACAGGGGGCATCTCTAAGATTTCCTCAGTGTGCATTTTACAATAAATCCAACACTGGCATCAGTGTGGGTCTATTGTGCTGAGAAGTTTGATACCAAACTTCCCAGACTTCAGTGTAGCCATTATAGAGCTGTGGAGTTTGTGATGACAAACTCTCAGCTCATGTACTTAATATGGCCACACTGCACTTACAATGTTTAAGAATGGGCATAGACATGGGAGTGGCATATTGCTCATGCAGCTATGCTCTCACCTGTGGTATAGTGCACCCTGGCTCAGGGCTGTAAGGCCTGCTAGAGGGGGTGATTTACCTATGCCACAGGCAGTGGTTTGTGGGCATGATACCCTGAGGGGGATGCCATGTCAACTGTACCTCTTTCTCCTCACCAACACACACAAGCTGTATTGGCAGTGTGCATGTGTTTGGTGAGGGGTCCCTTAGGGTGGCACAATATAAGCTGTGGCCCTTATTGACCCTCCCTGGTCACAGGGCCCTTGGTACCACTGGTACCTTTTACAAGGGACTTTGCTGTGTGCCAGAGGTGTGCCAATTGTGGAACAATAGTACAGTGTTAAGGAAAGAACACAGGTGCCGGGACCTGGTTAGCAGGATCCCAGCACACACTCAGTCAAGTTAGCATCAGATATCAGGCAAAAAGTGTGGGGTACTACAAACAAGGGGGCAGTTTCCTACAACATCTAAAAGGATTCATAGTTGAATCATAAATGCCATCTTAAAGGCAGAAGGGCTATCATCCTTCCATCACGTGATCCGTCACAATATACACACACAGACTAACACAAACGTATAAAGTGGAATTGAGAAGAAATTGAAAGAAGTAAAGAAATTAATAGAAAGGCATTTGTTAATATAATTGCAAGGTTTGAAACTATGAGTGCTTAAGGGATGAAAGGAGGAATGTGTGCAGCAAGAGAGCAGCAAAGTAAGGAAATTAATACGTTAATCAAGGCCATTTTTAGAGGAGATTGATACGAGAATGGTATTCAACGTATTAAAATTATCCTGTGTACTTTACCTAAAAATAGAGCGCTATAAATATAAATCAAGCAGGTACTCTGAATACCTTTATTGTGGGTTAAATTAACAAAGGTGATTAAACTAACAAAAACGACCAAAAATCCGTCGGAGTCAATGTGAACTTTAACACTAGGTTTAAGCTGGACCTGTATGTGATTGTAAATTCCAAATTCACTTTTAATCAAACACTCATCATGTTCACCAATGCGTAACCAATTGCACAGAAAAAGCACAAGTGCATAACATGGTGCACAGCAAGTACATAACTATATTAGGCGCATAACCAATTGCATTACAAGAGCGTTCACACTTCCATGACTAATTTATATATTCAGCAAAGTATACCGTAAGGTGTCCACCGAATAAGCAGTTATTAAAGACTTTCCCAACACAGGCAGCTCTGATAGGGAAATACAAAGAAACTCAATCTGTTAAACGTAAATCACGAATCTCAGTACATGTGTTACGTAATTGAGCATTACTAAGGATAATACTCCTAACTACACACACTTCCAAGCCCCAGCCATAGGCAGTAGGTCTGGATACTGTTCTCAGTTATCAAACTTGACTCTGATTTCTCCATCTAGGAAAAACAGAAAATACTGCTTTCGGGTAAAATATGACATACGATGAGACGTAGGAGATGTCTAGCCTACCGAATGGAATAATCAACATACTTCTCTTTTCTCTCCATATGAGAAACAAGAAACTAAAATACGACCCAATCTCTCATTTGAAACACTAACCTGCTCTATCAGAAATGGCTGAAGTTAAATCCCTTAAATTCTTCATGGGGTACACCGTAATCTACGACAATCTCATTGAAGTGAAAAGCAATACTATGAAGAAGATTACCAGCAATGAAGGTAGATCAGACTGCAGAATTTTCCACCAAACGTTCAAGTATTGGAGTATCACGTTGTCTGGCTGAAGTGCACTTAGGAAGATGTAGGGAAAATGAATATATGGACTAATGTAAAGCTGTGGTCTGCTAGAAAGAAGAGTAAAACGTACATCATAACTTCCTTCACCAATGTCCTGTCAAAGCTGCTAAAATTCAGACCTGACATGGCCTTCAGTATACAGTGCGTGCAATGACCTCGTCTCCAAGCCAACCTTGTAAGCAACTCCAAAGCTAGAGGTGGTGTGATGTATTTCTATTTATTTAAGACTGTATGATCTAAGATGTTGTCAAAAACGGATGGGAAACAAACCCTGGGCATACAATAGCTCTACATATTACATGAAGTATCAAGGGTCATGCTCGCATGGAAAAGATTTCTAGACAGATGACTCGCACTGAGCCCCCACAGGTATGGAACTAGGAAAGGAACAAAATCATTGATAACCCACAAGACCTTCAGGAATTCCTTCACTCGCTCTCATCACAGGAGGCAACAACCTATCTTTACAACTTTACAACAATGCTTCTGTATGTAACTAACATTCATTCGTCAACAATGCTTCAGAGAGTATGTAAAGTCTTTGACCTCAACCTATTACTTTCAATCTGATACTTCTCACCTCATATTCCATGTAGTCTTATATCACCTAGAAACTTATAAAGGATGTATAGCCCTCACAAACCAAATGAGAACACTCTACCAGGGAAGGTACATTTCAAGTCTCAGGTAAAAACCTAATATATCAAAGGAAAGGATATAATGAGCCAATCTGATGAAAAAGGATAGAAAGATGGTGACGATTCTCGTGGGTGATAATATGATATACCCCAAAACTTAATAAAGACCTAACTATCCAAGCTCATCTTTACACATATACTGAAAATGTCATATACATTATTACATATGCAAAAAGCCCCCCTAGCTGCAAACAGATTGAATCACAGCCAATCACCACTCAAGAGTAACCAGTGATGGTCATCAAGCGCATCTCATGTTAGATCAAAGAAATTAGCAATTAAATTAAGAGACAAAATATTGTATCCCACTTTCACTAATTGGAAAACGGCATTGCATTTATCCAAGAAACACACCTCGGTGAGAAGTGAACCTTGAAGCTCAGAATCAAATGGGTAGGCGCCATTGCTTTTTCTCTGGAAGACAAAAAAAAGACTGTATGTTAATGCACCGAAGAATGCCTCCGTACTTTCCATGAAATCAGACTATCTGGGTCGATGGGTAACAGCCCCTAAAGCCATTTAGAATGTAATTTACAACTAATCTTTGAATATGCTTTCACCTCAGGCAGCTTGCATTTCTTGCGAGATATTCACATCATCATTAGGAACCCAGTAACAATAAAACCTCATTCGGTGCTTGCAGGTTTCAACATGTATTTGAGGTATCTAAGTATGTTTCATTGTAGTAATGTATAATTACTCTTCATCTGTAGATTTGCTTATGAAAATTATATTTCAGTTTTATCATTTGCAGAAATGAAGAGTAGTTTAGAGCTTCACCTGTGGTGAACAGGTTGTTGGGATACTTGTTAATTGTTCCAATTTTGTCTTGATCCGGTCCAGAATGTTCACAATGTACCTGCTATGAGACCAGTAAAGCTTCACAGTTTCTTTATAGTCATATTAAGTGTATCCACTTGGCTTCTAAAAAACAAAATACTTCCTCATAGTTTCTGAGATATTTGGTCAGAGCTGCTATAGTCCAATTGCATTAGTTGATCCTAAAGTGGTTATCATCACTTTTTAAGCTCAAACCTATACATTCAACTTGCCAAGATGGTGTCTCAACCCTTCTCTCCTCAGCAGTCCAGAAGTTATAGAACACCACAAGGCGTTCACCATAGACTCCTTTATTGTTTAGAAGTCCCCAAACATCTCATACTATGATGTCTACAGGGCACCTTAAGGCAAGTGATTGTTAATTTGTTAAGCCAAAAGGTAAAGACGCATTTTATCAGGGATAATCTTACATCATTGTATCTTACTCTCCATAAAATGAGATTCAAATTGATCAAAGGTGCACACTTCCAACATATCCCACCTTGCTCATCACAATAGGCAGATATCACACATGAGAGAGTAAGCTAGTGAAACTGCAGCCCAATTTCCTTATTGGATGTAGGGAGAAATCCAAAATCATATCTTTCAAGAAGTATCATGGTGAAATTAAACACACAGATGCTGATATTAATTGAATTTCAGGAATGTTATGAAAGAATCAACAACAAAAGAACAACTTTACAATGACGTTTCATCCATAATCAAGAGGCCTCACATAACTATGGACATTTGAAAGCTAGGAACTGAGATCTCAGAAGTGGAAACCATTTGCCACTTGCCCTCACACAAATGAAGAAGACTGATCTGGATTTGCCTCCCACCCCCTTGCTTTAATATCTCTCCAAGGCAAATTTTCATAAAAAAACGACTTTCGACTTTCAACCATTTCACAGACATACAACGCCTGCTAAGGCACTGACTCAATAACAACCCTTATTCAGAAACAAGGCAAATGTCATAACAAAGAACTATCATTCAATCTTCCTGTTAACAGACGATAGTAACATCCTATTGATACTCCTTGCTACACGATCTGTTTTACTGTCACTAAGTCACCAAGACCAATCAGCAACCAATAAGAGACTATTCACCACCAGTGCTTCTACGGTAGAGGATGATATAGTAAAACGTATGGTGTGCCATTGCTTTTGATGTGGAGAATGCAACAAAGAGTGTACAATAGGACCTCTTCAGAGCACTCAAGTGGTATAGTTTTCTTACAAAATGTATTAACTACACTAAACATCTGTCTATCAATCACCAATTGTTGCAAATTGTGCACTGCCCATTTAATATGACTAAATTTTTTTTTTCTTTTTGGGTCACCGTTTTTGGGGATTTATTTTTACTGTGGGTGAGATTTACCACATGTCTTACCTATGGCAATCACATGGTATATGGCCTGCTGATGTACCACCACTGTCCACCTTTTAAGATAAGGTAGCTGTGATGCACCTAGGTTAAGGGGAACTTGTCCGGTTATACATGAACACCTGTGTGCATGTGTGTAGGCTGTGCATGTGCGACTACTGTAGTGTGCAGTCCGGTAACTGATCACAGGTAGCCAGAGGCAGGGGGAATGTTCCAGGTTAGATATTGACCAAGGATAGGTCTTATAATATTAGTGGGTATATATAAGGAAAGACAGCATGGTTTACTTTTTTGTCTGAAGTGACACTTTATGATATATATTGTTGATATCTGATGTAGAGTGCAGTTTCTCTCCCCTTAGGCCAACAAATTCCAGTGAGGTATGAAACTAGGGTGCAGAATGTGTGGCCAGTTTACATTTGCAGATCCCAGGACCATACATATACATTTTATGGGTTATCCAGGATTGTCATATTTCTCTTGGTCAGAACAGGATCCCAACCCAGGCCTTTTGTCACCCTGGTGGGGCATGTTAATTACATTTCTCCCTAGTGGAGTGAACAAAGGCCACCCCACACAAAATTAATAATTAACAGTGTTTTCTTCAGCTCCTCAGGAGGAAGAGTTTGGATGAAAATCTGCATTTGTTAATTACCTTTTACACAGGGTGACAGTCCAGGCCCACTGAACAAAGGAGGAAGCCTAGACAACTTAAGTGAACACAGGAGGGGGCTCCTCTTTGACATTTTGGTGGTGAAGTTAGCGAGAGGTAGAGCAGAGATCAGTGATTTCTAGATGGAGCTGTCATGAAATGTCCCAGCATGCTGTGTAGGAGGGTTGGGACAGGGGAGGAGAGGTGATGTGGTACCCTAGGATTGGCCATGGGTGTCTGGCTTCTAGAATCTACCCCATTTTAAAAACAATCTTGCACAAGGGCTGTTGGTGCTATTTGTGCTTTTCGCTTTTGGACCGTGGGACTGCAATAGCAAGTGACAAATGGAAGGAGAAAGCCCATGATGCTCAAAAAGATCAAGGACTCTGCCTGAGTTGTCCTCAAGACCAGTGGGCCTCTCCAAGGGCCCCTGACGACTGGTTGGGGGAAAGACCTGGGCGTCTGCACACAGAAACCAAGACCAGGATAAAAGCTAGTTCATGGAGCTATTAGAACTAGTGGGATGGGTACCCTAAAAGGAAAAAAAGGAAAAGGAAAAGAGATGCATGGCTCAAGGCTGCACACCAGGAATACAGAAACCGTCTCTCCCTGGTGCAGAGAAAGAGCTGCTTATTTGATATTCACTGCTCCTGAGGTGTCACCCTATAATGCCCTGTGAGGTTACTTAATTTGCAGACAGTTGGTGACCCCAGGATGACAGGGGCACCAGCAACAATACTGAGAATGTGCATGGGGGCTGCCTGAAGACAGTATGTTGCAGGGGGCATAGTATTAGGACCCCCCCCTTTTGCATTCCCACCATTATTTAAGAATTCTTGAGGCTCAATCAATCAATCAATGACACTTATAAAGCGCGCTACATACCCGTAGGGTCTCAAGGCGCTGGGGGGGGGGGGGTGCCGCTACTGCTCGAATAGCCAGGTCTTCAGCTTCTTCCTGAAGGAGAGGTGGTCTTGGGTCAGGCGCAGGTCGGTCGGGAGGGAGTTCCAGTTCTTGGCGGCCAGGTAGGAGAAGGACCTTCCTCCTGTAGTCGCTCTTCGGATGCGGGGGACGGCGGCGAGGGCGTGGTTGGCTGATCGGAGGTGGCGCGTGGGAGCGTAGAAGTTGACTCGGCTGTTGAGGTAGCTCGGGCCTTGGTCGTGTAGGGCTTTGTGTGCGTGGGTGAGGAGGCGGAAGGTGATTCTCTTGTTGACGGGGAGCCAGTGCAGGTCTCTCAGATGTCCGGAGATGTGGCTGGATCGTGGGATGTCGAGGATGAGTCTGGCTGAGGCGTTCTGGATCCGCTGGAGTCTCTTCTGGAGCTTGGCGGTGGTACCGGCGTAGAGGGCGTTACCGTAGTCCAGTCGGCTGGTGACGAGGGCCTGGGTGACGGTCCTCCTGGTCTCGGTGGGGATCCACCAGAAGATCTTCCGAAGTGTGCGTAGGATGTTGAAGCACGCCGAGGAGACGTTGTTGACCTGCCTGGTCATGGAGAGGGAGGAGTCCAGGATGAAGCCCAGGTTGCGTGCATGGTCTGTCGGTTTGGGTGCGGTGCCCAGGGCGGGAGGCCACCAGGAGTCGTCCCAGGCGGAGGGTGAAGAGCCCAGGATGAGAACCTCCGTCTTGTCCGAGTTCAGTTTCAGGCGGCTGGTCGTCATCCACTCGGCTACCTCTTTCATCCCTTCGTGCAGGTTGGCTCTGGCGGCGGCGGGGTCGTTGGTCAGGGAGAGGATCAGCTGGGTGTCGTCGGCGTAGGAGATTATGCTGAGGTTGTGTTTGCGTACGATGGCTGCGAGGGGGCTCATGTAGACGTTGAAGAGGGTGGGGCTCAGAGATGATCCTTGTGGGACGCCGCAGATGACTTCGGAGGCCTCTGACTTGTACGGTGGTAGGCGGACTCTCTGTGTTCTTCCGTCGAGGAAGGAGATGATCCATTCCAGCGCCTTGTCCTTGATTCCGATGTTGCTGAGGCGCCGTACTAGGGTGCGGTGGCAGACCGTGTCGAATGCCGCGGAGAGGTCTAGGAGGATGAGGGCCGCTGTTTCTCCATTGTCCATCAGGGCTCGGATGTCATCGGTGGCGGCGATGAGGGCGGTCTCGGTGCTGTGGTTGGCTCGGAAGCCGGACTGTGAGGGGTCGAGGGATCCGTTCGTCTCGAGGAAGGCGGCCATCTGCTTGTTGACGGTCTTCTCGATGACTTTGGCTGGAAACGGGAGAAGCGAGATGGGGCGGTGATTCTTGAGGTCGGTGGGGTCCGCTGTTGGTTTCTTGAGTAGAGCGCTGAGTTCGGCGTGTTTCCAGCTCTCGGGGAAGATGGTGGTGTCGAAGGATGTGTTGATGATGTCTCGCAGGTGGGGTGCGATGACAGCGTCGGCCTTGTTGAAGACGTGGTGAGGGCAGGGGTCGGTCGGTGATCCGGAGTGGATGGAGTTCATCGTGCGGATGGTGTCTTCGGTGCTGATCGGGGTCCAGGCGTGGAGGGTGGTGGTGGGGGGTGGTTGTTCGGTCATGGTGTGCGTTGGTTGGTTGTTGAAGCTGTTGTGTATGTCCGCGATCTTGTTGTGGAAGTATGAAGCGAGGGAGTTGCAGAGGTCTTGTGATGGGGTGATTTCGTTGTTTCCTGCGCTGGGGTTGGAGAGCTCATTCACGATGTTGAAGAGTTCCTTGCTGTTGTGTGCGTTGTTGTCCAACCGGTCCTTGAATGCTGTTTTCTTGGCGGCGCGGATCAGCTGGTGGTGTTTCCGGGTGGCAAGTTTGTAGGAGGTCCTGTTGTCCGGTGTTGGTTCCCTTTTCCAGACTTTCTCGAGGGCTCGGAGGTTCTTCTTGGAGCACTTGAGTTCGTCGGTGAACCATGGGGCCTTCTTGCTGCCGGGTCTGCTAGGCGGGGTCCTCAGCGGGGCGAGCTCGTCCGCGCAGTTGCTGATCCACTTCGTGAGGTTGTCGGCGGCCTGGCTGGGGTTCGCTGAGCTGGCAGGAGGGTGCTGGCTCAGGGAGGTGGCGAGCTGGTCTGCTGTGATCTTGTTCCAGCTTCTGTGGGCGGCTTGTTGCTGGTGTTGGTGGGTCGTCGTTCTCTTGAAGGTGAAGTGGACGCAGCTGTGGTCCGTCCATTGAAGCTCTGTGGCGTGGCTGAAGAGGATGTCTGTGCTGGATGAGAAGACGGCGTCGAGTGTGTGTCCGGCGAGGTGGGTGGGGGTGGACACCAGTTGCTTGAGTCCCAGGTTGGCGAGGTTGTCGAGCAGGGTGCTGGTGTTGTGGTCGTTGTTGTTCTCCAGATGGTAGTTGAGGTCTCCCAGGAGGATGTAGTCAGCGGAGGGGAGGGCATGCGGGCTGACGAAGTCGGCGATGTCCTCGCTGAATTGCGTGCGTGGACCAGGGGGTCGGTAGATCAGGGTGCCTCTGAGGGTGGTGTTCGGGTTGGTGTGGATCTGGAAGTGCAGGTGTTCGGCGCTGGTCAGGGTGATGTCGGTGCTGGTCGTGATCCGGATGGTGTTTCTGTGGATGATGGCGATGCCTCCTCCCATCTGGTTGGCGTTTCGGTCCCTCCGGACGATCTTGTAGCCCTCTGGGATAGCGATGGCGATGTCGGGAGCTGAAGAGGCGTTCATCCAGGTCTCCGTGAGGAAGGCAACGTCCGGGGCGGTGGCGTCTAGGAGGTTCCAGAGTTCGATGGCGTGTCTGTGGACGGAGCGGGTGTTGAGCAGGATGCACTTGAGGTGGGTGCTGCTGGTGTTCGACTTGGCGGGTGCTGGTGTGCGTCTGGTCTGGGTGCGGGAGAACTTGCAGGCGTGGCAGCTGAAGGGTCCGTGGGTGCGTCGTGGTGTGGCTTGGTGGCAGTCTGGGAGTCGGCCGGTGTTGAGAGCGATGAGGGTGGCGGCGGAGTACGTCAGGCGGGTCGGTCTGGATCTTCTTTGGCCAGGGGTCCTGGCGCTGGACGCGATCCGGTCGCGGACGGGCGCAGACGGGCTTACCTTTGGCGCGCCTTCGGCGCACCATCGGCGCGCCCGCTGCGCGTGACCGCTGCGCGTTCGCACGGTCGCCATATAAGGCGAAGTGCGCGGGTGGGCGGGGCAGCTGGGAGGCGGGAGCGGGGAGGGAACAGAAAGGAAAAAGGGGCGTGGTCAGCGGTGGTGGCGGGAAGCGGGGAGCGGGGAGGGAGGTGGGCAGACAGGCAGGAGAACGCAAAGGGCTGAAACTGACTAGAAAAAATACAGGCACAAAAGTCAGACAAACGCTGGTAACACGGGAGGAAAATGAAGAAACTGATTAGAAAAAAATACAGGCACAAAAGTCAGGCAAAAGCTGCTAACACGGGAGGAAAATGCAGTTCAAACAAGCACAAATGCTAGACAAAACAAGCAAAACCGACGCCAGCGGCGTCAGCCGGCAGCGAGGCAGGCAGCGAGGCAGGGGCAAGGCGAGGGGGCACACACAGCAGCTGGTGGCCGTGCGGCGCGGGGGTGTCCCACAAGTGCAGGCTGGAGCTTTTGCTCTTCAGCTGGGAGGAAAGTGCTCTCTAGGGGTTTGGGCTATGCATGCATTTCATGTTGCCTGAATGTGTATAAGGAAGGTATAGACTAATAAAGAATACATCTCTCTCTAGATGCATGTTTAATAGTTGTATTTTATTAGCCTGAAATGGGTGCTCTCTTACTTTATTGATATAATAGCACTGACAGTGAATATTGCTGAAGGTTGATATGCTTTATTAACATTAATATGTGCCTTTTCCCATGGTTATTATTGATCATTGCATTTACCCACCAACTGATGGTGGTTTTAAAATGTGGTTTGTTGTTCCTTTAATATGGTGAACCCATGATTATGCCAAGAGGTCTGTTTTATCTTAAGTGATATCTCTCTATATGGTGATGTGTTGTATTGTATGGGTGGGGGGGCACTATGAATTTGAGGGTCATAGCCCTTTGAGGTCAAATGTGATTTCACAATGTAATTTAAGGTACTTTTGATCTGCGTTATGTGTATATTTGTAAATTAGTGCATAGTATTTAGTAGGGTGTATATTATACATTACTGTGTGCCAGCAAATAGCCAATACTAGCGCACCACCTACCCTGAGTAGGCCTTGGACTGCTCCACTTCCCTACCCTGAGAGAGTCAAGTGCAACAGTGGGCTGTTTAGTTTCAAGTAAGGGGAAATTGTAGAGATATTACTTGTGCAGGTCTCACATCCTGCACAAGTAATAACCCAATTTCCAAAAGCAATTTCCTTTTGTTTTAATTAAACATTTTATTGCCATTTTAAAAGTGACAACCATAAGACACATAGGGGCATATTTATCATGGCTTGGTGTCACTCTTGCACCATGCAAGGAGTTGCAAGGGTGACACAAAACCTGGAATTACATGTTCCATGCCACCAAGGCTACCTTGCGTGGCCCTCCGTGGCTTGATAAATGTAGAGTAATGCAAGTCAGCACAAGTCACTGCCTTGGATTACTCTGCCCCAGGGTGGCATTCCATGAGTGAAGCATGGGTGTTCCCATACATCCATTCATGGATTTGTGCGCTTTCTCAGATTTACCACTCATGGTAGACTTGGGAATGCATCAAAATGCTATGCCTCCCTAGGGGAGGGGTAAGGAAGAGAAATATGGTTATTTCTCCCATTTTTCGCCTCTTTCCACTTGAGCTGCATTCGACAGCACAGATAGAAAGTGGAAAAAGCCTCAGAGGATTGTTTTTGTGTAGGAAAATGTCCCTGGCTGCACAATAACAAATATTCCTACAACATAGGCACCACTGCAGCATGGTGAGGAGTGCCTGCATTGGTGCTTGGTGCAGTTTGTGTGCCAGAGCAGGCAGAGAACAGGAATGTGCTGTATAATGTTAAATACAGCACATTCCTGCCCTTTCCCTTTCACACAGCACAGCAAGCTGGCTTGCTGCGTTCCATGAATATTTGATAAATGTGCTCCACAGGTCATTTCAGTCATTGCAGTCTCAGGGCCTCACTTATGAGGCCCTAGCGGCACACTGCGCCACCGAATCGTCATTTTTGTTTATGCTCCAATGACGCAGTGTGCCGACCTATACTTGAAAGGCCGTTGCAAACCCACCTTGTTTGGCTTTTCATGTCCTTGTAAATATGGCCTCCTTTCACACATAACACAGCATGAAAGGGGCGTTCCAAGGGTGTTGCTGTTGCTGCTCCCACTCAAATCCGATGGAATATGAAGGAATCTGGTGCATTTTCAAATTGACAAGTCTGGGAATGTGTCAGATTTCTACTCCACATCAGGGGTGGCGTTAAAGTGGCACAACAGGGAGAAATAGCATTATTTTCCCCTGTTTTTCCTATATGTGCTGCATCCTACTGCATGCTGATAGAGGAAAACACCATTAATGATTCTTCATGTGCAGGAAGGTGCCCCTTCCTGCACATAAACAATCATTCTTGCAACGCAGGCACCCTTGCATCATGGTGCCAGGGTGCCTGCATTGGTGCTGGGCAACAATTTCTGCTCCAGCGCAGGGGACAGGGGCAGAAATGGGAAATATCTCCTAAATACTGCACATTCTTGCCCTTCTGTTTTGATGCAGGATGGTGCAGCAAAAAGGCTTGCGGTGCTTCCCTGTGCCAAAACATAGTTAATGAGGCCCTAGGGTCCAATCCACATATAACAGATTTAGGGCAAGATTTATCAAAGTGTTGCATTGCCCTTGTGTTAGGCAAGGTAACACAACACTAAGGATTTCCTAATCCAAACAGGGCCACCTTGCATGTCCCTGCAATGTTCAGTAAATATGGAGTAACACAAGGCAGCAAAGTTGCTGCCTCGCTTTACTGTGACATAGGGAGGCATTCCATGGGTGGAGCTTGGTTGTTCCCATGCATCTACCCATGGATTTTGGTCCATTCTCAGATTTAGCATGAGTGGTAGGCCTGGGAATGTGTCAAAATGGCATGCCTTCACAGAGGAGACGTAAATAAAGATATTTCTCCTTGTTTCTGCAGCAACCATAAAAAGAGGAAAAAGCCTGAAAGGTTGGATTTTGTGCAGGAAGGTGTCCCTTCCTGCACAAAAACATTCCTGCCTGGAATGTAGGCACCCTTGCACCATGCATTAGCGCTAGACAGCCATAAGCGTGCCAGCACGAGGAAAGGACAGTTCAATATGGAACATAGCTGCTTTCGACCTTTAATGCACTACAGCAAGTTGTCATGCTAAGTGGTGTTGTGTGAAATATTGATAAATCTGCCCCAAATTGTATAGATCTAAACTTTCTTACCCCTGCCTCAGAGCTTATTCTTTATGTTTATTCACAACAATCAAGGAGCCTGATTGGGATCTTGGCAAATGGAAAGCTACATCACAAACGTGATGGATATCTCGTATGTCGTATAAAGACCTCTATAGGATATAATGGGATCGTAATACGGCACACGGGATATCCATCATTTTTGTGATTAAGCATTTCCCTCCCCCAAGATCTAAATCAGGCCCAAAGTCAGGTCATCTGGGTATGCCCTCTTAGCTGGGAAGAAAGCATGCCTTGGTCTCAGAGAAAGTGGGTAATATGAAAGGGGGGGTAGGTGACCTGGTACTGGTTCCTGTTGCCTTCCCCCACCTGATGAGCCTCATGTTTTCTCTGATTGGGGGTGTGACTCCTATGCCACCCATATCTTGTGATATTTTCAAGGGAACCCCCTAGTCTCATAGACCTCTTTTTCTATGACTGGACATTGGGCCTTTTCAGCCCTCCAACTCTGGAGCAGAGGTACCTCTCTAGAGCTCCATAGTAATGTCTCTTTTGGCGAGTATGCCTCCCAACCTCAAGAGAAACCTGTCACACCTGTTACCTCCCATTCCTCTAAAACACCAAGGAAAGGCATCTTAGGTTGTGTGTAATTTTTATCCAGTATGCCTGGTTTAACAAACATCCACACACCATATGTAAAAATGCCCCTTCCTTAGCCAGAACCCTGGTGCATGTTGGGTCTGGTTTGTCATTTATCTACCATGGCTTTCATGGTGTATAATATTCTCAATGTGTCAATAATCAAATTAGACCAGCCAGCAGAAGGGCAGATATTGTTAGCCCCCAAAGAGATAGTTTGGCATCCCTCCATTCATCAAGTTCTAAATCTTGTTGCTATGCCTCCTGCATCGCTAGTGAAGGGTTGGGGCATTTAAAATGAGGGAATTATAGAGGCTCGGTCATCCCTTGGCCCCAATGTGTTCCATAACATGCATGCACTCTAGTGGGATAAAATCTGGCAATGTATCTGGTAGATCCCGTAGGTGGTTTATTAGGAGTCACAATCAGACAATGCTAAATAATTGAGTTTAAGTAAGTTCACATCTTCCTTAAGTTTCATACATATGCCTGACCATGCGTAGCCTAGCTTTGAGACGCCAATGTAGTCCCATCCCCTGAACTCAAGGGGCATACTAGGGCTTAGCACCTAATTGCTGCCCCATAGTGGAGTTTACTATGTGGGCTCCCCTTACATAATGCATTTTTCCATGGCTTCAGTATAGGAAGCATAACATCTGAGAACCGAGGCCTTGGTTTAATGAAGTAGAGAAAGTGTAGTGCACCATGTTCCCCAACTCAAGTTCCCACCAATGGGCTGGGTGGCCACAAATAGCCAGTCATTCACTACTATTAGCCACGCTGACCAGTAGTAGGCTTGAAAGTCAGTTGCCCATAGGCTCCCGTCATAGGGCAGTATACTAGTTTTGGCCAAGGAAACTCTAGATTGGCCCTCTGACCAGAGGAAGTCCTGGTATGCATGCCACTCAAGGTGAGTCAGACTCAGGACCTCACACAGGAGATTTTGAAGGACACATCTTAACTTCTGAAGTGCTTTAATTTTTACAGCGCTCTATTACCCATGATATTGAGGGGCAAGAGCACACATCATCTTATGTCCTGACAGATCCTATTAAGCAATGGGTAGAGATTGGTATCCTACTCTGCATCAGGGATTAAAGAAATATGCCTTACAAGGTACTTAGGCCCAGATTTATAAAGAGTTTGTGCCTCCTTTGCATAATTTTTTTTCCGCAAATGCAGCGCAAACCTACTTCCACATTTATATTTTTAAGCTAGACCTTTTTGGGAGTGAAAAACAAACCTTGCGTCATATTGCGACAATGATATTTAAGGTAGGTGTTCCCTTCCAATAAATGATGCTAGCCCTCCAGTGCCATATTTACCCTCAAGACGCAAAAACGACGCACAGAAAGAAAGCAGACCCAAAAAATGACTCAAAGGCCGTCTTGCATCAAAATGTGATACCTGACCAGGCATTAAAAGGAGGCCCACACACACCACCTTACGGAAAAACACACAGAAGGAGCACTGGCAACCTACAGGACACCATGGAGCTGTTATTGTTCCAGCTTGGCATGCGCAGAAGACATCAGCGATGATAACAGGTCCCTCTACCGTGACCGCAGCAACCCTAAACACCACCCAACCCACAGCAGCCATAAAGGCAGCACAGAAGGCAGGAGAGGATCTTTCGACAGCAGACAACCATCTTTGGGCTCACCAAACAAGATGTCATCAAAAATTACCATCTGAACCAGGGAGTCAATAGTACGCCTGCTAAACCACATTGCACCAAACATCACTGCAAGGGTGGCAACTCCAACAAGCATACCACCCATGACCTAACTCCTCGCTGTCCTCCATATGCTGGCATTAGAATCTTTTCACACAACGGGTGCACAAGTGGCTGGTATCTCGCTGCCATCTTTCTCGGTCTTCTTTCCAAAGGTTCTGGACGTTATCATACGCCTCATACCCCATCACATCTGCTTCCCCAACACCCAGCAACTGCAGCAGTAGACCAAGCAAGGTTTCTATCTAATTGATGGGTTCCCGCAAGTGTTGGGTGCAATGGACTACACCCATGTCCAACAGGTGCCACCTGCAGCAACGGAACACCTATACAAGAACCACAAGCACACCCATTCCATAAATGTGCAGGCCACTGTGGGCCACTGTGGGCTCTTCTCAAACATCCTTGCCAAATATCCTGGGAGCGTACATGATGCCTACATATTCTGGCATTTCATCTTTAATGAGCGGTTCCAGGATGGACAATATGGCAATGATCTACTCATAGGTAAGCCGCCATACCAATCAATACACAGACAACACACCTACCATGTAGGACAAACAATACATACACCACACTAAACACACACAGGCAGGGGAACACAGATATAGGGGTTGGGGTTAGTTCCCCGTGGTGGCAGCAGCAGTTTCAGGAATTCTAATATTAGGGAACCCTCATTTGATTCAAGAAATCTGCATAAAGTTGTCCCTCCTTACAAGGATGGAGATGGCATATACAAGTGGTTTGCTGCACTTGAGAGGGCCTGCAAAGTTCAGAAGGTCCCTCAAGTTCAGTGGGCTGCTATCCTGTGGCTATCGTTTACTGGCAAGGGGAGTGAGAGACGCCTTATTGTCAGGGAGGATGATCCAGATAACTACCATATACTCAAAAGTGCACTCTTAGATGGTCTGGGCTTAACCACTGAACAATACAGAATGAAGTTCAGAGAGACTAGAAGGGAGTCATCACAGGATTGGACAGATTTTGTAGACTGTTCAGTGAAGGCCCTAGAAGGTTGGTTAAATGGTAGTAAGGTGACTCGCTATGAAAGCCTGTATAACTTAATTCTGAGAGAGCATATGTTGAATAATTGTGTACCTGACTTGTTGCATCAGTATCTTGTGGACTCAGATCTGACCTCTCCCCAAGAATTGGAAAAGAAGCCAGACAAATGGGTCAGAACAAGGGTGAACAGAAAAGTTCATACAGGGGATGACAAGGACAGCAAGAAGAAGGATGGTAAGTCTCATGACAAGGGAGGGGGGGACAAAGATAACAAAAAATCTTCTGAGTCATCATCATCAAAAATACTTTATTCGATTGAATTCAACAATCATAAAAGCAAATGATACCATCAATCAATGATTAAAAAGATAAAAGAACACAGAGTGAATCAAATCATACCTAAAATGAAGACCATGTAACAGGTTACATTACGAAAAATTAGATAAATTCTCATAAGAAGCATTGTAAAATCAATAGAGCAATATTCCATACAAAAGTTGTTATAAAATACATGTAAAGGTTAAAAAACCTCACTGGATTGTCTGATAATGTGGTCTGACCTTAATCACTGCACATAGAAATAAAGCTAATCCATGGCAAATCATGATTGATGGTAGGGATGAGAGATAACGGAAGGCTGGGCGACATTGTTTAAAATGCATTTGTTTTAAAAATGGGATCAAAAACACTTTCCTTAGATCTGAATAAAATTTACAAAAGAAAAGGATGTGCATTGTACTTTGATCAGATACTAAGTCACAAGGACATTTTTCCAAGGCTAAAGTCCAGTCATTCATATGGGGAAAGCTGACGAGACGATGGAAGGTCTCTAATCTTAAGCGCGGAAGGACAAACCGATGCCTTGGATTCAATACGTTTCTCAAGTATGGTTCCATGCCATCTGTTTGTTGCAACATGATAATCCTCCTTACGCTAGATTTCTTTGCCTCAGTGGCCCATCTGAAGTCAGCCAAGTGAGTAGGACAGATGTTTCTCAATTCTTTCCTGGAGAATGTTTCCATATTAGCCGGGGTAGAATATAACTCAGGATAGCCCAACTCTATGAGAAAATTCTTTATGTAATTTAACCATGGAAATTTCGACGAATAGGTTAATGCCAATGCATCTTCTATAATAGCTCTGTTCAATTTAGCTGAATCAGACATCCATACTTTGTGCCATAGTAAAATTGGTTGAATACGAATTAAGTCTAAAAGGTCTGTTGCCCCATTTCTATATGGCATGCCAGTATTGAGGTAGATTTTGGAACACTTAAAATAGACTTTAGAAAATAATTTTCGACTAACTGTAAGATGTTACAGTTCCTGTATCCCCAGAGTCCTGCCCCATACATTATACAACGTCATCATATCCTCAGGGGTCGCTCTACCAACCTTTTTAGAAATGTTTTTTATAGCCATAATAGTTTTTGTAAATAACAATTTCCTCGATTTTATGGCTTGTGTCCATATACCTTCATTATCAAACATAATGCCTAAGTATGAAAAGGTTCCTGTGTCATTGAATTTCGTGCCTTTTAACATGATCTGAGGATTCTTTATAGAGTTACTACCACATGTCATCGAAAAGGTTTTAGAATGGTTAATTCTAAGACCTAAGGCTTCCATATGCTTATCAAAAGTCGTTAATAGCCGCTGCAAGGCTACTGGAGTGCGGGCCATCAAAACGGCATTGTCCGCATACAGGAGTGCTGGAATCTTTCGAGAACCAACTTGTGGGAGATCACTGCAGGCGTCAGATAATTTGTTAATATATAAGGCAAACAGTAAGGGAGCTAGTACACAACCTTGACGTACCCCCGTTCAATAGGAAAAGCTGAGGTGCATTCCACCTGAAGCCCATAGCGCACCTTGCCTTTAGCTCCAGCATATAGTTCCCTTATGAAATGAACTATGGTTGTATCTACCCCCATGTCCAATAAGATAGGCCATAATTTGCTGTGAACCACGCAATCAAATGCTGAAGTCAGGTCGACAAACACTAGGTAAAATGCTTCTGCCTTGGCCCTCGTATATTTGCCAAGTATGATGTCTAAGTTCAAAGCCTCTCCATGGCCCCTATCCCGGCCCTAAAGCTGTATTGCAAGTCAGAAAGGATGCAATTTTCTTCCGTCCAATCACGTAGCCTGTTTAGAACTATTCGTCCCGCAATCTTTGCAAGAGTATCAAGCAAGGAGATTGGGCGGTAACATGCAGGGTTTTGGCGATCTCCCTTCTTAAAGATTGGAACAATAATAGACTCGGCCCAGGTCGGGATAAAGTCTGTAGCACAACAGGCGCAAAGAACCTGTGTTAATAATGGGCCCCATAGTGAGATGTTAGACTTGTAAATATCAATTGGGCCTGGTGCTTTCCCACTTTTACTAGCATTAATTGCGTCAATAACCTCTTTTAGACTAAATGCTGGGGTGATAGGTTGGGAATCTAGTCTCAGGGGCTTTAGTTCCAGGGCCAGATTATTTGCAGAGTATATGCTAGAAAAAAAAGTGACCCAGTCGTCTTCCATGATGGCTATTTCAATTGTTGGTAACATTTCATCACATAGGAGAGGAAAGTTCACAATTTTCCAGAATTTGACATTGTCATTCTGAAGACTTGCTTCATGAAGAGAATGCCATGCCTCATTTTTTTAAATGATGTTTCCTTAATTTGATAGCCTTTTTGTACTCCTTCCTCCGAAGACTAATACCATGTTTGTCAGGATTTTGTCTTTGTAAATACTGTTTTAAATTCTTATGGGCTTGTGTACTTTCGCTATCAAACCATCCTTTGTCTGTATGAGGCCTAGGTTTGCCAAAACTGACTGTGAGGGACTGCTTAATTCCAGTAGTAATTGCAATGAAAGCTTTAATACAGGGCTGCGGGCTAATGTTATCTAAAAGACAGATTTCGAACTTATTGGAAAATGTACTCATTAACTGTTACATATAATACACAGGTTCAACCATTTCTTGCTCCCAATTCAATGTTCTCTACCATCTCTGTTGGTTCCTTGTGTTTAGTTATAGCTTGAGGGAATCCAAGACTTAGACATTGAGGGTAGTGGTCACTAAACATGACGTCTTGAATTTGATACTCCAATACGTAAGAAATAAAATTATTAGATAATAATATAAAATCGATTATTGTGTTGGCATGTCTGCCATTAAATGTGGGTTTTAACTGTGATTTACTCTGATTTAAACTGTTACACAAGAGGAGATCGAATTTAAATAGAGCTTTGTTAAACAAGTTACCGTGATAATTATGTGTGAAGTGAAATGGTTCGTCATCTCCGCCTGTGCCAAAGAGACAAGATTTCTCAATAATTTGAGAGCACAAGTGTGTGTTAAAAGCACCCCCCCACACAATAAAGGTCTCTTTATTCGATGAATTACATACTCGGTCCAGGTCTTCCTGCAGCAACTTAAGTACAGATAAAAATCTTTTTTGAGGAGCATTATTATAAAAATTAATAATCGCCAATTGTGCGATGTTTTTTAGTTCACATGTGATCAATTGATAAAACGTGTTGGAAATTAAGCTAACGTCCTTGGATAGATTAAACTTATTAGAAATAGAAGTGCACAAACCACCTTTTGCCCTGCCCCGTGAACAAGGAACAGCGGGGGTATGAAGTGTCCTAAAACCATTTATGTGAATAGGGTCCACAGACCAAGGGGGTCATTCCGACCCTGGCGGTCAAAGACCGCCAGAGCTGCGAATGACAGAAGCACCGCCAACAGGCTGGCGGTGCTTCCCTGCCCATTCTGACCGTGGCGGTAAAGCCACGTCAGAAACCGGGTCCGGCGGTTTCCTGACGGATTACCCCGGCTGGGCGAATCCGCCATGGCGGCGCTGCAAGCAGCGCCGCCATGGGGATTCTGACCCACTTACCGCCAGCCTGTTTCTGCCGGTTGTCACCGCCAGAAAGAGGCTGGCGGTAACGGGTATCTAGGGGCCCCTTGGGGCCCCTGCACTGCCCATGCCACTGGCATGGGCAGTGCAGGGGCCCCCTAACAGGGCCCCCAGAAGCTTTTCACTGTCTGCCTAGAAGACAGTGAAAAGTGCGACGGGTGCAACTGCACCCGTCGCACGCCTGCAACACCGCCGGCTCCATTCGGAGCCGGCTTCAGTGTTGCAGGCCTCTTTCCCGCCGGCCCAGTGGGAAAGTTGGAATTGCACCAGCGGTCTTTTGACCGCGGTGCGGCCAGATGGCGGTTCCCGCCAGGCGGGCGGCGACTGCCGCCCGCCGGGGCCAGAATGACCCCCCAAGTCTCTTGTAAGCTCACCCAAGAAAAAGATCGGATATATTCTAACCAATCCTCATTCTTGATTTTAGAACGCAGACCCGCCACATTCCAAAATAAAAATGAAAAATCCTCTCCCCGAGTGTTAGTGCCTTGCCTCGCGTGAGACTGTTTTATTGCATTGTCATTTGATTGGGCAGGAAGACCGGTTGTTGGCACTTCGTCATTGGCAATTTGTCTCTGTGAAGATTCCATGTTCATCCGTTCATCTCCTATGTTCTCCACCAGACCGTCGCCACCCTTCAGTAGATCAGGGACTGGGGTTAACATAGTAGTCATAGACCCACCCACTTCCTGATCGAATGGTAGTCAATCAACTCCTTCCAAGCAGAAAGCGTGAAATCTATTCAGTTCTTCCCCTTTGTTTATCTTTGCCTTTTGGTATTGGGGACTTCTGGTACTAACTAGTGGAGTGCATGAATCTACATGTCTTTGGATAGTCTGAGGCATAAATGATGGCTGTTGATGCTCTGTTAAGGGATTACCATTTGGATCTGGATCATTGCAGTGTTGAGTAGTAGCAGCTGATAAGCTTACGAACTGTGCCTTCATTAAATTAAACATGTTCTCCACTTTTTCCTCCAATTGTGTTAAACGATTTGTCATTTGGTCAAAGAGTGACCGAACTAGATGTTCCAAGGCATTAGTGAATTCTAAGGGGTTGATTTTGGCTTTCACTGTGAGTTGTTTGTTCCTCTGGCCAGGTTTTTTATTCTCACAGACAATTTTTACGTGTTGCGTAGATTCCTTAAGTGAAGCTGCAGATTTGCCACGTCTAGTCTTATCAAGTGGCTCTTGACTGGAGACTTTATCCTTCCTGGCTAATTTAGGTTTCCTTAAGCATTTAGGAGAGGGTGAGTGGTCGTCATCATCTGAAATAAAGTCAATTGTATCTTGGACACATCCATTTAAGCCTCTGATTTGGATACCAGTTGCCGAAAGATTGGTCGGTATTGAAGAGGTTATTACTGGCAGGGGAGAGTGAGGAGGGCCCAGCGGGCCCTTCTGGATTAAAATCTTTTCCTCTACATTAGTAATCTGTTTGTCAATGGCACCCATAGCTCCTGAGATAAATTTAAGTATTGATGAGTGATCTTTCTGGGAGGTAATGTCTTTTGTGCTAGGTTGCTTCCTTTTACCCATTCTTACTAATTGTTTAATCCTAAAATCAGTTTCAATGGTGATGCTCTAACAATGCTCCTTGCCAATAAAAAGTGAAAAGCTAGAATAAAACAGTCTCTATATAACTGTAGCAATACAGATTAAAAATAATAGGCAAAAATGGCTTCTCACAATATTAAAAGACTATTTTGCAGGGTCATCAAATAGTGCAAGTTAAAGCCCTGCTGCAAGAAGTCAGGAAAAATACAAAGAAGTACCTGTCTAAAGGCTTAGTGGTCAAATCCAGTAATCGCAAGGAGGATGTCAGGGGGGTGGCCCAGCCCAGCCTCTGCCAGGCGCTGACAGGCGAAGGACGGGCCCGCCCTTGGCACGGGCTTCACCCGGGCGCCGCCCGCACGCGTCCTGCGAGGTGGGAGCGCTCCTCTCAATTTAAATCAATTTAAAGGGACTTCCCCAGGCCCGGCAGCAGCAGGAAGTAATTAGCGCAACCCACGAAGCGGGCGCTACACAGTCTTTTGAAGAGGGGCTCCTCCCTGCCCCGGCTTCAGACAAGAGTGCGTCCATCTTCTGAGTCTTCATCAGGCCCACAAAAATCCTCTACGGGTGGTGGGCATAAATCCTCTTCCCACTGTAATAAAAAGACATGATGTTATCTCTGTAAAGCCAAAGATCATTGGGCAAGTGATCCCACTTGTCCAAAAAGAAACACCAAACCTCCCACCACCCCAACCCCTACTGCTTCCAATAGTGCCCCCATTAATAGCAGTGGGGGTGGGAAGAGCACTACTAATAGGCAGTCAAAGGGTTTAGCTAGGCTCACCATTGGTAATGTAGTGGGGGTTGGTCGAGATAGGGAGATCACTGAGGCTGTTTTAGTCTCTGATGGTGGCATTGACCTCACCACCTTAGTTGTTTGTCCCCTTAAATGGATAAGTACAAGCAGCTACCCTGATTAATGGTGTTCAGGTTGAGGCCTACAGGGACACTGGTCCCAGTGTCACAATGGTGATGGAGAAACTGGTTGCCCCTGAGCAGCACCTACTTGGTCATCAGTACCAAGTGACAGACGCCCATAGCGACACTGTTAGCCACCCTACGGCTGTTGTGAATCTCAACTGGGGGAGTGGGGGTTACTGGTCCAAAGAAAGCTGTGGTAGCCACTGACTTACCTGTAGAATGTCTGTTAGGCAATGATTTGGAGACTTCAGCTTGGGCTGAGGTGGAGTTGGAGGCACATGCAGCAATGCAGGGCATTCCTAGGCATATGTTTGCTCTTATTAGGGCTCAGGTCAAGAAGCGAAGGGGACAGGGAAACTTGGATCCTGGAACAATGGACCAAGTGCTCCAAAAAACTAGGTGTAGGAAGGGCAAACCCTTGTCCACTATCCCTCCCTCTCCAGATGATTCCACTTTTGAGGAAGAGGAATCCTCTCCCTGTGCAGAACCTTCACCAGAGGAGCAGGAAGCTGATACAGCTGAGCTTTTGGGTGCAGGGGAGCCTGCCAGGGAGGAACTGAGTGTGGCACAGCAGACCTGTCCCACACTAGAGGGTCTCAGACAGCAAGCTCTCAAACAGCAGAATGGGGATGTCAATGACAGCCACAGAGTTTATTGGGAGAATAATCTCCTCTATACTGAAGCAAGGGAATCTAAACCTGGTGCCACCAGGAGACTGGCCATCGCCCTTCAATATAGGGAATTCCTCCTAACTCTAGCTCATGACATTCCCTTGGCTGGGCATTTAGACCAGAGTAAAACATGGGACAGACTTCTTCCACATTTTCACTGGGCCCATATGTCAGAAGACACAAAGGAGTTTTGTCACTCCTGTGTCAGCTGCCAATTCAGTGGCAAGACTGGTAGCACCCCAAAAGCCCCCTTAATTCCACTGCCAGTGGTTGGGGTGCCCTTTGAAAGGGTAGGGGTTGATGTTGTTGCCCCCCTTGACCCTCCAACAGCTTCTGGCAATAGATTCATCCTTGTGGTGGTGGACCATGCCACAAGGTATCCAGAAGCTATCCCCTTAAGGAGCACTACATCACCTGCAGTGGCAAAAGCGTTCCTGTGAATCTTTTCTAGGGTGGGTTTCCCTAAGGAAGTTGTATCAGACATAGGTAATAACTTCATGTCTGCATACCTCAAGGCAATGTGGAAGGAGTGTGGTATTACCTACAAGTTCATCACCCCTTATCATCCAGAAACAAATGGATTGGTTGAGAGGTTTAAGGAAACTCTCAAACGCATGATCATGAGACTCTCTGAGAAACTCAGAAGGAGATGGGATGTCCTCTCGCCATGCCTCCTTTTCGCCTACAGGGAGATGCCCCAAAAAGGAGTGGGCTACATCCCCTTTGAGCTCCTCTTTGGTCACTCTATTAGGGGTCCCCTTGCTCTTGTTAAGGAAGGTTAGGAACAACCTTTAAATCCTCCAAAGCAAGGCATTGTGGACTGTGTACTTAGCCAAAGATCTAGAATGGCAGAGTGCATTAAAATGGCCACTAAAAACCTTCAGGTCAGCCAAGAGCTCTAAAAGCAGTGGCATGACCAGAAGGCTGTCTCGACAGAGTACCACCTAGGACACAAGGTGTGGATATTGGAGCCTGTGGCCCCAAGAGCACTCCTGAACAAATGGGGTGGACCCCATCTCATTGTGGAAAAGAAGGGTGAGGTCACCTATCTGGTGTACCTGGGCAGTGCTAGAAGCCCCCTTAGGGTGCTTCATGTCAATTGCCTTAAACCTTTCTATGACAGAGCTGACTTAACCCTGCTCATGGCCACAAATGAGGGGTAGGAGGAAGAGAGTGACCATCTCCCTGACCTCTTCTGCAACACTGAAGCTGATTGCTTAGTGGAAGGAGTGGTTATTGCAGACTGCCTCTCTGCTGAACAGTGGGATGACTACAACAATCTCCTAGGACAGTTTTCTGACCTCTTCTCTCTCATACCTGGTACACCTACTTGGTGTGAACATACAATTGACACTGGAGACACTTTACCTGTCAGAAGTAAAATGTACAGGCAGCCTGACCATGTCAGAGATTGCATTAAAACTGAGGTCCGAAAAATGTTAGATATAGGAGTTATTGAGCCCTCTGATAGCCCCTGGGCCAGCCCAGTGGTGCTTTTCCCCAAACAGCACAACAAAGAAGGAAAGAGAGAAATGGGGATCCCGGTGAATTATAGGGGTCTCAATACTGTAACCAAAACGGATGCTCACCCTATGCCCAGGGCAGATGAGCTAATAGATACACTGGCATCTGCCAAGTATCTAAGCACCTTTGATTTGACTGCAGGGTATTGGCAGATCAAATTGGCAGAGGATGCTAAACCCAAAACAGCATTTTGTACCATAGGAGGGCATTATCAATTCACTGTTATGCCCTTTGGTTTGGAAATGCACCTGCCACTTTCCAGAGGCTACTGAATACAAGGTATGGAAGCTGTTAGTGCAGCATACTTAGATGACATTGCTGTATTTAGCTCCACCTCAGACGACCACCTGGTCCACTTCTGGAAAGTTTTGGAGGTCCTGCAAAAGGCAGACCTAACTATCAAGGATTCAAAGTGCCAGATAGGGCAGGGGAAAGTAGTTTATCTGGGCCACTTGGTAAGTGGAGAACAGATTGAACCACTACAGGGGGAGATTCAGACCATTATGGACTGGGCTCCCCCCAATACACAGACCCAGGTCAGAGCCTTTTTAGGTCTCACTGGGTATTACAGGAGGTTCATTAAGAACTATGGCTCCATTGTTGCACCTCTTAATAATCTCACCAGTCAGAAGATGCCTAAAAAGGTATTGTGGACAGCTAGCTGTCAGAAAGCTTTTGAGGAGCTTAAGCAGGCAATGTGCTCTGCACCTGTCTTGAAGAGCCCAAACTACTCCAAAAAAATCATTGTCCAAACAGATTCTTCTGAATTAGGGTTAGGGGCTGTACTATCACATCTTAACTCAGAGGGCCAGGGTCAACCTGGTGCTTTTATCATCAGGTGGTTGACCCCTAGAGAAAAGCGTTGGTCTGCCATAGAGAGGGAGGCCTTTGCTGTGGTCTGGGCCTTGAAGAAGCTAAGACCCTACTCGTTTGGGACTCACTTAATTGTTCAAACTGACCACAAACCTCTATTATGGATTAAACAAATGAAAGGTAAAAACCCTAAATTGTTGAGGTGGTCCATTTCCCTACAGGGGATGGACTTTAGAGTGGAACGTAGACCTGTGAGTACCCACTCCAATGCAGATGGACTCTCCAGATATTTCCACTTAGACAATGGAGACTCATCTGGGCACGGTTAGCCTTATTGTCCCTCATGTGGGGGTGGGGGTTGTGTAGGAAAGTACCATCTTTCTTGGCATGTTACCTCCATTTTTACCTTTATGTCAGTATGTTTTTGCCTGTCTCACTTGGATCCTGCTGGTCATTACCCCAGTGCTCATAGTTTATGGCCTCATGGGTGTGCGTCTATAGTGCTTAACTGTGTCACTGAGGCTCTGCTAACCAGAACCTCAGTGCTTATGATCTCTCTGCTTTTAAATTTGTCACTATAGGCTAGTGACTTTATTTACCAATTTCAATTGGCACACTGGATCCCCCTTTATAAGTCCTTAGTATGCTGTACCTAGGTACCCAGGGTATTGGGGTTCCAGGAGATCCTTATGGGCTGCAGCATTTCTTGTGCCACCCACAAAGAGCTTAAGTCACCTATATGTCTAACCTTCATTTAATAAAGGCTAGGTGCAAAGTTACTAAGTGTGAGGGCACCCTTGCACTAGTAAGGGTGCCCCCACACAGTTCAGGTCCAATACCCAGAACTTTTTGAGTGCAGGGATGCTATTACACGTGTGCACTACATATAGGTCAATACCTATATGTAGCTTCATAATGGTAACCCCGAATATGGCCATGTAAGGTGACTAAGAACATGGAATTGACCCCCATTCCAAATTTGGTATTGGGGGGCCAATCCCATGTACCCTGGGGGCTCCACCATAGACCCCCAGTACTGCCAAACCAGCTCTCTGAGGCTTGCAATGCAGCTACAGCTGCTGCCACCTCATAGACAGGGTTCTGCCCTCCTGGTGTCTGAGCAGCTCAGTCCCAGGAAGACAGAACAAAGCATTTCCTTTGGGAGCAGGGTGTTAAACCCTCTCCCTTTGGAAATAGATGTTACAGGATGGCGAGGGGTAGCTTCCCCCAGCCTCTGAAAATGCTTTGAAGTGCACAGATGGTGCCCTCCTTGCATAAGCCAGTCTAAACCAGTTCAGGATCCCCCAGTCCCTGCTCTTGCACGAAACTGGACAACTCCCCTGTCCATCACCACCCCTGGGGTGGTACCCAGAGCTCCTCCAGTGTGTCTTAGACTTCAGCCATCTTGTTTTCCAAGGTGTGGAGACACTCTGGAGGCCTCTGAGTGGCCAGTCCCAGCAGGTAACATCAAAGACCCCTCCTGATAGGTCCATACCAGATAAGGTAGCCAATCCCCCTCTCAGGGCTATTTAGGGTATCTCCTATGGGGTCTCTTCGGATTCTACTTGCAAGTTTCCAGCAGGAATCCTCTGCAACTACTACTTCATCCTCTGACCTCGGATCAACCGCAGACTGCTCCAGGAACTGCTGTTACAGCAACAAAGTATACAGAAGGGCTACTTTTCCTCTGCAACTTCAGCTCCAGCCAGCAACTGCAACGGTTTCCCCAGTGTGCACACTCTGGGGTCTCTCTGTCTTCACCCTGCTCCAGGAGGGTGAAGACAGGGAGGACCGAAGAAATCTCCCGTGGAGTGACGGAGTCACTCCCCTGCTCAAGCAGGCACCTTCTAAGTTGACGACCGGTTCTGTTGGACTCCTCTCCTGGTGACGAGCATGCTTCTTGGAACACAGAGGGTGGCTCCCTTCAACACAGACTGTCCTGAGGTCCTGCTGTCTCAATTTGGAGGAGGTAAGACCTTGCCTTACCCGAGAATGACCGTACCTCTGTGCTCCGCATCTTCTTCACCTCCTGAGGCCTCTGTGCACTATTTGCAAAATTCCTATGTGCACAGCCTGACCCAGGTCCCCATCACTCTATCCTGTGATGCTCAGCTCGCTGAGTTGACCTCCGGTGGCGTGGGACCCTCCTTTGTAGTGCTGCACCAACCGCATTTTGCACCTCCTTTGTTCCCGTGTCATGGGAGTCCTGTGGGTGCTGTCTGATCTTCTGATGGCCCCCTAAGTGCTGAGAGCCCCCTCTTCCTCCTCACACAGAATTGTGGCCCCCAGGTCCCTTCTGGGTCCAGATAGCACCATTTTGATGCAAAACGTGACTTTGCTGGAATCAAGGCTTGTTGGAGGAATCCAGCACCAAAACCCGCCTGCATCCAAAGCCCCTTCGTGGGACATCCAGTGCATCATGCAAGAACCTGCTGACATCTTGCTAGGGTGCATTTCTGCTGTCTTCGTCCAACCGTGGACTCTTCTTTTGTACCCTCTTCTGGGTTGGCAGGGGCTCCTGTCCTTCCTGGAACTTCTTTCGACTTCTGGACTTGATCTCCTTCCTTTGCAGGTCTTAAGGTCCAGGAATCCACCATTTGTTGTTTGCTGTCTTGCTTGATTCTTGCAATAACTCTAATCACTTCTTGTAGTGTTTGCTAAGGAAACCTGCAGTACTTTACTCCTGCTTTTGTGGGCTTTGGGTGGGGTAATTTACTTACCTTTGCTGTATTCTTATTCTCCCAGTGATTCTCTGCACACTACACTTGTCTAGGGGGAATTTGTGATTCGCATTCCACTTTCTTAGTATATGGTTTGTGCTGTCCCTAGACCTATTTTCTCCCATTGCATTCTATAGCATTTCCTATTGTTTGCACTATCTTCTGTCTAATTACTTACCTTATTTTGGTGTCTAGTATATATATTGTGTATAATACTGACCTCCAGAAGGAATATTGCCTCTAAGATTTTTTTGGCCTTGTGTCACCCAAATAAACTACCTTTATGTTTGGTAACACTGACTATTGTCTTTGCTTATGTGTGAGTACTGTGTAACTATAAGTGGTATTGCAGGAGCTTTGTATGTCTCCTAGTTCAGCCTAAGATGCTCTGCTATAGCTACCTGTATCAGCTGAAGCTGCTATAACACTACTACATTTCACTCATATGGGATAACTGGACCTGGTGTAATGTGTAAGTTTCCCAAGGTACCCACTTCAAACCAGGCCAACTTCCTATGGTGGGACAGTCTCCTCCTCAAGCGCTATACTGGTCAATCGCTGGGATTGCCCACCACTGGGGACACTTGGCATCTTCTTTGATGTGCCCATACTAGTAACACTTGTAGCACTTAGGAACAAACTTACCAGTATTCTTGTCTATGAGGTTTCTAGTGGCCAGATTGGGAAAGGTACCCTTTCCCCTGTGAACTATTTTGGGTGCATTGAGAGACCTCTTTCTTGTTTTTATCTCCCACTCCTTTTTCTAGTGGAACCCTGACCAACCTATTGGAAGTTCCACCTCCAGATGTTTTCCTGGACACTCTGGTACTGCCTCCGGAGCAAGCTTCCTGGGATCAGTCAGCTTGCCTTCGATCAGCTGGTGGTGCAGGTCTGCAAAACAAGTATTAAGCATATGCTCCCTTAATATCAAGCTGTACAGCCTAACATAATCATTAACCTGTCTGCCCCTCACCAAGCTATTCACTGTATTGCTGGAATAATCCAAGAAATCCATTCACAACTGGTTTGGGAGTATGTCGCTGTCCTTGAATATCTGGAGGTACTTTTCAGGGGTCAGTCCACAATTAGAGACAAGGATGGCTTTTATGGTGGCATGCCTTGTTTGGTCACCCACCTCCAGTGTAAGGAGTGTGTTCCTCTCTATGGTAGGCATGTGTTTGCATGAGCTACCTGAAAGGATGGCTCTCCAGAAGTGGTGAGAAAATGATACTTTATTGATTGGAGTACAAAGCTAACAAGGACGGAGCGGCCAGCCAGGCATTGGTAAATGATCTTCCCTGCTACTGCACTCCTCACTAGAATCCAGAGGGTATTGTAATTGGAAGGCCACCCCCATATTACACTAGAAGTACACTAGAAGCAAAACATAACACTTTCCTCCTTCCCCAGCCCCACTAACTCTCCTAGAATCTTGGGTACCCTCAGAGCTATCTCATGGGCAGAAGACCATTTGTTTATGGCAGCTCCCATTGCATAATTGAGCACCAGGTCTTTATGGATGCAAGCTTTCTTTTCAAGTATGCTGCCTTTAATGCTTCTGGGCTCTGAGGCTTTTCCAGCTTTGAGCTCCAACTCTTTGAGGCCTCTCTTATGCTACAATAGCATTTCCTTTTGTGCCAAGGCCCTCTTAGCCTTCTTTTCATCTGCCTCTAATTTCATGTGGACCAATTGCAACTTGCGATCCCTTTCTGCTTCCTTTTCCTCCAGCTGCTTTAGGGATAAGTTCCTTTAAGACACACTTCTCCCTACCCTCATACTGGGCTCTGATTTAGCCCAATATTTATGCTATTTGCACAAAACTGCACTAATGAAGTTTTGTGTCAAAAAGGTTAGCGCCGGCTTGCATCATCTAACAACGCCAGCCCAGCCCCGCATTTATTGAATGGCACAAGCCGGCGCTAAACTTGGGCTAGCTTCTTAGAAGAAGACGCTAGCTGGGTGGGAGTGGCAATAGGGAAGGAGGGGGTTGTATGTCAGAAAATGACACTACCCTGGTTAGAAGCATAAAAATGCCTCTAACCAGACTAGCGCTATTTCCTAGTGCACAATCACCAAAAACATGACTCCTGTCCCAAATGAGATATGTAGGTGGGCTTCCATTTGAAATTCTGTACAGCATAACTAATTTCTGTTCTTTGTTGATTTGACTTATAAGCAGAGATGCACGCATACAGCTCAAGTTTAAGCAGAAACATTTGGATTGAGGGTTGTGGATTGCTAACTAAATCAAACAAGACCAAAACCACAAAAATCCAACATATACAAGAAAAGATATCACTTTTTAAAGTTAAAAGAGCCTTAATCCATCTATGTCAATGATTATGCTGTTTTAGCACAAAATACCTGGTAAGTGTCAAAAATAAAGCCACAAGGGAGGGGATGCATCAGAAAAGAAAGCAATGCGTTGATTCCTTACTCTCCAGTGAGGCTGTGCATCAATTCTTTTCCCATTTGGCAGGCGATGCATCATTTCTTTCCCTGCAGGAGGATGATGCGTCAATTTCTGAACATGCAGCGTCAGGTCTGTATGGTGATGTTGAAGATTTGACATCCAGGGGCGATGTTGTCAACATCAGTGCAGTGCGCGCTCTACGGGCGCCTGGAATGCAAAAACCCAGCACTTATGAGATAACGTAATTCATGCACTATGCTGATATGCTGTTGTTTAACCTTTTGCATTTCAGAGTTTAATACTGAAGACTTATATTCAAGGTGCTTATAAATACTGTTAATTTGCAATGTATTGCTGCAGGCTTTCAGAGTGTGTCAGGGCGTGGTCCCTTTCCAGGGCCTTCTAGAAGCTTTCTCTACAGTGTGACTGGGTGTGGTTTGTGGGCTGGGCCAGACTCTGTATAAGGGAGCTAGCCCAGATCCACGTGCTCACTATATAGAGGTCCCGGTGCAGAGTAGCAGCAACTTCCTGAGCTCCTGCTCCGGAGGCCTACTTTGATCTTCCAGGCCTTGCCCTTCCTTGTGTTGGTGATCCTTTATCAGGGCGGTAAGACGGAGGTCGGACTGGGCCCCCGATCCCGTTTCTGAAGGCATTCGAGTTCTTGGGCCTAATTTCCATGTTGAGAGATTTTACCTTGTATGTGTGACTGTGCTCTTGGTTTTTCTGACATTTACATTTTAATATTCATTGTGCGCTACCATTTCTTGGCAGTTACATGGTGGCATTCGAATCGACAAGACGCGCAATTCATTTCTCGTGTTTTAACTCTTGATATTCATTATGCTCAAGCATTTCTTGCCATTTACTTAGTGACATTTGAATCTGCAAGGCGCGCAATTAATTCCTTGTGTTTAACCCTTGATACTCATTGTGCGCAACCCTTTCATGGCATTTACATGTTGGTATTCAAATCTGCAAGACGCGCAATTCATTCCTTGTGTTTAACTCTTCATACTCATTGAGCACAACCATTTCATGGCATTTACATGGTTGCATTCAAATTGTCAAGACGCGCAATTCATTCCTCGTGTTTAATTCTTGATACGCATTGTGCGCAACTATTTCTTGGCATTTACAAGGTGACATTCGAATCGGCAAGACGTGCAATTCATTCACGCAATAAAAACTTGATGTTTCAGCTTGCATGCAGTTTGAGCTCGATCATTTCATGGCATTTCCGCGTTCTTGTTGAAATCAGCAATATGCGCAATTCATGTTTCTGCATTTAAAACTAAGGTGGTCATTACAACCCTGGCGGACGGTGTTAAAGGTGCGGTAATACCGCAAACAGGCCGGCGGACAAAAAAAGGGAATTATGACTGTGGCGGAAACCACCAACATAGACAGCCACTTTAACACTCCGCCCGCCACGGCGGTACAGACAAGCAGCGCGGCGGTCACCGCCAACAGACAGGCGGAAGACAATGTACCGCCCACAGTATTACAACAGGCCAATCCGCCACCTTTTTGCGGGGCGGATTCACCGTGGATAAAAACACGGCGGAAACAGCTTTTGCAATGGGAAAACGCTCACCTTAACACACTCCACGAGGAAGGAGGACACCATGGAGCCGGAACTACAAATACTCCCTGCCCTTGTCTTCCTGCTCGTCTACGAACACCAGCAACGGCGGCGCCGAAGACAACGGTGAGTACTGCACCTACGACATAGGGGAGGGGGGAGGCAAAAGTCAGGGACACACACACGCAACACCCCCACCCTCGCACATTAAAACACACACACCAATGCATTTCCAAACATCACAGTAACAACCCACAACCCCTCCGGAAGAATGCAAAGACTAAAGGAAATCAGTTCAAACATTGTAATGTATCAAAATACAGTTACCAAATATATACAGATATATATACACATTCCAGATTTTATACATTACGAGAAGTAGTGCAGGTATGCACATATCAATGTCCGTGCACCACTGGGCCCAAAATGCATGGGCGAATCCCACACTAGATACCTGTCCACAAACTGAGAGAACACTGCAGTGGCATCAGATAGAAATACAACAGGCACCTCAGGGGGAAGGGAAGGGGGGGGCACCTCAGCCGGATTACAGCACCATGCCAGATCCACAACGGGGCTCCATGCCCACTGATGTATCCTGGGGAGTGCAAATCCACAGTCTCTCAATGCACTACAGTGGGTGGTTTGCCCACTACCATCCTGGGGATTGCAAAGCTACAGTCTCTCAAGTCTCTACAGTGGGTGGGTTGCCCACTGTACCATCCTGGGGAGTGCAAAGCCACAGTCTCTCAACTCACTACAGTGGGTGGGTTGCCCACTGTACCATCCTGGGGAGTGCAAAGCCACAGTCTCTCAAGTCTCTACAGTGGGTGGTTTGCCCACTGTACCATCCTGGGGAGTGCAAATCCACAGTCTCTCAAGTCTCTACAGTGGGTGGGTTGCCCACTGTACCATCCTGGGGAGTGCAAAACCACAGTCTCTCAAGTCTCTACAGTGGGAAGCTTGCCCACTGTTCCATCCTGGGGAGTGCAAAGCCACAGTCTCTCAAGTCTCTACAGTGGGTGGGTTGCCCACTGTACCATCCTGGGGAGTGCAAAGCCACAGTCTCTCAAGTCTCTACAGTGGGTGGCTTGCCCACTGTTCGATCCTGGGGAGTGCAAAGCCACAGTCTCTCAAGTTTATAACAGTCTCCACTGGTTCTGGAGGGGGACTGGTGCCCAGACTGCATCAGGCTCCCCGTGACGGTTCCTGTTCCGTCACTGTCCCAGCTGCACATGGGATAATGGTGCTTGATGTGGCGGTATTTTCCCTGTCCAGCGGTGCTTTGGCATGTCGGTCTTTGCCGTGTTCAGCGGTCTTCACCATGGCGGTGTTTTCCCTGTTCAGCAGTGCTTTGCCATGGCGGTTCCTGACCTGTTCAGCGGTGCTTTGCCCTGTTCAGCAGTGCTTTGCCATGGCGGTCTCTGACCTGTTCAGCGGTGCTTTGCCCTGTCCAGCGGTGATTTGGCATGTCGGTCTTTGCCCTGTTCAGCGGTCTTCACCATGGCGGTGTTTTCCCTGTTCAGCAGTGCTTTGCCATGGCGGTTCCTGACCTGTTCAGCAGTGCTTTGCCCTGTTCAGCGGTGCTTTGCCATGGCGGTCTCTGACCTGTTCAGCGGTGCTTTGCCCTGTTCAGCGGTGCTTTGCCCTGTTCAGCGGTCTTCACCATGGCGGTGTTTTCCCTGTTGAGCGGTGCTTGCCATGGCGGTCTCTGACCTGTGCATTGGTGTGTGGCATGACGGTCCCTCATTGCCCAGCGGGGCTGTGGCTGCCGGGGCCCTCCTGGGCACTGACTCTGGCGGTGGTCTCAGGACCAGTGCGCTGCCCTCCTGGGCACTGACTCTGGCGGTGGTCTCAGGACCAGTGACGATTATGCTGCCCTCCTGGGCACTTATGCTGCCCTCCTGGGCACTGACTCTGGCGGTGGTCTCCTGACCAGTGACGATTGTGCTGCCCTCCTGGGCACTGACTCTGGCGGTGGTCTCCGGACCAGTGACGATTGTGCTGCCCTCCTGGGCACTGACTCTGGCAGTGGTCTCCGGACCAGTGACGACGGTGCTGGCGGTGGCATCCCGGCCACCGGGGAGGATGGCGCCCTTCTCCGCCACGCAGACTTCTTCTGGCCCTTCACCACCTTTGGAGGACTCACAGCTGACTCTGCAATCCCGCTGGGACCCTTGTTAGCAGTTTTGCCGCCAGAAGTCTTCACCCTGTCCCGTCGGCCACTTTCCAACTTGAGGTGCTTTACAGGGGGTGGACTGGCAGTGCTTTGGCTCCGTGTCACACTGGCTGCCCTGGTGGCCGGTGCACTCCACACACCTTTAACACGCACCACTGGTACTAAACTTTTTTTGGCTGAGGTGCTACTACGGGACCTATCAATTGGAGGGGTGGGGGCAAAGAGGTCAACGTTGCTGAAGAAGAGTTGCTGACGAAGACTGGGATGGGTAGCTGGAGGGGGTCTGGGAGTGGAGGAAGAGGAGGTGGTTGTAGGAGGTGTAACTTTAGGTGATTTGGGTACAGGTGCAGGTACTGGAGTCTGTCGTGAGGTGGATGGATGTTGGGTGTGTGGGTGCCCGGGTTTGTGTACTTTGGAAGGGGGCGTCACAGACACACTGGGAGTGGACACAGGGGACGTGTAAATGGTAGTTGGGGTGGTGAGTGCAGGTGAACGGGTGTGGTTCTGGGTGTTCTGGTGTGAGTCCTAGTGCCTGTAGATGTAGTGCATGCAGGTGAGAGTGTAGACGACACTGGAAGGGAGGAGGGAGACGACGAGGAGGGGGACACAGTGGAGGCAGTGAATGTTGCTGTGTCTGTATGTGGGTGATGCTTGCGTGAGTGCCTGTGGGTTGTGTGGTGCTTATGTTTGCCTGAGCTACTTGTGTGTGTTGAGGTGTATGAATGCTTGTCTGATGGTGTGCTTGGGATTGGCTGGGGTACAGGGGATTGGGTCTGGGTGGAGGAAGTTGGAGGGGGGAGGCTAGACACAGGGACAATGGCTGCCATCAGTGCTGAGGCCAGAGATTGCAGGGTTCGATGAAGGGCAGACTGACCAGAATGAATGCCCTCCAGGAATGCATTACCGTGTTGCAACTCCCTTTCTACACCATGGATGGCATTCACAATTGTAGACTGCCCAACAGTGAGTGACCTGAGGAGGTCAATGGCCTCCTCACTGAGGGCAGCAGGGGTGACAGGGGTAGGGGCTGAGGTGCCTGGGGCGAAGGTGATGCCCACCCTCCTGGGTGAGCGGGCACGGGCGAAGGCTGAGGGGCTGCTGGGAGGGCGGTGCTGGTAGGGGAGGTGGCGGCTGTACCTGTAGAAGTGGGGGGCACAGATGGTGCCGCCACCACAAGGGACCTCCCATCGGCGGAGGAGTCCGTGTCGCTGGTTGGTGATCCGGTGACCGACGTGAAGCTCCCCTCGCCCTCCGTCCCACTGGTGTATTCAGAGTCTGTGGTGTGGCCCTCCATGGCCATGTGGGATGCAGCTCCCTCGTGCTCCGGTGCCACTGTACCTCTGCCTGATGATGTTGATGCACAAAAGAACAGGGAGAGCAGAAAAAGGGGGGACGACGACAGAAGAAAGACAGGTTGAGTGCATGGCTTACCGCTACCGTTGGCGGACAATACAGACACAGCAGCCCCCTGCACTACGCCTTGCTCTTGGCCTCTACAGATGAAATTCCTGTGATGTGGCCTACATGGCTATGGTGGACATCTGCGCACATAGATGCCACAGGGGCATGTGTACCCGTACTTGGCACTCTACTGAGGTGGGGTGGATTGCCACATGGCCTGCATTACGGAGGGGCCTAGCCTACGTAACTCGCCCTGGCCTAGGGAAACCTACAGCCCTCCTCCCCCACCCAGACACCTCCACTGCGCGCAAAGTCCCCAGAATGAGAGTGTACTCACCCCCTTGTGTCTGCTGTGATGCCCTCAAGCGCCCATCGAACTCCGGGTAGGCCACCGCCAGGATCCGGAACATCAGGGGAGTCATGGTGCGACGGGCACCCCTCCCACGTTGGGAGGCCATCCCCAGCTGAGCCTCCGCCGTCTTCTTGCTCCTGCGGCGAATGTCCTCCCATCTTTTCCGGCAGTGGGTGCCCCGTCTCTGATGGACCCCCCAGGGTCCGGACGTCCTTGGCGATGGCACGCCAAATGTCCCTCTTCTGGTTGGCGCTGACCTACATGACATACACAGGGGAAGAACAGAAGTGGTTACCAACTGCACCGTCGATGTGAGTGGCCCCCATCCCTACCCTTCCTTCTTACAACCAGCCCTCTCCACACAGGCATAGCTCATACAACGTGCTCCCTGTGTACTTACCTGTTGGTCTGGAGGACCGTAGAGAAGCGTGTACTGGGGGAGGACCCCGTCCACGAGCTTCTCCAACTCCTGAGCAGTGAAGGCAGGGGCCCTTTCCCCAGACATCCTAGCCATTGTCTCTTCCAGACCGAGGTCACAGCAGCACTTGCAGTGTAGGTCCTCTCCTGTCGAAGATCAGGTATCGAGTGATTGAACAGATAGAAAATGGCGGTCACGTCCGCGGCAGTGACGTCCACGGCGGTGCGTATCATCACCGCTGGTGCACTTCATCATTGGCTCCTGGGACCCATAGGGTCCAATGTTAACCAATGCAACATTGCGCCGCGATCTACGACTGCTTACCGCGACGGTGTACAACGCCAGCGCAGATACCTCACATCCCATTGTCCCAGTTTAGAGGTCAAGCAGCCGCCATTTCAGAGGCCCACATGGCTTCATTTTCTACTGCGTCACACATACCTAGGCCTACACTCAACACACATACAGGAAGAGTTTTGTGTTTGGTGTCGAGTTCTGTGTATCTGTGGGTACATACCTGGGAATTTGTTGACTCTGTGGTCGCTGTTGTCCTTCCTAGGCGCCGTCAGCTGGGACATTTGAGAAGATGGCGGAATCCTCCAGTGTACCGACCGCTGGTGGACCTGTTGACAATGGAGGAGCGACATTTAATCATCACCTACAGGTTTGACCGTGCCACAATCCAGGAACTATGTACCCAGTTAGAGCCAGACCTGATGTCACCAATCCGCCATCCCACTGGAATCACCCCTGACGTGCAGGTGCTGTCAGTGCTCCATTTCCTTGCAAGTGGGTCTTTTCAGACAACAGTGGTTATGGCATCAGGGATGTCCCAGCCTATGTTTTCCAACGTGTTGTCCAGAGTGTTGTCTGCCCTTCTGAAACACGTAAGGAGCTACATCGTTTTCCCTCAGGTGGAGGATTTGGCTACAGTTAAAGGTGATTTCTGTGCCCTTGGACATATCCCCAACATCATAGGTGCTATTGATGGCACCCATGTAGCTCTGGTCCCCCCCACAGGAGTGAACAGGTGTACGGGAACCGGAAGAGTTATCATTCTATGAATGTACAGATGGTATGTTTGGCAGACCAGTACATCTCCCAGGTAAATGCTATGTTCCCTGGCTCTGTGCATGACGCCTACATCCTGCGGAATAACAGTATCCCGTATGTGATGGGTCAACTCCAGAGGCACCATGTGTGGCTATTAGGGGACTCTGGTTACCCTAACCTGTCCTGGCTATTGACCCCAGGACCAGGGCATAGGAACGCTACAATGAGGCCCATGGGCGGACTAGGAGGGTGATTGAACGCACCTTCGGCCTCCAGAAGGCCAGGTTCAGGTGCCTCCATATGACAGGTGGTTCCCTATTTTACTCACCGAAGAAGGTGTGCCAGATCATCATTGCCTGCTCGATGCTTCACAATCTTGCTTTGCGACTCCAGGTGCCTTTTCTGCAGGAGGATGGTCCAGATGGCGGTGTTGTGGCAGCTGTGGAGCCTGTGGACAGTGATGAGAAGGAAGCTGAGGAAGAAGACATAGACAAAGGGGAGTCAGTCATACAGCAATATTTCCAGTGACACACAGGTGAGAATTTTTTTTTTACTATTACATTCACTTTCACACTTCTACCTCTATCCTGTCTGTCATTTAGTAGCAGTATTTGGTAACTGAGTTGTACCTTTCCATTACGGTTTCACAGGTGTGGTTACCAATGTGTGTCATCTGCTTGCATCCTTCATGGACTTGTGATGTGTGACATAGGTATGTTGGCTTTACAATTGAGAACGCATTTTGACACTGTCATTGATAATACAAATTTAACAAATCACAGACTGACTCCAGATTGTTTTGTGGTTCAACGGTGTTTATTTAAGTGCTCAAAAATGGAGGGGGGTTGTAAAATGGTGATGGGAGACGGTGGAGGAATGTCCATGGCAGAGTCCAGTCTATTGGTCACACAGGTGCACTGCCCATATGGGCATAGGAAGTGGAGCTGGGGCAGTTTAACTATGGACAGGGTAACAAAGTGGGACAGTGGGAGGACAATCAGGGTGGTCTCATTTCCTGGTGGGGGTCTTGCCATCTTGCTCTGTCCTGTTCCTGGATCTCAGGGACCGCTTGCGTGGTGGTTGTCCATCTGCAGGGGGTGGGGTGCTGGTGTGGTGGTCCTGTGGCGGGGCGTCCTGTCCACTAGCGCCGGCGGAGGTGGTGGGCAGTTCATCATCCAGGGTAGTGTCAGGGGCCCCTTGGAGTGCCACGGTGTCCCTCCTGGTCTTCTGTATGTCCTTCAGCACCCCTACGATGGTGCCCAGGGCGGAGCTGATGGTCCTGAGCTCCTCCCTGAACCCCAATATACTGCTCCTCGTGCAGGCGCTGGGTCTCCTGAAACTTGTCCAGGACCGTTGCCATCGTCTCCTGGAGGAGAGGGCCTTGTGGAGAGTGGATTCCCTTGGCCTGTCCGCCCCCTGTCGCACAGCAGCCCTCCCAGTTCCCCTGTGTTCCTGGGCCTCCGTCCCCTGGACCGTGTGCCCACTTCCACTGCCCCCAGGTCCCTGTTCTTGTTGGGGTGGTGGGTTATCCTGGGTTCCCTGTAGTGGTGGACACACCGCTGATTGACGTGTCCTGGGTACGGAGGTATGGGCCCGCTGGGTGGGTGTTGTGCTGGTGTTACCAGAGGGTGGAAGGTCAGTGTTGGGCTGTGCCTGTGCAAGGGGAACCGACTGTCACAAGGCCCACGATGGTCCGGGCTGGTCATCAGGATCCAGTAGGGCAGAGCTGCTGTCGTCACTGTGGGCCTCTTCTGTGGGTGGAGTGGAGATGTCTGGACCCTCCTGTGTGGTGACGTTCCTTAGTGGTCCTGCAGGGATATAAGAGCATGATTATTGCATCTGTGTGTGTAATGGTGTGCAATGGGTGGGTGTGCGTGTACCCCAGGGCAAGCATTCCTGTGTGTGGGTTTGTGTGATGATGGTTAGGGGGTTGTTATGGGTATGTGCAGTGAGCATGCTTTGGTGAGGGGTGACCATGCTTAGTTGTGTCATGCAGGGCTTGGTGTTTGGATGAGTGGTTTGTGTTATTAGGACATTAGTGAGGAGTTGGAGTGATGGGGAGGGGGTGAGGGTGGGGGTGTGTGATAGCATGCAGGTAGGGTGGGGAATCTGATAGTTAAGATTTGACTTACCAGTGTCCATTCCTCCACCGACTCCTCTGAGGCCCTCTGGATGCATGATGGTCAAGACTTGCTCCTCCCATGTTGTTAGTTGTGGGGGAGGAGGTTGGGGTCCGCCGCCAGTCTGCTGTACCGCGATGTTGTGCCTGGAGACCACAGAACGCACCTTCCCCCGTAGGTCGTTCCACCTCTTCCTGATGTCCTCCTGATTTCTTGGATGCTGTCCCACAGCGCTGACCCTGTCCACGATTCTGCGCCATAGCTCCATCTTCCTGGCTATGGAGGTGTGCTGCACCTGTGAGCCAAATAGCTGTGGCTCTACCCGTAGGATTTCCTCCACCATGACCCTGAGCTCCTCCTCAGAAAACCGAGGGTGTCTTTGGCGTGACATGGGGTGGTGTGGGTGATGTGTGGGGTGGTGTAAGTGTTGATGTGTGTGGTGATGTGTAGTGGTGTGTGGTGTTTTGTGCGTGGAATGTTGTATGGGTGATGGTGTTGTGTGCCTCTGTGTGGTGGGGTTCTCAATTTCTGTGCTCTCTGTCTCTCAGGTTCCTCATATTTTCTGGTCGTAGGGGTTTGTGGGTGATGTGGGTGTGTGTTTTATATTGAATTGGGTGTGTGGGAGTGGTGTTTGTATGTGTATCAGGTGTGTGTATTTTGAATTGTCCAATGTGGTGGTGTTTTGGAGATGTGTGTGTATTTTGAGCAAGGCGGTGTGTACCGCCAATGGAATACCGTGGTTGAAAGACCGCCGAGTGGATTCGTGGGTCGTGATAGCATGGGCGTGTTTCTGTTGGCGTGACGGTGGAGTAATTGTTTTCGCCAGTTTAACACTGACCTTTGGTGTGGCGGACTTGTCTGGGTGTCTGAATTTCGGCGGATTCTGAGATGTGGGTCATAATATCTGTGGCGGAATTCCGCGGCCGCGGCAGTGTTTTGGCGGTCTTCTGCACGGTGGTAAGCGGCTTTTACCGCCAATGTTGTAATGACCCCGTAAGTGTTAAAATTCTAGATGTTACATTATATGTGCATAATAAGTCTTCTTTATACAACTCCTATTGTGTTCCAGAAAACGTTCAGATTATTTTCTTGTCCTCAGGCAAAAAGACCATGTTTGATTTTGAAAACATAATTCTAGAGGGTTCTTATGTTCCTAGTCAATGTGTAACATTTCATTAAGAGATTCATTGAGAAGTTGTATTAATCATTCTTGATTCCTTCCCAGGTAACCAGGCGTCTTGAGGCCTAGTTATTTAGTCCATGCTTAAGTTATCCATGGTTACAGTATGACAATGCTTAGAATCATAGTCTTGTAAAGATTAATGTGATGTAATCTTGATATTGCATGTTTTAACCTTTTGTTTCCTACAGGTCTCCTTCCCAGCTGTTCCCATCCTAATCCCCTTTTCCCCAGCTTGGACTCTCTCAGTCTCTGTGATTCATCTATCAGAGTCTTGGAGCTGTCTAGTGGTGGACATGTTGGGAACGTGCGCAGACCCCGAGGATCTGGTCTTCCTGACAGATGTGTGGAAAATCTAGATGCACGGTAATGAGGGATCCACGGTGAAGCAGGCAATGCATCGATTTTGCAGCAGCTATGTTGATTTTTCTGCCATGGTGCAGGTGCAACATCAATTTTTCTGCCACCACGGCTCTGGTGTGTCACTCAGGTTATCAGCTTTTACTTACAAGGGCCCGGGGACTGAATTTGGCAATGCTTTATTCTAGGCCAGGAAGGCCCATCAGGATATGGAGGACACATCACAGCTCCCTTTGTGTGACTGTCTAGAGTGAATTCGCAAACAGCCAATTGGTCAGTCTGACCCAGACATGTATTCCACAGCCAGGCAGAGTCACAGAATGGTTAAGCAAGAAAATGCCCACTTTCTAAAAGTGGCATTTTTAACCTTACAATATAAAAACCAACTTCACAAAAAGATGTATTTTCACATTGTGAGTTCAGAGACCCCATACTCCAAATCTCTATCTGCTCCCAATGGGAAATTACACTTAAAGGATATTTTAAGGCAATCCCCATTTTATCCTTTGGGAGAGACAGGCCTTGCAATAGTAAAAAAAAAAATTAGCAGTATTTCGCTATCGGTACTGTAAAATACATTAATACATGTCCTACCTTTCAAATTCACTGCACTCTATCCATGGGGCTGCTTTGGGCCGACCTTAGTGTGACATACATGTAGTAAAAGGGAAGGTTTGGGCCTGGCAAGTAAACCAGGTCGAACTGGCAGTTTAAAACTGCACACAAAGACACTTTAGTGGCAGGTCTGAGTCATGTTTTCAGGGCTTTTAGTGTAGGTGGTACAATGAGTGCTGCAAGCCTACTACTAACATTTGAGTTACAGGCCCTGGACACCTTTAGTGCGCACTTTACCAGGAACTTACTAGTAACTCAAATATGCCAATCATGGAGAAAAGCAATCACCAACCCACCTTAGACAGAGAGCACATGCACTTTAGCACTGGTCAGCAGTGGCAAAGTTGCCAGAGTTCAAAAGCCAGGAAAATCAGGTCTGAAAAATAGGCAGAAAGAGGCAAAAGGTTTCGGGATGAACTTTAAAAAAAGCCATTTCCAACAAGTACTGTTGTAGTTTTTGGGCAGAGAATTGTCATGTGTTAAATAGACGTATTGCCCTCTTGGCACATCCAGCATGTACTGCTTTCTGGAATGCCAGTTTTGTGAATTTTAAAGGGGGCTATAATATTGACTATTTTTCTAAACTGGTGTGGAGTCCTTTTGTGGTGTTTTCAATGTGTTACTGTGTGTGTATATACAAATACTTCACACATTGCCTCTGAGATAAACCTGACTGCTTGTGCCAAACTACCAACGAGGTGCGCAGGGGTTATCTTAGGCATGTGACTCCTTTACCCTAACTAGAATGAGGGTTTGTACTTGGACTCGCCAACATCGTCCAATCCCACGGCCTCAACATCGTCTCCTACGCGGATGACACCCAACTGATCCTCTCGCTCACGAAGGACCACGCCACCGCCAAGACCAATCTCCACAATGGACTTCATGCCATCGCCAACTGGATGGAGATACGCCGCCTCAAACTGAACTTGGATAAGACAAAGATCCTCATCCCCGGCTCCAAGCGATCAGCATGGGACGACTCTGTAGGAGGCTGGCCTGGCTTATAGTGGGTACCTTGTGGTACTTACAACCTGTGCCAGGTCCAGTTATCCCTTAGTAGTAGAATAGAGGTGTTTCTAGCAGATTAGGCTGATAGAAGGTAGCTATGGCAAAGCAGCTGAGGATGAACTAGGAGACATGCTAAGCTCCTACTATACCACTTATATCATATAGCACAATATCATAAGAAAACACAATACTCAGAGTTACTAAAAATAAAGGTACTTTGTTTTTATGATAATATGCCACAAGTATCTCAGTGAGTACCCTCAGTTAGAAGGTAAGTAATATACACAAGTTATATGTACACAAACCCAAAACAGGTAAGTAATAGTAAGAAAAGTAATGCAAATAGTGTAGAATTACAATAGGATGCAATAGGTGAACATAGATCTAGGGGCAACACAAACCATATACTCCAAAAGTGGAATGCGAATCACGAATGGACCCCAGACCTATGGGAGCTTGTAGAGAGTCGATGGGACTGTCAGAAAACAGCTAGGGTGTCCAAGATAACCCACCCCAAGACCCTGAAAAGTAGGAGTAAAGTACACCTACTACCTTAATAGGCACAAAGTAGTGATAGTGGGATTCTGCAATAACCACAAACACCAGCAAAGCACTGAAGACGGATTCCTGGACCTGAGGACCTGCAAGGAAAGGGGACCAAGTCCAAGAGTCGCAATAGTGTCCAGGGGGGGCAGGAGCCCAGGAAACCCCGGATGAAGGTGCAAGAAGGCTGCCTCTGGATGGAAGGAGCTTGGGATTCTGCAACAACAAAGAGAGCTAGGAACTTTTCCTTTGGATGGAAGATGTCCCACGGCGTGCTGAAGGTTGCAGAAATACCGCAAACAAGCCTTGCTAGGTGCAAGGGTCATAGTAGAGGTTTTTGGGTGCTGCTGGGGACCACGAAGGACCAGGATGTTGCCCCTTGGAGGAGGAGACAAAGGGGGTGCTCATCAAATCAGAGAGCCCCCACAGAAGCAGGCAGCACCCGCAGGAGTACCGGAGCAGGCACTTAGAAGATTTGTGAACCGGAACTGGCTCAGAGTCACAAAGGAGGATCCCATGACGTTGGAGTCCAACTCAGAGGGTTTGGCACTGCAGGACAGAGTACTGGGGACCCAGGCTAGGCTGTGCACAAAGGAATCCTTGGAGAAGTGTACAGATGCTGGAGCAGCTGCAAATCATGCAGTACACAGGTTTGCAGTCTAGCTTGGGGATGCAAGGACTTACCTCCACCAAACGTGGACTGAAGGATCACTGGTCTGTGGGAGTCACTTGGATAGAGTTCCTGTGTTCCAGAGACCACGCTTGTCAGGATGAGACGGGACCCAGAGGACCGGTGATGCAGTCTTTTGGTGCCTGCGTTAGCAGGGGGACGTTTCCATCGACCCACAGGAGAATTCTTCTTGGCTTCCAGTGCAGGGTGAAGGCAGACAGCTCCCAGAGCATGCTCCACCAGGAAACAGTCGAGAAAGCCGGCAGGATGAGGCGCTACAATGCTGCTGGTAGTCGTCTTGCTACTTTGTTGAGGTTTTACAGGCGTCCTGGAGCAGTCAGCGGTCGATCCTTGGCAGAAGTCAAAGAGGGAAGTGCAGAGGAACTCTGGTGAGCTCTTGCTTTCGTTATCTGAAGAATACCCCATAGGAGAGACCCTAAATAGCCAGAAAAGGAGGTTTGGCTACCAGGAAAGGAGGATTGGCTACCAAGAAAGGTAGGAGCCTATCAAAGGGGGTCTCTGACATCACCTGCTGGCACTGGCCACCCAGAGCAGTCCAGTGTGCCCCCAACACCTCTATTTCCAAGATGGCAGAGGTCTGGGACACACTGGAGGATCTCTGGGCACCTCCCCAGGAGGTACTGGTCAGGGGAGTGGTCACCCCTTTCCTTTGTCAAGTTTCGCACCAGAGCAGGGCTGGGGTATCCCTGAACCGGTGTAGACTGGCTTATGCAGAGATGGGCACCATCTGTGCCCATCAAAGCATTTCCAGAGGCTGGGGAGGCTACTCCTCCCCAACCCTTCATACCTATTTCCAAAGGGAGAGGGTGTAACATCCTCTCTCAGAGGAAATCCTTTGTTCTGCCTTCCTGTTCTGGGGCTGCCCAGACCCCAGGAGGGCAGGATCCTGTCTGAGGGGTTGGCAGCAGCTGCAGTGGAAACCCCGGAAAGGCAGTTTGGCAGTACCCGGGTTCTGTGCTAGAGACCCGGGGGATCATGAAATTGTCCCCCAATACCAGAATGGTACTGGGGTGACAATTCCATGATCTTAGACATGTTACATGGCCATGTTCGGAGTTACCATTGTGACGCTATACATAGGCAGTGACCTATGTATAGTGCACACGTGTAATGGTGTCCCCGCACTCACAAAGTCCGGGGAAATTGCCCTGAACGATGTGGTGGCACCTTGGCTAGTGCCTGGGTGTCCACACACTAAGTAACTTGGCACCCAACCTTCACCAAG